>NC_135120.1:8357793-9607793 GCF_050908995.1 Andrena cerasifolii | reverse complement strand
CTTTTCTGTTCCACGAAAAAAGTTAGAAAGTGAAGTGTATTCACCGAAACTTATTTTTGCCATACATTTTTTCGTAAATACCTAGGGAACTTCTGTTTTTTTAAAAGCAGGACAAAGTTCCAATTAAGCAGGGACATTTATTCTGCTTTGAAAAAATTAAGTGGTGGCATGCAGATTCCTCGTTACGAGGTACATAATGCTAATTAAATTAATAATTCTAACTTTTATCTGTTATGAATTATCTGTTGAAAATATCTGTTATGATTCTTCAAAACTTTTATTAATCGAATACAAAATAACTGTTAAAACTGATTAAAGTGTTAATGTACAAAGTTAACTTAAAACAGAAGTGAAATGATTTAAAGTTGAAAGTTCAGTAAATAACTGTTATTTATAAAACTTAACAGTTTCATTGGATCGATGGTACTTATCAATATTTCAACATTAGGATTAGATGACCATGGGTGACTGAGAAGAAAACGTTTGCACCCCGAAAATTCTAATTTTAATGAAACTTAGCGTGAATGCAAAACGTATTGGAGTATGCAAGGAGCCATTCTTATTTCTGCGGAAATCCACTCTCAAGAAAAAAAAGAGAATAAAACTTTGAATATAAGAATTGCTCAATTTTTGATGGCCTATCTCACTACCAAAAGAAAAAACAAAGTTACTCGCATTCTATGGTTACACTTAGGAGTAATTGAAGAGTCCTTGTAGAAAACACTGTAACTGTCAAAGTTAACAAAGAAATTATTTGAAAATGTTCTACGTGCCAATGGTGATACCATTGTATAGAATTTTATTTTTGGCACTTAGAGTGTTTTCTACAAGGACTCTTGAATTATGTTTGGAGGCCACAGTGAAGTGGAAGTACCTTGTTCTGGGACGACAAGTAGTACAAAAGGAAATTCCCCTGACCGGTGTTACGTTACCGAGGCGTGGGCATCGAACAAAGGTCGTCTTTCCCGTGACACCGCTGACGAAGTGGTAATACACATAAATAGTCTGGCCATCAGCTCGGAGACTCTCGTGGCCTTATTCTCAAGATCCTCTCACCGTCCTTTTACGACACATGCACAGGAGAATGTATAATTTTCGAACTTTCCCCCAGCCTACACTGCCCTGATCGATCTCCACGGTGCCAAGATGACACCATCTGCGTTCCAAATTCGTCAAAGCTATTATGTGCAGGTCTCTGTGATGAAACGAGCTTGCTATTACTCCTGGTGAAGATCGTACCATTAGGTTGCACCAGAGCTATTACCCTAACGCTTTCTATCGAAGGGCAACTTTATAGTTTCCAATCACACGATCGTCTAACACTGAAACGTAGACAAGAATAACTTGCAGGGCGCGTTAATTAGTAATTTGTTCATTCCATGCCAATGAATGTCAAAAATTCTTGAAGCGTAATAGATTTTGTAATATGCATATTGGAAGTGGAAGGCATCTAAGACTTATAGGCTATCGTTCTCTAGAATCAATTTAGAAAATAGATTTTCAAGATCAGTGATAGCATGGTTTATATTAAATGAAATATGGGTATTTCCATTCGATTTTAATATTTTCTTTTGACTTTGAGGATAAGCTGAAATAAACTTCCTAAAGTCTTCCTGATTTATCTCCTCAACATTTGCTTTAAAAGGTTCCCAAAACTCACTGCAATATCTTAGCTACACTCAGTACCAATCCAATACTAGTTCAGTCTCCAGATCATTAATAATTCAGTGACAAGTGAAACTCAAACTGAATTTAGTACTGTTTCACTTCACATATGATTTAGCACAGTACCTTTCGTAATTAGTCGAATATTTAATTAAATGACTCAGTAGTTTCCTCGTCTCCATTGTAATGCTAATCAGCATTTCTGAAGCTTCTGAAGAGTAGAAATAAGGAGGATGCTCGCTTTTACGAACGACCACTGACCGTGTTACGTGTTTGTTACGCGATCGCATCCATAATGCAAGAGATCAGATGCAACCGCTGCATCGTTTCTCGCGTCGATGAGCACACGTGTATACCGACATGTTGCAGCACTCCGTTTGCCCGTATTTGACGTACAATATCAGTGCACTGTGCGATGCAAATCGTATCTGAAATGTTGCTGGAAAAATCCTGGATACGTACTATGTTCGATGTGGGTATGTCTGGTAGAAAGATATCATCCTCGATAGTACTAGATGTTTCACAAAAGAATACTTTCGGATGATGTACGAACCTGTCTACTTTGCCAGTATAATAAAACTAGTCGCGGAATTTTACCTCCTATGCTTGCAATAGTATCTTCTTCAACATTTTCAACACTAAAAGTATCGACGTGGAAACACGCCGACGCCACTCAAAGTGCTAATGAAAGTTATTGGCAAAGAAGAAATTTGAAGGTGTTCAAATACACTTAATTCTGTTTTTACACGACTTTGATTTAACACGATCTAGAAAAACATTTACCCTTCGGCGCCTGAGGTATCATACATGATACATTCCCTTTCCTTGCTATTTCGCAGTTTGCACTCAAATTGATTCCAATTTCGTGTCTTGCATCCACAAATTAATTTCAACTTCTTTTCCCATATCTGAAAACTAATTCCAATTTCTTTCCTCGCCCAAAGTGATTCAAATTTCCCGTCATGCAGCAACTGTGACTGGATGCGTTCCAAAGACCGTCACCGTCTCGAGATACGCCCAGAGACTAATACACACTTGCCGGCGTCGCGCGGTGCACGATGCACGATGCACGCGATGCAATTACACTTTAACGCACGAGCGATCGCACGCACACTGGCGCGCCGGATTAAAAGGCACGGCTGCATTCTGCGGATCGGAATGCCCACATTGGGAGCGTGTAACTGCGCGGATTAGAGGCCGCGAAACGAACTGCTCGTGTCACACGGCGACGTTTACATTGAAACGCGAAAGTCGGGTACGGGTGTCTCGTTACAACGGCGTCGTTTTCACCCGCTTTTTTTACCCACCTTTCGCTTTTACATCGCGATCATTCGACACCTACAGTACCTGCTAGAAATACTTATTGCGTGACCCTCAAATCCACGTCCTATCAAACAATCTTCATAACTCTATGATTGATCAAGTAGTTGGTATCAAACGTATTTTATCCAAATTCGGAGCACTCTTCGAATACTAATACTAAATGAGGTGCAAGTGAAGACACGCTAAATATTCGAATTATACAATAAATATTTCACGTATAACAGTTTAATTAAAATTTATAAAAATTTCACGGTTATAATCTACGATAGGAGATCGTTTATAGACACTGATCGAACGTGTCGTTTTATGGGAATGTCTTCGATTTATCGATCACCTTGGGACACTTAGCGGTTCATGGTAGTATTACGAATGCGTTACGTGAATCACTGGTTCTGGAAAATTGTATTGTGTTCGTGGGGGGATATTGGAACTGTGGATATTTACGGGCATTGTAAATTTAAGAGACTGCGAAAGATCATCTGGGGATGATTGAATTGAAAGCGAAGAATTTTGATACAGGTATTGGATCGGTTAATCAAATCAAACCCAATCAGGGTATGCGAGCCACTTTGCTGGGAATTTTTATAATAAATATAGAGAATATTAATGTGGGTAACCTACTAATTAGAAATCAATATAACGTTATCGATTACTGTCAAGGAAATCTGGGAATTTTCTACTTACACCGTGAAACCAAAATATAATATGTATGCATCGCTATGCATTGTTGGAATTTGAGCAAAAGATCCAGTTGTACCTCGACAATCTAATATATTTGAGCTAACACCTTCTCGCTGTAGCAAAGAACACGGACAAATTTTGAATTAGTCAAGCAGTTCGTATAGATTGGAGTATTCAGCGAGCTGAGGATATTTTCTTTAGCCTCACTCGTATCGGTCAAGTGGACTTTGCGCTGATACCAATTTCGATGCCAAACAGAAGTTATGAATCAAACACTTGGAGATTCGTGACTAACAACTTACCTCCACTGTTTCATGAAAAATCTACGCACAATGAGTGCAACGCTGTGCGAGTCAAGGCACAGGGTACATAAGCGAAGCAGTGGGGAACAGCGATTGAGCAATGCATTAACGAGGGTCAGGTGTGCCGATAGAATTATTACAGCACGGATTACAGTTGACTGGATATCAACGTACACCTCTGATCTATTGTCAGCGTGCGAGACCATAGATACTGCCCACTTGATCAGATTCGATCACCTCGTTGCGACAGGTACTGTTCTAAATTAGGATCACAATCTCGCGACTTAGGCGAGTCACTGACCCCATAAAGACTCAAACACACTGAATAATTGAAGGTGGAGTAGGAGTTGCTTACTAATATTCAATATCCTAAATAATACCGCAGATCTGGGGAACATTGGCATGTTTTCGTAAACATTTTGTTATGTAATATAAAAATTAACATTTTCACATTTGCTTTAAGCATCCTATTATTACACTGCGACAATGCATATAATTTTTGTCATTTTCCTTTTCCAATGCAAACATGTTTTTTTAAAGCTTACGACGTTAATAAAAATTGCTTCAAAGACCTAGCCTCAACTTCCATTTATTTCTTTGTAATCAATTGAAAAAGAAATGTTTCATTTTCGACAAAAACGACTGCCTAAGTACTACCCTTAAACACAAATTATAATTTCGCTGTACGTTCAGCTACGAATCCAGTATTACAGTTACTTCTAACGTTCCTTAAATTTCCACAATATTCCCTACAGTTTTCCCTACATGCTTCCATTTCCTATCCACAAAGATACAGAAATACATATTTCCTTTTCAAAACTCAAAACATCCCACAGAATCCACGATTGCAATAGAACTACCCCTTGACAAATTTATCAAAACACAAGTGCGAAATACACTTGCACGTTTTCATGGAACGTCAAATGTTCCAAGGGATCGCGTTCCTTTTTCAACAGGCCCTGGTATTACGTAGATAATCACCGATTCAGCGATCCTGTGGCCAGGCCGCAGCGCTCTGTTCCAGGAACAGCAGGGGTGCAATAAAAATCGACGCGTCCCCCTCGAGATTACAGGCACCGCGGCTACTACGTGCAACTTTTTATTACGCCCCCCTCCACGTTCTTTCGTTTCTGCGTTACGCAATAGTTACGCGTGTCCGCGCAGCCACGCCGCGATGGTGCAACCAGTTATTAATATCGCTGCATCGTGCACGCGAAAGGGGGGTCCTCCCCCCTCCGTGCATCGAGGGGGTTAATACAACTGTATCGTTTATCAACGACAGCCGCGAATACGCCGAATGAAATACGGTCGGAGTAATAGCCGCTGTAAAAAGCACCGACACCCCGAGGGCCCGATCGATAACGCCTACACACACGCGCCCCCTTGCCTTTAAAAGGCAGCCTAACTCCTCTAAACGAAACCCCCTCGTTCCTGCACGGAATCCATACCACCGTTCCAATTAACTCTTGGACGACGGACAGCCTGAAAGTCGACGCGGTATACGAGGTTCATTTTCAGCCATTATAGAATTTCGGTCACAAGATCTTTGTTTTCTTAAAATCGTGACGGTAATAAATTATAACGAGAGTTACATAGCTCCTCGTTCGAGTCTGGGCAAAGGGGGTGCTCCTGGAGGGGATTCTGAGAGTTGGAAGGAGGAATCTTTTAGATCTGATTTTGGATTCTGAAAGGGAAATGTTTTTTTATGTACGAGGATTTGTTTTTTTTTCGTGGGGGAGGTTTGGATTTGGTAAGGTGACTATTGGGGGTTGAAAAGTGTGAAGAAGTAAGATGTTCCGGGGTTCGAAGTGTTATTTGGGTTTCAAAGAAGTTGACACTGTTGATAGTTGTTTTAGATGATTTATACTTCACTGGTAGGTACCTATATAGAATCAGCTGGAGCTTAGTAACAAGTGGGAATTAAAATTGTAGTACTCAGCTAATAAATTGGAGAATATCTTTTAATGCATTCTGGAGTACCTAGTAACTGAAAGTTAATTTAATAATACAAGGATTTAAACTATCCCCGCACAACCATCACAGTTATCTTAAAAATAATTGCATATTGGCATTCCAAATCACCGTAAACTTTGACACTTAACCCAACATCTCCCTTAATTCTTGACCACCATCCCATGCAATTGCACCCAAAGCCTTCCACAGACAACTCCCCACTGGAACTAAACCCAAATTCCCCAATCCCTTCCAACGTACAACCCCACCGCCGCGGCTTTTTTTCCTCGCGTGCAATTGGAAGCGCCGCGAATTAATTACAAACAAATACTCGAGCGTTCCTCTCCAGAGTGATTAATGGCTCGCGCGGAGCGTTCGAGTATTATTTAAACTGCTTTCAGGCAGCCACGTTCCAACAGCGGAGAACCGATGCACAATGAGGCAGTGAGCAAACAGCACGCGTGGCCATCGAGTCATCGCATAATGACTGCAACAAGGTTATCCATCGCGGCGTCATCCCACGTTACAACATTTCCGGTGCGTCGGCGCACGGATATGCTGCTCGATATTAAAACCAGCGGAAATGAAAAATTACTTGAGCACCCTCGACGATAACCGCTCCCAACAAGCCATTCTGCACCCCTGATCACGACGATTAAATTATTATAATAACGGGGTGCAGGGAATTGGAATCACCTATTTACCCGAAATTTTGCACACAGCTGGTCCATGGCAGGAATAATAATATATACATCAAATATACGGGGAGAAACAATCAAAATTTTGTAGAAAAATTATTTCAAAGTTTTACTATAAGGAGTATCTGTAGCTACGTGTAAAAAAGAGTTAAGTAGTTAATCACAGGAATAATTAAAAGTTAGTAGGGATGTGTATATATGCACTTTGAATTTCTATGTGGATTACAGTTAAACAGTCACTGCAACTTTGATTTTCAAACATTGAATTCTCACGAAACAATAAAATTCAATTCTTAGATACCCTTAGTGGTCGCATATGAGTATATATCTAATATAAACAACATTTTTGAATTCCACTTTGGCCAACAATTTTCAGTAGCAGAGCTCCATGCATTGAATATATTATCACACATGTCATGCATTAGCCAAATGCAAAATTCGATGCAAATCAGTGACCCAGGCCTCGTGCTCTGTTCTTTTAAGAAAAATTGTCCTCGATGGAACGAGGACAGGTCGCGAGGACAATCGTAAAAGCGCGTCCATGCGCCACGCGATTTCGATCTTATTTTTCGTCCAGCGCGGGATTGCCTGCGGCCGGATGAGAGAGGCACCGAGCCCGAGGTGGAAGAGGAGCGGGAGAGAGAGGCACAGTATCCCGAGGTTGATGCTTTTCGCCGTTTTGTTTCGAAAAAGGGTAGCTGACGCACGCACCGAGATTGTCGAAGAATACAAACTACCTCATTTCCACCCTGTCCTTGACGGAACGATCGCGTTAAGCGAAACCTTTAGGCGGCTCGCCTCGGCTCGCAACTAAGGGAACCGAGTCGAGACGCGGTACACCTAAATGGCGAACGACCTAAATATCTCCATTTGTCTTAGGGGGATCATGAAATTGTAATGGAAGCGGATGACGGTGCGCGGAACAGGAATAAATGATTGGAATATTTGTTAGAGGGAGGCTGGAAGGATTGCCGCTCGGCCGAACAGGGGAATGCGCAGTTCGTAGCCGTGGCAGATAAACTGAAGTAACTTTCAATGTACTACTTTGTGCTGCCAGCGTGGTTACGCCAGTGAAATTCTATTCTGCACACTTTTACGGGGGATTTTTAAATATCCCGCCTGGCAAAGATTTACGAAACGTGTGGCGAGGTCGTAGTTGGACAAAGGAACTGCGAATGGCTACAGTAGTCGATCTTTCTTAATCGCGATTCTTTACTGCGTTACACAGGTACAGTTTTCGTGAACTGTTTGACTTCGAGATTTCTGAGTATTCGTGGTTGAACAGGGTGTTCTTAAAAGCCGATGAAGAGGAAAGGTTGCGTCGCGTAACAGTGACCTGATTGAGATTCGGCCCTGCTCGACTTTCGAGCTGGTACCGTTTAATTCACGTGGCTGGAAGTGACTGCGTTGGAAGACACAGAAGGTAGCAAGGAAGGCAAAGAGGGAACGAGGTTTGTAATGCAAACTCGAGGAACCCCTTTGTGAAGGAATTGTTCAAGGCAACAGCCACAGTATCCTTCTAAATATTTGCAGCATCTTAGGTTGTTTATTAAATTTGGAGTATGGTGGGTAAGCTACTTAAGTAACAATTTGAAACGAAAATTAACTGAACCTTTTAACGCGCGAGCAACGTAAACACTCTGCTCTAAATAACTACGTGGTCACTTACTCAAATGACTATATTTCCTAATGAGTCACTTCGGTATGCAATAGAAATCTTATCACATTACAAACTCAATATCCTTTCATCAGTCCTTTCTGAATCCGTTACTAAATCCTCCGCACTAAGCCCTTCCCCGTTCCACCTACCGCATCCACTTCCAAGACGTCGAAGCATCAACGAAACACTCTGCGAACGAATACAAAGGAGCCCAGCACCAGTGCAACACACAGTCCGTCCGTGCCTACCGCGACAAAACGCCTAAGGTACAGCAGCCAGCTAACATCACACCGAACTTCGTATAAGGGCATGGGACACCTTCTGCCACTTCCAAAACAATTTTCTACTAAGTCCGCGGCTAGCCAACGGCTGGCGTAAAAACAATTATCCCCCTTATACGCGCAGGACGCGAAATCCCTGCGCGTTCCGCTTCATTTTATACAACACATTACCCGGGAGTGTCGTAAAGTAGCCGAGTCCCCGAAAGTCCTGTTACATCGCGCGGTATCGCGCCCGACCAAGGGGCTCGCGACTAAAACGGGAGGTGAGATCGAAAAGAAGACAAAGTTCTCACGTAACCGCGCACGTGTTGCCCGGCGTGCGTACACGACAAAAGAAACAACACCGTGGCAGGAGCACGCGCGCACAGTGTCGTCCCATGTACGGTGGCGCATTGGATTCGCCCTCGCGCAGGCGTACAAGTGTGCGTGACCCTTAGGCTGGGTGCATACGGGAGTACAGCGACAGGTGGTGCTGGAGATTTGTGTGGCTGAATGCATCTGAATCAGTTTCTAGTGGGAACTCAAAGACCAGTTCGAAGTTCACAAGCGAAAGTATTGATTTTAATGGGAAAAATGAATTGGCATTAATAATGAAGTGATGGCTGCTATCACATAGGCGTGATTTTGTGATTTTTATTTATGAATTTCTTTGAGTGTAAGAATTCAATTTTACTCTATATTTATCGTTAATGATACTAGACTGTTTAAAGATTCATATTGTATTCGCAATGGCTTTTTTATGGTTTTCAAAAATCAATACAAAATTTAGAAACTTGGGCAATAGTTGTGGCCCTTAAAGTGTTAATGTTGATGTGGTTTGAAGCAAACCTCAAGCAAAATTTAAGAAAGATGATGATTTCGAATTTATTTTATTACTTAAGGGGTTAGACCACCCTGGCCAGATTAAGAAATATCGCATCTTTGGGAATTTATTTATAAGTGACAAAAGCACTTTTATCGATAAAAAATTTTCAACGAAGATAGAGACATCTTTGAATAATATATACACATTTTTTTTCAAATTTCAAATTTCACTCAGAAATAAATTCCCAAAAATGAGATATTTCTTGACTTCGCCAAGCTGGTCTAACCCCCTAAAGAAATCACTTGAAAATTTAATGCACTGATTCCCAACCTGTGGGTCGCGAGGTGTTTCCTGGGGGGTCGCCTCGTTTTTTTTTTAATATTATTAAGTTAGAATTATATTCTGAAATACCTATTTTAAATATGTTTCCTTTACCTTACTAAATATTTATAAAAATTTACCTTACTTTATATGAATATTCTAAACGGAGATCGCAACTCAAAAATGTGTTGGGAAACACTGGTTTAAGATTATAAACTTTTCTAATTTTTAGAAAAGATATTCGAAATTAATCTAGATTCTACTTTAATTACGAACCACTTGCTTTGCACATACAACGCCATGTTGAATACGTGATAAAAAAAGTTGTTCTTTGCAACCAGTGCCACAATTCAAAAACACTGCTGAAACATCCGCAGAATTCGTGTTGCATTACGCCCGTCTGGACCCAGCTTTACACGAACCAAGGCGCGCGCGTACAATTACGCGTTTCTCGGTAGGTACGTAATGGAACGCGCTCGCGCGCCTTTTTCCGCCACGTTCCTCCTCCGTTGTTGCGCAATCGCACGCGACCTCTTCCTGAATGCGGTTGACGTAACTCTTATCCGCGTCGCGACGTGCACGTACGCGGAGGAAGCGCATCCTCGCGAGGATACGCCCGATAACCGTACACGCCCAATGCCCGGGAACGAAGAGAGGACCACCGACTCCTGTCAGGCCTCGGTTCAGCGAGATTATCGACAACCACCATCTCGATAACGTGCCACGACCCCGAGAGAACAGCCACGTCGAGCACATATTTCGGGATGCGCCGAAAATTCCTTGGATTCCTCCTGCTTACGGTACAAACCTCGGTCGTGCTCGCGACAAATATTTTTCACAGTTTCATAGAAAACCATATTTTTCACAGTTTCATAAAAAAAACCATTAATAATTTTTTATATCTACTATAGTTTTCGAGGCATACAGTAAAATAGGAAAACACACATTAACCTGGGGGGGTGTTCCAGGTTTCAGGTTTTCACCCTAAAGAACCAAAAAGTAGCGGAAAATAAATATCATTTGACACTCCCATGGGGATTCCTTATAAGCTGGCAAATATTAAAAGAAGTTACCGGAATCAGATACCTCCCCTACCAGTCGAGACCCTTACCGAATCCAGTGTACGGCTGGGACTATTCGAATAATTTAAAATTCGAATATTTTACAAGTATTCGAATGCTACGAATAAACTTGGAATATTTGAGTATTCGAATGTTATTATTCGAAAATTTGAGTATTCGAATGTTATTATTCGAATATTTGAGTATTCGAATGTTATTATTCGAATATTTGACTATTCGAATGTTATTATTCGAATATTTGAGTATTCGAATGTTAGTATTCGAATATTTGAGTATTCGAATGTTAGTATTCGAATATTTGAGTATTCAAATGTTATTATTCGAATACTTGAGTATTCGAATAGTATGGTGTGAAGTGGGTCAAAATTAGCTTACAAGATTTCACCCTGACAAATGAACCTAAAGAACTTGATATATAATTCACACTATATTATTCGAATACTTGAATAGTATTCGAATACTTGGATATTCGAATTATATTCGCCAAATAATTGAGCAACCGAAGTATTCGAATATTCGAATACCGAAAAATTCAACAAACAGTCCCAGCCCTACTCCATACGGGTCAAATCCAGAGTTATGCAAAATATAATCTCATTACGTGAAAATAATGTGAAATCAATGACACAATTACATATTAATCGTAATTTGTAATTTGTAATTAGACTACATTTTGCCCAACTCTGGTCAAATGGCATCACGTGTTTTCACGTGAGAACAGGCAGGCATAATTCCCGCGTTGATATCGCCAGAGCCGGAATCGCATTACCTTGATCACATACTTTTAAAAAGTCGTGGACACCCCAGCCGGCGGACTTTTCAATCCCGAAAGCTTCGGTTCCAGTGCCGGTGACCGCACCCCGTCACAGGCAACGCGGACGACCTTCCCGCTGCCCTTATCTCCCCCCATCGGCAACGTTTCCCCGCGATTTTTCGTTTCACGCATTTCCATGCTGTTTCTCTCACGATAACGAGACATTCGGCCAACAAAACCGAGAGAACGTCCCGGCCGCGCCACGATGAATCTGCGCCGCGGCCGGGGCCGGAGAAAACAAAACACGCTCGCCGCGGCGTATCATCGTGGCGCATCGAGGGACGGGCAACGTTATACGATTAATCTCGAATATAATCACCTAATGTGCCTTATCAAACGGGGCCGGGGAACACGGCCTAACACAGTCGTCCGCGAACACGACGTCCGTTCCGTGTGTACGCATAGTTGCAGACGGAGCGCGCCATTTTTCGCAGGGGTCGGCGTAGTTACAGTTGGTTGAACCGTGCAGAGAGGACAGAGCCAGAAGACCTCGGCCACGGGCGGACGGAGAGGGACGGACGGTCATTGGGAATAATCTGTGTGCATTGTCAGGTCTGAAAGATCGATCATAACGTTCCGCTTCCTTATTGCGGGAACCTGTCCATCGGCTGACACGTAAGTCAGAGTTTGCATGTCCCGATAGGAAATCGCACTGCCGGGAACGGGCGTGGGCATTCGTGCGAGCCTGCCGGCCGCCGCTGGCCGGGCCCGCTTCTTTTTCCGGCCGTTTCCTGACAGGGGGCGAACGAAAACAGTTAACCGTCGACGCGACGGGTCCACGCACGCGAAACAGGAAACAGAGGGTCGGCACGTGTTCCGTGAGACCCGCGATGTCCAATCGCACGCGGCACCAATTACGTAATTCAATGGGGACGTTACGCAACCGCGCGGCTCGGAATGCGTGCGTTGAAAACGTGAGTGGGCCGCTCGGTGGGGATGGAGGATCAAGGACTTGGCAGATTTGTGGGATCCTTAGTGCAGATTTGTAGCGGTGGTAGTTAAATAATTTGGCACCATTACAGGCAGAGAATCTTTTCGGCTTGCCTTTATTGCCGTATCGCGTAGAGTAAGACAGACTGCGAATGAGTGAGAGAGACGGAGCGCCCCTCTCGACTCATTCGCCGTGTTGAGAACAGAGGAAGTAGGGGGGATAGTGTTTATCACCTTTTTTTTAAATATATACCTTCAAGAAACTTTATACTTTGTCCTGTAAGGACGTTCGTCCTGTCACCTTAGTTCGAGACAATACTGTATCTACTTGTAAGAATCTTGACGTATTCACAGTCCCAGGTCGAAATAAGGGTCAGGAGAATTTTCAGTCACGCATCCCTTGGAATTTACAAGGGAACATGTCGATCATGTACACACTGATCTTTAAGAAAGATTTGTGAAAAGTAGTTCCTGCTATTGGTGTGTGGTTCAGACCGTGGACCTCTTTTGCTGGCCTTAGGTTATAAACTGGAGTTAGGTACTGATTTTGAGTAGTCTTTGGTGTTCAAAGTGGACATCATGTGGTCGTGTCAATTTTCTTTCTAGTTAGGAACGTGTAAGCCACACTAGATACATAAATTATCTTTAGTTTTTTTTTAAATATCTGCGTTTGTTACCCATTTATTAACGATCATTGCTATATATAGTGATGGGTGTATGAAGATTGCGATGGTAAAGTGATGGATAAAAAAAGGAAATGATTTCATTTCCTACGCTCCGCGTGAACGCCCTGCTTACCAGATAAGGCGGGCAAGTAGAAACGTCCAGTGCGCGATCAGACATAGGTCAACAGTTCTCGCCGTGGGCGCCTCTGACTTTACGTCTCGAATAGTGTTACCATTGGTAAAAGGACTATTTTAATACCCAGCAGAACATTGGAAGTTTAATAATCTGAAAATTTATTGGTACCTATTTATAAGAAGAATAAAATAACACTTGCTGCTTTTTCCTCGATATTTTTCCATTATAACTTGTGACTGTGCACAATGACGTTGAATCGGCAAAAATAGGGTATAAACATAGGTATTTGAAACTGTACGGCGAATTTTAATACCTCAATATGATCTTGAAATAATTGTTTCACCTAGGAGAAAATTAGTTTCCACGAAAATTAGTTTACAGATAAAGTGTTGCGATACTCTTAACTTTGTTCCCTCTATATGATTTGTATTTATTTAAATAACTGATACCACAAGTGTTGCATAAATAAGTGGACCGATATTTAGAGACCAAGACTGTGAACATGTGTTGTTCCTACTGTTTTAAATAATTCATACAGTGTTTTGTAACATATATAGAATAAACTTACGCCTTCAGACTCGAAACGCCGATTGTCGTTTTAATCAGCGTCGATGGGACACTAGTTACTCCGACTCACCTGGAAAAACATAAAATTCAATGATAACTCCATAAACAATATAAAGAATATTAAATACCCCGAATTATGTTAAGTTTCAGAGAATGCATGCGCAAGAAATTGAAATGCAAAAGAAAAAGGAAGATAGGGAAATATTTTCTAGAACAGATACATTTCTTGACAGCAAAGTAGCAATGTTTATAAACAACTCTTCCGCAAATATTACACCCTATTTGTAAGTCTAAACGTCAAGAGAAATCTAGGAAAACAAACGAACATACTCTTAATGGGTCATGACGAGTATTTCCTCCGTCCATACACGCTTTACAAAATTACGATCACGCACAGTTACGTGTAACCCCTTGGAAGAACAAAGCAGGAACAACGACCAATGTAGACAAGTGACTATCTGCGCAACTCCGTGAGTACAGTTATGTCATCATCCTCCGCTGTCGCAGGAAGCCACCGCAGGTACGGAATAGAGCAATAATTAAAGAAGATTACAAGTGTCTGAACGTAAAGAGGGACTGTCTCCCCGCGGACGAAGGAGGAAACGAAGACAGAGACGAATTAGAAAGCAGAGAGCGCTGCTCCAAGTCCCTTACATTTATCAATTACCTTCAAACATAAAGTTCAAATCGCCCAAAGTACAAATGCAACTAAACTCACAAAACAAACTGCAAGATGTACACAAATGAAATTCATAAATTACTTCTATACGCCCTCGTAACATTTGAACGAATCCATTAACCTCTTTCAAGCGTCCTACCGGTTCTTCCAATCCAATCCACTTTCCTCAACATTCCTCAGTCCCAGGTCTACGAGTTAAAAACAGAACCGAATCTAGCTCATTCGCCATTTAACTCCGGATTTTCTGACGTAACGAACTTTATTACTATTATCGCACTGTACACCTACCGAGTCACAGGCACCTGACGAATCCTCCCGAACTTTCGAATATTCTTGAGAGAACTCGGCTGTGGCCGTGCGGCGAGGGATGAAGCTCCGCGGATCGCCATAGGGATGGCAGTTGGCTGGCGAACGCGAGAAGGACAGAGTGAAAAGCGCGGGGAGCCGCAGAGAACGCCCGGTGAGCGCGGAAAAAGAAGAAGCACGAGCGACGAAGAAGAACCAGAAGAGGAATGCTGCCGCTGGTACCTGAGATCGAGTCCTGCTCCTCAGCTGGACGTCGGACGTATTAATGCTAATCGACGCAAATACCCTTTGTACAGCCGGTTTATACCCGTGTTCTCGCGGCTGCTGGCACAGAAACCGCGCGACCAGTTTCCACGCCGAACGGAGGAAAGTCTGTGCACGCCACGGGGACAGGGGCGAACCGACCCGACGCACTGCGTGCGAACGGACGATTAAATCATATGGGTTTCGCGTAATTGCGAGCACGTGGCCGCGCGTGCCTGTTCCTACCCTCGCCTTTCTCCGCGCCACGCTTGGGCCCAGGGAGCTCGCGCGGGAACACCCGTGCCATTGGCTATTAAACGTTTCGCTGACATTCACAGCCGGCATTAGCCGAGGTAATGATCCTCGGTGATTTCGCGGAGGCTGCGAGGATGTATTCGTTATTTAAAGATTCGTTGATTACGCAGGATTTTGAAGTCTGAGTGTCGGTTGATCTTGAATTCTGGTGAGAGTGGGGAGCTGTTAGCGAAGGTCGGGGCGGTGTGATTGGAATGTGAGGAGTAAAGCTTTGCTTATTTATATCGATGAGTATTTGTTAATGGGTTCGCAAAGATGATTGGGAGAGGGTAATGAAATTTGTCGTAGTTGTTAAGAAAAGGGGTGATTGGTGATTTGGATTCCTTCACTCGTGTGATCGGTAACATATGTATGATAAGGTAGCGGAGAAAGTTAGAGAAATATATTTTATTAAGTCCTCAGTTTTGAGGTACCTGAGTTGACAAGGGAACATCCTGAACCCGGAAATTCAAAAAATTCTGAAACTTTGTAAATGTGTAGGGAATTTTTGTTTGCTGCCCAAATTCACTCCAAGGGGGTGGAATTGACCCCCGAAAAATCCGGTTATTTTCCGATTTTGTGTTATAATTCGTGAACTGTAGAATAATTTTTTTACCAATTGATAGATCTAATTAAAAGAACTAACTTTTGTCTTGAAACTTTTTTTCAATCTCTTACAGTTCGCGAGTTGAAAGTGCATACTATACTATTAATTTTAGTTTTGTCGCGTTAACGGATTACCAGCTATTTTGATCGTTCGCTCTTAGCATTCTGTGCAATTTACACTTTAATACGTCAACAGATTCACGAAAGAAATCAACTGCATCGGCATATCCATATCACACTGATGCTAAGCGATGAAATTATTAAAGCCTCCAATCCTCCAATCGTTTCAAACAATTTACAGATTACACAATTTGATATATCACTAGGCATCGCCAGAGAATTAATACAAGGCCCCCCATTAGCGCGTGTCGACAGCTTTCTGCCCCGTCCATCATCAACGAAAGCGTCTCCTTCGTTTCAGAGCGCAATCTATGAAAGCTCACGTGCCCAGCCACGACAAATACCTTTCGCGGCGAGCGCGCGATTAATCAACGGCAATTTGCCTCCGGTGACCTTTGCTTTCCAGGTGAATTCTTTCTCGACGCGTTCGCGCCGCGTCCGGGCCACGAGTGCTGGATAAATGAAGAAGAACCGGGCTGGCGATTGTCAGGAGTGGCGGGCAACGGTGATGCTTCGCTTAGAGGAAGAAAGACCGGTCTAGGAAAACTCGAACCTTGACGAAGTGCTCATAAATATGTCGGCGCGAGAGAATGCATCAATGGTAGCCGATGCGTCTACCGCGCTGCAATATAAAGGCGTATGCACACCATCTGAATGCAATAATCAACCATTGTCTACGTAAACACCTCATCCTTCAAATTATAATTCGTTTGACGGTAAAAGAAACTGAGTACTAACTAGTAGTCTCGCAAAATAATAATAATAATCCTTCATTGCACCAGTAGAAATTACTAAAATAACAAGAAGATAAAAAAACAAATAGTACATATACATTCGCAATTAAGTCTCCACTCAGCGTATTTTATTAATTTCGAATAATTGTTTCGAAGGATGTTTCACTATTTTTACATTTCACTGGCAATTCAAATCATTCGAAGCCAAGTAGCAGTGGACTAACTCGAAACCTGAACCCAAACCCTTTCAGAGTGTAGCAGTTACGTCTTGGTTACCACGCTCTTTCTCTACGGTACTTTTCTTTCCCTACGTTTCTAACTCTTACTTTTCTAAATTCTCTCGCTGTTTACAACTTCCTTCCTATTCTTTGTTCAGTTCGTTTCCCGAGGGTTTCGCCTGGGCCAGGTCCGCGCGAGCCGAGTAGCTTCCTCTTTTACCTTCATCTCAGTTTTTCTTCAGTTTCCTGCCTTTCTCTTTTTCTATTTCCTTCCTTCACCTTTTCTACCCCTGGTCAAGGGTACGGTTGGTGAAGAGAAGGCAGTCGGATTTAGGCAGTTCCTGAACACTCCGACGTCTACGCGCGAGTCATTTAGCAAAATTGTCGTTTGTCTTTGGTGAAAAATAAATTGAGTGTTTGGTAAATCGGAGTCGACATTATTTCGCCACATACCACCTCGCAGAGGATATTCCCTTATGTCTACATTTCAACCGACAATTCTGCAGTGCCTTAAGGCGTCACGAGATCAAGAACAGGAATCATCGACCACCTCCGCGCATTTCTGTTGATCGTTCCAGCAGGCGAATGGTGTGGACCTCCCTTAATTCCATTGACCACGTATTCGAGGCAGCGGCAGTGTCGACAGAAAACGAAGAATGTCGCAGTACGCGTTCTATTCAGCCGGCCAGAAGCTGTTGGTGCGGCGCATGCTACCAAACTGGAAATCCATCGTCCGGTATAGCACAACCACGCACCGCGTCCTGCTGCAACCACACAGACTTGCACGCCCGGAAACAACGATGCACTTCGACCACGACAAGCCTCTGTTCCTGATAGTACTCCCCCGCCCGTATCACGCGCGTTATCGAGAAGGCGGCTGCAACACCGCTGTACATACGACCACTGGAAGCTGGCTGCTCTATGACCAACGCTACTACTGGAAATGGGACAGTGGAGGCAGCCGGATTACGTACTGCAGCTTCTGCGATAAAGAAACGACGGTCAATTAACCAGTTATTATACGAGTGCAAAAGACGAGAATATAAACCGAATCCAGCCACGTCCCTGACACCACGGAACCACATAAAAACCACCCTAAATTACCGAAACCTCACTAACCCATTCCGCGAAATCTAGCCCCGATATAAAAGTAATACTAGCCAAATTCTTCGCTAATAACCTAGCGGCAGATGCGACGTGAGAGACATAATTAAAAAAAGAGGGAAGATTTAACGAGAGGTGTGTTGAGAGTCGGCAGACGATAAAGAGAAAGATAGATCGCGGCAGCTGTACGGAGCAACAGTTCCTGTTACATCGAAGGCGATCCTGAGGATAAGCCAGCTGGTCCCTTTATCGGTCCCTAATCGCGTTTGAACGTAAATCGAAGCAAGGCGTGTCCGTCTACTCCTGCTGGGTACCTAACGTACAGCCGTGAAGAGTTTCCTGGTATAAATCTCTGGATTCAAGGGGGAAAAATGAGAGACTACAACGCGGACGCGCTGGACACAGCCACTAACCGTCCAATAAAACGACGACCTGGACGTGATCCATAAAATTTCGTTTTAACGAAGAGGGACGTCTTCCCTCCCGTTCCGTCGATCGTTTCAATTAATATGCATTAGTGTACATGGGCTCTGTAATTGACAGAAATCCAAGTTAATCGCAGAGGGGTTGAACGACAAACGTTTAATGGTTATTAAAATCGACGCCCTCAGCGATAATCCTTTGAAAGTCGGGGCGGCTGGGACGATTATTGCTGTACGACGTGTACGCGGGCTGTGTTGTAGCGTTTAATGCGCCGTTTCGCTGTTAACTTCGCGAATGAAGTCAGCTGCAATGACAACGCGTCCCGCCGCTGCCTCTGACGTCGTCCCGATGGTAATTACCTCTATTCATTTAGAAGTACACGCGAGTGCCTGAATAAACGTTCCGCGGGACCGACTGGCTGAAAGTGTCGTTTCGAATGACGTAAGTCTTTCCATTTTAAACGCTCCTCAAACACTTGTTCCTAGCCACACAAAAAAAAAGGTGAAAACCCGACATTGTTTGTCCACTGTCGGCCGTTCCAAAGGTGTGGCGACTAAATACAGGCAGCGAGGTATACAAATATGTGCCACGCGTGTTCGTGGCAACGTTTCGTCTTTTATTCGCGAACTGTGACACTTTTAACCCTCCGAGTATGGAGGTTGACACGCGTGTCGTAAGTCGCGTGCGGAAATCCACCAGTCCCATTTGTTCACGGTACTCGGTGAACGCCTACAGGCGTTCTCCGCGAGGCCTGGATCATCGTTTATAAATAATCAGTAGACCATTTAAATTAGTGAGATTTTTAACCACTTTCTTCCGGGGCTTGAGAACTGTTATAATATCGATTTCGGTTCTCCAAACGGTTACGAAGAACCTTTATTCTGAATAACTGTTATGAAGAACCGAAGTGTCCAACTATTATCTGTTTCGGTTACGGTTCCTTTTTCCCTCCTAATATAGGTTCCATAACCGTTATTTTTTTCAGTTCTATATCGATTCTGAAACGATGCATATTTTTTTACAAAATCCTTATGTAAAAGGGAGGAAAATTTATACGTACATATTATAATAAATAAGTCAGCTATATATTTTTCACATTCACACACACTATATTGTTTAGAATATAGGAAGTTAAAAGTTTCTCCTGTTTCTATGCGGATTTTGTAAAAAAAGTATGCACATATTCAGTAATCTGCAGCTACAACTAATTAATGATATCAGTTAGGGAAAAGTCGATACAAGAATTGATTCGGGAACCGTTTCGGAACCGATGTAGAACCGAAAAAATAAGGGTTATGGAGCCGATATGAGGAGGGAAATAAGAACCGTAATCAAGGCAGATAATAGTTCAAAATTTCGGTTCTTCAAAACAGTTATTTGGAATAAAGGTT
Source organism: Andrena cerasifolii (assembly GCF_050908995.1). Lineage (NCBI taxonomy): Eukaryota > Metazoa > Arthropoda > Insecta > Hymenoptera > Andrenidae > Andrena > Andrena cerasifolii. The sequence goes on along the minus strand of NC_135120.1, from coordinate 9,587,792 downwards.
CTCCCTTAACGTTTTAATCAGAACCTTTATATAACAGTTTTAAACAGTTAGTTTGGGAACCGTTTCAAGCTCTGCTTTCCTCTACTACTTTGCAATATTGCAAATGTGGAAGTGTGACATTGGTAAATGTAAGGATTATTGTCTGAAAATTTAATAATTAGCTCCATCTTTCAAAATACCAGCAACATCACAAAATATGAGCAAAATATCACAAAATTGATCATTTTCTCAAAATTTCCTCACTTTATCACAATAAAAAGAGAATAACACCAGCAACACGGTACCCAGCATGCCGAACTTTTTGCTCCTCCATTTCTGCAATGAAAGTCTGCGATCGGAGGGGAGACTTTGTACGATAAACGCACCGATTACGGTCGATTAGCGATAACTTCCTGAAGCACGCGTGCACGTGTGCAGCATACGCTGGACAGAGTGAGCTACCGGCTTCGTCAGTAAGTAACTCGATTAACATCATCGTCACGATCATCGGCGGCGATTGTGTTAGCATCCGCGCCGATCAACGCAGCGTTCTCCTCTCTGTGAGTCCTTGCTCTCTTCGAGGCGATAGATCAGCCTATGGATCACGCCTCCCTGCCTGCGTAGCACGCGGACTACCTAAAGCCAAGCGACCGCTCAACCTGCGGGAGATCGGCCCTTAAACGCCGATAGATCCTTACCTGGAGGCTGTCGTCGCTGCAACTCTATTTCCGAGTCACTCGAGCCATACGGAACATTTCCGTTATTAGGGACATGAGGTTTCGAGTGGCTAAAAATGTGTGCATTGCACTGGTGCATATAATGGTAGCAAATGTTGGGGAATTACACTCGAAGGTGGCCAGGTCTTTCCAAGCGATAGCTTTTGCAATGAAAGTTTGTTAATGCTAATGAAAATTCCAAATGGAGATAGTCGATTTATAAAGCGACACAGAATTAAGGAATAAATTTCAGAATGCTGGTCTTATTTAGTTTTACAAGCGTTATTGTCCGGCTAATAAATTTCCATTGCCAGCTACCCACTCCAGGCAAATAATGAGCTTATTTGGCAATACGTACGCGTGTGAGCAACTATTCTCGAAGATGAAAATTGTAAAAAGTGATCGTCGTAATCGACCCGATGTCAAGCTCGTTCATGAAAAAAAACAGAATCAAGTATCTCATTAATTAAATCTCAATGGTTATTTACGTTCATTTAATTAGAAAAATATAGGTACATATACCTATTTAGATTATAATATGTAAGTATATATTAATGTGTATATATTTCTAATAAACAGTACATCAAAGTTAAAAAAAAAAGTTTTCTTGTAAAACAATGTCAGAAATAACAAATTCAGCCCATAAATTAAAATTCTTGGATTAGTTATATTTATGTACTTAATATTGCGGCCCGCGTAGAGTAGTAGGTTTCCACTTGTGGCCCACTTCTGACAAAAGTTTGCTCGCCACTGCTCTAAATGTCCGTATTTCTGCTCATGAAAAGTAGCGATGTTAAATAGTTTAGAATTATTTTGTTGCAACTATAGTACAAGCGTAACGCATATAATGATAAGAAAAATACGAAATGATCAGAAATGGGGACATGAGCAGATATTGGGACATTCACCTTGCAGGATTATTCAAGGAGAATGCCGGTAATTTTTTTAGCGGTAATTAAAAATATACAATTTGAATAATCTATTTTATGAGTTTTAATTATTATTTTCATTGATAATCGTTTTAGCTTATTTTCGCCAAGTCCAGGGTTAATTACCACGCGCTCGTAATATCAAATTCACATTACCTACTCCGCAAGAAGACCAACGCGACAGCTCACAAATTGAAACGATTTTTCTCGCAAACAGCCCCATCTTCGTGCATTAATCGAATGCGAAGTAATCACGTGTAGGAAGTGCCCGTAGGGATTAGCAGGCCCAAGAAAAATCGGAAAGAATCGCCCAGCTGGTTCGAGTTCACGGAGCATCGGTAACGAGAGTTCAGAAATCGAGAGTACAAGCACTCCAGTGTGGCGTACACAGGGGTTTAAGCAAATTACTTTATCGTTTTTTCTCTTCCTCGTTAACGCTAATCGATTCCGTTCCCCGGCCATGGAATTGAAAGTAATTAGCTCTGGCTGGTTAATAAACGAGCTCCGTATCATAGACAACGCGCTGAAACTAATGGAGTTATTTGCTTTTTTAATAATCCACGACTACTGGGATTATGGCCGCGCGCCCGTGGAATCGACTAGAACCGACTGGCCGGGAGAGCTCGATACTATTAAACAAGTTACTTTCCCGTTTTTATCGTTAATCTTAATGGTGGAGGGGGAGGGGGGTGCTTCCTCTCTTCGGGGCGGAATTTAAATTAACGTACGAGTTTACTTAGGTGGCCAGCTGTAAATTAGAACTCACGGAATAATCTATGCCCTTGTCTGTACGTGTGTGTGTGGGTACGTTCCATGTTCGGACGCACTGTATAGTGTAATTACGTGTACCATACTGGTAATAAATTTCGCGTAGTTTGGACGAACCGAGGCTGGTAACTACTTAGTTCACGCAGGGTGAGGTTGAAGTATGAGGGTACGTACCAATAAAATCAGCTCCATTTTTGACAATTATTTGTAAAAAACAATTGTACATCGTTTGGTGCACGTTTGGTGCAAATCCGATAACAAATGAGCGATTTATTGCAAATAAATGAAAACAGAAGTATTAATAATTTTATTATAGAATATTTTTTCGCCAAAAGTAGAAGTAAAAACTTATCAACTCAATAACTACTACCTATTGTGTAGAAATATATATTTTTCAATTAGTGTTCTCTTTTTAATGTTAAGTCTAAGCAGTAATTTTATAAACAAGTTGGTAAAGATGGAACTGCACCCCTCTTGCTGCGAGGCCCTCAATTCTCCTACTACAAGTAGTCTCTTTGTTTTTCCAAAAATCGACACCCCCGATGAATGCACGCCGCGTATATGTGAGTTGTCGAAGGCCTGCACGTTCGATACTTAATTTATCGGTCGATTGATAGCGGACATTCCCAATGCCAGATGCGGACACGAGCAGCAATCGAGCGCTCAATCAAAATTACCGAGACCGTCACTCGCATCCAGAATTGGAACTGCACCTTCGAGTCGCTCGCGAAACAGCGCGGGACTGTCCATTAAAAAGCGATAAATAGGTACGCCGAGGCGTTCACGACGAAATAATAAATTCCCGTCGGATCACCGAGGCCCAATTGGACAGATAATTGATGGTATTGTACACCGAGCGATTTCATAAACCGTCAATTAGCGACGCGCGATCAAATTGCGCCCGCCGTTTCGAAGACGATGAAATTAAATACCAACGAGGCGCCGGCAAAATAACAAATGGAACGGCCGGTTGAAAATGTCAGTGACAAATCCCCGAACGTCGATGAACGCCGCACGCATTCCGCGTCGATTAATATATATTTAATCATACATTTCTCGCCTCGTAAATTACGGTAAGCATTAACCGCGGTTTAGCTTCACTTTGCATAATTGCCGTTCGAGGACAACTTAATATCCAGTATCGTCGCGTTCCCATCAGCTGTAAAATTTAATTAGATGTAAAGCGAAACGGGACCGACAAGCTGTTCCATTTTCCATCGTAAACAGTAAGACTCGTACCAGTCGTACAGATTTCAATGTCTATAGAGATCGAAGCATATTCTAGTCACGCATGCAGAGAATTTGCTAATAATTCTCCGTATTATAACCTGACTCTCAACACTTACCTCACTCGACCGAGATATCCACCCATAGATTCCTCCACTTTATACTAAACACTTCGACTGGCGTCGACGTGTTTTCACGCCGAGGGACTTTCATCCTGTGCACGACTTTGAGTAAGTACGTTTATGTTGGAGCTGCGATAAACGATTAGATTTAAGGAAGTACTTACAAGGGAACATCCCGAAACCGGAAATTCAAAAAATTTTGAAACATCGTGAATATGTAGAGAATTTCTCCCTGATTGCAACGCAATTTTTGTTTGCTGCCCAAATTCACTCTAAGGGGGTGTAACTGACCCCTGAAAATACAGTTATTTTTCGATTTTTCTGTTATAACTCGTGAACTGTAAAATATTTTTTCACCAAATGATAGATCTAATTAAAAGAAGTGATTTTTTACTTGAGACTTTTTTTCTATCTCTTACATTTCGCGAGTTATTACACAAAATCGGAAAACAGCCGAATTTTCGGGTTCGGGATCTTCCCTTGTTAGATGACCAACGATCCAAGCGTGGGGAATCAAATATTACGTTTGCTTCGCTATTATCGTTGATGCATAACAGATTTTCACCATTACAGATTTGTTTTAGATACGTTATGAGACGAAGTAGCTCTTAAATTAAATACAACACAATCTTTACGTTTACTGCGTAGACACTTTGTGATAGTAATTCTTCCGCAGAATCACTGATGCTTAAATGGTACCTGTACTATTATCACTGCTCCACTAAAAACACACCAAAAGAAGACATTTTTGAGCAGCTTTTATCGCCGTCTGATCGACGCTTTTATAGTTTCTATCGCAGCTCCAATATAATCGCTTGGGCTTTCGGAACGGGGTGCCAAAAGGGCAGTTGCCCCTCCCCCTGACTTTTAAGAAAAAATAGCTTATTTTTATAGACTGATCTTTATTAAGTTTATACTAAAACAGTGGATATTTCTAAGTTTCGGATTTAAATTTTTAATTAAATTGGTACTACAAAATGAGTTCAAACAAGCAAGCGGGCTACTCGTTTTTTCCTTACTATATTTTTCTTCACCATCGCCCGAAAGTTGCCCCCTCCTCCTGGAAAGAAGTCTACGGACTGTAGGAGTCGGAAAAAGAGAGCCACGTCGCCCGAATCGAACCCGAGCCGTCCGCGTGCTGATCAGTCGCGTTTGCCACCACGACTACGCCGCCTCTCCACGGTCTGTCTTCCGAACTCCTCATAAATAGACGCCACCTATGTGCCTCATAGCACACCATAGGCCGTTGCCTAAATGCCGGTTGCCTACTACAAGACGCCCTTGCATAAACGTACCCTTTGGCACGCTTCCACGTCGATATATTCCGGGCAACATCGAAAGTACTACTCGAGTGTTCCCAAATGCTCCCTGATCTACTTGAAGGGACATTTCGCGGAGAATGCCTCCATTATCCAAGAACTGCGTGGCCAAAGGGAGGAAGACAGTATTGCCCGAGCAGGTGCAGGTGTGCAGCAGCTTTAAAAGCGTCAGCCGTAAGTAGGAAACGGTTGAGTAAGAATGATGGAGTCGCTGCACCTCGGGCCAACAGTAACAACGGGCAATAACGGCGGCACAGAGGCGGATAGAAGCTGCTTCCCCATTCTCGAATGTTCAGCCGCGTATTATTCGCATAATGCAGGCATTACGCGGCGTCGCGAGGTCGCCGTGCCTCCGCCGACCTCGAAAGACCTCGAGCAAAAATTCGCTCGCCCGTAACCTCCGCGAAGACGCTGGCACACCGAGGTGTAGCCGGAACAGGTATCACCGGCTCGGAGCGCAGCACGTCGTAAAGCGTATAAACGCGCGTGGAACGTCGACCGTCGAACGCCCGGGCACTGGGCATCATTTTGCAAAAGCCAATAACTCAGCGCGGCGAAACCATCATATAAATTCGCGAGCTGCGCCTGCGATCTTCAATCTTACCATTCTACGATCAGCCAGACCGCCGCGGTGCCGCGCTGTTTCATCTGCGACTTGCGTCGATGACGACTGTGCACTTTAATGTGAACGGTTTGACGATGATTGGGGGGTGAAGAGGGGTTCGTCTGTGAACAGGGATGAGGATTTCTTTGGGATTAGGAGTGATGCTGGGGTGTCAACTCTGTGTATGGAGATACCTAGTACCTAGAAGTACCTGGAGAGGTACTTAAGGGGACTAGGCAGTCGAAAAATCGATTTTATTATTGCATTTTCCGAAAGTACTATCTTTTCTCAATAAAATGCCGCTTGGTTTATAGTAAAATTCGTAAAATTGTAGACTTGACAGCTGAAAACCTCAAGCGGTAACCTATAGCGTCGCCTTTGCCCAGAAACTTTAAATGCGTTTTTCTCGAATATTTTTTTTGTCTTCATTTTTTCCTGATCGCGAGCGAATTGAGGCTCAAATCGACTTGGAAAGAATTACAGGATGTGTAGAACATGTGTCGTTTCGGCGCAAACCTCTGATATGGTCCGTAAAAATTCGAGATTTTCATTAAAAAAATGAAGAAGCCACCGGATTTTGGTAGCACACAATGATGGTGCGCGTTAACTCATGTATACCAAATGTTTAATAACGATATGTTGTTTTCATTTATATCTTTTAGAAATGTTTATTTGTGTTAATATTTGCGTTTAAATAAATAAAACAGATGTATTATCATGGCCAAACTGATAGCAAATAATACACTTGTACACTGCTTTTCAAGTGTTTGGGAAGCCAAATTAGCTTTTCTAGTTGTTCCAGGGCGTATTTTTTCCATCTACAGAATAAAATTCTTCTAATGAAGAAATATATATATTCATTCAAACGGAAATACAATACAAAACCACTGCAGCCGCCCACATTTATTTCACAATCCATCCGCCTGTTCCCCATTTTGGGATGCCCCAACGCTAACCCCTTAACCTTCAGCAGGAATCATCTCGACCCTTTCACGAAATACTACCTCACAAAATATCAAACATCGCCCAAACTGAACAAGTGATTCTGCCAGCCTCCCCTCGCCCCCTGTGATCCCGCCCGCTGAAGCTCAACACGGCCATATATATTTGACACCTGTAGGCGTACGGTGCCGCGGCCTACCCTATAAATACGGGGCCCATTCGATCCCACGAAAGAGCACAATGGCGCGAAGCAACGACCTCGTTGTCCTCTGTCGTGTACGGTCACGAGCGCACGAAAAGACCATCCTTTCAAAGGTCGCGTGGGCGTCGGCGGTACTTCGCGGACACCCTGTGAACGGCGGCAGGGATACAGCTGTGCCGTGTTATACATCGAGGCTACGCAGGGATACCAACGCAGGTAGGACCGGCCTTGGTCCAATGACCTCGCGATCAGCCAACAAGCTCTGTCCTCTCGGGCGACGTAACCGTCGAATGGAGAACACTCCGTCGGCGTCGTCCAGGGGTCGGCGAACCCTGCCCGTCCGCGTCTCCATTCCCGTCACTCGAAAACCGCTGGGTACTTAGCGCGCGACACGTTCCGAATACCAGCGGAAGGTGTCGAATCGCCGATCAGCGGGGGGGCCTATCTGAATCGCTGGTTAAAATTGAACGAACCTAGGATGACGATCTATTTTCTCCAGTCCCTAAATCGTTGCGGTCTTAGGAAGGATTTGAATGGAGGATGCGGCGCTGGCGAAGACTGGCCATATTCTTCTGCTTGAATGGAAAGATGGGGGAAGAGTGTTCTGTTACGTAAGGCCGTGAAGTCTATTGAAGAGACACTCCATCATCGAAGAGGCTTACATTTCGAACTTCCCGACGCGTACTGTGTCCCTAATACCATGCACACTTTGAAGATTCTCAGGGAAGCAATTCTGCGTGCTGGTAACCGTAGGTCTCTCGGTGCATTAGATTCTTCAGAATGTTACAGCGCTCTCACGACTTTCGGAATGAATTTTGCCAATCATAAAACAATCTCTGTCAATAAGAGAAGAAAGTTCCACACGGACATACTTTGCTCCAATGGCGCAGGGTTCGACCACTGAACCAGTATCAGAGGATTCGAAAAATTATTATTATTATTATATACGGGAAAAACCCCTTTAGAGTACATAATATACAGGTAAATACAAGTGAGATTAAACCGTCCGCGTACTACGAAACAATGAAACGCTACAGCGAGGTTGAAAGATTATACTAACAAGGAGAGTATTTTAGGTGTCCGCCTCCGATCATTTTGATTTTTGGATATGTTATAGAGGATCGAAAAATAAGAAATACGTGTTTTTTTATTTTTCCCCGTTTTCATATTTGGGGGGTGAAAACTGCGTTCAAAGTTAGGGTTGAAAAATCATTTTTGTGGATTTTGGAAAATCTGGTGAGTCAGTCATATTTCGCATTCAAAGACGCAAAATTCGTCCACTGACACTATTCCCCTATCTCTAATAGTTCTCGAGATATTCCACAAAAATGATTTTTCAACCCTAACTTTGAACGCAGTTTTCACCCCCCAAATATGAAAAGGGGGAAAAATAAGAAAACACGTATTTCTTATTTTTCGGTCCTCTATAACATATCCAAAAATCACTAAAATACTCTCCATAGACACCCAAAATACTCTCCTTGTAAGAGTTCGTCAAACAATTGATTCCGAAATGAATTTTGAGATATAGAGAACGAATCTATATCCGCGAGGCACTGATTGATCTCCTCCATGGCACGGTTTATGGGGTCAGCAGTATAGTGGTGATACTCCGGTATCTTTGGCTTAAAGAGGGGTCTCAGGGGCGTGAAAACGTAACGATGCGACGAGCTCGTGACAATTAATCTGACCGTGAATAACCCTATGCAGAAACATCAGGTCGGAAAAGACACGACGGTCACTGAGGGAAGTAACTATTTACAGAAAGTAGATCGAAGCCGAGAAAGGATCGATTTTATCGGTATACATATATACATATATATCCGCCTCGTAAATGCCTCGGTTAATTGGATCATCAGTATCTACATCTGAAAGTGGAAAACGAAGGTTCAACTGTATCAGTAGCCATGGTTTCAACAGTGGCACCTCATAGCTACTATGTACCCCCGAAGAGTGCACTCGCTGGCGAAGGACCATCTCGCGCGCGTTGAAATAAAATCGCCAGTCGTTTTACCCTCCACTTAGGCGACTCGTTAAGTCTCCACTGGACCAACGGGCCACGCCAGCGCACCGAACTATAATATTCTAATTAATGCCTCTATGTAAATAGAGTTAAGTCGTCCAAAGCGTTATGATGCTCGTTATCTGAGGCACACATTATCCGAGGTGCCCAGGGCGGTGTGCCCGCGCTGAGCTACGGTGCATGTACACACGGCGGCGTAACCCCCCTCAACGACTTCCTGCAGTATTAATTGTAGCGCGAGCTCTAAGGGACCACCGTGCCCGTGAGAACGCAAGTTCCGCATGTAAAGATCCGCACACGGTGGGGATTTATCCGTGATCAACGATCGACCAACGTATATACGCAGGGGCGTGCCCGGCCTGCACGTCTTTCTCCGCGGGGGACGATGTTCCCCAACCGATATCTTTCGAGGGCCGCGGACAACGGGCGGGAATAAATATTCCGTTAACCCCTTTAACAGTTCCACGCGTCTTACAGGGGAAGATCCCGAACTCGAAAGTTAAAAAAATTCTGAAACTTTGTGGATATGTAGGGGATTTCCTCCTGATTACAACGCAATTTTTATTCGCTGCCCAAATTCACTCGAAGGGGGTGAAATTAACCCTTGAAAATTCGACTGTCTTCCGATTTTGTGTTATAACTCGCGAACTGTTAGAGATAGGAAGAAAGTTTCAAGACAAAAGTTACTTCTTTTAATTAGATCTAGCATTTGGTAAAAAATTATTTTATAGTTCACAATATATAACACAAAGTCGGTAAATAACCGGATTTTCAGCGGTCAATTACACCCCCTTAGACTAAAATTTGGGCAGCAAACAAAAATTCCGTTGTAATCAGGAGGAAATTCTCTACATATTCACAGAGTTTCAGAATTTTTCGAATTTCCGGGTTCGGGATGTTCCCTTGTTAGATACGCTCACGGTGATGCAGACCCACTCTGAATGCAATAAAAAGTTGGTGAATCTTTATAACTGCTACTAATCGTAATTGCAGAGAAGCCAAGCCCTGTTCGTAGGGTTATGGGTAAGCGGAAGTATCAGCAACGAGGTAGTCACAGAAATTGACAAGAAAGTAAAAGAAAGCTGGCAACGGTAAGATTTTTACTGTGCTTTCTTTCTTTTTTTTTTGCGAATAATTCTTTGGACCGTATTTTGAAATGAGGTTTCGGGAAGACGTCTGGTTTCACATTTGATAATCAGCTTATTAGGGAAAAGGTGGCTGGGTGATAATGTTAATCCTTTGATTTCCCAATTTAGATTAGGCTTTTTTTTAGCAAACATCTGTGATGTTATTAGTGGATTTTAAGGTACAGTGGACTGGATGGAGTAAAATCTGATACCCAGTCAGAATTATACTACTTTCGTCTAATTGTAGGCAGACCAGGATCATTACTGGTGTTTTCGAGTTAAGCCCGTTCGTATGAAATATCAAGCTTATTTGCGAAATGGCACATGCTGCAATTACGAAGACCTTAAGGGAGCATCGAATTGCAGCGCAGAGCACTAATGTACTCCGACACGGTAATTACCTTGGCATTAGTTTCGCACTTTTTGCGCCTATTAAGGTCACTCCGAGATGCCTTCCCGGAATCGATAAAAGATCTCATCGTTCGCTGCCAGTGACAAAGGACAGTTCAGGGAATCGCCTCTCAGGGAAAATTACTAACGGTGTAACTAGGTGCCCGACGATTGTTCCACGACAAGGAACACTCGTTTACCGAACCACAAAGAATCCTCGGGCTACCACCAACACACGATTTCCCACTTCTCCTCGCACTTACTCGTGCCAGAAAGATACTTTACGTAGAAATCACTTTATACAAGCGCTGCGCTACCTTTTTTTAAATAAGAAATACTGAATTTGCTCGATCAATGTCACCACTTGAACTTAAGGGGGTATTCTACTCTGGCGAGGCGTTTTCGTCGCGTTATTTCGGAATTTTTTTTACAAAGAACCCATCTATTTTATTGTTATTTAGTTTACTGCTACATGTTTATTGATGTTTGAACTATCTTCACAAATTTTGTCAATAGAAAATAATTAAAATCAAACGCAGTTGACTGCTTTAAAGTAATGGTGAAAAAAATGCATGGTGTCACGGTGCCCATGATTGGGCTCGTTCTAGTGATCTATAACAATAAATGAAAGGAGATTCTTTATCTGTATGCCTGTGGCTATCGTCCCTACCAGAATGATAAAAAAAATATTGAAAATTAAGCAAATGGCGGCGGTTTGAAAATTAAGTTTCGATTCTCGCACAATTTTTCAACTTTAAAGGCCTGTGAAAGTTTAAAAACAAAATATTTTATCATAATTCTGGTAGGGAGGATAGCCACATGTGTGCTGATAATATATGCAAAACTTGGACTGAGTTGGTCCAGCCGATCTTGAAATATCATGGTGACCAGTTCGGAAAACATGGTTTCGAGAAAAACGCGTTTAAAGTTTTGCGTACAATTTAGACAGAAAGGTGACCTAGGAGAGTAACGGTCTCTTTTTAACCAAACGGTCGATGTTTGTGTTTTAAAAGACACAGAAATGCACCCCCTACCTCTCCCAGAAAAAACAGTCCGCCGAAACTTAGCCTAAATACACTTGCAGGAATAAAACTGTTATACGTCGCCCGCCCCGCTCAGTGAGCGCGCCATGTACCTACCTATTCTGCACCCTGTAGCTCTGCAAATAATACGAATTGGAAAAAATCCTTTTGCACACGAATTACCCATATAATGTACCCATAGAAAATGCAAAAAGAAAATCGATTTTTTTTGCCCGTCAGACCAGAATAATTCCCTTAATTCCGCACAAGGACCTCGACAAATCGGCAAAGTGACTCGTGAATGGGAGCTGCGAATATTCGTACAGAAACTCGCGCAATCATTTGATAATTGTAATCGACGAATAGCGATTTGTTCGCCGAATGACGAACATTCGTTATTTGGCGTCCGCCGAATGCGGAAAGTGTGGTACCGCCCTAACACTGCCTACTTCACCGAATAAATCTTATTTCCCATCTTTCGCAACCCCACAATGAAATCCCGCGGCTATGATTTTCCTCGTCGTTCATTCGTGAATCTCTAACACGCCCAAGCGATAAGGCAATTTCGTCAATGTTAATCATCATCCACGAGGTACGACATCGTAAATCCGTAAATTTATGTCCACAGCAGATCAGACAGGATCGTCTGCGTTTTACATTCCCAAGCTATCAACGGACACGTGTATTGTACTCTAAGGCTCATCCATAATTGATCGCGATAAAAAAGGCGAGCCGCGGTGCACGCGAGAATGCCTCGTAATAACCGGGCGCGGATCGCGTTTGTCGTCGTTAATGACGCACGGAAACGGGTCGCGTCCACCTTCTTTTTTCCCCCGCGATTACGACACATTAATGCGTTTTCCCCGGGCGCGAGCGCGGGCTTCGTACTTTGTTACAATAATTAGCGAGCCCCGGCATCGACGCGGAAACGAATCCCGTCATCTTCGAATAATTCCACAGCGCGGCCGTGTTGCAATGCACCGACGTTTTCCCTGAAAGGCAAATTGATATGCGAGGCTTAAGTGGAAGTTGATCGCGATCCTCGTGGCTGTGGAAATCAATTGCGCCATTCGATCTCCGCGTTTCTACGTAACTTTTCCTGGACGCACATCGGTTTACCGAACGCTTGAACGTAACTACTTAGGGTAGACGTACCGTTTGCGGCCGTTGCACTGTTTTTGGCCATGTGCTTAATTATCTAATTTTTAAATGGCTCGCGGATCATTATTATGTGGAGAATTTCACGTCATAAATATTTAGTTCAGTATACCGCCAGAAGTATAAGGTTAAATTTATCGCTTACGCGGAGAAATATTATATTTTTCAAGAAGTGGCCAAAACTGGTACAATACCTTAAAGTGGCCACAAATGGTGCATCCACCCTAGTAAGTTCCCTGGGCGATTCTTCAACCAATCGTATTCGCGTCCTTTCAGCCCTATTACGAACTTCGACTGATTTTCAACTCACGGTGGAACGGAGGAATGTTGTATGAAAGCGCTGGAAAGAAGGGAGGAGGATACTCCAAACACTTGCGCCATTTGAAATTCCCGCGATATATTTAAATAAAAAAATGTTTGTTCGCTTCTCGATAAACAAGCTAATATATCCTGACAGTTTTAAGAAGATTGCACGTACAGTTTCCTCGCAAAAAATTCCGCAAAACAAGTGCCCTGATTTCTCCCGATCGCACCAGGTTCCGCCCCCTAACGCGGTGTTGATAGAATATATTTATCCATCACTGGTTATCGCATGAAAAACGTGTAACTTTTTCCACGACCCCGCCGCTTCGTAACGACATTCACTATCGTGGCATTAATAATTCATTACACCCTATATTCGCTATCCCTCATTCATCATCCGCGAGGCTCGCTGTCGCGCGGTGCAACCGAACTCTAAATCTCCGGCACATGCGCACGCAGCGTCGCGTCGGCCAGAAAAAAATAGCGGTACAAAACCTAGTAAGGAAACGAAGATGTTTCGCGCGCCCCGCGGCTCGTCCCCGTTGGAAAACATCTCGTGAACGTTTCGAATAAATCCACTCCGCCGGCAAAAGGCGTGCACCCGGGGCTACGGGGAGCCGCGGCAGGCCACGTGCTACCCGGAAGAGAACCGTTGCATCCTCCGATAATTTCGCGATCGGCGCGGTTTCACGCGTGCTTCGTCACACGCGGTCACGCGTATCGCAGGTGGCTGGCCGACGTCTGCGCCGGGCGTACAGGCAACCGCTGCAACTCTCAGCAGGTTGTTCCGCTTTTCGCGGGATATAGTCGCATCTTCCGGGTGGAGGGTTCTGATTAATTGTTTACCAATACCGCGGGAGCACATTGCTCGTCGCTGATCGATATTTTCCAGTGGTTGTGCGCGAGGGATGAGGGAGGTGTCTCTGGTGAGATAGGCAGTTGAAGAGGGGTAGGTAATGTCGAATTCAAGGTAGATTTTGGGTTCAGAGGTAGCTTGGTGGTCTGTATGGCTTTTGGTAATCACTTGGGTCGAATTCCGTCGAGGGATTTTTAATGATTGGGTGATTAATAAAGAGTTCGTAGGCTGAAATTGAAAGTGTAGTCAGTGCCAGACTTGTTTTCTCGAAATATTTAGTTTTCCTAGCTCTAAGTTTTATTAGATAGTCTTGCTATATAACAAGGAAATGTTGCCACCCCGCAAATTCTGATTTTAATGGAACTAATGAAAGTTTCTTTTGCAGAAAATCAGTGCGAAGGTTTTCAATGTGAAATCAGCCCTTAACTTAAGGGGACCTTTCGGTTTAATAGTTGATTTTTTTATTTCATTTTGCGAATGTTCAACCTTTTAGGAATACGTGTTTAAAAGGATGTTGAAATTCGTAAAATTCCCGAAGTTATAGGCATTTGAGCCTATAGTATATTAGCCAGAAGTATATTCTTCAAAATAAAAAAAGTTTCAGTCGAATCGGATAATAACTTTTGGAGATACAGGTCCCACCGATTTTGATCAATTTTTTGACGCCTTGACTTTAACGACTCCCCAGTGCCGTCTGTAATTATTAATTATAAAACAAAAAATACATTTCTGTAGCTTAAGACATCCTTAATACAATGCAAAAAGCCCCGTTAAATTATATACAGTAGTTTTCCTTTAATTAAATCCTAAAGATCACCTATTTTTGGGGGCTCTAGACCGGAAGGTCCCCTTAAAGTTATCGCGCTTTTTCGTATCTTTAATGCCTTTCTAATTTACACTCACGCACCACCAGTGCCCCAATTATCTCCCCAGATTCTTACCCAGCTATTATAGCATCCGAGGCTGAAAGACACCTCTCTGTGTCGATCTCGTTAAATCGCTGCGAGCAATAAGTTCGCACGGAGAGAAAGCTGTACCCTCGAACGGATGCCGACTTCGAATCCTTGTACACCAGGTACTTACGTAACGTCCTGCTCGATACCGACACGATTGCACGAAAGAGACACTGAAATTCCGGGGTACGGTCCCGCGGTCGTGTTCGATTAATTGAAATCGTATTTGTCGAGAATGCAGCAGGTAAAAGTAGGATAAACTCGTTGGGACCAAGTGAATCGCAAGTAGCATCGAAAGTAAGTAGATGGATGTATTATATTTCATCGAGTATTACGAAAGCTCAACTATCGCACGATAAGACTCCGTTTTGTAACGACATATTCCGCGTCCATTTCGAAACTCTCGTAATTTTCGTTAACTTTCGCGATGGGGATCTTCGCCTTTCAATTTCGTCCATAAATAAGGCTTATAAAGTGGTGTTAACGGCTCGTTTACAGGTGACATTTCGATCGCGCTGAATTGCGAAATGTATAAGTGACAGTCGTAATGTCCAAAGTGAAAACTGTTTTCATTAATATAATCAAACCAGTTTCTATGCGAGTTCTACTTGTTACTGTTCGCTGAGAGATTTGCAACGGCTCCTGCAGCTATGGCAAGTGACTCCGGCGAATGGGATATCGATACAGGACAGTTGCTCCATAAAGAATTCATTAAGCGAGCCGATCTTTTAAGCACTTACGCGATCTTTAAGCGCCTTACGCGTACAGGTGTCCGTGGAGCGCACTGCTGTATCTTAAAATATCAGAAGTTTATCCCGATTGATTAATCGTCTGTATATTCGATCGTTTACGTAACCCCGGCGAGGCACTCGAAGCGAAACCTCTCGATTCGCCCGTTCCCGATCGCAGATGAATTACGAGTCGAAATACTTAATTACATATTTCACGATTACGCAAGAATTCACTGCGTTTTGCGAAAGAATACGAGCTTCTGCGGACGAAATCGTCGAATCTGGAGGCAGCAGAAAAATTCGATAACCGCTTTCTCGAAATGCTGGCTTTCACTCGCCGTATCCACGCGTTAATGAGAAAGCATGATTTTATGGTCATCGATGATCACGTAACACAACTTGCGAAACATGAGGATTTATTGAAGCATTGATGACTTTGGCAGCACCTCCAAACTCCAGGAATTACGTTAATATTATTATATAAACAATGAGGATTTGCCTTGGGATTTGTGCACAGCCTTGGGGCGTTTTCGCGTCGAAATTTTTTAAAAAGTAACGAAGGTTTTGTCGGAGCAATTAATTTCCAGTAGTGTCGAGATTTGTTCAAAGTGCGAGCCCCTGGTTCAGAAGAACATTTCCAACTCTACGCTTGAGCTACTAATATCTGGTAGTGATTAGAGGAAAGTAAAACTGTGAACAGTGGCAAAAATAAGATAGTTCCAGTAGAAAGAATTGTGTCCTAAAAATAATATCCCATAGGTGTTCCCAGTGATACTAACAAAATATTTAAAACCTATGTAGTAAGTACAATTGTAAGTTCCTTAAGGGTACTAAGCAGACGTTTCTGTCTAGAATGAACCACTTCTGTTTCAATTAATTACAAAGAAACAAATTAGAACTTAGACTTGTTCTTTGGCATGAAGTTTATTAACATCATAAGCTTTAAAAAACATGTTCGTTTTGTCAAAAATCTGCTTTATATGTGACGACATACTGGTAGATCATTAAAGAGGTTTTTTAAAAATGTTTCTCTTGTTTTGCAGTGGTAACTCAAAAACGATGGTTCCAATCGATTCAAATCAAATTTGAGCATGTTCACAAAATGGATAGTTTCGAACTGGACCTAAATTGAAGTTAATGAAAACTCTTATTGTTTATGAAAGACACTAAAACCCCATTGACGAGGTTTTACCCTCCCCAGAGCCCAAAAGATAAGGTCTTATTTTTTTTTCATAAAGAATAAGAGTTTTCATTAACTTCAATTTAGGTCCGGTGCGAAACTACACATTTTGCGAACATGCTCGAATTTGATTTGAGTCGATTGGAACCTCCGTTTTCGAGTTACCACTGCAAAACGAGAGAAACAATTTTCAAAAGCCTCTTTAATGATCTACCAGTATATCGTCATATATAAAGCATATTTTTGGCAAAACGAATATTTTTTTTTTAAAGCTTGCGATGTTAATAAACTTCATGCCAAAGAAAAAATCTCAGTTACAATTTGTTTCTTTGTAATTGATTGAAACAGAAATGCTTCATTTAAGACAGGAACGATTGCCTAATATCCTTTAGGGGTTAGACCGATTCTTTTCCTGGCGAAGGTGGTGTAACCCCTTAAGCAGACATGTAAAAACATAACTGTCAAACTTTCCTCTTACCACAAGCTAATCCACACTCGGGTGACCCCTCCCATCGATGCACGCGGCCAGGCGCATAAAAACGAGGCACCAGATCCCTGAAGACGGGGTTCCTAGAGCGGTCAAGGTGCACCGAAGCCAGTGGTACCAAACGCCGATAATTAACTTCGGTCTTAACTTTCCTGCCCCCCCCCCCCCCATTCTCCCCCCTGGCCGCCATCCACCCAAGGAATCCACCCTAAGCAGGGCCCCTTCCCCTTTGCCTAGTGGACGCTCGCGATCGCCATCTGCTATTTGCCTTCTCCGCAGCGCATTCCAGGCCTGGAATATATCCAGTGGTCACGAGTGCGTCGGCCCTAGCAGCTCCAACACGTAGGAAGAATCCTTTCCGGGGCCGTGGTCCCGGAAATCGAGAGGATCGCGCCGGCACGAGGCGTGGCCATTAATTCCATCGAATCCCGGTATAAGTAAGATTAAAACCGTGGCCGTCGTGCGGCACACGTATCCACCCGGGGAGCGTGGATCGACCACGGTCCCGTTTGCTCCTCTTTCCCCCCCCCCCCCCTCCTTTTTCGCTCGTTTTTCTTCGCGTGTGTAGCAGGAAAGGAGCGCCGATACACATCCCCGTGGCATTCGAGACACACACGGCCTGGGGACCCGACGATCGGTATTAATCGCGACGAGGCGGTTTCCCTGGCCGAGTTTAAATTGAACACGCGTGTCCGCGGGGGCACTGATGTATTGGCTGGTGTCGCGGAATTAGAGGAAAGAGAGAAACAAAAGGGGGAATGAGCGGCGCTCGTGGGGAAGGGGTGGGAAGCGAGGCGGGGGATGTTGGATCGCGTTGCTGGCTGTAATAGTGGATTTATGAAGTCGACTGCACGGTTGGGTGGTGGGTACAGGGTTTCCGATAATAATAATGATAATAAATCGACTTTATTCACCACAAATTACATAAATTACGCGATAAATGGGCGAGGTTCTGCATACCTGCTGTTTTGCAACCTAACTCCGAAACATTATCTGTCAGAAATAAAGCTAGCGACACAACAGAAGAGCGAGAGAGAGAGAACCACAAGACAAGGGGAGTTACGGATAGTGGACGAGAATAAAAGAACGGGCAGCGTATTTAAAAGTGGGGACAGAGGACAGAGAACGAATTTCCAAAGGAGGAGAATTATAGTAACAGCAGGATAAATAGGAGAAAGATGCCTAAATTTGACGATGAGCAGGCACAGCCAGGTCAGCACCACGCCTAGTAGATGGTGCATAAGCAGAGTGCTGAGAGGAGTTACTGTCTAGTAATTAACTTACAGGGGAGGCCGCGACATCTGGGGCACGGATTTTGATGAATCTCAAAGGACCACTGAGAATCTAGGATAGGGCTGCACAGGGAGCCGTTTTTAGCGCCTAGCTGCGAGCAACCCGCCTGTCCCGTTGCTAAGGTTAGAATCGGTGAGGAGAACTGCAGTAGTGTACGTGCGTGCTCGTAGGCTCGTAGCGTAAGTGTATATAGCTGGGTTCAAGTCATACCAATTGCACGTACACTACTGCAGTTCGCCTCAACGATTCTAATCTTAGCAACGGGACAGGCGGGTTGCTCGCAGCTAGGCGCTAAAACGGCTCCCTGTGCACCCCTGATCTAGGGTAACACCGAGAACTCTGACGGTAGGTTGCATAGAAAGAGATGCAGAGCCCCAGGAAAGCCCCAGGATAAGAGGCTGACTTGAGTGACGCGACTTTTTTGGTCTAGATTGATTTGTTTTCTCTGAACATTTGTGTTTCAGGAGTATGGTTGTTTATGTAAGGAAATCGAATAGTTATAAAGACCATCGAATATAAAAATCTTTACAAATTAAGGAAATGTGTACGCTCTAAATTTCAATACTCGCAGCACCTCCTAAGGTCAATTCTAGAAACATATTTGAGCTCACTACACTTTTCTACATTAATTTAGGCTTGCTTAAACATTCAGCATTCGAATTCGAGGACCTAGACACTAATGCCCACCTACCTAGTGCCTACATTCTGCCACACCCGCAACCAGAGCAATCAACATACAGCCAGCAATCAACAGCCACCCTGACGATGTTAATTCGTCGGATGGCAGCGGCAGGGCGCGCAAGGATCAAGCCCCTCCACCCATGGGGCTGCGGTGCACCGCGCAACACTATCAATTGCTGCGGCGTGGACACACGCGAGGCCATACCGCGCACGGATGAGATCGAGAGGGAGACCAAATGCAACCTGCTAATCAAGGTCACGCGCACGTACAAGAGAAATACACGGGGAGAGACACGAAGGGACACGCCGATCCGTGTAACCGGGAGGATCGTGCACGTGCGTGCATCGCCGTCTGCACTCCAGGCACCGCGAGTGATTAGGGAAGCGTGTACGAAACGTTCGTTAATCGGCAGCCGGAGCGGCGCAATTAAGCAAATGTGCCACGGGGACGAGATGGCACTTAATTAATTAGGCACCTCGTGTAATTAACCGATAAACGTTCGAGGGGTGTACTACCTCGACATTCCACGACATTCCGTGGACAAGCGTGTTAGCCGAGGCAGCCTCGCTGCAACAACACGCTGCTTCGAACGCGATCGTTCTGCGAATTGCACTTTGGATGCCATTGGGATGTTGAAAATATTCAGTTCCCACGGGTCTCGGAAGTTTCGATGGGCACTATGCATCAAAAGAGCGCATGTATGCGTGAAACGTGTTTCCCAGGGACAACTTGTTACGTGTCAAATAGAAAGTAGAAGGACCATCGAGATTCTGCAAATCTGAGAGGTCTGAATTGTATTCAAAGTGACTCGTAGCCTCTGCAGGACTACCACTAGTTATCGAGTAGTCCTTATGGTTTAATAAATGAAACCAGGATGGTACATTGATGTAGATAATGAAGTTCGGCAGTAAGAACATTTATTTCATGATTAAGAGTTATTTTGGGGGTGTAGGATCGCCTGCCTTTTTACTGTACCATGTAACTTAGTCTACCTGCTGTATATTCAGTTTTTTCATTTCCTTTTCTGTCGCACGTGTGACATCCGCACATGGTTTGCTGTTTACTGTTGGTACGCTGTATGACGCAGGAATGCCAGGTGTCTTCCGCGTAATCATTTCCACACAATGACGTGACGCAGGTGCGCTTTCGACCGTTCCACGTAGAATGGAGACCGTGATTGCGGCGGTGATTAGATCTCGCGCGATGCCCGATCGATAGCGATCGAGGAATCACCGGCGAATTCCTCTGGGAAAGTCGGCTGTTTGTGGGAAAACGGGATGATTTTATCCTGGATGACGAAGAGTCACGATAACCAGCGCTCTCTAGAAAGGAGTTATCTGAAGATCCATCGGGATTAATCATCATCCTCTACTTTCAACTCATTCGCTGGTGAGTACGACTTCGAACAAGTGGCGTGCGCTGCAAGTGATGGCATTCGTCCATTGCATCACAAGCGAAGGGACTTTAAAATTCAACGTCAGAAAAGCTACTCAAAATGACAGAAGGAATATGAAGCGCACTTAAATCCAGAATCTGTTTTGCCTTGGTAAATACTCGCGAAAGACACATATTGAAACTGAAATTGCAATATAAGTACGTGGAACATGTTATTCTTTAAATAAGTAGGTATTCAGAATCACAAGAAACCAAAAAGGAGCACTCGTATCCCAATGCTGACTTACGACAACAAACGCAAACAACACCTGGACAAACTTGAATAATTGAAAATAGAGATGATCGTTTGAGCAGTGACGAATTTAACGGGCGGCCGATGAACAGTTGGTGACTGGGCCCAGAAGGATCAGCAGGGTCCTATATTCAAACAAATTTATGATTTTATCTAAACACTATATTTCATTTTCTGTACTGTAGTAGGTACTCTTAAGCCGGGAATCTACCGGAAAGCTAAGCTATGCTATGCGATGCTATGCTATGCTATGTCATGCTACGTTTTAAAAAAATTAGCTTCAATACATTCTTATGAAACCGTTTCCACCAAAACCTATGTTACAACGTAGCATCGAATAGCTTAGCTTAGCTTAGCTCAGCTCAGCTTAGCTTAGCTTAGCTCAGCTCAGCTCAGCTCAGCTCAGCTCAGCTTAGTTCAGCTCAGCTCAGCTCAGCTTAGTTCAGCTCAGCTCAGCTCAGAATATCTCAGCTTAGCTCAGCTCAACTTAGCTTAGCTTAGCTTAGCTTAGCTTAGCTTAGCTTAGCTTAGCTTAGCTCAGCTCAGCTCAGCTCAGCTTAGCTCAGCTTAGCTCAGCTCAGCTCAGCTTAGCTTAGCTTAGCTTAGCTTAGCTTTGCTCAGCTCAACTTAGCTTAGCTCAGCTCAGCTTAGCTTAGCTCAGCTTAGCTCAGCTCAGCTCAGCTCAGCTCAGCTCAGCTCAGCTCAGCTCAGCTCAGCTCAGCTCAGCTCAGCTCAGTTTAGCTTAGCTCAGCTCAGCTCAGCTTAGCTCAGCTCAGCAGGCTATGCACGAGCCTATATCCGGTGCTCGCAACAATATTAACACTGACTGGCGTGAGCGTGTTTTCACGCCAAGGGATATCCATCCTCTGCACGGTGGTGCGACATTTTCGTGTCAATATTTTCTGGAGAGCATCGACAGTATCGTCGATCTAGTCACTTTTCAATCACATTTTCTACTTCGCAACGTTCCAAGGCAGCGATCCAATGAGCCACATGCACAGAATCGCGATCGATCGACGGCGCCGAGATCCTGCATAGAAACTAGCCCTTAGGCGCATACTCATCGTCGATATTTTCTGGAAAGCATCGACAGCATTGTCGATCTCATCTCTCAATCTCATATTCTCCTTCGCAGAGCTCCAAAGCGGCGATCCAATGAGCCACATGCGCAGAAGCGGGAACGATCGACGGCGCCGCGATCCTGCATAGAAACTGGCCCGTAGGCGCATCCTGGGAGAGTTACATCGTCGCTCGCGATGAATTGGCCGAGCGCGAGAGAGAAGCGGCTCTCGCGGGGTAAACTTTCACCCTTGAGCTGGTGGTAGTCGTGTCTCTACCGTGTGTACACACCACAATGGTTAACCTATGACTTTGCACCGCGGAATCTTCTTCCCCCTTTCTACCTTTCTCTCGGCGGCCTCGCGTGTATACTTGACCCGGTGGCCAGACTCTTCACCGAAACATGCACCGTCGACTTATTAATTACATCCCCGACATTTCCCTCGGGGAGGGGGCCAAGCAACGTCTCACTCTCCTTGCTCAGACCAGAAGCTGTTTATGAACGTCTACTTTTCCGCAGAAAGGTGCATTAGCTTTCATATCGGTTACTTCAAGCAGCCAACAGCTTCAGAAATTAGTTACCAGTAATTTAATGGTGTACAGGGTTTGTAATTTGTTAACAAATATAGTGTTTTAGAAATTATAATAGGTGATAGAGTATTTCGATTACTACTTGTATACTTTATTTTCTTCTTATTTTGTTGGGGTAAGCGTGGGGTAGGGATTTTTGGTGATTGTATACTGTTTTTTATGGAACATACCTACACGTTCAGCGACACAGTGTTAAGTTAATGTTCATGGAGGAACTGATGTTAGACTGTGGTTTATCAATTGAGTGCTGCAGTGGAGAATTCTAATAATCCACAGTTATTTAGTCCAGTGGTGTATGAAAGATGTATGGGGGTAGCTGTTTTATTGGAAAGATAGGGAGAGAGCGTGCTCTGTTAAATGGATTATGCAGCACACTTGTTACAATGGAGTGTGGGCCTCGCTGCACCTGCATTCGTGCTGATTTCGACGCGAGATTAATAGCGCTCTTAGTGAGGTAATAGGTCAAGTGTGACGTATTGATTTTGACTTGAAAGCGGTGTAGTTAGTTCCAGGTCCCAGAGGTAAAATTATGATATTTTGTAGAAAATCAGTGCAAACTCCAAGGTCTTAGTAACGATGGCTAAGAAATACAAAGGTCAATAAATAATAAAAAAAAATATATCAGAATGCAGGAAGTTCTGATCAACTACTTCTGCCAAAAATAAACTCTGAATATTCAACAGTTTGTAAAATGTCTTCTGCATAATTGCAGATTTAGATAATGAAAGTAAAAGCACTTCGTTATCATAATGAATTTTTTAATTACCCTGGGAAAAGGAGCATTTATAAACACGAGATAAGCTCGTCAAAAGGAGCTGCTACTGAGAGAGCACAAGTTTGCATAATACCTTACAAATCAGTCTATTAACGCGGATGACTCGTTGTTTTAAATAATCACTATGGATATTATTTTTAACAACGCCCACAGTTTCATTAACGCAGAGAAGTTTCGGGCATCATTAACGCGCACTCTACCTTAACAGGAATCCAGCTTCGAAGCATCCACGTTTTATAGGTACATCTCCATTAGCACGTTCATTTTTTCTGTATTTTTCGCTGGCCAACAGCCTTGGATTCTATTTCACGAATTCGCAAGCACGCAAGGACGCCGCAGTCGTTCGTTTCCAATAATCTGCCACATCACTCATTCCTCAATGGCCATTCATCCCCCTCCCCTCCCTTTTCTCAAAGAACGCCGCCATTTTTTCGAAACTCCTCAAGTTTCACGAAATACGACAGAAATTTACGTCGTAAAATATATTCACGTCGCTTTGGTTCATCTTCTTCGACCGGCGAAGCAGGGAACCTCGCTGCAACTCTTCGAAGGTCGATTCGCGAGACGAAGAAGCCCGCGAAAAGTGTCAACCATGCGAGATAGCAGGCAGTTGCGCTTACAGATTGCACTTCCAGAGTGTGAAAATTCATGATTTTTTCTACGAGCCTTGACCAGGGAAGGTATCGAAAGCGCTGGCGTTCCTGCAGTTTACTTTTCTCTGAAAGGCCGACCTTCAACCTTCTCCGCGCCAAGTAACTTGCATGCGAGATTGCTGCAATGTCGTTCCACTTGAACGACCCGTCGTGTTAGGCGGTGCATAATGATGACTCCTCTGACGCTATAAATTTTCTTTCTTTCCTTCCTGATCGCTGAAGCCTGGAGATAGGCGAGGTAACCATCGAGAGGAACATCCTCGAACTGATACTGATTTTCTTACGGGAGTCTCGTCAAAGGAGAAAAAATTCCAGAACATGGAACACATTGTTCTCTCAGAAAAAATGTCAGCTTGGAGGGTGAACAATGCTCGCCGATCTCTGAAACCGGAGTGGACGAGATTGAAAGATAAGTAACAATTGTATTTTGAGAAAAATCTGGTATTAAGAAATGTGTTATTTGTTCGATATGGTTTTAGGCAGAAATGGGAATTATTTGGATAGAAAAGTTGTCCAAGGGAATCGTGGGGAGGAAGATAATTTACTTGCAATACATCCAAAGTTGCAGGTTACAATTAGCCTAAAGAAGTTAGAATATTTTAGCCGCTACATCTGAGTTGACTTAAGGGGTTATACCTAGTCAGGCGGCTGAAATGAGGCGAATGTTTGTGAATTTTTTTTGAAAAAGTGGAAACATATATTCTTACAGAACTTTTTGCGCTTAAAAGCGCAACATTTAAAGAACATCTGGTAATTTTTTCGTAGAAAAATATTTACGTTTATAATAAAATAACAACCGACATCCAAGAAGCAATTTTAAAAATTTGGTCTCGCGGTGAGCACTGCCATTCGCATTGTTACTTCATTATAAACGTAAATATTTTTGTACGAAAAAATTACCAGATGTTCTTTAAATGTTGCTCTTTTAAGCGCAAAAAGTTTTGTAAACATACACGCTTCTGCTTCTTCAAAAAAAATTCACAAACATTCGCCTCTTTTCGGCCGCCTGACTAGGTATAACCCCTTAATCATTTTTTCTGCTGTGAATTTATAACGCACAGCAGTTGGCGCGAAAGAAATTGTGAAGATGTGGTTTGAAAGAAAAATTTCTCAGCGATTCGATAATTCAAACGGTTTCACAGGAATAATCCGACAACCTTCGACCTTCATCGCGGCTGCTTAACTTCCGCGCGAAGTCGTTGAAACGTAGTTTCATTGCAAAGTTTCACTTCGATTTTTTCACGTCGTAAATTACTTCCTTTCTATAGTGTTTCTCTTCCTGGTCGTAGATTATCTTGGGCCCGAAGAACGTTGAAACGTAACGAAACAAGAGGAACGTAGCTTTCTACGCGTATCGTAACTTAACAGTAAAATGCAAATATTTTCCACATCCCACGTTCTTATTTTGCCCACCTTTTCAACAGAAAGATACAGTTGCAGGGTCAATTTTTTCAATCTTCATTAATCAAGAAGTTTCCCAACCAGAAATGTGGCGGCATTTGCAAATGACGAGTTGACTCGTCTTGAACAGGTGAAAGAACTTCTGCAACTCGATGCTATTATAAATAATGTGCGACTGAAACCAAAAGTTCTGGATTTTTTTTTTTTGTATACCTCGATAATTTACAGTCGATTTTCGAGGACCGAGTTATGCAAATATCCCTTTTTTATGTAACCGAGGAACAGGGAAATTATCAGTTCTAGTCACGGGGCTAAAGAATGCGGCGACGGCAAAATCGGCAGAGCTGACTGTCTAGCCTCAAAGTGAGCGCGATTCTTAATAATTCATCGGGCGGCTACGTTTTGAGCAGCAATAAATGCGCGGCCTCTGTGCTTTATCCGCCGTGGCAGCTGGTTTTTCTGTGCTTTGTCGCACCGCTCGTCCCGCAGCAAAAACTTATTGGGAACTGGTTTTGGAGTTTCCAGTTAAGTCATCAGAGTAACATTTTAGAGCCTCGAATAGCTGCGGCGACAGTCGCTGCTGGTAATCTGCAGCCGTTTCGCCCGCTTTCGTGGTACCAGAAATGTATGTTGGATCGTGTCTCTCTGTCATTTCGCTCTGAAATTGGTACTCGGCGTTTGTTGAGTGGAAATGGTAAACTATGTAAGTGGTAAAGTGGCAAACACATTTTTGGAGCCGAACGCTTTTATGAACTTTTCGATTGTTACGTTAGCATTTTAATTTACAGATTGGAGAAATATATCGTTGACTCGTTGCTAAAGCTGACCAGGTCCATTATTCTTTCAAATGAGATTTTGGTGTTTTACATATGCCAAGTGCATTATCTTGTAGTGGAGACCATTTCTCATTTTTTTTTAAAAAAAAAAAGTGGACTTGGTCACGGTCTCCAACAGCAATCGTTACAAGAATCGTTAATAAAGTTTGCCATTCCGGTGCCACGACACATAATTAAATAGCAGCGGTGGTCGTCTGATAAGGCGAATGTCCCAATTTCTGCTCATTTAACAGGTAACGCGTCACAAAGAAGGTGTAAAAAGTTTGTTTGCGATGAGAATTTGCAGAGTAATTGATTCATTCTTTAATAATAAAGCAACCAATTCAAAAACTATTTAAGAAAGTTATTTCAAGATGTTTAACTATTAGTGATTTGTAATTAAATATATAATTCTCTAAATGTCCCTATGTCTGCTCATGAAAAATAGCGATGTATGTATTGCTTTAGAATTATTTTGTTGCAACTATGGTACAAACGTAACGCACATAATAATAAGAAAAATACGAAATGAGCAGAGATGCTGGGCATGAGCAGAAATTGGGACACTCACCTTAGAATGAAAACCGGCAATGTCCTACTTCAGTGTTCCGTGCATTCGTCAATGGGACAAGTAGAAACTGAATGAGAAACAAGCTGCACGCTGAATGCGACCCCAAGTGTAGCGAGGCTCCTTATTTCCCCGCGTTTTTTTCTCGACGTCCTTGCTAGGACGGTCTAAACGTGTTTAACGGCTGGATGGTTTGACCTAGTCCCCTGTTTCCCCTATTTCTCTTCCACTCGCTCTACGTGCAAAGTCAGCGAAATAGAGAAGTGTGTCAGCTGCTCGGCGAGGCGTTAAAGTAAACACGTTTAGAGCACTGGGGCAAGGACGTCGAAAAAAAAAAACGTGGGAAGATAAATACGTGTGCAACACCTGGGGTCGTAAAGCATGTGTCTCGCTCGTGGCACCCGTTGCTCAGGTCCCATTCATCCCTTCGAAGGATATACGGTAGTCTAAACTTCCGTGTAAATTTGATTTAAAAATAAAAAGCTTTGAAAGTGGTATTAAATGACTACCGCAATTTTTATTTACCCTTCTCGAGATGTTTCCGTAACTTATTCTGCAAGTTACGAATTACTGTACGAAACAAATGTCTACGGATGTTTATGGAGGTTGTAGTGAACTGATAAATGGAATTTCATAATATTTAGAGTTCAAAGTGTAGCTCACAGATTGTACGATAAGATCTATCGAAACTAATTTGGTGAAAGTTTACCTTTTACTCGTCGATTTCTACCCGTAACAATAATATGCATTCTGAATGAGTGTGTGTACTAATTTTCGATCGTAAAACACTATTAATACCTCGTTGCCCGAGCTGAGACAACGATTCCATCGATCCAGCTAGAGAGACCGTATCCAGGTGTAATTCAAGGGACCGACAGTCTCCAGCGATCGCGGTGGAAATAAATCTATCCGACGTGTATACGACGATTCGATCGTGCAAATCAGCGCCCAAGGGACGCACGATCCGGGGATAAGTTATGCCTTTAATGACTGCGTTACATGGTAAAAGTACTCGATTTGTTTTGACACCGTGCACGATACCGCCGACACGATACGGTGCACCGCTGCTCGTACAATATTGCAACCTACATTTCGCGCCGTTTCACGACACCTCTCCATAACTCATTGCCCCAGGCCGCGCCGTATCGCGAGGCGATATACCCGGTAGCACTGGATTCGTGTTCGAAAACTGTCGTTACAAATGTAACCGACTCTTAGATCCCGCCATTTTTAACCTATCGCCCGGGAGAAATCGTGTAATTCGTTAAGCAACGGATTGCTGCTCGATAGCTACTTTTGCTAATCCGAGCGCAACCCGCATTTCACTTTCTAGGCTGCACGTGTTGGGCGAAAATGTAAGGGCGCTATCTCTGCATTTCCATAATTTATTTAGCTATTTCGTGAGTTGCAGGTTTTTCTACGATGCTCGTTCCAAAATTCTGATATTAATCATGATCGCGCAAGGTCGGTGGGGCACCCTCAGGGAGAGCCGAAGGGCGAAATGGCACCCCCGAAGAGAAAGGAAGAAGAAGATTAATATAACCACGACTAAAGTAATTTAAGAGCTTTGTAAAAAAAAAACAGAAAACAAATGGTAATTATTTAGAAGTTTTCCGTCCTCGCCGATTTCAATGATTTTTGGATATGTTATCAAGATCATATCCAAAAATCATTGAAATCGGTGAGGACGGAAAACTTCTAAGTAATTGCCAAACAAATTTTTATAATCCCTTATCCCTTCAAATCGGCTCCCCCCAAGGTTAAATCCTGAGTGCGTTACTGCACAAGGTTACTGACAAAATTCAAGCGACTTTGATATTCACGGAATGAACGTCTTTAATCCCACTTCTAGGGACAACAGTGTTGCACAGTATATTCGATTGTGCAAGGCCCGTTCGGTGGCACAGATATCCGCGCGCACGCGTTTCTGGATTCGATAAATCCGTTGGAATCGGCGTTTCAATTGGAAAAAGGATCGCAAGCCCGACGATGTTTTCAGCGACCATATCCGCGCGCGTATGCATGCAAGTACACTTGTACAGCACCTGCGCGTGTGGACAGGCGTAAATCCTTCGTGTATGTCACGAGGATTTTTATCGCCTATTCGTCCTCGCCAGCACAATGGGCATGTTACGCGACGACGGGGCACACCAGCAATGACACGATTCCGCGATCAATGCGTACCGATGCATTGTCCACCGATACCCGCTGTATCGCCCGCCGCGCGACTTATCGCATCGCGCATTTTTCGCTCGTCCCGCGCAACCCAGGGACAAATAGTCGAGCCGACTCCACACTCACCGATCAACAATCCAATATTATCGGGCGGCAACGACAATCAATAAAGGAACAAACGAGCTGCGCCACAGTAAATTTCAATTTTATCGTCGGGATTTACGTCTCTTTATCTGCCCTGGATTTCGGTCGATATAAGCTACACTCGTTATGGACACTACACTGACGCGCGCGAAAAATATGTGTATACAGTAGAACGCGGATTATTAGACAGAGTATGAGTAACAAGTTGAAACTTTAACGCTAGCATGTAACTCGAAGTTGAGGTGTCTCAGGTACGTCGGGATTAAAATGTGAACTATATGTAAATGTATAATATTGTTTATCTGTAATCCTGTACAAGAATATCAGGTATAGACGCAGCTTCAACTTTCGACAATTTTTACAAGGCCAATTTTAAAATGCCCATATTTTTGACAATTATACCACGAAGGGGAAGGATAGAACTATATTCTGTTTTTCAGATTTTCAAAATCGCGCCCGTTGTTGAAAAACTGCATTTGTTTAAAATAATTGCACCGAAATGGTTAAAAAGAAATTGTTTCTGGAACTGAAATAATTTTTTCTTCAAACTTCAATGGCTTTTCTACAAATCGCCGTAAACCTCATCTCCAACCCTTTAATACTTCCACAGTCATAATTTATTGAAAAAAAGTTAGCACTTACCTTCAAACAGCTGTAAAATCGATATTTTTAAAAATTCTCAAAAATCCTTCGAGCTATGTGTATATATCCCTGAATACTACAACACATTCAAATTTCAGCCACATCCGAAATGTTACTCCAAAAAGTGTCCGATTTCGCGTGGAACGTCCCTATACACAAATCCACCCCTGCGCATTCCCTGTTCTTCCAATCGACAAGATTCGATCATCTCGCGATTCAAGCGGACTCCCTGTTTTCCACGGAATCCTCGACAGTCTCACTTTCTTCCCATCGCTCCAAGAAATTCAAGGAACTCAGTTAAACGCAGTTCGACATCGCTGCTTAGTTACATATAAGTGTACAATCCGGCGTGCTGACGCGCGTTAGAGAGTTTCACATAGAAAATGATGTCGCGCATAGATCCACGGCATTCCGTTTCCTGAGTGCTAGCACGATACCAGCGAATAGAGGCAAGTAACGTCGTAAAATAATGAATAATCCCCGTTCAGCTGGTCGCGCGCGCGCGCGCGTGCACGATCGGCCGTCTACCGCGCATGCGCGCCCGCTAGACGCGCACATGCGCCGCGCGGCCCGGCCACTTTCTTACGTCAGTCGTAAAGTGAGCTCACTCGGATCCTAGGAAATGGGTAACAAGTGAGCATACGGCTAGATTCTTTCTCCCGTCGCCTGTAAGTTCGCCATCCTATAACGTCCATGAATATGCGCGCGCCGTGCCAGCTTCCAGGATATGCGGGCGCGTGCGCAAACGCCAACGGTGGCCACAGTTGCGTAACCTTTCGCGCTTCTGGCTTTCGCGAAACAAACAAGAGCCCTCCGACGCTGGTAAAGAACGCTTGCTGGCCAGTTGAACGGCGGAGCTTGGCATTCTAGGTTTGCGTATACAAAGGCACCTTGGAAGTTACTTTTAACGGGAAGATTGAAATTCATTATGGTATTAATCATCAATGCAATGATTCACGAAAGATTCCTTTCGTGGCTGTTGAGCTTTGCTTGGTTTATGAATCAGCTTCGAGGAGTAACTCTAAGTTGTCTCCCACTTTTGCGAAAAATAGAAGGGTTTATACACACCGCTATTATTAAGTTCCAATTTCGATAATTCAAATCCAACTGAAAAACATCTCGGACACCTACCATCATCCTCTATCCGACGCATCAACTAGTGCCACCGTTTGCACACACAAGAGTCACTCGGTCCGCTGCGCTTTTATTGCAAGATGTAGACATCAGCGTGCCCCGAGGATGGTCGGCTTGGAAACGAGCTCGTAGAGCAGCCGGAGCATCGGTGGCTAGCCATAACGCTGCACGGTGCACGTCGTTGCCGAGGAAAAGCATGGCGGGTGCGGTACCGCGAGCAGAGGCACGCGTCTATAAAGGGTCCTTCGTGTGGGACGTCGCAAGGACGTCGTTACGGGATAAAGCCACCGTGGACGCCTATACCCCAGCTCGCATGTCAGCCCAAGCAGCTTATGGGAGCGTCACGATGCCGCGACAGTATCCGTCTGCCTTCCGCTTTTCCTTCACCTTCCATCCCCATGAACGTGCCCTCACCTTTCCCCACGTGGCTGGTCCCCAGAGGTGGTCAGACCCACCCGCCCACGCCACGAAAATATCATCGCCGAAGGCTAACCAGGTCGGTTTCGCGATCGCGACAGTCACCTCGAGGATGACGGCACTGCAGTAACGTTACCTCGGAAGTCGGGGGACCTTGGACGCGCAGCGAAGTTCGTGCTCAATATTCCGGGTTGTTCGTCGGGAGGTCGTGCGACTTCCTGCTGCTGGAGCAACTTCGAGCCTTTTTTGGCCAGCGTCTGCAACGTCGATACACGATTGCGGACTTTTTGGGCTTGTTTGGGGGCCTCTTTGATGTACTTGGTCTTGATCGAGCGGCGCGACCCTGATAGGGCGAGTAGTTCAAGGTGTAGTCGTGGATGGAATCGGTGCAAAGAGAAGAGTGCGTACAGTAGGTACTGGAAATATTCATTGCATCACTCTCGAATTTACGTAGCGCGCAGAATTTTCAAAATGATGCGTATTCAAGCCAAGACAGGGAGCTACGTATTTCTGCAATAATATTAAGGGCACTAATAATAAGAGGGGTACAAGTGATTTATTCGAGTGATAGGATAAATATTTCTAGTACTGTATGTGGCTCTGAAACAGTTTGAGACACTTAAGTATCCTTTAACTTATGATGTAAAGGGTTAAATCTTCTTAATACATAAGCAGAATGTTTGTGTGTTTGTCTGATGTCGCCTAAAGACTTTCGAACGGTAAACTCTGGGGTCGCGAAATAGGTCCCAGCTCATTATGCCTAGCTAATCCAGATGAATGTGACTATTTTCATAAATAATAAATAAATAAATTTTATTTTATAAAATCTGAATCTAAATTTCGGGCGAAGCCGAGTAGTAAAGCTAGTATATGCTAAGTGTATTAAACATGAAGCGTAATCCCCAGGATTAACTTGCGTACATATCAAGTTGTAGGTACCATGTAAGGAATATAACATGAAATATTTTAATATTGTATACTTGTATGATTTCGATAATTGTCTCCGAAATAATTATCTATCCGTTACGCGCACTAAATATAATACGATTGCATTGAAGACTTAGAAGAATATAGTCATACTATGAACTAACGTTACCTAATACTATCTCCTCTGGAACCCCTTTTCCATAATCTACCGATCGAATCGAAGCAGCTTTTACAGTGAATTTAACCACGACAGCTCTACCAAACACTCTTTCGCCAAAGTACGTTTCCAACACCAATCTCGATTAAAATCTGAAATCGCCGAATGCTGACGAGTGTACCAGATAAAGCTACACGTGAAACGGTGCAGAAAAACTCGAAGACCTTCCAGCGAGCAATCGCCGAGCAAAAGGCGACTGTAAGGCAGTTGCTATCTATCGGTGAAGGGTTACCAGACACTTTTAAGCGCCGGGCATCAAGGCCGTCGGTGCTCCACATGAATGACCCCTTCTGAATGAAGCGGACCGGAGGAAAGAAGATGAGGACTCCGAGGACGCGGGACGAAGACGAATGTCGCGACGGTCGAGATCCATTCCCCTCATTAGACCAGGGTCACGAGGATAATTAAGGTCGCATTATAATCGTATGATAAACCGAGCTGGCCGCCGTGCGGCAGTATCCAGGGTGAGGATTCGAAAAAATGGCACGCGTGTACAGGGTGGTCCACGTATTATGATCGCTAAAAATATTAAGTTTCTTCAGGAATTCGTGCTCGCTATTCCTAGCAGCGCATTCAACGCGGTATATACCAATCCAAACCACACTAACGAACTGGAAATACAACACAAAAATGCGAAACTGTGGGGCACGCTACCTATAAGGGTAAAACGAAAGCACAGGAAACTCTGCGTGCCTAGAAACTTCATGCAAGAAGCTATTCTGACCGAGATCCCCGCGACTTTTGCTTATTAAGCATTTTCACAAAAAAGGTGGATCGACTTCATTTCAAAGCCCCAACATTTAGACCGCTAGATTCTTCTTTGCATCAGCCACAAGTATACAGGATAAAGTATGTAAATAATAAAGGACCATTAAGAAGAACATACTTTCTCCTCGACAGTTCTTCACACCATCAAAGGTAAGTTCTACTTCCATTCTCAAGTCCCAGTGCCTTCCGTCTAACAAGCGCACACCAGTTAGGCACAACATTAAAATTAAAAGCACTAAATGCGCGTTACCTCCTCATCTAGGGAACCCAGCTGGACGTTCCCAAGGGCAGCGAGCAGCGCCCGAGGGCAGCAGCGATTATAAATCGAGCAGAAAT
This sequence comes from Andrena cerasifolii, assembly GCF_050908995.1. Lineage (NCBI taxonomy): Eukaryota > Metazoa > Arthropoda > Insecta > Hymenoptera > Andrenidae > Andrena > Andrena cerasifolii. Next base: position 9,554,470 of record NC_135120.1, on the reverse strand, counting down.
CCGTATTTACTGCGTGCACGTTGTCACGCCGCGATCGTCGAGCGTGCGCGGAGGCGAACGCGGCCCTATCCTTCTTAAACTACCGAGCTTAACGGCATCGATACTCGGGCACTACGCGTACCATTACCTTTCAGGTAATTTTGCAAATCACCAGGCCTATTTCACCATCGTTTTTCCCCTGGCTAAGTTAATAGTGCATTATTTATAAACCGATCGGGGGCAATTAATACCCGCCCTACCTGCCCCTCCACCGGCTGCGTTCGATACCGTGCCACCCCTTTGGCGCGCTTACTCGCCATCCACTCTCTGCGCGGCCGCCATATCGTCGTTATAACGTTCAGCTTTAATATCGAACCGAGAGGGAAAGGTCGTGAATGGGTCGGTCGCGATGTTCGCTGGGTGGTCCCATTGTGAGACGGGAGAAGCTAAAGTGGATTTTAAACGTCCCGCGGGCATAAAGAAGCGGAGAAATTTACGTTCGTCGTCGTGTTGCGCGTCGTCCGCCGGGGTTCCGCCCGGTTCTCTCATCGTCGCTGCCGCGCGGAAAGAATGCCGTGATGATATACCAGTTTCGTAAAGTCCCCGTGCACCGGCCGGCCAAAGAAGCGTACCCTCCTTCAGGAATCTCCCGGCATTAGCGCTTTTTTCGTGGCGGTTTTTACGGGGCCCCGTCATTGCCGATCCGGCCGCGGCTGCGCGCCCGATGACACTCGTTTCCAGCGCGCGCTACTCGCCGGCCTGCGGCGGCTGCAGACGCTGCGGGGTAGGCTAGCACCCAGCCGGCTCCTGGGGAGGCGGTGCGTTCTCTCGTTGAGCCCGGCATCTCCTTCCTCGATACCGGGAAACCTAACTAATAATTCCGAGCGGCTTCTCTCGTTCCCCTCCCCCCTCGTTTCCCCGTCGACCTGGTCTTTGTCGTTGCCCGCGTTATCCACGACCGTTCGTTCTCTTCCTTCTCGCGATCATTACGGTTATCATTATTTCAAGCCCCGGCGGGAGGAAGGGGGAGAGAGGAACGGGGACCTCCCTGGTTCGGCGCTCGCCAGCCAGAAGGGAATCGACTCGCTTCTCACTCCGGGCGATTCTTTCCATTTGCACCGGTGTTTAGCGGCCCCGTCGCGACCGAGCTTTTTGTCCCCTACCCCTCGCAACTTCGCCCGTCTCCCGCTCGCACGCACCGCGGAGAATCGGCCTTGCAACAGCCGTGGACTTGCAAGATCGATGCTTTCGCGACCACGGGTAAACGCATGTCGCCCCGAGTGCCCGGTGTGTTATTAAACCGCCGAGAAAAATGCGTAATGCCGGTGGAAACGGAAAGGCGAGCTGGACGCGTCTGTCTCTCCTCCCTCCCCTCGCGCTGCCCTTGATCAGTCGTCGCGCGGAATGTCGTATTACGATAATTACCCGATCGCTAATCGTTTATGCCGCAGAGCACTTGAGTGCGATGGTGAGTGCTTTTGCACAGGGATGCCAAGAGTATCGCGTGTGCACCAGGTGTAGTAAACATACTAAATAGTGGCGAGGTGAAAGTAAGTGGCACTTGTCAATTAGGGTGGAACGAAATATAGAGGCAAAATATTTTTTTTATTATTCGTGACTTCTAATAGTGGGCAAAAGTTGCATTTTATAAAGTTATTTAAGCTGTGAAAGTCTGATAAGGAAGACGTGCAAAAAGATATCGCAGTCAATTTTAACTAACCTACTACGAAAAAAGAATTTTTTGTATTGGAAGATTTTAACCAAAAATTGAGGTAACAAAGTGTCGACTCGACACTTAAGTATTTCTATGTCGCGTTTAAACGCCAAAATTGAGATATGCAAGGTAAAATCGCTTCGAAATGGTAGCAGGTTCCGAGCGACGCATCGCCTACCACGCATCGAAGTCCCCGTCTCCGCGGTGCTCGCCGCAAAGGAGCTTACCGAAAGAGAAAGCAGCGGTAAGTTATCGAAGGCGTTGCGCCAGGGCAGAGTCGCTCAAGAGCTGCTTATTATAATGCCCTGCCAGAAAAACAACCGTGCACGGAAGCTTACGTGCAAACGTTGAGCTTGGAGCTGAAAAACACCGCAGGAAATTGTAATGGTTTGTACTTGAGGCGCGCAGTTAACGGTAATGGCGCCAATAAGCGCTTCTGGGAACAAAGTAATTTGTCCCATATCAGTGTAATATGTTTGTATAAGAGCAAGCCGAGCTTGTAAATAGTTTCCCTGAAAGAATAGTAACCGATAGTTTTGAACGAAACCTTAGATGTCGAAATGAGACGATTGATTGCCTCAAATAGAGAATAGAACTCTTGAAAAATAGTTTTAACTCAGGTTTCGGTCGTCGATACCATCATTATGTCGAGTTGTAAATAACTACTGACCTGCAAACGAAAAAAAAAAGGAACATGCTTATCAAGATATCTTCAAATATGTAAAATAGCTTGTGTTAATAATTCTGAAGTGCATGGGGTTTGAATTACACGCAAAATTTCAGCCAAGAGATACCATAAATTAAGGGGGGACATGTCCTTAAAGAGGCCTAAAAACTGACGGTCTTTAGAATTATTTTTGAAGAAAGTATTAGCACTGTTGCATCCGTAATTTTTTGATAAATTATGTAACATCTTTGGACTATGTTACCTAATTTTTGTATGTAAAAATATTAGACATATAATGCAGTTATAGGGGTCAGGTCCAAATGCGTCATACGCTATAGTGCATAGATTTGCGTTCCCCCTCCCAATTAAACAGATCTCACCCGAAAACAAAAAGCACATTAGTTTCTTGAAATATATTAAAAAATGCTGTTTTTGACAAAGCCAATTTAAAGAAATGGCAGCACTCTAAATGAAACGTTAAATTCTCATCCCTGAAATCTTGCGTCTTTGTGCAATAAAAACGAAACTATAAATCTAATAAAAAATCTTTCTTAAAAAAAATTCTAAAAGAACGTCAGTTTTTCAGCCTCCCTAGGCGTATGTTCCCCCGGAAAACACTTGTCATTGACTGCAAAACGAGTTTCCACAAAACACACCCCCCAATAATACAGTAAAATGTCATATATCCAACAGATTAACAAGACATTGTTCAGATAAAAGAATTTCCGAATGGTGGAACACTGAATATCCTAATGATAAAACAACAAATATGTGTGTATACTTTAAACACACCTATCACAGCCAACAGCACAATATAATCCACGCTCCACAGACAGCCATCGGAGCTGCGAGCACGAAATATTCCGTGACCCAGCAGTGAATGATTAATCCCGTCAGAAATTCATGAAATCGAATCGCATCGGCGCCCTTGGACCGCGAACAGTCGGCACGAAAACGATACCGACTCGCACGCACGTCACTCCCGTTTCCACCAGCCGATCTGTGCCCCGATACGTAATTGGCAGCGTTGACTATCGAGATGCACGCGAAATTCCCAGCCCGGAGGGATCTCGACCGAATGCGCGAGGGAGAAGAGGAGAGACGGGGCGTGGAAGCTGGTGCAGGCGGAGGATAGAGGGACGATCGAAGTCCTGCTTCGGTCCCGACGAAATCGAGCGTGACCACGAGGGATGCACTACCGATCGACGGGATCGGACCTGGTAAAAAATTCAACCGCGATGTAAAGTCGAACGGGCGTCTGCTTTTTGCTCGGCCACGAAAATCGTCGGAAGCTGTCTGGCAGCAGCCACGGCTACCTTCTCCTCCGCCCTTCCCACGATCCATTACGCACGCCGCCGTCAGGATGTCCGACTATGTTCCTCGAGATCGATCGGCCACAAGGTCGCACCTCCAGTCCACGAATTTGTGGAACTTTCGGACAGTTGGCTGGGGCAATGACCCTTCGCGAGCATTCCTCTTTATCCCTCGAAAGATCACGCGTCTTTCTCACTTATTGTTGGCAACTATCTGCCACTTAGGAACGCGAGTCTTTGATTACAGCAATGGGTATTTGAAGTTCCGGTGGTCTTTTTCTTAATTTAAATTAGAAACTCTGTCGAGGGGTTAATAATTAATATTAACACTTGGACCGCACCTTTTTGGAGCAGACTTGCGTCAATATAAAATTAATGTGAAATAAATGTGAAATAAATATGAAATGAAATTGATTTATTAGGCTCACGGAGAGTGGTAGAAATCGTGAAATCACGCGTACGTGACAAGAGCCTTCATAGTGTTAACGTCCAAGAAACGCAGGGTGACGAATATTGCTTTGAACCCCACGATAGAAGAATCGCAGATACCATGTACCTATCAAATATGGAGGATTTGGCGAATTTCAAAATTCGCCATATGAAATATAAGGGAATCTACTGCCGCATACATTAACGACAGCGGTCGCAGTGTGTCTAGCAACTTATTTCATTCTGCTCGTACATCCCTACTTAACTACGGATTAAATCTCCTACACTGTAAGCTTAAATTTCCCTCTCATTCTTATAAATGTAGTACAAGTACAGTGTAAAGAGTGAGGCTGAATGTTTAATTCAGTGTGAAATTGTGTTGAGAAGGGAGAGGACCACCCAGGGCCCGATTCAGCTCTTGGGCCACCCCGGGAAAAAATGATTTTTACCTCCCCTTATATTTAATTATGAATAATTATTTTCAAATATACGTTTTGACAATGAGTGAAATCTTTTGCAAGTATTTGTTGAATAACAAAAGCCTTTTGCTTTGTAAAAAATTTAATATTATGAAATTACCAATTAACAAATTTTGCCGCCCCATTTGCAGCTCTGGGAAGTTGGCCTGTTTCTGCCCCCCTAGATCGGGCCCTGGGACCACCGAAAATGCGAAGGGTTCGCACGTTCCACGTTTCCTTCGGCTTCCTCCTTCCCAAAACGATCGGAACTGCCTGTTCACGATGTTCGTTGCGGTCACACCTACGTCGAGTAACCAGCCAGGACCACACAAATTGGCAACAGTGACCGTAGCAACGATCCTCTACCTCCTGGACCCCGTCGTCCCTGCTTTCTTCTTCCCCCAACGGCATTGATTCGCTGGCGTAGAACGACCTTTACATAGCCTACACCTTTATGGAACAAAAACCCACCGCGAGATGACTTTCGAAACATCAGAGGCCTGGCGCCCGCCGACCACGATCCACTGCTGCACCCTACTCGCCTGTTCTCCCGTTAGACGTTCTTTATCTGATATTTCGGGGCCTCTTATTAGATTTTTCTCGCTTCAGATAGCTCGCTCCTCTAACGATGCTCTCGTTAGAGGCACTTTCGCGTGCTTCTTTGTGGTGGCTGTTTTCAATTTTCCTTTAAACGTAGGTACATCGAGTGGTTTTGACAGTGGGGGTAACTTTGGGAGTAATTTATCTGGGTTAGGGATGTAGTTACACTGCAGTTCGTAAGTATTACGATACCCACTCTGTGTGGAATAATTGTGAAGAACGTTGCAAGAGTATCGAAGGACTTTAACAAATTTTACTTCACGTGATATTTTAAATTGAAAGGAGTGAAAAGTATTACATCTGTACCAAATATCGCATTTTGTGCAAATACCACGGGTGTCCTAGTATTTATGAACGGCAGTGTGTGTACTGTATGTATGTTTTGATAAAAAATAAATGATGGAAGATGAAAAAGTTTAGGAGTTTTATAAGTTAGTGACCTTTGATGAGAGATATTTATAATCAAAATAAAGGAGGTTGATTTTATATATAGGTATTGGAATATTATATCGTTTTGAAAATTCTTTTCTATTTGCCCCAAATTCTGTCTCCCAATAATTTCAAACTTTGATACTATAATGAAGGGATCAAGGTTCCCAATAACCAAACCATCTAACACAGAAACTGCAAGACATCTAAATAACGAATTAGAATATTCCTACAAATATCATCCATTTACAAATAATAAAATATCTTTTCCTAGCGATTTTCTTCAACCTTCAATATGTAACTGCAAAGTGGACCACAAAAGTAGAAGCAATTGATTTCCGAATTGCATTCAGAACAAGTATTTAAAGGATTCTCACAAAGTGCAGTTATCCAGAGATACGTTAAATCGTGTTCTAATACGCTTTATCACGTCCCATCCGCCTTACCCTTCTACCAGCTGAATCGAAGACCACTTCAGTAAACGTTACAAAAAGCAGTCATTCCGTAACACTCGATACTCCAACGGGCACCGGTCGAGGCGATGCAAAAAGCCACGAGTGGAATTAAATCGACGCCTCGTCGGCGGGGGAAAAAATTCAATGCGTGTTTAAGCAGCAACAAAAAGGCACGTGCTCCGAATGAATCCCCTTTCGTCGTGTAGGAACGGCGCCCGGCCGGGCAGCATACGAAATTCGGCTATTGTCACCCGTATCTTATAAATAGCTCTTTCACCCAGCGAATTCCCTCTTAAATCACGAGCCTCCATTCTGCGTGCATTATGCGCTGAGGAAATCCTCACAGACGTGGCCGCCGCGATTAACCTTTAGAGGGCCGGGATTTTTTCATTGAAATTGTAAATTTTATTTACTTAAAATTATATACCACTAAAATGGCAAAGTATCCAAATTCTTAAGTGGCCACTATAGCGGCCTTCTAAAGGTTAAGAATATTATCGTAGACATAATACTCAAAGCGCGTGATATACCTCGAGGATCACGAATTCTCTTAAAAGTCGCGATTGAGACGCGAACGGGAGCAGATTTATGAAACACGACGCGAGAAACTTTAGCGAGGAACTAAATCCGGGGGTGAAACTGGAGGTGTGGGATGCAGCAGAGAAGACGAAGGTGGGGATAAAACTGAGAAAACTTGGAGTGGAATTTAAATCGAAATATTCGCGCATTTTGGAGCAGGGATTTTATTGATGGATGTATCTAGGAGTCAAGCATTTCTTTTAACCTTTTTTTGTAGAACTCGAAAACTAAGCGAACGTAGGTACTTACTGTTATAGGTACAGTTGTTTTTGAACGAGTAAGGCTACTACATTGTCAAAAGTATCCTAAGGGTGCTTAAATATTAGGGATTGCAAACCGGTAAATCGGTAAATCGGTTTGAAGTTTTTTTTCACTGATAACGTAGTAGATATCGACGGAATTACTCAAATATCGAGAAATACGTATTTCTCGCGATCTACCGGCAAATATCGAGAAATACGTAATTTATCAAATTACCGGTAAAAATTTGGCGATTTACCGGTAAAAATCGGACGTATAGTAATGTAGCGCATATATATCAAAGAAATAAAATAAATAAACTAGTTAAAAAGTGAAAAATATTTCTATTCTGAGTTCCTTATGCGAAAGGATAATTCAATATGCAATCAACCTACTTAATACATTCAAGTATTTATATAAAAATTTTGAATAAATCTCGATAATCAACAGAATTCCAGATTTATTCCCCACCCAGCTTGTAAGAGTTTTGATGGAGAGCCTATCGATCATATTCATCGTGGTGGAGGAAAACCAGGGAAACGAAATGGAAAGGGGCATTCCAGGGAGCCGGTGGAGGTAGTTGTTAAAAATCGAAAGTGGATTTCCGCGCGTAACCGGTCACCGATGGTGGGGAAGGAACGTCGTGTTCCCCGTGCAGCAGCAGCACGTGCAGCTTGCATGTGCACGCGACCGGCAGGATGTGTATATCGTTACCCTCGATCATCCGCGATTAGAAATCACGGTTAAAAATCGATTCGTGCACGGAGGTCGCCGACACCGTATCGTCGTTTGGTCTTCTGCAGAGGAAACAGCGTTGTACTCGTTCTTTACATGTGGCCGCTGATGTTAACGAACGATACATTTGCAACCAAGTGAATGCAAAAGTACGACCGATCGCGAAAAGCAAATTCTCTTTGTAACAGATCACAAATTGGTAACACGGGGTTCACTGCACCCGAGCGTCATTTTGAGTAACCATTTTTGTATTTTTGAATCTTTTAACTTTAATTAAAAAGTTAAAATTTCGGTCTAAAAATTTACAGAAATATTGGCAAAGGAGAAACATTGGCTAGGATGCTCTACACCCCGTGTGATCACGAAGGGTTAAGTATCAGGATTATTGGATGCTCAGGAACTTAAAGTTCGATGAAACTCATTTTCACACTTAAATTGAAAGCCTCTATATACGAGCCGTTTATTTTGAAACTGTCCTAAGTCCATTTGCCAATTGTTTTTTGTTGACTGTAGTAACCTGAACAACTTGAAGCTAGTATTAAAAATTTAAATATACAAAAATTTTAAATATAAATTGACTTAGGTCAGTTCCAGAATAAACGGCTCATATAAAGAATATTAACGTAACGAGTTAAGGACGCCGAAGAGAGCCTTGCTTTCAAGTTTCCGAGATATCGCTGTGTCTAAAATTGACAGCCTTCAGAGACAAATAGCTCACTAACCACAAACATGCCTCCACTTAAACTCTCCCTGTCATCGGCTGTAATCAACAGCAATCGAAAGCTTCGCGCGACGATCGATGCGAAATCGCCGGCCACCGCAAGACAATTCCACTTCCATCAGTCCCACAGAAAATCATCGGGATTCACTTAGCAGTAATAACTTCATTTGCAATAGAACGGATCGCGTGAAATACCGAGCGGAACGTCCATCATCGGAACAAGGGAACGAACGAAGGAGGCGCGAAGGCTCGTGTCGGGGCGGCTCGACACGTTCAACCATCGATTAGCACCTTCCTCGAGCAACTACCTCATACACAGAAGGGGGCTCGGGGCGGAGGGGGCAAAGGGAGTGATGCTCGGGGAATTAAAATAAAAGACACGGCGGAAAAATCTTCTCGTTCTCCTTGAAGGGTACCGCGTGCAGGCGAAACGAATTGCCATTCAAACGAAGTAGCGGCTCTCCGATTTGAAAGTAGACACCTGTATGCTCGGGCCCCGGCTCGCGCATAAACAAGCCCTCTTCGCGGTGAGAATAAATCTGAATTCGATTTGCCACGAATTTACGACGATATTGTCGCCGAGCATTGAGAAACGGCACGGGCTCCGAGATTAATATCGTTCCGTCCAGGGACTCGTGTTTGCGTAAATCCCCCGTTATGTTTGCACTTCCGACGTCCCGAAAAGAATTTATATAGAAACCGCCGAAGGATAATATCTTACGTCCAGCACACCGACATGTGCGCGCGGACAAGGTGACATTGATCCTGATCGATAATTCCAGTGATCGATAAGTCTTTTCAAATTATCGAGGGACTTGTGTTATGTGAATTAAAGAGGGGGGTATTTTCTGATAACAGATCACTATTTTCATTCCATATTACTTTACATATTAATTACGAGAAATTAGTTTGCTTTTCACGCCTGTGGTCTCAATTTTTTAATATGACGTGTACCTGATAACTTCGGAGTACCTACTCTCACGAGCATTCCCTGGGGATCAAATGTTAGAGAAGAATGTCATATAAGAACGCGTGTCTATGGGATAATAGAACGCTTCCACAGCACAGCACTCGAACAGTGGATGCCCCGATACTATAATCTTTCAAACTAGGTACTTAGACTACTTCTTGCAGCCTTAAATGCTACCGCAATCACGATACACATCGATACCACATCGCAACAAATTTCGTTCGTAAAAGAACCCTCGTTCGTGCCACTTGAAGCAGACGCGATACCTAAAAACCGCCCCCTCCCCATCAGCGACGAAAACAAAGTCGAAGAGCACACATACCACACGAAGAAACTCGTTAGGAAGATTACATGCAGCACCATAATGGCCCTCCGATCCCCATATATCATTTCCCCGGATTTTTTCAAGGATTATTCATATTATTTATTGGACAGCCGGTTGATCGAGTTGCGACTTTTCATTCGTAATTTCTGTGCTCCACTTCGCGCCCACCCCGGGACGCGTTTAACGCGCCGGGCAGCGGCTGTTTAACAATAATGAAGAGTTGCGCTGGATTTTTTGCAGATCGCAGGGACGAACGATAGCGCGTCAAGGAATTCCAATCACGCCGCGGCCGCGATCCCTCCGTTCAATTACAATCTACCTAAATGGTAGATTCCACCCGGCCCAATAAAGGCGTTTTGCAATTAGCACCAACTGCATTTCCATCTGCGCTCCGCTCCTCCAGGCCCGCCTGTTATTGCCGATGCATTATGATAGCGGTGCGGGACCGCGGGAGATGCCGCTGAGGAGGATAGGCAACCCGTGAGGCACGCCGAGCCAACGAGCCTTACGATCCGCTGCTCAGGAGAATCCGAGTGTTCTGGGTTCGACACGTCCCAGAGCCCGGCAAGGAAACGCTCTTGCCTCGGACAACAGCGAGTCGCTGGTAAATTGCTGGCTAACTACGCCCGACACTGCTTTCTCGTTTCTTACATTCAGAAATAGGAAGATCGTTGCAACACAGTGCGCGTAGTTCTTTGGCGCATCTCGCGGTTTGCGGGGTTCTGTGTTTAGGACTGGAGCTGAATGTACACTGTCTTCGTTCCACGCACAGTGTTTCATTCTTGGCATATGGATTTTAGGTGTAGGGGAGAGCGGGGACAAACGTAACGGCGGCATGAAAGTAACACGCCTTCTCTCCACCTTCCACAAACATTTCCAAAACGTGTGCTTTACACAGTTACATGCGCATAGTGTCTCTTTTATTGTGCTGGCAAGGGAACATCCCGAACACGAAAATTAAAAAAATTATGAAACCTTATGAATATGTAGGGGATTTCCTCCTGATTACAACGCAGTTTTTGTTTGCCAACCAAATTCACTCGCAGGGGGTGAAATTAACCCCTGAACATTCGGCTATTTTCAGGTTTTAACTCGCAGACTGTAAGAGATAGAAAAAAGTTTCGAGACAAAAGTTACTTCTTTTAATTAGATCTAACATTTGGTAAAGAAATTATTTTACAATCCGCGTGTTATAACAGAAAATCGGGAAATAACCGGATTTTCAGGGGTCAATTACACCCCCTTAGAATGAATTTGGGCAGCAAAGAAAAATTGCGTTATAATCGGGAGGAATTTCCCTCCATTATCACAATGTTTCAGAAAATCCAGGCCAGGCGAACGTTCGCCCGAAGAGCGTCTCCTGGCGAACAAGCAGGGCGGGGACGTCGGAGGGCAGGAATTAACAGGTTACCGTGTACGAGGGACTAGTGCACGTAATTACGTTCGTTACGTCGCGTTACGTACGTTTACTCTGGCCCCCAGGTGAGGAGCGACGGGAGGGGGCAGACGGTGTGTCGAGAGGGATGGAGAGGGGGGGCGCAGCCGACATATCGTTAAGCTGGCCGCCTGTCGAACGAAGGGAAAAAGGGGCCGCGGATTGGTGGAGGAAGAAAGTAAAGGGAGCGCAGAAAAGCCGCGTGGTTCATCGTGCAAGTAAGGAACGGACTGGAACATTCGCGGCGCGGCTCTGTCTTCTGTATCGCCGCGTTCCTCAGGAATTTTTACGACTGCCCCGTTCCTCAGCTAGGATGCCCACGGAGGGCCCGCGCCCTCCCTTCGGCCAGCCCTGCCCGCAGAGAATAGGAAACTACGGGACCACTTGCGCCTTTAATACTTTCACGTTTAAGGGGAGGTTCCGATCTAAAAGTCGATTTTTTTTATTTCATTTTTCGAATGTTCAACATTTTAGGAATACGCGTTTAAAAGGATTTGTTGAAATTCGTAAAATTCCTGAAGTTATAGGCATTTGAGTAGCGGCAAATGCATGGATAACACCCGGTCACTCGGCACTCACGTAAAACTTTAAACGCGTTTTTCTCGAAACAGTGTTCTCAAAATGGTGGGACCTGTATTTCCAAAAGTTATTATCCGATTCGACTGAATTTTTTTTTATTTTGAAGAATATACTTCTGGCTAGGGAGGATCCCAGAAAAAATACAAAAAATTGAAAATTTATAATTTTCTAAGGCGTTGAAAGGATGAAAAATATAGGAAAAAAGTAATTTCAAATTTCAAGTGTCGTTATTTTCTAGAAAAATGTCATTTTTGTAATTTTTTTAGTTTCTCAGCTAGCCAGAAATATATTCTTCAAAATAAAAAAAGTTTTAGTCGAATCGGATAGTAACTTTTGGAGATACAGGTTCCACCGATTTGGATCAATTTTTTGACGCCTTGACTTTAACGACTATTCAGTACCGTCTTCAATTATTAATTATAAAACAAAAAATATATTTCTGTAGCTGAAGACATCCTTAATACAATGCAAAAAGTCCCATTAAATTATGTAGAGTAGTTTTCCTTTAATTAATTCCTAAATATCACCTATTTTTTTGGGCTCTAAACCGGAAGGTTCCCTTAAGCGGCTATTAGCGGCGATCCTCGTGACGGCAGGGCCCCTCTTCCTCCTCGGGCCGACCGCCATCGGAAGGATTATTACGTTCCTCCGGGAACCTACCCTGCCACCTCTTTGTTCGCACGTTCGGCCAGTGCAAATATGTGCCACTGTTAATTTCGCTCACGACCTGCCTTCCACTCCTATTAGGCTAATTGCGTGGTCCCTTTCTGCGTAGAGGCTCCACCGAATGGGGCAGAGGCTCCTTTGAACTAGCCGCCATTATTTCGGTGCTGGATGTGTGATTGCGGTTAACGAGGGAGAGGCTTTTCTTGGGTAGAGTGATTTACGGGGGTTTGGGGACTGGTGCTCGTGGGAGAGATTGTTTAGTCGAAAGGTCAGGAAAATTAAAGTACCTACATCAGAGAAATCCAGAGGCGGATTTAAAGAAAAAGGTCCAGGTAGCGAACGTTCCGTGACACCCTGTGCGGTTTGAAAATTATGCGAAACAGAAGAAAATATAGTGTTCGGATAAAATCATATTTTTTTTTAAAGATGGGGTCTTGGGGGTGGGGTCTTACTAATGATACGGTTTATCATTATTAAAAGACATTAATTAAGCTTTGCTACTGGCTATTAAAAATTGTCTTGTATTAAATACAAATACATTTTAGTAAGGTATATGTACTGCATTAGAACAGTAGTGGAGAATTTATGAATCAATATAATAATGAATCAAAGCTTAATCGATATCTTTTAATAATGATAAACGTATCTTCAATTTCTGTTTTATTTCCTGTTAGGGCCCCAGTTTTGTCCTGGTCTTCTCTAAGTACAGTCCTGCAAGAGGTAGTAGGGGGGCACGTTTAGCGGCCAGTACCGAGCAGGGTGTTGGGTAAGACCCTGCTGAGGGACCTCACACCTAAGTCACTATATCTCGGATAGGCACTATACAATAGACCTTGGTCCCAAGCCCTACTCGCTACGCCTCCGCTTCACGTCCCTTGACGAGCGGTGCTCGTCATACCGCCGTTGCGGACAGTTTTCCTATGACGAGTCCTGCTCTTCATACCACGCTGAAGGGTCAAGACTGAAATAATGTAGACATCGACTCGATTTCCAGTCCATAGGTTTGTTAATGAAAGATGTGGAAGTCTAGTTTCTGTTAAGTGTTGATGAGTTTGTGGTAGGAGGTTGTATACCTGCAGCGAGGATGGTGTGTCAGATGAAGGGGTGGTGCGTTAATGAGGAAGAAGTCTGAGAATCAGTTGCGAAGCTGTAGAGTAGGGATGCTGGAACTCGTGATGATTTTCATTATGTAGGATTCCTCGAAAGCAAATACACACCGAGAGGGATTGTTTTTTATTGACGCGAGATGCACGCCAGGCCATCATTATTTATTCATTTCCTGCACGACAGATTGTCACGACGCAGGTGATCAACGCTCTAAATATACTTTGGGACAGGATATCCTATCGCATTAAGGAGCACGACTTCTCAATGGGAACATTCACATTTCCAGTACAACGAACTTTGCGGGGCTTTTTAAGAGAATGCAAAGTAACCTTGGGGTCCTCTACATTAAATAATTTAGCAAATGATAAATACTTTATTGCTTGATCTGCGCTAGTGAAGAGAACGGCCTTTCCGATAGCTCGGAAATTGAAAACGGAGAGAGGTGGATGCTTCGAGGGATAACTACTCCAAATTCCAAAATCGTATTCATAACAAGCGAAATTGATATGAAAACTATACTCCACCATAAGACAAGTGTTTTGGCCTAAACACTTCCGAACTTCACAATTCGATAATATACCAATGCACCATCAAATCACATCGCTAGCGAAGAAAATTGCTACCAATCCTTGACTAATTGCAACCTTATCTCATGGTCAGCGTAGAAGAATTGCAACAATATAGAATACGTACACCTGGATCCGCCAGATGATATCTAGAAATTTCCTGTACACACGGAACTATTACTTTCAGAAATTACTATTGCACACGGAACCACCATTCGGGCATACAAATAAGGCCCCGATGAACTCCACAGTACACTTAGATTCCGACTATAGTTCTCCCCACCGAAGTATAAAGCGTACTTCATATTGAAAATAAAATTTCTTACTTAGAATTAGTTAAAAGACTTGTGCTTTTCCTACATCGCAACAGCGTTGGCCTTCCAAGATTTCAAGCTCCACATATTCATCACCCGAATTTCTTAAAATAAGCAGAAAATCACGAAACGTCACTCGAGATCCTGTCCCTACTATGCGTCCTCAAATCGAGCGCGTGTGGTATCATCTCGGCGTATCGTATAAGGTCAGATCTGCTCGGTATCCTTCGTCGATCACCCACGCCCGTTGCCTACACCCATTGTTCGGCGTAGGAAGGTCGTTTTCGAGGGAACAGGTTCGCGTTAAGCCTAAGAATTCGCTGTTTCCTGGAAGCCGCGCGAGAGCAACGGGCTCGGGGATGTGACGCGATTTTCAGATCGCGATGCTCACGCCATTTGGCAGAGCGACTCTCCGGCCGAGATGAGAGATTAACCCTATCTGCTGGCCAGCCCCGGCTGCTTCAATAATCAGCCATCTGTGTAGAAACGAGTTAGAAGAGGCCGCTTCTGCCTCGCGCATCCACACACCGACCCAACGGCAGCCACGAAGCTGCCTGGGAACAGTGATCCAAACCGACAACCACCGCGGACTCCCCTAACTTAAAGCTTAGTCGATTAGATAACGCGTGTAACGTTGTCACGATTTCGACGAAGGGAAGGTAACTCCAGGGAGGTTCCCTCAATCCACAGGCTCTCGAGGCGAAATCGCAACAAGAGTTTATTGTTAGATACGCCTTCTGCAATCAGGATTAGAACACTGACCAGAGTGCTGTTAGACGGAGCTTCGGCGTGGTATTACGTCAAGAGTTTAGTGGCTTGCTTGGGATTGGCGGCAAGGGTTTTTATGCGAAAACTGGCGGGGGACGAATGAAGGGAGTCAGGTAGGTCTTCAAGTGTTGGAATCTATGATCCTTTAGGTGATAATTATTATTTAACTTTCGTAATTAGTAATTATATAGTTTTGTCCTATGACAATTGAGTTTTTCTTAGATTAGTTTTCCTTTGTTGATAGGTCAAGTGCAGGGGTAGTGTTTTGGCGGGGGACGAATGAAGGGAGTCTCGTAGGTCTTCAAGTGTTGGGATCTATGATCCTTTAGGTGATAATTATTATTTAACTTTCGTAATTAGTAATTATATAGTTTTGTTCTATGACAATTGAGTTTTTCTTAGACTAGTTTTCCTTCGTTGATAGGTCAAGTGCAGGGAAGTGCTTTGTTTTGTGAATTTTCTGTACGTAGCAGGTAAATTGTACGATGTTTCATCTGGAGAATGATGAACAACGGAAGGCTGACTCACGAGAGGAATACGATACGGTTAACAGTACATATTGTTGCTTTGTACCGAGGTACTAAATCGCCATTGCGATGTTCAAACGACTCTGACATCAACGACCGCAAAGACGCACCCATAACGAGTCACTGAGTTTGCTCAGTCGCTCGAGAAGACGTGAGCGTTCGTTAAGATCCCCGACTCAGAAAAGCGAAAGTACAGATCGTTGCTGTTAGAGACAGTACTCTCTATTTCGAGAAAAGAATAAATAGGGAGGAAAAATATCCAATGTAACAGAGAGATGTCTCTTCAAGCACCTACGTCTCTCTTAATATAGCAAAATCGTCATCGTGAAATATCCTGTTCAAAAGTACACTAGTAATTCCTAAACATTTCTATGTCAAGCTTACACCACTGAAATAAAAAGAGAAGAGAACACTAGGTCAATGCAAAAATTCGTTCACTTTATTAAATCAGAAATCTTTACTAAAAGTAAAAATATATTAATGTTTTTTTAAACAGAGCCACTTAATCTTTCGCCACTTTTCTGGTGAAAGTACAAGTAGGTGTAGTAAAAAAATACTCACCTAATACATAAGTGGTGATATGAAGCTAACTTTTACGTACAGAATTACCATATCTCCTGTTATATAAACAACAGCTACGCTATATTAATCGCTTAATAAATCTGAGCACCACCAAAGTAAACAATTCCATTTTCTAGAAAGCAGAAGTACTTCTAATACCACCTCGCTAAACAGAAAGTTTCGCGTGACTCGGTCACCACGGAGAACCATCCAGCGGAATAGTGAACCAGCCGCGATGATCGACGGAATGTGGGCACGGGCGTGACACAAAAGGCAACGAGGAAACCCGATTAGAAGAGATCAGGGTCGATTTTCCTCGACGTTACTTGGAAACCAGTAGAGCTGGTTCCACTAAACGCTGTACGTGTTACAATGCAGCACCGCCACGAAGGTCGGCCTGTAAATTGTTGTCATTCATTCGACCTACCGTACGCTAACTACGTGCAAGCAGTCCGGGAGAATCTCTCCAGAGAGATTGATTCTTGCGTGGGAGATATGGCGCCTAAAATCCGCCTCGTGACTCTTCAATGATATTCAGGGGCTTAATGCGAATTGAACGACCGTAACGTCTCCTTTATCATTTTGACGGCGGGGAAATTAATTAGCGGATAAATCGTGCGGGAGAAAAAAGTGGGACTGGGATAATTCACCAGTGTGCACACGTAGGGGGAAGCAAGTGGATTTTTATTTGAAAGGTGAATTGTATATTATACGACGTTGAGTGTTGATGGGAGAATTTGTTTTAGAGTATTATCGTATATTAAAAATGTTATTACACTGTATTTTATTGTGCACAAGAACAGATATTTAGTTTGAGATATGAAGGAGTTTAGATTGTTGAAAGTATGTAATTCATTTGTCTTATATTGAGTAAGAAATTATGGAAAATGTTCCATACGAAGAGGGAAATTTAGAATACAATTGTGAATGGTCGAGGTTTTGCAACAATTTTTTTTCACCCCAATTTAACACTTTAATGTCACACTAAAAATTACCTATTAAATTAAGTCGCAAGAATTCTGAGATAAAATTTGAACATTGTAGAATACCTATATATTCGTCGTTGAAAATTACACATTTAAAGTATCATGTTTAAACAGCAGTACCATTTTCAAATGACGACTCAAAGATATTTTACCTGAAATTCAAATTGTGGGTCATTTTCACCCACTGTGGCCGAGGGTTAATGTACCTCCGAATCACCCAACGAAATATTCCAAGTGGTATCCAATACCTTACTAAGTTACATCAGCTAAGATAAAGCATTCGTAAAATGAAGTAAGGTATATATAGGTATATGCGAATGTATCGATTCTTTTGCTTTCACAAAGCAAACAATCTCACTCACATATATTCAGCCACCCACAGGATCAAACTGAACTCTACATTCGTGCGAAGAAGAAGCAGGAGAAAGATTGGCTCGCAGGTGGCTCGAAGGTTGAGGTCCCTTACGTAAATCGTCGCCTGCAAGTTGCAGCACGCGATGAAAGTTGGAATCGTTGCGGTAATAACACCACAAACGTGTCACCAGGTTACTCGTTTAAACATACATGGAGCGTAACGCATTGGCAATTAACTACATTAACTCCAATCGTATCGTCGCCAATTTACGATTGCCTTAAATGTCCCATTACGAAGTCTAATCGCCACCCTTCTTTCATCGACGCCTAATGAAATCTCTTTTCATAGCGAGATGAAGCTTCACCAGTTAACTGAGGAAGACAAGTTAACTCGGCGCAAAAGAGAACATTTTAAAAAATTAAATCCTATCTACAAAAAGAACGATGCTAATGTTAACTTCTGAATAGGACCCCGAATTAAGTGGACATCAGTCTAATAAGTTCGGTATAGAAGTAAATGTTACTGTTCCACTAGGACTGCGATTCAAGAATGAAAAATCAAACTATACACCATCACCACTAGGATCGTACAAAAATCATCGAAAGGGATCAAGAAATCTGAAAATTATCGCTCACAGAAACACAAAATCTCACAAAATCTGATACGAAGCATACAGTGGTGGTTAGAAGAAAGTTTAAAACTCTATAACAATCTTAATAGCTTCTACGCTTTACGTAATATGTTGTTATCACCAGTCTATTATGTGCAGCCCCTAATCTGTGAAAATAAAAAGATTCAGTTCATTCTAATGGAACCATCTTGCTCCTATCACCGTTCGCAGATTAAACTTTCTTTTAACCACTACGGTATACATCCCAAGTCTCAGCGAACGTATTAAGCAGAGTTCGGCTCAAAGAGCCCCCAAATTACCGAAACACTTTCAAGCCTCTGTACCCCTGTAGACTTAATATCGAGCTCCACATCACAGAAACCTCATGCAGCAGCGCAACCGGTGCGTCAGGTGCACCGAATACATTATCCGCAATCTGGCGTGATTATCAGCTGCTGGATCCAGTAAAAGGGTAGGGAAACGTTATCGCGACGAGGGGGCTGCGCGGCTGGCCACGCTTGATACGTCGTTCCCGCGGCGGTTAGAGGAAGAATCGCCTCCGCTATTAGGAATGGCATGTGGCAAAGGGCAGCATGTTAAACGAAGGGAGATTAGGAACGCTGCTGCACCTGTGCCCGGCAAGTGTGTACGCGTAATCATACGTTAAATGCCTCTAATCCGATAAGAAATTGACTGACAAATCGCCATTCTCCACCGCGGAACGCACCCACACAACGGGGCCGGCCGCGCACACGCGCGAAACCTTCCCAGACCGCGTCCGTGAGCGGACAGTGGAAAGAGAGAGTAAACCTTTAATGTCAGGTGGTGCTTCGTCATTCCTGAGATACCCGGCACGCTCGCCTCGGGTATTAGCCTGTCTTTTTACAATTAGCAAACAGAGAATCAGGCTCACGTATATACGCCGCGCCGGCGCGCGTGTGTCTGTGCCGCGCAGGCCTGTCTCCTCTCGTTTGCCAGCGCGCGTTTCCTTCAATCGACGCGTCGAATGCTTTCGCGATGGCTGGCGCGCGGAGATGGACCGCGGACTTTTGCTTGCAAGCTGACTTTCGCTTTCGTACCAGGAAGTCGATTGCTGCACGCGGGGGAGGAAGCTGAGGCCATTTGGGATCAATGGGTTAGAGACGGGTGGAAGACTGGCCAGGAAACGTGGATTCTCACGGGGGAAGCTTGTGATAAGGGGAATGACACAGTGGATTCCCACTGCGGGCGATATGGAGTTGTGTCTGGGAGATCTTCGAGTGCTGGGAATGAAGATTGTGGGTGTTGAAGCTTTAATTTTTTATTATTGAAGGAATTGTTTAAGGCACTGGCTCCATTAATGAATGTAGGAGGATATAATGGCTTAATAGTCTAAGGAGGACATTCGTGTTATTGAGGAAGAAGTGCTCTCGAAGTAACAAATTCGATAAACGCAAACACTCGATAGAATTCAAAGCACCACGGAATGGTTTCTTTCCTACGAGTAACCTAAACATTGCTCCCAAACGGGCTATGCGTTATGTAGCACGAGCATCTACAACCCTGTATTTGCGGAATCGCAGCAGTACAATAGAATTCTCCATGAAAAGTAACAACTGCAGACAGAACGCGCCGATGCAAACCAAGACTTATGATAATAACCCCTACCTGATTCCTCGAGTCCAGCCTGCAACCACCCAGCAGCCGCCCTTCCCACCACTTCACACTAGCTCACAGAAACCAACCTCGGGTAGCCACCTACCTCCGTCGACGTAAGAAATACCACTGAAACCACTTTGTTTACAAACGGTCCACGTGCTGGGGATCAGCCAGTAGCCTCAAACTGTCTCCTCCGACTTACCCAGCTAATAACGGTCGACCCACGGCCAGCGTTTCGAGGTGCTTTCAAATCCTCGCGCGACTAGGACAACAGCACCGCTGGATTAGCGGTCAGTGTCAAACACAGGCGACGCCCACGCGCGAAGCATCGATCCCGCAGACGGCCCGACCGCGTAGATTTCGGAACTCGTCAGGGTAACCCTCTTGGTGGGAGATGGTCGAGCCGTAGCTGGAGAGGAAGGGATGGGAGATTCCGATGGGCTCGCTGGAGGGTGGGCAGCGTCCTCTAAGTGATCGCCCCCGTTGTGGCACCGCTGCACGCGGAACACCGCGGACTCCCCCGGGTGCGTCGCGATGACGCCCAAGGTAGCAGCTCTGACGAGGCGTTCGCCGCGGATCGTCGTCGAGTGGTGATCGTCAGAGGGAGATCTCGCGATGGCTCGAGCCTATGGTCTCGGGAGAACTGACAGTGGCCTCCGCTCACCGGAGTAAGGTACACCCTACTACCTCACAACTACAACTGCTAGTGCTCCTGCTACCACTGCTAGCCACGCTACTAATACCACTACTATCGCTTGGGATCACTCTCTCCCTCTGTGCCCGGTCTCTCTCGGTCGTTCCCTTGCCGATCTGACGGCTTCCCTTTCCTCGTCCATCTTTCTACGCTTCGCTCGCCCGTAACCCCTGCCAATCCAGCTTCATTTTCTCCGCGGCTAGCTGGCTGCGCCGGGTACCCGGTGCACTCGCCCGAACGTCCTTACCGCATGTGAAAGGCGCACCCACATGGGCCATCGCGACCTGGTTGCCCGTGTTTATGGCTCTGACACGCGTTTCGCGCCGTGGGTACCTGGACCCGATTAGGGGTTGGCGTCTTCCGCGACGCTTCCGACGATCACATTGCTGGGGTTGGCCCGCGGCTGGCATCGTGCACCACGGGTTTAGGGAGTCGATGGGTTTACCCTCTTCTGGCGGTGCGGAGTTCAGCATGACCCATTGCTTCCAAGGCATGAGGATTTTAGATCGTAACAAGATCAAGGTTGAACACCTTGAGAAATACCCCTTCGAAGCGATCGCTTCTAGCAGGAAACTTTACTTAAGCTTCGATGCATTTAAGAAATATATCCACGTGGAAGAAAGCCAAACCTGTGGACAGGATCCAAATCCCTCGGCGTGGAAACACGCCGTCGCCGTTCAAAGTGTTAATAGAATACGCGGCAGTGTATGCTTCCCTGGCGAGGAATCGGATGCAAGAGGACTGCTGGCTCTTCGCAGTAGGAACAGTTAGAACGTCCAGAGTCACTTAACGGAGTCACTTCATGGCCGATGCTTAGGAACGAGAGGCTAGAAAGGGGCTGGAAGAAAAATCGCGCTCGAGCCGATCGTAAAAATCCGTCCCCCTTGAATGCACGCTGGGAAACGGATTGCACGATGCATGTACTGCGCAATAACTCGAGCGAAAAGCCCATTTTATTCGAGGGCGAGGAGCTCAGAACAAAAGATATTGCAGAAGGTGTGACACGCCTAGTAGTCGAAAGAATATCAGGGTGTGACAGCCGGGGCAATAATCGCGCGGGTATCTCGACTACCCATTTATTCCTAAGCTTTTCCGAGGCAACCGGTTAAGACGTCCAACGGAGCGTTGCACTTGGGTCCCCCCCGTCCTCGGCGCGGGCCCCGCGACCAAGGAAAGTGAGAGCTTACTGCAACCTGCCCGACAAGGAAGCCAGACTGCGCCGTTTCCCGCCGCGCAGCCGTCATATTTCGCCAAAACTAGAGTCAACCGTGCTGCTGGCGAAACGCGCGGCAAAGTGGCCTCTGTCGAAAACCATCCTTGGTATAATTGCAGCCGCTTTAACGAGGATACGCTTCTCGCCGAGTGTATTAGGGTCGATTGCGCACTGTGCGCCATGGGTGCCAACTTGGCACTGCCAAGTCCTCGCGTTGAGAGATTCGAAACTCCTGAGGATGCTACTGCAGGTGTATTCTTTTCAACATCGGTACATCGAGGAAGGTTATTACCGATTTTCATTGTCGAAGTAGTATCGATAAATTAAGAGTGACTTAAGGGGTTATGTCTAGTCAGCTTTCGAAAAAGAACGCGATTTTCGGGAATTTTTTGTGGAATATCTACTGTATATTTTTTTATAACTATTCGCTTATTTTAAAAGTACATATATGTAGCAACTCTCAGTAATTTTGTTATAGAAAAACATTAAGAAATGAACGAATAACAGCCATTCTCGCGGAAGCTGTTTTGATAAAGGCGCTGTGCGGTGAGCAAGTTTTCTCTGAGCCGGATCAGCTAAAATTAAAAATTCCAAAACATTCTGTTAATATATTGTTGAATTCAGTAGATGAACAATGGTTTTTTCAAAAAGTTAGTTTTTGACAAACTAGCGGCCGTTTGACGCAAAACCACGCTTTCCCGATGTCTGAATTGTTCGTTTTTCGTTAATTAAAAATACAGTTTTTGTTAAAATAAAAAATCCTTCGTTCATCTACTAGTCTTTAGTATAGAAAAGAAGTCTGCAAAAGTTTAGGCCAATCGATACAGTGGTTTCCGAAATATCTTGCTCACCGATATCAACACAGCTTTCGCGAGAATGGCTGTTATTCGTTCATTTTTAATGTTTTTCTATAACAAAATTACTGAGAGTTGCTGCATATATGTACTTTTAAAATAAGCGAATATTTGTCATAAAATATACAGTAGATATTCCACAAAAAATTCTTGAAAATCGCGTTCTTTTTCGAAAGCTGACTAGGTATAACCCCTTAATATTGTTACGAGCGATAAGATTTACCCATTTCAAGGTAAACCTACAGAAGTGTAATAATATAATCAATGTAGAAAACTTAACCCTATACTGCACACGTAAATTAAACTTGCACACACTGCACACGTTGGGCCTCACCGGCCCATATGTCCAAATCTAGGAATGCATGGATATTTTGAGAGAAAAAATATATTTATATTTTATAATATTTATAACAAAATGAAATACTGCACAAATATCTCTTTAACACTACGAGTCATCGTCTGAATCCATTGCCGTATCATGAGAACCGTTCACTTGGTGGGTTAATTGAAGCTTATCAACTGATCAGACTGATAAGACTGAATCCACTTTGGAAAATGGCAGCTACACCTGAACAGTCCCCCATCAGCTGCAGCCCCCTACGATCCACTTATTTCCGTTGCATCCGCCGCGGGACCAGCCATTCTCCGTGACACAGAGAACCGAATAACGGGTCGTTAGGCTGCACACGAATCTACGATGCACAGAGGCGCTCTGTGCCCTGCATCTTGCATAGCAATGAGCCAGCCGGCTCCTCCTGTAGCAGGGCGTTTTTTCCCCCTTCGCGCGGTGTTACACCGGTGTATTGTCGTTTTTCCGATCGGGAGACATATTCTGACGGTTTACCCTCTGCGTCGCCAGGGGCCGTGCATCCTTACCGCGGGACAAACGAAGAAATAGCACCGACATGGTCCCCGGGGTACACCGTTAACCCAACCCAACCCAGCACCTGCGATGTCTCTCTCTGTCCCCCCATCGCCGTCCGGAGAGACCGAGAAGGAAAGGAAGGTCGCGAACGATATCTACGACATGCCGATTCCGCATGAACGGGCAGAAAATACGATGCTGTATCGTTCCTCTCGGCCAACCCCTCCGCCGACCCCCACCCCACGAGCCGCAGCATATTTATTACCCAGGAAACAAAATGGCAAGTGCACGGTAGAGGCTCATTTGCAAGATCTACCTAAATCTACCTCGTGCCTGGGAAGACCAAGATTGCCAGTCTTAATGGACGCCGATCAGGAAATATCTATCTTTGTTAGCCTGGTTTCTTTCCGAGGGGCTGCACGTCCACTGGCTGTCGTTTCGCGTACGGCATTAGGATGATACTTAGCGATGGGCACAACAAACGTCGGATCCATTCGAATGGATGTGTATACCTACTACTTGGGGCCTTGTGTGGTTTCCAATCGCTTCAGATCGGACGTTCCACAAAGTATTGTATTTTTTTTTTGCTGTGGAAAAGAAGGCGAATTATGGAGGGCGGAAACCTATAGGTATACTTAATACGCAAATAAAATATTAAATAGAAATTAATAGAAAGGACTAATTTTTTATTTTGGCTGTTTCTTCCGGATGGTTATTATAAATAGAGGTTTTGACAATTTTAAAAACAATTCAGTCTTTTCTTCATGTAGCAAATTAGCAATAACTCATATGTTAGTTGTCATATTGAATTAATGTTAAAATTGTCTCATGTCTCTTAAGGGGAGGCTCCGGTCTAAAAGTCGATTTTTTTTATTTAATTTTTCAAATGTTCAACATTTTAGGAATACGTGTTTAAAAGGATTTGTTGAAATTCGTAAAATTCCCGAAGTTATAGGCATTTGAGTTGCGGCAAATGCATGAGCAACAACCGGCCACTCGGCGTCCACGTAAAACTTTAAACGCGTTTTTCTCGAAACAGTGTTCTCAAAACGGTGGGACCTGTATTTCCAAAAGTTATTTAAGTAACTTTTTTATTTTGAAGAATATACTTCTGGCTAGGGAGGATCCCAGAAAAAATAGAAAAAATTGAAAATTTATCCGAGGGTCCCCGCATGTTTATTTTAAACGCACAGAAATCTCAGAGTTCGCTTCGCATGATTTAGACGGAACTTTACGAAAGCTAGCGTCACTCAAAGGATTAATCTAAACAAGAGTGAACATAAAATCGTAATCCCGGGATTATCACTCTATTAACGTCGTTAACGATCAAAAGCACGCTCGACGACTTTCTTACGGTCTGTATCCTCGAGGATACACTCGTCAGCGTAATACCGATCGTTATTATAATCCGCTCGTCCTGGCCAGGACACGGGACGATAGGATTAACGGGGACGTCGTCCAGGAATCGCGACAAGCAGTGCCTTAGACTGGACCGAGAACAGTGGTGACTCCGCGTGTTGCCGGTGCGACACGTTGCCTGCGACGAAGACGGGTCGCCGCAGCCCGCGGCCACTTTTGAAGTTGTCTTTGGGAGGCGCAATCGCCGCGACGCTCAGTGCCTGTGACTTTCTGGTAGCATCTGCGACTAGCTTGTGGCCGTGGCTAATGTGATCTACGTTCACGTAGCACACTCGCGACGAGCAAAAATCGTTAAAGGGTTCTGCTGTAGGTAGCGAGGGCTACGATCGCTACTGGCACGAACAAATCCGAGCGAAGTGCTAACAAGGAAACGTTCCCAACCGGAACATTCGGATTTCAATGAAGCTTCGCGTAAATATAGAGCATTTGGAGTATTTGTAATATATATTCGTCTTATTTCAACTCTTTCTGTTGTTTTCTTTGGTACCTGTTATTTTAACCGTAATTTTAATTTTACCTTATTTGTCTGGTCTCTACTCACGTATTTTTATGTTATTATAATGTTTCAAAGGGTTGCTATTCCGTAATAAATAAGTGAAAAAAATATTGGAGAATAAATGGAGCAATTTTTTCCTTTTCTGCAGAAATCCACTCCGAATTCTTTTTTTAACATAACTTTGTAAAGGTGCGAGGTAAAATAAAAGTTCAAGTATAACAATCGCTTAGTATTTTATGCCTTGCCGCCAAAATAAAAAGAAAGTTGTATGAAAGAAGGGAAAAACGCGATAACTCAAGGGCTAATTTCACCCCTTCGGAGTGAATTTCCGAAGAAAATTGCTCCTTGCATATTCCAGTATGCTCTACATTCACACGAAGTTTCATTAAAACCAGAATTTTCCAGTTGGCAACGTTTCCTTGTAAGTCTTTCGATAACGTGGGTAGTAAGGACATTGGGGAGTCGACGCTCTTAACGACTGCCTTCTACGAATGTGGGAAGTGGACCTACTACTGGCCACATTTACGGGGATAAGATCGTTTAAAAGTAGAGAACCTTGATCCCTGTAGTACTTACACTTCCAGACTAAGCTCCCTGTTTCATTATTCGAGGATAATAAATACAAATGAAAGTACAATTTCTAAAAGAAGTCAAACACGATTAGACACTATTACAAGGAATCAAGATATAACGGGAAGAATAAGTATTATTCTACCTTTTCTACTTATTCCTTCTCAATGGCGTACCCAGAGAGGGGGAAGGGCAAGAGGCCCTGGCACGTCACCAAAGAAGAAGCTTTGTAAAAAGAAAAGAAAACTGGATTTATTCTTTAAATAAATTTGTATAAACACCTAATGAATTTTACTGACTTTTTTAAAGATCGCAGAATAAGGTCGAGAATCGCGAAAATCCCCGAAATCAGCGATATTCGACCTTATTCTGCGATCTTTAAACGTTTCTAGCTCGGAGCAACGTCCTTCTAGCTTCTCAAAAAAACTCAAGTTGTTTGGACCAATTCTAAAAAAGTTATGCGATTTTAAAAAGTGTCCGAACATTAATGCGAGTCACTGTACAATTTATACGACGCGAGCCTTCGAGCTTGAAGACTCGAGCTTTAAAGGCTAGAGCTCTCACGGCTACAGGGTTCGAGCCTTAAGGGTTCGAGCCTTTAGAGTTTGAACCGCGACTCGAGCTCTTGAAGCTCACGGCTCGAAGCTCATTTTAACAACACTACTACCCATTCGTCAAGCAACAGAACTCCCGAAGGACGTCCCTACTTAATGCACAGCACCAGCACCCGGCATCCCCAGGAAAATGTCGGCGCATCAAGCAGCGATCGGCAATAGCATAAGAACGCAAGGAAATTCTAAGCCGCGGGGGCATTCGTGGCGGTGGGTCTCGGGTGTTGTAAACTAAATAAATAATCCCCAGCACCTGGTCTCATCGCATCTGCGTACGTGTCGCGCGGAGGAGATTAATAAATCGCTCCGCTCCTCTGCACCCATCCCTCGGCGGACGCGTGCTGCCCGCGCAAAAATCTAGGTAAGCCCATTTGCCGTAGGACCGCGTAAATCACCGTCATTGTCTTGTTGCTTTATTGCCTCGCCGCCTTGCGGTGTCCCCTCCACTCGAGCAATCGGCCACCCTTCTTCACCTTTCCACCCGAGTTGCTGCTCCACTGGCTACCATCGCCAGCTACACTAGCCGCGTACACCGGGCTCCCTTGATTCCCGGCCACCAGCCGCGCTCGCGCAGTGAAACAGCCGGGCCCCTACGGGGCCCTCCCTCGCGTGGCGCGCGAAGCAGGGCCCGGCTTTTTCACTGTGCCAGTGCGGCTGCTGACCGGGAATCAAGGGAGCTCGGTGTAAGCGCACGGAGCAAACGAGACGTTAGCTTAAGTCCATTCCGCCGACTCGCCCTCCCAGGTGGCGAATCGCTGGCCGGAAGTGCATGGATCGTTTCTGGATTAGTCGGCCGCTGAAGAAACGCGGACGACGTCCAACTCGGTGGCTCTCGTTGTCATTACGTTTGTTCTCTTGTAATCTCGGCGTACAGATTCGTTTCGAATAAAGAAGTACGTACGCTGAAACACCTCGCGGCGGTTCGTTCGTTTTAGAGTAAGACTCGCTTATAAAGTGGAGCAGTGCCTTTCTGTTAAGGAGTTACGCCGCCCGACGCCAAATTAAACGAATTTGTTTTTATCACGCGGCGTTGTCCCGCGAAGCTTTTCAGAATCACTGTTCTCCAAATTGGCTAGCAGCTTGACTTGAATAATTTTTATTCGTTGCACTTGAAATTTTAATAGTATCTTCTATAATTGATTATCCATTATAAACTTATTTGCTATAGGCAATTTTAGACACAATTTGGACTTAAAATTTTAGCCAAATTTTTCGACTAAAACTGATATTCTCTTCTAATACACACCATTTTCACAGAAGTCAATATTTTCGTCGTGTAAATAATGAAAATTTTCAGTTCTTTATCCTATGTCAATGTACCTATACGGGACTTCTACTGCTAGCCGTGGAGAGTCTCTTTTCAAAAACTGCAAGAAGCACCGGGAACGTCATTTTGTTTAAAAAAAATAGTTACCATTTTTTTTATATACCATAAGGCATGTAGAATAAAGCTCTTAAAAAAGTTTTCGCATTTATTTCCTAATTCCGCCCCAAAAAAATCTGAAAAGTTACTCCCTTAGTGTGCATAGTGGGACGTGACTTGACTGGGTTCGGTAGAATAATTTCTTGAGTGGACTCCTTTCTCAGTGCCTCAACACTTGGTCGATTCAAGGTATAGCATACCTTGATACAGAATTTCCTACATGGCTCGAAGGAATCCTCAACCGAAACAATTTAAAGCAATTTTTAAAACTTTTTATTCCCCACAAAAGTCATCGTCGTCGCCGATTCTCTTCCCGCTGGCAGCTACCGCCGCGATCGTCGGGGATCTTTGATCATCCCAGAGGGATTACGTGGATGAATATAAGTCAACCCCCCGCGAAAATGACTAATGACACTGGGGGATGAGAGATCCCAGCGTGCATCCGTACGCTTTGCCCGTGGTGTAGCCTAATTTTATCGGCGGCACCGTCTCTACCACGGTGGTGGACCCCTCGAGATTTGTCGCAGAGAGGATTAGCCGGGCGCTGAAACCGTTGTGCGTGGTAAAACTCACGCGAGCATCTTCCTGCGAACTCGAGGGGAAGGCGACTCGTTTAGGGATTAGAATTGTTTGTTGATTCGCAGAAATCGTGCGGAGAAAGTGAGTTGTTTGCGACAAGGTTTACGAGTATGGTGATTCCTAATGCTTCTTCCCCTTTCCGTTGACTACTGCATCAAGCTTTGTGCGTGAGGAATAGTGGCCGTTTGTAACGATTATTTTCGTCCATCCGGGGTGTTGCACGCGACTTGATTTAAAATGTCGAGACTCCCTTAATCTCGCCAGCTATTTCCAGCTTTATTTGTACTCGGCGAACAACAATCGTGACTCGTCGTGCGGCTTGCTTCGCCCATCCTTGCTTCAAAATCCAGATCCGTAGATCTGCTTCTCGTGCTCCGTTCCACGACGTACACCGCGCACTCCCGATACACGGAATTTCTTAATGACTCGCCCGTTCGTGTGTCGGCTATTATTATTTTACGCGTAATTATTCCTTGCGGTATGCATGTCAGGATGTCCAGTGATTACAGAGAAGCTAAGGGCGTTGCTTGCTCCGCGTTCTTTTATTACGGGCAACCGTAACGCATCAATAATAAGTCTTAATTGAACGGTTCGTAAAGATGTAATCTTTTTCGGAAGCCTTTGCGACTTTTCGGCCGAAATATCCATTCCACACTGCGCGCGGCTCTTTATTACTGGAAACGGGTGGTTCCTAGGGTTAAGACCACAGCTATATAGTATAGCTCCGCCCTAGTGTACAATCACCTTGCCATATTTTTTGGCAATTATTTACAAAAAGGCAGTCCTTACCGAATTCGATGAAATATGTTGTCAAAGTTCACATTCTGAACAACTTTTTCCTATACATATCACGGGCTAGATGTCTTAGCGGCACCCGGTAATGGGCAGCGCTAACTTTTAGGAGATTCACATTTTTTTATCTTAACCATCTCAACCAACTACCGATCACAGTTTTTGGCGAATATCTCAAAAACTAAAAGTTGTCGGTAAGGATTACCCTTTTGTAAATAATTACTATTTTTCTACACCCTGTAGAAAGCTAACTCCAAGTTTGTATCGCTGCCAGGGAAAACACTCCAGGATGCGCGAACAATAATTTCGAAGCCGCCCAGGAAACGTCGAGGTGGAAACCCGCCAAAATCGATCCAGAAAATTCTTTGCAACTTATCTCTGCAAAGTGCTGCGAACTGGAGAAGATTACTTGCTGCGGTGCTTAGCTTCACAGCCAAAGCGAGCGTCCTCTACCATCGATAGTGATCTTGGCGATCGACAAACGCGTCCTCCTTCGCGGAACGATCGGGGAACGTTGGAAGAGAAAGGAGGAGAGGTTCGAGGGCGATAAAATTCTCGGAGGAAAAGGGAATTTGTACGTGATGCAGTCGGTGCGCGAGCGTATCCATCGGGTCGTAGCCGCGAACGCACTTAATACGCAAACTGCCTACCCACCGACCCACCTACCTACGTAGGCAGACGCGTGTATATATAGAAGCGAGACTGGCGTGATATCACGACATCGGGATGCAGATGTTTAAGCCTACGAGAGCATAAGTTGGTAGGAAGAAGACATGCTGGTACCCGCGCTTAAACTATACTCGTTACACGCCGTTATTAATGGTCGATGTTTCGCGCCAGCCCCCCTTCGATGTACCCGTTGGTATTCACGCGTCTGTCTAACCTGCGGACGCCCACGAGAGAAACGTCTACTTCAGCTGCCAGACACCGAGGACTGACATAGAAGGGACAATAATTGTTGACCCCTTGCGCGCAGACGTAAGACGACCCGTCTTACTCGACACTGCGTGGAACCGGGGAAGAAGAGGGACCTTGGAAATAGTGGAAGCCTGAATTCTATGAGTAATGATAAGGAGAAGTATTATTATGCGAATTCCAGATAATATTCAATCGTGGTGTTTTCTAACGTAACAGGTTGCTTTCAGGCACGATTGCGTGAATTCTGCAAAATTCGTTACGTGAACTAGTAAACTCTGTTCCATATCATTACAGGGCCAATCATGTCTTGTAATAGCGTGTATAGGTAGTTCAATTTCAGTCTCGTTGAGGATAGATATAACGTTAATGTAATGTGCCTTAATGACTTCCTACTTCTTTTCTCCTCGTTTTTGTATTATCTTGTTTTAGCCCCATTTTCTCACTTTTCGTTAAACGGTTGCTGTCTTTGAATAAGTGTTTTATAAATTCCTTTGTGACTTGGCTGTTGTGATGTGTGAAAAATTATTTTCTGGCTAATTTAAGTGTAATTGAAACAAAGTTCACAATAGTAGTGTACCATTGAATATTCGTATTATTTTCGATTATTCTATTAATTTAAAAATATCTTAATTCCCTGTAAAGAGCATTTCATGCATCACGAAACTATTTGATCATTTTTCTGTTAAAAATTCGCATAACCAACAGGAAGTTTGAAAGAGAAAAATCAATTTTCAAGTATCTACAAATATTTCAGAAAGAATTTTCAAATATTTCAGAAAGAATTTTCAAATATTTCAGAAAGAGTTTTTAAATATTTCAGAAATAATTTTCAAATATTTCAAGAAAGAATTTTCAAATATTTCAAGAAAGAATTTACAAATATTTGAGAAAGAATTTTTAAATATTTCAAGAAAGGATTTACAAATATTTGAGAAAGAATTTTCAAATATTTCAAGAAAGAATTTTCAAATATTTCAGAAAGTATTTTCAAATATTTCAGAAAGTATTTTCAAATATTTTAAGAAAGAATTTTGAAATATTTCAGAAAGTATTTTCAAATATTTTAAAAAATAATTTTCAAATATTTTAAAAAATAATTTTCAAATATTTCAGAATATTAGGAACATCTATTAAAACATTTATAACAAAATTTTTTGTCAAATTCATCTCCATTCATTCACTCTTACCACCGCACACAGTGACTCAGATTTCTTTGTATAAATTCAGAGGAATAACTAATTATAAAAGTCACTATCTTGCTTTTGCTTCTTGACACCCAAATTGGCATCCCTTGATCCACAATATTAATAAGAAAAACCAAGCTACACGCATCATGTGCTCGAGCGAACGTGAATTCATAATCTTATCTTTCGTGAACGAATGTGCGAGTGACTGTATACGGACCGTGCCTTATTATTCCACATAAAAGCATCACGACAGATCTGTCAATCACGTATGCTACTGGAACAATATAATTTTCCGTTTCTTCCTTGTTACGTGACAGTCCGGCGGAGTGGGCCACTTTATATATATTGCGAACAATTTGCGATTTATTTCACAAACGCTAGAACACCGCGTACAAAGCATGAATACGTTCACTTTAAATTCGTCCAAGCAATAGTGCGCATTGTTTCTTCGCCACAGCGATCGGGAATAACAATGCAAAAGTTATGCGCTTACCTGTGCATACTTTTCTATCTGACTAGTAAGAAGACCGTTCTCGCCGGGATATGTACGTATAAATTTCTTTTCCCGTTACATTTCCCGAAAGTGATTAATTAAGAGTGCTGTTCACTGTACAGGCGAACAGAAAGACAATCCTGGTGCCGTTGGAAAAATTCGTCTAAAAGTTTTCCGGGGGTTCGTTGTTACTACTCTCAGTGAATGTATTTCTTTATATTTCTCTGCTTACTATGCATTTGCTTTAATGGTGACGACTTTCTAATAGTTTCAGACGTGTGTTCATAGAAGTAGACAAATAACATCCAGTTAGCACAGGAAGGCATTAATTTCATGGAGTAACGCAAGTGATAAACTCAGCTTTGTTTGTAAAATATTCTGGGCGATTTATTATCTCCTGTATTTGTGTTTTTTACAATTACCTGCCGGCGCGTGGTCATATAACAGTGTATTATAAACATACAGTCGCCAAAGATTGACATGGGGTATTAGACAAGCGAAGAGAAATCACTGGCGTTACTGTTGCAGAAAATTGCAAACTTTCCAATAGACTGAAACACATTTGATTTATAGGCTCACATTAACTGGAAATACTTTCCTTACTTCTGTGAGCACTGTACGCCTCTAAACTCTTTGCCCCCTTTTTTTAAAAAATAACCTATGTGAAATTCAAGAGTGCACAATAAGAAAACGTCACGCTATAAAACGACAAAGATCATAATTAATACAAAACATCTCATCCTCCGTGGTACAAGAATTATCGCCAAAGTGGATCTGACTTATCATTAAAATGAAAACTGACTTCTTCTGTCTACTCGATTCTAATCCAATTCTAAACCATTACAACTAAACCCGCAGAATAATCGATCACAAATTATTATTGAAACTGTAGCACCAGCTCTCATTCAATATCCACCATGGACACGCCAAGAAATCCAGAAAATATTATAGAGGACATTCTCCCTGACAAAAGATCCATTCTTTATATACACGGATTCATGGAGGACCCAGAATCTGACAACGTTCGGATAATTATTAAAGGTACCGATTTCATATTCCCTAATAAACATACTCAGTGGTCCGGAATACGGGGAGACGACGAGAGGAAGCGAATAAGCGACGGAAGAGGCGACGGAGAAATGAATTTCGCCGGTGCTTGATTCCATGTTCGAAGCGTACCTGGATAAAGGAGACGTGAACGTTATCCTGGTGGACTGGGGCGAAATAGCGATTGACATTAACTACGTTTACGTCGCCAGCCAAGTGCCTGTTGTAGGAAAGGCGGTTGCAGAATCGCTGGAGAAACTCGGTGAAGCGATCGATTTGAACACGTTGCACGTGATCGGGCACTCTTTGGGCGCTCACATTGCTGGCCATATCGGGAGATACATGAATATCACTCTCAGTCGGATAACGGGTAGGTTCTCCAAGAAGGAACTCGTTCCACCGCCAGGTGAGAGTCAAATTGGTAGGATGTTTTATCGAAATCAGCTTTTCACAGTAAATTATTAGCAATTTTCTTGATATCAACCTGGATCACTAGATAACAAGCAACTTCTGATGACGAACCTTTGATGCCAGATAACAAGGAATTTTATCCAAATCAACTTCGATTGTTAGCTAAGAAATGCAGAGTTATTCATTCGACCACTCTAAAACACTAGATCTTGATAACCCTTTCTTTGAAACACCCTATATGTGTAAACTCCAGATACACTTGGGCACTTTATTTGCGAGCATTTCGAGTTTATTTCTATCATTAACTTTCGGAGTTATTAACCTGCGAGCGAATAACAGGATTTAAGGAGAGCAGCGAGGGTCTTCAGAGCGTGGGTGAAGATAGACCCAGGCTGTTCGAAATTTAATTTGAGGGAATCAAAGTGAAAGCATTTTTGGGGGGTTTCTTAAGTGTTCCCTCGAGGTACTCCTGCTAACTAACACCTATTTCTGACAATTATGATTACTATGGTACGAAAGATATTCCGTAATCAGTGGACGCTTGACAGAATTAGGTCCCGGGGTACTCCATGATCCTCGAATAAAGTGCTAAAGTGGAAAGCAGAGTACCCTACATGTACGAATCGTTCACCGCAGGATTAGATCCGGCGCTCCCGCTATTTTATCCTTCCACGTGTCACGTTAGATCAACCGACGCGGAAGCAGTTGTTATCCTTCACACCGACGGTGGGTTCTACGGAACGCCTATCGACACGGGGACCGTCGATTTTTATGCGAACAGGGGAGTCAGTCCCCAGCCTGGCTGCCCCATAATCATCGGAGGAGGTAAATCGCAACGCGTATCATTAACATGTTCGACTCCTTTGTCGATGACATAGAAAATTTGGATGCACTGAAAACTTACGAGCACACTTCGAAACGAGAGAGAAATTTACGAGCTTTAACAGAACAGTTGATCGAGATTAGAGTAATGCAGAATATTGAAATGCATCGTCGATTAATATTTATGATTTCTTGGAGAGTTAATTATTTTTCGGAAGAACTGTGCAGCCACCAGAGGTCCACCAAGATATTCGCGGAGGCCTTGAAGAATCCGAAAGCCTTCCCCGCGCACAAATGCATTGACAAAATCCCAAGGAACAGAAGCGAAGGGGCAGAAATCTATTTTGGAGACTCTACGCCACATAATATGTAATTAGAACACTCGCTACAGCGCTGTTGCATTTTACAATATTTGTCCTGATATGCGCGGTTCTTTCAGCTGTGGAGCATACTGTTTCGACACAAACCCGCAGTCCCCGTATGCTAAGGGGACTTAATCATATCAAATTTAGCAAGAAGGGACTCACCCAGAATAAAAACATTCCACTCGTTCCAAGAGAGAAGAAACAACCCAACAAAAAAGAACCCAGTGCAACAAATTATGTCTAAAAAACACATGCGCGCATGAAGTCTCTCAAATAAAAGGAAAAATATATGTGCTCAGTTTTGAGAGAAAAGGAATTTCTCAGGAATTGGATTTGCTTTCCACAGCAGTACAGTGAGAAATAATTTGTCTTGTTAGAAAAAGAAACCGAATATCGAAGGCTGAGGAGACTTTCGCAGTAATTTATCAATGTGTCCCACGCGAACGACTCGAAACTGCCAAGATTCATCGGGCCCGACGAAACAGGATTGAGAATGAGCATCAACGTCGCAGGGGATTGGAAAACAAGATAAGAGAAAAATGCAGGAAAGAATAAATGAGTGGGCGTGATATAATTGGCAGCAGTTCATAGGCAAGCGGTGGTTCCATCAGGCAGCTAGTCCCGAGACGCCCTCCAGTTTATGTTAATGGCCCCAGCTCCACTTTTATGCCACCTCGTAAAGCGGAACGTGGCCGTCACGATTGGAAAGTAATCACCTGCGTCTCTTTGAAGCAACCTTATTGCACGTACGCCGACGTTTTACACGCCACGAGATCCTCCTCCCTTTCTCTTGGACACGGATGAGACGCTTAAGGGAGCACGCCACTTTGGTGCTTTCGAAAAATCCATTTCCCTCCACATTCTTGCAACTTAATATCCTAAGAACATTTCCCAAGGACACCGAAGCGAAATTCGAAACGATAGCCCGGATAATACAAATACTGATTTATGGACCTGTGCTCAAGGAAGATTTTTTTTATCCAATTTTTGCGGCTACTAAATATGTGCCTCCGAATTCATCGGCTACTTTTTAGGGCGCCTGATACAGTAGTGGTAAAAAGAAAGTTTAAACAGTGAATGGTAACAAAACTAAGATGGTCTCATTCGAGAAATTTATATCCCATATATTAAGGGGTAATTCAGAATTGACCAGTGGTATGGTTTGTTTTACGCAGACGTGTAAAAATATGAGTTTTGAACTTTCTTTTGAACACCACTCGTGTTTGATTTTTTTTAGCAATTTTCCAACTTCGAGAAAAATATAAGAAATTAATGTACCTGTTCCTCGTTCTTTGGCGTTATGTTAAATATATATCAAAATTGAAGGCTGTAATCTTGATTAGAATATAATTTCTTGAATTATTAAATTAATATTTACTAACGATTGAAACGCGACTTTCCCCATCAAAGTGCATCAATGATACCGCGTAGATGACGAACAAGCCTCTGCAGCTTATTGTCGACTTCTGCACATAGCACAGGCACGCGCAGACGACCGTTGGATTGCAAATTCAAAAAGGACAACCAGCCAACCCACGCTACCTCGTAGTTCTCCATTGCTAATCAATTGACGCTGTATCAGAAGTTCTTTAACCCCATTGTGTTCCGCGAAGGGCACACTGAACGCGGTATAATAGATTCGTGTCCACGAAAATCCTTCGACGCTTGATAAATCAACAACTACGTACACTAGCACGTGTACAGGGTGTGTAAATAAGTGTCGCCCGGTATATCATAATCGAAAAAGCTTTACTATTTCCACCTGAGAACACCGATTAACTACCAATGAACTCGATCAAACCATTCTCAGAAGTTGTACAATACTTTGAATCCTTAGGTAACTTCTAATATTGAAAATTTATAATAATCCGTGAAATCAGACGACACGTTGTAATAAACGTTTGTAACTTAAGATACTCGTAACTCTGAGCTACATTCGTTATATAAAAGAAACTATATTTAGCTATGTAAATAATAATTATTATTAGTCTTTAATGCGCAGAAATTTCGAAAAAAGTTTTACATAATAAAGAAGTAGGTGTCATTGGTGCACCTTAACTAGGGATTGCAGTACCGGTAAATCGGTTTCCCGGTTTCCCGGTGAATCGCGAGAAATATCCTCAAATTCTTACCGGTAATTCGCCAAATTTTTACCGGTAATTCGATCAATCACGTACAGCAATATAGCGCATATATGTGTTCATTAATTCCGTCGACATCTACTGCGTTATCAGTGAAAAAATACTTCAATTACTAATAAAGACGAAAACCGAAGTATCTCGTGAAGAACGATCTCTGATCCAAAAGGGAACTAAAAATCTGAATCAAGTCATCAAAAAAATGGAAGTATTGTCAAGTAGAGAAAGTAAGAAGAAAGTATATGTATACAAATGACATATGATTTCTTAATGACTACCCAAGTGACTGGATTATTTTGTAAAAAAAATTAGGTCGCGTTCAGGAGACGAAAATTTAGACAAATTATGTTTTTCGAGCTTATTTGTTGAAAAGAATTATTAAATAAAAAATATTTAATTACGTACGTAAGTTAAGTTTCTTTTCATTGTTTTCGTGGCGAAGATCCACATTAATAAGTATTGCTATTAGTTATACAAATATATCTATTTTGTGTTATATCATTTTATATTTTATGTTCAGAATAGTTTCATTTGCGTGTAATTTTTATAATGCTCGATTAGAGTTAAAAAAAAAAGTTTTTGTAATGTTTACTCTTATATTTTCAATACCGGTAAATTACCGATAAACCGGTTTCGATCGGAAATTTCACCGAATTACGGGTAATCTAATTAAATCGGTAAATTTGCAATCCCTAACCTTAACATAATTAAAGTAGTTTTCATAACCCGAAATGTTCCTCGAATCGTTTTACTGTATTTGAAGCACGCATATCCTCGTAGAAAATTATAGGATTTTCCGTCTTTCAATTTTAGAAGCACATAAAGTTAAGAGTAATCGCGACCTACAAATATAAGAATACTCTTATTGCTTGGCGCAGAAGGCCATCGCGCTTCCACCAAGCGCGTGCACCATCATCAGCCCGCGTATTTCATTCGGCAAGGCGCAAATGGCACTTCCGTTCACGAATTGTACACAAGTCCGAGGGAATTCGCTAACCGATTTGGTAGGCTGACGCACGAGTAACCGATTATAATTTCATTCCGAACCGCGCGCCGTCATGAATAATTAATACGAATCTGGCCGTTCTTCTTGGCGCGCTTCGTCCCACAGAACCTCCCATCGAATGGCGCACACATTCCACGTATTTAAAAAACGTCTTCTCCGCTCCGAAGTTCAAGGGCCACTAAAAACAGAACCGACGGATGTCACATGTCGCGACAGTAATCGAATTACCTAGATCCAGATCGACAGGTATCGAACAGTACGTTGCCAATAATACCAACACCTCATCCTACGTCTATAAAACTTCTATGAGTAAAAAGAATATTCCATCGACTTTCGTATATACCAAGGTGGTAAATTTTAACAGAATAGCAGTTATTCCTGACAATTGACTTGCTTAAATAAACGAAACGCAGATGATATACAATTTTCGACGTCACTGCGTCGACACTGTGGATCGAGGAGCCTCGAATGAAAGAAGGGTAGACACGAAGGAGATGGAATGATTGGAATGTGTGTTCGCAAATTGCGAACAGATGTTCTTCTCTGGTTTAGTATCACTGGCAGGGGATTGAAGGCGGCCCCTCAAACGACCGAACGAAATTAAATGCCCCGCGGGCGTGCACGCAAAAGAATTCTAACGAATTGAATTAAGGGGTTATGCCTAGTCAGCTTTCGTAAAAGGACGGGATTTTCGGGAATTTTTTGTGGAATATCTACTGTATATTTTTTTACAACTATTAGCTTATTTTGAAAGTACATATGTGTAGCAACTCTCAGTAATTTTGTTATAGAAAAACATTAAGAAATTAACGAATAACAGCCATTCTCGCGGAAGCTGTTTTGATAAAGGCGCTGTGCGGTGAGCAAGTTTTCTCTAAGCCGGATCAGCTAAAATTAAAAATTCTAAGTAGTTGTAAAGAATAAATGTGACTTGGAATGCTTAAATAAATCGGTCCTTCCCTTCCTTCTATCTTAAATAAAAGCATTTAAAATTATTAAGTGTTGCTCGATTATTCCCACCCCTGAATCCTACGAAGATCATCGGTATTTTATTTTAATCGAGAAGAATTGGCCCTTTCGAATCAATATATTTCTTATCCAAAAATTCGTTTTTGCAAAATGAGTATTAGAAAACAAATTCTTGTTTTTCAATTTGTTTTTATTAAACATACCAATATATTACACCTTCCTCGTCCAGAAATTATTATCTCGAACTTATTATATTATCTTATCATTATGGAAATTGTTGCAGTTGACACGTTTCTACAATAAATATCTACGAGGAAAACTGTCAACGACAAGATTTGTTTCCAGCTACTTGTTCTTTGCATGCGTAGCCGTCGACAGCGCAACGTGCACGCAAACGAATTCTAATTAGGCCAGTTAAATTAACCTGAATGGTCAGGCTTGTTAACCGCGACAGCATGTGTGACTGGTGCTCGTGAGAACCGCTATAACAGCTTGATCAATGAATAGAATTCGTGATTTATTTCCCCACGGAAGGCATTTATTGAATCCAGGCGGATAAGGGGACAAGCGAGATAATTAACTTCTGCTAACGAGTGAAAAACGGCAGACGTAAACACGTGCAAATGAATTTTTCATACACTGATAACTAATTGAAATAACCCTAACACAATTCTGTAATTATTGAGCCCCTTAATCGCTTAATACGAATATATCTGTATCAAATAAATTTCTATTTAACTCTGTGAATTAATCTCATGCAGGGTATTCCAACGATATGTACATATTAAAAGTGGTTTACTTTACACCAAAAAATAATTCCAGATGCTAAGATTTATCCTAGAACCTAGCTTTCAATAAAAATCATGATAAAAATAAACCAGCAAATTTCCATACAAACTCCCTTCGTCTTTGTACAGGACAACATGATTTAATATGCTCGCGATAACACGTCACCACTTATTTTCAATCAGTCTTACTACATCACTGTCAGTATCAACTATCAGTTTCTATCAAGCTATCGACATGGCAACGTATAGCAGTAGCGAATACGCGGATATGCTCCTCGCGTTGAGAGCACGTAGCGGTAATGCTTCTGCTGCTGCTGCAGGATCTCCAAGTGAATAAAACAAGATTATTAAAAAGTAATGATCTGGTATTACCCGAACCCCTCCTTGCTGTAAATTACGTTGCGAACCAGGAAGCGTAATGGAAGGACCGCGCCAAGTGTATGCACGGTTCGCTTAGCAAGCCTTCGAAACAGTTTTCCTTAATTGGTCCCCTAATTTGAGCCCTCGCGTATTTTCTCCGACGCCGCTAATAATCTCGAAGATATCGGCGTGGCTCGGGCGAGATGGGACACCTCCTATAAACCCAGTGACGTCTTAATTGTAATTTACAACCCCCTCGCCTAATCGTCGCGATACGTATTACGCATTTAACGTCAGCCTCGGCTCAGCCGCTCTGATGAAGTGCTCGCTCGAGCGCGCGCAGCGTTTAGATATCCGACCAATCGCGGGCCGATCCGACGCCTTCCTAATTGTGTTGTTAACACGCGCGGCGGCCGGCTGACCGCGGCAAAACAAAGTCCAAGCGCGGCGAACCAATTCTAATCGGAGCAATTAAGTTAAGCCGGCAGGGCAGCTGGTTCGTTACTGCATCCCGCGCTCGCAACAACCGTTACCACTAGCGCCGGCGAAAAGACTTCCGAAAAACAACTGTCACTTTTCCCTTCCTGGCCATTCGTTCTCCGACTTATCAGCCGACCGTGCCATATCTCAGCCTGGCAATACTCCATCAATTTCGTCGTGCCTTTTATTCATTAATCGCCGAGCTGCTCCCTTCACGCATCGCTGCGCCCCGATCGCAATACTGTCAATACGTGAAATCCATCGTGACTGTAATATCCTCGCACGCAACGGTAATACGAATTCTCCGTCGTTCGTGGAGTATTAGGGTAGACCGGGGCGAATCGGATCAAATTAAGAATTCAGCTCGTATTTCTTACATGGCGATAGAAATGAGCATTCCGATCGTTCGTAGTACCTCGTCCCTCTACTCCGCACCTACCGCAATAGCCCGTCAATTGTTTTAAGTCATTGTTTAGAGCTGGCATACGCTTTCAGTGAGATGGACGCATGCGAACGTTACAATTTTGGTCCGAATCTAACCTACGTAATCTGCAATTTCGTATTTAAAATAAAAAGTAAGCTTGGAAATTCTAATGTGTTTATTGTTATTAGTTTGCACGGTGTCCAAGTTTAGTATTTGATGTATTTTCGACTGTTATAACATAGTATGTTTATGTAATCTACAACCTTTGAAATACTTATATACGGGGCTAATCGGATCACGTTATTTGGGGCGAATCGGATCACTCTTTTTTTTCATTTCAGTATTTTTATGATTATAAATATGATAACTGTTTATATACAGATGGTTCGTACGTACATAAAAAAGAGCAATCAGGGATCACGGTTTCCAAAAAAATAAAGGAAGCTGTGATAAAAATTAAATCTAAAGAAATGACGGAAAAATAAATAAATTAATGGTCTTAAGAAGATGTCATTGTATTTACTGTGATGAAAAATTAATTCCTCCACTTTCAGACGATTGTCTGAGAAGAGTGGTGCCACTAGACTCCACTGTCATTAAATTAGATTTTTTTAAGTTGATTCTAAAGATTTTCTTATGAAAATTTCATTTTTTTCAGAAATTTCTGTGTTATCCAATATTTCTGACTTTTTCGTTTATTGTTTTAAAATGAAGTATTTTTATGTTTACTTGCAATTTTTATATATTAATGTTCAAGTCAAAGGTGTACTGGTCACGAATATATATTAAAAAATTAATTTTTTAAAGTTTGACTATTTTTTTACCGTCAAACGCAAAGTGATCCAATTAGCTCCGGCCTACCCTATTAATAAAGTGTGTCGAATATTGTAGCAACCCTCTCCTAGCGGAGGCTGGGGTCTACTCTGACCCATCCCAGCTGTATCAAACCACATACATTACTCGCTGCCCAATACATTACATTGCTTCTTCGAGGAAACAAGGGTGAATCGAATGTAGAAGCTCATCCCGATAAGCACAGGGAGGAAATTACTGTAAGCCATAGAAGCTGACTTGGCAAAGTGTTTGAGGTGGAAGACGCGAGGGTAGTAATACCTTACGCGTCTTAATAAAACTCAACAAAGAACGTGGTTTATTTAACGATGTAACAGCAAAAACTTCTCTAGAGTAAAAAATGTCGAGCGGACGAAAAGCACAACCGCTCAAGACGCTTGCTTCAAACCGAATGGGAGGTTCCGCCGCCTGGCAAAATCCAAAGTCCACGAAACCTTCGGTTGAACCTTATTACCGTAGCCTGATCTTCTGCTTCGCTCGAAGTCCCGCCCTATGCACGCTACACGTTAATACTGTTAGTCCACCATTGCTCCAATTTCCCCAAGACCTACGACACTGTTTTCCGAGGACGTAGCCGCAGAGAGCGGGATCATCGGCTACATCAACGACGTCCGCGAAGGATCCAGCTTCCAAGGCAGGATCTCCCGAGCCATTCATGCTCCGCTGAATAAAACGAAACAAATGCGATCGTTACGTATCCGCGGACCCCTTCTTCCGCCAGCTAGCAAGAAACCCATACAGAATCTTTGGCTGGATCGGCACCGCACAATACGCTCGCGCGTCTATCGGGACGATGGTATCCGAGGACGAGTGTTGGGCGCACGAGGCGCTGCAACCGGTGCGCCTCTCCAGAGGGCATAATTCTTTGATCTCGATTTTTGTCCACTCTGCCCCCCACCCCGCGACCCCCTCCCCCCACCTATGCTCCTCCGCCGTTCCAGATCGCGCACCGCCCTCTCCCCGTACAGAAAATTCAAGACCGGTTAATCCAGATTAACTTTGAGCCGGCGTACGTAGGTACGCGCCGGTACATACTCGCCCTATGTACACACGTAGCCGTGCGCGCCCGCGTACATATGTCCGTAGCGGCCAGCAGAGCCCCGATCGGGAGTAACGATCTTCCGCGATCAAAATGCAACGATACTTTCCCCCCGGAGCCACTCGCCGGACCTGTCCTACCGCTGCACCGAGATCTTCTTCGCATAGGCAGAATTACGGGCGCGTGCAACGTCTGCGCGCCCGTGACCTGCGAGTCCGCGGGCCCTCAGAATAGGACGAATCTCCTGTGACGGGTCGC
This sequence comes from Andrena cerasifolii, assembly GCF_050908995.1. Lineage (NCBI taxonomy): Eukaryota > Metazoa > Arthropoda > Insecta > Hymenoptera > Andrenidae > Andrena > Andrena cerasifolii. The sequence goes on along the minus strand of NC_135120.1, from coordinate 9,511,671 downwards.
TGGTGCCACGAAAGCTTCGATTGCCGTTCCAGGGAGATTCTGGGGGATGGTGGGACGTGGAGCTGGTAGTAAGAATTGAATTGACAGGCTTCGGTGACGAGAGGCTTTAAAAATGCACGGTTCAATCGACGAGGACTTTCTGTCCGGGTGATTCGCTTCTGGTAGGACAGCTTTGCGCAAAGCGAACTTTCAGCTTGCTTTGGTTTTGAAGCAGCGCTGTCCTGCATAGGGGCCCCCTCACGCGCCTACTTCTCCTGCCAACCTTCCAAGCAGCGTGACTTGTCGCCAAGGAAACCTCGCGACGCTAAAAAGGAGACCCTGACAGTTCCGTGGACAAGGAAGCTCAGACGCCATACGCAACGCCGATGTTCATTGTTACTCTGACTCAGCAGCATGGTGGGGACGGCTTTTGCCTCCCTGGAGGCAAGTTGGACCGCGCTGTTTTAAAGGAAACGTTTCAGGACCGTGGGTAATAGAGTCGATGATTTTTAGAAAATATCGGCGAAACTGGTCTGGACCGTGCGCAGGGGACAAGTCCCTCGGCGTGGAAACATGCCAACGCCAGAATTAACGCTACAGTTTCGCGAAATGTATTCCAATAGGCTGTACTGATCATATAAAATAGTAAAAATTAATTTTTTTGCAATGTGGGGTGGCCTGTTTTTGCTCTCCATGCCTCAACTTGGAGCTGATCCGGAGGTAATTCAGATTGAACCTGGAGTATCAGTTTGCATTCTGATGTTTGCTCTGGTCATGCCTGAGTGTTGTGCGGAATTTTATGTCACGTCTCGACCACGACAAATAGAAAACAAAAGCTATTTCACATCGAAGAGTAGTTGCAAGGAGAAGACTTTTATTTGTGACTCGCGAAGAGCATGGAAAAGGAGTCGATTCTGATCCACCAAGAGCGAAAGAGTGGATTACTTAAAATGTTAAAATCACTGATGTTACCATCTCGTAAATGAACATTTTAATCAAAGACTGCACGATGTTCGCCTCGAAGAAAAGAGGACTATACTTCTGCCACAGCGACCGGTCAAGGTAATGCTTTAAAAAGAATCTCGCTTAAAAGGCTACCCAGCCATTTCCCGAGGAACCTTCTCAATATCGACCCATGCGGAATCTAGGCTGAAACGTTAAATATTGCAAAAGGTTAGGAAAATGTAGGCCTGCGGGCCAATCTACAATTTAAATCTCTCTTTAATCCTTTATTCCTTCGATGCATATTGTATACAGCACTGATGCAAATATAACGTCGCATTGCTATTAGTATGTCGAGGATAAGGGACAAGTCGTGTCAGAAGATATTTGTCTGAGTTAGGTGGATAAGGAAGAAGTGGTGTTCGAAGATATTTGTTCACATTGAATTCAAATTATAATCCGATTCGTACACCTCCATTGTGGATGAGTCGATCGAAGAATGACCCGGTCTATGCTCGTAACATTAATCGAATCGATTGCGATTGAAAGTTACGTGTAAGATCTGTGTCCAACGCAAGAAGAGGATACCTATCGAGGCTGCGAGATCGCTGTATAAGGCATCGTACCCGATATTAATGATGGCAACGCATCGCCAGTAATGAACACATGCACAACCTGTCCCGCCCACGTGCCTACCCCGTTTCATACGCATGCAACGACATTATCTCGAACAGTGCTGTATCAAGGATTCTCCTAAGTCCTCGGGAAACTGGGCTATTGCCCTTATTTTAATAATTGGAAGCTTCGGCTCGAGTTTACCTTGTCAGCATAAACTTATCCGCTCTATTGCACGTCAAGGAAACGTTCAGTTAGCAAAATACCTTGGACTAATTATAAACCAATAATACAAAAATCGTAGGCCACACGAATGCCTCAATTTCCGTACCAGCTCTTCTAATTACGTTCCCCAATTTGCGTTCTAATATTAACGGTTAATATAGTATCTTAACCAAGCGAAGTTCTCGCCAGGATATCCTTCCTTGGTACCATATCCTTTTTAGATTGTAAAAGATTTGATCGTCATGGCCATCAGATTTCTACTCCCCCGATTGTGCAAATAATGCACGAAAGCTTCCAACGAAACTTTCGTCACATATCCCCAGAGTGTCTAAAGACACTAAAGAATTACGAATCCCTAAAATGGAGTAAGTTTAATGCACTCCGCCCTTGACTACGAGGAAACGCAATACCTGACAACAATTCAGAATAACAGATTCCCCCATTAACGTCCACACCCCCTACGAATTTCACTTTCAACCCCCTCCTCAATTTCCCCAGTCCACGCTCCATTTCCCTCCCGTTCTCCTTGCAACCCATCCCGCGTTTCTCCCAGCGTTTCATCTCGCCAGGACGGGCACTCGTAAAGACGCCCTTAGTCGACATCGTACCTGTGATTACGTTGCGGACGAATCGAATGAAACGGTCGTTCGACTGGCTCGTCTGTGACCTCGCCACCGATGGACGAACGTCGATCCATCGAGAGAAAAAATACCCACACAAGCGCACCGCCGTTTCGATTCGCCGGGGCGACAAGAAAGGTGCCCCGAGCGGCCGTTTAGTACGGAGCTCGGAGAGCGCTAGCTCCGCTAAAAGCGTCCCCGTTCCGGCTTTATTATTTCCAAGCCATTCGGAGATAAAGATTCGCACGAACTGGCGCAAGCGGCGCGCTTAAAGCGGGGCTGGTACGCACGGTGGCTGGCCTCGGGCGCCGAAACGTCTCGACGGGCCGCTGATTTCAGCATCGCGGGGCCAGCGGGACGTTTGCGCGCATGATCGGGGACGTTCGTGCGCATGATCGCGGGACGCCGGGGACGCGCGCACGCCGTCGTTTCCCGCTGTATGACGGGTCTCGCGACAGGGGCGCCGCGTCTCTGTACGCGCGCCAGCGTAATCTGCATAAATAGTCATAAAGCCAACGGGCGGGTAAAGTGGCGGTGATTAAAATAAAGGTGCCTCCCCGATTAAATCTGCCCCCTTCGTCAAACACGTGTGCATCTTCTCGACAACGGGCCCTCCGTGTCGCCTCTCCCTCGCGCTCCCCGCCGCTGGTTCGTTGCTCCACTCGAGCGAACCGGTCCGATAGGGAGGGCCTCGATAGAGAGGCATGCACGGACAGACCTATGAATTGATACTTGATGTAGATGCACGTACGCAATTGATTACGGGCAAAAATCGCCGGCCGTGGAGCGGTCTAAATACGCGAGCGTAAGGGCTGCTTCACACTACGCGTGACACGATGTCGTTGAGTGGAGAGGGTTCGATGTTTCTGGTGAATAATTGCGGGGGAGCCTTTGTTGCTATGGGTGTGCAGTAGCGGTGAAAAGAAAGCATCAACTGCGAACGGTGACATTAGGAAAAATTGAAGAGACCATGTAGGAAACACTGTAAGTGCCAAAAATCAAATTTTATACCACAGTATTACCATTGACAACAGTTTCCGATACAATTTTTTGTTAATTTTGGAACTTAGCGGATTTTCTACAGGGACTCTTCAATTATATCACAAAATTTACATCCCATAGATTAGAGGGTTGTAAAATAGACGTAAAATCAGTGGCGCAAGCAGAAGGAGGGCCAAGAGGCCCTGGCACCCCCCAGAAAGGGGCTTTATAAGAATAAAAGAAAACTGGATTTTATTCTTTCAATAAATTATTTTAATCACCTAATAAATTTTATCCAATTTGCATAAAAAATACTTTCATCCGTTCAACGCGACTCTAAAATATGAGGTTCAAACTTTCTATTGACCACCACTGTGGATCGTTATACGATTGTGGATACTAAGAATCATTCCAAGAAGCTGCTTCTATCTCAAAGATTTTCTCAACAAGATTAAACCTAAGAATGCAACGCCACGCACATAGTGTGAATCCACCCTAAACCACGAGCACGATAAACGTTCGCATTCTTCGCAACCTGTCGCCTAACATAAATGACTCGACCAGCGATAGATTCCCATTAGCGCTAGAAGCGATTCCGCTGAAACGAAGGTAAGTATTTAGGGTCACTGTCAGTGTCACTGCTCTATCCCTGATACCACCACAGTGGCGGAGAAAGTAATACGAGCGCGCGTTTATCACGCCAGGGAATTTAACGACGCATTGCGTAAAGACTCTGCCCACAATGGAAGGACGCCCAGAAACTTGCCATAGTTTGTAACTGTATGACATTATGCAGATCACGGCGTAGCTAAACAAGCCCTTCATCTTCCAATATCCCATTGAACAGCAGCGAATGATGTGATTAAACACGATTAAGTTACTTTATCCGCCGATTTTTCTCGTCCCCTCGTAACTCGAAAATCGCATAGACAGCGACGCCACTGGCTACTCCGCGCTGAGTAATTTGTAGTTGTGCCTGGTAATGAATACTAACGATGATACTCCCCGGCGTCACACCGCGTAATCAGGCGCGTTGACATTCGTACGGCGAGACCGGCGAGGGATGCAAAAACCTGCTATTACGTTCGCCGATTACTGATATTAAGGCATTTAAAGAGCGCGGTAAATAGTAAAATTTACAACTAGAGGCTGCCACGGCCGCGGCGCGTTGCCCTATATCGTGTCAATATTCAAGTAATTGCGGGGCGTGGTTCGGTCTCCGTATTTAAAAAGAATAAAGAAGTATCTAATGCCGATGGAGGCAGTAAAGCTGGAGGGAATAATTAAAGAACCTTAGGATAAAATGGACTAAGAACTTCCTTGGAACGACAACTCAGCAGTTGGACGAACGCGCCATCGTGGCCAGTTTTCCAAGCAGCTCACATACGTTTTCATTAACGGCTCGTATACCAGTGAGACGCGGCTTTACGTTCGATTTCACTGAGCTCGAGAAAGATGGGTAGTAGATTTAGCATGTTCCTGGCGTCGAGAAATTGAGCCCTCGTAAATAAGGCGCCTGGGTGCTAACGATATTACGTTCGCCAGAATTGCGACGTCCTTGCGCCGCATGGATACCTACCGTGCGCCTGCGTCCCGTCCGCGGCCCGTCGAACGGAGCGTCCCCTGAATGATGCTTAATGAACCTGAATGGCCCTATCGGCGCGTCCGTGCGCGTCACCTTGAATGGGACCACGGTTTTCTATCGGCCCCCGATTGCGCAATAACTCCCCGAAGAAATAGTTGCGAGAGATCGAGGGGTATCGTGTGTCGTCGCGCTGTGTCTGTTCGCCGCTCGCGCGTCCTTCGGGAGGACGTGATTCGTTTCTGGTTTCAGGGAAAAATGCCTGCCTCCTTCTTCCGCGGGGGAACGCGCTCTTGTGGCCGGAAAGGAAATCTGATATAGGGAAATTATATACCGCGGATTACGATATTACGTGCGTCGAGGGTGTAAACTTAAGCGCGGTGCGGGCTCGTGCCTGGGAAACCAAAACTGAAGCGGTGTGAAGCGATATTAACACTTCGAGCGGCGCGAGCTTTTGAGAAGGGTCCCTTTAAGTCGGTCGGGTCATTCCTAGTGATCGTTTCTACTGGGAAAATTTTGTGGGTAAGTAGAGGGCAAAACCCTTGCTCGGTTTGATTTCAAAGTAATATTCGAAGACTGTGGGATAATACTTTTCATGATGTATTAAAAAATATTGACATGTTTATAAGTCGATTCTTAACGACAATGGGAATATAATTGATAAGAAACGGCAAGGGATGGAGTTTTTTTACAAAGTGTTGTAACCAGGCAACGCCCGAGCACACGTATTATACACACTACTATACATTATACATATTATATTACTCTAGAACGTTTCGAGACGTTTCTAAGCTAAGTCAGTTGCGGGGCAAGCGCGAATCTACGAAATCAGCAAAATGCGAGCGCTTCGTCATGACCATGTACGGTAACGCGAAGCGACGGCACCACGCCCAATAGCGAAACAAAACCGATTTGCCGCCGCAAATAAAAATTAAAACCTACTTGTACACCTCAGTCCAGTTTAGTTGTTTCTGAATAAAGACTTAGTCTTTCAGTTTAAACACACATGGTGTAGTTCACCCGGTAGATTCTCATCCTTTAATCACTCCCGAACCCACGATTACGTCAGATCCCTTACCAGCCTTGCTAGCCATCACGCAGGGCACAACAAAAGGGAATTCTGTTTTCGAAACATTGAATAACGTGATCTGAAACAGACGCGTCCACAGTGAAAGCTGTTGACCCGCGTCTGATCGCATACAGGGCGTTTCTACTTGCCCGTGTTACTGGCTGAGGAAATACTTTACGAAGGCGCGCTAAAACGATGATAAAAGATACCTGACATTTTTAGCTGTTAAGTTATTAATGTATACACATTTAACTGTACACGATTATATTATTTTTGTTCTTCAAAATGCCTGAGTAGTACAAACTCTTTTCCTGATACGCACACTTTGAAAATAGTCATGCAAAATACTTTTAATGCCAGTATCGTCGATCTTCCTAATACTTTATCATCCCTCCTTGCGATATACGACTTAAAGATTATTATTTCACATTACACAAACCAACCAGCGGAAGCAGAAAACTCAGTTGCCTCCCAATAAGTACCGTAAAACACATTCAGCAGGAAAACAACATTGAAAGTGGAACGGATCTTAAATATAACTTGCGCTCCATAATTCATCTTCGTAACCGTGTTACGTGATATTGATTTATATCGAGCGACTAAGTACCTACGTCTTAATCTTCCATTGAACACAGGCCGAATCATAGTATCCCCAAGAGTTTGCGACTACTTTCTCCGGTGTTGTACAAGCATCATCGAGCGTGACGAAATAATTAGCGGCGATAGACGCGATTACTTAACGCTCCCTTAACATGTTAATGCCTCTGCCAGACAGATTGATCGAAGAATAATGGAGGAAGCGAAACAGTGCCGCGTACACCTATCGCGGCGAGCGGGAGGAAAAATCGGCAATCGTAAACACTATCGGCTTCCAATTACACAGACGCTTGCGCGAGTGTGTACGTCATTGTTTAGGGCCTCTTTCACGCCAACCGATTGTTATCACGCGACCAATTTATTATGCAGCTTTCAATCAAGTTGTCACAGCGCACTATCGATCGCGGGACTATCATCAACTAAATTGACTGCCGATTGAAACGACCGTCTTGCAGCGCTGTCGCTCGAAACAAAGCCGGTTAAATGAGTCTTCCAACGGGGAACGATCGATGTCGTGACTTCAACTTCTTCCACTTCCATCCAGGCACTATCAGAGAAGTTCTATATTTATAATCATCAACTTCATCGTCACGATGCTAATAAGTGTTACGGGCAGGATTCCGATCTCGTTTTGAAAATTCTACTTTGTTATATTCCATTTTAATGTGTTTGATCAATTGTCAGAGAGGGACCAGTTTAAGGGTACTAGGCAGTCGTTCCTGTCTAAAATGAAGCATTTCTGTTTCAATTAATTGCAAAGAAACCAATTGAAACTGAGTCTTGTTCTTTGGCATGAAGTTTATTAACATCATGAGCATTAAAAATATTGTTTGTGTAGTCAGAAATATGCATTATATATTACGCTACAGATGGATCATTAAAAAGGCTTTTTAAAAAAAGTTTCTTTTGTTTTGCAGGGATAACTCAGAAACGGAGGTTCCAAACGATTCAAAACAAATTCGAGGATTTTGACAAAATGTGTAGTTTTGGGCCAGACCTAAATTAAAGTTAATGAAATATCTTATTCTTTATGAAAATAAACTGAAACCCCATTGAGACCCCATTGATGAGGTTTTACCATCCCCCAAGCCCCAAAAGGTGAGGTCTTCGTTTATTTTCATAAAGAATAACAGTTTTCATTAACTTTAATTTAGGTCTGGTCCGAAACTACACATTTTGCGAAGATGCTCGAATTTGTTTTGAATTAATTGGAACCTCCGTTTTTGAGTTATCACTGCAAAACAAAAGAAACTGTTTCTCATAAAGCCTATTTAATGATCCATCTATAGCGTCGTATATAATGCATATTTTTTACTAAGCAAACATGCTTTTTAAAACTTATGATGTTAATAAACTTCATGCCAAAGCACAAGTCTCAGTCTCAATTGGTTCCTTTATAATTAATTGAAACAGAAATGCTTAAATTTAGACAGGAACGACTGCCTAGTACCCTTAAGGGAGATTGTAAAGTGGGTCTTTGTCTGAAGTTGAATTTTCTGTGCTTTTGGTTCAAGGATTTATAAATTCACTTCACACTGAGATATGTAGGAATAGGTTTTATAATTCCTATTTGTGGGAGCCACAGAAAAAAAGGGGCGACAGGACTCGAACCCACGATCCTCTGCGTACTGGCCAGCCGCCTAAGCAACTCCACCAACGCCACCCTCTTCCTGATTCCACACATACCTGCCCCAAAACCTGTAACGTTCAGGCGTTTCTGATCCGAATTCTCAAACATTAATAACTAAAACACGAAGCCTCCACCGTAACCACATTATTCTTGACTTTCCTCTTATTTTATCACGCAGAATCACCCATTTCGTTCTCCACTACCTGTTGCCGAACGCCCTGTAGAAAAAGCAGCGTTGAGCTCGCACGTGGAGGTAGAAGAAAGGGAGCGATCCCACCCGTTGCAATGAAGGAGATATCAAAAGCAACAGTACACGTTGCGGACCCGATGCTCAATCCAAGAGATTAATACACCCGAGCTGGATTTCATCATGGCGCGTCTGAAGCGACTGGCAGCCGACGCCTCGGCGTCGACGTACCGAGCCTCTATTTAGACGGCATGGGAACGTTCCTGAATCATCGTTGATCGGTGCCTCGGCGCAACAACAGCGTCTCCCGAGCACTTTGTGCCCCTTCGTCACGTTCGATTGGTGCCAATGTACAATCAATCGCCGGTATTCGCGTAATTGATACCCATCCGTAGCGTAACAAACGACGCTGGCCAGGACGAAGGCACCTCCATGACTAGGCCTATCGTGGATCATTCCCTCGACTTCATAGTAGATGCGGTTCCCGCTGGGGCTCCACGTTATCACGGATTAGAGCGTCGATAGGCATTCCTCGCTGTATCTCCTACGCTTTCGATATTCTTAAATAAAAAAAAACTAATAACGGGCTAATTAATTGTCCAGATTGGCTTAGATCACTAAACTTCGATGCGTCGCCGAGACACTAAGAGATTTAATAATAATACCGTTTAGTTAATTTCTAATGTAAACTGTGCGTTGCAGATTTCCTCGCATCATTCGACTCTAAAGAAGCTACTTGAATCAGTGGACTTTTATTCCTATGTCTCCAACACCGTTTCAAAAGTTCCTTTAGAAACCCACTACAAATCTGTTGCTCGGTTCCACTTGGGAGTCGGTATTCTGTAATCTATGCGCCAGCCACGCAAGCCTCATCTCCACAATCCATCCCCACGGTTAATTTCCATGGGATGCCCATCCATTACAGAAGTCCACTTACGGGATCACGTTATGAAGATGATCTAACTCGCAATTCCCACGTGGAGGACCACCGTTCTCCGCATCGCGAGCGGGTTATTATACGTCGGAGGATTAGAAACGACCGCGTGTCGATCGAGGTAACGCCGATTCAAAGGGGGGCCCCCGGTTGAAAGGGTAATAAATAACGGTGCGAATTAATTATCGGGCGTTCATCTGTTCCCTGGGTGACACGGCATTAAGCGCCAACATCAATCAATACCATTTTTCCTAGGCCGGGCGCATCGTTTGCGCGCCGAATAATAGAGCCCCTGGGAATGCTCGCGCCGATTCGTACGGTAGAAAATGGTTAATTAACGCGTACGAGCGTGGCCTTGTTGGGTGGTCCGCATGAAATACAAGCGTGCACGTCGCTCGTTTATATCGGAGATATTAATACGTCGCTAATTACCCGACAGTAGCTTCGACGGCAGGCAGGCAGCAACAGCTGTGCGCCGTTGTTGTTGCTGACTCCTGGCATCTCTGAGAGCCGCGCCACGAGAGAGGGGAGAGGAACAATAACGCGTGGAATACCGACGACGATAATCAACCGATTCGCCAGCCAATCAGCGTAAGTCAATTCTTTATGGGTAAAGTGGGTATAACTGGTACCGTGCGGCTGGAGAACGGGGGAATCTCTTCGGGGAGGGATAGCCAATCAATGCCTCGCTTAAATTAGTCAACGACGAGGACAATGCAACGAGGGCTGATTAGTTTCGAGGTTTCTTTTCCCGTGCAAGTTAGGTATTATTCTTCCGTCGCTCCTCTCATTAGGCTTAAGTAATTAACCCTCGGAGGGCGAATAGCTCGCCAGTCAGCGTAGCGGACAGCTTGTGTCGACAAAGGATAAAAAGATAATCGAGCGTCATTTCGCTGCTGGTCTAAATAATTAGTCGTAGAATCGGTGATATTAGCAAATCCTCGCCCACGTCGAAATTATTGCATCGAACGCGATGTGTTTATTCCATTGTAACCAGTTAATTTCATACCCCTGTTACACAATCTTTTGACGAGGCCTTCCTTCCTTTCCTTTGAGTTCTTGCAATCGGGACTGATGATTTTAAAGCGTAAAATGACTCGAGCGTAAAGACTGTACCGCAGGATGACGAGTCGGTCTAGCCGTCGATGACTTGGTCATTTGCTGCAGGTTGAGCGACGAGAATGGAATGGTATGTGCTCCAGAATACGTGCACTGCACGATTTGGGCTGGCGATTTGATTATCGTCGCTCGTGGGTGATGACGATCGAAACGCGAACGCTACAAAGTGGAGAAATGCCAGCTAAGTGTTGACCACTGTTAAAATGTTAACGGCACTGGCAAAGACTGGTATTTGCGCAAAAGTGACTTAGAATGTTGAGCTCTTAGACCTTCCAGTTGGTGTCTCTTTAGAGACTAATTGGAAAGTTCCGCTATTGGAGCTGTCTTCACCAAGAATTTAAGAATGCCCCGATACTACCATCAGTGCCCATGAATCACCTCCCCCCGCCGCTGGAATCAGCATGTAACGAGTCACTATCACCACCTCCTAATACCAGTGTCAACATATATCATGCAACTATCAGTGCGTCCTCAAGCTACCGATAAAACCAGCTTCGACGCCGGCGAACCGTCAGAATCATTTTTCAAAAGCACACACCTCGCACCCGGAAGCCTCTGGCAGCCTCAGCGGCGAGCACCTGGGCCGCCACAGCCTGGAGGATCTCCCTCCCAGCAGACATAATACAGAACTCAGTATCGCTGATTGGACGACCAAAGGCAACGGCTATCCGCCCTGGAAAATTGCACAGAAGAACGGAACCGTTCCACAGAAGCAGAGCACCAGAGCCGTGCAATTGTAACCGTTCACCCTAAACACGTGTCCCTCGAGACTGTCTTATTCCGCTCCGTCCTCTCTTCAGCGGGATTAACCGCGTCCGGTATCCGCTGAAATTCAGTTTCGCCGTTAAGGGTAGAGCCGCGCCTCTGATAAGAGCCGGTAGCTTATCGTTTCTCCACAAATTTTCAGGCAATTGCGCGCGCGGAAAGGGAAAAACCTGACGCGCCGCGTCGCCCCGCTTATTGGATCGGACGAAACCTGCTCCAGCCCCAGGGGTGTAGCGTATGCATTATTCAAATAGCGGTACCAGCTATCCAACACCTCGCTAATAACACCGGGCCCATTTTTCTCCCGGGCGACTAAGTATCCGCCGCTCGAAGCGCATCGACGAGCTAAACGTCCGTGTTGGAATGCCAGGGGAGGCCGCGGACGCGTGGATGAACGATAATAAACCACCGTGCCGCGAGGTGGACGGCGCGGGGCGCGCGCGTAAAAGTTCGCGGCGATCGCGGCTGTTCGCGCCGCGCGCATGCGTAATGGCCGAGTGTCATCGGCCGTATCCTGGTTCCTGACGCGACGTCGACGCCTCGTTACGATAGGACGGAAAAGGGAAACGGTAATTAGTGAACGTCAGGGGAATACTGTGGGATTCTAACGTGCCAATACACGCCTCAGCCACGTCGTATTATTGAATACAAGGAGGCGCTGGGCGGTACCGAGCTCGACGTACGGTATCCTGTGTGTTCTTGGAACTGGATGTCCCTGCTCCTCCACTCCAACTCGGGTAGGTCTGTGCTTTCATGGTTCTTGGAGTCATAGCGTACCTACGCTTTTGTAACGGCGAGGAGGAAGGCTTAAGGGGAGGTTTCGGTCTAAAACTTGATTTCTTTTAGTTCATTTTTCGAATGTTCAACCTTTTAGGAATGCGTGTTTAAAGGGATTTTTTGAAATTCGTAGGACTCCCGAAGTTATAGGCATTTGAGTAGCGGCAAATGCATGGGTAACACCCGGCCACTCGGCACTCGCGTAAAACTTTAAACGCGTATTTCTCGAAACAGTGTTCTCAGAATCGGTGGAACCTGTATCTCAAAAAGTTATTATCCGATTCGACTGAAACTTTTTTTATTTTGAAGAATATACTTCTGGCTAGGGAGGATCCCAGAAAAAATAGAAAAAATTGAAAATTTATAATTTTCTAAAGCGTCGAAAGGATGAAGAATATAGGGAAAAAGTAATTTCACACTTCAAGTGTTGTTATTTTCTAGAAAAATGCGATTTTTGTAAATTTTCTAGTTTCTCAGCTAGCCAGAAATATATTCTTCAAAATAAAAAAAGTTACAGTCGAATCGGATAATAATTTTTGGAGATACAGCTCCCACCGATTTGGATGAATTTTTTGACGCCTCGTCTTTAACGACTCCCCAGTGCAGTCTGCAATGATTTATTATAAAACAAAAAATATATTTCCATAGTTTAAGGCATCCTTAATACAACACAAAAAGTCCCATGAAATTATAGGTATTAGTTTTCCTTTAATTAATTCCTAAAGAACAGCCCCTTAAAGCGGAGATCTCTTTGGGCGTTGGGTCTATGGTGAAGTTGGGATGTCTGGGGTCAATTTGTTGGACGTATCAATTTGTGATTCACCGTTCATTTCCATATGAGCTAGGACTAGCAGGTCCTAGTAGAAGGTGAGGGCTTCTAAACGGAGTAGAGTCGATGGAAATAGAATTGAAGAATATTATTCAATTCCAGAGACTTTTATAAAGACATTCATGTCTCCTTAGCAAGAATATGTCCTTACTATACGTCCACCTTTTTGGTGGCTCTAAACGCGCCCCGTTGGGAGAAATCGGGCTTGCGTGCTTAGTGGTTACCAGCAATTATCTTCCCCCTCCTTAAACAGAAAACGCCAAGCGATAGCACGGGGCGAGTTGAAGAAAAAAAAGGCCCAAGAAGACGTAATATGTACTTGGGAGCCAGGAACAACACTTTCCGCGGTTACGCCGGCCCGCCGAACGTTCGTGCAACGTTTAATCGTTACCTTGGACTTTAAGAAGCTCCCCGATTTGTCCCGGTCGAGCGATCGATCACTCAGCGGCCGGCTCGTTGTTTCGCAAGCGAGCCAGACGATCGCGGGTGTAATTACGCTGATCGGGCAGCGTTCCTCGAGTTAACTTTCACACCGCGAGGGCATTCTATCGGCGGCCCATCGAGCGTTTCACGCGTCCAGCCGATACTCACCATTCCGCTCACGTCTCTCATCCGCCGTCTATGAATGATAATTCTTTCATCCCATAAACTATTAATTACACCAGCTCCGGGGCGTATCGATGATCGAAAGCCGTTTTAAGGCTATCAGCCGCCATCGCGCTCCCTTTGCGCATGCGCTCATCTTTCCGCCGAGGGTGCAACATATCGTGCAACATTCCATTCCATTCGAAAGAATAATCCGTTCTGCCCACCATCGCCCTCGGTCTTTGCTTCGACGTTCAATTAAGTTTCTAGCGCGCCTACTGAGTACGTTGACGTTTCTGAGTTTCGCGAAACGTCACAGTCCCTTGGGAGGATAAAGACGCGGAGAAAGTCGACTTATCGTTTTCTGTTGGATGGTAACGAAGTTCTTAAGGCTTTACGAGGAAATACTAAAGATCCATAGCCCATTAAGTCTGTAGGAACGACCGAAGCCTTGCTAAAGGTGGCTACTTCTACGGTGAAACAATAGTAGTAGAGTCCACTTTCCTTGTACTCTTCTTCGTTTAATGATTCCTCAGTGTTTTTCTGCAAAGCATTTTGGGGCCATCGAATCTCAACTCACCTTACTTGGACGCCGCAAAATAAGAAGGACGCATCGGTATATCTCCCGACATGAACACTAGTTAAAACCTGTAGCAATTTAATGGATTTAATTGTCCGAAAGGCAGCAGCATGGCACGGTGTCCCTGCATAGCGGACCTACCGACATCCTCTGTCCCTGTGTCGGCATCTTTTTGAAGATTATCGCCTTCGCGATAGTCCATAAAGGCTGGCAATAAACGCGGCAAATTGCTCAGCGTCCTCGCTTAGTTTTCCACACTTCCCTCCAATAAAATCCTGGATATTTTAATAGATATCACTTTCATCAGCGTGCGCATCTCGGACGATTGCGAACACGATAGTTATCGAGTAATCCTACGTTTTATCGCAAACACCAGCAGTTACTATACCAAAAAAAAGACTCGTAAAGTGATTCCTTGGGCTTGAATAGCTGTGCCAGTGACACACTGTCCGTATCTGTTGCAGATACGCCGGCAAAAGTATCGATCGCTCGAATCAGCGGATAATACCAGTTGGTCCGAAGTTCCTTATCAAGCGGAGCATTCGCGAGGAAATTACTATGTCATGGGTAAAGGAGATCACTGTTTTCTGAAACAAACTTTATCTATATATGTTCGGGCTTAGCTTCCAAGGGATGTCGCTTGCAAACGCGTGTAACGAGGCAGTACCAAATCGTTAAAAAAAGCTAAGTGTTATCGGCTGACCAAAAGAACTCTTCAACCAAGAAATACACTTCCACCCAGCAAGGAAGGAAGCATACCTTTCGATATTGAAACAGAACAAGGAAGTACAGACACTGAAACAGCAAGAAATTGAATGCGACTTCAACTTTCCTCGAACTGAACGGGCCACTCCAAAGTTCTAAGTAGTATTTAACCTGTTAAGCTATCTATCAACATTTGCCTCTCCTCTTCTTCAAACGCTTAACGCTTCCCCTCCTATCTCATTGTTCTTCCAATTCTCATTGTCCCACCATAACCCAGGCCAATTCTCGTTGTCCCAGTGTATTCACAGTTTCCCCAGTTGCACCTTTGACATCGCGTCAAAGGGGCATTGTGTTCCTGATTCGGCGGGCCTCGGCGACCAGATGACTCGCTCTCACGCAAGATTTTTCCGCGGATGCCGCGCAATTATCAAAGAGCAACCCATAACGTCAATCTCGACTTCGTCTGGAGGAAGGGAACGCGTCAGAGGTCATCGCTGATTGATCTCGCAGCCCGGCCAGGAAGGGGCTCTATCCTCTCGCTGGAGGAAGAATCCGACTTTTCCAGCCGCATACCACGGACACCTTCGCGAGGGTTCGCGCGCGCTGCCCGCAAGGATTCCTCGACCGCCGATGATTGCCGTCGACCAGGAATTTCATCTGGCGACCGGCTGAATGAGTTCACCGCGGCTCGCGATGTTTAGGGCCCCCGGGGCGCTATAGGTGGTCCCCGGTCGGCAGGTTGCCTGCTATCGCGGCGCAACTGGCCCAGGGTTCGTTCACCCACGGTTCACACCTCACTGGACACAATGCCGAGCGTGTACAGAGCGCTGCGCCTTTTGTGTCTCCTATCTCGAGATTAGAACGCGTATCGCCGACAGGCCCGGCCAGATGGCGGGGAATTAACATACCTGCTAATGATTCGCACGCCACTGCAACCGTGACCTTCTGCCGCGAAAGAAAATATCGACGACGGTCTTATCGGGAATGCGAATTGGAATAAAGTGGACGGTGCTGGGGAAATTCCTGTGCGCGCGTGCGTGAGTTTTTGCGGATATGTCGCGGCTGTTGGAAAGGGAAACGATGAGAGTGAAGGAGGTTGGGACAGTGAGCTTTTGCCAAGAGGTCGAGATCTAAGAATGGGGTAACTTTCACCACAAAACTACATTTTGAAACAAATTTCTCTAGCGTCTATTGTAGAACAGGTATTATTCTCAAAGTTACAACGTGAACTGGAGGAACATTGGCAGCTAATTAACATGTGGGGGGCTGAGAAGCATAGTGATGTAAGTCCGACTAACAAGGAGACGTGTTTAGCTATCCGTCTCCAATTACTTTGGTTTCTGGGTATGTTTTAGGGAACCGAAAAATAAGATATACGTGTTTTTTTATGTTGTCCCATTTTCATATTTGGGGGTTAAACCACTCCTCAAAGTTATCAGATTTTTAGATGTGTATCTTACTCCGATTGCTTTGGTTTTTTTATATGTTTTAGAGGATCCAAAAATAAGAAATACGTGTCTTTTTATTTTTGCCCATTTGCACGTTTAGGGGGTAAAACCACTCTTCTATGTTCATAAGATGAAGTACGAAAGTTCCTATTGTTTTATACTTCTTTTTAAGTATATTCATATTATAACATTAAACACGAAACATTACTTTACGCGAAACATCATGCGAGTGACTTACACCACTATGAATCTCGGCTCCCCAATTGTATTGAAGAAGGAAAAGGAGAAAAATGTTATGCATTTTCACACTACCGGCACAATCATAAATCTACCTACTCAAAGGAAATATAAAAATGTTAATTTTTATATTAAAAATGTTAATTTTTATTTTAAAAATGTCAATTTTTATATTAAAAATGTTAATTTTTATTTTAAAAATGTTAATTTTTATATTAAAAATGTTAATTTTTATATTACGTAACAAAATGGTACCCCATAACAATAAGTTACCCCATTACACGCATACATCAAGTCTATCTCGAATTAACCAATCATGAACCTCAGGTTCGTGGTACTAATGACCCCATTCAGGTGGCGAATATTGTTTATTCTCAAAGATGGCGTGGTTCAAATCGTCGCAGAGCCTTCGTGCGCTCAGTAGCCGCATACCGTATCCAGTTTAGATCAGTGATACGTGCAAGTAGAATCATCCAGTATGCGATCAGACGCGGGTTAATCATTCATACCGTGAAGACTTCTGACTTTATGTTTAACGTCCATTCTCTTTGAAACTTTAAAAAGCGTCACCCGTAAAACTTGAACGATCAGCTGATGCTTTTCGCAACCATCTAGCGTTCAAAGATTCTAATAACTACTTCACCTTGCAACAAACACTTTCCCCCAAGAAATTCAAATTTATATTCCCAGGCAAGATGACGCACTAACGAACAGAAAAATACAAAGTCCACAATCCCTCGTTCGCGCCAGCATACAACCAAAAAATCGCTCCCTCCTATTCCAAGCTGCTCGAGTCGCAACCCCACTCCGGAAATCCCCATGGAGCTCGCCTGATTCTCCTCGGAGTGGCAATAACCGTAAATTCGGCGCCGCGGAACAGCGGCGACCGGTCCCGTACGGTTCGATTCCAGATTTACCGCGGTGTAACAGATAAACAGGTGTAAAATTTTATCGCTCGCGTATATAGTGGGATCGCGAGCGGTCGCGTGGTGCGTTAAATTCAACGGTGAAAACTTGTTACGGTGCAGTCAGCTTAAAAGGTGAGCATCATTAACGACACGCACCATAACTCCGCTGAAAGCGCAATGCTCTATCGCCCTCCCTCTCCCCGCCCCTACCCTCCCGCCGCCCCTGGCTGCGGGTTGCACGCACACGCGGCCGCGAGGTGCGAAAGGTTTAAGCATTTTCTAATGAATGATTATCGCGAATCGGTCCGAGAGTACCCGTCCGTAACCCCTGGTTATCGGAGCGGAGTTATCGGCTAACAAGTTGTACCCCATAGAAACATAGTAATCCCCATTCCGGTGGTAGAGATAAGAGCACCTTGCTGCGCTCGGAGTAACGCTATACTCGCAGCAACGTTGCCCTATCTCACCCCTGCGTAGCGTTGTACTCGAGCTGGTGAACGGTTCGAGTCAGTTTCCCCTCTGCTGTCTTTGGTGTGGTGGTTCTTTTCTAGCTGGAGAATAGGTTAGTCAGGGTTACATTGGACGTGTAATGTATTGGGTAGAGAGAAGGAGTTGGTGAGACGGATCTGAATGTCAGTGGGAGAGGAAGTTGCTAAGTATCTATTAAGCC
The DNA here is from genome assembly GCF_050908995.1 of Andrena cerasifolii. Lineage (NCBI taxonomy): Eukaryota > Metazoa > Arthropoda > Insecta > Hymenoptera > Andrenidae > Andrena > Andrena cerasifolii. Next base: position 9,493,687 of record NC_135120.1, on the reverse strand, counting down.
ATGTGGTTTCTCCATCTTCAAGGGTGTGGGAAGACTTTTGGAAATATCTTTTTAGCATAGAGTTGAGATATTATAAAATTGATCTTGTTTTCTTGAAATAAATACTTTTCATGATTTCAAGAAGGGAGTAATGAGCGATAGCTATTAAAAGATACCGTGGATGTTCGTTGAGGGATTCTGAGGAGGAAGATTGGTAAACTAAAACAGGTTGTAGGGTGGTGTCTTACAACTGTATGGTTATTTATCTGCTATTTGGTTGGAGCTATTTGTAACGGTTCTAACTTTCAGATTTATCTATACTGATAAAGAATGTTCAGCATTTGTCTTGGATGATGAAAAAATAACGAGAAAGATGGATGGATGTTAATTGCGAATGAAACAAAAGACTTAATTATTGGAAGCTTTTTCCAAGTAACAATAAAATCTTTCTGCAATTTTGATTAAGTAACACATTTTCTGTTAACTCATATTAATAAATTGGAGTTTAAAATTTTTGTATCTTCAAACACACGAATCAAGTTATGTTCTGAACGAAAGCTGTCCTGACTGTGAGTAAGCCTGCTTACAGCTTTCGCTGTGCCTTGCTTCAGGTAGGCAGACAGTCGTTCCCGTTTACGACGGTACCATGGTGCAGGAAGGAAGTTAGAAAGGCGTGCAGAACCACGACAAAGCAGAGGAATGGCTAGTGTCGAACATCTCCCTAAATTGCGACTCGACTATTTCGTCGTCCCGCTTACAATTACTTAAACGAATACCAAACTATTCTCAAGTACAACGAAACCAACGATAACGAGTTTACAGATGGCACAGAGAAAAAGAATATAAATAGCAAGTGTTTGGAGCAGTGCAGACGAAACTGCCGAGATACTTTTGCTTCACTCGCCTCCGAACAGGAATTCTGGGACACTCGGGCAATACTTTCGATGCTTTCCAGAATATATGAACGTGGAAACCAGGTGGTAGTCCCTCGGCGTGAAAACACGACGACACCAATCAAAGTGTTCATCGACTATACCATACCTAATAAATAATCTAATTCTTAAACACATTCAGCCACAAGAAAACCGCCCATCTAATTAAATCTGCCCGTTCATATAAATTTCCCACAGTGGCAAACGCGAAAAGTACCATCAAAAGAACCTTTACCCAAGAACAGACAGAGTCTCGGCACAAACTCATACTGGACACTCTCTGATAATCACGAACCGCACAGCAAGGTGCCTTTTCTCTAAGAAGGAATCAAAGGATGGTGGCAAGCGACTAGGAGGACGAAAGTAATGACGACGAAACTCAAGCACCTCGAAGCTAACAGCTTCTGTAAAATCAGACACCGAGGAATAGGTGTTCCCAACAAACTATTAACGTTTCAACGGGACAAAACTAGCATTGAACCAGTCCTGAGGTGCCGCCAGCGCGCGCTCGTGCGGCGCGCATCGCGTCCGCGCATTGCCTCGAACAATGCGCATCGCCTCGCACAATACGCATCGCGCTCGCGCTTGCGCATCGCCTCGCACAATGCGCGTCTCGCGAGACAGTCGACCCTCGGGGTGAAGGTGACGTTCCAGTCCCTGTGCTCGGCTACGTTTGGCCAGATGGGACGAGAAATTTCGCAAACAACCAGCCCCACGACAATCTGCGCAGCTCGGAACGCGGCAAAAGCGTTGCCTGCCTCTCAAACAAATTAACGCGAGGGGCAAACACTGACGCAAGCGTCCGCGCTAGGTTCCTGCCTCCTCCATTCACCAACGCAGAGGCGACAGAAGGATGGACGGGCCCCATTCAGCCTTTTTTACTAGGAAACCACTCTCAAACATTTGGTTTGACACTTCTGTGACGCTTTTCGCGACCAAGCATAATAGCCGTTTGCTCATTAGGGAGACGGGTTAAAACCTCGATCATTGCCACCGTTAACGCGCGACGAGCAGCGCGAAGGTGTACGTGCGACTCTGCTCGGCGAGATCCTTGGGGGACGGTGAAAAGCGGCTCCCTTTCGTTCCTACCCTGCAGCCAGCAGCTTCGCGATGGTTAGGGGACTGGCAGTCGATCAAAGGACACGTTTGCCTCAATTATTCAGGTCCTATCAAGCCTCGTTTCCTAGAGGGGCGCCTTTCTATAGACTTTTTTGTGTAATTCCTAGTTGCAGTAGGGAATATTAATTTAAATAAATCTTGTGTAATGTGCGGCTTTTCTCGCAAATGCTCTGTGAACTTGGTGGTTCGGGGATGAGGTGTACAAGTTCGTCGGAAATAGTGGGAACGTTTTGATGTGTTTTGTATGAAGTAATTTCGCTACAAGTGTGCGGAAATGCAAGTCTGATGTTATATTGTAATTGTTTTAGCAGCTTTGAAGTTGAACAAATCCGTGCAACAGGGGGAAGAATTTTTGGGCAGCAAATGCTTGTGCTTTCGTGGGTATAAATAGAAAAATAGATACGAATGGAGCTTCTTAATAAATTAACGCCATGAAGACGATTATGAAATCCTGAAAATGGTTGAACAATTTTATTCAAGCAACAGAAATGTGGGACAGATGAGGGCAATATATCTTTTGGAAGATGTTTGAAGAACTACTTTGCATTGTCAGTTCTTCGTGCCCAAGTGAAGGGTAGATTTGTAATAAAGGAACGCGATTGTAGCGCATTGTGGCGAAGCTTTATCGTAATTCGCGTTCGTAGGAAAGAATTCTGCCCTGTTTTTAATATTATCCAACCCGACCAAATATGTCCATCGACCATCAATATTTGGTTTCCTCGTGGCACAATGCACATTGTCTGGTGCGCAGAGGGAATAGCCTTCCTTTCTAAAGGCACCTATAAGTTCTTTACCTCATCCGCCTCGTGGCCTCGTTGGCGGAACGGTATGAAAGAACTGTCGTAAAACCGAACGCAAAGATAGATAAAGCTAAATGCTAGATCAACGTCCTGCATGCACGTCATCAAGAGTTTGAGAGAATGAAATGCAATACAAATATATAAAGCACACTGAAAGCATTTGTTCTTATTTCCTACTTGATTCAATTTGTCCTAGTAGCCTAAGAAAATTATTCCCCCTGCTTAAATATTTTATGCAATTACAATTTCAAAAATTAAAAACTCTTCATTTAGCCTCTTAACGCTATTCGGTTCTTAATACCATTCTTTATTACTGGAAAGCGTTATGTTTAAAAAAAAAATATATTATCGCATTTATGAGAAAACGTGGAATGTTTATATGATTTAAAACAAATTACTTTTGTTACTTTTTGAGCAGACCTCAATTTATAACTATTAAGTCTCCATGATCACACCTTCTTATATTCACCAATTGATCACATGGGGTTCACTGCACCCCAGCGTCATTTTTCAGTTATCATTTTCGTATTTTAGAATCTTTTAACTTTTGTGTGATAATTGTACATTCGTAATACTCATACAATCAGGCTCGAATAGTACTTTTCAAGAAATGTAAATTTCGATATGAAGACATTTGTAGTTGAAAAAATATTTGTGGAGAAATATCGATTTTTTTTTGTTAAAATTCCCTAAATTTTGAAATCGTAATATTAAGGTCTAATAATTTACAGAAATATTGGCAAAGAAAAAAAAATTGCCTGGAGTGCGATATCAATATTAACAGATACATTTATAAATAACAATAAATTGCAAAGTCATTTTACAATCACGAGACAGAGAACTAACGTTCGAGAGATTAATACACATACTTGTACCACAAACACAATCATCAAAACAATAAAAATATTCAGGTTAGAAATATAGCAATGAATGACTAACCTGCCTTTTTAAATTTGGCGCCATTTCTGCATGTCCCTCCACCTCAACTGCACTGCGACACCACCTCCCTAACCTCGCTCACCCGACATCAAAATATCGTAAACCATAACTACACATTTAACCCACGAGCCTTAACATCAACCTAATATACCGCACACTGCAACAATACAAACGCAATCGAATAAATTTTAACAAATCCGTACCAAACCGTCCTCTGCAATCCGCGCGAAACCCTTCAAATCGAAGGACGTTCGTAGACTGCTTTTTACGATTCTCCACTAACCTTGCACAGTTCAGCCGAACATTTCTCGTACGATGCCCTTCGAAGAATGTTCGCACCACACCAAGTGAAGAATCAGAAGAATCTTTCCCATGGTTATCAAAGTTATCTGCCGTTCCAGGATGAAATTGCAGGCACAAGATGGTCCAGTGGCAACTAATATGGCGCACGTACGGTCCACGGATTAATCGCCTTATATCGTGCCACGGCCCCACTAACCTGTTACACGTACGCACTGTTTCGCGAGAGAACACTCGGCTCTATTGCACCGCTGATAAATAATGACACGACCGGCGCAACGCGTTCGCCGCGGTACCCTGCGGTTCACGATCACAGGCACGATGTTCTAATAATCGACACTTTAATTATCCCGCCCAATTCCCGTGGCTACGCCACAATGATGGCCGAGGAGGTTCGCAGGTTTCGTGCGTGCCGCGCCACCATAGGAAGTTCGCAACGCCACCCCACCCACTACGCGAACATTGTTGCGCGAGCTATTTACCACCAGTCGATTTCAGCGCAGCAATTGTCGAGAAGGAATTACCGATAACTAACGGTAATTATAGGATACAGCAGAAACTATGTACATGCGTTTCCTAAGATATTCCTACATCACTTCTACATATTATATTGTTCATATATCTTTCTCTTTCGCTCACGGCATGCTTTCTCCGTGTTTATATGCTCTAAGTACACATGTATGCAGTTATGTCTGTCTGGTTGCATCTGTTATACACCTAGGGAGCTTACTCGCAATCGGTACCTTCTTTCTGCGCCTCTAACGATATTGCCAATCGATTACCTGTGAGAATCGTTGCGTGATTAATTACTCTAGAGGTATCGATATCTAATGAACCGAGCGTGCACGATATATTGAATCGTAACACTATTTCTTGACGGGCATAGTGATATATTACTAATTGCCCCTGCGGAACGGCTTTCCCCCTACCACGCGAGCATCACAGGTGTTTAAACGGGGCTCAATCGTCTCACCCTTTGCGCAGCTTCAAAGCGTCCTAGTTCTTTAAATATCACCTGGGAAGACTATATAAAACTATTATTTTTAAATCTATCGATTCAAATCAGCATATAAATATTCCACGTTGCTAAACCATTTCTAAAATTCATTAGCTTCCTGAAATTATTTGTCTCTGCCAATATGTCGCAGGGCAATTGAAGAGTCTCTGTAGAAAATACTGTAGGTGCCAAAATTAAAAAAAATTTAATCACTACTTACAGTATAAACACTATTTATAGTATAAAATTTGATTTCTGGCAATTTCAGTGTTTTCTACAAGGACTCTTCGATTGTAAAATCAGGCTTTTTGTAAGAAGGCTAGGTTTTGTTACCTCAATTAGGCTGGGGAAACATAGCCTTTTTGCAATACGGCTAGAGACCTGCAGGCTTAATGGAATAAAAACATTCGACAACAAAAAGTATTAAAATATTGTATGATTATATATTAAAAGGCTTAATTGAGGCAAACACATTTTTTTCAAATAAAAAAGGCTGATTTTATAATTATCCTGCGACATATAGGTACATAGACCTACTAGCAATGCTTATGTAATTCTTCTTGCCCAACCAGATTCCATTTACATTAATTAAATTGAGTGACGGATCACCTCGGCGAGCCGAGCGATTCACGTTTCCCTTAAACGTGCAGTGCATCGCGCGTGAACTTCGCGCAGTCACCAGTGTATCGTTAACGTTAACACGTACTTAAACGGGCGTCCCGCGGTTTTACAGCCGAACGCCTTTCGCAATTGACACGTAAATTAACAGCGTTCTGCAGACGCCTCTCGTTCGCTTTCCCACGTACGCGCGATCATATCGCCGATTTATCGTTAATGCGTCCGTCAACAATGCCGGCCAAGTGCATCGTTAATTTAACAAGCGGCGCGTCACGGGACGATTGGCGTGGAAGATGTAAAATAAACGGGGCCCAAATCATTCCTTCCCACGATCGAACGAAGCGCATCGAGCGGATTGCGAATCCCGCGCGGCGCCATGTGCTCAATTTCATTATTCTGCCTTGGGCAGGTAAAATCAATTTCACATACGTATTCATCATTGCGCGCGTAGTTTCCACTATACGCTCGAGATGTGGCGGAGGCTTTCCTTTTTATTTCAAAGCGCCACTCTCTCGTGAAAGAATGAAACTCACGGCTTGACGTGACGATACAGGGTGCGCCCGGAAGGATGGTACAAGTGTACGAGTCGTATTTCTTAAATGGTATCTTTAGATTTCAATACTATTATTAAAGATGTTGTTTTTTTACCCTGATTTATGGACTTAATAGAATCTATATCTGTGTAATAAACTTTGTAACTAATTTTAATTGTATCTCTCAAAGCAACATTTTTCAGAATCGTCAATTAAATCGATGGGAAACATAAGTTTTTCATATCTAAGCATATACCTAACGTTTGTGATTTTTGGCAGATTTTGAGCACCGATCGCAGGAAAACGAAAGCAAATATTAAAAAACGAAATATAACACATTACAATGTAATTTATTTTCTCTCAGAGGACAGTATTTTTTCAATTTACAACATGACGACAGTCGATTGTGTGTTCGTTTGCTCCCAATGTACGACGTCAGGTCAAACTTCTAATTTACATATTTGTAAAGGAACAAATTGGAGTATTACTCCGTTACAGATTGTTTTAGAAACCTTTTCTACAAACTTTATTGCTAGTCACCCTCTCAGCTCTGCATTAAAAGAAACTTGAGGGGTGCAACGTTTGCACGCCACCGTGTACCAAAGTGTTAATAAATAAATAAATCTGGAATTATCGAAATAACAGATTTCTATTTTTGTATAGGTATTCATCTAATAAACTTGCCCTCCTTTTCCTTTGCTTCTACTTGTCGGATATATTGATCGTCCAGCCTCCAAGGTTGCCACTGTGGACCAATTTATATAAGCGATCGATAACGTGCAAATTAACTGGGCGAGTACAACTTTCGATACGTTTACAAGCAGGTTGCGCAACGACCCGAAGCTTTCGAATTCCAGCTCGACACAATTTGGAACTCATTAAACTCGCCCCTTCTTTCAATTCGATCAATGAAACTTCGTAACCCGTGCAACGGTTGCGCAAAACACACGATTCTTCCATTCTACTTGCATCGTGCCAAAGAAGATTGCAATTTCGCTTTGATTTATCATTATCTCACGTAGATCGAGCAGCTTGCCAAGAATCCACTTTCGCCCGACAGCTGTGCTCTAGAACTTCGATACTCTTGACTTTCGTCTCATTCGCTCACGTAGAATCACTGATTTCATTTTCTGCCACCTGTTACCGAGCACCCCGAACAGTTCCAAGCCAGATCATTTTTTTAAATTCATATTTGTATAGGTACCTTTGATTATACAAGACTAAACGTTAATGTATTTTTATGTATGTTATGTCTTACAGTACTGGAAATATTTATTTTATCACAAAATCATTCGTATCAAACTTATTTTGGCCAAGGTAGAGATCTACACACTTTTGCAATAATATTTTCCTAATACTAATGATAAGTGAGGTACAAGTGATAACGTGCTTAATATTCTGGAGATGCCATAAGTATTATATTTCCAGTACTTATTTAAAGGATCATTCTACTTTGATCGGCCAAATAATTAAACTAAGATTTTTTCTCAATAAATACAACATATAGTGAAATAAATCTTTTTGGAATTTGTTAAGCTACTCTTATAATTTTTCGACCGTTCAAAATAGAATGGCTACTCGAGTGTTTCCCCATCCCATAAAAAGTTCCAACATGAAAGAAATATTAGTTTATATACAGTTTATGATTCTGTCTCTCCACTTTCTTCCCGCAGATCCTACGTTTCTGCACGAACAGTGTTATAAAGCAGGCGATACTACCCAGGCCCGTTGCAGCAGCCGATTTATGCCTCGGCGGATGAACGTTAAATGTCGTCGCGAAGAAGCTTTACCTACATCGAGGACTGTACGAAACCTGCTGATAACAATGCGATGCAAAGGTTCCGCGTGCTCCTGCAGCGCAACACGAAGACAGAATCGTAACGAGAGTGGCAACTTCTACCTTCACACATCACGGGACGGAATCAGATAGAATCTGCAGGTCGTACGTCGATCCCAGCGGGGTGCCTTCGAGTCCCGAAGTTCAGCGAATCTGATAAATGATACGACTAGAAATCGAGCGAATAAACAAGCATCGGAGTTGTGTACGACTCCGACGAAACTTACGTTGAATCGTAGCAGAATAAAGTATACCTATAACTTTATTTGTTCTTCTGGCAGTCTGATAGAGCATAACAAATAGAACAATTCTTATATTTAAAGTTTTGTTCTACCTCGCACCGTTACAAAGTTATAATAAAAAAAAACGAAAAATGGGATAACTTTAAGGGCTGATTTCACTCCTCCTGAGTGAATTTCCACAGAAAAAATAACAGAAGGCGGCGAATCCCACAGAGTTTGCCAGTGTCGTTGTCCATCCAGACTATAATTCCAATAATTCCATCAGAAAACGCATAGCTGTGATAAGTAAACGACTCGACAGTCACGGCGCCCTCTTTTACCACACAGTAATGAAAATTGGATAATCGAAAGCCTGAATGGCAAATAAACAGAAGTATTTCAGGAATCGTTTCATGTACCTATCTGCACAGGCATTGATGTACTCAAGCGAAAGGTCGATAGATCTATGTTTGATGGTCTCGAGTACCAAGAGCTAATTGTTAGGGGCGTCGAAGATAGTATACAGTCGTAAGAGAGATGTACCTACTAGATTTTAGTAAGAAAGATTTCGCATAATAGTAAAGTTCAATATTTAATTTGAGAGATATAAGTATTAGTGGAAATCTATGCCCACTGTTGCTCGCCCTTGCAGGCATCGAAGTCACCAGTCACTGCTGCATTTCGAACGTCCACGTTGCCTTAGTCTTCTCATATTCTTACTTTCATGATTTAAGGACGTCAACTGTACACGATATGTTTATATAATATTAATATTATACATTAGGAATTGCGCTTATAATATGAATAAACTATTATGAGTATATACTATGAGGAAACAGTTTGTCATGTACAATGAAGAAATGTGTACTCTCACAAGAAAAGGTGTTGATATTTGCTTAATAAGTAACCACGTACAATTCTAATATCAAGTGTTTATAATTTATTTCGAATTAATGCATCACTTTTCTTTCCAAAATTTCGATACGTTATATAGTGGAAAATTTGTTAAAAGTCTTTTAGCTATATTACTTCAAGATTGCATCTTACTTTTTTTGCAGGGTGACAGTGGTGGCCCCCTTGTTTACAATGGCACACTTATTGGTATTGTTGATTGGGTGATCCTTGAGCTCAAGGCCTATCAGATGGCTTTACACGTATTTCATTTTACGTAGACTTCATCAATGACATAGTAAAAAAACGTAATTTAATGGTGACTTCGTAGACCGTACAATCTGTAAATACGCACTATGTAATATGATTATTATGGATTTCTTAATTTCTTCTTCTTTAGTTGTGCAATTGTTTAACACCTCAGACGTAACTTTCTGTATCTACCAAAAATTATGCTCGAAGTTTGAGCTTATGTTATTATCAAGTCCAGTTATCTTATTTTATGGCGAAGATATTTCGCATTTTATTTAGTTCTAAACGTTCTTATGGCAAGTGAAATCTTTGAAAAGTTACAAAAGTTTGAAATTGTTGATGAAATATAACAAGCAAATTTTTCTTTGGAAAATTGAAACTTATTATTAAATGCTTGCCCATATAATATGTTCTTTGTATGAAACGAGTCAACCTGGCAGTAAAAGAACATAATGAGATTAATTACTGTTGTCAGTGGACGGTGACGTCATCGACACTGCTCCACTGTCCTCGCCGTCTTTGGTATGGCAGAACGTGTGGGTCAGCCAGATAGGCCCACTCGTCTGCGGGACCCATTATGGAACCTCTACTGTATACCATTGACTCACGCGATGCCTGAACTTATGGCGATATTGCCACGAACAAATCGAAACAAAATGTCCAATAAAATCACTGTTTTTTTTTTTCTAAACTTAAAATCGTCACAAACTTTCACCGTTTTTATTAATAACAGACCAACTATCATAAATATTTCTGCAATTCTAGGTCACACATTAGAGGTACAGCCTTCCTCGGATTATTGAAATGCTTATTCCCCCGGATTATCGGGAAAGAACTACCCACCCCACAGTTCTCCTTCCTCGCTGCGGACGGGGCCTGCGGTCCCGGGTAGGCCGCCGGTTAACTGTCGAGAGCAATAAAACCATTGGGCCAGGTAAAATAGCCAGTACAGAAAAATAAAATGTTCACGTTTTTGATAAATGTTCATGAAAGTATTACCAATGGATTTTTTAAGGTTTCTCTGAACGCGCACTGAACGCGAGCGAGCAGGGTAGCCCGAGAGAGGGTGCTTATACGGTCTAGCAAAGCCAGCAATTCCTTATGATTTTTATTCATACGAACATAAGAAAATTCCTTGAAATTTTAACACAATGCGGACTACACTTTGGACATTAGATCAAAACACTTTTCAAAGATTTCTCCTTATTTTTGCTCCGCTATCGAACCTCCTTAAGTAATTGCTTTTTAAGCAAATGATTTTGCTAATAAGGAATTGCTTGCAGGAATTGCTTAGGTTTTATTCATCAGGCCCATTGATTTACGCGGACCGCGACCCTGAGAGGACGCAGCCTTTGTTAACAGAGGCGTCGGAAGAGTTGCCTACCCTCCGGCGCTGCTCCTCCAGGCGGCAACCCCCTGCACAGGCGCGAGAGGCGTCGCGTGACGTAGCTGGGGAAAGTATTGCCAAGGGTAGCCTCGTGCGGGGAATGCGGGTTAGTGGGGCACGGGCGTCGCGACGTCCAGCGTCGACGTCCCGCCGTTATTACCCTCTCCGCATACTCGGCTCCTCGTTTTCGTTCGTCAGCCCTTTACGTAAGCAGTTACGTGGCTCCCAGCCAGCCGCGCAACGGTGAGCCGGTCCAAGGGGGCGCCGAATCTTCGTCGAAATCATCCATGGGATACGCGACCGTTTGGGGAAATGGCTATGATCAGATGTTGCCTCGAGGTGGAAATGCCGGATGTGTTCGACTCCCTCGTACGGAAGTGCACTGACCCTGGCTGTGAGTACGAATCGCCGCTTCGCGTCCAAGCATCGATCACAGGGATCGAACGAAAATTTTCTTAATGGTGCTTCGTAAACAATCTGCAAAATATTCGTAGTCGACTTGAAACAGTGGCACCGTGGAATTGAGTGGGGAATGTGAGACGATCTGTAGCGTCTCGTGTTAATAGTTCTTAGCTTGTTAAGCAATGTTACATTTTTTATAAATTAATAGCTGGCAAGGAGGAATTATTGAAAAAACTGTAATTTCAGTTCGTACGTGGTTTCGCATCGGTTCTTTGTTTAATAAATAATGCTAATTTAAAATATAGTAATTGAGTTTATTTCAACTAAATAAATATTATAAATTGCCACTACGATCGCCAAATGTTAAGATTTATTATTGTAGATACGGCATTTGTATATTCGTGAAAATTCGTGGAGGAATTGAAGTTTCTGTGTATTCGAATTCTGTGTATTAGTTGAAGGGTGCGTTGATAGCAATCGTAGAAGTGATTTAAAGATACGTTGAGGGTGTTCGCAAGTGTAAGTAGGATTTAATGATCTTGCAAAGAATTTTCAGTCGCTTTACAGGGATAAGTGAAGATGTTACTTCGCGTGGACTCTTATCACGATTCGCAACAGCTGCTAAGCATCTCCGGCACAATTTACTTTCGTTTATCTTCCGCGAGTGCGAAATTACGAAACACCATTAGCAATGAATTAAAATGGATATTTGTACATTATTCTCAGTGTTCGATGTTTATAATGCACGTGCTTCGCTCGTAGTGGTGTTTATTTATAATTTTAGCGATTTATCGACTTTATGGCTAATTAACTATAATCTACATTTCACGTTATGTAGCTTTGTCTGTTTAGTGTTGAGTTTCCTTCTCAGAGCTAATATAAAATAATTATTCGACCATTTTTTATCATAATGAACAGTGATAAAACGATGCTCCTGTGGCCACCACAGTATAATCACGCGAAACGGCCGTTACTATTGATTTCCGAAGCCTCGTGTCAACAGCTGGAACATCTTGTCTTTCTGAACCACTTCGACTGACAGGCACTCTTACGTTTTCCTTGAAATAATGTCTCTCCTTCGGTAAACACACTATTATACGACAGAAAATTCTTAGGATTATTTACAGTACACCACCTTTATTAAACGGATCGTGTTACAAATTACGAATTGAAACGCAAGATAAATTCCTTCGGTACAGTCTGAAACAGTGAAACATTGAAAATGACGCGAATCTAACAAGTATCACCTATCGAACGTATCGATGCATTTTTCGTGTCGTTTGAATTCACCGCGAGTCGCTCCTAATTCAAAATTTACGCGGTAAATCCGTGTACAAATGGTGCAATCGATTGAAAAACGAGAACCGGTTATTTATTGCAGAAAAAATTGGATATGATTGAAGGAGATAAGTGACAAGGTAAATGGAAATTGTAATACAAAATAACACTCACGCGTCGATTTCTTTACTTCTACTTTTGCAATTCTTATTCAATGCTTCGAATCAGTGGGGTTCATTAACCATTTTTGTGCAATTATTTTAAACAAATGCAGTTTTTAACAACGGGGGTGATTTTAAAATTCTGAAAAAACACAGAATATAGTTCGAACCTTCCCCTTCATGGTCTAATTGTCAAAAATATGGGCATTTTAAAATTGGCCTTGTAAAAATTGCCGAAAGTTGACGCTGCGTCGCCCAACGCCGCGGTACTCGCAGCGGCCAAGCGGCTGTACTTGATATTCTTATACAGTATTCTCGAAAGTGGTAAGTATTTGAAAAAACCTGAAGAGGAAAACTTTCACTGTTTTTATATTTTCCTTGAACGAGGGTGACTAAGTTTTTTAAATGGAATATTATATATTTGATTACCCAATATGAAAGCGACTGTCAAGACAAATTCAACCATATGGTACACTATGACCTTCAAGGCCACACATTTGCGAGAAGGATTTTTGGCGACTCGAAAAATTTTTTTTTTACCATTTCAATGTCGTTCCCTACCTTACCGACAGAGCGGAGAATCGGATACAACAGTTATTCGATGCATTCTCTTTATTATTCTCCTGTATATACATATTTAATGTCATGCTCTGAAGGTGTAGTTTTAACTGAATTTTGCATCCTAACTTAAATGGCTAAAAATGTTTCTCGCAACATTATTGCTATCTCTGGAATAAGCGCACGTCGTCACGGGCCCAGCGACCGCGACTGATCTCTCTTCTAATAATAAAACATCCCTCTAAACGACCGATCAGTATCAAGCTGATATCTCTTTCTAAGTTGATCTCTGTTTTATAGAATTTAAGGAGAATGCATTGAATAACTGTTGTCACAGACGAGGTATAGATCTATACCTCGTCTGTGCTGTTGTATCCGGTTCTCCGCTCTGTCGGTAAGGTAGGGAACGACATTGAAATGGTAAAAAAATTCGAGTCGCCAAAAATCCTTCTCGCAAACGTTATTTTTATGCAAAATGAAGCTATTTTCATAATTTCAGCCCAATCGGGTTTGACCGGTTTTCGGAAGTACAGCCGAAACTCTGCCACCACTAAAAATAGATATAAATTCGCTAATCTAATAATAGCATCGTCTATTTCCGATTTGATTTATGTGAATTCTAATTCCGAGGCTCATTTATGAATTACCAATGCTCCGTGGATAAGACGAGAATGTCACAGAGTTACATAGTCACGCAATGTTTTTGCTAGCGGCTCAAAGTTGCACTCCATTGATAGTATCAGTCGATCGAAGCTCCGTCGTGTGCACTGTAGTGGCTCGATCGCGTCGAGATGTTTGGTAAATGTGTGATTCTCATTCTGTAACGATCCATTCTTCCTCCGAGATGATTCTCCTCACATGCCCATCAATTATTTCACGCATTCAACGGAGACGCGATCATCAACTTATAGCGGTTTCTTTCTAATTTTGCCAGGTTGCTGCTGGTGCTGCTCTGCTTTAGGACCACGGTATAAAAGGCTCGTGGACAATATCTTTCCAGTCAACCCACAGGTGAATTTCTTTACTATGTTTGCCACTGCCAATGAAGCTGTATGATTCTTGCACATTTATTTCAAGCAAACAAACGTGATACCGTGGATTTCTTCTTACATAAGTAATCTCGAGTACGCTTAAAGGTGGTGTCTATGAAGACAGTTCGTAACAAGTTTCTTGTCACACTCTACACGTAGTAATAGCTAAACATTTATTTATAATCATGAGCATTCGTCCAAATGCTGATAAGTTTATGTTATTAATATCTACTCCTTTTTCAAGTTCTATCGAATTGCAACAAACCTTTATACGTATATGCAATTTAGGTGCGTTTGCTAATTGAGTCAATGAGAGCTTCGTGCGAATAAAGCCAGATTATGAAATCCTGATTTATTTAAATACGTGTACATTCAGATGCAAAGAACTCTCATCAAGCATGCGATGCGTTATTGTAACTTAAAAATTATTTGAATATCTTTCTGTAGCATTTGAAGTGAATGCAGTCAGCGAAGTATTTTGTGGGAAATATTAGCAAGTAATTCTTAATATTAATGAAAGGATGCAGAATTGTAACACTTTACTTTAAGATTTCATACGCTAACGATGGTATCTTCTATAAAACCAACCGATTAATGTAAATCGTACATTGTTCCATAATCAGGATGGCTTGATAAAAAATAACATGGAAAAATTGACGTTTTATTCGTTGAGCAGTCCTGAGAAACTAGACAGAATTGGAGAGTATTTGTTTCAAAGGGCTTCCAGGGACATTTACAGGTACGACGCAAACAATCTAAATGCTAAACAATTATCTGTAATTAATCTGGCAGCTTTGATAAACGCATAGTCATGTGATTAATGTTAATTATTATTTGCTTATGCCATTTGTACGAATGATTACACGTTAAGAATGAGTAATCACGCGGGATGTAATAGCTGTGCTACGAGTACGATTGTTGTGTACGAGTATGACTAAAATAAATGTATTTAAATTGACAGGAGAAGAAATGGATTCGTCGTTATTGCCATGGAGGCAATGGATCAGCTTTTAGTAGCGTGTCATGCCCAAACTCTGAACTTATTTGTCGAGAGCTTTTTAAAGATGGTGCAGAAATTATTGGAGTCCACTGATCCGCAGTTACAAATACTGGCAACGCAATCCGTAAGTGTTGACGAATGGTATTAAATATTTACACTCGATCGCTAAACTCAACTAAATTGTACTGTTACCATTCTGAATTATGTGCTGCTGATATCTTTCATTTATATTAAAAAAATAATGATATTTTTGACATCTTTGTATTCAGTTGACCAAAGTGCTGGCTTCTTCCAGTTTGTCCGATTTGCCAACATCGAGCAAGATACGCCGTCTTATCACACACGTTACGATTTCTTTGTATCTAAGTACTCAGCCATGTGCCACTCCAATAATGATGACCCTGCGATCCGGAAACAAATTAGACTTGCTGGAATTCAGGGATTACAGGCATGGTTTTTACGTATACATGCATGTATAATTATTGAGTAATAGCTTGGCAGACACTACTGCTACAAATTAAATATATAATGTCTAGTTATATTCTTAGTGTTTCAAAATACTGTATTGTATTTCATAGATTGAAATGTTGTTATTTAATTTCGGCTTTTCATGTAGGGTGTCGTAAGAAAAACACTGTCCGATGATTTAGTGGAAAATATTTGGGAACCTGATCATATGGATAAAATTGTTCCTTCATTGTTATATAACATGCAAAATTCCAGGTAATATATTCCTGTTAATATTGGGATCTGACATCCGTCACTATGACATCTGGTGGCGGAAAGTAGAAGCGCTCGTTGGGTACACATCAATCCCCTCCAAAAATTTCGCTGAGCAGGATTTGAACCTACCCAATCACAAATACTTTGCATAGAAAGGAAAATTTTCGCAAAAAACTACATTACGGCATGTACAACACATGTATCTTGTACCCATATAGGCGCCATGTCAGATCCCAATAATTTACGTGTCTGTAATGTAGCTTGCTCGCTCTGTATCCATAATTTAATCCTACCAGGTATTCTAATAAAGAAGATGCAACACCAGACAGCCCAACCGAAGAGCGATCTGATCCTCCACAATTTGCTGAAACTTGTATGCGAGAACTTGTTGGGCGAGCATCGTTCGGGCATATCCGATGTGTTATCAGACCAGTTTTAAGGTATGTTTGTAACTGCATATTATTTACTACCGCAGCTAAAATTAGAAATAGTGCACTAACGGAGGTACGAGAATTATACAAAATAATTTATAGGCACTTGGATAATCATCAATTATGGGTTCCTAATTATTTTGCGATTCACACGTTCAGGATAATTATGTTTTCCATTCAGGTCAGTGGAAGAATAAAGAATCACGGCAATTATTTATCCGTGTGAAGTCGATAATTCGTGACATGTGAAAACATTAACAACTCTTTTTTCCAGTCACAATATTCTTATACGGTCGTAGAGGCATTAATGACTCATCTCGATGTTCATTCAAAATCATCTCCAAAAATTCGAACAAGTATCGCGGACACTTTATCCAAAATTATTTCAATTGCAGCTGGTGAAAGTGTCGGTAAGTTTGGCCGTGCGAAACGAACAGACGAGTAAATACGATTAAAATGCAGTGTTGCTTAATACATCGTGCCTTTTAAGGTCCATCCGTTTTGGAGATAATAAACTCCCTACTGTCTCACCTACGAATTAGTGTAACGAAAAATCAGCCAACCAGCAACGACGAACAGTTGTATCAGGAAGCACTTATTAATGCTCTTGGTGAATTTGCAAATCATCTGCCGGATTATCAGAAAATAGAGATTATGATGTTTATCATGAGTAAAGTTCCATATAGTCAACCAGATCGCATAGTTTCCGTTGGAAAGGGTGATGTACTGCTCCAAAGTATTCTTCTCAAGTCTCTTTTAAAGGTAATTTATGTTTGTTTTCTTCATCGATACAATTAAGATATACATACATCATTTGCCGTGTTTATTATCGATCGTATCTCTCGTTATCTCTAGGTCGGCACAAAATATCAAACGATACATTTAAATACAACATTTCCGCCAAGTTTCCTGGAGCCATTGTTGAGAATGTCGCTGGCGGCTGATGCGGAAATGCGACTTTTGGTACAGCAGATCTTCCATACTTTAATCGACAGGCATCAGAATATAACGAAAGTCGCGAAACCAACGTGAGTTATCAATAAATCGTTTGGAGCTATACTGCCAATCTAATTACGATCTATATCGAAAATAATCGCATTGTACTTGTTAAACAGAGTACATATTGCGCCACTCGATCTTACTATTGAAAAAGCATCGAGACCAGATGTGATCTTCATTCGCAAACACGGCCCTGAAATTTATTTAGCGCTGTATGAATCATTAGAATTGCCGAGCAACACGGTGGAAAACGTGGAATCTATATACACGACGTTGGCGTTGCTCGCTGTAGAATTGGCTTCGGAAGAAACAGTATTGGAGCTGCTAAGACTAGTGTTGAGTCTTCAGGATTTAGCTTTAACAAGTGGCCAAATCAGTGTCTCGCTCAAATTTAACTTGCACGCCATCGTCATCAGTTTATTGGTACTGATATCTTACGTTTGTAATATTACTTCGCTGATGGATTATGCAAGCAAAGTAAGTCACTATTTACTGGTGGTGCCATCGCATTATGACGAGTAGCTTCTATAATTTCTCGCATTTTAAGATTGTAGAAACACGAGGCAAGGAAGGACCTCATCTCCTGCCCGAGTTGCAGGCTCAATACGACAACGGTTTATCTTCTAGATTAGCGCCAGCTTTATTGGTCGATCAAACTGTCCTAAGCGAATGTTTGAAAGGAGCTGGTCTCGATAGTGGAAAGTTACAGCAGGGATCTGGTTACAGTAGCACTTCGTTACAACATCGGTAATATTAATATTCGTATCTTAATTTTCGCGTTCTCTTATACGATTGCATAAATATTACTATGATATTTTAGGCATTCATGGGTGGATAGTGCTGGACGAAACTCATTGGCTGACATTAATTCTGGTGGTCAGGAATTAGACAGCGGTGGCTCATCTCCTGGTGTTCAGAAGGTATACTGTTTTTTTTTTTTTTTTACAGTTTCAACTTACCTTTTCTGATATCTTTCTCTTATAGAAATTGCCAGGAGAGGAGTTAACGTTCGAGAGCATGAAGCGAATTCTAACAGAAAATAATAATAATCATGTGATGGCGGAAGAAAAGCGATTACAGTTGTCACACTTCTTTAGAAACGCACCGTTCCAAGATTTGGTATCAAAGACACAACCAAAGGTATGAAGAGTAATATCCTTTCAATCGAACGAACATACGGCTTACTGAAAGGATTAAGTTTGTAATTTCATGGATAATTTTACAGCATGACGTTCTCCAGAGCAAATTGTCTGAGATATTTAATACATTGGCTGTCGACCCACGAAACACAATTCTGCCCGGGAGTGCGCCGACAGATGCTAAACCAAGTCAAGCACCAGCTTATGAAATACATTTTCCAGAATTATTTGTCTATTAAGACAGGATGTTTTCCCTCCTTTTCTATGACATTGTTAATAAGTTAAATGCCACAATTGACGGATGTCAATTATAATTGCGTTAATTTATTTATACGTTTTACACTAAAGGTATGTAGTGTTTTTACGTATTGTTCGTTTTGATGAATTTATTTAATATTTATTTAATATTGAATACTCGTTTATATATAAGTACATACATAGAGAGAGATATATATATACATGCTGTTTTAATTTATGGAGAAGTTAACAATTACTGTTACTACTGAATTCCAGTGGTAATAAGTATTATTTTGATTCCGATGAATTTTGTTGCCAACTGTATTTATGAAAATATTTTTAATGAGTTGGAAAATATAATTTAACTGTTTATGACATTGCAATTCGTAACGCATACTCTATTAACCGCATTAAATAATAAATGCTGACATATTTCTGTACTTTAACGTCATGCTACTGATACGCTGCGTAATAGCACGTGCCCAATGTTGTCTTGTTGAAGTGATTCGTTCCATTGTCTGCACACCACTGGTGTAAATTGTACAAAAATGTATGAAGATTGTAAAACATGAGATTACTGTATACGTGGAGGAAGAATGAAAAAAATAACATTATAAAAACGTTCAAGTATTCGTACAAATTGTGTTCGAAATAAGTTAAGTTCTTTCGAAACCGGTGTCTCCGATATTCTCAATTTTACTTTATGTACGATAATTTCTATGTCTGCGTTCATATGCAACACCATGAAATTACAGTCGCAGTGTCTCAATGCCCACGATCGCGGCACATTTAAACCATGGATTATTTTGTATTTTACACGTAAAAACAATTGCACTTCCTAAAGTTTGGTTGAAGTGTAATCGTTCTTTGAATGAATATTGTTTCTTCATTCCTTTCAAATGTAGACTTCCTCTTTAGAATATGGGACACCTGACAGCACCAGATGATAATAAAGTAGATTATATTTCATGAACAAGTAGGATTTTATAAACTTTTATTATTACCTTTTATGTATAAAGCTAATAAATACGATACCTCGGTTAAATACTGTATAATTTTTTTTTAATTATCGACAGATCATATTCGGGCCACAATTAAAGATTAATAAGGAGAATGCAATGAATAACTTGTATCCGATTCTCCGCTCTGTCGGCAAGGTAGGGAACGACATTGAAATGGTAAAAAAAATTCGAGTCGCCAAAAATCCTTCTCGCAAATGTTATTTTTATGCAAAATGAAGCTATTTTCAAAATTTCAGCCTAATCGGATTTGACCAGTTTTCGGAAGTATCGCCATTTCTTGATATACCTTTGTATATACCTATTTACGTGAAGTAAACAGAAGTAAAATACCGCCATAAACGTAAGAGTTGTTAAGAGTGAAATGGTGTATATCTCTTTCTCTCTCGTAGGATTTAGCCCAAACATGGCGGACAGTGGCTTGTGGCCAGACTCTGATTATAGTGTCTCTAGTTGCTTCCGGTTAAAGGTCAGCGATCGATGGGTCATAACTTCCGGTCGCGGCAAATTTGAACTGTGCATTGTTTAAGATTCTGCACACAAAAATTGTACTTCGCGAAGTTACTAAACTTGAAGTAATCATTCTTTGAACGAATCGTGCTCTCTCATTCGCTTCGAGTGTAGAATTCTCCTTCAGGAAACGGGACATTATGGTTGATGAACGAGTGTAGGATTTTATAAACTTTATTATTACCTTTTATGTATAAAGTTAATAAATAAGATACCTCGGTTAAATACATGTATAATATTTTATGGAATTATCGACAGATCATAATTGGACCACGGTTGAATTATCAGTGGCTCTGATGTGTGTAATCAATTTGGTATACCCCAGGTAAGGTCTTCAATGCTCCACCTTCAACAACTCCACATCAAAGATAAGGACAGCATTTTGCGGAATAGTGTGTCTTTGTCAAGGATAATATAACAAAGTAGATTCGTATGATTTATAAATTAGAAAAGTGACTGTCTGAATAACAAAATACTAAATACATATACAATGGAGGGGCCCAGTGGAAAACAGGCACATGCCACTGCTTTGCTATTATATTAGCTGATGGAATTACACTGCAAAGCAGAGATGAGCAAAAAATTATTTGAGATAAAAATTTCGTACACAAATTTTTATTTCAAACAATTGTTTGCCCATCTCTGCTACAAAGGCATGTATCCGTTTTCCACCGAACCCGGCGATCTATAAATTTGTTCATGAGGATTTAAACTTCCTCCTGCATGTAATTGGCAATGAACGTCTATTTTGTATTAAAGGATATATTCCAGGATGCCCTCTGCTGCCATAAGCAAAGTCTGGTGAGCAAGTTAACCTGGCACGCTCACCAACGCACATTCGAATAACTCCGCAATCCCAGCCCCTAATTACTTCTCCGTTACCTATTTTGAATGAAAATGGTACCCCGCGATCTCTGCTAGAGTCAAATTTCTGGCCACTTTCGAGATAACCTATTACACATACAATATTTATAATACGCCAATATCGTATACGAGAAAAGTACATCCATCAACGTGTAAGAATTGAAAACTTTGAGTACGAAATTCATTATCTTTGTAGGTCATATTAAACTTACGACTCGATATGAAGTTTACCTGTATAGTGGACAACCACAGTCTGTCCAACCTTCGGATATGTCTGGCCTGTACACACGGAACATCATTAGAAGAAACGTTCCCCATTACAAATGAAACATGAATTACTGAAGTTTCGAGCACACATTGAACGTATTAACCAGCGATCGTAATCGCCTTATTTGGTAGGGACGGTTAGGCGGAGCATGCTTTCCATAGACTTTCAGATTGTAAATAAATCGCGCCCGCGACAATGCAACATATTTCCATGGCAATACGTTCAATGGAATTCGAACGGAAGACAATGAAAAAAGAGAATGAATGAACGATACGCGGATTGAAATGAAAGTTGCAACGATGAAAAAGGAACAGCGGAAGATCACAGAGTAATGTGTCGAAAATTACCGTCTCCAGGAGAAAGGACTTCCACATCTACGCCCATGACTATATTCTGTTTGTCACGGAAATCGAATCTTCAATGAAAGGGCGAGGAAATCTTATCACAGAGAGCTGAACGAGCTGCTCTCGTAGCCGGGAAAAACGATGCCAGCCCAAATACCGTTCGGTGAATATAACGAGATACCTGAAGATACCCTCAGGAAAGAAATCTTAACTGGAAAAGCGGACGGTAGGTTCGCTGCTCTCCGCAGCTTCCGGTTCAAGGTCCGCGATCGATGCGGCACTTCCGATCCCGGGGAATTTAAACCGCGGGTCACATTAATATTTCATACGAAAGAATTGCAATTCGGGAAGTTTAGTTGGTATGAATATTGCTTTCGTGATTCACGAACGATTGTAGGTTTTTATAAACTTTATTATCACGTTTGGCGTATAAAGTTAATAAATAAGACAGCTCGGTTAAATACATGTATAATATTTCATGGAATTATCGGCAGATCACAATTGTACCGCAGAAGTACGCAATAGAAGATATTTTCACGAGCTACTTACAGTAGCTGCGTCAACAATACAATAAATATAAACAATAAAAATATATCTATAACATTTGTAAAGTAATTTACAAAATCTCTGTTGTATAAAATTATATATTGTAAATACATTATTCGTACTAATGTAAATGTAGAAAGATTTATCAAAACTGGAAGTTATGTTAATCGCAAATTTTGTGTCGTAAATGACTTAAGATAGATTTGCAAAACGATCTACTTAGCAAGTAGGTAAGTTGTAATACTTTAGAGATAAGTACAGTTTCAGTGTTGCAAAAGTTAATGGTCAATAACTATCGCTAACATTCCTTACGTCTAATAGCACATCACCAATAATTAATATAAATTAATCTACGCTACAGATTAGAAATATAGATTTCGGAAGTCTAGGAAAGTAGAAGAATTGTTAAATATTTCGCCAACTTATGGCGGATGGCTTATTAATATAATCCATAATACTCGAGTAAATACGAAATCTATGATTGTTTTTCTTCTACGTTGTATATTCTGTCTAGTAAAGCTAATGATATATTACCAGGTATTCTTTGATGTCGCGTTATTAGATTATTAAGTGCATCGGCAACCTGAAAACGAAAACAGCGAATGTATAATAACTGAACTACACAATTCCCGAAATGATTTCCTGTACTTCGGCTTTCATTACCATTAACTGTAGCTGTTCAGGTGTAAGACTCGCATCGTATGGAATTGGGGTACCAACATACGTTGTCAATTTCACTGGAAAACCACCATAGATGGGTACAAAAGGAAATCTCGTTGCGGCGTATATTCTCAACCACATTCTTCTACCCCAACTTATTGTTCTGAATGCTTCTCTAACATTTTTTGTAAACAAAGGTATTATGCACTGTTACAAAAATATTAATATTTCAAGATGGTCCAAGCGTAGAATGAGAAATACCACACTAAAATAACACATACCACTTTGGCATCTAAAGCAACCTTTGCAAAACCTACTCGTTTCTTCCACATCAGTTCGTAGTAAGAATCTCCGAACTGAGCTTCGTACACACCGCCTGGCGAGATAGCGAGCATGTTACCCTCTTTTAAAATAGCGGTGCACGTTTGAACGGTACCAGGTATGACCTTAAGTACGTCGGAGATTATAGACCACCCAGGGCATTTAAACAGAAATCTATCTGCTACCGTGTGAATTAATCTTGAATTTAGAAGCAATACTTTGGATATAAAATAATAAAGGTCTATAGGAATGGCTCCATGATAGTATACAAAAAGGACTGGTTCATTTTCTGGTATATTTTCCATTCCAACTACTTCGTACCCTGTAAAAGGATCGAAAGACATTTAACAATCTCGGAAGAAGTGATTTCTAACGGAGTTGAGATGCTTAAACATCTCAATAATCAGGGAAAATAGCAAAATGTACTTACCGTCAAGGACCCAGTTCCTGATCAGAACCCAATTCCTGAGCAGTTTAGGAAAGTAAACCAAGTAATAAGCTTATGACGATACAAATTTATTCAAACAAATTACTAAATAATTATGAAGTATTTTGAAATTTATACGCAAAATTTGATAGCTCACAGTAAAACGTGTGATCAAAAACTGCTGCCTTTGCATTTTTCACTTTCAAAGTTAAATTATAAATTATTATTATGTGTGCCCTTTTTTAATACTAAATTAAAGATAAAACATAGATTTACTAAATTAACAAAAAATCTTTTAAATTTGGTTGTTTTCCCTTTACACGTTTAAAAACCCGCGGTAGTTACTCTTAAGTGATCAGGAACTGAGTCCTTGACGGTATTTGTGGTATAAGAAACTAAAAGAAATTCAACATAAAAGTAAATCAAGTTTTTTTTAAAGACCAGCACAAACACACAACGTACCATACCAAATCCAACCGTGAGCGTCCCAAACTGCACCCACCACATTGCGAGCTGCATTTCTCCAATCGGTTCCATATGCGTTCCTCAGCCTAACTCTATTAAAATGAGGTATCATCTGTGTTAATCGATTCCTTTGAACTCGATGGTAGATCTAATAAATACACACCTGTGTAACTTGTATACGTATAGTATCAATGCAGTGACATATAACAATGCTACGATCACCAATGGAAGTAGAAACGTTATTAACAGCGGCATTAGCAGCCACGATAACCAAAGTGTGAAATCCACGTCGATGTACTCAACTGCAAAACATAACAGCGATTAATCAATGAAAATTATATCTGTACACGGCGCAATATCCAAATAAAGAATACACATGAACGAAACCATGTAACTTTGAATTTATCCTACTTGATAGAAACACTGTTCAATACCTCGACAAGCAAATAGTATTCAAAGTTTTTGCTTGCAAGTCATTCATGTCGGCAGTGCTTATACATATATCGCAATGTTGTACCAATAATAGGTATATGTACGTATATGTAAAATAATATTTTTACCTACGGTATCTTCTACCATTTTCCATAAGTTGAACATTATGGAAAACATGTTTAGATTATAGAAAAATTGAAGACAAGAGTGAATGTATTGTTAGAGTAGCGAAAAATCTGTTTTTGTTTCGTAAAACACCCACATATTCACTACTCTCTTAACGCGAGCAACGAGCCCCAACTTTTGCGCTTGCTTTTCTTACGACTCTCATTTATATTCCAGAATAATTTTTCCCAGCCATTACAAACAGTCATGAATATTCCAATACGGGATGTTTATACTTTGATATTATAACTTTTATTCACGGTTTATTGCGTCCCGATGTAGCGCTGCATCGTTCATAAGTCATTTTAACAAATCATTCATTGACTTCATGTTAATCCCTACATTTAATGCGTGATATTTTATAACAATCGTAATCGTCTATATTCTACCCTTTCTTGGTTAATAATTGAATATAAACAATTACAAATTCAATAGACCGATAGGCAAGAATCGCTACGTGACAGTATGTCACTACAATTATAAATTGCTAGTAGCTAACTTCGCGCGTATCAGCTCCAATTTGTAAGAGCAAAACATAAAGATCGTTAGACCGCTTAGAATTATAGCGAATTTAACTCTTCTGTTCACGATTTCTCTAACGTCCCGGAATTTCATTCGATACACAATACGAAAAAATCAATTTCACTAGCATTATACAAAATCGTCCAAGCTCCTTTGAAATAGCAATTTACAATAACAAGATCATTTTCTATTAAAAAATTCATTCAGTTTAAATAGATTTTTATATCCACGATGACAAATTCTTTTTAACGGATAATTCTTCATAAATAAATTCTTTATTAAACGTTTAATAATAAATATATAACAATTCTGTTACGAAATTGTCCTCCAAGACAGTTCAAGTAAAATATAAGTATAAGTAAAGAAAAATTTTCAATGTTAATTAGTAGTCTACTAATCATTTAATACAAAAGTCAATAAAAACACGCTGGAAGTTTATTTCCGAATTAATAATTTTCAAATAGACTGTGCCTTCGGAAGATGGCGCTGACGAAATGAGATAGCAAATCACAGTAGCAATTATGAAAGGCCTGGCAAAAAAAATAGAACAGTTATAATTATCAACTATGGGGAGAGGCGCGATTTAAATTGGACGGTTTTAACCAAGATAAATCATTATATAGAGCAAAAGCCTCGGCGGATGAAAGTTGGAAAATCGCCAGGAATCAAGGGGCCATTGAGGAATGTGCTCGACATTGGTGTGAAGTTTGGCGGTACATTTCATTGGCGAATTTTCGCATTAAACATACGGTTCCTACCCAAGTAGCGATCTCACGTAACTTTTATCGGCAGAAAAAAAAGAGATGAAGGATTTATTTGCAAGGTGAATATCAGAGAGACATTTCTTTTAATAGAAGACATCAATAAAGATTCCTGCGCATACAAATCGTATCTGCTGTCGTATTAATTACTTCACGCTCGTAGTTTCCAAAGGGTGCCAGTAATTTCGTCACCTCGTAATTGTAAAACAGTGAATTGTTTAGGGACGTTACTGGACGTTGCTTCAGGTAGAGATTTATATTCCCCGACTCCAATGATGCGCTCGCATTGCCGTTACCCTACAATATTGTTAGCCTCTGCCTTTGTGTTCCAAGTTTCAACCGTGCAATCGGGAAGATATATTTTCTTCTCCCCTTTGATAATTGAATCTCGCTTTGATATGTTGTTCTGTAGCTTGCAATAAACACATACGTTCGCCAGTCGACCATCAATTTTGCAACGGCGCGACGCTGGTTAACGAAACGGGCCCACTTTAACGTTGTGTCTTAACGCGATAAGATCGATGTTGTTTAACGTAATAACGAGACAGTTTGGACATATTTCTTCCTCGATCCCTTTCAAAAATTTAGTTTCGCCGTTTTTTGCAGCAGAGATAACAATGAACAACGCGACAAATAAATAAATGCATACAGAGGTAAATGACTTTCAAGTTGGGAACAGATTTTGGTATCCAGTAAAGGTGCACGTATAATATGCACCGTATTGCCTGATGTACTTGAAATCGAGAACAGGTCGCACCACCACTGATGCGATTACGAGTAGCATACGTCTTCGCGTTAGAAGCTTGCAGCTTTCTAGGAGAGTGTACCAAAAAACTATTGTTCTAACGTACTTAATGGTATCCGTGTTTTGTAGGTGTAAGATGGTTATGCGGCACTGAAAATCTCATTTCGGTTAGACAGAATGTCGGACAACGATATATGGCAAATATATTTATCACGTGCCCACGATCTCCATCATAGAATAATACGCATAGGATCTTCTGATATTACTCAGGGTAATATTAGACGTCTTCCAAATATAGAAGTAACTGTAAGAAGACCTCTGACGAATCTGAGGACAGAAAGACAAGCTAATGAATCAAATGATGGTAAACAGCATTATTCTATCATACAACCCTCCTCTGTGCCTTGTAGTTTCTGCTAGCTAACTATTAATAAAATTCTTTTTATATAATATATGTCGATAATATTAATTCCTGTTTATTATTAAAAGAGGTACTTGATGCACAAGCTGCAATGGCTGCACCTGAATCAGTAAACAATGCACAACCAAGCGACGTGACTGACGGAGCATCTTCTATGAATCAAGCGGAAGTCGGTGGACCGGTAGTAAACCCAGACGACGAGTATGTACATAGCATTTCACGTTAATATGTCCTCGCCGGAACATAAATGTATGTACACGCGCACTGACCGTACGATTCCCAATTTCTTATAGCAAAAGATATTGCTGGGTGTGTTTCGCGACCGACGAAGACGATGTGACCGCTTCGTGGGTGAAACCGTGCCATTGCCGTGGCACAACTAAATGGGTTCATCAAGGATGCATACAAAGATGGGTGGACGAGAAGCAGAAAGGTCGCGCGGGTGCGCACGTAGCTTGCCCGCAGTGCAACACAGAATATATTATTGTATATCCGAATATGGGTTAGCTATTTTTATACTTTCAAGGATTTGAGGGAATGTTTTAAGGATATGCATGAGAATTAATTGTTTCAGGGCCCTTAGTAGTAGTATTGGATACCATCGATGGCGTAATCTTCCGAATCTGTCCCATTATAGCAGCTAGCATAGTCGCTGCGTCTATATACTGGACGGCAGTGACATACGGCGCGGTAACTGTAATGCAAGTAGTTGGTCATAAGGATGGTTTAGCTATGATGGAACAGGCTGACCCTTTGGTGTTACTAGTCGGTCTACCAACTATTCCAATAATGTTAGTTCTGGGTAAAATGCTGAGATGGGAGGATCAAGCACTCAGCCTTTTGAGGCGACACGCATGCAAGGTTCCTATTTTGAGGCATTTTTTGCCCAATAGGTATGTGCGAATTGAACTACATAAATCTTTATAGGGTAAAGTAGCCGATTATGAGACCCATTTCTTAAGAACATCATAACTCTTGACTGAGAACACTTTTATTAAAATTCGATACACGTTTTAAAAGTAGAATATGTATTCTTTAGCAACGTACTGGAAAGTACTATGAGAAAAATTCGGTTTCTTCATAATAAAATAAAAACGAAGGTCATTCAAATACGCAGATAAAAAAAATGGGTTCCTAATATGACACCCAGCTTGTTTTTTCCTGAAACTTCTTTTTTTTTTCTTTTTTTATAAAGTTGGCATGTGAAATCTATTTCTTCACTACCGCAGTCTTCGTGGGCCCACCACGCCCATCGGAACACTTTATACGTACACTTAACCCATTGTTCACCTAGCAGATCTGAAGAATAAAGACCTGTGCAAAACAAGCATTCTGTATCATAATTTTCTTTCTTAATCACTTTCATCATTCAGAACAATTTCTTATTCACTCTTATCAGTAGAACTTTCACGGGTCTCATATTTGGAAACAATAACATGATAACTACTAAGTAGCTTCGAAGTTAAGTCTTCATCATTTAATGATATACAACTAGTAAGCCTTAAGCTCCATTGCAAGCACTATACAACAGTATTTGTGAAAATCATTATACACTTACCTCTTTAGAGGTATTTGTAATTTAATCGAACCACTTCAAAAACTTTCTGCAACGTATTTCAGAAATATGTGCTTGCTCAAGACATTGATTAGAATGCCACTGTGCGGACAAAACAACTAATACACGGTTAGTTAGTAAAGAAATAGCATCGCTATGACATTCAAGAGTTCTGTAGCGGAGATAAGCTGGGGTCTCATATTAGGAGAGGTCGTCATATTCGGCTACTTTACCCTATGCTGTTCGCTTTAAATTAACACGTGTCTATTACATCAGTTATTCTAGTGACGAAAGAGCTCAGTCCGAAGGTGTACCACCTATGAGCGATCCAGTATCAGCGACACGTATCCTTTGCGGCGCACTTCTACTACCAAGTATTGCCAGTATATGTGGTAAAATATTCTTTGAAAGCATACACTCGAACTTTCAAAGAACATTGCTCGTATGTATTGAATACGCTCACTGTTAATAGAACAATTCATTTTGAATGTCACTAAAAATTATTCTATGGAATCTTGCAGGGTGGTATAGCATTTATAACGATAAAGGGTGCATTCAAGATATATCATAAACAGCAGCAATATGTAAGACAATGCCAACGTCGTATAATGGATTACACCGATGACAATATCGCGCTATACAGAAGACAAAATTCCGAGACAAATCAGACAAGTTAAATAAATGCACGTAAGGTGTCATTGACGAATGCGTTATTGAAAGGCAGTATATCTTCTCAAATTTAAAGGAACTAAACTCTCAGTATACTTTTATTATTAAAGCAGGTATCCGACGTATACTTTTACGTAACAGCGTAAGTTTATGGGTACTATAATCAGGTTTAACAAATACGTAAGGTATATGTACATATATATGAATGTGAGAATGAAAAATTTGTCGACTATACAGAGAAATCCGGCTCGTAAATCATTAATAATATGTGTCTGGTACGAAACGATCAATGGACAAAGAAATGTAACATCTCTTAAATGTGTTAGTGGAATAACAGTAATATCGCTTCGCCCTTCCTTCTGTAGCAAGTAACGAGTAAGAATTGAGGTACGCTGATGACGTTTCTTTAGCGCGATTCAATTTTTCCTTTGCTCCAAATTTAATAATCGAGAAAGCGAGGAAATGTCTTTATAAAATTCATAATGCACAAATTTTCTGTGCATTAAACGATAGGCGAAATTGTTTTTTTATTAGTTATTCGCGATCTAAGTGCCGAGCAACAGGTGGCATAGTCTTTATAGAAATTTATTTCTATTATAGATAAGTCTTGGATTAAATATTGAATCCTATATTAATATGCCCAATAAAGATTTTGTAAGAGAACTTTATTTTATGTAAATGCTTTATTTGCTGTAGACCTAAGGAACTAGTAAACATTAATTCAAATCAACGAGCTGTGTTCTTTTTGTGATCCCAGACAATTACAATTACGAAGAATGAATGACAGAAAAAACTCAGGTGCTAAATGAATTTCTTCGGAACAATTTCATATTATACAAATATATTTATTATTAAATAGGTTTTCTTGTAATGTAATCTGTGAATTAAGTACAACATGTTTAGAAAATATCTTGCTTAACTGTTCTGAAAAATCGTGAATATATTTTCCTGGCTAGTAA
Source organism: Andrena cerasifolii (assembly GCF_050908995.1). NCBI lineage: Eukaryota > Metazoa > Arthropoda > Insecta > Hymenoptera > Andrenidae > Andrena > Andrena cerasifolii. The sequence continues at coordinate 9,463,270 of NC_135120.1, read as the reverse complement.
GTACCACGTAGACGATTAAATTAAAAAGAAATGCAATTTATACATATTTTTACAAATGCGACAATACATTTACATTTTACATATGCAATGTAACGAAGCATCATATCCTTTATACAAATAGAATTTGTCTTTATTCTACAATTATTGTATGTCTCTTATCACACATAAAATTTACTATAATACATTCTCTGTTTACACCTTTATTCTCTACATCGAGAAAATAGTAAATTTATTGCAAATATTTCACATCCGTTAGCCTTTCTACATGGGTAACTTTATCATTGCAAAACGAATAGATATGCATCAAGAAATGCACGTATTCCTTTTAAAATACAAATCTTCTTTGTATATGGTACAGAAAATCAACAATAATAAATAAAAATAGAAGCAACATTACAAAGTATAAAACAACTTCTATTATATGGAATTTATGTATACCTAGACGGTTTCAATCTAGAAAAAGATGCGCATTAAAAATAAGCAATAATATACATATGCTTAGAAATTAAATACTCGCGAGAGTACATAATAGAATTGAAACCATACTTAAAAAATTAAAAATTAATGCCATAAAATGCAAACTCTTTTAACAGACTGGACATAAAATGTGCTTAGACATTTCACGTCACATTAAGGGAGGCCCTGTGTATTTAAGACTTTCGGAGTAGAAATCCGGTGGACCTTCGATACCCAATAACTTCACTTCCTCGGTTACATCTGGCAAATCTGTATATAACTTAGAATTAATGGTTTTGAAGAATGTACATGGTCTGGGGCCCTTTCCACCCTCGTCAACGTCGTAAGGTGGACTTAATATATCTAAGAACGCGGCGGGACCCTCGATACACAAGATTTCGTGTAAATTTTTATCTCGCGGCGTAAGCATACAAGCGGGTGAATTACTATGCAAAGATATTGGTCGGTGTCTAAGCGCTGATACTTCTTTATTCAGTTTGATTATGTGATCATCGTTCGTCTTTAGCGTATAACTGTTCACTTGAACTGCCCCGCTGATTACCTACATTTCAAAATTACAGTGACATAAGTAAATCTTCCTTCGTCTCTTCTCAACTAAAATAACATGTCTGTCCGAATAATGCATATTATATTTACAGCTTTCTATTCGTCTCTACATACCTTCAGAAAGCCGTGCATCCCAGGATGATCGTGCATCGGCATTGTGACGCCGTGCTTCAATATAAAGACCGAAATGGTCAGGTCTTTGTTTTCAAATATGTCGATAACGCACATCGGAGCGGGCTGTATTTGTATGAAGTCCAGTACCTGCTTATTCAAATTCACATCCTCAGCTGTGATTTTATTCATCAAATTCCACAGTTTGTCGAAATTCTTCTGGCAAAGCTTGAATCCGACGTTACTTCGCCCATCGAATGTCTTCAATGCTTGTTTCCACAGAATTTCGATTGCCGACGTCATGTTTATTTATTTTATAAAACTATAGCCATGAATCCACCTAGCGAAAACCATATTATTACGACGATAATATACCATCAAATAATCGAAACGTAAAGAACCAATGAAATGTAATCCACGAGTTATTAGAACGATCGACGTTAATCAAACGCAACAGCCAAGGTCTGATATATTTACTTAATTACAAACAGAAGCTAAGAATGCCAGTGATGCGAATTAAATGCGAAATTTCAATAAGTACCATTAAGTTATTACGCGCAGTGTTCCTTTCACGTCCAATCTTCTCCACGATAATTTCATTGGACAGGTATCATCAAAATTATTGAAATCTTCATAATTAGAGGTTAAACCGATCGATCAATTTCTTTAACACTATATACGTAACATAATTTATTAATCGATATTGCAATTTTTAGACGGTAACAAACGTTGCTAACACATTCTCCGGTCTTCTAATTAGTCTTTAGTCCGTATCGATACCTCACTTTTGATATTAAACTTAACTATACTAAACATGGCTATGCGATTTGATATCACAGGTGATATTGTAAACATTTCACTTGCGAGCATTACATTTGAAGCGAGTTTTTTTTTATTTTTTTAAATAACTATGCAATAAACGCGAATAAATGTAACTATCAGTGCATTGAAATATTCGAAATAGTGTTCGACAGAAAAACGATGATTTATTATCTTCGCAATTACGATTGAATCGTGCAGCATTAAATATCTTCAAAAATTAACTGTATAATTGAATTTCTATAAATGCTCGGTATATTCGTTCCCTAGATTGTAATATTTTATAAACATAAATATAAAATGTAGAATAGGGATAGAGAATTTATTACGAGAGAAATTCGATGTAAAAGAATAAAATTATTTTCAAGTTCTTGCAAAATACATATCGCGCAATAAATGTTACAATTTTTTTTTATCAGACACTATCTAGTATCTTTATTTTAACGTAATATCAAGTAATATCAACAAATCCAAGTCATTTTTTGGCACCAATGCAGAGTCAGTACGAGTTACTGAATTCGCTATTAGTACGATCAACTTTACCTTTGTAAAATATACATATTATATCTACAATTCGGAAGTTCGGACTTATAGCGAATTCGGTATCTCGCACTGACTCAGCGCTGGTACCAGAAAATGACTTGGATTGGTTGATTCTTATAGAGCTATCTTCGTCTCTATCAGAAACAACTAATCCAACTCATTTTCTGGCATCAGCACAGAGTCAGTGCGAGATACCGAATTCGCTATTATTCAATCCTTTGAAACCTTAGGGCGGTATTCTCAGTCGCTACTTATTCTTAAGCAAATGCTTAAGCATGCGGCATCCTCTACTGACCTAGTAGCTAGTAAAGGATGCCGAATGCTTAAGAATAAGTAGCGACTGAGAATACCGCCCTAAGTTTGAAACTTCGAGAATCTGCCGCGCATCCCCACAAGCAGAGTGCTTCAGCACTCCACAGCCGCGAATGGCCGCGAACTGCCTCTAAGGCAAAAAGCTCCACCAGATCGCGTAACAGTTCCAAAAAGCAGAATGCCCTCTGCCGCGAATACTTGCAATTGCTTGCAATTTAGGAGTGAGATGAGCTTTATTTATTTACTATTAGAAGCAAACTTTCCTGGATGAATACAGTTATTAGTAAAAGGCATATCGGTTCTTTTCTCTTACAATAATTATTGATTCCGTTGCAAAGGTAAAATAGAATAAAAACGTGATAACGTCTTTAATCCCTATGCTGACCAGAATTTATAAAATGTGTCACATGAAACAATCTTGATTGGAAGTAATTTTACTCATAGATCCATGGATTTTATCTGATTCCTATTTTCTTCCTCTAATCTTCACATATTTATTTTTATGAAATCTTAATTTAAAGACTGGTAAACGTAATGCTGCTTGTGATACAATTCACGAAGTACTTAGATAAGACTATATAGTCGTAGTTCGCAATTTATTTCCATATTTCTATTATGATATAAACGTTTCTAACAGTTTAGTAATAGTTTAATGATAGAGAAATACAGAATTTATTTACTTATATTAACGTAACAACATACAGCGTTGAATGCACGATAATATACAAAATAACAATCATTTATCTATATGTATGTTCTACGAACTATTATATATAAGTAAAGAATGCATTAACAATGTATAATTCTTAACAGCTATGTCCAATGAAGAGCGTTTGCGGAAGCTTTTGTCCGACTTAGGAAAAGCGACTTTACGCGGAGTTCGTAAATGTCCAAAATGTGGAACTTACAATGGATCCCGTGGTTTATGCTGTAAAAACAAATACTGCGATGCGGTGTTTAAGGAGCCCGGTGAGAAAAGGAAATTATCGACGGAAGCGTGTAAGCTTATTACAGGCACAACAGCTCAAGTCTTCTCGGTTCGGGTGCGTGACAAAGGTCCAGATTATCGTGGATTTGTTCAGTTGCCATTGATAAATGCGACGATATCCAACGAAATGACGACTCTCATTTCGCAATCCACGGCGCTGTGCTTTGTCGATAGTTGTGAAAGGAGTTTTGATACTAGTGTTCTTAAATGTCACGTAAGTGTCATAGTTAATGGAACTTATATCACTTACTCTAACACATAATAACTTGTAACTTGTGATGTTAACTTCTAGTATATAAAAACGTTTCAATGGTTTTTCGTATAGGAAAAGAATTTGTCCGACATGCCTGTTTCTACGTGTCAACATATACAGGCTGCCTTAAGATGTTATGCAGAGGCACAACCATTAACATTGAGGAATTCAATTCTATCGTCCTTAAACGTGAATAATGAAATGAAACAAGAAATTTGGTTATTGGCCACAGAAACCTCAGGTCCGTTAGTACAGCGTGTATCTAAAAATATAATGGCAGTGAAATGTAAAGCTTCGCCGAAGCATCCATTGGGCTACCTTCATTTTTCTCTCTTTGTTACGAAATTGAAAGATAGAGTTGAACATCGCTATTTCTGTTCTTGTTCCACATTTAAGGTAAATAAAACGAAAGTAAAGCCAGGAATCCATCGGGAAGCTAAGCTAAGCTATGCTATGCGATGCTATGTTTGAACGTAGCTTTTGGTGGAAACGGTTCCATAAGAATGTATTGAAGCTAATTTTTTTAAAACGTAGCATGGCACAGCATCGCATAGCATAGCTTAGCTTTCCGGTGGATTCCCGGCTTAAAGCGAGCTAAGTTCTATCGTACATACGAGTATCGTTAAACGTAATTGAAAATTACTTTAGGGTGTGGGAAAAACAGCAGGGGACAAAGCAGACGTAGCACAGTCATCGCAGAGTAAACGTTGCGTGCATTTTTATGCGTGTATTTGTGCATTCGCTAGCGACGCAAAGTTATCTGAAGAGTTTAGTTATTATATAAATTTGGATCAGACCGATTTAAGTATACCGAAACCATTGACGGCAATGTTACAGAATAATGAGCAAGATAAAATAGTTGGCATTGGTAAGCCGATTCGATTGAATTAAATTTCATGTGTAATACGATAATGCTTTCACAGTAACAAATTGTAGATCTCGATGGATTAACTACAGACGATACAGATACGCATCTTTTAATATTTCGAGATGATACTTTAACGGTACAGAGTTTGGATGGAAATAGATTAGACTTAGATTCAATGAATTTGGATTCTACGATCCTACCGCATAGTATCGTTGAAAATATCGAAGTAGAATGTGATCGTACCTTATTAGAAGATAATAATATGATGTCGCAGGTAAGAATTCTCTGCATTTGGTTACACAAGTGTGTTTTAAAAGCTGTAGTGCTAAAACTTTTTGAGTATTATTCAGGTACACAATTTAGAAGTGATTAATCAAAGCGGTGTACAGCTTGGTGGAAATGCAGTTAAAATACTGGACGATCAGACAGCTATAGATTCTAAGTATAATGTGCTTAATAATAGTCACTATATTCTAAATGATGATAATATAAAGGTATTAAATACTGGAACTTTAAAGGTCCTTGACACAAGTGCTATTTTGGATGTGAATAATATGAAATTAATCGATACCGTTTCAAACGCAAGCGGTATGAAGGTAATGAATAAGAATGTGTTGATACAGTATGATACTGGGAATGTGTCAATTACGGAGAGTAGCGGTATACAGCAGCCGATCTCGACAAAGCGAAAGAGAGATGACAAACCGACGAGCACAAACAGCACGAGCTTGAATAATTTAAATTCAATAGAGCCGAGGAAAGCTAAGACGAAGTTACAAATCATTAAAAAGTATCAGAATCCTTGCGAGGATCTGGACGAGGCTAATATAAATTTACCTTTTATTAAGTGGCTGGCATCGATAACCGAGAGAATAAATCAAACCATGCATTTCCAATTTGATGGGAAACCCGATCCTCTAGTATTTCACGTGCCGCAAATATTCTTCGATTGCCTGCGGGAGAGAATATCTTGCGGCGGCAAAAAGAAACGTTTGCCAAACTCTACCACAGCGTTTGTCAGAAAGGACGGTGTGCCGTTGGGCACGTTTACTAAATACACGTGGCAGATTACTAACATCTTGCACGTGAAAAGTATTTTTGAAACGCCGCTGATACCCCTGGAGATCACAAGAAGTTTTGTTCAAAATGTCGATGGTACATATGAGTTGTACAAGCGTGAGGAAACGGATATTGATCGGTACAAGAAAACTGATAATAATGCATTGATTAAGCCTTTAGAATTAAAAACGTATTTGAAAGTTGGTAAGACCTACACTTAGGAAGAAGTTAATGATACATCGACTTATAAACGAATAAATATCTCGAGCATATGTTTACTCATAAATACAATATATTTCTTTATTTTATTTTACAGGAAATACCTCCCCAAACCAAGTCGAACCAACACCATTTTTGATAGAATGGATACCGGATATCCTGCCGATATCAAAGATTGGTGAACTCAGAATTAGATTCGAATTTGGTCATGTAAAAAACGAGACAAGCCACAGATGGAGGAAAATAGCCTTATTAAAAAATTATTAAACCAATAATTTTGTAATAATTGTATCTTTGTATTATCAAATTTTCACTTTCCTATTATTAACGATTAAATAGGATACACGATCCAGTGACAAAGATTTCTTTTTCGAAAAAAGAAAAACAAACGGCAAGTGCGACAGATAGCTTCATAAGTAATCCATTTAGAATATAGAATAATTCGTACACGAGTTTCTGTTGCAAAGGCAATAAAAGGAATGCCTTGCATTTTGGAAAAAGCGAATGTTGTAATCGAAAGCACGGTAGTTCTCTTGTTCGGAATTATTTTTTCAAATTTTCTTTAAAGAATTCAAGACTGATCTAATTTTATGCTACTCTTTTGTAAAGATAAAATTTAGAGGAAACATGGTTTCTCTTCGAATGAAAGATTCGTAATGATACATTATGCAATTAATTTATTGAAATTGAATGTATTAAGAATTATATTAATATTATTGTCAAAAATGTATTATATTATGTTATTCTTGTATAAGAATGTGATATATTGTAAATATATACTTTACATTGGATACCGTTATGTAAAGGGAAAAACATATTTACATTATACATGATAGAACTTAATGTGTTCTACGAACTCTAAAATAAATTATGTATCTAATTCATGCTTAATTGTAATTCTTTTCTTTAACAATTAGGTTCGTGATATTTCCCGAAATCTTATAAAGAAATGTATACTTATATATTTCAGATTCGTACAAAAACAAATTATCATTCTAAACCTCTCCACGTTTTTCTACCGATGAGATAAGAATCGCTAATCACTCTCCATAAGAAAAAGAAAATCGTTTCAATGACGATTTCAAAATTTCAAACTTCATGTTCGCGCCTTATTCCTAAGCAAGTTTGATCAATTTTGAATCATTGCAAATGAATTTATCCATTGCCGGTTCTGTGCAACGACTCATTCTTAACGATCCGTCACGGTATTGTTAAATTTCCAAATTGTACGATGCAACAATTTCGAATTGCATTATGAAAGCATTTACGAAGCTTTTTTTCTTTGAAGATGTGTATCGTAAAATAATGGTGCCCATAACCTCCATGCTCAGATGGGCTGTTATACGATACGATAATTCGCGAATGAAACGAGTTTTACAGCCGTACAAAATATTTCCCATGAGATTCCAATTTATAGAGTTGATCACAAAGAAGATTATGTGTGAACAACGTTCGTCGCAATTGATCAGTGCAGTGTTTTGAGCTGAGTTTCGAACGGAAGCGTTGTCCTTCCGGAAGCCGTCTCTGACGTAGAGAGCTAAAGAAGCGTACACTTCCATTTTCTCGATCCTCTCGGCGAACAGAGAGCACGTGTTTGCTCGCCGGTCGTGTTCGTCTCGTTTCATCGTACAAAAGTTAGCGTCGGATCAGCAGCCTGACCGAGTGTGGTTGCCAAGGTTCGGTAGCTTCTGATCGTCGTACAAGCAGGGCAAGATGAATCCCGAAAAGCTGAAGAAGCTTCAAGCCCAAGTACGAATCGGCGGTAAGGGAACACCCCGACGCAAGAAGAAGGTTCGTAGCTTTATTTCGATAGCCAGCGCGAATTTACAAGTCTCCTTACACGGCTCGCCGTTCCCGTTGATCTCCAGTCCATGGAACTACACACTCCAAGTGTCAATCGAACAACTCGCTGTTCGCCCATTTTCGAAAAACTCTGCCCCTCGATACCCGACCAGGGGGTCATCATTCTTACGTGACATTAAAATTCCGCGGTTATGCCCAGCGAGACACGCGTTACTCACCACTGCAGATCATCAACCCATATCCCGTATTCATAATACTATTTTTCTCATCCTCTTCTTTCATTTTTTTCCGTGTTAAACACGAGTTCGCCCGTGCCCGGTCCCTCGTGCACGGACTTTGAGCTGGTCACATTGATCTTGAAAGTCTTAGCAAACTTTACATAATACTATTTACTTTACAGTGTTTACGATTGCAATAACAATCGGTGTCTCCCATTGTTTAAGTAAATTCTGCATTGCGATATAAAAGCTTCAGAGGGAGAAATTTTACAATTGAGAAACAATGCACATCCTACGTATCCTCTTGTACGTTGTTATTTAATTTCATTCGTCGGGGTTTGCAGGTTGTGCACGCTACTGCCGCCACAGACGATAAAAAGTTACAGAGCTGTTTGAAGAAGCTGTCTGTGAACACTATACCTGGTATAGAGGAGGTTAATATGATCAAAGATGACGGCACCGTCATCCATTTCAATAATCCAAAGGCTCAAGCTAGTCTGTCCGCCAACACATTCGCCATTACTGGCCACGGCGAGAACAAACAGATAACTGACATGTTACCGGGAATCATAAGCCAGTTGGGACCTGAAGGCGTTACACAGTTGAAACGATTAGCGAGTACAGTTTCTGGAAGTACGGTCGGTAAAACGACGTTGGAGGAAGACGACGAGGTGCCTGATTTAGTGGAGAATTTCGATGAGGCTAGTAAAGAGGAGGTAATGAATCAGTCCACGTAACAGTAATTGTTTGGTTTATGATGATTTAAAAATCATGTACAGTGTGCGTAGAAGATTATAGGATAGGTATTGAACATAGTGTACATGAGTAAATTAGAGCCTCCACCTAGATTTGAGTACAGGAAACTAATATTTGTATCAACCTCAGTAAAGCTAGAGCCGAGTATATCAACCTGAGTAAATCTAGAGTGTTATTGTTGGGGATTAAATCAAAACTGCTCTCAGTGGGTCAAAAAGTGTGGAATTTGCAATAAACATAGTAGAATATTGCAATATTTTTTAACTTTTTGTAGTAGTTTTGCAGTTTGGGCTTAGTTTGCCTGTAGAAATGTTAATTTAGTAGTTCATAAACTCTTCTATCATCTTATAAGATTTGCGTATGTATGTAGTATAATAGTTGCAGATTTAGACTGAAAGAATTATAGAAATACAATAAAGTCTATTAATAAACGTATCTCCACTATTCTCGATAAATTTATCTTATATTACTTGATTATGAATAACAATGTTGCCACATATTTTTAATTTTATATATTATTTTCGTGTTGTAAGATAGTTGTAGCTAAGAAAATTCTTATAAGCTTGTTTCTGTAATACCCACGGATGTACACGTAACAAATATACTTCAAGGTTGCTCCAAAAAAGGAAGCGGATGAAAGTGATAAAGCGGCTGGCGATAAAAAAGAAGCTGTTACGATTGAAGAAAAGAAGGAGGCCCCCTTAGCTATGCCTGAAGCTTAAAGCATTCAGTGCCAAGGTAAGATTACAACATGATTCCACTTAAGTTGTATGAATTGGAAGATGGAGCGGATAAATCATTTTCCCGTGTTTTTCTTTTACAGCTATTTCGTACAACTAACAGTTGTAACTGACAAGTCGAGAAATACAAGTTGCAAAAGCAATGCGTAAACGAAGTATAACTATACATGCGTTATAAATACTTCACATACCATATGATAATGCTATATAAGTAACAGTTATCGAGAAATAAAAAAAAAAAGCTGTTACAAGAAATCAAACGTTTCTACGGACAATGTTCTTTACTGTGTTGCATTTTGCTAAACGTAGACTTTGCTTTGAGACAGCTAAAACGATCTTACTCTTCCTGAATTAACATTGCGTGACTGTAAGTCGTGTACGAGATCATCCGGTATTCGAATTTTAGGCATTTACAACGATTGTTGATTCACGCGAGACGTGATGCGAGATCGTGGATCTTTATTACAATCTTATTCATAGTACTTTTTCTCATTGTCACGTTGCGTTCGCATGTGATCATTACATCGGCCATAATGAACCTGAAAAATTTATAGAAGTATCGATTAGCAGAATAAAGAAAACTTTCTGGCAAGAGGTAAACAATGACCTTCCACCGATTCGCAACGACGCGTCGTGTACGAGGGGAAAAGAATTTATATAGATTGTAGAGAGATTTAAAAGAGAAAAAAAAAATGCGCGAAATACTGAGGCACCTCTATTTTAATTGATGGAGTTAAAATAACGGCTACGAATAAGAGTAGTTTTTTGCAACAGCTTTCCAGCGTGGAAAATAGGGTGTAATATTTTTTAATGTAATCTACGGAATAAATTCATTTGCTGGAAATGCGGGTTTCTACTTAAAATCTCATGTTTTCTCCAATATATTGTAGTTGTAATAATGTCAATATTTATATTTTCATCCATAGAATAGATCTGTAATAACAGTGTAATTATGGAAATATACTAATAAGTGCTACCTGTATAATAATAACATCCGTTTCTTAGTATCTTTCACTTACGATTCAGGCTTTTTATTCGCTCGCGCGTCTGAGCGTAATTTTGCTCGCTTTTATCGAACGTTACTAATCCACTAATTACTAATAAATAATCCACGCGTTAGATGGATGTAGAATTTTTATACACACATGTAGCAAGAAATACCACAAGCATGGGCACAATCTTAGTTTATTTTATTGTACAAATTATTTCATTTCTTTAGTCGTTTTCGCAACACACATTTCTTTGCTGAAGTGAAATTACTATTCTTTAACGAGTACGATGTCTGCTATGGAACAATGAAATAAATAAATAAATACAGCATGAATTTATTCGGATCATTAATTCATCCATTAATCGTTTAAAATTAATTTCGCTTGAGCCATTGTTTAGGTGTTATCAAATATGGTCCACCGTACGAAACTGTGCCGCGAAACAATAATAGTGAGTAAGATTTAGTGGTAATTGGCTTGGCGAAGCGGTGGCATTTATCCACTTGAATTTATTTCGGCGGCAGACTTATGTATAAATAGATTTATGTATTGAGCAACTATCCACGGAATCTGAACAACATTAATCGCACGCGTAATTGGTATCCTGTACCAACAGTTACAAGTGCCACTTATGTATTACACATTTAAGTCATCTAGCAGCGTGCGGTTGGAGGAAGCGAGAGACCAAGAGGAATCAAGGAAGAGAAGGAAAAAAAACTAGTAGACACGACGATCGCTGTTGTCTCCCGTTCGAGTAATCATCAGTCGGCTTCCGCGCCGCGAACGAGTCGTCGCTCAAACTGAAAGATCGCGAGCTTCTGATTTTCCCGTCATTCTTTACAGCCTGTCGCATTCAAATTTTCTGAAAGGAAGTGTATTAATCAAGCATTCACGAGGCACAGCGAATTTCAAAAGCTCGCGTGACGCAATGAAGCGAGGCTCCCGTGATCTTTAGTTTCTGTCGTTTCGATGATCGTGTCACATCATCGTCGCTCCACCATGTTGACACTATCTAGCTTCTTAGTCACATTATGTGATCGAACAAAAAGTCGGGGAAGAAGAATCTTGCCAAAGGACGAGTCGCTCTGAGAGCAAGGAGGAGGAGGAAACTGGTGCGCAAGAAGAGAATGGACTGTTGTCAACACGCGAAGCTGTGAACGCGTTTGGAAGCAGCTATTTTTGAAATTTCGAGAACAGGAAGATTAACCATTGCTCCCGTGAAATGGTACGAATTATCTAGCACAGTCATTCAGCGTTTCGTTGGAATCGTTCTCCCCTTTTAGTGTCAAACGCCTCATTCGACTCGAATTCAAAATGAAAGAAACGGGATACGCTTCCGTGGAAAACATGTTCTGTAGGAAATAATTCATTCACGCTTCCATAGTTTCTTCTGCGAAGCTTAACTTAGAAGTACAGGCCATCTTTGTCCAGTAACTGTTAATCACAGGATTCGTGTTTTGTCAAAGCTTCGGCGAAAATAGAAATTGGTAGCACGATTAAATAGAAAAGTATGAGGACTGAAGGCACCAAGGCCAATATCGAAACTGGTAAATATAGGTACTGACTGCGCGTTTTGAGTGTTTCTATTTGTACCTACTCGCGAATAGGTTAGTCGACACGGGGTCCCTTCGCAAACAATTACGAATTTATTAATTCGTGTATTCTCCTGTAGAGTCGCGGTGTCGATAGTAGCGCAGGCTAAGAGCGAATTGTACAAAAAATTGATAGGTGGAAACGTCAAGGGTATTTCAAGATCAAGTTATATTTTTGTAAACGTAACCTGTTTACGTTTTTTTCTTTAACGGAAACAGGAAGCTCACAACTAATCGAGTTTAACTATGGCTGCATGGGAATTCAGAAATGAAACGCAGTTAAAAGTCGAGCAATCTGAGAACAAGGTATTTGTCAGTGAGAAATAAAACTTGCGTTGTCGTACATTGTTCATTCGCGATATGAGAGACCATAGATTCTGTGTAAGCAGATTTAAGCGACCATGAATTCACGCTTTCGTTTACCGTACTTGCGGAAACGCTTTGCACTCGCCAACGTACTAAATAGTTAGGAAAAGGTGTCCAATTAATATCGACTAGTACGTTGCAACGATTAAAGCGTGTAAAGCTTGAATCATCGAGGTGCAAGGTGGACGATGCAACCTGTTACTTAATGCAGGAAGGTGCGTAGAGGAGTACCGTGTTGGTGTCCTCGAACTCGATCTTCTTTTTGCGCTAACGAGTCCCGATCAAGCGGAAAAATGTAGTACGAATCGCGTTGCTTCCGCCTGAACCGGTACGAATGATTTCACGCGAAAACTAATTTTTTTCGTCGCGCGCTTAATTAGTATTCGCGTCGATTGTACTACCCCAGAGGATTATTGGCCTTCCAGAGTTCGGGTAATTAATATTTCGATTAGAACGATCAACCTTCCATCCTTTTCGATAGATACTCGTGTTTCGCGTTTCGCCTCTCCATTTTTGTCATCTCTTTTTGTCGCTCTTCCGCGCGGCACAAGGTCTGCGTCTCAAAAATTCTTGGACATATTTTTTCCTTTTCTAACCAGTCTCGTTTCGAGATTTCCTTTTTCCTGTGCACGGGATTTTGTAAATGTAACAGCTTCATTCTTTCACCTAGTTCGTCGCTTATTTATAAATATTTAAACCAGATCCCATTTTGTGGGATATAAGATATTTAATATTTAAGATATTGATATTCAAAGAACCTGAAGTTTCCAAGAGTCTCCAAACTATTCGTATTAAAATTAGCTAACTTGGTTGCTTGAATCGCTGCATGGAAGTTGAAAGCTAGTTCCTCGCACAAGAAAGGTGCATTTGAAATGTAAAACCGAGCAGGTAGTTGGAACGTATCTAATGAACGCGTAATTTATCGAATTCATTGGAATTCTACGTTTAGTAGTAACAAAGCCTTGTTACGTTTCACGTGGAATTAGCAGTTGCGACAGAGGAATAAGACTTTCCAAGCCCATCCAGCGGCCACCTCGTGCCCCTTAATTATTTTCATCGTAATCAGTCATCGGGACTTGCTGCTCGCCCCGCGCGAATATTAAACAACGAAAGATAGATCTATCCCTGGCAAAAAATTAAATCCTGCATTAATTTAAAAACACCTTGCTCACGCACCGTGGTAGCGTCGCGCCCGCGAGCATTTGAATCGCAAACGAGACACTGTTTATTCGCAGCTCCTGCATTCAAGGAAATCGAAGAAAGTTGTTCAACTCCAGGGTTGACCTAACTTCCGTTAAACGTTTTATTTACGCGCCGCGAACGGAGTCGCCTTCGGGCAACGGCGGAGGAAGAAAACAAAGAGGAACGTCGATCGGGTACTCAATGATTAACACAAGCGGAAGTGGATTCTACTTAACGCGTAACAAGCATGTCATTAAAGTGTCCGACGATATAGTTCTGCGCTCCTCGTTACAGAGAACCGCCGTGTTCCAATAAAGAACCGTTCCCTTATCCGCGCTCCAACGGCTCTCGCGCAAATAAGGCGAGGCCGGCGTGAATTGATAGAACCTCTTTAAAAGAATAAAACAGGACAGAGTAAAGAAGCTCCCAGGCAAAAGAGCGTATAATCGCCAGCGAGCAGGCGGAGATACCGCGGAATAGAGCTGGCTCGTTTGGTGAACCTGAATGTCAAGTGGTGCTTTAACAAATGCGAGTGGCCAGTGGAGTGGTGGCGCCGATGAGACCTTGCCAGCGTATCTCGGTCCAGTCTCGTCGATCGAACGGCCCATCGAACGTCTCTCGATCTTCCTTGAAGCAACGTCCACGCCCCGGGTGGAAGGCACTGCCTAAGGGAAGGATGACAGGGACCAACGTGTCGGTACCGTCGATAGAGCACAGACGATGACTACGTTTCCCACGCCGTCGTTGCCGGGGCAGCTCCTCGTGGCCGTGTTGCCGGCCTGCGACAACCTGACCGACTTCGTCGGCCACTCCCGCGGCCTTGACTTCGCCCTTGACGCACGGCCGTGGCGGAACATCACCGAGCTCGACCAGCTCTATCGCTTCGGCGGCCTGGAGAACGTGACGTGCCTGGAGCACGCGCCCCGGCTCACCGACGCCACCCTCGCCAAGGTGATCGTGCTGGCCGTGATGGCGGCCCTCAGCTTCGCGGCGAACGTGGCCACCATCTACTCGATCGCCAGGTCCCGGCGACGCCAGCACAGCTGGTCCGCTATCTACGCGCTGATCCTGCACCTGGCCGTGGCGGATCTTTTGGTCACAGTGTTCTGTATTGGCGGCGAGTCGATATGGAGCTACACCGTCGCCTGGATCTGGGGGAACGCCGCCTGCAAGCTGTTCAAGTTCCTGCAGGTGTTCAGCCTCTACCTCAGCACGTTCGTCCTGGTGCTGATCGGGTTGGACCGGTTCATAGCGGTGCGCTACCCGATGAAGGGGTTCAACACGGCGCACAGGTGTCTGAGGCTGGTCATCATGGCGTGGGTGCTGTCCTTCGTTCTCGCTTCTCCTCAGGTGAGGCTTTTTATGGGGGCGGAGTTGGGTGTAGAGTAAGTAGGATGCAGCCTGGGGTGGTATATTTTGGGGACTGGCTAATTTTGGGGAGTAGCAAATTTTGGGGAGTAGCAAATTTTGGGGAGCAACAGATTTTAAGGAGCATCAAATTTTGGGGAGCGATACATTTTAGGGAGTATCAAATTTTGGTGAGTGACAAATTTTGGGGAGCAACAGATTTTAAGGAGCATTAAATTTTAGGGAGCATCCAATTTTGGGGACCATCAAAGTTTGGTGAGTGACAAATTTTGGGGAGCGATAAATTTTAGGGAGCGATAAATTTTAGGGGGCATCCAATTTTGGGGAGCATCCAATTTTGGGGACCATCAAATTTTGGTGAGCAACAGATTTTAAGGAGCATCAAACTTTGGGGAGCGATAAATTTTAGGGAGTATCAAATTTTGGTGAGTGACAAGTTTTGGGGAGCGATACATTTTAGAGGGCATCCAATTTTGGGGAGCATTCAGTTTTGGGGAGCATCCAATTTTGGGGAGTATCCAATTTTGGGGAGCGACAGATTTTGTTGAGCGATAAATTTTAGGGAGCATTCAATTTTGGTGAGTGACAAATTTTGGTGAGCAACAGATTTTAAGGAGCATTCAATTTTGGGGAGCATCCAATTTTGGGGACCATCAAATTTTGGTGAGTGACAAATTTTGGGGAGCGATAAATTTTAGGGGGCGATAAATTTTAGGGGGCATCCAATTTTGGAGAGCATCCAATTTTGGGGACCATCAAATTTTGGTGAGCAACAGATTTTAAGGAGCATCAAATTTTGGGGAGCGATAAATTTTAGGGAGTATCAAATTTTGGTGAGTGACAAGTTTTGGGGAGCGATACATTTTAGAGGGCATCCAATTTTGGGGAGCATTCAGTTTTGGGGAGCATCCAATTTTGGGGAGCATCCAATTTTGGGGAGCGACAGATTTTGTTGAGCGATAAATTTTAGGGAGCATCCAATTTTGGGGAGCGACAAATTTTGGGACGCAACAAATTTTGAGCGAAAGAAATGTTTAAACGCAGGCTTGAAACACTTTAAAAACAACTCACTTTTTATCATGTAGTGAATTAGCAATGACTCAGACGTGACTTGCCATATTGAATTAATTTTGAAATTGTGTCGACTCTTTTAAATTCAAATATTTGATGATATTTCGCGTAAGGGGCGGCAGTTCCAGCCCGAGTTCCTGCTACGATCACTGCCGTCGACGAGACAGTTCGAATATCAGTTTTGCAATGAAAATCTAATTTATATCGCCTGCCACTTAACGTTCGTCGAATACGTGGAATTTCAAGAGAAAAAGATTCAGTCTGCCACTGGTTTCTTTTCTATTTTTTGTAAACAAATATCGAGGACATAGCTCGGAGGTACACTATCGAGCGACACGCGGTTGCATGAAATTAGATATAAGTGTGATGTAATAGGCAGTCGCATAATTATCGCGTAATTAAAGTTGCAGTATTGATAATGACGGAAAGCTTATCTACCTTAATAAGAATCATCGGGACAGGTGAGAAAAAGAAAAAAAAACGCGTCAATCAGCCTGCCTTTGCTAGTTTGTCGCTCGAGACGTTTAATAAAAAGTTAATAAAACTCCCCAACGGAAGTGAGGCTTGAAAATTTAGTCACGCGCATCCACTAAACGATTCAAAAGGCTTTTTTCATATTCTCGTTCTGGACTGAAAAAATAAAGAAAAATGAACGTGTATAATGAAACATGCCTTATCAGTGTTATCAGAAAATGTGAACCAGCATTGTAATAATTAGTATATTTTTATCCAAGGTACTGTTTACAATATTGCCGCATTTAGCACGTAAACACGCGACTGAATGTGGTATGCTAGCGAAAAGGTAGACGAGTAAAAAATTGTATACACGATCTAGAAATGAAATTGTTTATAAAAACAACGCTTCTTCGAAAGCCACGCGACCCAACAAAGACGCCGCTCTTTTCGATCTTGTACATTGACGACAAATGACGATTGAACAGATGGTTCCCGAGAGTCTCCCACGACACCTGTTACGTATCTGAAAACACATTGATCCATTAATAAACAATATCTTCTCGGTCTCCTGAATTAATCAAGGAAATTTATCAAGAAACATAGAACGCTACATGTAGAAATAGCAGAGAAAACATTCTTCCTAAGAATGATCGTTAAATTTGAGCCAGAAGCATCATTAACCCTTTGAGTACCGAGATCCAAACGCTGAACGCACGCCACGTGCGGGAATGTTCAAATCCTATCCACTAACCATACTCGCTGGACGCCTATGTACGTTCCCCGCACAGCTACCGTACACTGTAGTTAGTAACACTCTAGATAATTATTTCATAATTCACGAGAATCCCCCGCATTGCTAACTACTAAGTTGGCTATTTCAAACTCCCCATTGCTATAATTGGTTCAACGTTACCAGTCCCAAATTTTGATACCAAAACACTAAATTCCTTAAAATATCAGCGCACCTTTCTAACTCGTCGCTGTGGAAAAGGTGGACGCAGCAGAGCTGCACTCGCTGGCCACGGATTCCTTGGCTCCGACTTCCGGCTTGAAGAGCTGCTCGTTCTCCGCTTTGTCGTTCGGTTCCGTACCCTTGTGCACCGCACATGGTCCTAGGCCACCGCATGTGCACTTCCTCTTCCTCCTGCTTGTACGCCTGCTCCTACGCCTGCTCCTACGCCTCCTGCTCTTACACCTGCACTTCTTCATTCTCCTGCTCCTTCTCCTGCTCCTTCTCTTGCTCCTTCTTCTGCTTCTGCTCCTTCTCCTGCTCCTTCTCTTGCTCCTTCTTCTGCTTCTGCTCCTCCTGCTCCTTCTCCTGCTCCTTCTCCTGCTCCTTCTCCTGCTCCTTCTCCTGCTCCTTCTCCTGCTCCTTCTCCTCCTCGATCTCGTCCTCGATCTCGTCCTCTTGCACTTACACATCGTCTTCTTTCGCCTCCTTCGCATGCGTTTAGGCTTCTTGCACTTGCAGCACACGCTCAACTTCTGCTGCATGCACTTCCTGCGACAGTAGTCCAGGAGGCTCAGCTCCTGCGACGCGATCTCCTGACCCTTGGCCTCGCTGATGATCGGCAGGACGTAATGGCTGCCGTTCTTCTTCAGGATACCGTACGCCACGCCGCGCTTCAGGGCTGTCTGCATCTGAGCAAGGGATTAGAATCGTTAGATGAATGTCTACGTTCACTTTTATAACGGCAGCCATGAGAAACACTCTCAACCTTCCGTTACCTGCACTGTTGCAAAAAGTACAACAGTTGTGAATATTTTTTTTTGCTGCTTTATAGCAACCAATCGGTTCGAACTCTTTTCTAATCCTCTAGCTATGCCTTCTGCACTTTATGAAAAATCCCCGCCTCTTTTACTCCAGCTTTTCAGTCTGGATGTGCAGGCGTCGAAGAGGAAAAGTCGCACTAGGAAAGCGCAACGCGCGTGTAAAAGTTCATTGGCAAAACACGGTCCAAAGAGGATTTATCGCGTGAAAGGTGTCACCAGAGCAATGCAAGGGAATAAAACAATACTTTTTTATAATAGCAGTCGTTTACTCAGCTCCATCTTTTTTCTTTCTTAAAGAAAACTACATCGCATTTTAGCTTTTAATATAGAATTATTTTAAAAGGAAAGTCGTAAGTATTCTTAGCTTACAAAATTTCAGAATACCAAATAAAAGCAACAGGTGAAAATTAAAAAAAAAAAAAACGATAAAATTGCGATGTTGTAAAAAGTGGACGCGGGTAACAAAAGGTTAAACATAATATGGATTTCAAGATTTAACGCGATTGAAATGATCGTAGACTGATGGTTACTGATATCCTTTGTATTTATTGGAATTAATACAAAGAAGCTTGAATCTAAAGGGGGAATAGTCAAGTTTGGGGCTCACGAGCTCTGGATAGCCCCGAGTACTTAAAGGGGGATTCCCGTGTATGTAACTGATTTGTTTCTTTTAGGATATTTAAACTTTTGGGGTATTTAATTGAACACCCAAAGAAGTCGAGGAAACTATGTTTTCTGTAAAATAATTCGTTTATTGCAAACTGTGGAGGTATTTCTCCGCGCCCTCTCCTCTTATTAAGAGTATGAAATCGATGAAGAAATGAGGACCAACCTGGCGACGTGCCACATTCTGTGGGACATCGTAGACAGACGAGAGATAATGCAGTATTTCTTGCGATGACGACCCCTTCTGTTCGCGAAGATTCTTTATCGCCGATATCACCAGCGCGAGGGTTTTAGTCGAATCAGTCACCATGATTGCGTCGGCTGCGAACTATAAAAGAATCATTTTACAGTCATTACGTTACCTTTCTAAATTACTCTCAACGCTTAAGGCCCCCCTACCTTGACGAGCGAAAAATGATGCGAACTTTGGGAATTTTTTAAAACAGAACCCTTAAATATATTTACTTCCAGCTTTGTGGCTTTATTTGCCAATCTTTAGAGAATATGAAAAAAAAATTGTATGCGAAAATAATGGTTATATCCGGAGTTATAGTGGTCCAAATAGAGCGCCTTACAAAAATCATATATGCGCATAGTTAGCATAAAATCCGCCGTTGTAGTTGTCTAAAATAGAAAATTAAAAATTTGGGTAATCTACATGAGTGTGGCTATCGTCTGAACTAGACTAAATGAGAAATTCTAAAAAGTAAAAAAAAATGACAGCGTCTGAAACATTCATTGATTTCTACAAAAAAATCGCTGTTTTTAAACGATTTTTTTTTACGACGCAAAAAGTCTAATTTTGCAAAAACCGACTTAGTTTTAGTAATAACGAGAATGGGACATCTACTAAAGATATATACCAAGTTTAAAGTAAATCGGGCGATTGGCTTTTGCGATATCATGCTAATCAATTCGTAAAACATCGTTTTGAGAAAAAAGCTTTTAAACTTGTTGTATTATGTTATAAATTATACTGTGATTCGCGATATTGAAGCATATGAATGACCAGCTTGCCATTTAATGTGTCACCGTGACAAAAACTTGCGTGTTCTATCAGTGAGAATGAAAAATCTAAAAAGATCGGTGGGAAGTAAATATTTTTATTTCGACTATTTATGAATTTTTGTCCACTAACTATTGCTTAATTTTTTTCATGAATATTTTGTGGAAACGTGATACATTGAGTATAATGTAGGGTATTTTATTTTATCCAGTGCGTGGAGGTTTTGTACGTACGACCCTTAACATGTTGACAGTGTCAGAAGGGGTTGTTTGACTAAGCCTAGGAATACCACTAAAAATTGTACTTTTTATCCTCAAGATGCAGTCGTGGCAAAGAGTTTAGCTGCTCAAATCCACTTCCCCCACTACAAATCCCTCCAAACTCACCCCTACCAGTTTTACACCCTATCCTCCCCTCAAACTCTCGGGCCTTCCAAATAGACCATAGCAAACAAGTACAAAATAATTACAGTGTGAAGAAAAAAAATAACAGTGTGAAGGAGTGAAAAAAGAATTAAGATTTCGGAGCCAATGAGCTCACTCTACATGCGCGAAACGGGTTCCTTCTTAAATGACAGGGAGTATTACCCCACAGCCGGGGTTTGTTGACTTATTCGTTTCACTACTCTAAATATGATAAAAACTACGACCTAGACTCGATTAAAACAGTTTTCAAAATTTGCAAACTTCTGGTGTGCAACATGCCAAGAAAATACCAATGGTCTGTTTATAAAAATTAGAAATGTTAAAAATTAGTTAACAAGCCCCGGTGTCTCCCCTACCGTTTTCTTCTTAATTAGATTTTTTTTAAATGTTGCCTAAATATGTACAAATATAGGCATACAATTTTCAATTACTATAATTGGAGGGTTTCTCTTAAAAAAAATCCCAAATATCGCGCTCTTTTTCAGGCCGTCAAAGTGGGGAGACCCCTTGAAGCTTGCTTCCTAAATGTAGTACGTAATGCACAAACACAGTGTGGTTCTTCATTCAGCAATAACACGAATAGGTACGTCAAACTTTTTTGACCTGACTAGTGAATCAGAACCAGTTAATAGGTGTCCGACGAACAGGTAATCTGATCGTCGAGATCTGTCGATAATACCCGTGTCATGATAAACATATAAACAAAAAGCAAGGCATTAACAAGGCTAAAGAAGCTCTCCCAACAAAGAGAACGCCCCGAGAAACTGTTCAGCATTCCAAAGCGTTCTACAGGCAATCTTTACAAATACAAGATCTGCGATTAATTCGAGGCTCAAGTTCTCCAAACGAAACCCACTGGTAATTTAATTCAGGGCCAGCTGAAGCCCACGATCAGCTTCCAGGAATATTATATTAAAAAATAAGAACAAGAAGAAATAGAGAGATAGGTGAAGGGAAGCTGTTACGATTAAAAAAAGATGTACCTCGACGACGGGGATGATAAAACGGCGCACAGATAATCCACGCGCCTTTTGCTCCTAAAAGTCCTTTTCATCGAGATCCCGGCCTTCAGTCCATTATTCGAGAATCTTATGGTTTCCTTCTTTTTTGTTGTTGGAATTTCTTTTAACGGGGAATACGACGAATTTTCTGCTGAAACGACGAGCCGAAATTTCCTTGCGTCACATTGCTGACGAATGATGGTGACGAACGAGCATCAACGTTTACAAATGAACGATGATATTCTGAGCGGCTTTGGAATGGATTTTTTTTTTTCTTTCAAAATCGAATCCGTTCAGCGATCAGAAAATTTTTCCATCGGGCTGAACGGGTGCGCGGAAAAACGCGCCAAGAAAAAGTTACACCGCGCGGGGGTACTCAGAGATGCTAATCGAATAAAAACGGTCCCTGACGCGGAACTAGTTATTGTAAATCGTTGCCATTAATCATAGCAACGCGGGCGACTGCTCGCCTCGTACATCCGTCGTCTTTCATCGAGTTTTGATCCCCGCGACGAAGATTGGAATTTATGGGTCGATGATTAGTACCTAATTAAAAAGGGGAAAAACCAGAATGACAGTAATTCTCGATTTATATCGGCACAAAGAAATGAACGGAGACATTCTACTTGTTTTCTTCTTCCCCGTTCGAAAAGCTGTGGAATAAATTGACTCGGAGCTGCGAATACAATGAAATCTTTCGTTCTTAAAAGCAAAGTTTATCGGTCGTACAGAAATAGTTCGTTTGAAGTTCATGAATATTTAAGAGTCGATTGGTTTCCACAAGCTGATAGATTTGTTGCTCTGGATTTAAATCTATGGGTATATGGAAAATTGTAAAGGAACGCGTGACAATTAAATGTACAAAGTACATTTTTTATTCCAGATTAAATAGTTTATCAAATCCCGTATTAAAATTCAACGATTTCTGTTAATATACAGTGCTGGAAATATAGATTGCTTTGGTCGAATATTGTTAACACTTTATCACTTATTATTAGTAGGGTGGATGTACCAGTGAATGAATATTTTATATTAAAATGAGTAAAATAAGTTATTAAAGTAAGGAACTAGTTAATTAGAGACTTCTTTTAATTTCTTTCTTCATGTCCAAACACTTTTTGCAGCACGTGGAATAAATCGCGCTGCAAATATAATTTTATAAAAGTGTTCACTCATTAGCCTTAAGTGTTCATTTATTGGTGCGTTTACCCTATTAGGGAAATATTATTGCAAAAATATGTAGCTCACAAGGGATGATCCCAAACCCGAAATTCAAAAAATTCTGAAACTTTGTGAATATGTAGGGGATTTCCTCCTAATTACAACGCAATCTTTGTTTGCTGCCCATATTCAATCGAAGGGGGTGAAAATTCGGCTATTTTCCGATTTTGTGTTATAACTCGCGAACTGTAAGAGATAGAAAAAAAGTTTCAAGACAAAAGTTACTTCTTTCAATTAAATCAACCATTTGGTGCAAAAATTATTTTACAGTTCACGAGTTATAACAGAAAATCGGTAAATAACCGGATTTTCAGCGGTCAATTACACCCCCTCAGAGTGAATTTGGGCAGCAAACAAAAATTGCGTTGTAATCGGGAGGAAATTCTCTACATATTCACAAAGTTTCAGATTTTTTGTCAAATTTCCGGGTTCGGGATGTTCCCTTTTCAGTATCTTGGCCAAAATAAGTTGGATACGAATCGTTTTGTCAATCATAGTGGAAATTCTGCGTGCTACGTAAATTTCAGAGTGACGCAATAAATATATAAATATTTCCATTACGGTATGTATCGAAATTAAAATCCCATGTTGCAGTAGGCACATGGGAATAAGAAGATGCATTTCCTTTTGTTTGCAGATCTTTATATTCCACGTGGCCCAGGGCCCGTTCATTGAGGAATTCACTCAGTGCGTGACCCATGGATTCTACACGAGACCATGGCAGGAGCAGCTTTACGCGTCCCTCAGCCTGTTCTTCATGTTCCTCCTTCCTCTAGCCATTCTTATCACTACTTATGTATCCACCGTGCTCACAATTTCTCGTAAGTACAACTTAAATCTGTAATTCGATCACTGTCTTTGCCGTAGCATCCTTTGCAGCAGTGGTTTTAAGGAGTTATGCCTACCTGCAAGGTCGGAAAACGCAAATATTCTCGGGATTTTTTTTTTTTAAATAAACGGTCGTATATTTTCGAAAGTATATATTTTAAACTTGTAGTTTTTTTTTTGCAATGCGATGTCTAAATAAATAATGTAATTATAAGCGATCTTTCGACAGCGTTTTTTTATTACGGTGACCACTGCAGCTTTGACCTGGTTCATGTGAAATAAAAAAATCGCGGGAATTTAGTTAGTATATTAGATTATCTAGTCCTTAATTGTTCATTATCCCGGAAAATTAATTTGCTACAAAGTGGCGGCTTCTCATAGCAAAAGTATCGATTTTCGCCACAGAGTCGCTCTCACTTCTCATCATTTTTCATCTGTAAAATAAAAACTACCCTACGAAAATGAAAAAGCCACGATTAAGGGCTAGATAATCTAATATGCTAACTAAATTTAGTCGAATTTTTTGTTTCTGATGAACCAGGTAAAAGCTACAGTGGTCACCGTAATAAAAAAAAAACGCTGCCGGGAGATCGCCTATAATTCCATTATTTATTTACCAGAACTTTGAAATATGTACTTTCGAATATACAACCGTTTATTTAAAAAAAACTCTTTAAGTTTAAAAAAAAAAATCCCGAATATACTTGTGTTTTCAGACCATACAGGTAGGCACAACCCCTTAAGCGAATTTAAATAAAAATTTGAATATCCAATTTTATATGTAAACTATATTCTGGCATTATAATATAAGAACCTTCTAATATTCTATTAAAACAGCAATTTTATTACTCTAATTTTATTTAAAACAAATTTTCACGCATACTTGTGCACGCGGCTCTCAACTTGACTACTAACACACAACGTATCAGAAATGAAATGCGTATATAAAAGAAACTAATTTTAGGAAGCGAAAGAATGTTCAGATTAGAGTTGACCAACACTAGCGTGGGCTACATGAACGGGAATTTGAACAGAAGGAAATTGATGCACCGCGCCAAAGCCAAGTCATTGAGAATCAGTGTCGTCATCGTGGCCGCGTTTATCATTTGGTGGACGCCCTACTACGCGATGATGATAATCTTCATGTTCCTTAATCCTGATGACCGTGTAGGCGATTACTTCTATTCTTCTGCAGTAACATCGAATTTATTTTGTACTGGGTTGGTGAATGTGAAATTGCCGGTAATTCATAGCGTAAAAGTTCTTTTATTTATCCTGGGAATAGAATAACAATAAGATTGCCGTCGGTAGCTAACGACTCGAGAAATCTCGCAGAAGCTGGAAAGAATAAAATAAATAAAATAGTTGAAAAGTAAAAGATATTTCCATTCACCAACCTAATACTTTTACGCTTATTATAAGAGGAATCATTTTTTTAAACGATTCTCATTTTCACCGACATGGTTGAAGAATTAACAAGCCCGCGATGATTCCAGCTTAGCGAGGATCTACAAAGCGGAATCTTCTTCTTCGGCATGAGCAACAGCTTGATAAATCCTTTGATATATGGGGCGTTTCATCTGTGGCCGCGGAGGAACCATAAGAACTCGTATAACAGGTAAATAAACGCCGTGAAAGGATATAACAGAAGATTCTACTGGATAGTTGAAATCGAGAGAATCATAATAAAACCACATTAATTCGTTTAATACCTTGCTTTATAAGAAGTCGCACTTGTTTATTATGGAGCAGACGTCGTTACGTAGTTTGTTTCGACAAAAAAAAAGCAGTTGGAAACTTCTTAAGCAGTCGTTAGTGTTTTAACGTAATTTTGAATGATTCACAGATTATTAATTGGCGTATCGATCTTTTTGTTCTAAATTAAGTGTGGCGGTTGCGACCTTTAGAGAGATCGCTAATCTTCGGATATCAGTAGCTTGTTCATCTGCAAAAAAGTAGAGTCGACTGTGGAAGTTGTTCCTGTAATTAACAAGGGAGATTAGGCAACACGAAAATTCAGAAAATTATGCAACTCTGTGTGCAAGTGGAGATGTTCATCCGTAACACAAGCCTAATCTTTGTTGGTGCCGTAGTGCGGTTTTGGGGGGTGAAATCACCCCTTGAGAATAATGCAGAATTTTCTTTCTCGAGGAATATCTCAAGAACCGTGAGAGATATCGAAAAGAAGTTTAACCCTTCGTTGCGTGCTGTTGCAAATATGCAACATGTTTTTTGTTTTCAATTTTTTGTTGTACCTAACCAGCATGTAGTGTGATGTAACTACTTTATCATGAATGAGACATATCCTAATGTCTAAACATTTACATATATTGCGTTGAACGTTGTAATTCCGCGGTTTTTAAGTAATCATAATCAAAATGACGGAAGCAGTGGAAAAATAAAAAAGCGCACTTTTTTTATTATTTTTCCCTTATTATCAGTGGCGGTTTTAAGAAAAAAGGCCCAGGTGGCAAACGTTGAGGGGCCCATTTTTCGAGAAGCTAAAGCGTTAGTTTACTGAAAACGGGCTCAGTGTAATAATACAGAAAAAAAATATAATTTGGATAAAATCGTAATTTTTTTTAAGGATGGGGCCCTAGTGGGGTCTTCCGAGCAGGGGCCTAGATGGCAACTGCTCATCGGCCGCCCTGTTAAATTCGCCACTGCTTATTATTATCACTTGTACGAGCCCAAAGTTGTATCTATTTCCCGGTATCAACAATTTCGACAGCACTTTCATTTAGTATTATTCATTTAATGGTCGTTTTCGTAATTTTCAGGGAGCTGTCCTCGACGCAACGGAGAATCACACGCACGAGTAATAATGATAGCAGCTCTAGGCGAGAATCGCGAGAAACTCGGGTGCCGTTCCTCTCGAAGAATAATTCGAAGACTAGTATTTGAGGGAGACCGAAACGGTGCTCAGTGGGGGTTGTACCAATTACGTTGTTCGGCATCGTGCAACATTGTGAAACTTGTATCCATAGGCGTAGCGAAGGTAGGGCAGGGGTGGGCGTTTGCCCCCCTCAATAAATTAATTTATTACAAAATAAAAGTAAATTAAATTGTGAAGTAATTCCACATTACACGACCCCGGTTATATTAATTCCTAAACACGTACATAAATTTAAAATTCGGTCTCACTATTTATTGCCCCTCTCTGAATGAAATCCTAGCTACGCCCATGCTCGTATCATGTTCCTAAATTTCGGACAGAGTGCGTTGAGCGCAGAAAAGGGGTTACTCTTTTCTTTTTTTTCCAAAGCACGTGTAAACAACTAGGGCGGAGTGTGCATACGTCTGTAGGATATTTTATTAGCCCTCGTCCTTTATGGATTCAGGTGTGTCTGTAATGATTACCAGTTAATTTTGTTGAAAAGTGAAGTGTATTAGTAGATAACAGTACCCCACAGACTTTGAGTATTTATGTATTTTATTTTTGTTTATTATAAGAAATTATATTAGAACGTAATGTAAGAATGTTAAAGTGAGGAAGATAAAATACATAAATACTCAGTGAGGAAACTTCCTCACTTTAAGGTCTACTTAACCAAGTAGGCGTTAAGAATATAATCATGCTTTTGAAGTAGATTGTACATGAACTCGACCCTTCGTATAGATAAAATATTACATATGTAAATAGACACATTTTTCCGGCAATACCACCAGTTCAGAGCACTACCAGTAATGGCAGTCAAAATAATAATGTTACAGTCAGTTAGGGTAATCTGGAATCGATGGTGATATAATTTCATATAAAATTTTGTAATTTAAAGGAAGAAGTACTTTTACTTCTCTGGAGTAACATATTTGTACATTATGTAGCTCAGTTTATATTGTATATAATAATGATTCTTTAATTGTGAGTTAATTGTAAATGACATCTCTGTGAAATGTATTGTCGAATGTTACCAA
The DNA here is from genome assembly GCF_050908995.1 of Andrena cerasifolii. NCBI lineage: Eukaryota > Metazoa > Arthropoda > Insecta > Hymenoptera > Andrenidae > Andrena > Andrena cerasifolii. The sequence continues at coordinate 9,435,699 of NC_135120.1, read as the reverse complement.
AAATATATTTCCAAAGGGAACTGTAAATGCACGAATTAGTTACATGAACGTAATAATTCATTGTTCTTATTTGGAGATTAAATTTATAAAAATATATCCAGCATACTCTAAACTATAGACTAGTCTAAACCACGCTTGCTTTTCTTTTCTAACATAATATCCAACGTCAAAAATTTCAAAGTTGATTTTCTCGAAAATGAAGCGCGATATGAAAAAAGTTACTCTTTCTTTTCTACTTATAGCAAGTAAATATTCATTTTCGAGAAAATCGACTTTGAAATTCTTGACGATGCGTCCAGTCGTGTATAAAGAAATCTACCCTAATGAAACTCTCGGGCGATTTGGGCGTAAGTGGAATTCGCCCAATACTGATTCATATTTGCGTTATTCGTAGAATTTTTCACCGTATCTATACTGCACTCCACTTAAAAGTAGACTCGTTCCGCGCAGGGATATCCTGTTGATTGGTAGAAAACCGGCAGGAAAACTGCTGCGACCAATCGCGTATGTCAGATCCGCGGGAGCTGCGCAGATCGGTCGCAAATCAGTAGGGGTGAAGGTTTTTTTTTAATTTATCTCCATTTGTAGTTCTATCTACATTTTGCCCGTTCGTAATTAGAAACTAGTTGTACATTTAAGGTGCCTTCATACATTCGCATTCTCACTCCATATCCATACCAATCACTCACGCACTGTAAATTCGGTCTTAAATGTCAATTGCGCGTCGATGCCATTGATTTCTCACGAAGGCGGTAATTTAGTTCAAATTCTACATTATAGTTCAACAGATGTACGCTAGATGGATGAATCGCAACCGTCGCGACGCAATAGAGGTAAGTCGATGGGTGCCGGAAGGAAGATCGTTCTTCGTACCCAAATTCTAGTCGGGAGAGTTTGACTTCCAGGATTAAAAATGTCAGCGATTACAAAAACAGTTCAGCTTTGCAAAAGTACGTATCTAAGCCGTACACGAATATCTCTTACCAAATATTTTTAAATCCTGCATTCTTTATTATAATGAACTTAAAACTGATTATTATATAACACCAATTCCTTTTCTGTATGACACGAAAATTAACAATTTTTTTAAACGAAAGTTTTAACTCACGCGCCATTGCCTCTTTTCACAACGTTCGAATAAATAATTTCAAAATGATGCAACCTGTTAAAGATATTTTTCAATTAATGTCTCGAAGGTTATGTATAACTAGTACATTGATTTCATTCACTGCCATTGCAGTCAATTTAGATAAATGGTAACCCAGTGTCATTTACAATTGTATATTAATTGCAGCTGCTGTAGGAGCTTCAAAACCTGTCCTTCATAAAATCCAATATTATGGGAAAGTGGAATTGGTTCCGCCAAAGATCTCTGACATTCCCGCTATTCGGGACGGTATCACAAAGCTGATACATTCTGCTAAAACAGGAGGATATCGTAACGTGACAGTACGCGAAGCTTGGCTGAACACGTTAGTTACCGTGGAAGTACTATGCTGGTTTTTCGTTGGCGAATGTATTGGAAAACGGCACATTGTAGGGTATAATGTTTAAAGATATGATGTACTACATTCGCATAGACATAATCTCTGTATAAATGTTAGGCATTCTCGTAAATACATATATGTATGGGGAGGAATATAAGCTTTATAAATAAACATTAATATCGTTCGGTTAAACCATCTTTTCGTTTCAATGTCATGTTTTATTTGTCGTGACATTCCAATACAAGTTGCAAAAATAGATGAAAACTCCAATTACATAAATGCATTTAAAAACATAATCATGACAACATGTGTTGCGTCGCATACTGCCATATACATATGGCTCCGCTAACATGGACATTTAACGAACGAATTATACCGAGTTGTGGTATCTCTATACAAGTATCAAATAGAGGTATCAAATTAGCTGGGATTCCATCCTTTTCATTTCTGAAAACAGCATTCATATAATAATGCCAGTAATCGTTTCAATTTTTTTTTGTAATCGCTTACCCCAGGACAAGAACTGTTTTCTTCTCGAACTTCATATTTAGCAAGTTCGTACTATTAGCTGTTTGTTCCACTCCTACTAAACGCCATCCCATGCTTCTTTTCTCCAACAGATATTTACTCAGTTGATAAGGTTTTATCTGAAATATTTGGAAGTTTATCATCGATTGCGAATATAGATTTTCAAGCTTCGTTGTAAAATATTATGCATACCTCTGTCATGGTTATCCACTTTTCAGCGGACACGCTGAGAGTCTGAAAATCTTTGTCCTTAACTTGATTCAAATTAGCAATAACTAATTCGTTAACGTTGAAAATCTCACAAGTACGGGCAAGCCCGCCCAAATTGGGAGCTCGATCGATAAGACTTGCTACAACTATAATCCCTTCATCCGTCAATACCTTTCTCTGAGACATTGATTCCCTGACTGTCAAATAAATGTCATTATTTAACGCATTCGTGGACATGGCAGGATTAATTTTCTTCTGAATGTCACTTAATTCTTCAAGGCTCGTTCCAAGGATAGAATGACCTGTAGTTGGTTCTGCATCGGCTATATTTTAAAACGACGCAGAGTGTAATGTCCTGTGATTACCACTGACATAAATATATATATATATATTATAAATATATAAAAATATACAAAATATATTATAATATATTTATAAGTGTCAGGGTTATAACATAAATATATAAATTATAAAATATATTATAAATATAATAATATATATAATATATTTATAATATATTTTATAATTTATATATTTGTTATAAATATTATATTAATTATATAATAATATATAATATATTTATAATGTATTTTATAATTTATATATTTGTGTTATAACCTTGACACTGACTGAATTACCTGTGGCTTTCATTAAATACAACGATGTTCTAGTCTCTGATAATGATCGGCTTGAATTAAGCAATCGAAGAGGATGACGAATATTTTCTTTAAAATTTAGGGTTCTAAAGATATCTGGAGTAATCCATTCACTTGCATCCATGCCAGTCAATCGAGGAAGTTCGAAATATATTGTCTATGAATACAACAACATTGATGGTATACGTCAGAGTTAGTAGATTTCAATGATCTGAAATAGTTTCTACAATATTACCTCCAAACTGTAGTCTTGTACAGGATGAAAGAAAGAAAGGTAAAAGTCATTGAGAAGTCTGCTCGAGTTTTTCATAAAATTTCCATCTTTTAAACTTTCGACCGTAGCTTCATATAATCCTCTGTACTCTAGTGTGACGTCGTCACAATTCAAGTTTTCTAACATTTTATACAGTCTGACAAAGATGACCTACGTTAAATAAAAATATTAACATAGCATATCAATGACCATATATCGCTTGATTTCAATCAATGAACTCTTCTACGCAGTTACGGTGTTCAATTACCTGACTATAAAGGCGCATGTTATATTGCTGTCCTAAGCAACAACGTGCGACATATTGTATTCCAATTGAAATGAAATTACGTTGATTTTCTTCAGGGAGTAACTTTGAAACATGATAAACAATACACGCTACTGAACTGACGCATCCAGGACGCGTTGCAATCGCCTATATAAAAGTTGTATCAATTAGACTTTGCACATTTAGGATTTACAATCAATCTTGAACAGGGGCAAACGAAATTTGTTCGAATACCTTTTCGAAAAACTGCCACAGCTTAACTTGAAACGTAATATTGTCAACAAAGATTCTTATTAATATCCATTCTTGCATTAATCGTACGCTGTGTTGATTACTTTCCATAAGTATTAAGTTACACAAACGTTCTTGTAACAGGGCGGAATTTAGCTGCAAAGAAATTTATAATTGTATTTCTGTCGACGGTTATTCTTTTCTCGAGTACATAGCATCTTGATACCTTATTCAAATTCGGCTGTAATATTAATAAACTTTGCAAGATTCGGTGCTTCGTTTTATGCATGGACGAATTATTGAAGTATCGTTTATTTTTATATTTTGCTAACTTTTGTAAAAAGTCTGGAAACAGGACTGACGCGTGCTGCTTGTCCGCACTAGTTATCTTATGAAACAGAACAGCGGAAAGTGCTCGGATACTTGCATCGTTATCATGATCTCTATTGATAGAATTAGGAAGTTAGTAATGCGTTGGTACTTAAAGTAATAAGTAAATACAAAGGTACTCACATCATCGATATGTGCTCTGGGTAACAGTCTTTATAATTCTTTGCGATATACAAATACGCTTCATTTTCTATCTGTTTATCTTTGCGAAACACGTGCCCATGAAGGAGACACTGCGCTAACGGATCTTGTACATTTTTCAGGCAGCACGCATTTAGTAATTTCAATTCGTTTAATAGAATTTTCTTCAATTTCGGTACATCGTTGCTCTGTTGAAGTAGTTGACCCAGAATCTAAAAATGAGTAAACGATTAATACGCAGGAAAGAAAGTCTCGAGACAATACTTTCCCTTACATTTTGCACAAAATCCAGGCCTTTGGGTAGTACCAAAAAGTTACTATTTAAAATAACTCCTATGAGATTCTTTATTGCCGTAAAGTACACTTTATTCTTTGTGCTTGACAATGTGGAACTCCAACACGTAGTAAAAATGGTTTCAAAACTTGATCTACTTTCCGGATTAGTGATTAATCCCCTTTCAACGATTACTTTCAAAATCAATGCTATTTCGGGAACAATCTCGCTCCCTCCCATTTCGTACAGATGGAAAATGTTTTCGAACCAATTAATATTTTCAGGCCATAGGTCTAGCTCTACCCTCGACAGAAATTGATTTGTAAGCTTTGCAAGTAGTAAATAACAATCCGATGCTATTTTCCCCTTGGAAGTCGTTACATCCTGGTCGTTATCAACTATTTGCATATCATAAATATCTAACAGAGGTCTTACATAAAACAACGTACAGTTTACGCTTTGTGTAAAATGTAAAATATGCAATGCGCACATGTAGTGCACGCTTGTATATCTTTCTATATTCTTAAGAATAAGTGTGCTCGTATTTTTAAAGTACTCCACGTACACTATAATATCTTTTTTCGGTAGAATCAGAGTGCCATTACTAAGAAACGAAACAATTACAGCAAGATATCTGTTTACTTCTTCATAATTGAATGCCGACGGTATGTTTGTACAGCTTTTCAGCAGAAACTTTAAAGCATTATTAATGTGCGAGAATAACAATTGTACGATGCTTTTGCTGCTCCCCAAGGCACTTAAATTAAGGAAGTGTGACATAACTTCTGTTATATAAAAGATCTGTGTAATATCTGCATAAGGCCTTTGGGTAATTCCATTAAGCGAGGACAACCAATTATTTAACGTTTCTTCTGCGCAACATGGTCTCTGTTGCAGTATCAACCCCGCATCGTGCAATATAAAGATTATAATAGCAAACTTCGCAGGACTTGTGTTTAAAGGTGTTTCGTAATTGAAATGCTTCTTGCACATACATTTTACAAACTTCGTCGCATCCTTTACAGTCAATGCGTTTCTCAACCACGTTGTTATAATGTTCCATGAAAATGAACCCCTCACCAGAGCTTCTTCAATTGGGAATTCTAATAATGTATCTATCACTGCTTTCAAATCGTGTATTTTCTTTACGGAGAGAGTAATTGTCTTCAAAAGTTCGATCTGCGATGCGACCCTTAAGATGTGCGAGTGCATACTTAAATTCTTTTGTACTAATGATTTTGTTATAACTATTTCGCTACCTTCCCAGCAGTTTGATGTTTTACTCGAGACTATTCTTAAAATTAACATCATATAGAATATAGGTATAGGAGCCCATTTTTGTTCATTCATTATTGTGAGGAGTTTATCGATAAATTCGGTATCTTCTTCTCTCGCGTGTACAAACAATGTTACGATATCATTTAATATTTTTGGTTCTTGCTGATGAGATTTACACTCGTACAAAAACGTATTGTTTAAAGTACAGACAAACAATTTCAGAAACTGATGATCGTGTATAATCGTCCGTAATTCACAGACGTATAATATGCCTAGCTTTACTACGGTATTATTTTCATGATGAAACAACCTTTCGAAAATTAGCTGCAACCAATAGTTATTAAAGCAGTTGTTGCACGAACCGTGCTCTTTGTTCCCTTTTACTAACTTCGGCAGATGCGTTAAAGCTGGTACTATTAAGTGATACTGTTTCTCTTCTAACGCTTCTAACACCAAGAAAAATTTCTGCCTAATGCCAGCTATCGGCGCTTCGATATTAGTTGGATCCTTGCACACGAAAGGAACAATGTCCGGTTTCCTTAACTCTACCATACTTTCACCTATGTTACTCATGAAATCAGTTATTCGTTTCATTATAAACAACGCTTGTTTACGGTACTGCTGCGTCGGGGATTTTAAAGTCCCTAATATTAACAACCATAACTGTTCCGTGTAGCACAAAGTATAATGCCTAGCATCTATGTCTTTGGAAGTTGGTGAGAAGCACGTGTCGGTTATAATGCTCAGCATGCTGAGTATATCTTTTGAGTCTTGCAGCTTATTTAAAACAATGTACCATATGGTTGGTAAAACATGTTCGGAGCCGAACGTATTTATCAAAGTAGGAAAATACGAGGCGAACGTTTGCCACTCCCTGTGTTCTTTAGCATCCAGCCACATTGTAATATCCTCGACAAACAACGAGATAAAATATCTAAAATTCTTCGACGTCATGTCCTTATGCAGGAATTGTCGTAATTGTAAAGCTTCTAAAAAACATTCCATTATTTTCATGTAAAAGACCCTACTTATGTTATCATTTAAAATTTGAATGTTCGAACTTTGAAACTCCACCAAATGTTCGCCGATGCATTGCGAATTACAATAGAGTATGGTATGTAAAAGTACAATGTCATATAAAATTGATAACTCTAAAAAGTCCTGCGACTCCATCTTCATGTATAAAACATTCTTTATAGTTTTGAAACATAGATCGGTGCGAACCGTTCTCGGATATTTCTTTCCAGAACAATAGACAAGCTGATACTCGTAGCACAATATCATACGGAACGTCTTTAACTGATTGTTATCCAGACTGTTCTCCATTACCTTGGCATCATAATATCGCACTAAATTGTGCAATAATTTAAAAGGATCGTTTTTAAACGTGGTTTCAGCGAAACCCAAAATTGACGCATCCGTTGTCGGGAAACGAGCGTACCGCTCGTGCAAATCCATTTTACGCTCGCACTACTTCTATTTCAAAATTCTATTCCTTCGCTCTTATATATTTATCCTTACGTGCATGTTATGTTTATACCGGAGGATACACGATATACGCGCGAAATCACAATTCGCGAAAGTGGCAACTGTGTGTTATCGACGGTCGAGGCGTGTCGTCTCTTTCCCCGCTTTTTCTAAATAATCTAGATATCCCAGATTTATTCAAACTTTCGAAACACAGTGTTTTACTCAGCTCGCATACCTGTGTAATATGCTGCGAGGCGTACGCACCACACGCACCTAACCAATAAACGTGCACGTGGGCACGCCAAGTTATAAATATATGTACACGGAAAGGTTTATTAGTTATTATAACGATAATAATAGTAACGATAGCTTTTGAATAAAATGTCCCCGTTTTGAGAGCGTGCTCCCCGCATCGGAATCTAAAGCGGACCCGCGGCGACGGAGATCTCAATACTCAGCAGTTTCAGGGAATATTGTATTTTGTGACAGTAGAAACGAATGAAGGGCAGTAACTTCCTGAAAATCATTAGCTTAGTCAAACAAGTGGTTATAAGCCGGCACATAAGTTTGACAACAATGGCTAAAAGTAAATTTGAATACGTGAAGGAATTTGAACGCGACGACTGTTGTTTGCCGAATTGTTGGATTGTGGTTAGAATAGACGGGCGAAACTTTTCGAAATTCTGCGACGCGCATCAATTTACTAAACCGAACGATATAGCCGCCTTGGAATTGATGAATCGGGCGGCTATTACGGTTATGGAGGATTTCAAGGAGATTATTTTAGGTTTCGGTCAGAGCGACGAATATTCGTTTGTCTTTCGAAAGGACACGCAGCTGTACAAGAGGAGAGGTGCGTATATTTCGGAAAATGTATAGTTCGTAACAGGATAACCATCGATACAGCATTAATACAAAGCTAAATAGCGTGCTGGAGACAGATTTTACTGTTGCGTTAATACGCGCGTTACATAATATGTCATGGAGCTCCTAGAATTATTTTGTTAATAATCTTAATCTGATGTTTCAGCTTCGAAATTAATGTCCAATGTAAACTCCCTGTTTGCATCATCGTACGTTTATCATTGGCCACGTTTCTTGCGGGGCAAGGAGTTGTATTACCCTCCTTCCTTCGACGCACGTGTCGTTTTATATCCCACAGATAAGAATTTGAGGGATTACTTAGCCTGGAGGCAGGCGGACGTACATGTGAATAATTTGTACAATACTTGTTTCTGGAATCTTGTGTTAAAAGCTAAACTTACTCCGAGTCAGGTAAACCTAGTTATGCTCTACCTTTCCTCAGTGTAATTTAACTAAACACTTACTAGTCTCATTTCATATTCAGGCAGAAGAACAACTTAGGGGTACGCTAGCGTCGCATAAGAACGAATTACTCTTCCAAGAATTCGGTATAAACTACAACAACGAACCTCCCCTCTTCCGGAAGGGTACTACGCTTATAAGGAAGTTAGTGCCCGACGGCACTGGCAGATTAAAGCCAGCCGTGGTTCCATTGGTGGATGACATTATCGCGGATCGTTTCTGGAAAGAAAATCCGGAAGTAATCGGATTGAAAAGTCTAGCAACTTATCAGCCTCCGAACTTAGTCAACAATGTTATGAAAAATGCGATGCCTACCACGACGCCTCCGTCGCCGACTACTAACATAAAACACATGAACAACGCTCCGCCGCTTTCTATCGCCAACGCGAACTCTATGAACGAGGAAGTGCATCCTACGAAAAGTCGAGACTCGGATGCTGAAAGGATGCAGTGCGAGAGCGAACGAATCTGTAGAAGATAAGCGGCGTTTTATTTTTATCGAATAAATTTGAGGCGCATCCTAACGGAAAATAACGAAAGTTTATTTTTTAGTATTTCTCTAAATATATTTTAATTTTGCTCTATTTAAAGAAGTGGCACTATAAAGGATTAATAATTAGTGGTGGAAGGATCGAACTGTTCAAAAGTAATTATTTTCATTATAACTCCGACGCACTCGTCTTCCACCGAAAGTTATATGTTTATCTTGCCACTTTAATAGAAATTATATTTTCATAAAATAAATTAATCATATCGTATGTATGCAAGTACATGTACCTACGCGCGCGTATGTACGCACGTGTATATACATTTGTAAAAAGTGTTTTACGAAAGAAGGACACGTACGCATGTGTTTAACGAATATTTTTCGTTGGGATTTTATATTTTGAAACCAATTCAATTTCAACATCGTGTTTTTTAATAGAGGAGAAATTACACCGAATAATATTAAATTATTTATGAAACAAAAGGCTGCTCTAGAGTAAATATATTAAGATTTTTATAAGGATTCCTGTTCGTAAGCGTAAACGGTACAGATTGTAGACGAATTTCGTATGCTTCGAGAATTCATACTCATTTCTTTTTTTTTGTAGTTAAAATTACAAACCGTTTTCAATTAATGTAGGTTACATTATAAAATTTCACAATTTTGCATGTATATGTTTATACATTTAATAATAATCAGTTGTGTTGAACACTATTACGCGTAGAAATGAAATAATTTATTTGCCTTATTGTTAGGAGAGAAACGCACGGAACGTGAAGCATTTTGTAATGATTTCTACAATGTTCCCCCATCGTTTCTGCTCTATTGCAGCTGCAATAGCGCGGGAATTATGTGGGAACGCAGATAGCGGACGTACAGATTATAGACGCATTTCGTATGCTAGAGAAATTCATACTCATTTTCAATTAATTTAGGTTATATATTATTTTATAATCTTGGATGTATATGTTTATACATTTAGTAATAATCAGTTGTTTTGAATACTATTACGCGTAGAAATGAAACAATGTATTTGCCGTATCGTTAGAAAAGAAGCATGCAGAATGTAAGCATTTTGTAACTTTAAATATTATAAATACTTTTAAGAGATGTGTTCTGTTTGTAACATTGTACTCTTCGAGCACATTTATGGAAGCATAATTAACTACGACAATTTATGAGAAACTGATGATCGATTAGTAAACTATTAATTATACGATATGTACATACAAGTAATAAAATATCTTTCCCTCTTCTCCCAGCAAGATTGTTAAAGAATGAATGAAATTTAGTAATACAAGACATTTGAATTAAGTTTTCTGAACTCATGGAATGTATTATATGTCGTTTTTTTTTTATATTACAGTGGAATCAATAATTACAACGTCGGGTAATATAAGACACAACAAATATACTGGTCTACATAAAATACATTATATACATCTATATAATATAAACTCTTGTTTATATATCATAATAACAGTGCTAAATAATTTTTAATACCATTCTTTCAGTTTGGCTAGACATACAGTTTCCTGTTCGGTATTCCCTTACAAATTAATTATGGTTTACATTTATTTGGCAGTTCCCTCTTCGTGACAGTACGAAATACTGTGAAATTATTAACGATTCGTGATTGGGAAATAATAATACGGAGGAAGGGTGACAAATTTTGTATAGTATTGTATAGCCAGACATAAATAAGCAGTGTAACAGAACCTTAGGCGGCATTAAAAGATTGGAATGTAGTTATCTATTTTAGCACGATGCTTCTGTGCAACGCATTCTGCTATCCACACAATATTGCGACATTCTTGTTCCTTTAATTTAAGGTAACTGTAGAATACCCCGAAGTGGAACTGTTGAAGAAAAGCATTCACGTTCAAGCGAACCTACAATAATAGCATTAAGATCAATAATCTCCAAGGGATAAGTTTCATTACGAAGTTATTAATTTTCTGCGGTAGCGTTTAATTTACCTCATGTTCGAAAAACTTATCTTCTAAAGTCTTATCGCCGGGGTTGTTGCCTGCGCCTTCGAATAAGGCACTGTATTCCTGCAAAAGCAATACAAGTGTAGATTCGTATACACAGATATCTATATACATATCGCAGTGCTATAAAAGTACGAGTGAATATTTTTAAAATATGCACGTACTGCATAATACTCTGCTACAGCTTTGACCTGCTCGTAATCATCAGCCCTGGCCAATGCTGCTAATCCATCTGGATTTAATTTCCCACAACGTGGATACAATTTGGCCCTGTCGTCTTTGCCCAACTCAGTTCCGAATGAATTGATAGTGATAATAATAGCTCGTCTATCCGCTTCGAACTATAAAGATAACGTACACTTAGCGTGCAATGTCTCGAAGCATCTCAAATCTTAAGCATCCCATTAATTGTATCAGACTTTGTACCGCAAGTATCTCGCACATAGTATCGGCGGTTGTACCGCCGATCTCCTTGCAGAATTTGTAGAACGCTTCCAAATAAGCTTTGTACAATGTGTTTCTGATGATCTCGATGTTCATTTCATCCAGATCCTGTTCAGAGATGCAGTCCACGAAGAAGGGCGCTGTAGAAAAACTGTTTTTAATACTCAATTCCAATATTCGCATGCCCCGCGTTATTAAATGTACATACATACTTTTAATACGAATATCTCTTAAGAAAATCTGAAGATAAATCTACACCCTTGGACCTTACCTAACGGAGTGTCTACCAACACTGCATTATAAAGTTCAGCAGGTGTAGCTGCTACGTGAATCGCTTCCATTTGCTCGAAGCTTCCTAGGGGGTGGCATTTAGGGATCAATTCTGAGATTGGTCTTTGGTGCAAAGTACCAGTGATCAGTAGGATAATATTGTCGATCATGTAGCTGTAGGTAATGAAATCTAGAAACTGCGACAACGGCTCGACAGAATGGTTGCGCATGTGCTGGAACTCTATGACGAGCTTTTCCCTCAGCTTGTCATCGATTACACTGACAGAGAGCGGTGATGGTTCGTTAGCCAAGAAACTGCCATAATCTGTACCAGCTAAATGCAGTTTCAAATCTGTGCGAACAATCAGCATTTAATAAGCGGGTAGGCTAATCACACGCGAAGGGTTAAATACGCATTGGATTTAAAGTGGCTAAACGTGTTCCGGTGAGGAAATCATAATTGCTGAGGGGAATGTACCTTCGAGGGTCTCGCACTGTACTAGATTGAGGTAATCGCTCTGTTGAAGAATCCCGCATTTAAATCCGCGGCAAAGACCCTCCAAATATCCCCCGTCGATATTGAACATGCAACCCTTCATTCTGGACGCTCGTTTATTACAATCTAGAATCGCCACACTAATCGAAGCACAGATACGTCAAAATCGAACTCGGGCTCGCCCTTTTTCCGTGACGATCATATGACTACTAGGCGAGAAGTTCACCGCAGGCTGCGAAAAGCTGGAAAGTCGTCCAGATGGCAGTTTATCAATCTCGAATGACTATCGAACATTTAAATTTTGAATGTTTCATCTGTACTTGGGTTTTCGATCGGGAATCTTTTAAATTAATTTTAAGTTTATAGGTGTGGGAGTCGGAACGATTGCTACTTGAAAATTATTCAATGGTAATTTTCTGTGAACTATATTTTAATAGTTAATCTGTAAACCCATATTTTGGGCCAGATTGTGTCGGTATACAGCGCATTGCATTACCGGTGTCTACCCCCTTAAATTAAAATCTAAATTAGAATTCTGAGATAACAGAAAACTTTGATAAACCTATTAACATAACACGTGAGTATTTCAATTCGAAAAAATATTATCAACAAACTTCATTCATTCTTCTAATCAAATTTCCGCGCGCAAAACCATTCACATATGCGCACTCATGCGACACTCACACAAAACCCCACAGTCCCCATAACAGAACAAATATGTATTTAAATCATATTTTGGAGCAATAAATAACTAATATTTTTTATTCAAAATGATTTGCAGTGCCTCCAGTCGAGGCTTAAGTTCTCAAATTGCAAATCAACAAAGAAATAACAAATTTGTATATTCTTGTATGTAGCCTCCGTTCCAGTGAATTGAACTATCGCGGAAAATTATTGAATTATCGATTCTCTACTTTGGATTTATGTCTTGAAGCCACGTCCCAGAATACAGACCCTTGACTGCGCCCCTGCATTATACTTACAATCACTTTGTTTACAACGGATTAATTATCATCAACATTTTTCTATTCCGTGCGACGTATGACGCACGTCTGTAGAATGGCGTTTCACCGAGATACCACTTTGTATCTGTAATGTCATTTGTCTGCACTGGCATTCTTAATATATTACTAATTACAAATTGATTCGCAATAGTGTATATTTTACAAAACAGTATGTTTGGAAAGAAAGAGAAATCGAAGCGGCCAAAACGGCCTGCTGGTAGCCTTGCACAGGTATTATCTCTCAATATTTTTAACCTTATCTTGCATTCACGTAAATTTTTACTAAAGACCGTATTTTTTCAAAAGTACGGAATCTTCGAGATACCCGAAGGTTTAGATACAATGGGTAACAACTTTGTGGACGACGATGATGATGACGATGACTTAGAAGCTGAGTTAGCAGCACTGACAGCTAGTGACGATAATCGCCGAAAACCTACACGCAGTGGTAAGGAAATGCCCCTTGTGTATTTACTGTGGCCCGATGGAAAGAAGACGGTTGAAATGTCATGGGGGCAAGAGGGGTTCGTCGCTTGCATTGGCTCCCACCGCCCGTGTCCCGTTTGCTTACTTTGTATTTGTCGACGTTGCAGCGCCGGCCAATGGGGATATACTATTCGGACCTGATATTCGGACCCTAGAGTTTCTCGACCGACTTCTTTTCATCGGGGCACAGTACATTTGATTCCTTGCAATATCTAACGACTATATTTTAAATCCGACAACGTGTACGTAAGTTTCTGACAAGACTATCTTTTCAGCACCTCGTAAACCGGTTTCCGATGCCGATTTGAATGCAATGGTAGCTGCGAGTCTGCAGGATCATGATGAAGAAGTATCCGACGGAGATGATGATCCAGAACTATTGGTATAGATTACGTCGCTTATCGTACATTTTCCTTGGTTAGACAGTTATATGTAAAAGAATTTCAGACATTTTGTATTGCACTAGAGTGAACTTAGGATGATCGCAGGCGACGAATCTCCTGAACCTGCCTCGCCAGAGGAGGAAGAGGCTTCAGCACCAGGGAACGTAGAACCTTCTGAATCAGAGGGACGTAATATGTCTACGGGGTCCGTGATTCAGCTGTTAGAAGAAAGATTAAGATTTTACCAAATGGCCGAGAAGAAAGCGAAAGAGGAAAGTGAGCCAGGTCGAGCAAGAAGATTCAGTAGGGGCATTAAAACGCTTAAAGACCTACTGCACGACGCTCGGGCAGGGAAGACTATTACAGAGGCTGATATTCCTCCGCAATTACCGCAATCGGCTATCTCTGAGTTAACAAAAGAAGTATCAGAAAGTAGCAACGAAGGAACAGCAGGTATTGGTTAAAGAGTAATTATTAAATGGTTATCTCTATTCGTTATGCGCTACATGCATCTCTTCTAGAAGGAGCTAGTGCTCCAGCCGAAGCTGGTACAACATCACCCGTAGAACAGGATACTTCTTCGGAGTCGGTTCCGACAAAGACTATAGATGAAGGAGCATTAAATTTATTGAAAAGTAGACAACAAGAATACAAGACATCAGCGCTAGCATGGAAAAGAGCTGGGAACAAGGAAAAGGCACTCCAGTGTGTGAATATAGCGAAACAATTTGATGTAGTCATCGCAGCAGTAAATGCGGGTGAAGCAGTCGACTTATCGGACATGCCGCCGTGTCCAAATAATCCTGTGTCAAACGCAGCTGCTGCCGCAGCAGAATCTGAGAAGGCAGAAAGCGAAACACAGCAGCAAACATCTGTGGAAACACCAGCTGCAGGTGAAGCTTGAAAATAATTTCATATACATTATTACAGTTAAAATAATTAAATTAAGATAATTATGTTCTCAATTCTTCATAACATGTTGAAACAGCGGAAGCAAAACCAATTGGCCCAGAAAATATAGAACTCGCTCTGAAGGAACGTCTCGAAGTGTATAGAAGATCGAAAACAACTGCAGAGACTGAAGGAAATTCTTCTAAAGCCCGAAGATATGGTCGTATTTGCAAGCAGTTCGAAGACGCTCTCAAGTCACTAGCTCGTGGGAAACCTGTCCCCTTGGATGAATTGCCTGTGCCGCCTGGCTTCCCACCGCTTTCGACTCCTCCGCAACCTGACGCGCCTGCGCCAGAAGTGGATAACAGCGAAAGGGAACCAGAACCAGCGGCACAAACCGTCCCAGAACCCGAAGCACCTGAAAACAAAAGTACGTCAAGTCCAAAAAGTCCTGTTTCTCCTTCGAGAATACAATTAGGTGTGTAATAGAACTTATAATATCCAGCAGGGTTTGTTACTCTTATATCTTACTAATTGCTAGTACTTATTATCTTGTAATCGTAGGAAGAAAGCAAAATCAGAAAGCCTCGCGCGCAGATAAACAAATGGCGCTGTTGAGTCAGCGTCAGCATGAATTGAAACAAGCTGCTCTTAATGCGAAGAAGGATGGGGATCTGGAATTGGCGCGTACTTACCTGAGGCAAGCGAAAGGGATTGATCCATTGATCGAAGCTAGCATGTCCGGGCTGCCGGTCGATATGAATTCTATACCGCTGTCCCCTCTGGCAAAAATGGAGCTCGATGCTGGTGGTATAAGTGGTCAAGCTGATGACAGTTTTATGCTAGTAAGCAGCGTGGACTGTTTGGAGGAAGCAACGGGAATGGACGAGCAGATTTATGAAAATCTTGACTCCCAATTACTGAAGCAAATTAAGGTGCGGTAGAAATATGATGCACGTGTTTGTAATGATTTATTAATACAACTACGTAACCATTCCTTTTATAATTCTAACCCAGTGGTGCTTGTGTACCAGAGACCATTCGAAAGCATTGGGAGACGTACCCGGATATAATAGATGGGAACGATTGGCATTGGGTTACAAACGAGATCTGGATATGTTGAGAGTTCGGAAGCGCGATGATCTGCCACCGCCGCAACATCATTATGAGACAAAAACTTACGCCATAGTCCAGTTAGTAATCTTTTATGCATCGCGAGCGCGTCAAATATCATTGCACAGTTGTAGACCTTATGGTATTTATTATTCTAGGAGTTGTACAGACTTAAGCGATGGTGAGATAGAAATATCAATAATAGGAGGAGTGAATTATCCAAAGGATGTAGATACGTATGTTATGTTCGAGTTCCCCTTTCCTTCGGATAGCCCTCCGACAGATAGAACTGCCACAGTTAAAGGAACGTGTAATCCAGAGTACCAAGCAGTATTTTCAGTAACGGGAATAATAGATCGTTCGTCGAGACAATGTCAGCGAGTATTCAAAAGGCACGCATTGAAATGCCAAGTTTGGGCAAAAGGGTAATTAAACAGAGTGATTCAACTAGATTTTATTACTATTCCGCTAATTATATACAAAAACTTTACAAGTTATGATTTCCTTGCCACTTTCTCGTGCACATGCATTTAAATATTTAGTTACGATGAATTCCGTTTCGATAGCGCACACATCGTAAGATGCTTAGATTTGCATTTACCGAGTTAGTAAAAGATAGCTGAAGTTTTAACATCGATGAAATGCATTAATATCCGTTGTGTGTAAATAATGCTTTGGTCTATGTAGTAAAGTCCTATGCCAGACGATTTGCCATAGCGTTAATATTAAAAATAGAAAATAGATTAGTACGTTGGTTGCAGATGCTCGCTGAACTCCTTCTTCTGTTGCACTCATCCAAGGTATGAAAATTTCAAACTTCTAAAGAGCACACAGCTTTGAAATCATCAGAAACAATGTGCTATCATCTTAATGTTTTAAGAATCGTTGATCATTAGTTCAAATTCCTCCTGGCTCCTCTTCTTCTATCTAACTAGTTTATATTGCAAATATTATGCTGCAGTTTCAATGTATTTAAAAGTCACTTTGCAGTAATTCTTATAAAGTTAAACGAGAGAAGCATTTGTTTCAAGTCGTACGTACATGCTTTTGTATTGCACGAGCAAGCTGTGACAACGTATATATTGTTCTATTGTATTCCAGCCTTAAATTACGATGCCCACACAATTACCCACTGTTGCATGTAATTAATATTCTTTTGCAGAGGATTCTTTAGGGGCGATAGTCTTTTAGGCACGGTGACTGTGAAATTGCAGCCTCTGGAAACTAAGTGTGTGCTCCACGACTCATTTCCGGTAAGTTACGAAGATTATTAATTGATCGTCGGACTTTTAACGGAACAGGCGTATAGTAAACAAACATTGTCGTAGTTAATGGACGGAAGGAAAGCCACAGGTGGGAAACTTGAACTGAAAATGCGATTAAGGAATCCGATCCTCACGAAGCAAATAGAACAGATCACGGACAAGTGGTTGATCATCGATCATTGATTCCATTCCGCCGTAACGACTTGCGTTTATTTCGCTAAACTATCGCACCACTGGGGCCTTGGAAATGCAGTTTCCAGATTACAAACCGATAAAGGGATTATTACTCATTTTAACAGTAGCCGTTCGATTTTATGTGAATATGTATATCTATGAAATACTTTGTACATTTTACTACAAACGCTTGCCCACGATACAAACATACGTACACGCATGACGTTTACTCGATTGTGTATGCATATGCAGAATTTAACATGCAAACATTACGGACACGAAATTTGATTAAAGAAAACCCTGCCTATTAAACAACGACAATCTGTACGTTATGCTTTATATTAGCATCATGGAGCTGCTTTGTAAGAAACGAACGATACTGGTTAGTGGCTTTAAAAACACTCGCCTTTATGATTATTTAATGTTTCAATAAAAAGAATGGATTAATTAGTCCTAACTGTGGTACAAGCAACCTTATAAATATGAGCGAACGGTGTTCGCAGAGTTTATCGGGTGCTTTAAAGTTCAAATATTTTTAGCGTACAGCATTCGAAGGGAAAATCAAGATAGGATGGTCGAATCTTAAGCATAGTTGGAGGTAATTGGTGCGCGCGTAAGAGACTATCGGTTGTATGTATCGAACGATTTAAACGCGGAGAAGGAACGGTCGTAGGACGAAGCTGAATCCACATTTCCAGAGAACAATACAGCAGGTGAACCCCACTAACAAACTATTGTCCGATAATCGTTCAACTCTGTCTCCTTCCAATTCACTGCCCCTCTGCCCCATCCCAGCCCATGCGAGCTTAACCGACTGATCCTTAACAGCTACATAATACTTCTGTACGGTGCGTGTATTTACTGGGATACAGAGGTGAACATCCAATTCAATGCGCTAACCATAATTATTGGAAGGAATAAATGGTGATACCTTATAACTCTAAATATATCGCGACACTTGTTTCAACACTTTCAACTGAGCAATTCAAACATTTTCTTCACATTTCAGTTACTATTCAGAACACCGGAATGAAACATGAAAGAAGTAGCGATGGGTTTCTCGAAGCGTCGAAACATAGAAGCCCAAGAAAATTTCGAGCTTCGAGAATTGGAAAGCTTGCAGGTTTTTCCTGATTCGAAACTCTCGAAGCCCAGACTTATCTTTCCTTAGAAAAGTATAAAATTAATGAATAAAGAATTTGTGTACTGTTATATTTTGTTTATGGCCAATAGAGATTTATGCAAAAATTATGTTCACTTCAGCTCTTAAAGCAAGACATTCCGCTTAGGACACAGAATCAGCACTTCAAGTTTCGAGAGTTTCGACAATTTAAAAATTAGGTTCGAACCCACTCCTGAAAAGAAGTATCCCAGAAAGTTGTAACGTGACACGTCTATCGTATTTAATCATTTTCATAGCCAAGCACACTTGCTTCGCAGAATAGTTTCCATCTCAGCTGAATCTAAGTATGCAGCAAAATTGCACATAATTTGATCCGACGAATTTGTAACGAGGCAGGACGTTTCCAGGCGCAACCCGGGAAGCCAGCGTCTGCCTTTTGATCTTTCTGACTCGTCGACCTCTTGTGGCCGCCCGTGCAAGGGTCATCGTGCGGCACAAAAGGGGGCTGTGCTACAGAAGATTGGTACATAAAGCGGGTTGACACCCACCGTGTCAAATACTGGTGTCTAGTGGGCGGCCGAAAAACGCTCGACCATATCGCGCCTTGGCTTTCACCGGCCGGCACAAAGGCCTTTCCCGCGGCGCGCGTATCGATCGCGCCATCGGAAAACAATGGGATTTATTTGCCAATTAGACAATTAGGTCGGCTGAAAGGGCGCAAGGAGCGCGAACAACCGAAAGTTGGAGCGCAGCGAGCACCGCGGATCCGGATTACACGGTCCAGTGCAGAGTATTTGACGAGCATATACATACCGCGGTTAATGTTGACCTTTTGGCCTCAGCCAGCGGGATTCCGCGTGCAAATTAACGATGTTTGTTCTCAACCCTTTGGCCTGCCTTGATTCATCAATTCGCCCTACCCTCAGACCGAGGAGGGTCCGCGCTGGTTGGTTCTTTCGCGGCGCAATTCGTTTCGAAACCACGCGGATATAAACGCGTTCAGAAATTTCGAATATGCGAAAGTGGATCGTAGAGAATTGTTCGCTTCATTTCCAATTGACCTTCAATTCCGACGACAGACGTTAAAGTCGAACAGCCACGGTCGAGGATGTCAAGACTCTTTTATGCATTCCCGATAGCCTCTGACACGTTTAATAGTTTATCGCTACGAGTCTGCTACAATGTATACAATGTTACAATGTGAGTCTGTTGTAACGTACGTCGTCTTTTGTGACCTAAATTGTATCATATATATTATATATCAATAAGACTGTCAATGCTTGACGGTTCTTTGAAACATCTCCGTTTAGAATATTCCTCGTCCAGCGTGAGGGAACTATTATTTTCTTAGCTGATTCAAAAATCGGTTTCAGTGTTATAGACTTGTAATAGAAAGAAGAAGTGTCGTATTCAAAATACTGAAATATTAAAATTCTTGAACGATTTAATCTTGGGGAGAACCGAGTTGCACGGATGAAAATATTTGTAACCCTTCGTTGACACACCTCCTTTTTCGATCAACTGTGACATACCTGGGTGGCTCACACCCAGATCAATTTTTGAACGACTGGCATTATCATCTAAAGAATCCAATTGTCATAAAAAAAATCATGGATCAGTTTTAAGGTCTCTAGAATATATTCCAATAGTTTTTTTTATTGAAATTTAATCACAGTTTTGGTAAAAAAATTCTAGATTACCACGTGTCGAGAAAAAAACGAAGAAAATCTTTAAATAGTTGTAACTTTTACAAATTTCAATATTAGAAGCTAAAAATCTACAGAATTGTTGTTCGGATATAATACTTTGAGCGTCAATATCAGCTTATGGGTGGCTCACACCCAGAGTGTCAATGAAGGGTTAATGCAGATTCGATGAAGTTCATTAGGTGATTAGAGAAATTTATTTAAGGAATAAAATCCAGTTTCGTTTTCTTTTTACAAAGCCTCTTCTTTGGGGGTGCCAGGGCCCCTCGCCCCTCTCTGGGTGCGCCACTGACATATATAATAGGGGTGGGTTTGAACCTAATTTTTAAATTCTCGAAACTCTCGAAAGTTGAAGTGCTGATTCTGCTTTGTAAGTGTCTTGCTTTAAGATCTGAAGTGAACAAAATCTTTGCACAAATCTCTACTGACCATAGTTAAGCGTAATACAAGCGAAAATTTTTTACTCATTGATTTAATACATTTTTCTTATCAGGGTTTCGAGAGTTTCGAATGACGGAAAAAGTGCAGAGTTTCGAATTCTCGAAACCCCAAACTTTCTTGGGTTTCGGCGCTCCGAGAACCGCATCCGCAGTACATAACTATTACTTCTAAAATGAATGTGTTGCAGATTGGATTATTTCAGCGCGCCGCAAGCGATCGGCGTTGATGCTCGGATAAATTAAAATCTCTGCCATTCGTTGGAGCAAATGGACGCTGCGCCGTGTGGCGTGGCCTCGCCACGCCTTCGTGTTCCTTTCCGCTGGACACGTGCTCGCTCGTCGGCCGGCTCTTCTTCTTTTTCGAAATCGTTTCCCCGCAGATAGAGTCCGGTTACGCGGTTTCTGCTTATTCGGCAGATGACCGGACGTGACGTCACTGGAAGCAGCCGAGTGTTGATTGCAGATGCGGGATGCGACCCGACACCCGAGTCCTTCTGCCTTCCTTTCCTTCCTTCGCCTCGCGAGTCCGCCCCGCGGCTTCGCGTTACGCGGCGACGCCTCGGTTTGTCCGTCTTTCGTGTCACTGAATCTACGACGCATAATTTGATGTAGGCATGTACTTCCGACACCTCGGCGTACGTCTCGCGTTCCGAGTCACTTGTAGATTCGACTAATTTCAAGCTGTACCTACAACCGTCTCCCGTTTCGCGACTGAAGCAGGGTGCCGTAATCTCGGTTCGATCGATCCGACAAGAGATACACGAGTGTATTATAATCGTAGGAGGTGTGTAAAAAATAAGTTTCAAACTCGAGATCGACATTGGAATTCAAATAGGGGCGGATTTGGAGATTTGGCGCCCCGAGGCTGACAAGCGCCTGCCGCCTTTTCCGTGAAATATCATCGAATATTTTAATCTAAAACAGTCGAGACAATTTTAAAGTTAATTCAATAGGACAACTCGTATATGAGTTATTACTAATTTGCTAGACGAAAAAAGGAAAAGAGAATTGTTTTTGAAGTTGTCTCGAGCCTCTGTATTTCAAGCTTTTGCAATTTCCTCCGCCCAAAATTTGTTAAAAGTTGGTATCGTAAAAGGTGGCCAAAAATATTTTAGTATACCTAACCACAGTGGCGGATTCAGAGGGGGAGGGGGAGAGGGAGGCTCCCTCAAGGGAAAAATATTTATTTTAATTTGCAAAATACTTATTTTAACTTAGCAATATGAGAGAAAATATGATAAATTCATACAAAAAAAAAACACTTTTTCATTTAGCAGGAAAATATTATTCGGAAAGGTCCCTGGTTTATTTCTCAGACCTACGCCCCCTCCCCCTCAAGAAAATTTTGAATTCGCCCCTGCCTAACCATATAATAATTATTTTAGATTAATATACAGATATTACTGATATCACCTGTAAATCGTTGACGTGCCACCTCTGGCACGCGTGCCACAAGTTCGCCATAGAGCAGTTTCATAGCATTATAGCGTTTCTACTGAACAATTCTTAATTTAAATTTCCCTTCTATCCCACACCGTTACAAAGTTACATTAAAAAACGCGACAACTTTAAGGGCTGATTTCACCCCACCAAAATGATTTCCGCAGGAAGGAAGAATCGCTCCCGGCGTACTCCAATGTGCTCTACGTTCACCTGAATCTCTACAACCCCGAATTCAGCAGGCCAAGAGCGTTTCCTCGCGAGTGGATGGCGGAGTAGAAGTAAAATGCAAGTTTTACTCCATGGATCTCTAGGAAGAATCACTCTTCCGTAACATCCGCCATTCAAGGCGCACTGCGTACCAACGAAATCGTCACTCTTAGCTGTAATCTGCGCTACTGTATTTTTCACGCCGCCCGTCGATACGCTGCTCTTATCGTCGCAGGGTCAGAATTAACGGCGGTCTTTATCGCGGCGTTCTTCGCCGGGGAAGAAAAAATTGGCGAACATTTGAAGTCACGGGCGGCGAAGTTCGTTCGCTGGATCGCGCGATACGGGCGCGATCCGGCGGCTCGCGCAATCAGTACCGCCTTCGTTGTCAGCAAACGGAGAGACAAGGGCTCGCGGCTGCGCATCGGTTATTAATAAATCGTTACCGAGAAGCCGCGGCGATTTCGCGGAGCCGCGAGTGACTTCGTGCTCCCTGTAACGGTGCCTTGTACGGGGTATGTCATTACGATCTATCCGCTCCTCCGGTTGCTTCGAGTTGTTCTACACGCCGCGATACGCGAGCAACGCACCATGTCATTTAACGGGGCATTCCCATTCCGCCGGTCGAAATCGATTCCCGCTGTTACATTCTCTTAAACTTCACACCTTCAAGCAGATTCTCCGGAGACGCTAACCGCGTTCTCCCTGAAACTACTGTTTTCACAAACGGTTGACGCGAAATCTCGGAAATGAGGGACCCGATTGGTCCCACACTGTGCACAATGGTTCACCGCACATGTAGTTCTAGTCCGACCTAGAACCAAGCAGGGTAAACTGTGCAATGATTGACACCCTAAGCGGAAATCCCAATTGGAATTTCTGTATTTTACTTGTGAATTTTTTATATGATCTAAATTTTCAGTCATTATCGATGATTATGGATTTCTCATTAAAATAAAACATCTCGAGTGTCTATTAAATCATTTGTTTTAAAAATATTCAACGAAAAACAAAAATAGGCATAAAAGTCCCGACCTCGAGTTCCCGATATTTTCGGGTTCTCGCACACCTCTAATGAGCTGCAATGGCTATAAAAATGTGGATAAATGTCATCTCAGATTTTAAAACGCTACCGCTTTCTCGAAATTAAATTTTTGCTCTAGTTCTAGGTCGGACTATAGCAGCACTCATGCGGATTAATAATAGCTTTGGTTTTTCAAATTCTGATAAGTCTGGTGGTCGGAATCGTGTGAACCATGTAGATTGTTGCCGAGATGTGTGGCCAACAGGGTCGTTCCTGGCGGGGTGCAGAAGGTGCAAAATTTTGACTAATAAGAATTAAACTCTTTTGCATGATAACTGTTTAAAATTATGTATATATAGATATCAAAGTAAACAATGCATATGAAATTCTTAATTAAAGAATATTAAATTAATAAGGGCGGCAATATTGTTTTTGCACCTGGGCGGCCAAACCCAGGAACGGCCCTGGAAGCCACCGTTTTCATTCATCCCCGATTTCCTATCTATAATTGGGCAAAGTTATGCAGAAAGTTATCAACCCTCAATAATCTTAAATTGAGTAAAAGTTTGAAGATTTTAATTGTTAAAGAAAAGTAGCTTTATTTCTATTGGCTATATTCTATTTCTTTTTATTATTTTACAGTGTTTTTTAATGGATTATTTAATAATAAATAGTATACCTAATTAATATTATTGTAAATTTCCTGTAGTTTTTCTTTTCTAAGCCTAAAACGGAACTATGGCTTGGTAGTTTTAATAATTGTATAATGTAAGAGTTGTTCCATGGGTTGCTAATTTTTGTAAAATAAAGATCCCAAAATTATGGGATTCCTACAGTGTTTAACTAATTTTCCGTCATTTTAAGGGTTGTTGCTATTAGGCTCCTGCATAATTTGGCCGAATTATACCTTGAGAATTCTATTTCATTTCGATCGTCATCCGCAATCGCAAACAGGATCATATTAATTTCAAATTAGCGAGTGCCCGAGTGGCGAGTCGTCGACGAAGGCAGAATAGATCAATGTTTGCTTATCTCGAAGGAATCGCAGAGATAAAGGGCGTAAAACGTGATAGCAATAGGGGGAGATATTGGCTATTAAATTTAATAGCCAGGGAAGAGAAACGCCGGTTCTTCTGGACTCTCTTTCATCCACCTCCCCCTGCGCCACGCTAAAACAATAAAACCTCGCCATTAATAACGTCGCGGTGACAAATATGACGGAGCTTCCGACGTGGCCCCGGAAGTCGCTAAATGCGCCAGTGTCCGGTTTCATCCCCCTCCCCGTGGCTTGAGCTGGTCGGAGGTTCCCTCCGATAAATTTCATCCACGAACCGTGAAAGTCAGTGATCCCGCGGCATTCTCAATATTTCCCCCCGAATTTTTACATAGCGAGGTTCGCGAAGGACGCCAGCAGCTGGAAATAATCCGGGGACCAAACCGACGCGACCCCTCCGCGCACGCGGGGCGCGCGTACGCGGCCACGGCCGCCTCGGCCCGCCGCTGGTGAAACGGAACATTATGTTTTTAATCACGGCGACACAAATACCGCGATTCGATTGTTCCCCAGGCCGATACACAGCGATGATCCGAGAATAATTGAGGCACGAACGGCAAACAGATCTGCATCCCGGCGAGGGGGTGCCTCCGCCCCTCCTCCACCTTCGCCGCCCCACGCTCTATGACCGTGGCACGATCTCTACTTCATTGTCATCTGTCATCACGCCGCGAACAAATGGGCGTCTCAACAGCCGGCAGACAAATGACTCCAAGGATTATCCGTCGAACGTCCCTCGTCTTTCTCCCTCTTCATCGTTCTTCCGCGGCGATCTGCCTCCTCTTCCATCCCCGTCGTCGATCTCTCTTTTCCCGCTTTCGATCCTCCCTTCCTCCCTGTCGGGGGCTACCTTCCTCCTCCCTTACCCCTTTCTCCTTCCTCCCTCTCGCAACCCCCCTCGGCCACCTCGTTTATTCCTACTTTCCAACTCTCCGTCGTACCTACCTACGTCCTCTTTGTTACTTCCATCGGCGATCGCCCCGTCTCCCTCCCTCCTCCGCCCCTCGCGAATGAATGAATCCGGGGGAATATCGTTTCCGCTTCTCGAATACCGCGAGCGATCGCTGCGGACACAGTTTGTTTCGCGATCGCTCGAAATTCCCCGCGAGTGGGATCCCCGGATCCTTCGGGGATTGATATTAGCGCGGGAGAGCGGTGGCTCTTCCGCGTAGTGGTTCATGGACGATTTGGAATATTTGGATATCCGTCATTGGCTGGCTTCCTGCGTCCCGTCTGGCCGCCGCTTCGTTTCGGGGATCTCCGCTCGGTGTTTGCACGGACTGATCCAACCCTATTGGCGTATAAAATTAATCAACTCGATTGCAGACGCCGTGGGATACGCATGCACACTTTTCTCTACAATTTCGTCCAAGAATAACAGATAGCGAAACTACGAAGTACTGTTTTTTTTTATTTATTTCACATCGAGGAATATATATTCCGTATCGCAGTGGCAAAACGCGCGACTATGTTACATTATAAATCAAAATGCATGGGGGTAGGTGCAGGCTTCGCTGCTGGGTCTGATTTATGGAGCATGTCTGACCAATGCACGTTATTTCCACTGTAAGATCAATCACGCCGAAAGTCACTGTTCCAGAACGGTGTTATCTGTGCGTATCGCTTTGATACTAACTCAGGTGCAAGCGCCACGTTTCAAAAGAGGCCTTCGCACCGTGTTTATTCAAAATTTTGAAACTGTTTCTCAGATCGACGGTGATTCATTAAGCGTTTCTTTCACGTTAACGAATATTATACAACCCCTGGCAATGGGTTTGAAATTAAACAGACGTTCTCAAAAGAGAATCAGACGAAGATCACGAAGTAACTAACTAATATGCATAAACAAATGTCAGAGAATACTGGGTAATATAAATATTGAATAAAGTATTAATTTCTTTGCAAATTCATAAATGTTCCACACTTTTATCCAGGACCTCAGTCCGTTCCATACTTATTCCCAAGCAACATTTCGCTTCTTCTATATTTTTCATTACCTAATAAACGAGATTCTTAATTACTTTTGGTGCTTTTACTTTAAAGCAGATCAACTTAACATTACAGCTGCGCTTTATCTTCGCGTTTGGCTCCAAACTTATTGCCGGGGGTTGTATTTATCAATCCCATCTAGTTCTCATCGACCAGGCTCTCTGCTCGGCTGTAAACTCTCGATTCTACTTGTCCACCGCAGCGGCGTCGAGTGGAAGCGGCGATGCTCGATCGATTTCGCCCCCGAGAAATTTTCAATTTCTCCCTTCCCTCTCGGAATTATCGCATATGTAACGTTTCCTGGTAGGAAAAACCTTTCTATCGACTGTAGGTGGGTTCATTGGTAGGTTGGCTTGCTGGCTGACTGGTTGGTATCGATGCGCAGGCTGGCAAGCCAGCTATGCTGGCTCAGCACTCTCCCTCTTTCCTCCTCTTTCCACCGCGCTGCCAGCCAGCCACCTTTACTCCTCTCGTAGTCTTAGCCCCGGTCTCATCCTGAAACTCGTTCATAAACTCAACCTCCTTAGGGCTGCGGGGCCAACGGCTGATGACTTTTAATTTGCATCTGGCAAGATTAACGCCTCGCGTAGCACATCCCTATCTGGACGCGAGCAGGGTGGACCCCGGATCCTTCCGATCGGGCTCTACATTTCACCGTTCGCGCAGAGAACGCGGCATAATCGAATGCACGTCGCGGCGATTATGGTAATGAGACGTAGGATTTTATCCAGCGATGATGGCTTCTGGAGCGTCGAACGGATAACTAGGACCTGCCGCATAATTTTCTGCGCGTTCGGATGTGGGACATTTGTATGTAATTTTTGGGGTGGAAGGTTCGTTAAGCTCGAGCATTTTAGTGGCAGGATATTGGGTAATCTTTGAGGAGAAAGTCAGAGTAGGATGGAAATGAGTATGCAGACTTAGAGAGTCGATACCTCTGTATGTACAATAAGGGTTCTCGAACTCCACCACAGTAGGACCGTACCGTCTTGACAAGGCTGTCTGGTTAGCTCTGCACCGCGCCTCTGTTACTACTCGTTCCATCAGGTAAAGAGGCTCTGCAAGATTGAACCGAACCTGAGCAGCTAGATACTTCTCATTACTCTTCCAACACTCTGACAAGGGGAGGTTTTCGGGTGTCCGCCTCCGATTGCTTTGGTTTTCGAAAAATAACAATTGTGGGTTTTTTTATTTCGCTCTGTTTGCATATCTACGGACTGACAGCACCCCTCAAAGTTCATAAGAAGAGGTACAACAGTGTATTGTTGGTTTAAAGAATCTTATAACATTGTGATGGATAAAGCTTGATATACAGAATGTTATAATCATTTTTAAACTAACAATAGTGACCTTCGTACCTCTTCCTACGAACTTTGAGGGGTGCTTTCACCCCCTAAATATGGAAAATAGAAAAACACGTACATATTTGTTATGTTATAGTCTCTCGTAGCGAGTTGCATGGATACGAAGTTCGTTTCGTTGCGAAACTCTGCCAGCAGTCGCCGAAACCTTGCGCCACTGGGAGCTTAAAAGCGATTTCACGCACGTTTCGTTGATCGTTCTTGGAATGGTGGCAGACGGGGGTAGAGAAGACGAAGCAGAAAGTATAAACAAATGATAATTCCGAGGAGAGGCCGATGATACAATGTCACGGTTGATCGGGGTTTTATCGATAGGCTGCGTTATAAATGGAAGGTTATCGGATCGATATCGATCATGTACTGTTTCGTCAGACCGAGTAGCATCTTGTACTTGTCTCATCCTGTGGACGGTCGGTGCCACGTGTCGCGATTTTATTTACCCTTCGCGTCTCGTTCGCCGCGCGAATGGGGGATGCACTGGCGAGGTGGATCGGTCCGTTCCGGAGGAAAGGATAACGGAGAAGTTGCGGATATATCGGTAATTTCGAGTGGCTCGATGAACGAGTAGAGTCCGTGGGAGATGGATAAATGGCCGAGATTGGCATTGGAGTTAAGATCAAAAGACTGGTCCGACGGTTCCGTTGTAAGGGAGAGGGCGAGCGAGAGGGAGGGGGACGGTGCTGGAACTTCCCTGTTTGGCTTTCGAATGCAATTGCTTGTCGTAAATCTCGCGGTAAAGTTTGTTGTGCGCCAAGCATCCCAGACGCTCCGCCAGATGCGATAGATCAGTCTCTTGACCTCCCGGTGTAAAAGTATGATAACAACCAGCAGGAATTACTGTCGCGGAGGAAGATCGGTCCCCTCTGCTTCCCTCCAGTCTTCTTTCTCCTCGATGGAACTTTGCTCGCTACTTGCACACATGTGCGTGAATCGTGGCAACTCGCGTGATACTTGTTCGTTCATACGGGATGTTGGACAGTTGGTGGATAAAAGAGGCGCGTGTGTCCAACTTGTTGCGGTGTTAGAATGCACTTGAAATCGTGTAGGGAAAATTTCTTGATAATATTGTATTGTTATAAGTCCATCCTTAATAAGTATTTATGGTACTTTGAAATGTCTCTTTATACTGTTTAGAGATTCCTCTCCCACATTTGTCGAGATTTATACTACTTCTTAAGAAGTGATGATACAGGGTAGTGTAAGGTTGAAGAGATGTTATGGGAGCTCGTGGCGGGGAGGTGAGGAAGAGGGTAGTTTAAAAATTTCAGAAACATTATTTTACAGGGGGATAGGGGAGGAATGGATGAAGAAGTTGGAGGGGTGATTAGGGAGAGGTGAAACAGAGGGGTGGGTGGAAATATGTAGATAAAGATATGTAGAGATGTATTAGAGGCAAAATTTGTTAGAAAAATAGAGGAAGCACAGGTTGGGGTGGGTTGGAAAGGAAATGAAAGTACATAGTAGAAAACTTCATTTAAGAAGTAGCAATAAGATAGTCAAAGTCCAAATAGATACAAGTATACCTAGCATCTGGGAATAGTGTAAGATGAACGAGGGAGTTTGTTAACTGAAAGGAGACAATAAAATGTTACTACTACTGTAGTAATATACAGTAGTAAAATACACGTAGTGATATAAAGTAGTAAAACACATGTAGTGATATAAACTATTTCTATTATAGTGTAGTATTATTAATACTAGTAATATTAACAGTAGTAATATTAATAGTAGTAATATTAACAGTAGTAATATTAACAGTAGTAATATTTATAGTAGTAATATGTTCAGTGATAATATTTATAGTTTTAATATTTATAGTTTTAATATTAACAGTAGTGATATTAATAATAGAGGTAATATAGCAGTAATATTAATAGTACTAATATTAACAGTGGTAATATTTATAGTTTTAATATTAACAGTAGTGATATTAATAATAGAGGTAATATAGCAGTAATATTAATAGTGGTAGTGAATTTAATAGTAGTAATATTAACAGTAGTAATATTTATAGTACTAATATTAACAGTGGTAATATTTATAGTTTTAATATTAACAGTAGTGATATTAATAATAGAGATAATATAGCAGTAATAGTAATAGTGATCGTGAATTTAATAGTAGTAATATTAACAGTAGTAATATTTATAGTTTTAATATTACTATAACTATACTGTAGTAATATAGGAGTAATATTAATAGCACCTAGTACCTAAAGTAGTAGTGACACTACTAGGTTCTTTGCAGTTGATCCAAGGCATCAGCATCGGCTAAACATAATAATTTTTCAATCGATTGCCACGTCGACCGCGCGGACCGCGGGCAGTGGAAAATTTTTTCGCGTTCATTATACCGTAGAAACCGTGCCCCGCGTATCGAGTCCAGGTCGAACGACGAGGAGGGAACGAAAAGAAAACGGCAGGCAGAGGATGTTGAAGTGCAGCGTCGACAAATTCCTCGCTCAACAAAATGGCCAATCCTATCGTCCTCCTCGCTCGTTCTATTTCGGGGTCTTTGCGGCACTTGTCGTCTAGACCAACAAAATTCTGTTCGTCTTGTCACCATGGCCTCGACAGGTTAAAGCACGGATAGACCTTAAAGCGTCCTTCGCATCTTTCCGCGTCCTCCTGCGCGTCAAACGGAATATTTATTCCCTTCCATTCGGGTACACCTTCCCACAAATCTTGAGCAACGACTTCGTCGTTTCTCTCCGTCCGATACGTTCGATTTCTGCGTGCAAAAACGAACGAGCTAATCGCGCGTAGTATCGACGTATGAGTCGATGAATCGAGGATTGCGAAACGGATAACGCGACACGATTGCATTGGTAGATACGCTTTGCATGAAACGGTAAACGCACTTCTTCACTTACCTCTTTAAGCCTGTATAAATTAAAAGTCTTCTTTGACCACTACAATTTCATAAGTCTCCAGTTTATTAAAGTTGAATTTCCTCGGAGGCATGCAGGCTGCACTCCTTGGAGCTCCACTAAAGCAGCACTACTCGTACTTATAATTTATCACGTTGGCTGTCATGGGAGTCAGCAGTGATTGCACTTTAACCTCAAAACTTTTCCATGGACAGCTTCAAAAAGTAAACCTTCAAATTTGCAAACTAATTACTGCTAGCTATTAGAATATCAAGTGCGTCATTGGGCTGCGAAATATTCTTATGCATATTTCACATGGAAAACATTTTACAACCGCCTGGTAGTCAACGTGTTAATAGCAGCTCGGTTTTACACAAAATTAAACTGTTTGCTGCTTCATGTTGCAGGTATAATTTTGGTGCTACGCAGGAGCAGTGTAACGCGAGAGCGTAGTAGACGGTGTTTGTTAAAATTTTTAAAAAGCACATCACTGCGGGCGCGACAAATTCGTTGCCATGCGTCGCGAACGGTCGGAAATGAGGAGTAAAGGGGAAAAAGCCTGGATGGGGTAGACAGACTGGGAAAGGTGGTAGGGTGCGGCGAGAGGCGGCGCGAGAGAACGAAAATTTGATATTCATGAAGCATTTTAAAGTCGTGCCACCCGAGAAATGGGCATAGAATATAGACTGCTAAGCGGGGGGGATAGGTTCGTAGACATTTGCGGAAACCTATTTAGATGCGAGTCCGTGATTCGCGCCCGTCGCTCGTCTGGCCCCCGTGTCCGCCAGTCTGCTCTCTGTTTCAAGAGAAGGAATGTGTGCAATCGACGCGCAACTTCGATCGGGAATCGAAGGACGACATTTTCTTCGTATGTGTCACGTTGCGCTCGTTTCTTGCACATCGATAAATCTAACGAATCCATACAGACGACGAGCTGCAGTTCATTAATTTGAATCCTAACGTTCAGAGAAGCCAGGTAATGTACCTCTATTGTTAAATACGCATACGGTAATATAGGTGGCTTAAACATTGTAGCGATACTTGCGACTCCGCCGCAAGAGGGCAGTCGCCCGATCCCGCTTTCTCGCTAGTGCTTCCTCAACTACCGATTCGTATATATACCAGTTTCGTCATACTTCCTAATATCCCCGCGTCTAAGGCAGAGCTTGCTAGGTAAACCATAGCCCAGTTTCCCACGGCCATATACACATGTGTTGCGATACGACGTCGTGTACGATGAATACCGATATTGTGTTTGTTGTTTACCATATTTGAGATCATTATATATATATTATATGGGAGAAACCGTGTGTTCACACGACGACGATTCTCGAAAAAACAATGAAAATCGGATATAAATATATCCCCCCCACATATCATCATATCATACGTGCATATATCCCCATGTGAAAACCCGGGTTTACCGGATGACAAAGAGAGAAAGAGAGAGAGTCCCACTAAAAAAAGGCAGAGAAAGAAGGAGGAGGAGGATCACCATCCTCTCCCGCCCAGCACAGCCTAAGGACCAGGAGAGAAAACACGCATAACTATGGTACAAACGTAACGCATATAATAATAAGAAAAATACGAAATTATCAGAAATGGGGACATGAGCAGAAATTGGGACATTCACCTTAGTACCCATTAAGAAATATAACACATATCTTTAAATAAGTGGTGCGTTTCTGGCAACTCCACCACTCACCACCCCCTACATCTCCATATATATATATAGTGTTTGTATGGATTATTTAGCTTTCGCTGATACCACAGTGAACATCTCCATATAATAATCTACCCAAGGGATGTTCGCGTCAGAGAGATGACCCAGTTAGTTAGCAGGTCATAATCTCCACCCTTTTCTCCCTTCGTTAAAAAGGTAGTCTCGCGGCTGACGCTTTCCCATTCATATCCAGCGATCGACGGGAGAGGACGACGGCGCGGCGGTCCGACTTCCGTGTTCCCTAATTCCGTCGGTCGCGTCAGCGTATTTCACCGGCGTGCATCACTCCCGGGTTGCAGGTGCGTCGGGGCTCGTCGGCGCGGTGCAGGAGGCCCCCCGGTTTAGCTCGTTGGAAGATCGGCGCCCCCGTCGATCCCAGATCGCGGTCGCGAGATAACGGGTCGCCCCGATATACCGACCGTGGCTAAATTGAAATCCCGAGGAAAGAGGGAGGCGCGGAAGTACCGGGGGGGAGGGTCGCGCACGGCAACGCCGCGGGTGGGGGTAGCATCGCGCCCGCTGAAAAATTATAATAATCACTTTAGAAATTAATGGGGTACCTCGAGCGGGGTACCGGGATCCGTATCGGGAGTGACAAGGCTTCGGGGGTGGTGGGAGGCGAGAGAGAAGCGTGCAAATGGCGACTCTTTCCCTTGCCGGCCAATCGTCGCGCGCCTCCAGAGGCCGAGAAACGGCGGCCACGCCTACCGGTGACGTCACGCGAGCCCTGCGCGCCAGAGACTCTCTCCGCTACACTCCGTCAGGCCAGTCACCACTCGGGCCACGTATCCAGCGCTGCTTACCACGGCGTCTTCTTCTTCCCCTTACCGTCGGGCCACCGCGTATATTGCGCGCCGCGAGCAAGGGAAGGCCCCTGCTCGTCCAATTTCGCGCGCGCCCTACTGTGTACGCGCTGCGCGTGCAAGTCGAGTCGTCGCTCTCCGGGGACCGTTCCGCGGCGATCACCCGGTAAGTCCCGGTACCATTTTTTGGCGGGAAGATCGCGGCGAAGTGCGGTGCGGTGACAGTGCTACCAGTGCGACTGTACGATTCGGTAACGCTACTCTCGGGACTCGCGTGGAACAGTGCTGAACCCGAAAGCAGAGCTTGCTCGCCGGACAATGGTGCGGTAGATCGTTGCGCGGCCTCGATGGAGCGACTGGCCGTCGTTTCGTTGCGCGTCACCCCGATCGACCTATAAACTTGGACTTGTTGAGGCTGTTTACGAAGCCGCCGTTGGTAATTGCCGATCGCGGGTCAGTTAATTATCAGCGGACCCTAGGAGTGGTCGCTCGGAGCCGCGATCTCGCGAGGGTCCGTTCCCGTGATCGTATCGGGGCACGGAGGAGGAATCGGGTAGCGCGGGATCAGTGGATTGAAGTCCGCGACGAGCGATCGTTAGGATCACGTGGCGCGTTGTAATCGGTGGCGCGCTCGCGGGGCAGGCAGTGTGCCGTCGTTAGGCGGAGCCGTCGAGGAAGGTGGTCGCGAGGTAACAAACGGCGAAGACGAGCCGTCGAGGTGGTGGCGGCGGAGGTCGTGGAGGTGGCGGCGGCAGCGAGAAGACGTTCCCGTATGCGGCCGCGAGCGATACGGTAGAGGAGGCGGAGGCGCAGGAGGTGGAGGTAGAGGTCGACGAGGTTAAGATGGAAGCCGAGGACCATCTCGCCAGGGAATACGTACAGGAGTTCGTTCTCGATCATCTCGATCCCGCCGACGTCAAACGAGAGGTTGGTGCTGGATTACTTTCCCTACGATAATCCCCAGTAACTTCTTGTCTCGTGGGAATTAAAGAGGAATATCTCTTCTCCGCTGGCGGGGGTGGGTTATCTTTGCGAGGAAATTAGCGTTCCGTAATATTGCGATGCGTCGAAGAAGTTGTGCTGCTCGGTGGCAAGATTCTTACGATTAAGTAGCGCTTAGTTTCTCTTGCTTTGCGTGTAAAAAGTTTGGAGGATTTTGGTACCGAGGCTTTTTCGAATTTGTTGCGGCAGTCGTGAGTTACGTCGCGGTTTTTCAATCTCCTCAGTCGAGGTGGCGATGTTTGGAAACGGGGGGTTTGCGTAGTGCGTGACTGGGGAAGTTTTTGTAGATTCCTTCAAGTCAGCGGATTAATCGTTTTGCGGTTTAACGTTGCGTCGTGTTAGGTATTACCGGGTTTCATTCAACATTTCATTGAAATAGGTATTCTGCGATGTTACCTTCGCTGAATATAATCATTCCCTGGTAGTAATGGGAACTGGATAATATATAGGAATAATTGAGGAGTCCTTGTAGAAAACACTGTAGGAGCCAAAAATTAAATTCTATACTATATTATTATTATTGGCGCTTAGAAAATTTGCCGATAAAAAAGCGAAGTATTTAATTTTGGCGATTACAGTGTTTCTACAAGGACTCTTCAATTCCTGATAAAATAACTGCTCCATTTTGAAATACATTATCATAACCTTGAGTTTAAGAATATTTCTTATTGTCCCAGTTTCATTGCAAATAAAAGGTGGGATATAAAACGATTCACCGATTCGTTCACATAAAGTTAGAATGGTGGCCAGTTACAGAAATTACTCTGCTGCATCGTTCTCGTTTATGGTGTCAAACATTCGCCTCTATTTGTTTACCTTTGAATTGGGCAACGGAATTACTTTTCACGTGAATAATCGTAGGTTTCCTCTTGGAAAAATCAGATTCATAGTATCTACTGCGATTCTTTATATTATTCTAAGGCGAATGTCCCAATTTCTGCTTATTTAAGAGATAACTCGTCATAAAGAAGGTGTAACAAATTTGTTTGTGATGAAAATTTGCAGAGTAATTGCTTTAATAATAAATCAGCCAATTCAAAAACTATTTAAGAAAGATATTTCAAGATTGTTAACTATTAGTAATTTCTAATTAAATAGCGATGTATGTATTAGTAAATAGTTTAGAATTATTTTGTTGCAACTATTGCACAAACGTAACGCACATAATAATAAGAAAAATACGAAATTATCAGAAATGGGGACATGAGCAGAAATTGGGACATTCACCTTAACAAATTTATGCTACTATTATACGTTACATGCTACGTTACACTCCAAGCTATTCGAAATATTCTTTTGAGCCATACGAAGCCAGCTAAACACTTCACTTTTTCATATATTTGACACCCTCAAAAGATGAAAGTAAAATGTGAACTATTGAACTGTGAAACGTTTTGAAAGATTAATACCTAAATTGCAATATTAAATATGGGGAGCATACGTCCATGTCTCTATTTTGACGAGACCGAAGTACCTTAAATTTATCCACGACGATAGTTGAACGCCACAAAGAATATATCGCAGAAAGTGTTTTTCTTTCCTTCGAAAAGGTCATTCACGTGTTGCATCCTCATATTTTTTTAGCGAACATAGACATGACGAATTAATCCGCTTGCGTTATTATCTGCAACATACTGATAATATCCGCCGACGTTGGGATGCCGTGTGTAAACGGAGTCACGTGCACCGTTTGCATTGTATAAGCGTAAAATTATTACGCTGCGGGTTGCATGGAAAAAGGGGAGCTTGTTGCTTCGCGTGAACAACGACTGCCAAACACATTCAGCAATTCTGCTTGAATTAAATATCTCATTTGGGTTTATACGCGTATTCTTTTGCACCGATTAGATGCAGGCGTTTCGTCATTGACGGATATTTTACGATCGTCGTTACGCGTTCATTACGTTGCATAGAAATGGCTTTATATTGAGTTAGTTGAGCCTCTTCTTTGAATCTTAAAAGGCGTATTAAACAGTGTTCTGTAATATTGAAATACAACAAATTTCTCGTTATTTACGTGGTCGTCGTCGATTGGAATACGTTTGTAATTAATCCATCGTGTATTGTTCGATTTAGACAGAAGCTCATTAAGGGGTGTCCCTACCTTGACGGCCCGAAAAGAATGCGATACTTGGGATTTTTTTTAAAGACAAACCCTCAAATTATATTAATAAAGACTTTGTGCCTATATTTGTGCATATTTAGGCAACATTTTAAAAAAAATTCAATTACAAAAAACGGTAGCTAAAACTTTAAACGCGTTTTTCTCACAACGATGTTTTTCGAATTGGTTAGCATGGTATCTCAAAAACCAATCACCCGATTTACTTCAAACTCGGCATATATCTTCAGCAGATGTCCCATTCTCGTCGTTACTAAAACTAAGTCTGTTTTTGCAAAATTAGACTTATGCGTCTTAAAAAAAGTCGTTTAAAAACAGCGAATTTTTTGTAGAAATCAATGAACGTTTCAGACGCTGTCATTTTTCTTTTACTTTTCAGAATTTCTTATTTAGTCTAGTTCAGGCGATAGCCACACTCATGTAGATTACCAAAATTTTTAAATTCTCTATTTTAGACGACTACAACGGCGGATTTTATGCTAACAATGCGCGTATGATTTTTGTAAGGCATTCCATTTGAAGCACTATAACTCTGGATATAACCACTATTTTTGCATACAATTTTTTTTTCATATTCTCTAAAGATTGATAAATGAAGCCACAAAGCTGGAAGTAAATATATTTAATGGTTTTGTTTAAAAAAATTCCCAAAGTTCGCATCGTTTTTCGTCTGTCAAAGTAGAGGCACCCCTTAAGCGGATATGATTTCAGCGGATAGTTATCGTTAAATGGTTAATTTGACCACAAAACTAGATTTTAAAACAAATTCCTGTAGCGTAGATTGTGAGACAGATGTTACTCTCAGACAAACTGCATCTTGACGTGCATAATACCTTTTATACAATAGATGCTAGAGGAATTTATTTCAAAATCTACTTTTGTGGTGAAACTCACTCCATTTGATTGTATCCTATGACACTGCGAATTGAAATCACCTTCATTCTCGTATAGGGGAATTCACACTTCAGTTGATTCTAGGTCCAAGTTGATAATTATCCAATGAAACACTATTATCAGCCAAATTAGCATACTGTGGCACCCATAACTACTTCTAAGCATCGCAACTAAAATTCACAAAGATCATCGTTTCTACCTAATCAAACAGACTACACTCTCTTTCGGTCACAGTTGCTTCCAAAGATCATCCACACCTTAACCGCGCTATAGAAGAGGCCAAACCTTAACCAGTCGCCTCTAAACAGGCACCCAGTGCGTCAAAAGAAAGTTTAAACTGCGAGCGGTGTAAAAAATAATATAGTCCCATTAGACATACCTACATCCTAAAATTGCTACCCAATAGATTTCCAAATACATAACCTTTGCTACGCAGACACGAAGGTAAAAATCCGAGTTCCAAACTTTCTTTTAACCACCACAACACGTGTGCTTAACCAGATTATAAAATAACAAGCCCCGCTACAACAACGCTCCACCAAATATCCAGCCTAAACCACTGTGCGTTGCTGAGGAGGTGTCTATCGGGAAGGCACAGGGGCACCTGTACTTCGTTCGCACAGCCTGTGTCTCGTTCGTTCTCTTCGTGTTGGTCGATGTGTCTTCTCGACCGATAGCTGCGACACGTGTGCCCTACCACGATTGATTTAAAGAGAAAGTGGACCTTTGGGGGTACAACCGACCTTATTCCTCCCGCTTGCCACGTTCTCAGCAACGCACAGTCCTAGCAAAGATACCACAACGTCGCTCATTTCCAAGGACCGAGACCCACGATCTTCTAACCAACCTCTTCGACAAAGTAACGACACCACCGTTCCAACGCTTAGGTGCGAATCAGCTCGCCGATGATGGTGAACGGTAGCGTGGTGCAGCTACCCGGGCAGGTGCAGGCTCAGGGCCTGGCGCTGGCACCCCTAACGCCCCCGGCGCACGAGCTGGAGCAGCCGCATCCGCTCTACGGGCAGCCACACATTCAGGTGCAGCACGGGGTGCTGGTGAAGGCGCCGCCCGGCGCAGCCTCTCACCTGACGACCCTTTCTCATCCCGGAACACCGCCGGACACGCCTCCGGTCTCGGCCTCGCCGCCGCCGGTGCAGCTGCACCGCGGCGAGCGGGACCCCCGCGAGAGAGGCCTGTTCCTGCACCTGCAACAGCCGGGCTCGCTCGTGCAGGACGAGATGCACGCCGGCACCGGCGGCATGGGCTGGCTCACGCAGTCCCTCAGGCAGGAGCCGCTCGACCTGAGGCCGCACTGCCCCCAGGAGCAGACACCGGAGTCTCACCACGAGGCCTGGTCCTCCACGCCGACGCACCATCACTTCACGGACTTGCAACAGCTGCAGCGTCATTCTAGACACACTGGTGAGTGGCGCAACGGCGATTAGATCCCCCCCATCCGTGATACGCCCCGCAAGAGGTAGACCGCTCGTTTCTCGTGGATTAGGGCGCGCGCGTCGTCTAGCGTGCGAAGTGGCCAGAGGCTCTGGCGTCGTATCGTTTCTCCCTGGGTGAATAGAGATTGTGTGCGTGTTGCGTCCGAGAGTCTCCACGTGCATCCCAGGGAATCATTCATCGCAGGATCATTCGATCCTCTTTTACGAACACCGATAGCCCCATCCGTCGCAAAGACGAGTTCGTCCACCCTTTACCGCCCTTTCTTACCGCTCTTTCACTGCTCCACTCGCCACGCGTGCGAGGATCGTTATGAGAACGGAGAGTGTCCAACTAACTAGTAGCGCTGCCCGAGAGCTGCAGCGAGCTCGCCCTCTGTCCGATGAATCGGTTCGCGTCGAAACTGCGCCCTAGTAAGGAAACTCTCGACGACTTGTACTCCTCAGGGAAGGGAACTCGAAGTCGGCACGCATTATTGTCGCAGGTGGATACATCACGATGTCGGGTCACATAGAGTACTACGGGGGCGGGGGTGCAGGCGGCGGGATGCTTCCCGCGGGCGGGAGCGGAATGTCAGGGATGGAAGACAGCATGCAGGGCATGCCGATGCAACCTGGAAGGCCGATGAGCGTTTGTTCAGTGAGTTCTTGCGGCGCCGGAGGGCCCAGTCCCGCGCACAGGGCAGGCAACAGCCTGTACTCGAGCTGCGCCAGCGGCAACCCCCAGGAAGAACTCATGAACGACGAGCTCCTCATGTCCCTTTCCGTTCGCGAATTGAACAAACGCCTCCACGGTTGCCCGCGGGAAGAGGTGAGTCAGGTCTCTTATTTTCTTAATGCCACTCCCGTGTAGGTAATGCTTGGTTCGTTTTCTGTTCAATGCCACCCACCTTTGTCTCCTGTCTCTGGTGTCTCTTGTACTCCCACCTTGGGCCTCCTCTCGAGATCCTTCGTTTTTTTTTGTTCCGCCCCTCCTCAACCCAGTTTCGAACGTACAAATGCTTGAAGTATTCCGACGGAGCAACATTACGGGCTACGCAGAATTGTGCAAGCAGTGAATCGTGATAATTGCGGTATCGGTGAGAAGAATTGAACGGTACGTGAAGTATTCGAGATTAATTAGACGAGCTTGACCTATTGGAATCAATCGGTGAGCCAAGGTCGCCTGGTACCTTTGGAAGATATTACTAAACATCTCTTCTGTGTAATGGAATGTAAATTCGACTCCAATAGGTTACGAAGTGGAAATTAAGTGGAATAACTAGTGGATTTTGCGACTGCAGTAGAACAGCTCGCTCTATGGTCAGACGTACCTCTTAACTTGAATTCTAATGAATTTTTCTATTAACGTCAAAGTCCCTGCCATACGTTTTTCTTCAGAGAAAGCAATTATCACTAAAGCGATGCACGAAGTGTCCCCCTGCAACGGCCACTTCTGCAACGCTTTTGTACGATTAACGAATGATAGAGATAACGCAAGGAATTAGCGCAGTAGAGATCGCGTAGGCAGCAAAGCTTGGAATCGCTAGCGAACCGGTCCCCCTGTTATTCGCGACGAATCGCTCGTAAAACGGATGCCCGTGTTGTGCGAAGGTGGTGCGCCTGAAGCAGAAGCGACGGACCTTGAAGAACCGCGGCTACGCGCAGAACTGCCGTAGCAAGCGGCTGCAGCAACGCCACGACCTCGAGACGACGAATCGTAACCTGCAGAACGAGCTCCAGCGGCTCAAGGTCGAGCTGGCGCGAGTCCAGCAGGAGCGCGATCTATACAAGCAGCGATGCGAGATCCTTAGAAGCCGGCAGAATCATCATCATAACCACAGCCATAACCATCATCAGCAACAGGCGTCGCAGCAGCAGCAGCAACAGCCTCAGCAGCACCAGCAGGCGCAGAATCAGCAGCAAGGGCAGCAGCAGCAACAGCTGCCGCAACAGCAACACCAACCCGCGCCCGCCAGTCCCGAGGTCTACCTGTGACAACGACAGCGCCGAGGAGGCGCTTGCTGGACGTGAAGAGACATCCGTCGCGAGATCGTGTGATTCCCGATCGGTGAGTGACGAACAAGTATCTCCTACCCTCGCGAGGACCTTCGTTTTGCCAAGAGATCCTCCCTTTCGGTTTACTGTTTCGCGACTTGTAATGTACCTACTGCGCGTTGCTGAGAAGATGGCAAGAGGACGCGGACGGCATCTTCTCTCTAATACAGTCATGTAGCACCACGTAACGAAGAGAGTGAATACCCCTCTGTGCTAGCCTGCTATATAATAGACATCTTCTCAGCAACGCACAGTACTTAGGTGGAAAGGATGATTTTTTTGGGAGGTCAGCAGAAAGAGCGAAATAAAATGGTTGTCGTATGGTGGTTTGCTTTTGAGGAGATCGCGTTTCAAGGTTTCATATGGTGGAACGGATAAATGTGGTTAGGGCAGGCCCGGCTCGTCCCTATAGGCAAAATTAGGCAACTGCCTAGGGTGTAAAGTTGACAAGGGGCCCAAAATAGTCTTTTCATTGTTGGCATTTTTTAAAATAAAGTTTTAAATATTACATGTTGCACTATAAATGTTTTAAGCTACGAATGAAAAGTCAGAATAAGGTCGTCGGAAGGCTCAAATAAATGTATTATAAATGAAGGGCGCAATTTGGCAAGATCGCCTAGGGCGCAGAAAAGGCTCGAGCCGGGCCTGGGTTAGTGTAAAATGATTCGCGACAATACAATGGTTAATTGTGAAATAGACGAGGGTCATGTGTTACAGATGTTAAGTCAGTGGTGTGATACTCGACAAATTTTCAAGCTGGACTTTCTTAAATTTAGAATCTTGTTACGAAGGAGTTTTATTTTGCGCTTTCGATATATTTTTTTTTATAAAACTTAGGGTATGTATGAATATTGGGGCTGAAACTTCCATTCCACTTTCTAAGAAATCCTTTATTCGAATTTGTCCCTTTTAATACTTTTGTGTTGACACTTTTACTATTTCTTCCTGTTTATCCTTCACTTGTATTTCTGTCTTTAAAGTATTACCTGGATTTTATTTTGCTTCCGAGGGTGTCTGTTTTATGGATCCGTACTTAGAGAACATTAGTTAGAAACAGGGGCCGAATGAAACTGTTAAAAATTTCAATTAACTATGAAATAACTGTAATTTTATGACAGTTATCTTTTCTGTTCCAAGAAAACTATTATGAAGTGCAGTGCATTAAGAAACTTTTTTCTTGAAATTAGAAAAAAGTCCTAGTTAAACAGCAACATTTACTCTGCTCTGAAACAGTTACAGTTGTGACAAGCAGATTTTCTGAAAATATTGTGGGAAACCTGAAACCGAGCGGTAAAAATAGTCGTATAAAAATCACAAAGTGCTTTCTGCTTCCACTACCTTAAATAATACTAATTAAAAAAATATTCCTACCTTTTATATTTTGTCCTTAAATATCTGTTGAAAAGTAACTTTCATTAATCGAACATAAAATAACTGTTAAAACTGAACTCTTACAACAGTGTTAAACTGTTAATGTACAAAGTTAACTTACGACAGAAAATAAATGATTAGAAGGTAAAAAGTTCGATACATAACATTTGTTAATAAAGGTTAACAGTTTCATTCGATCCCAGGTTAGAAGCAATAGCGAATGGGCAGTAGTATTCAGTACTTCGCAAAGGTGTATTTGCTTGTTTCGAAATAAGTAAATTTTGAATATTCCAGTGGGGAAGAATGTGAACTAATTATTCCACTGCGATTACAGTCACAGTTTAGATTTTCCATCGGATCAAGTTGTAATCCTTTCTGCTTTACATTTTCGCGCAATACAGCCGCATTCGCGATTACGCGAGCAGTGACGACATATTTCGCAACATAAACTCTGAAAACTGTCAACTCGAAATATTAGTTACCCAGTGAGGCGTGAAAGTTCAGAAGGATTCGTGTGGAATTGTGCGAAATTGAGGATGGATTAGATCGTTGTCTGGAGAACGAAATGGTAACTAAGTGTTTTTTTTTCCCAAAAATTTGTTCACAGTGACATACCTTGGCCGTGGATTGAAAATGCCAGGCAAGCAACCTGAGCATTCCCTCGAGAAGCAGCATTTGTTCAATCGAGATTTAAGTCTTAAGCACATCTCTAAGCTCGTCTACGTGTATATAGAGCGCTCGGTTCTCCTTTCCCCCCTTCTGTTTTTCGTTCTCCTTCGCGTAGCTTTGTTAAGCCACGGCGACAAGCCTCGACTGTTGAAACAACTTTGTAAATCGCGGAGTTCCAGCGCAGCTAAGGTATCATTAGATTAAAGGTAATTAGTTCTATTCGCATAGGTGTATGAATAATATGCTCGTGTTAGGCTGGACGTCTTTGCCAAAGACACCGTACCCGGAAACAGAGAAGGGAAGTAGAAAGACAAACGAGAGGCGTACTTCGTCGTAGCGCAAAAGGAGAAGAAGCGGGACAGGGATGAATCTTGCGTCGGGGAACGTAGGATTAAAAGGGTTCGTCCTGTTTGTTATTTAATTTCTAGCCAAGGTGTAATTTTAAATTCTTCGATGGACTCGAGACGAATGATCGCTTCGGATAGCCTCCTTCCCTCCTTAGTCGTTTAAATTACACAGGCAGCTGCAAAAAGAGGGTCGAAGAACATAGACGTGACTTTTATCTCTACCCCTCTAAATTCTTCCACGCCTTTCCTACCTCACCCTCTGCTTAACACTAGCTCATAGGCGAGCTTTTCAAGAATCGTACCAGCGAACAAGCGGCGTTTGTAAATAACAACCCTTAACTCTCAATTGGCCAATCGCTATCCCTCTCGATCATTCTCCATCGATTCTACATAGCTGCGTGCGTGCAATACAGAGCCTTCGACTTCGCGCATCGTCGCGGGACCGTAGCGAGCAAACGGCCGATCGTTGGCCGATTTTCGTTGGCGTTACGATCGTGCACGGATGCCGCGATCGACGCCCCGTTCCCCGCGCGTTTGCTTCCGTTTGTATCGCGCACCGCGAGATTAAAATCGCCTAATGAACGGGGACAACCCGCTTCCAGCGGCCGCCAGGCTCCATCGGCGCAACTGTCTGTCTCTCGAGGGGGTGGCGCGGCGGAGCGCGCGCGCGCGCACCCCGACGGATCTCGGAAAACGCGTGACAAATTACGAGGGGGTACATTTTCGTACTAGCGCGAACGGTGATATCGTTTTAGTACATATGGCACAAAATGATCTGTATACGGTAGCTCTATAAATTATTGGCCAAGGTTTTAGGTTTCTTTTTAGGGGATGTTTAGGCGAGCGGCGCCGTCTGCGTTGTACTCTTTGCGTTCGCAACAGCGGCGTAAATTTTGCAGAGGGGGGCATTCTGGGTAGCGAGAATTGCGAGCTGGTAAATAATAAGGCGGGGTTGCGTGGATATTCAGATTTCAACGCGTTGCCCTGTGTGCCACCGGCGGACCACGCTGAGCTCTCAGGCCGGGTACATCTGCGGTGGTGGTTGAGAGGAAACTTTGGAACTCATATTTGTTACGTAGATAAGGAGCTTAATATTATGTTGATATCACTGGCCTATTCTACTACCCTTAATCTGTGGGATGTGAATTTTCAGATGTAATTATTGTTTCCGATGGAACTATCTTATTTCCGTTACCGTTCGCTGTTCAAGCTTCTTCCGGCCACTACTGCAATGAATGCGCTAGCGTGGGAGGGTGGCGTGGGCCATCGGTGGTGCACGTGGCTCGAATGGAACGTCGCGGAAAAATGGCACGGTGCAGAGCGGGTACATGGTGGTGGATGGTTGTATCTTTTTTTCTGTTTTCTTTTTTTAATGGTAATTCTTTTGTAAGATTGCACGAAGGTGATGGATAAAAGGGGTTGATGCAAAAATTACGCCACTGTCATATCGGATGACATATGAAGCATATATTATTGTTTTGTCCCGTTGGACCAGGTTCGGTCGTTTGTGTCGGCCGAGCTGGCCCCGACTCGACTTAAGAATGTTTTAATTCCCGTTACATTGTCTCATGTGTACATAAAATAATTATTATACTTCTTATTATAAATAAATGTCGATACCGGCAGTTTGAGATACGCTGCTGCGCAGTCTTTTCTTCCACAGAGCCCGCATGTATCCTCTTCCTTCGATGTGCGACCGCGGCGATCTTTAGTCCACGTGTGATCGAGTTTGCGACGTAGATGCGTGGCACCTAAGCGCAATTGTAACTTTGGGTGGAGGAAGATACTTTTT
Organism: Andrena cerasifolii; assembly: GCF_050908995.1. Classification (NCBI taxonomy): domain Eukaryota; kingdom Metazoa; phylum Arthropoda; class Insecta; order Hymenoptera; family Andrenidae; genus Andrena; species Andrena cerasifolii. The sequence goes on along the minus strand of NC_135120.1, from coordinate 9,390,735 downwards.
TTACGGTAATGGGCGTACCTTTAAGCGTAGAAGGTTTAGGGTAAACGAGTCTGTTCTTTTTTCATTAACGTAGTTAATAAAAACACTCTTTTTGATGTTTCAGTATCTTCGGTAGCTTCATTCGCTCTTCAACGTAAGTCTCAATTTCAAAGTAATACAATACGATAAATCCTCATTTTCATCTTATTCCACTAGATAGCCCAGAAATTGTCTTATCAGTTTTATCAATTATCCAACGACATTTATTCTCCTCGAAGTTAAAGGAGTGTTCAATTTTTTTTGTTACAAATCAGTTGGGCTTAATCGGCTGCTAATACTTTTCCACGACGGACGACTTAAAACTTAGCGATCCGTGCAAGAACTTTTCCTGAAAACTGAATCTCCGTTTCGCGATTATTAAAGCTACTTCGTAGCTCAGTAATTGAAGCTCGCTGGTCTGCGTGAGAATTCTTTCGCGAATCTCGGAGCGAACCCTATTGGCATGCAAGTACGCCGACAGGGAGGAGAAAAATAAAAGGACGAAATCGGTTAATTAAAATGGGCTCGGGCGAATGGGGGATGGGAACGCGACCAAGGAAGACCACGGGAACGAAAAAGTTCTGGTTAGCGGCGGTCCGCATTTCGCGTGATTCTAGGTGTAACGTGCAATGTGCAGGCTCAGCATTTCATTTGAGAGGCAGACACGAGCATTGGGTATGGAATCCCCTTCATTCTTTTATGCACCAACAAACCTCTTCTCTCTCTCTCTCTCTGTCCCCCTCTGCCTCTCTCGTTAACCTTACCGCGGCACCGAGCAACAAATATTTGCTACACGTGCAGCTCGACAGTTTCGAATTTCGATGAATTCGACGCCTCCGACTGGTCGTCGGTTATTCCACACGGATTCCAATTTAATCCTCGAGCTTCTCTCGTAACGGAGTTTCAAATTCTTTTTTAGCTTCATCGAGGTCCTTTCTCGGTAAAATTCTAGCCTTAGGTCCCCTTTCTTCCACTCTTTAATCAAAGTGGTAATAATTGTGAGGATTTAAATTGAGGAGCTCGCAAAAAGAGGCACATGCCGCATCTATACTGACTTTTCGTTTTTTTAGCCGGTTCAGATAGTCAAATGTACCCCTAAATTCGACTCGCGATGAGTCATTCGAAAGCTTATAAAAAAAGGACAATTTGAGGCTAGTTTCAACTTTGTATCTCGACTTGGGGGATAGTGAAGGGTAAGAATAGAAGATCAGGTTCTTGCCGAATTTTTCCTACAGTAGTGCGTGAAAATTTTTGAAAATAATCACAGGCATTTAACGCATTTAAAGTGTCTAGTTTTTGAATCGAAGATTCCATTTTTTTTCATGCATTCTGATACTGTTTTATCAAAATGAAGCGCAGGAAACGAAGTTTCAGAATTTTTTGACTGCTTTGAATGTATGCACGGGCCAAAAAAACTCTTATAAAGCAAACATTTCTCTCTAATTTTGTTTTTTTTTTGGTTTTGTTGTGCGATTTTTATTGGCAGAGTTATTCGCGATCAAAGAAATAAAGGTACCTACTTTTCACTTTGAACACCTATAACTTGCGAACTCATGATCGTAGACAAATTTTCACGAGTGTTTTGGAAAGCTAAGAAAGTTTCCTTTCAGAACCTTTAGTTGCAAATTTAAGATTTTTTTTTAGTATTAATTGCATTTTAAAGTGATCCCAAAAATTAACGAAAATGTTTTGAGTATAATAATTTGGCCACCCTCTGTAAATATTACGTAGATTAATATTCTAGGATTACCATAAAATCAAGGAACGATAAACGCACACAGTAGCGGACAAAAAAGTTACCACTCTGTCGAACCACTCTACTTCCATTACTTTTCAACATCAACTCAGAACTGCAGTATGTGCTTGATATACACATTCTGAAAGAGAATTAAAAGCTGTATAAAACCCAGTTACAGTTGAATTTATTTGACTGACAAACAAAAACCCTACGTAACATTAAGTGAGACAACACACATTTAAAGCTGACAAAAAGTTACCACTTCTGAACATTAATGAAGAAATCTAATATTTTGTGGGGGCACCTTTTGCTTATAGGACAACCTAAAATATTACCAAACGTGGTAGCTTCTTTCTCGGCCCCCAAAATGTTTTGCCCCGTTCAATGTCATATAACACTTTTGTTTGTCAGTTAAATAAATTCAATTTTAACTGGGTTTTATACAGCTTTAAATTCTCCATCAGAATACATTAAACATAGGTACACACAGTTCCAAATTTATGCTAAAAAAAAAAATAACAAAAATAGAACAAATAAAAAAAATGGTAACTTTTTTGTCCGCTAGTGTATATTAATAACACCAGCCTTATTTTTTTCTCAAAGTTACAGGCGTTTTTAAAGAAATTAAAACACAGTTGGGCCGAAAGAGACCATGGGGTAGTAGGGTTAAGGATATCGAAATAAAATTGCGTGAAAAAAGATCCAAGGGACGTAGGGTTACAGACACAAACGTACGACTGGGTGAAAAGAGACTCGGAGCACCGTGGCAGAGTTAAAAAACGCGAAACATTTGCGCGCGTTTTCATGAACGAACGTGCTCGGGCCCCGTCGCTTCCCTCGCTTTATTTGCAACGCCGTTTCTGCTGACACCGCTGCTCGGCGATGAATCCATCGAGATGGAACGTCGGTAAACAAAACGTTCACCTCTTTCGGCGAAACCCGCAGCCCTGCAGAACGAAAAGGTTCGGGACCCCGTGGAGTCGCAAGCACGAATTATTCTGCACGCAGATGCAGAGATAATGCTCGTCAAACAAAACAAAAGTCAGAGCGAACGCTCCGAACATTGTGCGTGTGCTGTATTACCATGGAAATCGTTGTATATATTAATTAATCAATTAATTACGTTAACTCCATTAGAACAGGGAACTGGGGCTACTGTTTTTGAGAGAGTAACGGGGCATTGAAGATGGCAGATTTATTTTAAAAGTGACACACTTGTGGGGAACTAGGAACAGCCTATTTTTAAGTACTTAATTCAGTTGAACATATCGATGGCTTACAAGGAACAGGGTGCGGTAAAATAAGTAAATAGGTGTCCGAGCGCTTAAACCAATAGGCCTTAATAATAGAGATATTTACATGGAAATTATTAAAAATTTCATAGTGGCCGTGGGGTTTTAGTGGGTAAAAATCCCACACTACCCTGGCGCCGCCGAGGGATTCCCCTCTGGAGGCGTCGAGGTGTCTTTTGAAGGTTTCTCCACGTTAAACAAAAAATTATAAATATAATTAACATTTAATAATTTACATGTAAATATCTCTATTATTAAGGCCTATTCGCTTAAACGCTTGGATACAAATATTAGCGCACAAATATTATACGTCCACTCTTAGTGTTTTCGAGAAAAAAAACAGGTTTAACCCTTCGTAGTCACACGGGGTGTATCGCACCCCAGGCAATTTTTTTCCTTCCCCAAGATTGCTACAAATTTTTATTAAAATTTAAAAATTTAGCGAATTTTAACAAAAAATCACTTTTTTCCACAACTATTTTTTCAACTTCAAGTTTTATCTTCAATATTATAATTCGTAACGCGAAATTTAAGTATACTGAGAATACTGAACCTTATCTTCCAAATAACTGTTGTATGATGTAATATATTTTTTTTTATAAAATCAGAAGCTAAATTTCGATCGAAGCCGAGTAGTAAAGCTAGTAATAGATATATCAGGGTATACAATTTTTATAAATGTTACATAAGCATTAATGACAGCAAATACTTGGATACTTTATATATTTTACGAGTATTGAGACGCGGTGTGATCGGTGTGGAGATTACACGCTTAGAAGCGCGAGAAGTCAGCCGCGTTCTCAGCGGCTGTCAAACGAGAAGGTGGATAAAGTTCTAACGAGGATTTAACTAACTTGTCCGCAGGGGTCGCTTGACAATGGGCTTGTCTTCGACCCTCGGCGACCCTCTGAACAGACGTCGCTCGTCACACTGACAGATTGACTGATCGCTACTTGCAGCAGGTTCGTTTCACTCCGAGTATTCTGTCCTCGTCGCTGCCACTCTCGTAATAACGCTATATACATTTAGCGAGCGATTAGGGGTGGTAGCACGTCGGAAATTGATACAATCGTTCTCACTCCGTACTCGTGTTACAATTATAACAGCGCGTTCAAATAACCCATTCAAAGTATATCATTATCCGCCACATCCATCTCTCAACTACATACCCCTAATCAGCAATACAATCTCAGCATTCGTTTCTTCATTCACGACTTTTTGTACAGGGCAGCAGGTAATCCGTAGAAAGCGAATTCCTTGCTGCATTTATTTTCCAAGTAACCATTCGAGAATCCTCGAGCAATACTTTCCAGTGGCGCACTCAGGACTTAATCTTCGGGGTAGTCGAGTGGAAGGGATGAAAATATTTTTAACGCAAGTTCAATAAAATTCATTAGGTAATCGTAAAAATTCATTTAACCCTCGAGCGGGCGCGCTCTGTGAACTCCGTTCACCGATCTGCGTATTTCCTTCATTAGGTCTCGGTAAGACAAACATTCTTGTGCCAGTTGACTTTCATTTTTGATGTTAAAAATATTTTACATATACTATTTTTGTGTTTTTAAATACACTTACTGCATTTTTGTATACATTCATGATATTTTCCCATCGCATTTAATTTAAGTCACCACTGTCATCAGAGAAACCGTTTCTGAAGTGTAATATATCCCCACAAAATTACCTTTTTAAAAAATGGTACATAAAAGAGCACCAAGTATATAATCCCCTCAAAAAGAATCCCATTTAAAAACATTGTCGTAAATTAATAAAATTTATTAATGTTCTATATTTTATATAAGGGGGCTAAAATGATTATTTTCAACTGACGAACTGAGTTCACCACGCGCCTGCTCGTGTACCTCTCATTGGCGCTCCCGCCCGAGGGTTAAAGAATCAAATGCAGTTTTCTTTTTACGAAGCTTTGGGATTCCAGTGGAGGTGTTAAAAGTCTCCCAAGAGCCGAAGGTGCGTGGAAGGGACCTCCGGAGATCATTGTCCTCGAGCGTGTCAAGCGTGCGCGTATACACACGCGCAACTGGCACCGTTTCGACGAGAGATAAGGGCCTGGAGCTAGCGGGCCCGTTTCACGGCTCGAGTTTCACATTTTATAACTGTTCGTACGGCCGCGCGTTATGGGGCCTGGAGCACCCGGGCGATAGCCGAAGTAGTCAATGGCGAGCGGGCGCTGGGGGTATCGGGTGAAGCGGATGGACCGAGCGTGAAGGGGAGGGTCGGCCCGTGCGCGAAGGACGAGCCGTAAGAGGGACCAAAAAGGAGGCTGCGGAACGAAGCTGGAGGTGAGACCGAGCTTTATTGTCAAGTCACGCCGGCATCGTGGCCTATCTCTATCTGCCACCGTCACCCCTTGCGAGGCTCTCCGCGCGGCAACCCCTTACCCTGCGTGACGTAGACGTCGCCTCCCTTCGATCTATATGCTCCTCTTGCGCGAGTAGACCCGCCGTACGTGCACCATCGCGCTCCGCCACCTTTTGTGTCCAGTATGTCAGTGAATTGTAGATAAACAGTGGCAAGTGGGCGGTAGACTTTCATCATCTCTCGTGCGAAACGGAAGGGCAAGATGTCGAGTACGCGAGCCGCGATTTAAATACTGGTGGTGGAAATTGGAGAATAGAACGAATAGTTTTTGCACGAACGTGTGTGCCGATAGGACGACTGCGAACACTGTGCTGCCCGAGTCAGATGATTCTCGGCGCGAATTGTTTTGTTACGTCTTGTTACAGCCATTAATCGCATTTCCTCGGAAGCATTGATATCACGGTTATTAATTACCGCAGGCCACACGCATGCCGCGTTCTGTAGAGTGTTCAGTGCTTGCATTGCTATATAGGCGGTCTGATGTCATGGCTTAATCGTATACCTACAACATTGTATCAACTTGAGCTTGGGTTATCAGAGGGAGAATGGGGAAAGGGTGGAGAAACGTTCGTTCGTTTCATTGCACCGTAGTTCTTTTGCTAATTATGCCGTTGGGGTACAGTTCTGCGAGTAATATTGGGGTGTCTATACGATTAAATTGAATTGGAGGAATCTTTAGGTGGAACTATTTATTGCATCACTCGAATAAATATGGTATCACTTATACTTCTCTTATTATATATTAGTAGGTACAGAAAAATGGTACTGCAAAAATGTGTAGCTTACTATTTTGGCTGAAAGAAGTTGGATACGAAGCATTTTATCATTCTTGCGAACTGCGTAAATTTCAGAGTGATGCATTAAATATTTCCAGTTACTGTACCTTATGCACAGTAACCCTGAACGGTAACAGAAGTTCTTAAAATTTATATTCCATAGATTAGGCCATCAGGGGGTTGTAATGTAGACCAGTGATACGAACCTAATAAGTAAAGCCTAGTATTAAGTTCGTTATGCAACTCCTGTAAAGACAAGGCCGGTGGGAATTTTTGCGGGGTCGGGTTCGAAAATTGTGCGGGGCCAATGAAAAAACGCATTTATATTGTACTTCTAAATTTTATAATAATTAATATCTATGCGTAGGGCTCCTAAAAAGTGTGATAAGCTTATCGTAGATCGCGGGGCCTTTTTAAAAAAAAGTATAATAAATATTTACGCATAAGGGCCTGAAAAATTTGCGATAAGCTTTTCGTGGACCGCTGGACCTTTTAAGTAAAAGCCGTAAAGATATATATTCTAAACTTCCTATTGACCACCACTCTATTACATTTCAAGAGGGGTTGAATAATTGATCTCTGGACCAATGCTTTTATCCTTCATGGAACCTACTACTACAAAGATTGCTGGGTACTTTTTGCCCTGTAGCAACTGCCCCACTATAATTATTCCAGCTGACGTTCTTTTTCTCAGAACAATTAATTTCTTCAAATTTCCAAGTGTCTTCCCATCACTATTTTCTAATATGCTCGGTGATATGTTCGGGTCCAGCAAGACCCAGTTAAACGACCCACCACTGCTCCGCACGCAGCTGAAAACCATCAGAAGCAAACACCCAAAGACATAATATGCATCAGCAAATTCTACGCACCCTCGACGAACCGTGCACACCGCTAACTTAATCTACGGAACGATTTAACGACCTCAACGTCGACACAGATTCCGCAGGAATAGTGGCAAGCTCCAGGTGGCCGCGAAGGGGGAGAATTCGATCTTGGAAGTCGGAGCCCGAAGCGAGAAGAGCGGAGCAAGGTGAACGAAATGAAAAGGACAAATCAATCGGTTCTTCTCATTTCGTCTAGCAGCTTTAAGCCGGTGACGTCACGTTTACTCTCGCCGCGTAGAGAAGGTGGAGAAAGGGAAGATTCGGCGACGCCAGCATCTTTCACTTCTGATGACGGTGTAGGTTCGCGGTGGTTGATGACGCGGCACATGGGTTATATCCGTGCCCACATACAACCCGGCCGGCACACGTACGCCCGCCGAGGGGCGTGTGTGCCGTCCACGGACTGGTAACACACGCGATCCATATTCACCGAATAAACGAATGAACGAAACCTGCAGTGGGACGCGGAACTAAGGAGATCACGGAGACCGCCACCTTGACCTAGTCTTTCAGGCGACCGATGGAGGATCCACGTTGAATGGCCACGTCGAACTTAACTGACAAACGCTGCGTATACGTTCGCAAACGACCCGACCGTCCCCGTGACGTCTGTTTAGATACTTCTTCGGGGGATGGTTCATCGACCGTGCGTCTTCTTCCACATCGGAATTTTTCTGCGCGCACGCGAGGTCAGTGGACCCTGAACAATGCATACTGCAGCATTGGAGATACTTCTGCTTTATTCTTACGCGGCGGTCTGTTGTACTCGTAGACCTGGTGACGTTATGTTAATGGAGACATGTCAGTGTAATGACCCTGAAGAAGGCTACCCTGACCCAGTCGGGCAGTTGGGTCGTGAAACAAGAATCGATACTCGCTAATCAGATCAAACCACCCTTCCCTCTCCTACCGGGATGACCACGTATACACAGCCGTCACTCGGCTTTGTGAATACTTTATACCCCGTGCCCATGAGCGCAGGTTCCTCTGGTTATCATTGGGAATCTTCGTGCAGTGGAAGTTGATAGTTGACGAATCGAGAGAAGAAGGAATAAGGGGGTGCACGCGCAATCTCTGTTTGCCTATTACAAGCAACCAGGAAAGATAAAAGCACCCTAAAATTTTCATGTTACGTACCTACAAAGCCACCCATTAATCGTCTACTGAGACTATACATCATTAGCTTCGGTTTGTCAGATCCTATCGCTTCCAATCAATTCATTTCCTCGCGTTTTGAGTCACAGTCGCTAGGCACTGATTCATGGGCAATCATCCTAACAGCCCACACATCCACCCTAGAGGCTTCTGTATTGTCTCCGAAGAATAGAACAAACGGCCGGATAGAGTTGGTTTTTCCCGTCGATCGATATTTCTTTTTTCCTTCGTCCTCGCGCGAAGCATACGCTGGACCTTACGGCCGTCTTCCGCCCCCGTAAAGGGGTCGAGGGGACGACTAGTTCCTTCCTAGGCGTATACGAACGGTGATTTAGTGAGATCCGATCAGCGAGTGGAGACCAGAGACCGATCAGCTGGCCCATAAATATTAGGTGGTTTTTTTTTTTTCCACGCACACGCGGAGCCAGCGGCACATTCGTTTCTTCTCCTTTTCTTCTTCCTGCTGGACGATGTGACCCCTGATCGCGGGCAGTCAGAAGCTTTGCGACTACGAGCTCCTCTCGCAATCTTCCTTCTCTCCGAATCTCTTTCAATTCCAAGCCACGTTCCGAGTTCGATCTTCAGGTTTACCTGCTTCGACCCCTTTCAGTCTTCAAATCACTCTCGCGGTGGAACTTTTAATCAGCGATGATCATTGCTGGTGTCACTTATTTGCGTAATAATATCTGCAGCTTCTAGGTTTCAAGTTTAGGGGAAGTTTCCTCAAATTTCAAGTGCATTCGTTCATTTGCGAAATGCTAAGGGAGGGAGAAGTAAGTCGAGATAATTTAAACGGGACGGTTTGGAAGATTGCCGTTTAATTCCCCTAGTCTCTCCTCTGAGCCTTCAGCTATTTACCAATTATAGTTATTATAGGGCGGCCGGCAAATGAGGGGCGCGCGAGGAGGTGGTAATAGGTGGCCCGTTTCCGAGGCGCTAGCTTAACTACACTTTTATAGCGCTTCTCGACTTTAAACGGATAATTTTTATCCTCTAAGCCCCCGACGCGGATTCCATCCCCCCGACCAACTGTGCCGTCGCAGAGGGCGGAGGGGGGGGGGGGGCGGCCGTACCGCCCTCGATGTCCCAGGCGACCCCTCATAAAATTAAGTCAAACAGCTACGGGGTGCCGGCACTCGTTTTTCCCCGTTCCCGTTAAGAGGAACACCGACGCGATGCTTGCTGGTTGCGGCGACCAGAAAGAAGGGGGCGAGCGTTCAATTGCTCCGGGGGTGACGTTGATGACGCCCCCGCTGAAAGTCACCCTGTTCGCCGGGAGAAATTATAAATCTTCTCGCTGGCAAAAGTTGGACGCCCTTAAACCTCGCGCGGAAGACTCTTCCTAAAATGAAACTAGATAATCACTTCTACCCCTACAGATGCTGGTTACATTATTTGAATATTATTTCATAAAACATTCAGACAAATGTCAAGCATGAAGCTCGTGCGAAATTATACGCGAGGCTTAATGATCGATGTGGGCTGAAAAGTATCGAGGAAAGAAGAGATTCCTCCATCGATTTTCAACCCTTGAGCCCCGTTGAACTTGGCGGCTCGAGGGTGGCGCGGGGCTGCGATGCGAAAGTTCTTGCTCGTTCGGTCAAATGGAATTACTTTTATCGTCGTGGCAGACGACGATTCGATTCATGGTCGTTCATGCGAGTCACAGGGCCAGGGTGGATCGAGGCTGTTGGGCGCATTCTCGGTAAAGGCGGATTTGATCGTGTTTTCCGGCATTACGCGGTGCAACTCGTTCCTTCGCCTTTGCCTGCTCGCGCATCAATCACCAGTCATCAGCGTGATTGACGAGTGATATCGTTAACGGTTTTAAGACCCTTCCCCGCGGAGGCGCGTGCGATCCGCTAGATGATCTCGTTAGCCGGCACCCTTGCGATACGTACCACGAGCAGAAGTTCCACCGCGAGCTTCGTACGACGTATGTGCTGTCTAATGGAATGTGTTTAAGCGTCTCTTTAACGACGGCGCTAATTCGTGTATCCAATTCGCAGGGATAAATGCTCGCTATGAAATACACATCGCGTGTAACGAGTGAAATTACAGTCAACTGCAATGCATCCATGTAAACGATAGTATCTCATCATATTCGAAGCAATATTATAATATCCAGCTGCAGTGGGTGGTAAATTTAATTGAATTCAATAACTTATTGCTCGGTGCACTGTATGGAGCTGAGCTAGACGAATACACGGGCTATTCGGAACCCTTCTAAATTTCAAAATATTAGCGGTGCTGGTTGAAACAGATGAGGATTTTAAATGATAACAAGATGAGATACTAATTTGTATATGAATGCTGTTCAAGAGTTGATCCCTCAGTCTTTGTAGAATTCTTGAATTCCGAGCTCGGAAGTTTTAATATGTTCCTATTCCTCTTCTTGTCGAATCCGAGAGAATATCAGAATTTCTGTATAATCTAGCGGAGAAGTGGGTTACCGTCTCGTAACCGCTTTATAAGTGAGTAGTATAAATTTCACACGCCACACCACTTGCAACGATATTCGATTAGGGGTCGTATATTATAGTTGCACCCCTACCCCGGCGCAAGAAAGTAAAACAAGACTCGAATGACCGAATTTCAAACGTGGGAGGACCATATTCTCGCGAAGAGGCGCTCCTGGGACACGTTGCTGGTGGAAAACGGGTTGGCCGCGGGGGTGGTGACCAGGGGTAGCAGTTCTCGCGCCGTCGCTCTCCATGAGGTTCCCATGGCACGGGGAATACCTATCCAGTTGTAGGGTCGGCCTCGTACTCCGCGTTGGAATCGAGGCGCCTGCCACCCCCCGGTGGCCCCGCCTACTCACGATACAACCTTCAACCCTCGCACACCCCCAATGGCCAGTTATTATTATCATTGTACCGGCGCCGAGCCACCACCTCGCGTCCTTTCCACCTCTCGGGAGGATGTTCGCCCTTCTTCGCGGAGTCACGTCGAAGTCACTCTGTACGCCTTTTTGTAGGATTGCAACGGGGGTGCAGTAAAACCGTGCCCCGTGTAAACATACGACGGCGCTCGGTTTTATCTCGGCGGCACGTGTTGGTTGGATCGCGCACACCCCAGGTCGAGTGGGGTATGTACTTGCTGAGTGGTTGGAAACTGCGCATGGTAATAGTCAAAAGGAAGTTTAAACTTTAAACTGTGAACGGTGAGAGAAATGAGATAGGGCTTTGAGAAAGAATTAGATCATAAGGTTTGTGTCACATAGACTACGGGGGTTGTAATGTGGATCAGCGATAGCAATGTAATATGGTGTCTCTGTATCTAGATATCTCAGTAGCTAATATCTAGGTATTTAAGTATTTAGGTATTTAGCTATTTAGGTATCTAGGTAGATACCTAGACTAGGTAGATTTAGGTATCTCAGTAGCTAATATCAAAGTATTTAAGTATTTAGGTATTTAGCTATTTAGGTGTCTAGGTAGATACCTAGACTAGGTAGATTTTGGTATCTCAGTAGCTAATATCTAGGTATTTAAGTATTTAGGTATCTACCTAGTCTAGGTATCTACCTAGACACCTAAATAGCTAAATACCTAAATACTTAAATACCTAGATATTAGCTACTGAGATACCTAGGATATTAGCTACTGAGATACCTAAATACTAACTACTGAGATATCTAGATACCGAGACACCATATTACATTGATATCGCTGATCCACATTACAACCCCCGTAGTCTAGGTGACACAAACCTTAAGATCTAATTCTTTCTCAAAGCCCTATCTCATCTAGATAGGTCCCTCACTAGCTAGTACCTAAGTATCTCAGTAGCTACATAGTATCTAAGTGTTTAGGTATCTAGGTATCTTAGTAGCTAGTATCTAGGTATCTCAGTACCTCGTATCTACGTATCTCTGAGCAGCTATCTCAGAAATACTGTGACTTCGTGGTTTATTCCACTTACTTTAATGAGGAAATAAGGTCCACGGTATCTCAGACTGAGGTTATTCAGGAATTGCGGGCAACTGCGAATTGCAGGAAACTCTTTTTGCAGAGTTTTCCATATTTTCGGTTACGATATTGCGCAATTTTGAGATTGGGTGTAGAACGGAAGAGGACAGTGGGCATCGGACGCTCGGGGGTGCGACGAACAGGGTTTCACCCGCGGTTACGAACCGTCCAGGGGTTAAATGTCTCGGCAATGATTTACAGGAACGAGAAGAGAAAGATACGGATCTATCTGCCGCGCATTTATCAGCGTGATAGACGCGAAGCGTTACGCGATTTCGTAATGGAAATAACCAGCTGAATGGCTAATTAACGACACCCTTTAATGGCAATATCTTGAATATTCAATTACCATCGATTATCCCAAAGTCGGTTCTCGAATTACCTATACAAGAGCATGATAACCCAGCACCGTAAAAATAAAATTTGTACAAGGTACTTGGACGTCAAAGTTAACGTTCGCGCAGCAGTGTTATTTAAATTAAGCCGTGAATAATATTTAATATCCATCGAGATATTATTTACTTACACGGGTGATTTCAAAAATCTCGTGCTCAGTGAAGCCAGAGCGGCACAGGCTGCGGAACATCTGCACGGCACACGCAGGGACAATATGGACCGCGGGCCTCTTTAGCATTTTTATGCGAGCTGCTGCTGACAGTTTATTTTATTATATAGCTAGGCGGCTGCCCATCGTCCATCCTCCAGAAGAATTCATAAGTCAAGTCCTGCACAACTTTGGCGCGAGCAAGTGCTGGCCCATTTCCTGGCGGTACCTTACGACTGTCGATACGGACGATCGATTAATCAGCCCTTTTTACGCGATAAAAAACCAGAAACTAATTTCTCTAGACGGCATCCAAGTGACAGACTCGCACATTTCCCGGTTGGACTAAAAATAAGCCAGTGAATGAAAATCAACACTTCGATTGGCGTCGGCGTGTCTTCACGCCGAGAGACCCGCACCCTGTACACTAGTGTTTGAAAAACATACTAGCACCTAATCCTCGAATTTTTATTTTGAAAACAACCAAGCTTTAAGTTCACTTTCTACAATTCTTCATACAACTCTAACTTGCATTGTTCAAAACCCCAGGCCACTCAAAGCGTTAAACTGAATAACCAGAACAGGCATCCATCCCTTAACAGTGTCAAAACAAGCTGACGCGATACAAAAAGAGGAATTCTTAGCTTTATTCTTCTAAATAATATAAAAAAAATTATAATATTCTTTACCATCAGGCTACGATTTAATTATCACTATTACAACAGTAAGTAAAATCGAGGTCGCTTGGTCCCACGAACCGCCGCCCGTTTGGGGGTGTCCGTGAAAATATGCCGTCGTCACGAACGTCTCAACATTTGCGCAGGTGTTACACGAGTATCGGGTGATCCCGCTCGCGAGCAGCCAGCGCGCAGCGCCGAAGCCACGGCCAGTCCAAGTAAAGCGTTACACGCGCGTCGACAGCGTTACTGACCCCCCGGAGACGGTCGGCGAGGGAATTTACGAGTGGAGCCCCTAGCAGCCTTCTTCCAGCGATTTCGCGCAAACTACCCTACAGAGGCTATCCAGCGTCCCGTGGACTTGCACTCGATTAGCATGACAACGCTGCCCGAGGAGTAGTTTGTTGCTCGCCTTCGCCCGCCGCGTGTGCGTGAATCGGAGGGTGGTGGCGGGCGGATCGAGGGTCGGGGGACGGAGGCGACAGGGTGAGGGGTCGGCCGGCTGTCGGGCAGTATTTTTTATCTAGTCACGGTCAACTGGCTGATCGGCTCACCCGCCCATTATTAGCGCAGCACACAAACCTCGCTTCGGGGGTCGTACACTTGGCCATTGTGCGAACGCGTACGTGTATGCGGCGCGTGTAACAGAGAGGAGAGAGACGAGACAGGGGGGAAGAAAGCGGGGGAAACGGGGGCAGAAGGAGAGCCCCTACTGTCCATCCACGTAAGGTCGGTAGCTTATGGGCCACCTAGCCTCGAAGCAATAGCCGACTGTGTTCCTCGAAGGGTGGACATCCCACCCCCTCCTCCCCGACGGTCCCTTCCCACCCGGAGGTTTTATCTTTTTAGTATTATTGCGCGATCGCCGCACTGTCCACCCCCTCGAAGGACACACGGGGAGAAGAAAGTGGTAGCTGGATGGTCGTGGAGGGAGGTAAGAGTCGCTCCGGTGCCGGCTGCGATCTACGAACTGCCGATTCCAGCGGCAAGGAACCGTCTGATTAGCATAAGAACGAGGAGACTTCCCCTGTCGTTCGCAACCGGACCGAGGAATCTGTACCAATGCCCGTGGAGATTATCGGGTGATAATCGCACCTGTATTTCGACCCGCTGGGAACGTGTGCCTTGATCTTCTTCGGGGAGGGTTCGTGTATGTGCTTCGGGTGGTGGGTGTGCTTGTCGGGGGATGACTCCGCGTTGCATATGGGCAAACTTTATGGGGAAACGTGCGTAGAAGCGATTCTTGGTTGTTCGTTGGAGCACCGAGTCTTTCGAGATTTTTGGATATAAGATGTGGGGGTTGGAGATTTCTGGTGGATACTGAGAGGTTGTTTGGGTGGGTGTTGAATGGTTTCTCGGTTCCCGTTGGACGATAGCTATTGACATACTTTATGAGAAGATTTTATTGCTTTTGATTTCAGACACGAATTACAGCTGTTTTCAGGCCCACCGTTTAGCCGTCTAAAATCGAGAGACTTTCGGATATGTATGCATAACTTCCGAAAAACAATACTTTTTTAACTGAAACTTTTTCTGTAAGTAGTTCATAATACTATGTAAAGCTAGTAAAAAAACGGGAAATCTTCATCAAGCCGTTGACTCGTAAAAAAATCCACAAAATGTACACAGTTTCCGAGGATTCAAACGGGTATACCCCCTTAATGTATATAAGTATGGTTACCTTTCGTACCAGAAATATGTCAACATTTGCAATAGTTTCTTTGCATCGGTTGTAGAATTCAAATATTTCATGATAAAAATAATTGTTCTGGCTTTACACAGTTGCCATTTTGTCAAACCATGTACTTTTCGGTTCATTCTGCTACGAACTATAACAATACTCATATAGATTAAGCTTATCTTTGATTTTTTTTTAGACAAATCGGCAAATGACGAACGTTTCGATTTGTGATGATGATCTGCGAGTGCTGAATGCGCAGGGTCGGCGGAGAAAATTTTCCCCGAGTGTACATTTGCGGGGGAGGGGTAGTACAAATTAAAAGATCAAATGCGAAATGCTTAAAAAGCAGTTGTACGCAAACAGTAAAAACAGGTAAAACGCCATCGAAATTCCCGAATGTGGAATTCCACACGCAGCAAAATCTCAAGCGTGGAATACCCCACACGATCTAAACAACCCACGCCAGTCTTGCGAATGCGTGGTTCCACCTTTACACTAATTCTTCGCATAGCCGGGTACGTACCGTGTCCATCGTCTTAGAGATCGATGGAACCGTTCCATTGTCCGTTCCGTCGGGTCATTAGAGAGCCCCGCGATTCTCCGTTATAGAACAAAGGGGAAGGACACGGTGAATCCTGAGAGGATCGAGCGGCCCGATGTCGACTGGAACCCGGAGAAAGTGGATGTTCGAGGAAGCGTGGTTAGACGAGGTGGAATAATAACGGTCTGGGTTCGCAGTTCGGGATATATCAATGGGATTCAATATCGAAATGATCCGATAGCCGTGTGTAAGCACGCGTGCACGCATCGGGGCCTCGTGTGCGAGGGACCTTCTTGTACATAAGTTACATATATGTAGCGGCCATAAAGATAGCGCGTATCAGATACCGTAGCCCACTGAAAGGGAAATGGAGAGAGACAGTCCTTTTCTTTCGCCTCGCGCTGGCATACATCCAAGGGGCATCCCACTGACCGTTTTGCTTTTCTGTAATTCGCCCGCGGTACACGGCACTGGCCGGATAAATGCCCTTCCTGCAAAAAGGGGTGTCGTAAATCAGCCGCCTAGATTAAACGAGATCTCTTCGCAGAGAAATTGAAGGATTCCAGAAAATCACCAAATTCTGCCTTTATTCCATTCTAATTAAACACCGTGAAAGGACCACGGCGGCTACATGTCCTCGAAGTCCACCTCAAGTCCCCAACTTCCAAAGCACTTTCGTCATCAAACGATCATTCCATCCCACTCGAACTCTACCTCCCCAGAAATCCTCCAACGCCCGCGATATCTCCGTGCCCAATAAATGTCCTCCGCGAGGCAATGCGCGGGGCTCGCGGCAGCCGCGCTCTCCGTCTCCTTTATCCGCGTTTGATGGAACGTTACGAGCGTTCTCCAGTCAAGGTACGCTTTAATCTCGTAGCGCGGCGAATTTCGCATGACAAAGTGGCAGAGGAGCGATAGCCAGTCGGCGGAGGCCTCGATAAAACGGCGCGCATCAAGGAGGAAGTTGTTCGGGACGAGAAGGCTGCCCCCGGGGGCGTTTTATGGGTGTCGATGATGTCACAGATTCCAGCCATAAAACGAAATTTAGTGGTACGGAGCGACCGGCGCTCGGAGGAGCGCGATACATTCCCGGCGCCCGCGACAGCCGGGATCCTTGCCGCGTCCTTAGAGCCCTGCTCGGCTCACCGTGTCGGGACGGATTCAGGAATTTACAGCCGGGTAAATAAGGTTAAGTAGGTGCAGATTGAGTGGAGCGTGGAAGCCACACAGTGCAGGGAACGCGGGGCTGAAGGGGGGGGAGCGTTGGTCCCTAGCACTTTCGCCTCGTACCACAGAATCGAAGCCCCATCGTGTGGTCGCAACTGCGGATAGTATCGGATACTAGCCCGCGGGCTACTTACTTCTATTATGCCAATAGTGACGCCAGGTAGGCTAGGGTCATCTTCAATTGGATCATACTTGACACTCGCTGCGGCTGGCCCAGCTGATCGTTACATTCTTGTACGCTTTAAGCAAAGTCCCTTCGAGGAGACTTGGGGCAGGTACGTAGTACCTACACGCGATGAGGTCGGTCTCCTAGTTTCTATTGCGTCAGTGGTGGTCTTTGCCGAGCTGGGGTCGTCTCTCAATTGGATCACCTTTCGAGCTTGCACTGTCGATAGGGCGATTGTTACGTTCTTGCATAATTTTGGGGGTAAAGTCTGGTTGATAAGTGGCCTTTGGAGTTTTTTTTTGGGCCCGTCATGAGGATGCACAGTAGTGGGGGAAGGAAAAGTTGAACCGCGAGGGTAGCAGGGATAAGATAGTTCTTTTAGAAAGAATTATATCTTTTTGTATCTCAGATTGGGGGGTTGGTAGAATAGCGATAGCAATATACAGTCGAACCTCGATAATTCGAACCTCGATAACTAGAAAATTTTCTTCATTCCTCTCCGCTCCGCTGTAAACACCTCTAGAACTCGAAATGAAACTTCCTTAACTCGAACTATATTTTGCATGTTAAATTATGTATTTCATGTCTACAACTCAAATTTAGAAGAACTCCGATCTCTACGAATCCCACCGATTTGGATGATTTTTTGACGCCTTGACTTTAACGACTCCCCAATGGCGTCTGCAATGATTAATTACAAAACAAAAAATATATTCCTATAATTTAAGATATCCTCAATGCAATGCAAAAAGTCCCATTAAGTTATACGTAGCAGTTTTTCTTTAATTAATTCCTAAAGATCACCTATTTTTTGGGGCTCTAGACCGAAACCTCCCCTTAAGTTTGTCTTATGCGGACATTCATACTTTATAACCCTTTGTGATTTGCCACCAAAAAAACACGTTACACATCGCAGAATCACTAGAAATGGACATTCCCTGTGTTCCCCCTTACCTTTCATATTTACTTCGAGCTTGCGTGTCATGAATATTAGCGTAAAATATTTTCCTAGCTTGCGTGGAACGCGTCTACCGTATAAAATTCTAAAGATAGGAACCGTGGTGTGATAATGCTAGGTCTTCTCGAGTTTCCTCTTCCGAGCATTGTGAAACGGTGGAACGGCTTAGTCTATCGATCAATTCAATCGAATTAATTGTTACGAAAGAAAGAGAACCTGAATTTAACGGGAACTGGGTTAAAAACGCTTGCCAGCCGCGAAGCTGAATTTTAGTGATTTATCACTGATAGGGGGGGTGTTTGCTAGGGCAGCGAATTGTTTAAAATAGACGGTAAAGGGGATTTAAACGGTCCCCAGGCGTGTACTGCGTCGTGCTTCCAGAGATGGGGGACGGTGACTGTAAAGTGAATCGAATTTTCAACCGTGTAAATTCGCTGGAGTATTCGAGGGGTGGACGCGCGGCCACAATCTTCCAACCATACATTCGTACCCATATATTATCAAATAATGAAGCCAATTCTAACGAGATATACTCTCCTTGATATAACGAATCGCAAACCTATTAAATTCCACACGAAACATTCTACTCGACGAGATTTCCTTCCCCGTTAAATATCTTCCATAGAAACCCCCACATCTCCGAAACCTATTTCCCATAAAATTTCCCATTTTTATCATCGAACTTCGAGCCTGTATTTAAACTCCTCGGACAGGCACGTGGAGGCGTGTTTCGACAGAAAAATTCGATCGCACGCGTGACACGTTGCACGCGTGCACATAAACGAGCGCGCGGCGTGAACACGCGCGCGAGAACGTCACGGCGCGTAACCGAGAGGGTCGCAAGCCAGGGGGTGCGGCGGAGAAGGAAGAATCAGAGAAACACCGTGGCCACCCTTAACGAGGCTAATACGCTCGTCACGAACCGACCAGTCTCCGCTACCCGGTGTCACGTACCCGTACGACGTATACGCGTTATTAATGTCGCGCTTCCTGAAGCGCGATACAACTGTTGAACGTCACGTTGACGATCCGTGGCACCGAGACCGTGCCGTCAAACTGTTCGTTATAATTCAGCGTAACGCCGGCACTATCGCGAGCCAGAGATATTTATTATTCCTCCCCGAGTGTTTCGGAGCGATCAACGTTGTCTTTTGGGGAAGTGGTTGTAGTGCTCGCTAATCTACAAGTTTGCAAGCTCCGTCTTGAATCTGTCGGGGGTATCTTTGAGTACCTGCTTCCTTTCAGCTGTGTTAAAGAAATAATCGTTTAGGAGACGTTCAGTGGTGTTCGTCTGTTAAGAAATTTGTTTATCGTTAATAATAGAAAATAAACTATTAGGGGTACTCACCCATCAAATCACTCCAAAAATAGGTCATTTTTAGAATTTTATGTAAAAGAAGGTAAACGTCGCAGTGTTAAAATTTTTTTTACGTTGTATTTCTACATCATTGAAGATACTACAAAAATTGTTTGCATATTTTATCTAATAGGGGAGACCGGGGCTGGTTGATACAGGGGGCAAGTTGATACAGACGAATTATCTCGACACCGTATATATGTAGCTCCATTTGAACGAGATTTGTGAAGATTGTTTTTCAATTCTTTCCTACGATCCAGCGTACGAGTGTGTACATTGACGTTAACAACAGATTTTTTTACTGTTTTCGTTTATATAGAGAAAAAGTAAATAGTTTGGTACATACGAATTGATCGTCCAAATAACATTTTTTTCATTCATTCTGTATGTATTTTCTCAAGTTTTCGCTTATTATATATTAAAGAGGAAGGACCAAAGTATATTTTAGCATATTTGTTATCAAGTAATTAATTCAAATAAAAATGAAAAAAATAGAAAACAGAATAACGTATGAACTAGCCCCGCAGTGGGGTTTATTGATACATTTTACCTTCGTCCAAATAACATTTTTTCATTCATTTTGTATGT
Source organism: Andrena cerasifolii (assembly GCF_050908995.1). Taxonomy (NCBI): domain Eukaryota; kingdom Metazoa; phylum Arthropoda; class Insecta; order Hymenoptera; family Andrenidae; genus Andrena; species Andrena cerasifolii. Next base: position 9,370,783 of record NC_135120.1, on the reverse strand, counting down.
ATTTTCTCAACTTTTCATTTACAATGTATTAAAGAGGAAAGACCCAAGTATATTTCAGCATATTTGTTATCAAGTAATTAATTCAAATAAAAATGAAAAACATTAAAAACTGAAGAACGCATCAACTAGCCCCGGTCTCCCCTACTGCTGTCCGTTGGTGGCTATGACTGTCCTGCTGCTGCAAAAAATCTGCGGAATTTATAACGCCCTGTAGAATTATCCGAAATCAACGACCCAAGAAAATTCTTAAATTTCGTAGAGTAGAAATTACAGAGAAAGTGGACTACAACTGAAGAAAAGTGACCTAGAGTAAAAAAGAATACACTATGCAGAAGTGAACGTACCACAGTCTGCAGATGAAAACGTCAAAAGTGCAGCGAATCAAAGACGTTAACCAAGCCACTCGGACGCACGTAGACAATCGGTATGCATGCGATATTGTTATCCCAGAGGTGGCATAAGATGTACGCAGAATCCGGGGCGGCACGTACGAGTTCGCCAATATCCACGGGACATAAATGTTTTACATGCAATAAGGCGTTCGCCCCGGCTGGGCGAAACTGCCCGCAGTCCAATTTTATTACTTGACCGCAAAGGGGCTTCGCCCGAGGAAAAGACGCCGGAGCACTGGCTGGAGGTGTAAAAAACCGTGGCCGTATAAATGCGAGAGACAGTTTCAAGCCACTGCGGTCCGCGACGTGCGGGGATCAAGTGAACTTAAATCAGATGCATGCACCCCGAAGAGTCACGGCGCCCCGACACATTCCTCCATCCATTTCGCGAGCCAACGAACGAGTCCCCGTCAAACTGGCTAATTATCCCTCCGATCTAGTGCATACGTCGGGGGCTGCTTGTGAAATTCTGTGCCAGGTAGGGCTCGTACAGCGAAATTCAACCAGCGACACGTGCAGCTGCGTGCGAGTACGCGTCAGTGTGTAGCGCGTACGATTTATGGCGGGCAGTTTATTGAAATGGACGGCCTGGTCTCATCCCCCGCAGTCGTCCAAACGTTCCTTGGTCTTCCGCATGGTATAAGCACGGGTGTTCGTGCACGCGTGTACGTGTGCGCGAGCGGAGCACCAGAAACTAGTGACGTTCTCGCGGAGGTCGTAAGGGGGATGAAAGTTTTCTTCTCGCTGTTGTCTACGGGTAAATCTTTAATATTCTATTTAATATCGACGGGCTGGCCCCTGTACGGCTGCCGGGCCACGGACGCCACGATCGTATAAATCAAACGGGAGATATTGGCCGCTTTTTGCTGGCTGCGTCGAGGGGTGGTGGCAGCGAGACTTTCGACTGCGCGGGCTCTATAATTGTTTTTACGGATTATAAATTTCACTTTTTACGGCCGACACCTCGCGCCCCCGGCCGCCATTCCATTTCCCTACCTGAGATTTTCTTCCCGATCCCGCCGCGGATCCTCGAGGATCCCATTCATCTTCCACGGAGATATTCCATGATCTACGGTTTTAGTTATTTCCTCCTTTTCTTCCGGGAAGAAAGTTTTCGCCACGGGCAGGGATTCCTGTGTACAGGGGACAATTTCGTAATATAATTTTTCACGGGAGTTATAGATTTCAGAGGGGGGGTACCTGTCTGGGGGGGGGGGGAGAGCTGAGAAATTAAACGAAGGAGTAGTAGGAGAGCAAGCTGTAGGTGTATTAGAACCTGGGAAGCCTGTAGGATTTGATAGAAGTGTTTTTAATCGGCTATCGTTGCATAGCAGACGCCCATATTTATATCGAAGAAGGAACAGATAATATTTATGGGGTATTCGTTGGAGAACCACGGGCTCGTCCCTCGTTCCCCCTTTTACCGGGGCATCAACATGATACAGTGCCGTTTAGACGGGAGTTCAGGGGTTAAGAAGAGATTTTGGGGTCGCGTTAATTAATACCGGAGCTACCGGCGCCCCCTGTAAGCGCAACACTTGGACGCTAACTATGACTTAAGCCGCCATTAATTCACATCAACGTCTTCCTACCGTGCGGGGGTAGGTGACTTGCATCCTTGTTGCCGAACTCAGATAAGTGGCTGGGTACTTAGAAGATCGTGACGTCATTAGCGTTACATTTCTTTTTTTGCCGTGGTAATTTAATTTCACGCAATAATACGCCGGATAATCCTTTTTATCCTGACACCAGCTTACGGCGGTACAGCTTTTTTTTCTGCTGCTCGTGATCTTATATGGAAATACTTGGGAATAGCAAGAGAGTAGCTGTGATTCAGTGTTTATTTTAACTTCTTAATGCGTGGAGAATGTGGAGATCCTTTGTGTAGGAATAGTTGTGATAATTGTAGTGGGTATTTTTAATATAGGAATAGTTGGGAAGTACTAGACATTACAGAATCTTAATATATAAAGCAGAAAGTGTTTGTGCATTTGGCTGTCGCCTAAAAACTTTCGAATGGTACGCTCTGGGGACACGATACGTGCCCCAGCACATTATGCCTAGCTAATTCAGACGAATGTGACTATTTGCACACAAAAGAAATAAATAAATAAAATAATTTTTGTTTTATAAAATTAGTATCTAAATTTTTGGGGGAAGCTGAATAGTAAAGCTAGTTTTATATACGATCCATAGTTGAATTGTGGGATGGAAGAACGGCCTCAGGACACTCAGGCCCCTTTTTGCATAAAACGCATAATCAGATCCCTCATTCTTTTCTGCATATGACTTCTACATTTCATTGCCGTATCTTTAAAATTGCCAGAGCTATGGTTTTTGCGAATCGATGTTGAGCAACTGACCCTAACTAATTGTAAGCCAAACATACATCAACCTGAACGTGACACGTACTATGACTATTTTTATGACTATATTTTTTCAAATATTGTGCAAATATTAAATAAATTATGAAAATAGGGTTAAAATACAACATCCTTTTTCTATATTTCTCCATTTTATGAGAAAAGGGCCTGAGAGGGGGTGAATCAAAATTAACTTCACTGATTAATTTATTACATAATTGTAGATTGTTATACTGCAACTACAAAGGAGATAGGTATATCATTTTTTTTTAAATATTATAGACAGTTTTACAACAACTTCACTATATATAAAAATATCTAACTTTATAATAATATAACCTGATATTCGAGGTTTAAATTCGTTTCCTGATTTTAAATGTAAAGCTCGGCGATATATACGATTACATTATGCGTCACAATAACTTTCTAGTTTCTTAATGTTAGTTAGTTTTTAGTCATTTAGTTATGGTTAGGCTTCTAACAGTATTGTACTGCAGCCTCGCCATTTACTTCGCTTGTCTTTATGTATTATTTTCTTCTCTGGATGTGTCAAGTAATAAAGACGAATAATAATAATGAATAATAATAATAATGTTTACAGATACTTTTCTCGAAACTGATTTTTGGCACTGGAGCCCTTCTTGCATTCAACAATGCAATTACAGGGGTGACATAATTCAAGATGCTTCTCAACATCAAGAGTTTCTTTTCATTCGAATCGCTATGTGTGATTGTAAGTACAAATCTCATAGACTACGTGCAAAAGAATCGAAAGTGGAAGTGTGTAACACAGTGTAACCCGTATTACATATATCCTACGAGATTCTCAGAAAGAGAGCGACGAAGAGGGCAGCGGCGGTTTCACGGTAGTCGATGTCTCTGTACGATAACCAACTTACGTTTTCGTCACGCACACGTCTCATGTGACCCATGGGCATAGAACATAATCCCTGTCAACTCTAAGAAAATAACCATCGCACGATGCGTCTGTGATTTAGCGATTCGTATACATCTCTCGTTACATTGTTCGTATCGGGCGAATAAGTTGCGACTGGGAAAATAACTCTGCAACAAGATCCTGCGAATCGGCGCTAGTAACTGGAATTTCAAACTCCTCTAATCACTGGATCTCAGTTTTATTTCGAAACACATCACACAGGATAGAAAGAAATCCATGATCGTCGACCGCAAATTTGCAGCAAATTTACGGCGTCGATCTTTTCATCAATTTTTGAAAATCATCAAACAAGCATATCGTAAATAGGATGTCAATATTTAAACAGCTTAGCTTCATCGCTGATAAATACGAAGTAAAATAGAATTCCTTCGACTCACCGAAAGTGGCATATCGAAATTGTGAAATCACGCATACGTGACAGGGGTCGTTAAAGTATTAGCACCACTCGAATCTTAACTTTATGTCCCTTGGGTCTTTCTTGACACACTCGCCACTTATTAAGGGTTCTTCTAATTTTCAGGAAAATACAAAAAAGTTGTTGCTAATACCTCTCTGTATTTCTCATTCTAATTGCATTGAGTTTAATATCACTTTATAAATTCGCCGTTACTTCACCCTCGCTTCGGTGGAATAATGCCTTTTTAGAGGAGTTGTGTTTATATTTAGTTATCTCCTCGAATAGTTAACTGTCGAACAGCGACGCGAGAAACCGATGCTGGGTCACTCTTGACCCATGTCTACGTTTAAGTCCAGCAAAGAGGAAACATCTATTTGTTCACCCTCTTACCGATATAACACAAGGGATCGTCCTGAAATTACCTAAGGCTTTTTAAGTGGAGTCAGGTAGCGCCTTACGTAACATTTGTTTAACCTAATTTTCAATACAAGTAGCTGCAAAAACGATGTGTCATCACACACACGAAACCGAGTTAAATGAATTATATAAACCTCTAAAAGAATTTTAATAGCCGAAGAAATGCAATGTGAAAAGTATTGCGTAAGGAAGGGAGGAGGGAGAGGGTTGGAAAGTTGGAATATAAAATCTTACAAATTCTTATACTGGTGGAGGGAGGGCGTAAGAAATCGCCAAAATTACCTTTACGTAATTTAACAACGGCCCTGTCTAAAAATTTTAGTGTCCAAAAAATCTGGACACGGGTCAAAAATGACCCACCTTCGGTTCCTCGCGTCGCTGTCCGAGAGTTAATTACCCAAGCAGACAACTAAATATAAACCCAACCCCTCTGAAAATTCACTATTCCACCGAAGCGACGAGCTTGCAGTGCTCAGCGTTCACCCCGCCACGATCGCCCCCGACGATTCTTCCCCGAGGAAGCTCTCCTCTCGATGTACTATGTACGATTTCGCGGCGGAGCATAATAATCCCGGCAATAAGTCGCGTCCGTCGTCCTCGGGCCCTAATAAATTCGTCGGGGCGACGATTCGAATCAGAAGCAGGATATCCCCGCGCGACGGATGCCACGGAGGGAAACGATGTTGACACGCTATCCCGTGGCCCAGCGTCTCCGAAAATCCAGTACGTCTGGGTGGATTCTTTCCCGTTGGTTAAGCCGATCATTGTCGCGGTAACAAGCCGGCTATTGACAGGTCTCGTTCTCCCACGTCGGTTACACACCCGCTGCACGTAGGTGTAACCGTCCCTGAGCCTGTGTCCGACCCCCTGGAGCCCGTCCATGTGAGGGTGCGCGCGAGGGGCGGCGAGGAGGGACAGACGAGGATGAGACAAACCACGGTTTGACCACTGTGCGGTGGTGTTACGGCGCTACTACGGGGGCCACATACTAATGGGGCATTACCTTAACACCCTCTATCCCGAACTCTCGTTCAGTTAGTTACTCCTCGGGGATGTGGAAGAAAGGACGGAAGGAAGGAAGAAAAGGAGGATGCTGCTGCCATCCAACCCCCACCCACGGTCGGACGTTTCTCCTCGTTACTCCTTCCTTTTCCATTTCGTGACGCGGGACCTCCTTTTTTCTTCTTCTCCTCAACCCCCGGCTGTCGTCCTCCTTCCTCCTCGTTACTCCAGGTCGCTCGGTTTCCAGCGCGATCCTCCTCTGTGTTCCTTTTCCTGATCGATCGTTCGCGGGGGCGAGAGTGCCCCGACGTAAATCGTTATCGGGCCACTTCCACGTCTGTTGGATAACTCCGTCCCCGAAATCGAATCGTTTACGAAACGCCGATGGGGGCCGTGCTACCGCTGGAGGAATTTCTTTAGTCGCGGATCCGACGCGCTGGGATTGAAACTAATTTCCAATGGCGAGCGCGTGGCTGATGGACTCCCAACTCGTGGCGTGGATCTAGCTTTTATAATAATCGATTCTTACGGGGGAGGAAGAGGGGAACGATCGTAAGGGTGAGTTAGAATTTCAACCCTCGAACAGATAATCTTGAGCAGCGAGCCGAAAATTCAGAAAATTATGCAACATTGCGCGCGAGTAGAGTAGTTCGTTCGTAACGCGAACTTATTTTTTGTCGGTGGTATAGTGCGGTTTTAGGGGGTGAAATCACCGCTTGAGAAAAATGCAGAATTTCCTTTTTTCGCGGAATATCTCGAGAACCGTAAGAGATATCGAAAAGAAGCTTAAACAAAAGTTGTATCTTTTTTTTACACCTACAAAAGTGGGTAAAAATAATTATCGGAAAGTGCATACTCTTCGAATCACCCTCACCACCAATCTTTAATTCAATAATTATTTTTATCCACTTTTGCGGATATAAAGAAAAGATGCAACTTTTGTATAAACTTCTTTCCAATATTCCCCACCGTTCTCGAGATATTCCACGAGAACGAAAATCCTGCAATTTCTTCAAGGGGTGATTTCGCCCCCCGAAACCGCGCTATAGCACCAACAAAAAATAGTTTCGTGTTATGAACGAGCTACTCTAATTGCGCTGAAAGTTGCCCTAATTTTCTGAATTTCCGGGTTGCCTAACTTCGCTTGCGAATATCGGCCGACAATACTTATGGCGCGCAGAGGAAGGCTAGGTGACTAAAAGAACCAGATACCCGGCGTGGTTCTCGACACATGTGCCAAGATCGAAATTAAAAGATACCGATGCCCCGGGCTGCACGATCACCGAAGACGGAAGCGACGAGGAGGAACGGGGGCGATCTGCAGCCGGGATCTCTCCGGTTCAGGCGGATAACGCGCGTCGACGGGCGAGGAATTGCAAATCGTTTTGATCGCGACTCCGCCTCGGGTTGTGTCGACACTCGGAAGCTCGATCCGAGATTCGGTCGGAAACAATACGACGGGCGATTTGTGCTGGCGATAGGTGATCCCGGGGGCGGGCGGGGTGGGGGGCTGCATGAATTTCAATCGACATCTTATCTGGTACACGAGCGAGCCTCGAGTGCCGGTGGATCGTGATCAAGTGGACCTCCATGGCGAGGACAATACACGCTGCGCGGCCGACAAGTGACAATACGCTATCAGGGTCGTTCGAGGCGTATTGCTCTTTTGTCCGAGCCACTACACCTGCCATACGTACTTGAAGAAGTTCATGGAAAGTGTCAAGACTGACCCGGCCGTGGATTACCGGTGAAGATCACACCGAGGGCTGTTCAAAGCCGTTGCGAAGAGAACGTGGCGCAGCTATTACCGGGCGATAAGCTGCACCGCCGCGAAACACAGTTTTACTCTACTGATGTAGCCGCTGGTGCTACATATTTCAATAAATCCAGTGGGGACAGCCAAACTATGGATAGCAAACCCTGCGAAATAAATGCTCTATGAATAACGCTACTGCTATTCGATATTCCAATTAAAAGTTTTGGAAATATATTAAGCGTCCACGGTGTAAAGTGGGTGTGTCAGAAAACACCTTCTTCATCTAGCTCTTGGTTCGGAGCAGTCACTTCAGTCCTCCATGAAGGAGCGTGACCCTTATGAATTACTAGATTCTGTAAGCGAGGAGACTGCCACCGTATTAAACCCGTCTCAAGGCTGGCATACAACTTTTAAGGCCCTCCACACGCTCCAGCCCCTGCCGGCCCTTTTTCTCGGCGGGACACGTCAACCCTCCTTCATACAGTTATACGATTTGACCGTGCCGTGGGGTAAGTTCCGGGCGGGATGCGATAGGATTTACTGCTCCAGACATATTTCAGGTTCCGATCGGCGGAGTTCAGTCAGCTAAGATCGCGGGGCTCGTACCGCGTCTCCTATTTTTCCACGTTATCGACGACCCTTTATAGTTGCGCATAACGAGCAGCGTCGAGGAACGGCGCGGCTTTAATCGCGCTATCAAACGGTTACGGGGACGTTCTGCAGTGTAGTTCGTACGGTCTGTAATGGGAAGATGCGTGGGGTATGTGAGAGATATTTTGTTAAGTAGCGAGTCCAGTAATTGGAAAACAACGTAGCTGCTCGGCCAGGGTGGGAGTAAGGGAAATGGAGAATGCACAGTGGTGGTGAAAAGAGAGTTTGAAACTCATATTTTTTTTTAATATTATATAAATTGGAAGTTGCATAACTTGAAATGCGCTTTCTCGGTAAATATGAACTGTATTCAGAAGTGTGTTACCTCATTTTCTTCGTCTTGGCAAGAGGGAGGTTTTAACGTTGTTATTTTTTAAAACAATCTATCTCTATATATATAATATCAAAATAATACTCACTCACTCGCTCACTCATCGCGGTTTCTCTGGAACCACTGATCCTATAGATTCCTCTTAGCCCCTAGGTGCTCGCTTAGAAATCTTTAAAAAACTCCCTCCCCTTCAACACAAAAGGATATATAACAGAATAAAAAAGTTAACAGTGCTGTATTCTCGGCGACCTCACAATTTATGGGATTCAAATTTTAAGTCTATCACCCTTCACAGTTAAAGTTTCTTCTGAGCACTGTTTGTAGGTCATTCAGCAGACTTTTATCGCGGAGTTTAATGAGGCACAGATTTTCTTAACTGTTACATCGAGGTGATATTCGAGCGTGCGTCGATATTAAAAAATACCATCCCTCCCAGGAGAAGAATAACGATCCTTCGAGCACTCACTCTGCCGGAAGATCATCATGAAAGCAATTAAGTAATGCACCTCGGGGAGCCGGGTCCCTGTAGAATCGGGGCAAAACGAAAACATTGGAAGATAAACGGCGATCGACGAAAGATCGTCCAACACCGACTGATTAATTGCCATGTACTCTGGATTTCTTGGAAACCATTACTACCATTCAAGCTTCGACTCCATTAATTCTTCTTCAGCTCTGGATACAATAAACAGTGCACCGATTCGTTCTCGTTGCACCACTCTCCTGAAGCCCAGCTTAAAACCCATTCCCAAAGTAATCTTCCTCTGTGCCACATTAACGCTTCAACTTATTTATCTACAAATAATAAGTAACATAGTTATACTGTGAAATTCGTTCTGGTACAATTAAAAGCTCAACCTCTGACTCTTAACCCGAGAGTAGGCGCGCCAAATAATTTACGTTAGTAGGCGCACGTCGGTCATTTCGACCGATGGTAATGTAATCAGAAATAACTTAATAAAAGGACTAAAATAATATAAATAATGCATAACATTGTATTTCACTTACTTCAGAATCGTTATACGTAAATAATCTTCATTTTTTATGATAAAATGATTAATAAAAACTTATTTTTATACAAACGATGCATTGTAATTGATTTTAAAAATAAAATGTTATACAAAAATTTGTGCGATTGCAAAGTATAAAATTACATTGTCTATTTATCAATTTGAATTTATCACTTGATATTTAATTTTCAATAATAGCAATTATCTAATATACTTTATATTTATATTTGTTCTTCAAAACATATACTTATAAATTGATGGTTTCATAAACGTATTAAATATTTATATTTTCCTCGGATTAGAAACTGCATCTTGAGAATAAAGAATAAATACTTACGTTTCCTTCGCTCAAAGTACACTCCTCTACATCTAATATCTCTATATCCGCAGAATCAATTTCCGAATCTATATCGCCTACTCCCGGGTTAATGCGTTGCAGTCAAATTCAGATTTTAAGTAGAACTATAAAAAGTTTTCAATTCTAGGAAAATGGTAGCTACGTTCTCCGTCGCCTTTCTCAATTTCATTTTAACTTCAACAATTGCGGAATATTTCTCTCCTTTGAATCAATGCCTCGCTTCCGTATAAATATCAACGCGGAACGTCGTAATCAATTCCTCCAGCCGAAGTTGCCAGTGCCGGGGCACTAAATTCTCGCCACTCGTTCACGATCATTTGGATCGCCGTGGAGCCACGATCTACGTGCCAAGAAAGAAACGAAAATACAACGGAGCCGACGGAAGGTAGTCGCTGGACAAGAAGACTAAGTGGCCGAAGGAGATCGAATCGGCTGGTAAATTAGACGACGATTGTTCGCTCCCAAGGACCAGCGAATGCTACTAATCAGGAGCTTGCACTCGCCCCTTCTTCACCGGAACGAGGCCGGCTCTTCCAGCAACTCTCGGGGAAGATCCTCTCTCCCTCCTGGTTTCCCTCTTCTCGGCTCGCGAGGACTCGTGAAAGTCAGAACTGGCGCTAACTCGCCTCCACTAACGGGCAATCAGATCGCCTCTGTTGGGACAACAAACTCTCTTCCACCCCCGCGTCTATGTATTTCCTCCCTACACGATCGTCGGCCCGGTTGTATAGCTTATTTATCGAAGAAGTTAGCCGGGGGGTTAAACAGCAGTAAATCCTCCCCCCAGCTGGAGGAAACGGACATTGCGACTTAATTGCCTTGGCCTGATTCCTCGCCCTACTGATTGGATAACGATGATTTGTAATGTCCTTGGAAACTCGTCGACACTTTGGAAATTTGGATGCCGGGGGTGGCAATTCAAAGGGGAGGAACAATTGGAGGGTTATTTATCCTGTAAGTTTGATCTTATGCTTTGACCCGTTGAAGAGTCTTTATTCTCTGAGAAAATGGAGATTTCGGTGCGGGGAAAATTTGGATCTTAATCAGGGGGGTGATTATTATGATTAACTGTACCCTCCGGTCAGAATGCTTGAAAGATACCTGATTTTCATGAATTAAAAAAAAAAGAAACTGAGCAACATAAAAGTGAAAAGGCATTTTGGACTTTATTACTACATATTTGAAGAACGAACAAAAAAATTATTGTTTGAATTTTATCAATTTTTGCATTAGATATACAGCGTTCCTTGTACCACTGCAGAAATTAGAGCTCCTGGCGGGCGCCATCAGAACTCGCGACAGGATCGTCTGAAATAAAAAAACTAAAAATATTTTGAAAATACATGTGAATGGTTATCGCCTTATGCACAAAGAGTAATTTTGGATCATTAATTTCTTTTAGTTATGGACAGATGTACGCGTAGATCCACATGCTCCTTTGCTAGATTGTGTTTAAATAACAAGTGCTAAAAATCGTGGGATTGCTTGTTTGCAATAAAGAAGGATAAGGCGATAACCGTTCACATATATTTTAAGAATATTTTTAGTTCTTTATTTCAGACGATCCTGTCACGAGTTCTGATGGCGCCCAAGAGCTCTAATTTCTACAATGAACGCTGTATATCAAATGCAAAAATTGATAAAATTCGAACAATCATTTTTTTCTTCGTTCTTCAAATATGTAGTAATAAAGTCGAAAAAGCTTTTCTACTGTACGGTGTTCGGTTTCTTTTTTTAATTCATGAAAATCATGTATTTTCCAAGCGTTTTGACCGGAGGGTGCCCTTAAAGGTCAATTAACCCTTAATTGTTTAAAAGTACTTTCTTACAGCGGCAAGAGGGAAGGGTACGCAATTTAATGAAGAGCAAATGCACGGGGATAGGGGGTGAAAGATTAAGAGCGACGTAAGCTGTTAACAACTGGGTTAATGCTTGCTTTATTATGATGCTCGGCGTCACGCGTTGAGGAAAATCCTCTCGAGACATGGATAATATCTATTGGACGGACGTGCGCGCGGAACATCAGCAGCTGTATCCGTGGACGATCCGATCGAGGATATCCTGTGTCCCGATTTCCCGTAACCCTACGCAGTAGACCCAGCGAGGGAAGAATCTAAAGAGTCGAGGGAGAGTTACATCGAGACCTCCACGGTTTCGGTCTTATTGTCCCATTTACACCGACTCCTTATATCTGGGGGTTTCTTTCCATATGACAGTACAGCTACGCCCATATGCTTTGCCAAGTATAACACGATACTTGCGAGCTTCTGTTAACAAGGGTCCCTCCTGCTTTCGTCTTCTGTTTACTTTAATGAACATCGGTGGAATTTTTTTAAAACTATGGAAATACTTGGAGAACACATTGTGACATGTTTAAAGGAAGGAGTAAGTTGCAGTAGAGTGTTTCACTGGGTAGGTCTCTCGAAATAGTCGTCTTTTATGCTTCCTCACAATGAATTGGTCAAACACAGTATGTTACGTAGGGTAAGTGCACCTGGTATCATCGAGCACTTAATATCCCCACTCGTGATATCTCGTGAAGTAAGTGCTGACATGTGTTGGTAATGAACTGATTTAGTAGACGAGTGTTGGGCAACGTCTAGCAAGGGAGAAGTATTCTAGTGAATCTTGATAGTGTGTTTATTAAACCGTGACAATTTTACTTCACAATGGGAGAAGGGTAGTTTAAAAAGTCTATGAATGCATGAATATTTACTGGGAGCATCTAATTAACGACATGCTTTTAATCGGATCCCATGATTTTGTCAACGGGAACAGCTTCTCCGCGTCTTGGCTAGTGCGGCATTTGCTACAGAGCTGAACTTGATCGTCTCAAAAAATAGTATGCATTAATATAAGTACATTAAAATTGTATTTCTTTAGTTTTATGATAAAAACGGTTTTTAAACATAATTTCAATAGAAAGTAGTTTGGCAAAGAGCCTCTAAAATATTCCTATGATTGAATATAATAAACAGACATGTAAATATACCTTGGAAACCTCATATTTAATTAATCAATATTTCTCAGGTAGGTATCAATTTTGTTTGCAAGATCCGATGTTCGCTTAACTTGCTTTTTCCACTCGCAATTGAAAATCTGGAGATTTCAAAAACTTTATATTCTATCTGAAATTAATTAGAAACAAAAATATCAATCACCCCTTCATTGAGAACGGTTTCAATTTGGGTGGGCGAAATTAAGTTGCACTTACTCTACATTACATAATACATTGTTTGACACAATTGCTGAAGAACGGTCCACAGTATAGATAAAGTTAACTTTTCTTTGATAAATGTACTAAAGTCACTGATAGTGCGTCACGTTGTCCAACGTGATTGCTATGGCACAATAACGATTTTCTTCGTCCGAGTCTCAGGAAAGATGTCAAATTAGTATAATATTTTACGAGAGAACGTACGGTTAAACGCGCGGAGGGAAACGGTGGAGGGTTCGATCGCCTGCAACCAGAACCAAAGAGGATCAATGAGCTATACGCGATTCTTTACGGGTCTAATTGAGCGCGGAGATAACGCGACCGATTCCTGCTGGGTAATAACGTTCCCTGGTCTCCGTTTTCTTTAATGGTCGAGCTAATCGCTGCTGGTACCTTAACTATGCCTAAAGATATCACCCTCCGTCCTTCCATCTATCCCTATACCAATTTAACAATTCCTATTCTGCCGTACAAAACATTAACCACGAGACGGACATAGAAACGCAACAAAGATCAAACTATCTATATACACTTTGCCAGTAATCTATACTATTATTTAACTTATACAGGTTGGACCAATAAGAATTACCACTATTTAATTTGGGGAAACACTTTCGAATGAAATTCGTTTAGCATGAAAGTGGCCACAGACGGGTGTTATTCGAATAAATTTAGAATAAATTTGTATTCGAATAATTTCGAATAACTTTTTATTCGAATAATTTCGAATAAATTTTCATTCGAATAATTTCGAATAAGAATCGCGAATAAAATGAACTTATTCTCGAATAACGAATCATTTCTTACTTGGAATTTTTATTCGAATAAAAATTGATGTGAATAATGCCCAACTCTGAAAGTGGTCTTCGCATGGCCACAAAAATTTTTTGTAGACGAAGTCACTTGCGATTTTTCTCTTACATCCACAATTTCGGAGGTACTCAAGGTGGTAATTCTGATTGGCCCACCCTCTATATCGGTTCCCGTGCTTCCCAAACTCTATTCCCACAAAATATTGGAATATCGTACAAAATGAGAACTATTCGCTGAGATTCAAGCTTCAAGTTTGAAGATTCTAGATTCACTATTCCTCTGAAATCGCACTGAAACCACACGCAGTTTCCATCGCGATGTAACGCAGAAGCGTGCATAAAGACAGTGACTCACGCAGCCCTGTTTTATGGCGACACTTGTGATCAGCCTCGCTAACCATCGCCGCCTTTCTTCTAGGAGCCACCATAGGGATAGTATGTAAAAAGGCCATCAGCGATTCGACGGCGGCAGCGCCCCGGCGCTCTCGCAGAGCCCCTGAGAGAGTCGTTACTCGCCGTACTCCATCCCCTCCTCCCTCCCACCCCCCTGTTCCGGGAACACGTACAGAGGAGGGTGGTGTGCAACTGTCCTCTATCGGCCGATGCACCGATCCGTGGCCCGATCGTACGGCTGAATTCGAATTCTCGAAGACGCACACGCCGGCAGTAACGGTAACTACCCCCGTGCGCGATTTACGATCCTCCAGGACTATAAACAATGGGTAAACGCCAGGTTATTACGTCAAGAAGGCCGGGCGCGGGGCGAGAAACGGGGCGGCAGGCCGGAATTGCCGCATCAGAGAGGTGTGTCCGTTCACCTTCGCAGGGGTGGACACGTTCCTGAGGACGCTTCGTCCTACAGCGCCGGATGTCGACGATGAAGAGCGCTCCGACTCGATTTCTCAACCCTCCATGGCTGCCTCTCGTCCTTGGTATACTTGATAACTCCACTGACTTCAATGCTAATCGTCATTAACTGGCTACGTGTAGATACTTGATAAGGGCACAGTGTTTGAGTCTAATGAACACCACCTTGCATTTCGTTCTTGATGCCTAGACTGGCACCACTTGATCCCTAATTCTAAAGCTTGCTATAATATATCTCACTTACGTGTTACAAAATATTTTCGTACTGTACACCGGTACTCCGCAATCGGTGTGCCACAAGACGATGCTAACAAGGGAACATTTCGAATCCGGAAATTCAAAAAATTCTGAAACTCTGTAAATATGTTGGGAACTTCCTCCTGATTACAACGCAATTTTTGTTTGCTGCCCTAATTCACCCTAACAAGGGAAGGCATCTGGGACACGGATTTTCATGAATCTCATATATGTTGTAGCGTAGAAGTAGTAGATCAATACATGTCTCACATGTTGGGTCCACTACCCCAGAGTTTCCAAAATATTAATAAAAAAAGCTGTTCATGCGTTGACGAACAGAAGCGATAGCGAAGTTTATTGTAATGACGAATAGCAGCGCGTGTAAAGGGCAAGTCTCGCACTGGAACTTTCTATAGATTTTTTCTATAAATGTATTTTGTACTGTTTTATTCCTCAAAAGATAAAGTACTATTTTTTACATTCTAAAATATGAGATTTATCGTAAAAACAAATGAAACAATAAAATTCACGTCACCATGGCACATCTAATGAAAGGTGTATGGCCACAGGTAAATTTTTTGTACATGCGCCGCTATTCGTCATTACAATAAACTTCGCTATCGTTTCTGTTCGTCATCGCATGAACAGCTTTTTTTATTAATATTTCGGAAACTCTGGGGTAGTGGACCCAACATGTGAGACATATATTGGTCTACTACACCTACGCTACAACATATATGAGATTCATCAAAATCCGTGTCCCAGATGTCGCGGCCTCCCCTTGTAAGGGGGTGTAACTAACCCCTGAAAGCCAGTTATTTTCCAATTTTGTGTTATAACTCGTGAACTGTAAAATAATCTTTTACCGAATGATAGATCTAATTAAAAGAAGTGACTTTTGTCTTGAAACTTTTTTTCTATCTCACACAGTTCGCGAGTTATAACAGAAAATCGGAAAATAGCCGAATTTTCAGGGGTCAATTACACCCCTCCGAGTGCATTTAGGCAGCAAACAAAAATTACGTTGTAATCAGGAGGAAATCCCCTACATATTCAGAAAGTTTAAGAACTTTTGGAATTTTCGGGTTCGGGAACATATTCAGAAAGTTTAAGAATTTTTGGAATTTTCGGGTTCGGGAACATATTCAGAAAGTTTAAGAATTTTTGGAATGTTCGGGTTCGCGATCTTCCCTTGTAAGTGTGCTGCGGCGCCAATGCCTTCGAGAGGAGAAAAAGCACAAGTATTTCTTGGAACAAAGTTATTGTACCGCGGAGTTCTGGGAAGGGCTTAGGGTACGTTTATGTTGGAGCTGCGATAAAAAAAGCTAGGTGCTTGAAAATATCTTTCCTTAAAGTGTTTACAGTGGGGCTGCCATAATAGTACTGTTTCAGTCGTTTGTGGTTTTTCATTATACGTCGATGAGATCGGCGATAATAGCGAAGAAAAAGAAATATTTGTTTCTCGACGCTTTTACCGATTATCATCCATTAAACCTTCCTCTGCTCGCTGCTTCAATCACTTGCATTATAAGACAATACAACATATTTTGACGCTTCGCTTTCATCCTTGCCCTGATCGTTAATCGCAGCTCCAACATAAATGTACCCTTAGGTGTGCCGAGGGTGAGGAGACGAAATATTCTAGCAGCGTTCACGAAACGAGTACCACCTACACAAAGTTGGGTCACTCTCCGCCGTGCATTAGTACTTGCAGTTGTCAGAACTATTCGGTAAAATGTAATTTGAGATGTCTAATAGAATAAGATTTGCGGATTCGGGGAGGCAAATCTCCGGGAGCCTTTACAGAGTGTTCGAGACGAGCCTACAGGGGAGTCTGGTTTAGACTACATCGAAGAGTCTTGGTGGCTCGAGCGCAGCTTGCCAGTAGCCTAGCTGGTGGTCGCAGCCCCGAGCGCCCATATTTCCGTGGAACAGTCCGTTCCTTTGGCTGGGAAGTAGCGCGCCAAAGGAGGCAGCGCTCATTGCCGTCATTTGTAGGCGCTGTACAAGTGTGCGGGTGGGTGTGCACGGTGGGAAGGCAACAGGAGCTGAGAGGACACGTGAAGCTCGATCGCTCCAGATATATAAGTATTCCCGAAGGCGAGGGGCAATTTGTCCCGGTCATTTGGCGAGTCCACGGGGACTCCCTGACTGTAATCCAATCACTAGCCACACTCTCCCTCTCTCTTTCTTTCTATCTCTTCTTGCACGAGGCCGTTCGCTCGCCCTCTCCCTTTCGTCCCCCTTTCGCAGAGGGTCCACTCTTCGGCCAGTCCGCGTCTATCTTCCACGGCACCCTCCTACCCCACCGAGCCTCGTCAGTCGACATTGAGTCTACGGCAATCCTGACCGAGTGACGACTGCGTCGGCTCCGCACGGATTCTGGACGGGGGATGCTTAGGAGTCCGCGCGACGTTACCTCGGGAAAGGGAATAAGATTACGGCCGTGGAGCTCGTAATTAGAGGCAGGATTGCATTCTGCCGAGCTCCCCCTCCCCCCACCCCACAACGATGGGGTTAAAACTCGATACCCAGAGCGCGGGACAAATTACGGTATTAAATCTGAAGTTTCTTTGGATGGGGGATGTTTAGCGAAGCGCGGAGTGTGGTTAGTGTTCCTTGAGAAATCTATTGAAATGTACGGAGAGGGGTGAAGGGGATGAGTTGGCAGGAAATTTGTAACGTCTCCTGCGAAAGTAACGTGTCGAGTTTAGAGTGAGGAGATGCTTGGTAGATTTTAGGTTTACAAATTTTTTTAATACAAATAATTGTTTCTTTATTTTAAATTAAATTATGAATAGGCCGGGGGTTTGAGTTATAAAGGATTACATTATTTAGGAGAGGAATTATATTATAGTTCATAGAGGGGGTATTTATTACTGATGAAATTTAATCTGCACAAATGGAAGGTATTTAGAGTTCATCGATGACTTAGTGCACAGATATTGTATGTCCACTTTATTTAAATTCGAGTTTTTATATGCAAAAAATAGTTCTTGACTGTTTCTTCCTGCTGTGTAAAAATCACAGTTACGTCTACTGCATAAATTTGTCGAAAATAATATTTTTCTTCATTGTATGTCCCTGAATCTTACGCACCATTGCATGATTAAAGTTTAAACCTGCTTTTCTCGGAAACACTAAAAGTGGACATAAAATATTTGTCCACTGAGCCATCGACATGTTCTGAAGATCTGCGTTAAAGGTTCCAGTCTCACTTCTACGTTTCGAGAAGGAAATACGTCTGGATGTAGGAATACGACGCATGAATTCTCGCCAGAATCGTGCCTAGAGGCGAATGGCATACGTGATCTTGATACAGAGGGGTTGCGCGAGAAATTAGCCTTGTTGAAAGACGGCCCTTTTATGCCTCCGCCTTCCCTGGCCTCTCTTTTCTTTTTCCTTTAAACTGACCCGGCTCCCATCCAATATATCGAACATAGGTTGACGTGCTTTAACACGGAACTTTACCTTCTCCTTGTTAACGCGCCAGAGCCTGTATCCTTTATGCCGGAAAGAAGTGAAAGACGCGCGGGATTTCGTCGACGCAAGTAGTACAGCATATATTTCCTCCTCCTCGGTATCTCTATTAAATACTCAGGTCCACCTCTCTCGCTGTAAGTTCTTCTGAATATATTTCAGTTCAACCATAATCCTACACTCTGAATCTTTATTCTTTCAAATAGAAGCCACGACTCCTACAACTATTTTTTTTTCTTTCATAAATATAATCTTCTCTTTCAGTAGAACGATTACACCCCTCAAAAAATAATTACAAGATCGTTCACGAACTGAAGTTAGACTTTATGGCAGCTTAAATGAAATATGAATAACTAAGGAACAGTTAAAATTAGTGTTTCTTTCATTAGTGGTAAATTTTACGTAAGGTCCATTAAAACTGAACCGTTATAGTCATTATAATCTCAAAACTGAAAATGTTTATCGCAAATTTTTTTTATTCTCCTATTTAAAGTCTGTTAACACGTTCCGTGTCATAGTGGAGATTCAGATATTTGGCAGATTTATAAAAAGTGATGAGAAAAGTAGATGATTTTAATCAGTTACAGGAGACTAGTAGTTCTGTTACATTCTTCACAATTTCAGCTTCTTTTTGCTATATATTTTGATTTCGATGGTGAATTGAGAATCACCGTTTTAATGCCGTGGGCCACTGGCGGCCCACGTAGCACGGAGAGCCTTAATCGCATTAAAAAGTATGTGGGCTGATCAAAGAACAATAGGTTCGGGATTTCGATTTAACGGAAATATTCGCCCCGCGCGGAACGAGGAAGAAAGCTGGGACCCTTTAATCTCTTTTCAACGGAACAAAATGTTCCGTTCAATACCCTCATCTGTTAGGTAGTTCCGGTACGTATACCGCGCGCAGATCCGGCCGAGCGGTGCCGCAATTACCGCACCGTGATTTAGAGCCCACCCGTTATAGACCGGAGAGCTTTGATTTACGGTGCCGCGCGTGAAATTAATTTGAATTCGGTAATGTACGAATTATTCGGGGCCACCGCAATCGTCGAAAAGTCTTCCGAACGAACCCATCGAGAAACCTCTGCTCCTCTTTAATATTCCATCATCTACGCCATCCTCGCTTCAGATTGATTTACAATAATATTTAAACAAATTACATTATCATCAATGCAAATAAGATTTTATTCATATTAGACAATAAGGCGATCATCTTCGCATGTAGTACCAACTATTATTCTTATTACAATAGTGGGCTATTTAATTTAATTTTAACTACAACGTATTCTGTGGACTAAAGGATTTCACCCGTTCATTTCAATAACAATAATAATAATAATAATAATAATAATGATAATGGTAATGGTAATGATAATGATAATGATAATGATAATGATAATGATAATGATAATGATAATGATAATGGTAATAATATGTTTAATGGTTTTGTTTTAAAAAATTCCCAAAGTTCGCATCATTTTTCGTCGGTCAAAGTAGGGAGACCCCTTAAGGGGGTAGTGGATTATTTCAGCTTAAACAAATCAATATTTTTCATTTTACTGCTTCTGAAAGTCTTATCCTTTACGAACATTTCAAACAAATGTTCATGAAAAAATTCAAATAATTGTCGAAGTTATAGCAGCGAACGTAACACAGTGTAACACCCCGAACTTTGACGACGGTTTTCTCGAAACACCATTTTCAGAAACGGTGTACATCATAACTCTTGAACGAATGAATATTTTCACTTAAAATTTTAAATGGAGCTGTAGAATTCCATTCTCTATCGTGTAGAAATTCCGCATCAATATTGGATGTTTGTAAAACATTTTAGAACTGATTAAAGACGACTATTCCCCGTAAAAATGTGGAAAGAAAATTGATTGGTGTGTAACTTCCACAATATTTGTTCAAATTCATCGGCAAATATCCACACTGTAGATATTTGTGTATAGAATAATCACCTCAAAGCATTTTTCTTTCAGATGATTGGTTCACCTGAATCGATGTACACCACCTGCAGCGGCGCGCCGTACAGGACTATCTTCAACGATTAATAACTTCGACAATTTTATACATTCCGACGATTTTTTTTGTTGCAAACACTCGCAAACATGCCCACAATAGATTGTCAAAAGCACGACTACAACGATTGTTTGGTATCAAAGTAATTTAGCGTCAAAGAAACTAACGATTTCACGTATCCAATAGTCCACTACCCTCTTAATACGTTCATAGTATATCTTGCAATATTTAATTTAAAACTTTATTCTAAAACCTGCCAAGAACGAAAATACAATTTTGCACCCCCATCAACTTTACTCCCACAGACAGCTGTCTAATTTTGCTTACAGGGACGAGTGGGGCCTGTGCACTGTGCTACACCACCAAACTCCGCATCAACTTCAAACATAAACTCGAACAATTCTCCAGTTTCATCCCTCCCAATCAATTGCACCGTTACACGCCTACGAAAACTCGTAATTACGCCTGTGAGCTATCGAACCGCCACTACGCGTCACCCAAGTCAGTAATCTTCAAGAGAACTTGACCCCCTCCCCTGCAAAAGGCCCGAGCATCGGCCATCCGTGGACAAGCGGCAGGACGAGGCGAGTTTTCAATCGCGCCATACCGAAATTAATTTCAATCTACGTGGAGGAGGTACGGGTAAGACGGCGGCCGATCCACGCTCGAACGATCACGAATGCCGGTAAGATTGAGCCGATCCGATGGTAGAGAGAAGCTTCTTAGATCTCCGCGGTGCTTCTGGTATATATAAACCGGCCCTCGACGATGCCGAGGGGGCCGCGGGGGCTAGGCGAGGGGGGATGGTCGAGTTCGTAACGAGATTTGCTCGATGTCCACGAACGGTTTAAGCTCGGATCACGTTCAAGCGTTTAGCCTTCTTTCTCCGCTCCGTCCACGACGGTAAACGCTCCCCGACGATTCTATTCCTCTGGCCCGATGCCGCTGTGTCTCCCGTTACGCTACGTCCCGCTGTTCCGCCGGCCGAGGGCGTCGTGTCCCGCGGTCATCCCCTTTCTTTCGGGATCGCGATAAAGCGGATAGATCTCGCGCATGCACCGGGGAAAGAAGCTCGACGTGCCGGCAGAACGCTTCCGCCGGGCCCCGCGTATGATTTATTCCGGCGCGAACCACCCACCAGAAATATCAGATACCCCTAATGAATTTCTGGGCCGGTGTGCGTGCGTGTGTGGTCGCAACGGCGGCGGGGGTGGCGCGGGAGGAAAGAAATATGGGGTGAACCGACGACACCCGCGCGTATAACGGGCTCGTCCTCAACCGAGCTCTCTCTCCTCGTCGGATATCTTTGGCCATCCATGTTAATGACTGGGCGCATTGTGTGCCGTATCGATGCCCTTCTACTGGCTTTCAGCGGATAGCACGGGAGGGGGCAAGCCCCTCGGCGTGAAAACACGCCGACGCCGGTCGAGGATTTAACGCAAGGGGAGCAGGTTTTCTTCGGTGACCGGTTGCTTTTGTCAAAAGTGACGAAGTAAAGGGTGAAATGAAATTGATTGGTTATAAATTATGCATCACGCCAGGGAGAAGGGAGGATATTTAAGGGGTCATGCTCAGTCAGGAGGCTGAAAAAAGGGTGGTCTTTGGAAATTTTTTACTCAAAAGCTATAACATATTTCTCAAAAAATCTTGTTTCCTTTTAAGGATTGCATCTAGTACCGTGCATCGTAATTTTTTAATTTAAAAATATTAATCAATAAGTAAGTTATTGTCCATCACTCGAAGGTTCTCTAAAAATAAAGGCTTCTGCGGTGAGCACTGCTGCTCGAAAGTCGATCATCTGAAATAAAAAATTCAAAAGAATTTACTTATTACATTATATTATCTAGTATTTGAACGAAGGATTTTTTTATCCGATGCTTAGTTTTCTTTTAATTGACGAAAATCAGGCAGGATTTATGATAAAAATTGAAACTTTTACTTTAAACATCAGCCATTTTTTCCCAAATCAATATTTCGAAAAATCCTTCGCTCAAGTACTAGATAATATAATATAACAAGTAAATTCTTTTGAATTTTTTATTTTAGATGATCGACTTTCGAGCAGCAGTGGTCACCGCAGAAGCCTTTATTTTTAGAGAACCTTCGAGTGATGGACAATAACTTAGTTATTGGTAAATATTTTTAAATAAAAAAATTACGATGCAGGGTACTAGATGCAATCCTTGAAAAGAAGAAAGATTTTTTAAGAAATGTGTTATAGCTTTTGAGTAAAAAATTTCCAAAGACCACCCTTTTTTTCGGCCTCCTGACTGAGCATGACCCCTTAAGGGGAGGATATTTACATTCTCATCAAATCGCTCAAGAAATAGTTGAATTTTAGAATATTTTTTTGAAAGAAGTATACAACTTGCAGTAAAAAAAAAAACATATAGCCTTTACTTATACGTTATTCAAGTACATGACAAGATATTTTTAACGCGTTTTAAGTTTTGCTTGCAAGCTGGGGCGCTTCGGATGTCGAGTCGCTTCCACCGTTACGAATTTCGTCTTATAACTTTTACCGAGCATTCTTCCGATACTACGCTACAGATGTATGTAAAAAATAATTGTGCTTCTGAAAAATTTGAACGAGAAAGAATTAAATTCCCTTAAGAGAATTTCGAGCGCAGCGCGTAAGAATAATGTCGCGTTCGAGAGAAACAGGAGATTGCCGAGGGAAAGAAGGGAAAGAACGTGGAGCGGCTCAAAACGCGGCACGGTGAGAGTTCAGCCGGCTATGAGATGAATGGCACGTGGCCCGCATGAGATTGAGAACGGAGAATATTCAGGAAGGAATTCGCGAGAAATTAGGCGTGAAATACGCCGTGCGCTTCGAATATTTCTGCCACCGACAGATTTCGACTTTCCTGTCAGACACGCCGCTTAGACGATCCATCGATCTGTCTCTATGTGCTCGCCGTGAACTCTGAATTCGCCGCGGCTCTTTTCTGCATTGTGACTGGTCTCACCCCACCCCTTGTAACCTTGGCGAGGTGCAGAACTGCCAATGGACTTTTTATTCCAATGACTCTTCCCCAGATCGACTCCTTCCTTTGCTTTCCTCTGCTACTTCACTAGCAATATATACAGATTATTTACTCGGCACTAAATTAATACTGTAAAATTAAGCAGAGAACTGTATCAAGCAAAGATTTTTAATTTATTAGCTTGGTGTATAGGAATTCACCATTTCGCTTAGGGAAGTTCGAATGAAAATACTTTTTACTTTTCAATTATTAACAGTTATTTTAGTCTTTTTATGTTTCTGTGACATTTGTCGAGTAGCAATTGTTATTTTATCTCTACCATGGAGAAAGAAAACTCAAGATTTACTCTTGGGGGTGTCGAGTTGAAGGGATAAATATATTTTTAATGCAAATTCAATAAAATTCATTCGGTGATTATACAAACTTATTTTAAAGATCAAACCCAGTTTTATTTTGTTTTTACGGAGCCCTTTCTTTGGGGGGTGCCGGGACACTTTGGCCCCACTCTGGGTGTGCCACTGGCTTGGGTGTTACACGTAATGCAGCATAAATTTAAGAAGTCTCGGCATCGAAGGCAAAGGCGAGCGTCAATCTCAATAAATTCGTGACAGACCATCTTGGCATACCGCGGTTGAAAGACTATGTCCGTACTTTCGCTTGTTACGCCTACTACACTCGCACTTTGTATTCCTCCGACGAAACCAATCTCCATAACGGAAACGTGTTGGCGGACTTGCTGGCCAGAATCGACGGCCTCTTCGCGTCTACATTTACACGCCTTCCTACTTTCCATGCCGCAAATTTGTATCCAGTTCTACATTTCGCCATTGGACCAGGCCCTGTAGGAAGCTTCTTTGAATTGGTGCCTCCAGAAGTCGATTTTTTTTTATTTCATTTTTCGAATGTTCAATCTTTTAGGAATACGTGTTTAAAAGGATTTGTTGAAATTCGTAAAATTCCCGAAGTTATAGGCATCTGAGTAGCATCAAATGCATGGGTAACACCCGGCCACTCGGCACTCACGTAAAACTTTAAACGCGTTTTTCTCGAAACAGTCTTCTCAAAACGGTGGGACCTGTATCTCCAAAAGTTATTATCCGATTCGACTGAAACTTTTTTTACCTTGAAGAATATACTTCTGGCTAGGAGGGAAACCAGAAAACATACAAAAAATTAAAAATTTATAATTTTCAAAGGCGTTGAAAGGACGAAAAATATAGGGGAAAAGTGATTTCAAACTTCAAGTGTCGTTATTTTCTAAAATAAATGTTATTTTTGTAATTTGTTCTAATTTGCCCCCTAGCCAGAAGTATATTCTTCAAAATAAGAAAAGTTTCAGTCGAATCGGATAATAACTTTTGGAGATACAGGTCCCACGGATTTGGATCAATTTTTTGACGCCTTGACTTTAACGACACCCCAGTGCCGTCTGCAATGATTAATTATAAAACAAAAAATATATTTCTATAATCTAAGATATCCTTAATATAATGCAAAAAGTCCCATTAAATTATATATAGTAGTTTTCCTTTAATTAATTCCTAAAAATCACCTATTTTTTGGGGCTCTAGAAACCTCCCCTTAATATTGTCTCCTGGTGAAATCCTGGAACAGCGGCAGAATCTGCAATGTCCAAGAGTGGTGGCGACGGAAGACAGCCTCGAATGACCGCGACAGCTAAAAAAGATTTAAATAATCATATATATCGAACGCTGCAATAAATCCCCGGCGTGTCCATCCGGCTCCCCCCAGGATCGCCACCCTAACTACTGGCATCTATAGCAATGGGGTGGACCAGTGATATATGTCTTCCCTATAACAGCCAGAATCAAAACACCGTCCCCCCCTGCTACGGCGATGTTTGTCCTTCGGCCAGCGACTTCTGCGGCAGACAGTTGGTATCGCTGGAATCGCTGTATTAATTAACAGTAAATTGCGGGTTACAGGAAGAAACGGGTCTCCGAGTCCTGATATTACTCGATGTTATTCATTACGTCCAATATCATTTGTGTTCGAGTGAGAATTACACAACTAATGCTGAAACGATTCTCATGAAAAGGAAGTCCTAAATACTTCACAGCCGTTCACTCCTGCTACAAGGTCCTCAATTAAAGCAGTAGGCACCTAATCAAATAAAAAATAACACGGAGACTGAAATATTCCTTAAGGGGACTGGGCAGTCGAAAAATCGACTGTTTTATTGCATCTTCCGAAAGTACTATCTTTTCTGAATAAAACGCCGCTTGGTTTATAGTAAAATTCGCAAAATTGTAGATTTGACAGCTAAAAACGTCAAACGGCAAGCTAAGAATTTATATTGAAAATGTGTTCCGGACACATTGTGCGGAATAGTTTCCTGCACCTCCCTGTAAATTTTCATTCAAATCGTTGGTGCGGTTTTCGAGATTTTACGTCCACCGTTTCGGAAAACGTAGTTTTCATCGTGTGCAGACTCGCACATTTTTGGCTGTAATTCCTTCAGTTTTTGGAGTTTCGGGACCGGGTCGCGCTTAAAATACGTAGAAAAGATGTAGCTAGCGAAAGGTGCAAATATCCTAAGAACCAATTTTCGAAACTTTGAAGGGTAACCTACCGCCTTAAGGAAACACAAGCACTGCCGAAATTCCTCCAACACTCCCGTCGGACAGTGGAAGTTCCTACAATTCTACAGTGACACCTCAGCGGATCACTTCTCACCCCCAGTAATATTCGTTTATCTCGACATCAGCGAATGAACGTTCAGCAATTATGTAATATAAATTCCACAGTACTTGTCACGTATCTTTACAAAGCGACGCGCAACGCCCCAGAGTACGGGTCAAAATTGACCCGCCCTCTGGGTGCGGTTAACGTTCGCGATAAGACATTTTACTGCAGCCCTCGGAGGAAGGGTGCGACGCACAGTGCAGCAGGTACCTACGTACTTGAGGAACGTGTTGGAGCACCAGTAGCCGCGTGCTCGTCTACGAGACCGGCGCCATTACGATCCCCGGAGTCGCTCGACGTGCTGTATCTGGCCAGGAGCGAGGTCCTGGCGCGGAGGAGATTACGGAGCGTTGGTGGACGCTGGTCACTTGACCGGTATTACAGATGTAATATCGTAAACAATGTCCCTCTCGGCCGTAGCCGCGTTTATATCTGCGCAAGAGTCACGGGATCGACCCCCTCCCCCTGGGACGGTGCCGGCGAAACGAGGGGTGGCGGCCACCTTCCTTTCCCTCCTCTATCTCCCCGCGCGCCATCGCGCGAACCCTTTCGCAAGCGGTGGCCAGTGTTTACTGTTGAATATTCATTCTTTGCCCCGGCACAGCCCCGTACACCGAGTGTCCACACATTAACCGGCGTCGGCGGGCTGACCATCCGCTTACCAGCACCCCTTTCGTCGGTTTTATTGGGAACGACCGCTGCCGGCGTGTAATCCGGCCCCCGTTGCACTTCTGATCGGGGTGTAAAGCGGCGGTAAAGTCGGCACTTCAAGCGATATCCTGTGAAGCTTGCTTCGCGACTGCGGGGGGACTCGTAATACAGTTTGTCGGATGGTACTAATTGTTAACACTGCGTAAAGGTAATGATCTAGGCGACGGTGTGGGCGGAGGAGAGGTGGTGCGATAGGGCAGAAGTTGTATTAAAGGGATCCTTCGTTTAACGTACAGTGGCGGAAAGAGAGTTTAAACCGTGAACGGTGACAGAAATAAGACAGTTCTACTGTGCATGTAGGAAGAATTGTATCTTTAAAACGGAGGGGTTTTACAGTAAACCAGTGATGCCACATGATACATAAATTCTAGCTATTAAAAATACAAGTTTAATACGTAAATAATAGTTATTAAAAATACAAGTTCAACGCGTAGATCCTAGTTATTAAAAATATGAGTTTTGAGCCTGCTTTCGACCACCCCTGTGCAATGTATTCAGTAATACAATTATTCTGCCGTTACATAGCACGAGCGAAGATGTAACTCGACAGTAGGAAACACACAAGGTTCTATTACACTATGGCAGCTTTAACTGCTCAACAGTTCAACACTTCTCTCCGCAGATCCGCAGGAAAAGCGTACCATTGTAAGACTATACTAGCATCAGACTCTAGCTCCGGTTTCAGGGACACGTTGCTCCGCTGACGAGCTTTCTCTGATCGAAGCTACCGTTACCATCGAAATGGTCAATAACGAGGGAAAGCAGGGATCCCGTCGCAGCGTTTATGCAGGACCCTTTCTCGAGCCCTAGCCTCCACCCTGCCCACCCCCTTCGCCGTAAATACGGGACGCACAGCTGTACTATCGCGGGAATAATAAAAATAGACCTCCCGATAGGTTCGCCCGCTTACTATCAGGCCGCAAGTTACGATTAAAAGACCGCGGCGGTCGACCCGCCCAGGCCATGTCTCGAATTCTCAGTTTCTGGGAAGACCTCCAGCCGGGGGATCCGCAAGGGGTGCCGGAGGGGACAGAAGCTCGATCCGCCAGAAGGACTGGAGCGGCAGGATACGCCCGGATTCGCCAACTTTCGTGGCCCGAAACTCTTTCGCGGGTTTATGCTTATCGTAAACATCGCCGCAGACAAATCGTCCCGCGGCGAGCCGATCTACGGGCGGAATCTGCGCGCTGCGGTTGGCCCGGTAACGACGTAACGATGCGACGTAAATTGACGAGAATGCCACGATTGCCCGATCCGATCGCGGATCAGTTCGCGGGGAAACCGAAGGTGAGTTCGACACTCGGGCATCTTACTGGCAAGTGTACAAGACGGTTTAGAAATAAGTAGCCGAACTTTGCGAGATTAGTTTGGGAAAGTCGGTGGAAAATGGGTATAGGGATGCTTGCTGTTTAAAATACAGTGGTGGTTGAAGGGGTCTCCCTACTTTGACGGCCGGAACAAGAACGCGATATTTGGATTTTTTTAAGAGAATACCTCAAATTATATTAATTGAAAACTTTATGCCTATATTTTTACATATTTAGGCGATATTTTAAAGAAAAAATATTTTTAAAAAAACCGTACCTAAAACTTTAAACGCGTTTTTCTCAAAACCATGTTTTTCGAATTGGTTAGCATGATATCTTAAAACCCAACCACCCGAATTACTTAAAACTTGGCATGTATCTTCGGTAGATGTCTCATTTTCGCCAGTACTAAAACTAAGTCGGGTTTTGCAAAATTAGACTTTTGCGACTTAAAAAGCCAGCGAATTTTTTTTGCAAAAATCGATGTCTGCTTTAAACGCTGACATTTTTTTTTAATTTTTTAAATTACACACATTTTTAAATTTTCTGTTTCAGACAACTACAAGGGCTGATTTTATGCTAACAATGCGCACGTGACTTTTGTAAGTCGCTGTATTTGAAGCACTGTAACTCCGGATTTAACCACTATTTTTGCATACAATTTTTTTTCATATTCTCTAAAGATTAACAAATGAAGCCACAAAGCTAAAAGTAAATATATCCAATGGTCTTGTTTTAAAAAATTCCCAAACTTCGCATCATTTTTGGTCCGTGAAGGTAGGGAGATCCCCGAAGGAAAGTGGTCAGAAGACTTGATACTGAGCTTCGCGTATTATGTTTAAGTTTTAAATTTTAGCTATTTTATTTTTGTCACCGTTCGCAGTTTAAACTTCCCTTCACCTACTACTGCATGAACAATTTTTGCTTGCTGTCGAGACTCGCGGTAGTTTGAAGAGATACACGCATGTTTCGCGCATCTTCGACTATTTATTCGTACGAAACAAATGAAGATGTAGTCGTTAAATGCCGCAAGACGCGATATCAAGATCGAGGGGCGGGATATCGAGATTTCGTCACGCGTAACCGAAGATACTTGGGCACTTGTAACCGAACTAGCCCTTGACGGAACTATCTGAATTCAGGATCAGCCTCTTGTTCGTGCGACATCCTTGCAGACGAGGCCCCTTCGATTACGTATACCTCGACGATAAAACCTCCTTTGCGTGGATTAGTCCGCTCAATCAGGAAATATACTTGGGGCCCCCATAAAGTTCTCCCGCCGTGCAAACCCCTATGTGCGTCCTATGTACCACCCTCTATGTGCTTCCCTTCTTTTACGCATCCTCGTGTGCTGAGCGCTCATAGCGACAGATAAGACGTCCTATCTTAATTGACATACCGAGTCGCAAAAATATTCAAAAGGCTTCTCCCGTGCCGCTTTAACTTCCATTGGCATTAGCAAAGCTATAAGGCTCCGCAGCTCTTCGAACGCTGATAATTAATTCCCAGTAACAATGCCAAATGTTAGTGAAAGTTACGTCAACTTTTGATCCGTTCCGTGGACTGTGTCCTGCTTTCTGGAACAGAATGGACGAATCTTTTGTCGGACTGAAGTACGGCAAGATATTTTCCATTTATTTGAGAAGGATAAGTCATTGTGCCGAAATTGCAGCTCAGAGGGGGTTGCATTATACGATTGGAAAAGGCGGATAGGGAGTACGCATTCTGGGGATGGAGAATTTTTGAAGCGTACACGGAGACAGATTCAGTTTCGGGTGTGTTTTAAAGTCCATGGGGCTCAATGTTCCGCGAAATACGCCGCTCCCTTCCCATCGGTCCTATAATACAGATGCCGTATAGATGGCTACAAATCCCCCCCTCTGGAACTCTTCATATCTATAACCTCTTTTCATTCCCGACAACGAGGGCTCGCACGCGACAGGGCAGTTTTAAACAATTCACCCTTCAAACCCTCCCACGTGGTTAACTTTATTGCTATTTCCGGGCGTACGTCGCGGGAGACGGTTCCATTTCACTTACGTCGAGCAGCAAAGTCGCAAGATCGCGGTCATATCTTCCCTTCCTAAATAACGTTCAATATATCGATTACAATTTTTTTTTTAATTAACTGAAGCAATTTCTAACGTGCTCTATACCGAATTCATTGAACGCCTTTGGATCTTCACAGCGGCGTCCAAAGGGAAGTTTGTTGCTGATCTAGGCTGAACAACCCCTCTATCAATGAGAGATATATTTTACAGTATAATTATTTCTAATTAAACTATGTTATTTTTAAACTTTCTTTGCACCACTGTTAAGCTTGAGGACTTACCCCAGTCTTGTTTAGGTTTCTCTATTTTTGTTTTATTTCGGGGCTTCGCTGATTCGTGAATTCGCCGTGTTAATGAAACGTTGATTGCTCGGGTTTCGACGAGGAGATCGTGAACTTTCGACGGAGGAGGATGGAAACAGCAAGAGGTAACGGGGGTTGCACTTTCAACTTACGGTGGCTGAAGTCAATTCGATAGCAGTTAACGAATTGTTGGGGGTGAATAGAAGGGGTTTGCGGTTAACGCGAGGGGTTGGCGGGGAGGGGAGAACGCATAATACATTGTTACCCCATCCACTGGATTCACCCCTTCCCATGCGCAGTAATTTTCTCCGCGCGGTACCGACATCAGGGTGAACTATCTCATAATTAAAATTACCGTGCTACACATCGTAGAAGTCACGACACCCCAACGCGTCCATCGAACACGCGCTTCGAATACTCAGCCCGGAATTTATTTCACCTTTATCACGATTCGCGTGCGTGCTCGTTAATTGACGCTTAATTATTTCTAACGATGACAGTAGGTACGTGGTACAGTAGTGGCGAAAAGAAAATTTTAACTGTGAATAGATACATGAAAAAAAAAAAGTTTTACAGTGTTTTTAATCCCACTGTAGTTTGACAAAAATGAAGGGGAGGTTTGATTTTTAAATTGAATTTCGATCTAAAAATCACAATGTTTATAGTCTAAGTACTAATTGCTAGACGTTCATAAGTATAGATTTTTACGGTGATTTTGATTTTGAATTGTTATTATCTCGAGGTTCATATACAAGCATCGTGTCGGTTTTAAAATGGCTCTTCGTTAAGTTTTCCCATTTCAACCTTCAAAGCGTTTAAGCGGCGAGAAACGATCGAAGGGTGGTGGCAAATACCAGCTTTCTTCCCTTCGTTCGTTGCCCGCCGATTTAAAACATTTGCCCTCCCGCGAAACGAAAGTTCTCCGTGTCGGTCGGAGCCAGGGGTGCCGTGAAATCACCCTAATATTGGATTATATCGATATACGGGACACACATATATCATATTACTAAGACTGTAACGCACGGGTTACTAAATCTCCGATTTCTTTACAGAGATAAAAATCTCACGGTATTTCTCGCGATCAGCCAGTTACAAATTGCACTCCTCTAGCTAGGAGAGCCGTAAAATGTTTGGTCGTATACGATAGTGGAAACGTTTTAAAGAACTACTTGCTGTCGACTCTATTTTAGTTTATACTACTTTAGAGATTAATACTCGACAATTACAAAACTGTTAGGCTCTTAAATATCCTGCAAAGCACTGGGTATATTTATCATATTATTCTACTGAATAAATAATATGTAGGGAAAAGAATTTCGATCCTCTTCGTCAAGTATGTATTTCCACGATAAATGAAACGAGCAAGTAGAAACGTCTGAATATGGTCCGGCAGTTAAGGGGGACCCCATCCCGAAGTCACTAACTAAAGACAAAGTTAGGGATTCTTTTGTTCGTATAAAATATTTACCATTGGCATGTAGAACATTCTCCAATAAAAAGACATTTTTCTAATTTTAGCACCTACTGTGTTTCCTACAATGACTTCAACAATCCATTTCGATCTTTAAAATCCGCGAGTGCACTAAATCCATCCGCAATCAATATTCCACTAAAACCAATGTAGATATTTTATGTTTTTCCGTTCCCGTGATATTTATCGAGTCCTAAGCCAGCGTTAGCAATTATTGCGTCCCCACCATGAACAACGCCACCCCCATAAATTGTAACAATTACTTCTAACTCCTTTAGTACCATTTCGCAAACAGCAAAGTGCCATGTCAAAACGCTGTCTTTTGCTTCGACTGAGAACAGAAGTCCGTGACAAGTTTTCCAGGGACGAGGGTTTTATCGGCAGCAGCCAAGTCAAAGGTTCGCCGGAGAAGCGGGAAAAGTTCTCTTTGAAAGGCGAGCCGACCTCGGCAAGGTCGGTGCATTTGGGAGGCCTTAATCGAGTGTCGCGGTAGTCAGGGTAATGACGTGTGCTCGAGCACACGGGGCCACGGTGTTTAGCACTTTATCTATCTCCTCCAAGTTATTAATGACACTCGCTGAGTCAGATCAGCCGCGGCGAAGTGCGGCATCTTCAGAGTTTAATATCCGTAGAATCGAGTCACTCGGCCGACTAGTCGCGGACTCCTTCTACTCCTGGCCTCGAGTGTACACTCGTGGCCGGGGCATTTCACTTCCAATATCCTTCACCCTTCGCTGGGAAGAATCGAGTGTCTCCGGGCGGCGAACGACTAGCGCGAGCTTTCATTTCGCGCGGAGCACCGCGGACAAGTGGCTCGAAAATAAAAAAAAAAAAAAGAGGAGGGAACGAACGAAGAACCTGGCGACACAAGGCGACAAATTTCTACTGATAAAGGACGTGGTGGCGCGGCGAAGGCGGGTCGTCTTCTTTAAGGGGTGTCCCGATTCGACGAGCCGATTTTCAGGTGATCTTTGGGAATTCTTTTTAAAGAAACCACGACACGAAGCGATTTGTAACTTCGCGTGCACGCTTAGTCGCATTTAGTGTCTATTTAGGAATTTTTTTAATTATGGTTGATGCGATTTATTATTAGTACATGCATCATCTGATATTAAATATCATCGAAGCAGATCTAAATCTGGAACACCTAGGGGAGTATTAATCAACGTGGAAAGATGAGTTTTTAGAAAATGGTAGTGTTTTGAAAAATGAAATTACGATTCTTCGGAGGTTTACAGACCTCTTGGCTCATGAAAATATCGAAATGTTTGAAATACGTATTTGTTTCCGCGTCTAAAAATGATGGAAGAAATCGGAACATTGGTTTTCGAAAAAAAAAAGAAATCGATTTTTGTGATCGATCGAATGGGAATACTCCTTTAAATTTCTCCAGCTTCGAAGAGAACTTAACTCAAGATTAATTAGTGTACCTACATCACAGAACCCTCAACCGAAATATTATTTAACTAATATTTGCAATATCCGTCTTCCGCGCGTATTTACATTCAACTGAAAGTTCCAATTAATACTCCCAGGTACGTGATGCGGAAAGTTATCGGTGAGCAGAATCTTCTCGCGTAGGTATGCGCGACCAACGAGTTGAATTAATAACGCGCTGTCTGTTATTAATAATAAGTAAACGACCATAAACTAACAAGCACGCGAATTATCATTCGAGAATCGCGGGGCTTCTCTCGAAAGAAAATTAAACGCTCGCTCGGGCGCAACCGGGACGCGAAACTTTCGGTTTCCCTTTTTAACAAAAGTTTCATTCGCGCGAGTGAAATCCACCTGGCGTCGTGTATAGTTAAAACTCGAGGCATTAATTATTCACCTCCGCGTACAGTTGAGACCTGAATCACTTCTACCCACGGCGTAGGAATATTGTATATCGCGGGAGTTATCACAGAATGATCGGTGGAAGGTCGAATGAATTTTTTATTGGACATCGCATGCCTCGTACAGAACGTATTCTTAAATAACGCATCGCGCTTCGTATGCTGCTCGTTTTGTTCGATAGTCGTGTTCCAACTGTTACATTGTAAAAGCGATTTTTCATATTCTTCGCCATTCAATTCGCCGTTATTAAGCCATAGAAAACTAACGTCAATTTCTTTTAATAGAAATTATTTCCCATTCGCCCGATAAAGGCACGTAACTCCGGAAGGAACGATAATTGTCTCCAATAATTTCCAAATTGATAGTAGCTTGCGAATATACAACAAATTCTCAAATTGTAATCTGAGAATAATATAAAAGAAGCATGGAGAATGCAAAGAAGAGCGAACGTGGATTACTTCGAAAAATGCCAGGCAAATTTTTGGCCATTTTGAAGAAGCAGTCCTTCGAATTCTGTCGGGAGACTGGCCTACACGGCTACAAGTACATCGGCGAGCCGCATCGTTCTATACCCGAAAGGTAGGCAACCGAATTTCATACATTCGTGCGCGCAGCGTTAGCAGGCGTTAAAAAAGGTGTACAAAAGGGCCCGATCTTCCTAGATTCTACGCAAGCAAAGCAACTGCCCAGAGCGGCGAAATTGGTAGAAAGAGAAGATTGAAATCAATAAAAACTTATAAAAAACGTAATACTTTATGAAAAGGCAGTAAAAAAATTTAGTATCAAACTTATAAGTCGTATAATACATTGGGCCTTTGTTATTGAAGAAGTAGCTACAAAAAATTTCACTCACTGTCAGAAATTATATTTTAGAATAATCCTTAATAATTCAATATAAAGGGCGGCGAAAATCGTTTTGCTAGATCGGGCCCCGGTGTTCAACTTGTGGCATGTATTCTTTCCCAAGCGAACCGCGTTTGTTCCAATTAATAATCGTGCTCGATGTAATCGCGTAGTACTCATTTCGTATTCGTCCCCTGCAGGATCGCCTGGGCGGTAACGGCGTTCACATCGCTGTTCGTCGTGTTTGCGATAATGAAGTACAGTTCCAATTATTACGCCGAGCACCGGACTTCCTCGGTCATCAAATCCACCCATCACGGAATATGGAATTATCCGTTTCCAGCAGTCACCGTGTGCGATCTCAATCGCGTGTCCCTCAAGTTAACGCGAGAACTGGTGGAAAAATTGTAAGTCTCCTGAAGTCTGACTTCCATCCGAGCTTTCGGGAAAATTAACTTTCCGCTGTCGTTAATATTACACCTGCTCCTTTTTAACCGATCCGTGTGGATTTTTTTATGTTTGTCACCGCATAACTCTTCAGCATATGGAACGATTTTGATGATCTTTTTTTATTCGAAAGAGGGCGTTGGTCCGATCCTACACTGCATCAATATTGGCCAAATATTTTGCCAGATCTGGTTCATAATAAAGACTATTGTCACCTAATTATTATTATGTTATGTACGTACACGCATACCTCCTAAACATGTGTGTCAATATATATAAAACTAAAAAGACAAGAAATAAAAAAATTAAAGAAAAAAATTAAAACCGACTTCAAACAAATAAAAATGCACTAAAAAGTAAAAAATAATTTAATCCCTTACTTAATCTACGACTCTCATATTTTTTAAGTCGGCGTCTCATCATTTGCACTGTGTAAATCTGGCGCCGACTTAAAAAAATGGGAGTCGTAGGGATTAAATTATTTTTTTACTTTTTACTTCATTTTTATTTTTGTTTAAGTCGGTTTTAATTTTTGTTTAATTACCATTATAGATGTCGTCATTCTTAAAAGCTCACCCTTATATTTTACTTGACTCGAACTGCTTTTTTAGTCTCGCGCTCTTTTAATAACAGTGAATCTTTATCGTTGCGATAGAAAGCTTCCGCCGACCATGTCGAAGGAATTTATCGTCGAAGAGATGAGCCTGCTGAACGAGTTACTGTATCCCGGGAAACACGAGGGAAACCTTCGCAACAATCAGTCGCGACTGCAGAATATTTTTGACACGAACAATCTGTCGATTTCAACGGTTATAAACTCGGTACGTATGAAAAGATCAAATATTCAACAAATTAACCAAATAAAATAGAAAGTAAGGGCGAATTTAACTGAATTTGCGATAAAAATATACCATTGCAATTTCTGACTGGTTTTCATCACAGGAAAAAGCCTTATTAATATCTTGGAAATTCATTAAGTTTTGGCTAAGGTGGTCACTGAAATTCACCCTTAAAAGAGCTTGTAATCTAGATATTCTCACTTTCAATAAAGACTTTGGTTCGATATAGCAAACGAACTTGCAACCGGCCAAATAATTAGAGAATGCTGGTCATGCGTAAGAATGCGATTTAATTCCAGGTGACGAGAGACTGCGAAAGCTTCCTAGCGGCGTGCAAGTGGCAAGCTGAGGAGAGAAAATGCAGCACCATGTTCCGTTCAAGCTTCACCCGCGACGGGATCTGTTGCAGTTTCAATTATATTACTCACGAGCAAATTATCGAAAATCCAAAGTATATTTGCGCTCGCATTTATTTCTCTGTCTACTTAGTCTATAATTCGTACGGAGTGGAGGCACCAAACATTGCCACTCTAAAAAATCCTCGTTGCTGTTGACGATGTAGCAAAACGACTGAAAATGAGATTGTTTCATTATCACTAGTTCCGTTCAGCAACATATTCGTCGAGTAGAATAAACATTTTGAATTTTCATACCCAAGGTCATTCCAAGGTGTAATGTCAATTTAAAAAGTAACTACCAAGCATAATACTGGCACCGCCGAGATTTTTTGGATGATAATGTTCGATGCTGATTTTAGTTAAATAATGACTATTGTTTGATTTGTTTTAAAGAGTGCTACCGTATAAAATGACATCCTGCGGGTATCAAAGTGGACTGAACATCCTGGTTAATTTAGAGCCCGACGACTACCATTCCAGTATTATAGGATCTGTCGGAATAAAGGTAATTATCATTTCTGCTGTTATCGCCAGAGATAGAGAAACAATAGCGAAATGAATTTCTGCCTATCGAGAATATTTAAGTGCAAGAATATTTATTGCAGGTGATGCTGCACGACCCGTACGATTACCCAGACTACGATGCGTCCTCCAGATTGATAGCCGTCGACAAATACTCATTCTTGACCGTTCAGCCATTAGAAACGTACGCAACGGAGAACGTTAAATTATTGCCACTGTCTAGCAGATCCTGTATATTTCCAAACGAGAAGGATATGATCGGAAACAACAGCGGGAACGCATACTTCATCCCCGCCAAGTATTCGTTTCGAAATTGCATGCTGGACTGTCGGGCCTCCATAATCAAGGCGAAATGTGGATGCATTCCTTATTACTATCCGCAGAATAGTCAGTTTAGTTTAGCAGATATTTTAAAACAAAAGCATGCTTCCTATAACAAATAGTAAACATTTGGTAATATTTCGAAATCGCATCTTCAAGTGACTAATTGTGTATAATATAATAAGATCTCGCTCTTCTTAATCTCGTAATAATGAGTGTATTCTTATTGTAGGAACCAAGGTGTGCGATTTGAGGGACATCGAGTGTTTAGACAAATTTAAGTGTAAGTATGGAGAAACTTTTTATACGTTTGTATTACGCAATTTTTTTCTTACTGTCCAAATTCACTCTAACGGGGTGAAATTGACTCCTGAAAGTCCGGTTATTTTCCAGTTTTCTGTTAAAACTCGCGTATCACTTTTACCAAATAATAATCCGAACTAAATGAAGTAACTTTTATCTGAAATCTTTTCTTCTATCTCTCACAGTTCCAGAGTTATAACAGAAAATCGGAAAATATCCGGATTTTAAGGGTTCAATTTTACCTCCTTAGAGTGAATTCGGGCGGCAAAAAAATTGCGCAATACATACCTACGTATCCTCTGTATAATTTTTGAATTTCCGGGCTGGGGATTTTCCCTTGTAATATATAATGCTAGTGAAGTTAGTAGAATACTGATGAAATTGAATTTGCAGACTGGTACGCCACTTCTTGGCCAGGAACTGACATGTCGCCTAAAACGTTGTCGCTCGTACAAGTGGATGTTACGCACAGACCATGCGGTTGCAAACCAGATTGCAATTTTTACCGTTACTCCATGGAGAATTCGATAGGGAATCTTGACAGCCATATTTATTACAATGGGCTTCAATATACGAATTTGCCCAGGTATTCCAAACATGGGACGTTTTATGAAAATGTTTTATAAAGTACCTACTTCACGATGTCTAAAACCATTTTGATACTATATAATGTAAATGATGAATCTTCGTCCATAAGTAGCTTGTTTTATAGAAATCTTACGTTCTGTAACAATGTAATCACAGCTTAGAATAATCTGCAAATTGCGAAATGAGCCGATTAAGATATTAACGTCACACCTGAATTTGAATAATGTGCTTTTTCAGTAGAGGTAAACCCTGGAGGAACCAAAGCATAGTACATGTGTTTTTTGGCGATTTAGTGTCCATTCAATTTCGCCGGGACGTGCACTATAATTGGCGTCATATATTTGGTAAGATATGTTGTTTCGTAGAATAAGCGGCTTTTTATTAGAAAACGATTAATAAGGATAATAATTGCTTTAGCAACATTTGGCGGCCTTCTGGGACTATTTGCTGGCTTTAGCCTGATGTCCGTTTTTGAATTCATTTATTTCTATCTTATTCGGCCTGTAACAGACGCATGTGCAAGATGGAGAAACGCGGGAAATGGAAAGCAAACGAACTATCAATAAGAAGAAATCTGAATAATGAAAGACTCGTGAGATTTTTTATTGCGTCAATATAATAATGTTATAAAATACATAGCTATACAAACTGCGTATAACTCTGTTGAGATTTAATCTCTTTTTTTCAGCCTTTCTGTTTAATAAAATATAGAAAAATCGTTGCTTTCATTCAATGAAAGCGCTTGTTGCCGAAAATGCGTTTTAAAAAATAGAATGTACCGGTGTTTAGAACATCGATACTTTAATATTTATCTGCTTGATATTCTGGTAATTGGAAATCTGTAAGTAGCCTGCACGATCGCAACTCGGGTAACTGTGCAATTGAATTCCTTCCGTTTAGTCGTCCCCTCTTTTCTATGACGGATTTAATTATTTTCCTGGTAGCATGCATGAATGTCAGTGTACTTCCTCCGTTTCGTAAGACATTACAAAACTCTTGTATAAACCACGATCCTGGAGAAGAGTTTTAAATTTTTAAAGAAAATCCGTAGTGCGCTCGAAATCCTAAAATTTCAGATTTACGTTATTGTATAAAGTATTACCTTCGGCTTTATGTCTAACAGATACAAAACCCTGCATTGTTGACATAAATATACAGAAGTTTTTATACGCCAAAATATTCGAAGCATTGCCATTACTGGGACCATCCGTGGCTAAAATATCTTGCACTTGCCCTGTAATTAATCATCATTTTAAAAGTACATGAGAATTTTCAACTCGCTGACGCAACATCGAAGTTTACTCGCCTGTTGTTTCTCCCTGACAGGCTTGTATAATCACTACTTTAATAACATCCTTCAATTCTTCCTGGCAAATCTTATGCTCAATTAATTCGATGCTTACTTGCTCTTCGTCTGAAGCAATGATACCCCCTACAATACGAACGAACTGTAAGGTAAACCAATCAGTAATTGACCGCATACCAGTGAATGACCATTAGGCAAAGAAATGTAAATTATAAATTTAAACACTATTATATGTTTATAAATTGAGTGTAGTTGCTCTTGTAATATCCTATAGTTTTAGTTACGCGTATTAAGCAAACATTAATAAGTACAATTCTTATTAAAAGTATCTTTTACTGGGCTTCTACACGTTTCGCGTTTTATAATTGTTTTTTTTTTAAATTACGATAAGAATAAGTAATTATTATTATAGAAATTTCACGAAAAATAAATTTAAATGCAATTTCAACAGTTGTTTAGTTGTTATACATTAATATATTCAAGTAATTAATCTCAAAGGTCCATAGATTCAACAATTCAGTCATTCACTGGTTGGTTTACCATATATCTCAATGCTTATGGGTAAATTTCACCGTAATGCATATTTGATAATCGAACCTTTACATCCATGACTTAAAATGCATACAAATATGCACTCATAATCAGCACCAAAATCTTTTGAAACGCTTTCCAATTTCTTAAGCATTTCATCTTTCTTTAAATTCTCAAATATTTTAACAGCGAAACCGAAACCTTTGAAAGTTTCCGATAACTTGACGCAATCAGCCATGGTTCCGTGTCTTGTTTCGAACTGAAAGGAAAATCTTGCAAACGTGCAATTCTTTACAATTACACAATGTACGATTAAAAGATAACGAACGGATGGAAAATCTCATACTTTCTGCCCTATAAAGTACATTTGACTTATGATGATACAAAGTCCTTTCTTCAGTCTTTTTACGTGCTCTCCCTCTACATGTGGCATT
Source organism: Andrena cerasifolii (assembly GCF_050908995.1). Classification (NCBI taxonomy): domain Eukaryota; kingdom Metazoa; phylum Arthropoda; class Insecta; order Hymenoptera; family Andrenidae; genus Andrena; species Andrena cerasifolii. The sequence continues at coordinate 9,330,604 of NC_135120.1, read as the reverse complement.
ACTGGTATGCCTCTCGTCATGGAGAATGTTTGCAACTTGGACATACGCAAAGAACCTTCGTTTTGAATGTCCAACACATTTTGACGACATTCGTGCTTTCTAAGATCTTCATAAATAAGTTCCAACTCGTCGAACCTCTTCAAATGCTTCAGCAGATTCTCCAGCCTCCCTTTACCGTCTAAAATATTTACATATCGCATGAAATAATTATATGATAATAACGAGACGGAACATTTCTTATTAGAAAACGAACCCGAATTAATTGAAATATATTTTTGCTGCATCCAATACAGCACATGCAATTCAAAATAATCTGTATCTTCTAGATTTTTTTCATACTCGGTCAAATCGCTTTTAACGTATCGCAACAGCAGTTTTGCTTTATCTTCGGTAAGTGCTTCGCATAAGAAGTACAAGCACTTCGCAACTACGTTCAAATTTCTTGAGCATAATCGGTTTTTTGGGAGGTAGAGTAACTCTAAATCGTTAAACGGTATTCCTAGCTTCCTTATGATCTGTCGATTTTGAATGATAGATAACGCTTCCAGTAATTTACTTTTCCAATTTCTCGGATGGCCATCGATAAATTCTGTAAGTATATAAGCGTCGTGCTCTTTGTGCTTTTGTAACAGATCAGAAGTTTGTTCAAAACCATGCATATAATTGTCTGTCATTAAGAATAGAATAGATATCTTTTCATCAATGTCAAGGTCATCTTCTATCCTCCGCAAAATATCTTTACTTAATTTTCCTTCTGCCACATTATTGTTCACGATAGTACCTAGTACCGCTTTGCTAGACAACACCATTATGAATACTGTTTCCCATAAATATACCCTCCGGTAAATCCTGGAACAGAGGGTGGATTGAATTGATACATCAAATACATTTATCTCTCTTATATAACAAAGCATAATTCGATTGATAAAGCTACATACACATTAAAACATATGATGGTTATAATGAAATTATTCGTCAACCTTTATTTATCGTTAGAAGAGCGTTACAAGAACTTAACAAATGAGAACAATATGTACTGTTCGTAACATCAATCGAAGTATATTCTTGTTATAAAACGCAATTTACACAGGTGTCGTTCTTCTTCCGTGTTCGTATTTGCACATTTATGTACGGTCGCAGATCCCCAAACCCTGCCAACATCTTCAGCTACATTTTGAGAATCTTGCGGAACGCATGTAATTGTCAATTATATATAATAAGCTGTTGTGTGATAAATGCAGATCTGTCATGCTCAGACGATGTTAATTGTTGTAACGATGAAACATTACATTGTCGCGTTGACAAATGCAAATACTTAACATAGTTAATACAGACTATAATAAGGCTCATAAGCCTTCTCAACAATTGACGGGTTTCAAATTTCTATTAAATTTCACATCGCATAAGTAAATGTGGAAGAAGAGAATTCGTGTCACAAGAACTGACATATCAACTGTTGAATGTTCCTCGGTAGTGATCCTCTAGGAAGTGATCGGAACAACGTGTATCGTCGCTGATTGGTTGCCGCGATTTTGGAGCATAAGCGGAAGTAGACAGAGAAAGAAACTGTAAAAAAAGAGACAGAATACTGATAGAAAGAGACAGAAATACTGACAGAAAGAGAGAGAGAAATACTGATAGAAAGAGATAGATATGTTTATTTCCGATTTTGCTCCAAGATAGCTGCGGTTATACCGATCACTCCCTAGAGGATCACTATTCCTCGGTATTGTCGCGCAGTCTATGTTACGCAACGGTGACTGGAAAATATATTCAACCATCGACGAAGTATAGGATAGAGCGATAGACCTATCACTTTATGGGAGTTCGCGTACACATCACTAGTGATCATCTAGGCAGTGATCGGAAAATGTGTCCACCATTCTGTCCTAAAGCGGAAGTCACAAATCGGCGGGCACATTTTAAAAGAATGCTGCCCTCCTTAGTCCAAAGAACACACGCCTCAGTATTAAATGAAGTTTGCTGCTGATCCCACTTTTCGCTCAATGTTGTGGAATCCAATTGGTAGGCCGGTATTCATAGTCGCTACTTGTTCTTAAGGAAATGTTTAAGCATTCGGCATCCTTTATTAGCTACTAGGTTAGTAGAGGATGCCGCATTTGCTTAAGAATAAGTAGCGACTGAGAATACCGCCCAAACTCACTCTGAACAAATCACACGTGTACCAGCACGCACACACCTTTCAGCATTTCAACACATTTCGGAGTAGTTGCTGAGTTGGACGCTGTTCATGAGCAGATGCCACTACATTCACTCCTCAAATTATGGATCGGTAACACAGTTCGGGTGGCGACACGAACATCCATAAGGTGATAGGTCTATTCTATACCTCGTCTGTGGGTCTATTCTATACCTCGTCTGTGGTCGCGGTCAGTAAGGTAGGGAACGACATTGAAATGGTAAAAAAAAAATTTTGGAGTCGCCAAAAATCCTCGCGAACGTTATTCTTATGCAAAATGAAGCTATTTTCAAAATTTCAGCCCAATCGGGTTTGACCGGTTTTCTGGAAGTATCGCCGTCTGTGATAACACTATAAGTTTTAATTTTAATTCCTACCATTCGTAGCATTGTAATCTTATTTTAGACTGAGTCGATAACGTTGGGTGTGACACGAATATGGTGAGGAGGCTCGCGAGCTCCCCGAGCGTCTGACACAAAATTACATTCTATGATAAGTCAATCCCATACCTGGTCTGTGGTATCAATGGCGCGCCCAGAGAGGGGTGGGGGTGGCAACGGGTCCTGGCACCCCCCTCCCGTCCGTAACAAAAAGAAAAACGAGATTAATGTAACCACAACTGAAGTAATTCAAGAGCTTTGTAAAAAGAAAAGGAAACTCGATTTTATTCTTTAAATAAAAAAAATCACCCGATGAATGTTATTGAGTTTGTATTACAAATATTTTTACCCCTTCAACTCGGCTCCTCCTAAGATTACATCCCGAGTGCGTCACTGCACATGAGATATGACATTTGAAACTTGTTCCATTTCATTTTTAAAGATACAGACTTCATCTCTTAAAATTTATTTTAGTTAGTAAAATAAACTTTCTTCTGTCTTCCAATGAAGAAAAAAAAAATGAATCGCAAGAGGCGGGTGCGTTGAGCAACATTGGTACCGTTCACAAAGATGTTTAAGTCCAATCTAGTGAGACCGCTACCGACCGGATCTCGATAGCAGACTAATAAAAGTAACTTCGTTTCGACGCATAATCAATAAAGCTTTTAATAATCTGTGCATGGCAGAGCTTTAGGCAGAGCTCCCAGACACGGCACTGGTGGCTCCTGGCACCGATAGATCATAGTTTCTATCTTAAATCGGAGACCTTGTGGCGTTCTATTACCATAATCCTAAACGTGTCACGATACCTTCATTTTTACTACCCTCGTGGTTTGGCATCATTTTCTGCTGTCGTTTATCCAAAATTGCATTTAAATTTTCTTTTTCTCAAGTAATATGTTACTTGTAGGATCAGTGGGGCGTAGGTGGTGGTAGATATACATGTTACTACGCGAGATCGGCGAAATTGTCAATATTCCGTGATTCCTCAAATAGCTGGCCTATGTTCGCGAGATAACGACGATATCGCAATGCCGTAACATTCAGCGTCGCCTTCAAACATGACACAAACCTATCGGGCCATGCTGATAACCACCACTCGATTGCATTATTCCGTGAAAAATAAGAAACTTAACGTCCAGAATTGACAGGCTTGAACTCTGCCTTTTATTCGAATATCTCTTTATTTCGTACGTACTTTAATTCCAACAGGAATATGCTTTTAATGGTACCATAGTTTCCTTTCAATTCCGTACAACTGTAATTTCTCCATCTTAAAGATTATTCTCCCGGTACATTTCGCGGCAGATTTATTTCTATAAGTGAACGTTTTATCTTTAATTATCCGAACGATAAGCGCGGCGGAGCCCTCGGAACCCCAAGCTGCTGAAGGCTTTTTTAAACGCACTCGCTACGTAAACGAGGATACTTGGGCGCGGCACGGTAGACACGTTTTTCAACCCCTAAGTATACTCAACGTTCCTTGTAAAAGGGGCTAATAATTCGTGCGTTACGACGCCCTTTACATAATCAGGAGACTGTAATTAGTTTACACGTTAAGCTTGCATTTTCAAAATTACGCAAATTTTGACTAACGAGTAAATATCCTCTCATCAAAAACCATCTTTTCCGCGTATCAACCGTCGCTGCGACCAGTAGCCCGGGGAACGAATCAGTGGTGGATTCAGAAGTCCTTCTTAGAGGGGGCGAAATATGTAAAAGTACATAAGTACATTTTTCAATCTTATTTTACAAGATTTAAAATTTCCTTGTAATTTATATCTCTATCTGAAACTATAACCTGAATAATTACATTCACATTAATTATTTATACAGAATAGTACACAGTGTCATAATATTTTTCTATTTTATTACTCTTGGGGGGGCGATCGCCCCCCTCTGAATCCGCCCTTGGAACGAATCAGCAAAAACTAATAATCGTGTGACATTAACTAATACAAACGCTGGTTCCAATCAGCGCTTATTCTCGCCCCGACCGCGCCATAATCTCTCACGATACAGCTATGTATATCGAACGTGAATGCAGGTGCTGAATGAAAAGTGGCTTCTGCCTCGCGGCTAATAAAATAATACACAGGCTCGCGACGGCATTCCTCCGGGGACCATCACACCCCCTGAATTTTCTTCGCGCATACCGCGTCCCCGTTTAATCGAGGCATCCCCGTGCTTCTCCCTCGGGCATTGCCTGCCCCTTCCACTTGCGCATTAAACCAGTAAGTGCAGAATTATTACAGAATCCAGCGATACTTGCATCCACCCTTCTAAACGGCACGCTTTCGTGCTCGGAGTCACCACTTTCTCGGCCGCGCCACGTATTTCGGCGCAGCCTATATACCAGCGTGAATAAACCCGGGATCTTATCATCGCGGCGGAGAGAACGACGTTGAAACGTGGCCAGCGCGAACAGCAACGCGACGAGGAGAATCGAGTTGTGCGGGGGTCCGGACCACGGTGCCGCGCGACGTGCCAAAAAGTTGGTCCAGGGAGGAGGGCCGGGAGGATAATGCTCCTGGCTGGCAGAGAGAGCGGTGAGAGTATTGATTAAGGGGTTCGTCGGGAGGGATCCTTGTAGTCGAGGGGCGGGGGGTTTCCTCTCTGAATGCGCGGGGTTGAATGGAGGGGAGTCGGCGGGGGTTGAGGAGCACCGACACGGTCCGTGGGGGTGTTTGGCCGGCGTATACTCGCTCTGGGGTCTGCACGCAGTGGGCACGTGCACTGCGCATGCGTCGCGCGTACCCACTTTCGCACGCATGCACCTCCGGGTTGCGTGTGTGTATTTGCAGTTGCCGAGCCGGTACGCATTGGCGGCCTGCACGTGGCGTTCCCCGGTCAGCGACGAGCGAAAGCAAAGGGGAGTCGCGGTGTCGTAAAACTCGACAGCAGTAGGAAAGAAAAAGCTCTTCGTATTTCGAACGAAAGTGCGGCGCCGAAGCGTCTTCCTCGCGTGAAACAACGACGGAGGTCGGTCTCTTTCTAATTCGTCGCTGGGACGAGAATCGCGCGTGTCCCCCCCCCGCGGAATTTCACGCGGCTGTACGTAAGAAATACGCAGCGGTGTTAGCCTGCTCGTAGGTTCGTACACAAGCGAGCGTCTGGATGAGCAGCGAGGGACGAGAGGGACCCGTCCGTCCCGATAGCACGCCTCCTTCTCGCTCACCTTTTTTTTCGCATCCGTCCGTCTCGGTCCCACGCCAGCGGCTTCCCTCTCTTTCTCGCTACGCCACCGGCAACAGAACCGGCACCGGCACCGAAGGGCTGCAGTTGCGATCGGATGATCGACGAGTGCGCGTCTGTTGTGCGCATCGCTAAACGTCGCTCGCACGGCATGTCAGGAGCCGTCCCGATCCTCCTCGGAAACTGTCGTCGGTGAACCGTAGCCTCAACGTTCGGAGCCCGAAGGACGCAGGACCAGCGGACAACGAGAGATGTTCACGGAGATTCATCGGGTGAGTGATATAGCCTAAGCATAAATTATTACTTCCGTCACTCGGTAGATGGATACCGCCGCGCGACGACTCGAGACACGGTGTCGGTTTACGTTTGTTTCGGAGAGAAGACACTGCTGGTGGGGAACGCGGGACGGTAATTGGGAAAGTTATCGGGCTGTTATTGACTGTGTTGATACGTGCTTGCCTCCGGCGTGTAGTGGAATGGTTAGCTCGAAGTTGGTACGATTCGTTTTCGAGTAATATCGTTCGAGAGCGAACCGGACGATGTAGGGTTAAGAGTTTCCCGATTCCTCGTGACTCGATCGATGCTGGTGTCTGACTTTGTTAATCCTTAATCGAGTAGTACTCGTAATACGATAATCCTGGTACTCGACGTCGCCAAAGAGGCGGCAATAAGTAGCGGAGCCCCTCGGCTGTGCGATAAAATGCTCCAGCGACAAATTGAATGCAATTGAAGTGAATTGCGAAGACTCGCCAGCCGATCGTGAATAGAAGATCGTGTGTAACCTGTGTTTATTTAACGTTAACACGGTGTACAGGGTTATCTCTGTGCTGTGCGTTAGCTTAGCTCTATTTGATTAGGCAGTGGTATGTGAATAGAAGCCGCAATCTCGTCACCACGTGCTTATCCATTATTTGAGCCGATGCCATGCGTACTTTATTGGCACTCATTGCCGGCTGGTGTTTACCTCGTCGATAGGAGAATAACGCATTGATTGGTACTAATTGTCGTATCTTCGTTGTTATCCTGCTCGATACGAGCACAATGATTGTTACGGTTTAAGAGCAGGGTTAACGAGAAGCCACTCGGATTATTACGTATTCTTTCCGGACACTTATTATTAGGCGATGAGTTATTTATTATTCATTCGTAACTGGTATCCTTATCAGCGTACATGCACGCACAACACATTGTGCAAGCCACACGGCTGGCAATAGGGTACAGGGCCCATGTACCGGACATTTAGTGATGGCAGGAAAGTTATTTAAGAATGACTTTATTTCGTTACTTCAACATAGGTTTTCATACATTCTGGGATTTTCTTTTGCATTGAACTGATTATTAAGCATTTCCGTAAGTTCGGGACATTTTGATTTAAATAAATTATGAAATATTAAAGAGATATTGGTAAAAATGTAAAATAAAATTTTGTCGTAATTACCGGACACGCTTGAGAACTATTTACCGTGCCCGAGCTACCGGACACTGTCTAGATGCGTTATCCACTTAACTAAAACATCTTCGTGAGATTCTGGTCCTGTTTTTTTGTGCTTATATTGGTTCTTAATTTTGACGTGTAATGTGCTCCTTGGAATGCCAAACTGTACGCTGGCTGCATTTATCGAAGATCGATGGGAGATTATAACCTCTAAAGCTTTGTTAATCGAATCTTTACTGTATTCTTTTCTTATAGTTTCACTCATATTCAGATCTGCCAAATAAAATTTTTAATCCTAAAAATTCTCTTAAATGTTCACAAATACTGTTACTTTAATGTAAACATCTATATCGATACGAAAATAGGTTAAATCCTTCGCACGTTCACGAACATCCGGTAACTGTCGAGTCAACACGCATTTTTTCGAATTTAGTACTTAGAATTTTCGAACTTAGTACTATCACTACATAATCATTTTTGTACATTATATCAATTGAATTATTATTATATCGACTCTGAAATGTAAGTGATGATTAGCCATTTTGATGATGAAAATGGTCAAATGCCGATAATTGCTAGAATGAGAATTTCTATACACTTTTCACACGTGTAACCTACATTATTTAATTATAAAAACCTTCATTTATTTAGAAAACTACAATTTCACACGTTATTATAAGAATATTATATTGTAATTTATATAGCCTGGATTTTATAAATCGTGAAAATGAATATCAGGACGTCGTTATATAGGGTAAAGGACCCAATTACTGACACCCAACCAATTACTGTCATCTTAAGCTATTTTACTTAATATAACGAATTAATAAACGCTGTAAAGTCATACACAAAAAGAATTATGTAATTCAACCTAGAATCTATACTATAAATTATATACTATAGTTTATTTATTCGTTATTTTAAGTAAAATAGCTTAAGGTGACAGTAACTGGTTAGGTGTGAGTAATTGGGCCCTTTTCCCTAGGTACGCAAACCAACAACATCGGGACACTTAGGGCATCCATTTAGTTTACTTATTTAGTTATTACTCACTTAATGTATTTTAAATTGTACGTGTTTGGACTCTGTATATTGCATTGTTTTTGTATTTCGTATACTATGGGCATTCCCGTATAATAACAATAATAATAATAATAATATTGTGTCCAGTAATAGGGGGCCGTCCGGTACATGGGTCCTTTACCCTAGGTACCCAACGCATAACGCGGCGCTACTTCGATTCTTCAAACTAGGAATTCGCAACACCTCGCGTCACAAAAGAGAAAGCACGCTTTTCGAGCAATTTCGTAATAATACGAGCTACTCTATCAATTTTCTAACTACCAGGATTCAAATCCGCGATGAGAAAAATTTCGCCATTGATCGTGCTTGCTTTTAATTATAAAAAAGTAACGCCGAGGTATAGCTTGTAGGTTGACCGTAGCCAGTGGCGGATTTACCAGGGCGGCTGACGAGCAGTTGCCTTCTGGGCCCTTGTCCAGAAGGCACCCCAAGGGCCTCATCTCCAAAAAAATATGATTAGCTATAGGTATCAAAATACCACATTTTTTTCGCACTACTACACTTGACCCGTTTTTAGTACACTACCTCTTCATTTTCTCTCTCAAAAAAAAAATGGGTCTCTCAGAACGTTTGCCACCTGGTCCTTGTTTCTTAAATCCGCCACCGACCCTAGCACTCGTGGCGGTTGTCAATGGGGCACGGTTACCTTTCATTTCGGGGCGGTCGCCAAAAAGACGCCGAACGCGGGCGAACGAAGCTTAAACGGCGTTAGTTGGTGTGCGCGCGGTGCGACATAAAGTCATTAAAGAATTTCTAAGGCGTCGGACAACGGCCCGCCACTAGGAGCCTCATTACCCGCATACAGGCGAGAATGTCTGCTCCGTTTGCGTACGTGTAACAAGTAGACGATCCTCGTCTTCTTCTGTAATTGAGGTTGCTGTTAACGCGGTCGACGTGCACCTCTGCCCGCTGATAGATTAGTGGGACAAATGTTTGACGAGCCAGCCTAGCTCGCTCCCTAGTAAATTCAATTCTTCCAGCCTACTTCTAACGTCTAACTGCCCCGTGGCTATTACGACCTAGTCGCGGGGATATTCTTGCGGGCAGACTAATCCCTTTGATTCCAAACCGAGTTCCCTTTATCTAGATAACAATTTACTTGTATGTACTTCCATTAGTATACAGCAGGTTTATCTAAGACCGATGTTCTCTTACTAACTCCCTTTACACACACCTCACCTCTTCGCAACGCTGTTCGATTACATCTCACACGGGCGCAATCGCCCGATTCGATGATTCATAAGGATTACACTTTCATCAGCGGCACGGTGTCAACAAAGCACACACACATGCATTCCAGCACTCCAACGAGGTTATTTTGAAACAGTTTTCTTGGGAACAATGCAATTACTCAATGAGAGCCGTCTGTTAATCAGTTGCATCATGTGTACAGCTGCTCGGGGAACTGCTGTGCAAGTTAAATCCCTGGAACACGTCGAACGATTTCAAGCGGGGACCGTTTCTCGGTCCGCACAAGTTACGAAAGCTGCCGCTGGACAGCTTTGAATCTGGCTTTCAAGCCACAGTTCAAGAAACGCGGTTGAACTTTTACCGTAAGAACGCACGTTTCCGATAAAAGTGTCGCGGTGCACGATTGACGGAGTCACGATTCCGAGGCGACTTCTCGAGGAATGCCTGGCCCGTGCAAACAGCGACAAACTCGCGAGCGTTTGATTATCGGTGGCTTGCTTAATCACTGTTTGATCGTTTAAAGATACCGAATGGCACAGATTCCTTGTCCCTTTGTTGCTTAAAAACCAGAAGCATTAACTTCGGTTCCACGCATCGTTTGCTTTGTGTGCTGCGTAAAGTAGTTTCGCTAACCGAAACGGCTTTGTTCACTTTGTTGGGAGGCTGTCGATAGACGCGTGCACACTATCGACTGAGAAAATAGGAAACGTTGCGGAGGACGTTTCTTTTTTCAATTCACGTGCCCGTGGTTTGTAGGTCAATTCTCAACCTGTCAGTCACATTCGCTTCGCATTTAACTGTACTTCTTTGCCCGAAATTTGTATTCCATTCCATTCCTTCCAAACAAGCATGCGCAACGCGTTCCCGTAAACCCGCGCAGATATTCCTCGGGCCAACTAAAGTTACGGATACTTTAGACCGTAGGAAACTCTAGACTAATCTTGTTTCCCTAGCATGACACGCTTCAATACCCTCTCCCCCTAAGCCCGTGTCCTAGACCACCGAACAATAAATTTCACTACGCTACGCCATACAGGGTGGTAGCGAAGAAGCTAGCGCTTCTGGCTTCCAAATTTTCCCTCGAAATCATGCGAATTAGGGCCGTGGTTCCCAAAACTGGGGATCGCGAAGTGTATCCAGGGGGGTCGCCGCGGTTATTTTAAGTTGATCACTGATTTTTCATGAATGAGACAAAGAAAAAGCTGGTTGGCCAGATGCAGGAACGACTGTCGCACTAACAAGGGGAGGAGACCATGAGGTAGACTTGGCACGATGGATCTGTGTCGAAAATAAGTAAATAGATGTCCGATAATAATAGAGATATTTATAAGTAAATTATTAAAAATTTCATAGTGGCCGTGGGGTTTTAGTGGGTAAAAATCCCACAATTACCCTGGCGCCTCAGGGATTCCCCTCTGAAGGAGTCGGGGTGCCTTTTGAAGATTTCCCCAAGTTAAAAAGAAATGTATAAATAAAATAATTTATAAAAAAATTTATAAAGTTTTTTTTTAACGTGGAGACATCTTCAAAAGGCACCCCAACGCCTTCAGAAGGGAATCTCCCGCGGAAGCCAGGGTAGTGTGGGATTTTTACCCTCTAAAACCCCACGGCCACTATGAAATTGTTAATAATTTCCATGTAAATATCTCTATTATTAAGGCGCATTGGCAGAAACGCTCGGACACCTATTTACTCATTTTCAACATAGATTCATCGTGCTAAGGCTCATCAGAATCGGTGTCTACCTCGTGGTGCCCTCCCCTTGCAAATAAAATAATTAAATATATTATTATTTTAGTTTGAATTATATTCTGAAATACCTTCTTTACATTAATAGATTTACATTACCGTATATGGGAGAGGGAAGGAGTCGCATGTTATATGAATATTATAAAATGGGGTCGCGACTCAAAAAACGTTGGGAAACACTGAATTAGGGTACAGGCGAATTTGGTTCCACAGCTATTCTCGTAGCCTAATAATTTAAACTCGATTCTTGCAATGTTACACTACTATACACTACTCCTCCCACTCCAATTTGATGAGCAGTCCCTCAATATTCCAGAAATATATTTCGATCTCCTAAGCACTGCATCCCAAGTACACCCGCGACGAAGAAGCGCGGCCCGCAGCTTCTCCTTTCACCGGAAGCGCTGGTAACGCCGCCAAGCGATTCCTATTTTTGCGACCGAAGAAACGAAAGAAAAGGCTTCATTAATTCACGAACTTTCGCGACCACTGCTCCCACTCGTGGTTTCGAAATTTTCTCGTTCGTGAGACAGGAATTCCTCGTCCGCCTCCTTTCCGATTAGTGGAACGTCCTGTAGTCGCGCACGTATGGTACACACACGTTGATGGTGGTCACGCTCCAAAACTGTTGCTTATTACTTCAATCTTATTACCGCTAACGGAGCATTACCGCGCTTTAGAATTACTTCTCTACGAGTCTCGTACCCGAGCCTCGCAAACAACCGGAAAATGAAAATAGTAGACGGAATGATATACCAAGATAATCGAAGCTTTCCCTCCCAGTCTTTCCTTATATATATATATACAAAACAATTTTGGAAATTCAATGGTGCTTATTTTCATTCTTCACTCACTACCCCTAATTTCAGTCCAATTACGGTGGCCAATTAAATCATAAACGAAGTGAACACCTATGATAACTCTACACGAAGGTCTTACCTGCACCCTTCTATGGGATTTTCAAACACTCCCTTGTCCTCCATAAACCTGGCCGACTTCTTAAGAATTGTTCTGAGAGCTACAAATTACCGTTTCCCAACTCCTCCTCGAGAATTCCGCCAGTGACAGCCGTGGAATGCACGCCTACATTTCCATATCGTTATTATTTGGACTGCACAGGCCGTTTCGCTCGCTGAAGACACCCCATAGAGATTGATAGAGGTAATCACGATCCAGCGCGCCGAAGGGTTTCAATCAACCCAGCGACCACATCGTTATAAACTGCAATTCTCTCCCTCCCACCTCCTTCGGGTCCTCCCGGGGTCATTAGAGGCTTCAAAGGGTCGTCGTTGACGCTTTATTTACGTTCAGCCCGCTTCTGTTAGGAAGGAAACGTTTTCTCCTCTTCCTCGCCGCGTTCTCGCTAGCGCAGGTCGATCCTAATAACTACTGTGTCCGAGGCCTCTAAGTGGACGGGGGAAGTAAAACAGCTGGGGCTAGTGACTCGCGTTCCACGCTAGCCAAACCACGCAGAAACGCGTACAGTCCCGTGGAACGGTAATTGGACAGGCACGCTCTGTTTATGCGATTTAATTAGCCCCGAGAGCCGTGCCATTTGTACCCCGCCGGATTCTTTCGATCTCTTTTCTCATTCCACTGACATTGAAACAAAAAGTGCGCTGTACGTGCTCCGGATCGAGGCGAGATTCATCGCGGACTCTCTGGACAGTCCGCGGCTTTCTACGCTTCTGAAATCGAACTCGAGCTCCGTTCGCGTTGGCCAGTGGAAGACAGAGAGCGAGTGTAGCCACGGAGGAGAATCATTTCCAATTTCAGGGGTTATATAGTTCGATGACTCAAATGGAGTTGGATGTATCTGTTATCAATATTGTACCGTTCCAAGCTTTCGGAGTATGGAGCTGTGTCTGTGGCGAAATACAACTTTCAGCGGTGCTATTCTCCAATTCAGATGGTTCAGTGAGATTATTCGTAATGGCAGTTCACTGTGAAGAATAAATTTGTTCCAAAGAAGACACATCTGATGTTCTGCTGCCTCGGCTTACAATTAGTATAGTATTAGTAACTTTCCAAGTGTTATGTACAAGTATCATTTATTAAATTAGTTTCTTGTTTTATCATTAAAGGATTACCACGGATTCTTGCGCAGCCGAGCTATCAATCAAAAGAATTGGGTTAATAGTTTGTGTTTTTGTTACGCGCTGACTTAACTGTTCATAAAAGTATTCGAAGCGCCAGTTTCTTTGGAAATTACTAAAGGGACCAACGAGGGCGTTACACTTTGTGATTAAGTGTTGATGTAAGTCGATACTTCGAGTTGATTTTCGTTTAGGGGAGACCGGGTCTAGTTGACTAACGAGGTTAGTTGACTAATTCGCTTTAATTGTTGTAAATTATGCTGCGATTCGCGATATTGAAGCATATGAATGACCTGCTTGCCATTAAATGTGTCACCGTGACAAAAACTTGCGTGTTCTATCAGTGAGAATGAAAAATCTAAAATGGTCGGCGGGAAGTAAATATTTCTGTTTCGACTATTTATGAATTTTTGTCCACTAAGTATGGCTTGATGTTTTTTTTTTGAATATTTTGTGGAAACGTGATTTCGGGAATTTTCGTGATACTCGACCTTATTCTGCGATCTTTAAACGTTTGTAGCTCGGAGCAACGTTAACCGATTTTGACGAAATTTTAGGCACGTATACAACTTATTGGAATCTACAAACGGTTTTTTTTTTAATTTTCATTACAAGCTCACAAAAAAAATTTAAAAATCGACCTTTACTATTCTTTTCGCTATTACAACCAAATACATTTTTATTTAAAACGACGAAACGCGTCAGTTAGCAAACTAATCCTTCTACCTTCTCAAAAAAACTCAAGTTGTTTGAACCAATTCTAAAAAAGTTATGCGATTTTAAAAAGTGTCCGAATATTAATGCGAGTCACTGTATACACGCCTTTCGTATATATTGACGGAACTGTGACAGAGTATATACACGCCTTTCGTAGGCAAAGAGTTAAAACTGAAAAGTAAATGTCAACTAACCCCGTCATATTTGTCAACTAACCCCACAGCCGGGGTTTGTTGACTTCTTCGTCTCACTACTCTAAATATAATAAAAACCACGACCTAGATTCAATAAAAACAAGTATAAAAATAAATCCTGTATACCTAATGAAGTTTGTAAACATTTGGTGTGTAACAAGTCAACAGAGTACCACTGGTCTATTTATAAAAATTAGAAATGTTAAAAATTAGTCAACTATCCCCGGTCTCCCGTACTGTTTGAACGCGCGATTTCCAAGGTCCTTTCATCAGGGATTAACAGTTAAGCCGCGGTAGGAGGTGTGTTTTTATTGCGACCTGCAAACCTAACTGTCTTCGCCCTTGCAGGTAGTCGTTCGTGATTTGAGTGCCAACCGCTAGAGTACATTTACATTTCCCTTGCATATCTTTGCAGATCCTACACCATTCCTCGAACTGACAGCTTTAAAACCGGCGTCGAGCAAAGAATTCTCGCGTTTGAAAGTTCCTGTACAGCGGGGATCTTCGCCGAGGAAACGTTTCGTTGACGCGGTCCAGTTCACCCGCCGCATTCTACGTTCACCGCGCTAATTTCAAAAGCGTCTCCTCACCACCCTCGCGGAGAAGGGAAACCCTTAATTAGAGCGGTCGGGTAAATCTTGAAGAAATACGGCTTCCTAGTTGGCGACAGTGCACAGTAGACGTGAAAATGAATACGTTCACGCTTCTTTAACCATTTTTCGCTTAATCTTCTACAACTCGGTATCCGCGATATTTAAAAGGAAGCCACAAGGCTGAAGGAGAATTCTATTCTCGGATAGGGATATGGAATATGCCTGGAATCGTCTCCCTTTTGTCGCAGATTCCTCGATTAAAAGGAACAAGGTATAACGTAACAGAAAATACCGCGCTTCCGGCGGATCTACCGTATCGCTTTCATCACGTTCTCCCTCAGGTTGCCACGCGACTTTGTCGGTTCCTTTTAGGGATCAGCCCGACGACAGTATCTTCCCGCGTAATCCGCCACCCACGTGCCCGAGAATTACGCGGCTGGCGAAACTCGCGCGGTCGTAAACAACGGGGCACACGGTCGAATAAATGTCTCCGGGCTTCGTGACTTGGGCTGGTGCGGTTCAACCATCAGCCGCGGTTCTTTCTGGCCTGCGATTGTAAGCAGGAACCATTTAGGTCATTTAGGAGAACGCTGAGTGACATCCATCAAGAGCGATATAAAAATAGACACCCTTAAATAAATCGCAGCCATAAGTTGCGCGCTTTATAGTACCCCAAAAGCCTACATGTACACCTCCGAACCTTGAGCTACACTCAGATCCTGAATCCTAGATCCCAGGATCATAGAATTCCAGATCCTCGATCGGAGAAGCCCAGACTCAACTGTAGCCCCGATTTTCTCGTTGTTCATCCTTTTTAAACCCCATTATTTGTCGTTTCCACCAACTGCAATTGCACCCGCGTCGCAAAAGCCTGCCTGGAGATTCGACTCTCCTCGTGGCCCATCCGCGAGCGGCAAGGATCGGCGAGGAGCGCGTGATCGCCGAGTGATTGTCGTCAGTGTGTTACACGTGCTTGGAGATAGATACAGTGGGTTATCGCCCACGCGGGCGATCCTCGTGCTACAAGCCGGGACAGCGCACGCCGTTTCGCGATGTTCCTGGGAAGCGTCGATGAAGCCGCACGAGCTATCGTCGATCCAATTCAGCGATTATCCTACGAGCCTGTCCAATTGCTGGGCCGGTCGTTGCTCCGCCGACGAGGACTTTGACGCGGTTTTCCTGATTGAATAACGAGAGCCGCGGCACTCGATGCTTATCTCTCGCCGCGAGCTCGTTCCAGGACCCTGTCAACTTGTTTGCCCACCGTCGCTGAAAAGCAGGCTGAATTGTGTGCCTCGGTAAACGAGAGAGGCGCGATGGTCATTGATGGCCCGCGCTGCTGTTTAGCTTGGTCCTTTTCAGGAAGAGGTTTTCGGCGATGGAACGAGGGAGAAAGTGAAGGGGGGCTGCGAGGGAATTGAACGTGGTCGCTGGTTTCCTGTTATCGAGCGTTACGATATAGTTTTTCCTTGGCAATTTGTCGGGTTCGTTGGCGAAGCTCTAGTTTCGCACTGTACGCGTTGGGTCATTATTCTGGTCGATAAGATCTTGTTCGGTGCGATGGGCAATTTAGTTTCGCTACTTTGTTGGGTACGTGCTGCCTTGGGCAGTTATTCTAGAATCTAGATTAATTCCGCTCTTCTGGGCTCTCAAGCTACAAGGAAATGTTGCTTTCAGCAGTCGATTGAACAATTGTATAGGTATTGATACATGTAGGAAGTGCAGAGCGCGATACGGTTTATGTAACATGTCCGGGATAGAAATTAATACCCTCGCATCGTATTGATACACTCTCAGCTCCGTCAAAGGATTTTTCACCAAACTATCCAATTGGCATATTATTACGAAAAGGACAGGTGGCCGATCGAGATGAGGTTTGGGGGAGGGGTGTGTGGACCCTGAATCTAAAATTGTAGCTTTGGGTATTTATTCGTTTCCGAAATATTAACTTTTTCCGAACAACTTTGACATACCTGGGTGGCTAACACCCAGAACAATTTTCGAACGACTCTGCCATTCTTATTTGAAGAATCTAATCGTTATGAAAAAAATCATGGGTCAATTTCAAGGTCTGTAGAATGTATTCTGATATTTTTTTTATTGGAATTTCATCACAGTTTTTGTAAAAAAAATCTAGATTACCATATGCCGAGAAAACACGAAGGAAATCTTAAAAAAATTGTAACTTTTACAAATTTGAATAATAAAAGCTGAAAATCGACAGAGTTGTTGTTCAGATATAATATTTTGAGAGAGAAAATAGTTTGTAAGTTGGCTTTGGAAGAAAGGTATTTATTTTGCACATAGAAGATACAGAACGTCAAAATCAGCTTATGAGTGGCTCACACACAGAATGTCAACGAAGGGTTAATAAAAAATTATTGTTAATTTTTTTTGGACGTTGGTGCAGGCCCCCCTACCCGGGAACCCTCCCGTCTTGCCATGTTTTTATTTTTGAAATTTCGTAACCACAGTCTCATTTTTAACATCACCAAACTCACATCGGTTCACCACCATGCTTTACGCGCCCGCTCGCGGGCGCGCGCCCTCCGTGCTGGTCTAGCTCTAACCAATACTAATGCCCGGAGCAAGTAGAAGAGTGGAATGCGTTATGCCGGTATAAGTCAACAGAAATATTGTTAACAGGGGGGACCGTGATAAAGTGATTAAAAAAATCTGTAAGGTGTACCCTTTTATGCACAATTATCCCCGTATATTTTGAACGCATTAATTGCCGAAGCTAAAATTTTATATTTGGGGTCTTTCCACACCCCTCGTAATACCCACCAAGTTTCATCTCGATCGGCCACGGGTCCCTATCGGAAGTACAGCCTTCAACTGTTAGTATGAGAAATTAATTTTCGTCGCGGAGATAGATCACTTTCTGAAAACTTTGCAAGAAATCGCATTCGACTACATAGTGCCCCGTTTTTAATTTCAAGAAATTGAGAACCACTGAAAGTTTCTTTACCAGAACGCATTAAAATGCGTGGAGCAATCCACGTTCGCGTTCCGACGTAACGAAAATGTTTATGCATTTTTTGTTGTATAATCGCGCTTCGGGAACCTCGTAATATTTGACCGGCGGACTCCTGAAATGCTAATGGGGGAAGGTTTGCAAAGATTTTTTCGCTTTCCCGTACGCTGTGGGAATAAATGGGGTGTGCGCTTTAATTAAAACAATCTCCCTTCCTGATCCAGCGTTTACGTCCGCGCTTAATAATAATCGTGTGGACTTGGCGCGTCCTGGTTCTAATCTGCGACGTTTTCGTGTGGCGTCATTCGCGCCGCGAGAGATTCATTAAAAAATCGGCATAATTTATTCGACGCGTGGGTGAAGCGCAGCGCTCGCAGAGGATCACCTCGAGCTGCTTTTTGCTCGGCGAAGAACATGCTTCTTTTGCAGAGTTTAGAGGTCGCGCGTACAGTGCGAGAGTATGCACACTTCTTCAAATAAGATTAGCGTATTCATCTATATTGTACAGGGAGTGATTCCTCGTTTAATAATAAATCAAAAGCTGGGAGTAAAATTTAATTTTGTATAATTCAGTTCCTTCTTCAGATTCATTCAATTCCACTGTAGGTACTATTATAAAATAGTGTTCTTCGTCAAGTTGACTGCTCTGTATATGCATACCAGGGACGGGCAAAATTTTTATTTAAATAAATTTCGAGTAATAAATAAAAGTCATGTGTCGAAGAAAGTGGGCCCGGGTTAACTTTATTCGTTGAATAAAAAAATTAATTTTATTTTATAAATTTTTATTTTATAAATAATCTGAAGTTAAAGTTAGATTATTTCTAACTTTAACCTAGATTAGATTATTTCTAACTTTAACCGCGGCTCAAGTCACTTTTATGTGATCTGTTATTTAAATAATTTTCTATTCCGTTAACGTCCAATGCTTATGTATAATGGTAGCGAGGCAGGAAAGAGCAGGAAGTTTCTTAATCCATTTCTTACCCAAACCGATACACCCGTTCGCCATTAATTTGTCGACGGAGGCGTAATAAGCACGCGCGAAACCAGCACAATAAAACCGTCCCACGCCCGACCACCAATTTCTCGCCAGTGCACAGGCATATTAAGTCTCCCCGAGCATCGATGTCTGCGCCGACAAGCCCGTGTAATTAAGAGATACACCGGTGCCAAAGCAAACAACACCCGCCGCGAACTCGTTATCTTGACTTGTTCGTTGCATCTAGGCTCTCACCTTGAGGCCGACACGCTCGCTTCTCTGCTCCATTTGTCACGATAACGCGAGAGCGGCATTAATTGGCGTGCTGTCATTGAATAATCGATCACCGTGGTCGGCTGATTTATGAAGAACTTCATCGCGCGGCTTCGAGGTGATATCTCTCGCCCACGCGCTCGCGTCAGCCATGAGAAACTTCATAAACGATCGCCCGGCAATCGAATCTTCGCCGGGGAATCGAGGGAACATCGCGTGCCACGGCTGCTCCCCGCTGCTCGGCCGCGAAGGGGAATATTCCGCGCGATCTTCTAAACGTTTCCGAAGGGGATAGAAACAAGCGAGAGCTGTTGCCCGAGGACCGGTGTTAGGATCGTCACCTGTTTACGACGGATTGCATTACGCTGGCCAGAGGCAGTGACGACACGTTAATAGATCGATGTCGAAGGACACACGTAGGTTTGTCCACCGAAGTCACGCGACACGATCGCAGGGATTTCATTTCATCGATCCACAAGTGCATTCTTGCATCAGCGTCCGCCGACGGTCTCGCGTCATCCGAGGCGATCGTCGCGTCCTCCAAGCAGCCTGGAAGGATTTATGAAGATTCTTCTCCTTTTCTTTTTTAATACTTCCTCTGTGTAATGGCCTAATCCTACGCAGTGGATTCAGTAAAATCGCGAGGCATTTACGCGCGACGGATCGCGGTCCCCGGGGGCTGTCGATGAATACTAATGGTCGGCTTGAATGTTGGGTAAATACAGAGGCGTTTGTGGACACTGCGGACGCGAGGTTTATGAAAATTTATATCGATTCCTTGGAGATTGCAGCGTGGAGTAATCGAGTACTCCAATAACACCGACAGGTACAGCATCGGGAACTTTGAGTGCATTTTTCTGGCCATTCCCATCTGATCATCGAGATAAGAATCATTTGATTCAGATCGATAGATAGTGTCGTCGCCAAACTACAACCTGTTAACGGAGATCAAATTCTGGATTCCTTAAGGGGGTACACCCGTTTGAACCCTCGGAAAATGTGTACATTTTCTGGATTTTTTTACAAGTCAACGGCTTGATGAAGATTTCCCGGTTTTTTACTATCTTTACATAGTATTATGAACTACTTAAAAAAAAAGTTTCAGTTAAAAAACTATTAAAACTAATCTAAATTAAATAAGTATCCGGATATCCGAATATACATTTTGTGGGTATCCGAGTACTCGGATACCCGAGACTCGGATATCCGTAAATCCGAAAAACAGTAAGAACCCTACTTCAAAGTGTAGTCCCCTACGCCAATACCGCTCTGTGACGTCGTTACTCGACGGTGCACTCAATTACATTCAGCGCTATAATTTCCGTAATTATTCGAATTTCTTCACGAAACATCGCTGTAAATGTTCACCAAGCATGTCACTTTCAGAATGAATAATAATAAAAAATCGATTTTTCAAGATTTCAATAGTCCTATACCCCCTTAACGAAAAAGCATCAGAGGCGCAGTGTACCCACCAGAGAACATGCCCGATCATCGAACGGTACCAGTCGACCACCTAGCAATCCCCGACATACACCCATCAGAAATTCGAAGCCGCAATCTCATCCCTCCGAAGGCTACTATCGGACGCTATCCAACAGCATCCTATAAACAGGCGCCCGTAACATAAAACCCATTCATTCCGAAAACACACTTGAAAGTCTTGAGGCACGCTCGGTTCCCTTGCTGCCAGTCATTCGGCGGCGGCGCGTCCGAAAGCGCGCTCAGGAGGTCTTCGACCACTCAATCTCTCGTCCCGTTTATGGTTGCAACACGGCCTCCGGACGAGTCTTCCGGCACCGTGTCGTTTGATCCCACGATTAATCTCCGCTCTTTATTCTCCGCCGGGAGAGTCGAAGACTCGTCCCTTTATCAGATCGCCCGTTTGCGCGACTCTGCTCGGCTGAAATAAGAGTAAAGAAAACTGGAACACGCTCGCCGGTGCCCGCGTGCGATAAAGCGCCGCGGTTCAAATGCTACGCCCGTTCTTGTTCCAGGCTCACGTAATCGCCAGACGGGCTGCAGGGCACGGCGTCGCCGGGACACCTTCGGTGATCTAGAGTCTGGAAGCTGAGGAGCTCCGCGGCGCATCCGAACAGGGGGACATCCGGAGCAGGGAATAAACCGTCGCTTGGAGTTGGAGAGGGAGGACCTGGGACGGTGTTCAGCCCTTTCCGCCAGCAGGATGTCGTACACGAATCGATTCCCGTCTTCCCAGCACACTCGTTATCGGAGCAGCTGGGGACCCTCTTCGGTGACTGTGTTCAATCGCGCCGACGTACCGCGGCCCTCGCCGGAAGAGGAAGAGTACGCCGAGTTCTATCACGAGCGTCTCCACTCGGCGCAGAGCAGACAGTTGCTGCCGCTCCAGGAGGACCTGGCCGATTGGATCAATAAAACCTTGAGTGAGTGTTTAACTGATCTTTAACGGGCACTTGGCAACGTGCTTGGGCACCGTTGGCTGCTGGGGATGAAGGAAACGTAACGAGGTCGTAAATGATACGGGGGATAAACACTATTATCCGCTGGACTATCAAGTATGACTTTAAACTAGAGACCATGGTATGGTACGTGTAGTAAAAAGACACGTGTACACGGGTACACGTGTATTACATATATCCGTACCTCGATCCGTGTAGCTTTTAGTACACGGGTACCCGTGCACTATTTCACGTGTATTTAAATACACGTGTATCAACGTATTCGTGTATTTTCATCAGAATTGGGCATTAACTACGGGAGAATGGGCAATGGCGGTCACTTAAGCAATAAGTGTAATAAAACCGAGTGATGTTTTTCAATTTTAAGGATTATCGTTGCGTCTAAAAAGAAGCTCGCTTATTACCAGTAATGCCTTAATTTTTTGTATCAAAATAGGTAATCGATTAAATAAATCTTGTTAATTTTATAGTTGTGTTATTAGTTACAATCTGAAAATTTGTAAAACCATACCTTCCGCATATTATTCTAGTAAATATATTTAAATACATTAATTCTTTTATGAATTTCGCAATCCCCCAGAGTTCTGGGATAGCTATAGATATTAAAAATCAGACGAATCAAAATAACGGATACGTTAATATACGTGTATTTATAAATACACGAGTATCTAAATTCACGTGTATTTAAATACACGTGAAATAGTGCACGGGTACCCGTGTACTAAAAGATACACGGATTCAGGGACAGATACGTTTAATACACGTGTACACGTGTATTTAAATACACGTGAAATAGGGATCTCTACTTTAAACACTGTATTAGGTACCCAGCCTCGCCACCGTGCAATCCCTCAATGGGATTGTTGTTTTCGCGACGGTCCGTGAGCTCCGTTTTCCGCGTGGCCCGCGATGGAAAGAAATCGACGTGATGCAATCGACGATCGGACGTTCCACTCGCTGTTTTGTTTTTCCGCGGTCTCCGTTGTTTTCTTGGCGAGCCGCTTGTGCGGCTTAATGGGACCGGTACATCCCGCGATAGGATGTGGCGTGTGCATCGGACTCTCCCGTATGCAGCGCGCACAAAAGGCTCCCATCTGGCGCGCCACGTGGGAAAAAGTATTCGTAACATTTGGCCTTTCCTTTCGCCGCGTTTTCGGCGGTCGGTCACGCGACGACGATGCGAAAAAATCGCCACGTCCTCCCGGTGGCAATCTCTGCGCCAGCCAAGCGACCCCTTCGAATCATGCGCAATCTCGGAGTTTCTTAAGAACGAGCGACCATTCGATAATGATTCAAACTGAGCTTACGTCTGGAGTTGACGCGGAGCACTCCTTACCTATCCGTTAAAAGTTCGCTGAATTCCCGATAACCAATGCCCGCGATCCCTAGCGCGATACGTGAACGAATTTCAAACTAGGTGAAAGTTTTCTCGGGCAAACTAGATTACTCGCGAAGATCGTGGAACTCGCCGGGTTCCCCGAAGCAACGTGGAGAGCCAGATTAGAAGAACCTTAAAACCTTTTTCTTCTGCCGGTTCCGCTCGAGAAACTCAGGGGTAAGTTCAACGAGTATGAGAGCCACGTTCTATGGTCGTTGTTCGATTTTACCTACTTCTCGCTGCGAGTCGTCGCTAACGTCTGATTTCTCCGAGGGTACTTTTAAGCTCACGCGCTTACGTTACCTGTCGCGGATTTACGCGCGACTCTTACTTTTACTTCTCCGTGTCACGCGAAGTTCATTTATTCGTAACTTTCCAGCCGGTTCGCGGCCGAAGGGCTGCCAGTCGGATCGAGCGTGACAAATTATATCACTTTTGACTGGATCCGAGGAAGCTGAGACGTATGAGATTCGTTTAATACACGGGTTACTTGCTAGACCGATTTCTGATATGAAAATACAGGTTTCTCTTTCTTGTAAGGCAGCTATCGCGAGAAGCCGATGTTTCTTCAATCCTGAGGACTAGTGTGACCGCGTTTCTGAACCAGTACTTTCCTAATACGGCGCCAATACGAGCCGACGGGTAAAATAGAACCGTCTCGATATATCGAGCGTCGTACGAACTTGTTACTCTATAGCTGTGCCGGTGTGCAATGCGAATAACGCGATTCTCTCCCATAAATTGCATTACGGAACTGGAAAGGATCTGGGTTAGAATGCAAGTCTAATGAGGATCTCTCGCGAGTAATGATAATAATAAAACGTCTTTATTACACCAAAATAAAAGCAACGTGCACGAAGATGGCGTAAAGGCGAGACTTAGCTGAGAGCTTATCAAGTGAGAGCAGGTCTATGGACGTATATTAGTATTCTGAAGATTCGAGAGTCGCTATGTTTTTCATACAGGTAAAGCGAGATGGTTGAGTAGGAAGGATTCGGTGGCACGCTTGAAGGAAGCTAGAATATTGAAGACCGACAATTGTCGCTGATACTCCACGTCTGATCAACAAAGATTCGCCTTGCCGGAGCATTTGCCAGGGCATTGGAATCAGATCGGGGCTTTGTGTCATCGATGTAATCTTCAGAGCGGTGCCGGCAGTGCTGTTATCGTTGCGGGGCAAGGTTGTCCGCGTACGAAACGCCCGTAACGTTGCCATATATTTTGGTGAACGGAGCGCGCGCGGTTTCGCGCGACCTCGAAGAATCCAGCCGCAAGATCTGGACCACCGTGAAAGATTGCGACACGAGCGGTCTCGGTGAAAAACGACTAATACGCGGATAAGCTGGCACCGCCGTGTCGTCTCGAGATGCGACTCGAACAGTTCCAATTTCGTATCAGTTACATGAAATACCGCGGACAAGTATTCGTCAGCGAAGGGAGTCGCCGTTGCCTTTTTGGAGTCTATTTTTAAAAAATATACATGTCGCCTATTTCAGTGCTTGCTTGCTCAACGACTATGCACTTTGCTGTCAGCGTCGGGGCACCTAAGTACATTCTACCTCGCCTCGCCGCTGCAAGCACTCTGAGCTATGATTTATCCCTCTAATCGACGCACTTGAGGAAGGACTATGCACGGAAGCGAGTATCAGTGGGGGGAGCCGAGTTGAAGGGGTAAAAATATTTTTGCTGTAAATTCAATAAAATTCATTAGGTGGTTATAAAAATTTATTTCAAGATTAAAATCCAGTTATCTTTTCTTCTTACAACGTCCCTTATTTGGGGGGTGCCAGGGCCTCTTAACTCCCTCCGCTGGGTGCGCCACTGGCGAGTATAATGGGGATGTACATTCGATACTATTTAAATAATGAAGTTGGAATTTCCACCGTAAAATTTTTTTAAAAAATTAAAACATGATTTCGGCGCACAGTTTCGGTCAATTAAATTTAATACTACTATTCGACAGCGCTCGGTCTACTTACAATTAGATCACCCTTAGGACATTCACTCTCTCGTCTACCGACTCTAAATCAATGAAGTTAATAGGCACGTCCAGTTTATTCGCAAAATCTAGCGTCGATGATTCCCAATAAGTGATCGATACGTAGACGTATCTGCCACGGATGACTGGCGCATATTCGTGATTAATTGCACACACGGCATATCGACGTGCATCGAACGAGTCTAATTATATCGCATCGCAATATCACGCTGACATGCCGCTCGCTCCGGGTAGCTTCAAAGCCAGAACGACGGGAGAGATGGGTCGGCAGCCTTTGCGCTGGAGCCTACGTGTGGGTACCTCTGCCGTGTGCAGTTACTATTCTCGTTCGACAGTGTACGATTCAAGTGCACACCCACCACTCGGCCCCGCCGCGTAGACCGCTTGAAATGCAGCGTGCCGGTCAGCTCTCCCTGTCTGCATTCAATCGAGAGGGGAATATAATGCGAGGGTAAGAGGCGCACGGGGTGCGTTTGCGTATGCAGGCCAGAAAAATAACGGGCACCGGCCAGGTCTCGGTATTTGATCGGAATTATTTCGCGTACGACCGCGTTCCTCGATCCAATTACGAGCGTGTCCCGCGAAAGAGTAAATGAATGCGCGCGATTTGCATTTTCTTCCGACGCTTGGTTCGCGTGAGTGTTCATTTCATTGCGCGCGTGTTGTTTCTTCATTGAAGGTCTACAGGTGCGATATTCGAAGAAGCCTGTTCTAAAGTTCTATTCAGAGTTAGGCATTAACTAAGCAAATAATTATGTAAATAACGGATCAAATAAAAGTTACCTTATCTTTAGATTATCTGACGAATAAAGTTATTATTATTATTATTATTATTATTATTAAATTAACGGGAGAACCCTATAGATAGAAAGTATAGAGCAAATTAGTACAAAGATAAAGTAAATATAACAAAAACATAAAATAACATTAAATAAAATGTAAAACAATAAAATAAAATAAATAAAAACAAACAAAACAGTCTGAGCCCTAAGACCTAATCACAGCACCAGAGGTGCTTAAATTAATTTAAATTAAATTAAATTACTGAGGTAGCAGTCTCCTAAAGTTAATTTTTTCATTCGACAATATTTTTTTTAACTTTTATACGTCATTCAAAACTTTAATTTAAATAAAACTTTTGCCCATCTGTGGTTCACAAGAGATAATAGGTGAATTTTAAATTTAGTTTTTGTACTGTTTATACAAGTTCGTACGCTACGGGAATTTCCGTTTTTAATAATAATAATTATTTTAAAAGTATGGAGCATTAGCGTCTAATCTTCACCAATTAGATTACCCAAGCGAACGACTATTGTAAACCGGCGTGGAAATCCCACGGAGTCCTCCCACCCACGCCCGTCAGCCGTCAAGGTGTCAAGGCATCCGCAGACAGGGCGGTTGGGCGAATCGCCGAAATTCCACGGAGATTATTGAAATAGCGTAGGGAAGAGTCGCGGGACCTTTCAACCCACACCCCGAGCCGGCCGCGGTTGCGATGGGTCTGACTCAGCCGGAAGTCGGCCGGCCACCCCTCTTCCTTCGTGCCACTTCTTCTCCCTGCATCGCGGGTACCTGAAGCCGCATTACGCATAATGGGCGTACGCCTTCCTAATACGCTTGCGCGTGTGCGAGCTCCACCGAGTCGTGTGTTCTGTTCGGCATGGGTCATGGGCCATGGGCGAGCAGCGACCCGTGCAATCGAACGAGACGAAGCCTCCTGGCAGCCCTGATCGCCGCGCTGATTCAGCCTCGACCCTCCATCGACCCGCCCGAATATCGCTTAGAACGCTTTCAGGGGCAATCCTTGGACGCGCCCAGACGAGACGGTCACTGATACGCGAAGGGAGTACTGAGAGATCGGGGATGGAGCGCTCTGAGAGGTCCATGAGAAAACTTTTCTTAGGCACCGGCTGATGAGCATTTACTACTTTTTATTGGGTCGTAATTTTGGTAGACTTTAGGGTGTATCTTCTACGCCCTGGAAGGAAAGCAAGGGGTTGAATATGGGGAGGTCAGAACAGATTGTTCACTGAAACTCTTTGATCCAAGAACTGCATTTGCATCGAACTGGAAGCGAGTGTCCTCGGCTCGGGGACGCCCAGTGTGGGGTCCGGGTGATGAAATAAAGATTGTCACACGGTGGTATGTTTTATGGCAACGGGCGATCGGAGTAATACATCGCGTTGGAATTAATGCATCGATCGAACAATGTCAAGGACGACGTCGTGGATGCTGAAAAAGGCTTGAATCGGCAGTAAAGAGGTCAAGCGTGTATTAAAATCGAAGGGTAGCGCGCGAAGGATACGAAGGGAATGCAGGTCACGATGCACGGTAGTTATCGATACACGTGACTGTCTCCTATTAGGACCGAGAAAGAAGACGGACGCCCCTGCCAATAAAACCCAGGCAGAGCTCTTCCGTTCCATGAAACGCCGGCAATAAAGTGTACAAGGCCGCGAAGAAATTGATGTGTACAACGGGGTGCCGCTGCTTCGGCTACTGCGAAGCCACTTGTTTCCCTTTCCCCGACAAATACTGTCAGAAGCAGAAAAATAAGCTCGTTGAAGTTGGAGGAAAGCAATGCATTGACAGCAGCCATAAATCACGGGCAAAAGTAATCGCGGAGAGCTGAAATCGAGACATTAGCGAGAAGTGACGTTGCTTCTGTGTCCAATGAAACACAACTTAAAGGTACGTATACACGACGACACTTTTGTGTCTAGATCAAGTGCCTTTTGTGTCTAACTAGAGCTAGTTGTAGCGTCTTCAGTCTAGCTCTAGCTGCAACTCCTGCGACGATAGGTCGAATTCAGTGTCGCGGACAGCTCTAGGCAGTTTCCAATCTTCCGGAAATTTTTTTTGAGTGTCGTGTACACTTGATCTGGACACAAAAGTGTCGTCGTGTAAACGTACCTTAAGGGTACTAGGCAGTCGTTCCTGTCTAAAATGAAGCATTTCTGTTTCAATTAATTGCAAAGAAACCAATTGAAACTGAGACTTGTTCTTTGGCATGAAGTTTATTAACGTCATAAGCTTTAAAAAAATTATTTGTAGAGTCAAAAATAGAAAATATATATTACGCTACAGGTGGATCATTAAAAAGGCTTTTTAAAAAAAGTTTCTTTTGTTTTGCAGGGGTAACTCAGAAACGGAGGTTCCATTCGATTCAAAACAAATTTACTATCCCCCAAGCCCCAAAAGATGAGGTTGTAATTAATTGAAACAGAAATGCTTGATTTTAGACAGGAACGACTAGTACCCTTAAGGGGAGGTTCCGGTCTAGAGCCCATCAAAATAGGTGATCTTTAGGAATTAATTAAAGGAAAACTACTATATATAATTTAATGGAACTTTTTGCATTGTATTAAGGATGCTTTATGTTATAGAAATATATTTTTTGTTTTATAATTAATCTTTGCAGACCGCATTGAGGAGTCATTAAAAATCGAGGCGTCAAAAAATTCATCCAAATCGGTGGGACCTGTATCTCCTAAAGTTATTATCCGATTCGACTGAAACCTTTTTTATTTTGAAGAATATTCTTCTAGCTAGGGGCAAACCAGACAAAATTACAAAATAGTGAAATTTATAATTTTTAAAGGCGTGGAAAGGACGAACAGTATAGTGAAAAGGTAATTTCAAACTGCAAGTGTCGTTATTTTCTAAGAAATGTCATTTTTGTAATTTTTTCTGGTTTTCCCCCTAGCCAGAAGTATATTCTTCAAAATAAAAAAGGTTTCAGTCGAATCGGATAATAACTTTAGGAGATACAGGTCCCACCGATTTTAAGAACACTGTCTCGAGAAAAACGCGTTTAAAGTTTCACCTGAGCGCCGAGTGACCGGTTGTTACCCATACATTTGCCGCTACTCAAGTGCCTATAACTTCGGGAATTTTATGAATTTCAAAATATCCTTTTAAAACATATATTCCTAAAACGTTGAACATTCGATAATGAAATAAAAAAATCGATTTTTAGACCGTAACCTCCCCTTAAACATCGTAAATAAAATTCTCCTCCCAAGTAGTTTAACTTTTGAGTTATTTGCGCACTTTCTCCCAGACCCATCTCGAACACCTCGAGCGATGCGCACGGTTCCCATGGTATAAGCAGACTTTTCAGCATTAACACGTATTTGCTCTCAGCCGATAGGAACTCGTGCGTTACACTCGGTTTCTCATTTCTCTGAAAATCCGACAAGTCCGCTCCGGAGCGGGACCTTTCCCTGCTCGACAAAGTTCACATGGAAATCGGCGTCTAATTGCACCTCCCAGCCTGAAACGCGTTCCCTTAAGCGGCATGGGCGAACATCGAGCCGCATTATTGCCCGTCGTAATGTCGAACATAAATTAGACCTGCGCCGGGGTACAGCGCGAAGTTCCGGGTGACCGAGTTGTCGTTCGTCGCGCGGCTCGCACTCGTACACGCTCACGTCTGTGATCTTTCGTAAGATCGAAAGGGGGTAGGCATCCTACGAGAGCAGCCGTTATCACGAGCGGCTCGGCTCGCCATTGTGTTAGCAGCCATATGCGAACGATATTCGCCAGATCCAGATCCGGCGGAGGTCTGTGTGCACGCGGTGCAGTGGAGCGCACATGCTCCTCCACGTGTCCGTGTCCTGCGGAGCAACGTGTGATGGACTTTACTCCATAAGCCTGCCCGTTAAAGCCTTTTTTCCTCCGGTTCTGCAACCCGGGTTTGCACCCTATTGTTACCACAGGTCGAGTCACGAGCCTGTGGTTCTCATTACCATCCGTATCTACGAGGCTTTATCGCTCCGTCAGCCCAACCTAGTTCACCATTTCCCATCGTATCCCCTCTATATCTATATACACGTGTTGCACGGATCGTGTCGCGGCCGGAGTTTTCCTTAGATCCTCGGCCGTCGATCGTTCGCAGCGGCAGCGTGGGAGAAGAACTACGGGGGAGAAGGTGTTCTGCACACGTTGCCAGTTGCCGCGGGTTCCCCACCGCGGGGCACCGTGCCAGCCGGGTATCGAAAAATCGTGGCCTTGATCCTGTTTGCCAGCCGGCGGTTCTGAACGAAATTGAAATGATTTCGCGAGCAGAGTCACGCGCGAGTTGGCCTATCGTGAGAGTGTCCCGGCGAGATCATTTCTCGCTTGACCGAGCATGCCCGCGGTAAACGAAGTTTCTAGCCGATACATGTTTTCGTGGATCGATCTGCCTAGGCCGAGGCGCGCTGCCCCGTTGGAGGGGCGGAAATCGAGATCGAGCCGCGTCGATTCCACGCGGAGGAGATCCGTTGCTCAGGTAGCGGGCTCCGTAGATAAATCAGAGGTGATTCCGAGTCGCTCGAATCGTTTCTCACGTTCCCTGACGGCCAAGTGTCATCTCGTAGACCTCCGACGCCCTCTTGATGGATCGCGATAGCGATTCGACGCTCCGGCTTAATTTGCCTCTTCGTGAAACTGGCTAGGTCTCCGCTTCGGATACCGATTCCTCGACATCTACATACACGCTTCATGATTATCGTTTACGGTTGTAATGGCGCAGCAGGGGCTTTGTTAAGTTAATGGACTCAGATATTCGTCTTTCGGAAGTTGAAAATCTCGTTTCCAGGTAAATTACGAAAAGCTTTAAGAATTAAGGAACTCGAATTATTTTCGATTATTGTTGTAATTTCTCTAAAAAATGACATCCTTAGTGTACGCTGCAAAAAAGAGGAATTAAATGTCCCTTTCTATAGGACCGTATATCCCACCCTTTAGGAGAAACCGTGTTCACGGAAAATTCTGCAACAAAGCAAAAGTCACCCTGCAGCTGAAGAATGAATTCGCCTATAGTGGAGAGCGTAAGAAGGGTTGCTCCATTGTTCCCAACAATGACGCTACTTCGCCGATACACTTGACTGTTTTCAAGTGACCGTTTATGAAAAACTCCCAACCCTAGGTCGACACAAAGATTGCATTTATTATATACATTATACACCGAGGTATTGACACTTTTCAAACTACACGTACCACCTAGGATACTGAGAAGGCTTCCCATCTTCTTACGAAACTACCTTCAGTAATGGTGTCATTATCAATAGACTATGCAAGTCTGCTAACAAAGTTGAACCTCCAGTTGACGTTTCTTCCGGATCCCTATATACGTTCAAGAGCGCAATAGCTAACTTAGTAGACGACCTTTTACCTAATTACAAGGGAAGATCTCGAACCCGAAAATTAAAAAAATTCTGAAACTTTGTGAATATGTAGGGGATTTCCTCCTGATTACAACGCAATTTTTGTTTGCCACCCAAATGCACTCGGAGGGGGTGAAATTAACCCCCGAAAATTCGGCTATTTTCCGATTTTGTGTTATAACTCGCGAAATGTAAGAGATGGAAAATAAGTTTCGAGACTAAAGTTACTTCTTTTAATTAGATCTATCATTTTGGTAAACAACTTATTATACAGTTCGCGAGTTATAACAGAAAATCGGAAACTAACCGGATTTTTAGGGGTCAATTACACCCCCTTAGAGTGAATTTGGGCAGCAAACAAAAATCGCGTTGTAATCAGGGGGAAATTCCCTACATATTCACGAAGTTTCAGAATTTTTCGAATTTCCGGGTTCGGGATGTTTCCTTGTTAGTATATAAATTATCAATAATTAATTCCAAATTATATCACTCATATTTGTACCAAAGGGTAGCACCCATAAATAAATATTATTATTATTATTTCACGAAAAAGTACTCGGCAAGTTACTGCCGCATTCATTTTTGTGTATACCTACTACGATAAGAAAAATCGATGTCATCCTGCGTTTCAGGTGCTAATTATGTAACGGGAGACAACTTCTTCGATGCCCTCGACAACGGCGTGGTGGTGTGTCGATTGGCAAGGGTGATCCAGGAGAAAGCGAGGGCAGCGATCGACGCTGGAAAAGCGAAGGGGGTGAATAGCTATTAATTAATAAAGCCGCAAGTGCGCTCAATACAGTTAATGCATCGAGATACTCTACTTTTGTCCTACGCTAAATTTTTCCGTAACTAACCAACACCCGATAATTATTTCCCAGCCAGTGCCGGTGATAAGAGGTCGATGCTGGGACAACGCGGCGAGATGGAGCTTCTTCTCGCGCGACAACATGGAGAACTTCATTCAATTCTGCCGTCGCCTGGGCGTCCACGAGAACCTCCTGTTCGAGAGCGACGATCTCGGTAAGAGGCGGTAATTAATTTCAATTAACTGTCGAATCAGTCCGCGGTTTCCACACCCCGGTCCCTGGTGTCGCGGCCCGACGATCCCTCGTGTCGATTAAAAGCGAAATCCCGCCAATTACGTCGCCGAGTCCCGTTCTCGCTGCTCCTGCGCGCGACTATGCAAATCCAGGACGCTCCCGAGGCGAGAGTAATTGCCCCCGAATCGAGAGGAGAAACAGGACGAGCCTCTGCGCTCTTTCTCGCGGCTGACTGCCCTTAAATGCCGGCGGAAACAACGCGCCGCCGTAGCCTCGAGAGTTACGCGATCGTGAAAAGAAATTGGACCTCGAGGTCGCATGGAAATGGTTCACCGAGTCACGCGCCAGCTTCATAACGCTCTTTGCGAAGCGATCCTTGCGAGGGGTGGGTGTCGAAAGCCGCTGGTCGGCGTTGGCAGCTCGACACGGTCAGAGAAGCGTCCAAAGCTTTTCTCTGTTAGCTCTTGTCTGGCTTCCTAAAGCCCGACGTGTCCCAGTTCCTCTTTGATGAGACAGGAGCAGGGAACAAGCGCCTGCAAAGAATGCTTGCGATACTGTGTTGTGTATCATCTCGATGCCACGTTCCGACAACTAATTTCCAAGCGCTCGTTGTGCTTATCCGAAGCAGTGTATCTATGCAGATACGTAAGACCTCTGCTTTGGACCACCTGGAGAGGAGTTTCGAATGATCGTGCTGTTGGATATCGTACTGATACGATATTCTATGCAACGTGGAATCATTATATAGCGTGACGCGTGTAATTTCGCAGTTTTACACGGGCAGCCACGGAACGTGGTGCTGTGCTTGCTGGAAGTGGCTCGATTGGCTTCGAGATACTCGGTGGAGCCACCGGGGCTCGTGCAGCTCGAGAGGGAAATCGCCGCTGAACAGGAGAGGGATCTTCACTGTTTGTCCGATAGCGGTATTTCCCACAGCAGCCTGGTTTCCTGGCAATTTCAATCGCCGTCCCCAACCGCGACGCCCAGGCCTCCGCCGGAGAAGATCAAACACAGCAGGTACGTGTCGCCTTCCCCTTCGTTCACCTTCCCGTCAATTCGTACGCAAGTTCCCCGCGTCTTCGAGCGACGAGACTGCCGTCACGAGAGACTCCAGCAGGGAGGGATTAACCAGAAGGACACGGGGCTCTCGGTTTGCTGGAAAAGGATTCGCTTAATGGGCGAAGCTGCGAGGCGTTACGTTCTCGGAAAGACAGCGCGCGCTTGCCTCAACCGTAACGCAATGCCGTAGGAGTGGCGGCGTTTCGCAGCGTGTAAACCTTACGGTATTTACGCCGAAGTCGTGGCAGAAACGACGGCGTAATTATGATAAGTAACAGAAAGCGTGCGCGCCTCTTCTTTAACAACCGTTGTCGTAAAAACCGCGTCGGGAAACGTTTTAATGAAGACCATGATCACTGTATCGTGCCGGCGCGTGTCGGGAAATTAGTGGCGGCAGTGAAATGAAAATCCTCCCCGAAGCCTGTGCTCGATCGCGCAGATTCGAGGAGTGGTTGAAAGATTTGGCGATCAGCGAATGTTTCGTTCGTCCTGTACCTTAGGGGACATTCCAAGCGAAATCGGACACTTTTTGCAGTTACATTTCGGATGTGGCTGAAATTTGAATATGTTGTAGTCTTTAGGGATATATAAACATATCTCGGAGGATTGGGTAATACACATATTGGGTAATCAAATGTATAACATTCCATTTAGAGAACTAAAAGTCACCCTCGTTTCAAGGAAAATATTGCGAACACCTAAAATTGAGAGACCGTATTATGTTGGATATGAAAAACAGTAAGAGTTTTCCTCCTTCAGTTTTTTTCAAATACTTACCACTTTCGAGAATCCTGTATAAGAATATCAGGTATAGCCGCTTGACCGCTGCGGGTACCGCACGGTCCGACGAGCCGGTGCTGGACGACGCAGCGTCAACTTTCGGCAATTTTCACAAGGCCAATTTTAAAATGCCCATACTTTTGACAATTAGACCATGAAGGGGAAGGTTCGAACTATATTCTGTGTTTTTTCAGAATTTTAAAATCACCCCCGTTGTTAAAAAACTGCATTTGTTTAAAATAATTGCACAAAAATGGTTAAAAAAATTTGTTTCCGAAACTGAAATAATTTATTCTTAAAACTTCAATGTCTTTTCTATAAATCGCCGTGAACCTCATCTCCATGCGTTTACTACATCCATAGTTATAATTTATTGAAAAAAAGTTAGCACTTACCTTCAAACAGCTGTAAAATCGTCATTTTTCAAAATTGTCGAAAATCCTTCGAGATATGTTTATATATCCCTAAAGACTACAGCATAATCAAATTTCAGCCACATCCGCAATGTTACTCCAAAAAGTGTCCGATTTCGGAACTTTTGGAACGTCCCTTAGACAAGTGGATAAAAAGTTAACATTTTGCAGTTCAGCGTCGGAGGTAGCGTTGACAGCTACGCGGTGGTTGGATCCAACGAACGGCGCGGCCCACGAGCCCGAAATGCGAAGGTCGGTGAGCGATAATGGTCCAACGGGTAGCGACGGCGTGCCCAGCGATACGACGGAGGACGACTGGTCTCGTGGAAGCGCGGAGGATCCGGACGAGGTTCCATCACCATCCAGCTCACCTTTGCCCTCGCCAGCTGAACCGCCAGAACACACGGGACCTATAACGGAACTCGATCGCAAGGTACAACGATTCGACCTGAAAGTAAAATAGGGTTCGAAGTAGATCTTCCTTAACACTCGACTGGTACTAGTCTAAACAGTGGTAGCTTTCGAATGACACCTCACAAGGACCCTCCTCTACTTCCTATTTCTTTTTATTCCCCGGAGTAAACATCACGTACTTGATTTTAGCACCACCTTACAAGCTATACCTACTAGTCGAGAGTCTCCCCATTCACCGCGGCCTCTGAAAATCTTGGGAATCCTATTTAAAAGTACCTACCACACGCGAGCCTGTAATTCACCAATGTATACTCGCACATGACGTTGCACGCGTAAGTCGCATCGCGTCACGTTCGCCACGGGCGCTGGGAGCAAGGAACAGGGAGGAAGAAAGGAACAATGGAAGCAAACGGCTCGCTTTAAGCCTTTTGCACGTATGCGTTTGCACGCTCGTAGATCCTCGCGTGTCGAATTCCTGCATGCCAACGAGCGGATGCGTTACCAGGCTCCGCATCTTCCACT
Organism: Andrena cerasifolii; assembly: GCF_050908995.1. Taxonomy (NCBI): domain Eukaryota; kingdom Metazoa; phylum Arthropoda; class Insecta; order Hymenoptera; family Andrenidae; genus Andrena; species Andrena cerasifolii. The sequence goes on along the minus strand of NC_135120.1, from coordinate 9,295,338 downwards.
TTGCCCGCGACAGACCCGGGCAACGATTTATCTCACGCGGCGATCGATCGTCCTTCGTTGGACGTCCGCGTGAAAATACCTACCCCGTTGGCAATTTTCATCGGTCACTTTTATATCGTGCCGTGTGCTGCTCTGGTTCTAGGTGAGGAGGGCCACCGAGGCCATTCAGAGACTCTGCCAGTGCCCCTCGAAGAAGTGCTCCAAGCTGAAGGTGCGCAAGGTTGGCGAAGGACGCTACCACATTGCGGGCCGGAACGTCTTCATCAGGGTATGTGGTCTCTTTTATGTACTCTTGCTGGTTTTCTTCTTGGGTGTAGAGAAAGTAAAATTACACTTCCATGGGCATTATATTTGATACAGTTTTTATTATCGTAACGGAGCTAGTCTCTGGCAGGAACTATATTTGAATCGGAATGTTGAATTATTACTTCTTATCAGATTCCGTCATGTCGAGTGGTCTTCTTCGTAGATCTCACAGGTTGCTGAAATTTTTAGAGCCTATCACTCCTTCGTCCTCGCGAAATAGCTTTGTCTCTGCACTCCTGTAAACAGGGGCGGACTTGAAGATTTGGCGCCCCCAGGCTAATAAGCGTCTGCTACCCTTTCCGCAAAATATCATCAAATATTTTAATTTAAAAGAGTCGAGTCAATTTGAAAAATTATTCAATGTGTCAACTCACATCTGAGAGAAAAATAATTGCTATTATAGTTGTCTCAAGCCTCTGTGTTTAAACTGTTTAAAGTTTTCCCAATTTCTTTCGCTGAAAATTTTTCGCCCCCCACAATTTGCCGCTTCCCAAAATTGATCACTCCCCAAAATTTGCCGCTTCCCAAAATTGATCACTCCCCAAAATTTGTCGGTTCCCAAAATTTGCCACTTCCCAAAATTTACCGTCCCCCCAAATTTATGACTCCAAAAGTTTTCGGCTCCCCAAAAGTTATCGTTCACCAAGATTTGTCGCCCTAGCCAATACCCAAATCCACTCCTCTCTGTAAACATCTCTGAAGTTACTCAGTGTAAGGGTGTATTTCTTGAACGGACGAATCTCGCTGCATATTTGCACACGTCGCGTAGCGGGTGGTAAAAGCGCGGCAGCTAATGACCGTGGTACCGGCGTGTTCGCAGCTTTTGAAGGGGAGACACATGATGGTCAGAGTGGGCGGGGGCTGGGACACCTTGGAGCACTTCCTGGCGAGGCACGACCCCTGTCAGGTGAGGACCCTCAACCGCGAGAGCACGCTGCCTTCTCCGCACGGCAACAAGCACACCAACTTTCTTCCAATTCGCGCCAAGTATCGCAGCCCTCCGCCGGAGTCCGTCTCGGCCCGCTAGCCTAAAAAGCACAGTGCCTGTTACAAGTCCACGCTACTTCACGTTCATGCTGCTGTTAGTCTGTTCCGTACGAGTAGAGAGTACACGAAGGGGGACACACGTCGACGGGGTGGCGTTGCGAGGCGGAGCATTTCTATATCCACGAACTAGTGATTGACACGCGGCCTGGTTAGGGGAGCTACGCTGATAGAGACACGATGGGATATCGATGGACGATTGAAATTCTCGCGGAGCATAAGGGATCGGACCGATATCACATCTTCCTTCGTTCCAACCACTCGCGGTGCGTTGACGATATTGAGGGATTTTCGAGGGTTCTTTTAGACCTCGTTGAGCGACAGAGTATATACTGTCGATTCACTATCAGCGAACGGTCCCGGGCGGCGCGTGGAGTTCACGCCACGCCTGCCCAGCTATGTACACGATTGCAATCTCTTCTATTCTCGTAGCCGTACTCGTACACGCTGCACCAAGTGCACCTATTTCTTACATGCATAAGTTATACAGGGGATGGCACTATTTTTTACCACATGTCATGTAATACCGGTTGGGGAGCACTAATGTTTAACGTACGTCCTTACAAGCGTGTTAATATGCCATCTTCTCGCGGGAAGGTCCGCTCGGTGAATCGCGAGTACTCGCGACGCTCGACTGTACGCAGTATCTTTACCTCTTGTTATCCTCTCTTGTTTCAACTATCCCCGACGAACGTATGTATCGACACTGTTACACTCAGTCGGCCACTCTTCTACTCTATTGCCGAGTTACGCATTACGTTTATACAGGATGCGTATGCAGGGCGGGGCACGCTGGTGGTGCCACTTCGATGACTCGGAAAATTGCTTTCAAAGAGCGTCGCATCCTGCAGCGGGTGCCCGTGCGAAATGCGCTGTTAAGATTTACCGATCGCTTACGCATCTCAGGATTTCTTGGCCCACTGCCGATAGTTCAAGTGGCGACGAATATCTTAGATAGTACCGAAACTATCTAGCTTCGTTTTTATACAGAGAAGTTGACTTCCATTTAAAAACCTGACCTATTGCTAAAGTATGCGGCGATCGAACCACTTTTCGTTGAAATCAATACTCGCAGTGTCATCGAAGCCTCCCCGAACCACGTGCCCCACTCCTCTATGTATAAACCCAACGTACACAGATATTTATTTGTACCATTTTGTCGTTCTTACGTATTAAACAGTACACGGTACTACTCTTCGTACGATGTTCACTCGCTTCCTAGTTAAAACGGTTCACACCCTTTGGGCGCTGCTTTGAATCGGCCCCCGTGTGCGGGGAACGCCCGTCGGCGTTCGACAGTACCTAATCAATCGTTAAGAAACGAAGCCGCCGGATTTTCGCACACGGTGCACGCCGATCGCGTCGAGTACTAAATGAAGCACCGAAAGGGTTGAGCGTCATGCATTCCACGGACGACAGGCATATTGACGCTTGATTTGGAAATTGTCTAACAGAAATAGAGAGGAGGGCAATGCACCTGGTAGAGGTAGCTTCACGAACGCAATGACCAAAGTTCGTAGCTTGGTACGTCGAAGCGACGCCTGCGAGCAGCTTATCGGGACCGTCGTTTGCGTCGCAGGATAACGATCCGCTCTCGATTGTAACGGCCCGTGCGAAGCCATTCCAGAGGTCGATCCGCGCGTGTGATTAGAAGGAAGTGCAATTAAGGACTCAGGTAATGCCGTCTTGTCCATGTCGATGGGGGCTTTGTCCCCTTTAACGCCGCAGGAAATTGTGCTTTTCGAGCTAACGATTCCGTCTTGCAGAGAGCAATACAATTTATGGGGTAATCCTCCGAGGTTCGGGATTGCGGGGAACGTGAATGTACTTGACGATTATTACTCATACACGTTGGTCATTGCTGCTGTTGCCTGCAAAGGCGAATCTCATAGTGCACTTAAGCATCTCTCGCCGATAAGCAATTGTAAGGCACACAGATTATAACGAATCACAGGGTCGGTCGCAATTGTTCCATCTTTTATTGTAAATATACCTTTTCTTTTTATCGTACTCGATGAAGTAATAAATAATTGACAGAGTATCGCGGTATGGGGTCAAAGTGATTTGGCACCGGGGGGTGGTTTCTTATTTATAAAAATTGTTACAGTTACATTGTGTGCTCGAACGGGGGGTGTTCTCGAGTTGCTTCCTCTTTCATATTCCACGCTCCTATATTCACCGACCCTGAAATAATTAATTACTCTTTGGCACATAATCGATACGTATTAAAGATCGGCTACACGTAAAATGCTTCACGATAACTGCCATAATATATATGTTTTGTACTTTTATAATAAATACGTAGGATAAGGGATACGGATGGACGAAGTACGGTCGATATTACAGCGCGACATGTGTTTGTTGGGTTCACAGAAATGCAAGGGCACAGGCATGTGCAACGGAATACCAAAGCAAAGAAATCCGCGACGAGTGTTGTCGGCACGTTGAGGCTGTCAACGTTGCCGTTCAAGGAGTATTTTTTCTTCTTTTTGTTAGACTTTTTCCTCACCCTTACTCTAAATTGACTGTACCATAGCGTGTTACGTTTCGTAAATTATTTGTCCGCCGCGTAGTGTGTGTGTAATCTACTCCGTTTAAGGTATTTCGTTCGTATTGGCGCAGAGACTGTATTTATTTGTACATGATAACGCGATGATATATTGCTATGTAATAGCGATCGAGGTGATTTCATTGCTATTCGCAGACATGGATTTTGCTACGCGCGAATGAGACGATTCCGCCATATTATATTACTATAAACGTGTTACTCGATAAGTTTGCCCTAGGTCGATTAAGTTATCTGTACCTGCTTGCTTCTACGCAGAGTATCGAGAATGTTTCCATCAGTTTTTTCCTAAACGATTTCCGAGGAAATCATTTTACGCGTGTCGTAAGGTATACATAGGTTGCTATCGTATAACGTTATCCTTAGAACGATCGAACCTGTTCTGAAGAAAATTAATTTATTTAAAGCATACGCGAAATTTGTTGGAAATCGGAACAAATTTATAAAGGCTTATAAAGTGATCATATCACGTACGCTATTCTCGGTTCTTGCTTAACGTTAGTAATCAAAACATGCTTCTGTAAAACTTAGATGGTAATTCGTACGTTTCATGTAACGTTTATCGCTAATAACGTTAGCTTCACTTAAGTACGATACTATTTGTGTTAATTGTTATATTTTGTTGAACAATAAAATGTTTAATTACGAATGCCTCCGATGTAATCGTACAACGAACGCGATCGGCATTTATATCTTCGGGGGTGAGATGTGTTTGGACAAGTTTGTAGGTAACAAATATATTTTTATTTGTCTTAGGGTGCAGATGTTAATACAAAACGTAAATTATGTTCGGTAAACATCACTGTTTTAGCAATAATCAGTCTGATATAAGTAAAACCTATAATTATATAAATGATACAATACGATAGACGTTACAGCGCTTGTAAACTTTGGATAATTTAATTTTAATTTCAGTAGTCAGTTACTAAGTAATTAAAATAATAATACTCTTACGTATGGAGTTAGAATGTGTGGCGTCGTATTCATTTGTTTCAAGACGCGTCGTCAGTGGCGACCGTTCTATTTCTTCTTACTCTTTCCCAACGTTAATGTGTGATGCTGGGGCTGCTGAGCGAACTGCATTTTTCGTCTATTTAATTCTAAAATATCGTCCTCGAGTTTCTTCCTGCTCTCTTCTACCTTCTTCTTTTCCTCTGTGTGATCTTTTTTCAGTTTATCGAACTTGTTGTGAAGCTGAAAGTTACACGCGGCGTTACAAACCATAGAAACGGAGCGCTGAAATATCGCAAGGTGAATATATATATATATATATTTATACCTCTTTTTCTGCCTCCTTCAATTCAGCCTCCTTCTCCTTTACTCGCGCCACGAACATCTGTCGCATTTCGTCTTCCTTCTGTTGGAGCTCTTGTAGATGAATGGATCTCTTTGCCTCGCAGGTTTGTTGGAAGCTAACCGGTTTATTATCGCTATCGACATCGCTGAATCCCATCTGAAAATCAGTATGAAACATCGACAATTGTATCTGAAATCCGGGAGGAATCTTATCTCGCGAAAATAATTACCTGCTCTAGTCGCTTTTTACGATAGAGCTCGTAATGACGACAGTGCGTCTTCTCTCTCATATCTTCCATGTTTGTCCTTATTAACATTTCGCGCAATTTAACGAAATCGCAGTGCGACTCGTTTTCCACTGCAACAAGAAACATTTATTAGATTATTGGAATACAGTGAAATATCGATATATAGATGAGAGTAATTCACCTTGCACTGTGCCCCACGGATATTGCCGAGAACGCATCATTTTGTTCCCAACTCGGACGAAATCCGTGCTGCCGACTACCGCGAAAGGTACATGGGCGTTCATACTAGAATTCACTTCGGCGACGCTTTCGTCGTCAGTGGGGAACTGATAAATGTGAACTCCATTGTTTTGTAATTCGGATATAATTTTGCTCTGAAACGGATGGAGCTATATAACGAATATAATTCATAAAAGTTACGATGCTTGGGCACAATATTTCTAACGTACCTTGAACTTTTGTAATTCTGTTTTAGATATTGTATCAGCTTTAGCAATAATTGGAATGATATTAACTTTTGTGTCCAGTTTCTTCATGCACACAAGGTCGATGGATTTCAATCTACAGTTACACGTTGGAAAATCATTAGGATTAAAGAAACACTTAAGGGGGTATTCTACCCAAAAATTCGATTTTTTTGCTTGATTTTCTAATAGTTTAGGGTTTCGATAATATGTCTAAAATATTAAGGTGAAATTCGATAATCTCCCAGAGTTATAGGGGCTTAAGACCGCAGCGTGGCCGGCAGTCGTTCCCTCGATCCTTGTATCTAAAGACGCTATTGACTGCCACCAGAGAAGAGAGGGCTGCCCAACATGATTTTTTTGAAGCTGAGGAAGGTTTCCTCTACGGTCCTGGTATACCAGATTAGGGATAAGTTACAGAAATTAGTTGTTATATACCGTAACTTCAGTCGTAAAGGTCGTAACTGCATGAAAAGCTTTAAACGCGGTTTTCTCGAAACAATTTTTTTAGATCGAGCGCACATTTTTCTCGAAAACTACTGGACCGATTGAGCTAAAATTTGACACACATTCAAAGTGAATGTGTACCTATAGCCCGAACTAGAATTATATCAATAGTTTTAATACAACCTCCCCCGCACCTTGTTTTAGCTCAAGAAAAGTCGAAAAAATCAAATATAAATTTTTAAACAGCTGCGATTTCGGTAACAATGTCCGAACTTGCTTACATCTAGTTCGGGCGATAACTATACTCGAACAGATTTAAAAAATCTTTGGTACTTTCATTTCTGATGACTAAATCGGCCGCAATTCGTGCACCCAATGGAGCCATTTTCTGATGACATGACCCCGCGCTTCGGCGTGTAACTTGTACAAATTTCAATATAATGCATTAAAAAAATTTGTGTTGATAGTTCAAACACTACCAAATATGTGTGCAAAACCCCTGCACTGTAGGTGCAATAGATTTTTCAGAATTAGTTTCCAAATATCTCCTTCAAAAACGAGTAGACTAGAATACCCCCTTAATAAGAAACATTTTCCATTGCATATTTACCCGTGGCCGGTAGGGCAAATGAAATACAGACAAACGTGAATGCGACTGTCGTGATAAGTCGGCAGTGAGCGTTTTATCTTTAGCTCTTCTTGCAGATATGCCTCGAATTGGGCATCGATGTAATCGACAACAGCTTTGAAGCTGTCTTCCTTGTTAATCTGATCCCCATATCCGACTGTATCGACGATCGTGAGCTTTAACCTAACATTGCTTTCTTGCAGCTCGTACGTATGGGCTTTGAGCTTGACGGAAGGAAGATTATGAGGGCTTGGGGTGGATTCGAAGCTTGTATTAAACAGCGAATCCATGAGGGTGGATTTCCCAAGGCCAGTCTCACCTGTGGGAATGATAACCATCGATATAAACAACAGCGATGATCCGTAGCATGAATATTAATAAACAACAGAGTATTTCGCGTACCAATGCACAAGATATTAAAGACAAATCCATTTTGAACCGATTTATTCACCAACTGGTCCGGAAGACTGTCAAATCCAACATGACCGGATAACTTCAAATTACGGATCAAGTTTTCCAACTGAAAGTACGAATTCGCCATAAATGTTAGGAGCAACGAATCGGCCGGAAATTAACAGTACTATCCATAAATGGTACGGTACAACGCTTTCGAAAGGCTACTGTTGTTGTGACAGAATAGCGAACCAACGCCCTTCAAGCAGTAAACACTACGCATACATCCGCCAGTGTCCAGGATTATATTTACACATAAAGGGGGACAGCCGAACGAGTATTTGCGTAAGGAAGACAGCCAGAAACAAAGTAACGTAGGCGTGAAATTTAAAAAAAACGACACGTACCTTGGCACGCTCAACATCCGCTGACGCCATTTTTACCACTAGTGACGCCAGCGTTTACTCATACCGCAGTTCTCTGTAACCCCTCGCGCAAATACACGCACACACGTAGCCGCGTACGTGCGATTCATAATACACGCGCGTGTAAATTAAAGATAAAATCGAATCGAATTATTTCGGTGCGCCATGTTCCGATTATTCCGTTACGCTTGAACGCGGCTTCATAAATACAGAGTACAAATTTCACGTTATCTGTTTACCGTGCACGCGAATTAACAGATGCAAATAACAAATATCCATATTATCCTAAACAATCTACAAAGCGCCACTGATTGGCCCCCGCATGTGTAGCACGAACGCGGGAGCATTTTCGAACGCGCGTTGCAATTACATGGCAATGGTAAATCAGGCTTGCGCGGCATTAAAATATTCGCACCCTCGTTGCGCGTGGCTGCGTGGCAGCAGGCGCCGAAATCTATAGAAATCGAAGGGGTGGTGGGACATTTTGTTCGGGACTCGTTGGATTTCGGGTTCGTAAACCCCGCTGCCAGCGACGCCGGCGGCGGCGCGCGCCGGCTCGGGTAGGAACTTACGAGCTCAGTATGTGCCGGAACTGCGAGCGCGACGCTAGGGTGTTTCGCGGTGCGGTGCTGGCAGACCCCTCATAACAGTGTCTACTTTCTAACATGGCAGATCAATTTGTGTTGTATTATCATGTGACGGGGAAAAGCTCTCGCGCATAAGACGATCCTTTGTGTAAACTATCGTAGATCCTCCTCGCCGGGGGAAAACGTGTTGCCAGCCGCATAATACCGTCGCGATGGCGGACATGAAAAGTCCACCGTTCAGTGACATTAAACGGCCGGAGGAGGTGGTGGCGATGGCGATGAACGACAGCCTCAAATTCGCCGTGCTGATCGGGCTGATCGAAGTGGGACAGGTGTCGAATCGGGAAGTTGTCAACACCGTGCTTCATCTGGTGAGTAGGCGTGAATTTTTCTTAAACCCCCCCTCCCGGTGCGCCGGCCGTCCGTTTCACGGCCATTCCCGCCGATTTCGGAGCATCGGGCCAAGTCTGTCAACTGGAACTGTCAAACCGATGTGCCGGGCCGATCGTGCGATCGAAATAATTGCCTCATTTTCCGCGGATCCGGCCCGATGGCGCGCGCGTGGATCACAGGTGAGAACGTCGCGAACGGTTGACAGGCTTTCCTCGCACGATTGTATTCAACTTTAACCGCAAAACCTCGCTGGAATATCGCCGAGATACCTTTATGGAAATGCGGTCGTCCTTGCTGCACGTTTTTGCCCGCAGAAACGATACTCGAAATACGACGAGCGTCGAGCAGCTCCGACGCGTTTATCGCTTGTCATTCGGAGCACAGTGGTTTTACTGCTGGCAGTTCGCTTTACGGTTGAAACTTTTCCGTGTCGTGTGCTAGAACAAATTCTCGCTCGCCTGTAACTACGTTTGCTTTATTATGCCAGGCACTGTTACCGAACCTGTCACAGAGGAACAGGGCCGGCAGTGCTGTGTCAGCGATTTTATAGTTTAATACTAGTAGTGGCATTTTATTGCTACTGCTATATTATTCCGGATCAGTACTAGCGATATTACCGTAGGAACATATAGCTTGCACGCTAGCAGCGGCGTGTTAGCGTCGTACCAGTATAAACTAGTAACGACAAACTATCACTCCTACATCGAACACATTGTGATCCCGTTTTGAGAATAATCAAGTAGCGCCGCGATAGTTATTTATACATTTAGTTCCTTTAAAACCTCGCAGCGGGGAGCTTGCACGCGTAGATCATTGACTTTATTACCAGCGGTTCTGCCTTTTACGATTGCACGTTCATCCGCGTACAAGAAGGAATTCTCATTCACTCGTAATTTCTTCGGTGCCCGGTTTACTCGTCAAACTAGCCTCGTTCCATACCCGTCTCGTATGTTAATTACCACGTAGTTTCTACCTATTACCGCGATATCTCGAGGCCAGTAGACCTCGCCGTACAATCGTGTAAATGTAAATCTACATATTTGACAATTTCACGCTGTCGCTACGTTCAGCGGTACGCGTCGCACAGTGGGACGGATCGACGTTTAGGTAGGCATTCAGTTCATTTCTTACATATTTCATCATTTAATGATTATAATCTAAGATTACAGGTAATATATTGTATAATAAATACAATAATCATTTTTTTTTCTCGTCGCTCTTTTTAATAATGGGACTTCAAGAGTCCCTTCATGTTGATTTCCATACATATACATGGAAATCAACATGAAGGGACTCTTGAAGTTAATTTGGCAATAGAATATAAGTGTTTATATTTTTCATTACAAGAAAAAGACTAACTAAAACTATTCCAATGTGTAAAAGCTGATCATTTTCTAAAAATGGAAATCTAAAATTTTGTTTAGAATATTTAACCGAGGAAGCCCAGAACGCCCGAAATAATGATTTTATAAACTACTGCGAATTATACGCAAAAAGAGCAGCCGAAAAATGACAAATCAAGATGTTCTAAATAATTTATTAATAAGCCCCGATCCATATATATGGATGTATATATATGAAAATCAACATGAAGGGACTCTTGAAGTCCCATTATTAAAAAGAGCGACGAGAAAAAAAATGATTATTGTATTTATTATACAATATATTACCTGTAATCTTAGATTATAATCATTAAATGATGAAATATGTAAGAAATGAACTGAATGCCTACCTAAACGTCGATCCGTCCCACTGTGCGTCGCACCTCTCGCGTGAACGCCGTTTAAGCACGTATCAACCGTATCTCCCGATAACATTAGAATTTCGCCGAGAACTAGTTTGGGCGGAGGTAGACGGCCACGTAAGAGAAACACGCCTATCAGCGATCTGGCGCGCGCGGCTCCTGCCTGCGAGCATTCCTCAAAATCTCCATCGATCTTCACCGGTGGAAATCCTTCGCGGGAGCCACTCGCGAGACTCGTTAAGATTTCGTGGAAATTGGCTCGCAGCGTGGAACGGTCGCGAGGGGCGAGGGCGGCTCGTTTCCCGAACTACCGAAGACAAATACGTAGCACGTGGCAGCGATTAATGTCGGCCGTCACGGCCGCACCGGAGTTACGATCGCGCGCCGCTTTTTCGATCCCGCCCGCCGCCACGTAGAATTAGTCGTCGATACCGATCGGAGCACCGTTCCCCATTGATCTCCCTTCGCGCCGGACGATTGAGACACGCGGAAACCGGCGACGGAACGTTTGCTCGCCTCTCTTTGACCGTGAATTAATTAGCGCCGTTGGCATACCCGCTTCTATCGCGCACAGGAAGCGCAAAGGAGCTGTGATCTCGGCAAATATGCTCCGTCCCGTACAGGGTGTGTCTCAGTGGATGCGACAACTGGGAGTGGTTTCTCAGGTGCAGGTTGAAATTTCGTTGAATTCGTTTCGCTGTTTTAATATCGGATGGCTTGTTGATTGGCGTGGTTGTTTAAGCAGGCGGTTCCCTAATTATTTCGAGGAGTGTGTCGCTTCTAGATAGTCGCGTGACTGTGTTTCCCTCGAGCCAGGGCTTAGCGCCGTAAAATAAGAAATTTCACGATACCACGCGACGGTATTGCACGTGTTCTCCAGGTGTCTTTATCACGTAGGAGCGAAAGTAAGGTTTCGAGTGCCGGGGGCCAAGCGAGCCTCGTGCTGGATATACGTGGCGACGTTCGGCGGGCAAATTTGCATAAGTAACTGATAAAATGGGAGGGGTTTTCGAGTTTTTCCGTCTCGGGGATTATCCGTTTGCTTTGGAGCCGGGGGGGCGGGCGGCACGACGAGGCTCCTCGCGAACGTGGCGGAAGGGAAATTGGCTAATTAGTTGAGTAACCGGCAGCGACCTTTTTTCAACCTGTCTCTTTCCGCGCGCTCTGATTATCGAGCGGCGCTTCGAAGCGTGGAAACATCAGCTAGATCCATCCGTAGATACGTAGATAAAGTTTGCTAGATTAGATTAGCCCGCCGTTGGACCTAGTTACAGAGACGATAATTCGTTCCTCTCGACCTTTAAAAGAACCATTTTTACGTATTCCCTGTATCGAGTATATTCAACGCGAGCTTTCGAGGCGTAGGGTAAATCCGGGAGACGCGCTTGGGAGAGTTGGTCGAGCCGCTGTATTTCGGACGCTATAGATAAAAATGCGTTAAAATGCAGAGCAATTACTTCTTCAGAAGCAGAGGCGGATTTAACGGCGGGCGCGCCGGGCGCGCCCGGGGCCCCGACTTCTGAGGGGCCCACAAAAACCCACTTTCCACTTTTTTTAATGACACCAAATTTGATTTCATATTGTAAGCGGATCGTAATTTAATTTTAAGTAAAGTTCTATAATTTTTGTTGTTTAAATCTCTAATTATTAGTTTATTATACGTATAGTATCATTAATTATAACCGTACTTTTTCGTATGTTCAACTATTAGTTCAAAACTTTGTGATTATAATTGTATTATTAATTATATCGTACATATACTTTATTCAAATTTTATTGAAATTATAACATCATGAGTACATAATCTGTTTATGTGTTTAAAAATATGGTTAACGTGATTTTATTTTTCCTGCCTTTCCCTTTTTTGTAAGGGGCCCAATATTTTCTTTTGCGCCCGGGGCCTCAACCGACCTTAATCCGCCTCTGTTTAGAAGCCAAACAGTTGAATGAATAGCGTCACTTCGCGTCCTTCTGTATTTTTCTGGAATTATCTATAGTATTATATAAAGAGAGAGACGATTTTTATGTTCACCAAAAACTCAAGAGCTATTAAATCGATCTTCCTCGAATTTTAACACGCTATCCCAAGTTACTCTAGGGCGGACATAGGCTATGTAGCATGTCTGAAAAAGCGCGTTATTAACATGGAACGAAGAGGCGCCTGGTATGTGTTCCGCTGGAGGGAAAATAAATCTCTCAAATTTGGAGAGAAGCTTATCTTTTCCGAAATATTATGAAGGAATTAAATTTTTTTCAAAATACTTAATTTTCTTAAAAGATAATTCTAATAAACATGGATCAATCACGCTAATATCTCGGGCGAAGCCGAGACGGGGGACGCTAGTAGGCTATGAAAGGTAAATTGAAGTTATGTTTAACCGCTTTTGTTACACAACGGTGTACAGAATCGTATTTAAAATATATTTCTAAGTTTATTTCTGTTTGATGTTTGGGGTAATTAGATAGTAGAGATATTGAGGGACAATGCAGCCAAAGTATTTGGCCATATTAACTCTTCCTCTCAAAACTAACGAGAAGACCATCTCTTTTTTCATTATTTTTGTTTATTTTTTATCATTATTTGATTATTATTTTGGTTTATTTACTTTATTCATTTGCCTTGCTAATCGCCGGTAGGTAGTTAACTTTTTCTTCAATGTGTTCTTTACTTGTTTAGCGTAAACAAATTAAATATCAATGAACCTGTAGTTGTATTCACTCATAAATAATTTTGCTTTCTTCTTTGTTATTTCTCCATGAATAATTCAGTGAGTGGTCTCTGCCAACGACGAAAACTATCTCTCCCGGCACCTCGGGAGAGGTGGTCAGATGTGCTAACTTCAGTTTTCAACCCGATTTACAGTGAATATTGCCTTAAAGCAAATATCGACCAGTTTTTCTGAACCAGCATAAAACTCTGAACATATTAGATTTGTTCTGATAAAATAAGTAATATCCGCATTAGTTTTAATAGCCATTTTACATTAGGTCGACCGCGTCTCCCGGATTTACTCTAGCTTATTTTGAAATTATAATAATCTCTGGTGCGTACACTCTGTCTGGCCCGCGCATATGCCACCGCGTGATTGACAATCGATTAGAAATTCGCATCCCTCACGCGCCAGCATATCGGCCGCCCATTCGCGTTCCATTTCTTCGATCTGATTTGACGATCCTGATGAAAAAGCATCGCACATTCAGCCAGTATATTCGTTGTCATCCAGCGTATCGTTTATCTCGCTTATGCTACCGGCCCGCAGCCCGTTGAATCGGCTATTGTTGCGTTCGTGCACAATTAATCATACGGACAATGCCCGTCGGGCTTGATAAACGGGCCGGGACAGGGCTTTTTAGCAATTGATAATTAATGCAAACGTGGAATGCGTCCCTTTGACGCGTTCGTGCGAGGATACCACCCTGTACCGTGCACTCGCACCTATCGGAACGCTTCTGTACGCCTCGGCACGGTTGATGCTCACCTGATATCTATTGGATAGCCAGTCTCTCGTATTGTAATCGAGCACCTCGCGATCGTAATTCTTTGGGTATAAAGTATCGCGTTGGATGGAGTCGCGGTACCATCACTGAGAGAACGCGTAATTCGATCAATCTCATTTGGAGAAGCTGGGAGCATCGCACAGCCGATACTGTTCGATGGTTTTGGATGGGAGGCATTACGTTTTGGAAGAACGTTCTGGTGTTTCGTTGTTGGGGTAGCTTGATCCGCGTTTCTGAGTGCGGAGATACCGGATAGTGATCCTCGGATCAAATTAGCCCTAATGGTATTCGCACGTTGGAAGATTCTACCAATGCGACTTGCGCGAATAAACAACCTTCAATGTTCCCAACCTGTGGGTCGCGACCCCCAAGGGTTAGCACTTATTTATTTTAATATGCTCAGGGGAAAGGTGGGATAGTTGATCACAGGTTTGCTTTTTTTATTAAAATAGTAATAATGGTTTGCATTGTTTGTATTTAATTATGTAAGTTGTGATTCTTAAAGTATTCTCAATATACTTGTACAAATTTGAGAGCTGAAAACTAATTTTAATGACTGAATTTTAATATTTTCTGGCAGTGAGGTTATGCACAAGTATCCCCCACTGAAGGGGGGATATTAGTTATTACTTTAAGAGTAAATAACACTCTAAGAGTTTAACTTTAAGAGTAATTAACTTTCTAAAAAGTATTTATTATATTCGTCAATAACATGAAATAAAAGGAATATCATAGAAAGACAGTAACTATAACTAACTTGAAAGAATTACTGAAAAAAGAATACCGAAGAATTAAACTCTATGACATAAAACAACATAAATGCATTCTTAAAAGACATTTCACTTAGATACCATCTGATTAAGATGACGATGAAGAAAAGATTTTCCCTCTCACTTTCTTTGCCGTATTTTTCTGTTTCATTAGCCGTTCTACGGTTCTTTTTGGGGCATTTTCAGCTGTTCAAGTATCCCACCTCACACACTGGTCAAGTATCCCTGAATGCACTCGATTTGAAAAAGATGAGAAATGAAATTTACCTTAAATATTTAGCTCAATCAATAAATAGCATTAATAGACCAGAAATTGATGGTTTTACTTAAAATATTTCAAATCGTTGGAAATGCAACATTTATTCGAAAAGCAGGAAGAAAAAGCAGACCGAAATATTTATTTTTTGGCTACAAATGATGATAGTCACCGCGGAAAACTGCCACAACTTTTTAACTACATATCACTTAATGCTGAATCTGGGCTCAAATGATAGACCACGAAACACAGTACCTTAAGGCACGAATTTCATTTTTATATCTATAAAGGTAATTGCAGGCTAGGCCAAGTGTAAAAAGTATTACTTTTGTCCCCGCTCTCCCCTATATGTATTAAGATAATTAAATATTACTAAGTTAGAATTATAATCGAAAACATCTATTTTTAAAATGTGTTTTCTCGCACCTTACCTTATATGGGGAGGTTATTCGAATATTCTATAGGGGGGTGCGACTCAGAAATGTTTCGGAAACACTGGTATAAACACTGAACAGCCTCCCAATTTCATCTCCAAAAGTATTGGTTCCAAAATCCCAAGAATTCTCTCACTATACCTATTTTTGCTAAAATATCCTGCAGCCATCGAGTGAATACTGATAAGATTTCACCAGCACCACTGCCACGCAACTAGAACCGGTACTGACTACAGAGATTCCATTGAGTATGGTCAGTGAGAGACTGTCTAGGAACTTTTCAAGCCATTAGCGTGGATGGTTGGTAAAAAATAAATCGTCGCGCGTGTTGGCTCCGCGACATCCTTCCCGGCTCTTCATGACGCCCCGGCGTCAGCGTGTTGCGCAAACGGTGGACGCTTCGAATGCCGCCCGACCATCGCGATATTCTGGCCAGCCAGCCCGTGTAAATAATATGCTCGGCCTCGTCTCTCCGGTTGATCGATCGTTGCTAATTGATCGGACAAAAGCGCGATTTCGTAATTTCCATATAAATGGGAATGCAGATTCGGCGTGTTGCAAGACCGACCGGCGGAATTCATGGCCCTATTGTCATCGTTCGTTTCTATCCGCGCTCCTATACGCCTCTAGGCGTATTCATCGATCGCTACCAACGGTGGCGTGAATCGATTGTCGGCCGTATCGTTCTCGCTTGACCGCCAATGGGTTCAGACACTCAGGCCGGCGCGTGACGCTATCTGGAGTCGTCGCCTAGCCTATGATTTTAATCGGACCAATCGTTAAGAGCAGGAGCGAAGGGTAGTCCACACACTCGTGATTATAAAATCGACTACTTAGGTGAAGAATTCCAGTGGTTTCGGTAGCAGGTAGTGTTCCTGATTTCTCCATATTTTTTGTTTCTCGAGAAATCGGAAATGAGATCATATTTCTTGAGAATTCTCGAGAAATTGAGAAAAATCTTGCAAAAATTATATATGTTTAATAATGTTGATAGTATTTATCAGAAACACAAGAAAACTTTAACTAAATGATTATTCCTGTCTGATTTATACAAAATTTGTGTAATTGAAAAATAGACATTAAATATAATTGGTAAATTTATTTATTTAATACGAAATTTGTACAAAGCGAAACATTACTTTTTGGTTTTAAAATTTATTTTTAAATAGCAAAATCTTTTTTGTGGCAAAATCTGTTACTTTTATATTTGGACGTTTTATATATATATATCTATATTGGCTGCTAAATGAAAAGATGTGTCTTTTGACCCTTTTGGAAGAAATTCTGGATCATGCAAAAATTTTATAGGGGATACAATAGTCTTATCTCCTCTTTTCTATATTTCTTCTTTAATAGCCACAAGAAATTTTTCTAAATTTTTAAATAAGAATTCAAGAGCACCTTCGGCAGTTAATAATATCGAATCTTCTCTACTGTGATTTTCTATTGGAATTCATATAGGTTCTAATGTTATTAATAAGATGTATTATAAATTGTAGATGTGTTCATACGTTCGCGATTAACTAGTAATACATTCATTTACGAAAATAAATGAGATTTATAATATTTTTCCTAGATATAAGTTTCTCGAGAAATTATAGAATTTCTCGAGAAATAAGAAATAAGCAATTATAAAATTTCTCGAGAAATTCTCGAGAAGGGACACTAGTAATAGATCAATCAGTGACGCACTCAGGATTTAATCTTGGGGCGGGGAGCAGAGTCGAAGGGATGAAAATACTTTCAACGCAAATTCACTAAAATTCATTAGGTGATTATACAAATTTATTTAAAGAATAAAATCCAGTTTTCTCTTCTTTTTACAAAGCTCCTTCTCTGGGGGTGCCAACCCCCCTCCCACCCTTCCTCTGGGTGCGCCATTGTGATCAACGGGAACCCTAGGCTTTGCCATTTTTCCCCTTAATTTGCGCCTCGTCCCATGAGTGGAACGCGTGTCAATGATTCGTCATCGCATAGGTAGATGCACCGCGCGCGTTATTACAGCTCGCGCACGACTGCCGCTAATCAGTCAGCGCAATTTCCGTGAATCGAGCGACCGGCTATCCCGCGTTGACAGTCATTTCGCCGGGAGACTAATTTTATACCCGCGCACGGTTGTCGCAGCTAGAGTGGCCAGTAATTAATTCGACGACGGGCCACGGTATTATTTACTTTCCGCGGGGGAAATTCGCCAACGTCGGCGGACGAGAGCCGTTTGCGTACGGACGAGTCATCGGACCGCCGATAATGGTAATTGCTGAGGGCTGTCGCGAACGATGGTTCGAGGACAGCGATCTGTCTCTCGTAACTGTCGTTTCTTTTATAGATCCGCGGTGTATTTCGACCTGACGCTGACCGGGCAAATTACTTCGCCGAAACTGACGTTTCTGGGTGAACGAGTCGTATTGAGTGTACCGGAGCTTAACCCTTAACTGGTGTACTGTTTTTTTCAAACGTAACTGTTATCTTGGGGTCGTGGCAGACCCCAAATAAAAAAGGACGCAGAAATTTGTAAAGTCGACATTAGATCAACCTCTATGAATACCTATTTTGTTCGTAGGTAATGTATAAAATAATAGATACGTAGAAAGTTAAAGTATTATGATCAAATTAATTAGAAATTCAGTTTACAAACTTAGACAACCAAATATTTTGCAGCGAACCTTGCGTGCTTGGGGTCATAACTGACCCCAGGATACCAGTTAAGGGTTAAGTTTTAAAGGGGGGCGTATTTTAGTCGGGGATATTGAAAGTTAACAATATGCACGGTAAAGCCGTTGGAAATGGATCTGCGACACATGATAATCGCTGAAACATTTGCAAATTTGTGTGTGCCATATTGGAAGCTATGTATGTATAATTAATTCAGGATTTCAAATGAAACATTCAGATTCATCGGACAGTTCTTCTGTCTTGGTGGATTTTATAATAGGGTAGTTGTGGGACAGTTGCCGCACCTTACGCAAAATTGTCATCGTGTCTAAATTTGGCAATGAAAAATTGTTCCAAGGATACATATTATTAGTTGAACATCTCGTCCTACTACTGGCATTAAAGAAAATTAAAATTTTAATATTTGTCACCCTTCAAAAATTTAAACTAAAAACATCCATTTTATAGGAGAGGCGCCGCGCGTGTGGGAGTGGCGCCGCATTTCGAAAAACGTTTAACTTTCCATTTAAACTTGTTAATTTTAACTTTTTATTTAAAAAAAATAGTAAAAGCAAAGTAAAATGGAACACCTTTTTAATTTATACAGTTATAAAATACAATAACATTGGAAAAATAAATAGGTGCAGATATTATTTCTGCTTTTATAAATTTAATTGTCGTTTCTTCTTCGTTCCACATTCATTACACATAAAATAAAAATAAAATGTGAAACAAAGAGTAAAAAAAGCCCACGAATATATTGATTTATCAGATTTGTCATTAAAAAATAAATAATTTGCCTCGAGATATCGCGGTATCTATTTTCAGACACTCTTTTTGTACTTTTAACATTAATATTTATTGTACAGTGCGCATAAAAGTGCGCCGCACTTTCGTATTTCCAAGTGCTATGTCGAATATCACCTATTCTGGCCGAGAAATATTCCACAGAGTTCCTGTAACGTATTACAAAATTTATATCACAAAAGACTATGAATTTTTAACTACTACGACAGCAAAAATAAACTCGACGCATAACTACTGAGGCAAAGTGCGGCAGGCTTACCTGGAAAAATAGCAGAACCTTTAAAAGTAATAATGCAAGCACATTCTCGCTTATTAATCTAACCTAAACGAACAGCCTAAAGCAAATAAAACCGACAGTGTCGTATTTCATTACCGATAACCCTGAAATACCGAAGGTGCGGTGTCTCTCCCAGTGCGACATCTCTCCCACAATTACCCTACCTACCAAAGTAGTCGAAGTTGCAAGCCAGAGGTTGCAACAGACTACGCTTTTTAAATCAATAATCCAAGCCCGACGAGGGAGATTACGTGCACAGTGGTCAAGATACCTAATTGTCTGCAATGAAACCTAATAATCGAGCTGCTGACTCGTCCTCATAACCATTCCCCGCAACGCAGTCCCACTTGGAATTCTTTTTCACCCCCGTGCAGCATTCGATCGTGGCCATCAGGTACGCGGAATATATCGCGACGTTCCAGCGACATTTAGCCCGATATTTATTGCGTCGATACGTTCCACCCCGTCTTCTACACACGGACGGCCCGCCCAAGCCCGTGTATTTAATCGTTAAGTTTCGAGGGATTCTCGGTCCGAGGCAGCGGACCAGCATGCCGGCCGGAGTCGAGTGCTATGAAAATATTGGCGATGTGTAACACGTGTCGCGGGTTGAAAAAAAAAGTTCGTGCTGGTAAATAGTAGCTGGCTGCGCGACTACCCATCGATTCCCGTTAACGTTTACGCTTTGTTCATCCCCCATTGTCTTCCCCCTTCGCAGTCCTTTTTCCTGTGCAATGTCGCGCGCCCTGCTTTAAACGGATCCTTTTTCGAAACTCGATTTCGACTGGGTCGCGGATATCGACGAGCGTGACGCGCGTTATAATTATCCCTCCCCCGCGGCCGTTAAAATAAACGATGATTAATTACTCGGGATGGGGGCCGCGTTGTAATAACCCCAATGCTACACCTTAATTCCGACCACTAATTAGTCTTCATTGCAACGACTACGTGCTCCCATTGTTTGTAAGCTCTCGCGGTGATTCCGACTAAACGGCCGTCCGCTTCGAACCTTGTTACACGCACACGTACACGTGGCAGGAATTAATACGCGACCGACTCGGTGGCAAAGTGAATCGAGCCCCCGAAGACTGTATTCGGTTTCACCGATGCGGAATATCGAATTAACCGTTTCTGTGAGGCCGAGCTGCAGGTATATTCCGATTCCTCGATTAAGCCGCGTTTCGCTGGATTCTGGCCTCGCCAAGCCGCGCGCGGTTATTATATCTCCTCTGTTGTACGAAGGCTGCCTGTGATTCCCGTTCGCGTGTTTCACCGCGAGTTTCCAAGTTCAAGGCAACCCGCGATATATCGCAGGGTTCTTCGGCCATTTCGCACGCATTTGTCGGAACTTCCAGTCGAGAGTTACTTAATATTCGACCGAGGGTGAGTGGAGTTTTAGTTGAACTTGGAGTACCTAATTGCAATCACTCTGGGAAGATCCGCGCCCAACTGTGGTTCAGAGTGGCTTTGAAGAATTCCCTTGTTGCACTTACAAGCGAATACCGCGAACCCGCACTCACTGATTGCAATGCAACTTTGTGGGTTTATAGACTGACTCAAGAGAAGGACAACGGTGTGTTTCAATCGCGCCCAATCGCCCTTTAAGGGGTTACCTACCGTCAGGAGGTAGAAAAAGAATCGAATCTTTGGGAATTTATTTCAGAAAGTACATGCGTACTTTTATGCAATGGCTTTTGTATTCAGATGAAGCACACTTTAACAGGTTATTATATTATGTTTTGGTATAAAAATATTTAGTTATTGCACAATTACTTAACTGATTTCCCGGATGCTGGTTTTAGAAACATGTTTTGCGGTGACCAACATTATTCGGAACTGGGTTATCTGAAATAAAAAAAACGAAGGAGATTTAGTTAGTACAATAGTTTATCTAGTCTTTAATCGGTCCGTTTTATAAAATATTAATCTGGGACAAAATGGCAGATGTTTAAAGTGAAACGATCGATTTTCGTAGAAAAAACACTGATTTTTCATCGATAAAATAAAAACTATGAATTGGAAAAACAAATGCTTCGATTAAAGACTAGATTTGAATATCTAGAAGAAACCTACAAAGTTTCAGAAAGATTGGTGAAGCGGTTTTGGAGAAATCGTGGTCACCGGTCTGAAAACAGCTTCCGGGAAATCAGTTGTAACTTTGCAATAACTAAATATTTTTATACCAAAACATAATATAATAACCTGTTAAAGTGCCCCTCATTTGAATACAAAAACCATTGCATAAAAATAAGCATGTACTTTCCGAAATAAATTCCCAAAGAATCGATTCTTTTTCTACCCCCTGACGGCAGGTAACCCCTTAAGGGTGCGAAAACTACCCTCAAAGTCAAATAGGCACTCCCACTTTTTCGGGTACAGCTCCTAAAGTACGTCGAGGCAGAAAAAAAGTTTCAAACAAAATTGCAATTGTGCATTAAGTGCTGTAAACTTGGGTTAACGAAATTTTGAAAAAAGCTTTTTGTCGTCAGGTATTTTTTTTAAACCCTTCAAAATTTTGTTAACGCAAGTTTGCAGCGGCTATTGTACCATTGAACTTTTACGTCAAATTTGTTTTATCTCTTGTACTTTAAGAATTAAATACGAAAATGTGGGAGTGCCTATTTGACTTTGCGGTTAGTTCTCACACCCTTAAAGAGCAATTCGACATGAATAAATCATACCGTTGTTCTTGTCTTGAGTCACTCTATGAATCCACAAAGTTGTGTTCCAATCGGTGAGTAGATAAGTGTTCGCGGTGTCCCCTTGTTAATTTTCTATGCACTCAGGTATCGAAGTAGTTGAAACGTTCCGGTTCGCGTTACGGCTATCGCTATGTCGAAGGTCACCGTAAATAATTTCGAGCGAAGGTTATCGCGGCAGTAATTGTACATCGATTCAAGCACGTTAGCGGCAGAAGGATAAAGATTCTATCTTCTGCAATTACCGTCACACATGTCGCAGAATTGCCCGTTTCCATGGCTAGGGCATCCATCTTCCGTTTTCAATTACAAAATTGCTCTCCACTCGCGTCGGGCAGGCCCGTCACAGACGACAAGCTAAGTGCACGGGACGCACTTGGTTTGAATCGTCTGCGACTGGGACAGTGATGACATAACTGCGTCTTAACTCGATAAATTCATTGCGGTTACAGTAACAGGTTGGATGGCATTCGCTCCTGTGCACTGACAGCTCACATTTACGCGTTATCAAATCATATACCTACGAAACAATTTGGAGGTCAGCGTGCTTATCAAGATAATACAACCGTAGACCGTTAACGACGATCAACGTAACGGTGTTAGCAAAGTTTCGTTATTTGGGAGAAAAAAAAATTCTCTATAAGCTAGTAGATTCGAGAACTTGATAAATCTTTATCATTGTAAAAGATTTTGTGATTAGTGATCGAATGGTAAAATCTCCTCTTTCTTTTTATACTCAATCACTTTTTTACTGTACAGTTGAGTTTCCTCCCCTTTTCTTTGTTACTCGGTGTAGAAAAGCGTGGTCTGACGTTCACGTATCTGGCGGAGAAAAATCTGCGGCGATAAGCGAAACCGCTATCGATACGGCCTGCTTAATCGCGCTAATCTCGCTGTGCAAATACTGGGCTATCTCTCGATTCGGGTGCATAGCTTGCTGGTATCGGAGCGTGCTCTCATTAGAGGGCGTATTTCGTCGCGTGAACTCATTTACGCGTACACGTGCATCCACGCTACTCAAGCCGAGCCCGATAGAACATCCCTCGCACAAGCCACCCTGCTCCACGGGCAAAATTCCCTCCGCTCTTCGCAGTCGCATCGCAGCATCCTTTAAATGTTTCGTTCCATCCAGGCGCCACGAAGTAGCAAAATATGCAGCGCTCCCCTGCAAAGCGCAATTTAGTAATAGAAACTTTTTACTGTAAATTGCTGGGAAAGTTTCGAGGGGCAGCTTGCAATATCCGACGTAGAAAGTATCTGGGGAGAGCTCGTCGGGGTAGATAGAGAAATTCTCGCGGGGCAGGAAAGTACTCAAAGTACGTTGTAAATATTAAATCACGATTAATAAGGAAGTGGGCCGCGATCAATTAGCTAAATCCTTGGCAATCAAGAGAATGCGCAGAGTGAGATTTTGGATGACTTTAGGGAAGCTGGTTGGGTCGTAGAAATTAATACTCGAATTTCTAACAGAACCGTAATTATTTGTAAAAATTTTTTTCCACGGCAAATTATACTGTTCCCCGGCGGTTGCAGTAACTGAATCGAGACCAGCTGAATTGTAAATGGCGGCAGATACCTGCAGACACTCGTTCTGCCTTCGAGACTCCACTTTTAACGCGTTTGCTGGAGTAGTAGCGTGGAGTAATAGCGCCATAACGATCGAAATTTTTGGCAGCGGTCCACGCGCATTTGCTGCGGGAATTGTTCTGCCGCTTAAGGGTAACGACTGGAGAGACAAATTTTTTAACCGCACTTCACAGTCGTGCGGTGCAAGCGCCCGTCCAAAATACTGTTTTAAAAAGGAAAAATATATAAAAAAAAATTTATGTTAAACGATTCTATTAGAAATGTAGTAAAAACTAAATTAAAATGCACTAAAAACTAGAAAATAATTCGTTTCTTGTACTTCAATTTTGACGGTGTTAATATCAATTTAAATAAAATCGTGGTTGCAACTTCTGGTTGCACATGGTGTTTCAGGATTTGATTTAAATTGATATTAGCACCGTGAAAATTGAAGTACAAGAAAAGAATCATTTTTTAGTTTTTAGTGTATTTTAATTTAGTTTTTACTACAGTTTTAATAGAATCGTTTAACATAAAATTTTTTTATATATTTTTTATTCTCTAGTTTTTAGTGTTTGTGGATTTACATTTCGCAGCTCAGACTTCTTTACGAATATCTTTTATGGCTGTACACAGTTTAACAGTTTGCTTAAACGTTGTAGTGCTACAGTCACTGAAAAATAATTATTTTCTTGTATTACAATTTCGATGGTGATGTCGTTTGGATTTGTGGTTATGGGTTATATTTATTGATGACTGCGTAATTTTTTCACCCGCTCGGGGTTAATTTTTTTTTAAATACTGTATTGTCATCCAAACTACGCACGCCTGTAAAGTTTCAAAACAATTGGAAAGTGACTTCGTGGTCACAGGGGGTGTATTGTACCCCAAGAATAATTTTCGAGTTAAAATGTCGTGTCTTTACGACTTCCAAAGGGGATTTATCGCAGGAAAAAATTTTTAAAAAATGAAAAAATCGCGTTTTCTCCCACAACCGTGGAAAATCGCTCATTTTCGACTACAAATTTTATATATAAAATTTACATTTCTCGAAAAAGACTATTAGACCATGATTGTATAAGTATTACGAACGTACAATTATCACTGAAAAGTTAACAGATTCAAAAATACGAAAATGGTAAATCAAAAAATGTCGCTGGGGTCAGTGAACCTCGTGTGACCAACTTGTGATTATAAGAAAGTGTGACCACGAAGGGTTAAATTTGTGTTGCCAGATTTGAACCATACATACAAACATACAAACAAACAAAGGATCGAAGCTGATTAAAATCGTTTAAAAAAGACGTTGCCCCCGCCATTCGGAGCTTTTTAGAAAATGAAACTATCTGTTGTGCCCCGACGATGTTCCCTTCACAGTCTTGGGGTATTTTAAGGATACGAAGAACGTTTCCATTCGAAACTTTGAATTTAATAGCAGCCCGTCGATGAAAGCGTTTGGCCTTGATCCAGCCGTGTTTACTGCGGCATTCCCTCGCTTTTTCCCTTTATAAACTAACGCAAGAATTTCAGAGGCCCTCCCCATCGATAGAGGGTACTTTTATTAAAGCGTAATCTAGATGGCAGGAGAAACTTGGGCGGTCCCACGTTCAAATATTCCCGGACAAATATTTACGTTGCGAATGGAGTGGAATGGAGAGCGCTATTAAAACTTTCGCAATCGCACACTCGTATCTAGCCATGATAAATGGTACAATTGAAACGGGTCTGATATTTCGTGAAAGGGGCGGGCAAGAAACGTGAAACAGCATTTTCTTGCAGGATACTTAGTTTTCGAGAAAAACGGGGGTTGAAAGTACGTGGGAGCAGGTTTGGTTACGTGCGCGCGTCTCGCACGTGACTTCGGGATCGATTTTCTGAAAAACTGATGCTGGCGCGAGAAAATCTTACCCCGCACCCGCCGACTCTTTCTTGAACGTGGAATCCACTTGATCTTGTTTGCGAAGCAAATTGCGCGCCGACCCTCTCGTAATTCGAATAATGGAGTCCGAGCCCTGGCCGCTGTGCCACTGTCTCGACTATTCGCCTCGAGTGTGTTCTCAGAAGCCTGGGACGACGAAGCGTGGTCGTCTGATTTAATTAGGAATTTCGTGGCGGCTGTATATTAACGAGAAGCGTTGATGCGAGGGAGCGTGGGAAGGGGTGTCGAGCTATCGGAGCGCGAACACAATTTCTCATTTCCCTGCGTGTCGTCGGGGACTCGTTCTTGCCCTCGTTTTCACCCACGCTCGCCCCTCCCTGGTTCATCCGTTTCTAGTCGCGCGGAGATTTTTGCTGCCGGTACTTCCGGGCTAGAAAAACTCGTTAACTTTAGGAGCATGGACGTCGACGACGACGTCGGCGATGAGGAGAAGGAGAGAGGAGCCTTCGTATTAGCGAGGGCTGCAGTGGCTCGGTCAATAACAGCCGCCATCCACCTGCACTGGACTTTTGCTGATGCAGGCTATCTCCCCCGCTTCCTCCCCATTTTCCTTGCGCGTCTTGTGCTAAATTCCCGTGCTCCTTTGTATAATGTAATTTCGCGTGACGCTGGAGCGGAGCCGATACTCCGCCACTTCAGATCCGCGATCATCCGGGTCCTTTCAGGACGCCGATAGTCGAACGTTGGTAGTTGGGACACGCGACTCCTCTCGGCCAGAGGAGGCAATGGCACGAGGTCCGTTCGAGTAGTCTCCTTTCTTTTTTTCGAGCCACCGACACGCGACGGCGTACGCGGCGAACGCGGTATTAATATTCAATTCAGTTCTGGGGCTGAGTCGGGGCGCGATGGGGATTATTCAGGAGAGGTCCTCGCGTTGCGTATGTTTCATCGAGGTGCAAGCATACTGCGGAGGGAAGAGTGCTTCGTGTGTCCGGTGTGATTAATTTCTTTGGGAAATAAGTACTGTTGTTGTTGCGGGTGATATGGGCGACACGAGTGCGGAACATAGTAAGTAGAGCAAGTGCAACAGCGTCCCTATCAAGTAGAGTACAACCCCTGGCAATAAGTTTGGAACCAAACGCGAAAATACGAAATTAACGAGAAACACCAATATTTTTTATGTGTAATATGCAACGGTATATGTATGAATCGCGTGGTAATGTTAAATTGGTCTCTTTTAGAGTAAAAGCACCAAAAGTAATTAAGAATTTTGTTTATTATATAATACAAAATATGGAAGAAACAAAATGTGTCTGGGAAAAAAGTATGTAACATTATGAATTTGCAAAGAAATTAAGAATAATTGATTTAATATTTATATTACCTAGTATTTTGTGACGTTCCCACGTGCACGTATCACAGCTTGTATACGTTTTGGCATCGATGCAATCAAGTTTTCACACTGTGATGACAAAATTTGTTTCCACGACAGCTTAATGGCTTCCAAAAGTTCATTTTTATTTTCTTGGTTTTTTGTCGCGGATAAATTGTTTCCAAAGTGCCCACAAATTTTCGATTGGACTTAAATCTGGGCTATTTGCTGGGAATTTAATCACACGAAGTGTCCTGCATCATCTCCTCCTGCGATGCATACACGCGATTCGTCGCTGAAAACAACTTTACTCCAATCTTCTGTAGTTCAATGCGCATACTTCTTACACCATTCTAAACGTTTCTTTTTGTGTCCCCTTAGTGAGAAATGGCTTTGTCTTTGATTTGCAGAAAGAATACCCCATTTCATGTAATCTATTTCGCAGAGTTCGATCGGATACGTTCTGTGCCCACTTTTCATTAATTTCCTGAGATGTGGCTCTTCTCATTTTCTTTACGATCTGTCTTAATCGTCTGGCATCTCTTCTCGAAGTTGAGCGCGGACGTCCGCCTCTTTTGCGATTCACCACACTGCCCGTCTCGTTAAATTTTCCTTCTATTTTACTTACCGCGCTTCGGCTACAATTCAAAATTTCAGCTACTTTCTGCTGAGTATTACCTTCTTTCAATAATGCAATTACGATCACCTCTTAAGGAAACTCTTTAATGCAATTTCGATGAAGGCTTTCCCGCGGACGGGACGAATGAAATTGCTTTTTTCAGTTTATGAATGCCATTATCTTGCTTGCTGAATAGTTATGAACGTGTACGCTGCACGTAATCCCCATTTAAATAAGAATTTCCATTTCGTGCTATCATTCTGCAGGCTACTATGGGCGCCGCTGTATTGATAAACGATTCCCCTACCTATTTATAACGAATTTAAAAAGGAGAGGAAGCATAGACAGCCGGGTGCGTGGCAAGGCGCGAAAATAGACGGCACAATTGTCCCCCGGAGCGTACTATGAATGCAGAGTAAATAAAAAGCCAATAGATGAAAAAAGAACAGCGAAAATTGCACGTAAAGTGGCTCGAGTCGTTCATTATCTCGGCGCGACAAGAGAAATTTTGTTACGGGATAACGAAGCTTTTAAACGGCCAGCGCCAGGCAACACCCTTAAGGGTGTTATCGATTTAGCCTTGGCACTCGATACCTTGAAATACCTCCGTTTAGTATCCCTCCCCCCCCCGGCGATATTAAAATCCGTAATAAAAGAGGTGCATTCGTTCAGTTCTGCCCTCCCTTGGACGTAGCCTCGAACGCCTTTGTCGGGAAATGCCTGAAGAATCTCTGATATAAACGTCCCTCGGCCATTCCCTTCCGACGCAATTTTTTGTCTTTATACGCGGGGCGGCATTAATAATGCAATATTACGGGAGATACTTCCGGGGCGGCGCAGCACAGATTGTGAAGTTAAATCACGAGCAATGCCGCGAGTAAGGTGGCTGCAGTTGCCCCGTTACAATTTATCGCGGACACTTTATGCACACCGTTATCATTGGATTAGGGCTGGATATTCGTGCTTCGGGTCGCACGCGGCAAATGCCTTTTTGAGGACCTTTTTACCTGGTTAATGGGCCGAACTTTTTGCTGATTAACGAAACCCCGGCTCTGTTTATTTGCATAATTAGGTTGTTGTTCGTTAAGCGGATTACCGCCGGAGACGTTAGCAGTTCGTTTTCGAAAGTAGTTGTTGACTCTGATTGTTTACTAGGAAAAAGCTTCACAGTTTACTCATAATTAGGGATAACGCCCTTGTGATTTTGCGTGACGCTGGTGCTTCATGCAGCTTTGATAGCTTCCCAGTTAATTTTCGATCGCGGCTGAAGAATAATGACAGACGCGCGAAGTGCCGCCAGCGCTTCGCGGTTCAGTTCTTCTGGCCTGAAAGAAAAAAGCTTCTCGGAGTAATTTATCGCGTGTGGATGACGGGCTGCAACTTTTCCTCGGCTATTATCTAAAAATGGGATTGCTTGATTTACGGTTAGGATCGGAGTGAAAGTTTCGTGCGCAGCCGCTTTTAGCAATATATTTACCATTCCGCTTCCCGCGTTTCCTGGTTCATTAATGGTAAAACCAATAACGTTCGGTTGGATTGGCCCTGAAAGCAATCGATTGACAACATTCGGGCAAAATGCGGTTCTAAAATATCGCCCTCCGAATTGTCTGCCGCGATACGTGTTGATCCTCCCGGTTTATACCCCCAGTGAACCAGCCTATACATTTTTCAACACGTATTCACCGTCATTAATAATGCAATTGCCATTAGCATTGAATTAACTCACCGAGAAGGGTACACGTGTATTCTCCAGCACCACGCATTTCAATTCCACTTAAATTTAATTTGGCATTAATCATGAACGCTTGTCATATTCGAATGGGCATCTTCGCCGGGTAATTCGTTCCCCAGGGATTTCGATAAATATTCATTGCGCCAGCCTCGATTCAATTTCGCTCGCTGAAAAATCGCGACTCGAACAGATCCGTTTGCCATCCTCTCCATTGTATTACCGTCCAGAAGTTAAGTAATGGAGCCGCTGGTCGTTGACGCGGCGACGGATAATGGTTTCACGGAGGCAGTGCTGAAACAACCGTGGTGATCCATTCGCTGCGCGTGCTGCGAGAGGAAACATCAAGAGGAGAGCCGTGCATAAAATTATTGACGCGGCTGTCGATAACATCGCGTTTGATAAGGGCAACCGCCGTGCTGCCACATTCCGAGAGGATCGGAATTTTGTTTCCAAGGTTTTGCGGCTTTAAAGTTCGTGAATGGGCCGGCTGGGATTCAATTTCAGAGGCACGAAGAAGAAGCAGCGGGCGAGGGCGGGGGTGGTTAAGCTTGCCGCTAACTCCCCAGCGAAGACTATAACGTTTCGAGTCGTAGCCTCTTAACAAGTTCCTCCTATCCGCCTAAATTTGACGTAAAGTTGAGGGGGACGCTTAACGAAGGCACTGCTTCCTTCTTTATAACGCACTGTCTGCTGGATCTCGCCTCTGAAAGGTGTTACTTTGGGTCGAGCCTCTCGGTTGCCCTAAAATTTACCATCTTCAGTCTGCTGAAGCAGGGAAGAGACTCCTAATCCACTTCCACTGTTTTAATACAAAGATAACACCGCGCATAGTGTAACTCCTATTAAAAAAAAAAACCCGAGAGGATGAAAAAATTATCCAGTCATCAATTAATAATATAATAATAATTTATAATATTGAAAATTATCTGAAGTCATTCTCTACGCAAATTATCTTTTTAAAAGAAGTGAGATTACCATAGAGAACTTCAGAAAAGTAAAAAAAATACGCCAAGTACATGAAATCAAATAAATCACAACAAATGGAAGATAATAATAATTATAAAATAAAAAAGATGTGAAATCAAAATTGTATTGTCATCCAAACTACGCACGCCTGCAAAGCTTCAAGACAATTGGATTGGTGGAATTGGTTTAAATTGGTTTTTATCATTTAAATTAAAAAGAAATTCATTTATGTATATATTGGTAAAAACACGTTTATAACTTGGTTATAACTTGACGGTAAGCTGTCAAAATTTTGAGTAGATTGCATAGTGAAGATAGCGATTGACGAACGAAACATGTGTTAGTTTCTTTTTGGCTGAAGGTGTGCGTGTAACGCGTATACGTATTATACTGACGAAAATTTTCTTGAACAAGAAGAATCACAACAAAAATCTTACCGTTTCTGACAGATCCATGGGACGAAAGTACGATATCTCTGTCATGCGTGGACCGATTTTATTGAATTTGGTCTTATTCGAAAGCTTATATGCGGTTTACATGAGAAAAATACCATTAAATTTAGGAAATATTGCAGGCGTGATGAGATATTAATGAAATAAATTTCAGGTTGGGCTGGAATAGCCCGGCGACGAGTAAATGATAGCGGTAGCGACAGTCGACATATACCGGGTGTCTTTCCTCTACTTTCTTTCCTGTACTTGTCGTCGAGACGCTACCGCGTCTCTAAATTTCACACTGCTTGAACGAAACGTTGCCGCCGTAGCGAACCGAATTATTCCTCACTTTTTCGCCGCAACTGGAATCGCGGCTGCAACAGGAACTCCCGCGATAACAGATAAATGACCGCCAATTAAAAGAGCACGCGCAACTGGTTTTTCACTCAAAAAAAAAAAAAAAAATGAATTATCTGTGATCGATAAAAACGACGCCAACCGTCCGAATCGGTTCTCGTTCAACGTACAGCCGGTTGGAAGCAAGAATAGAGGGCCTTTCAGTGGGCAGTCGGTGGCAACGATAAGGTGGTAATCAAAGAATATCCTCCAGCGGTGGAAAGTGGCCCGGCGGCTTCGAGCGCCGCCAGCTCGAACGGCCTAATTTCAAAATAATACACTGCTCGCATAGTGAGACGTGGGAGAGTAAACACGTTACAGCGCGGTGCTTTTTCAGCCGTGGGAGGATGCGATCGATCGTGTAAAGCCCCCGGCGCGCATAACGTGGCTACGTTACTACGTGCGCGGTTGACAGTGGGTTAATGACTCGGACGGTGAATGACAAGACGTTCGT
The DNA here is from genome assembly GCF_050908995.1 of Andrena cerasifolii. NCBI lineage: Eukaryota > Metazoa > Arthropoda > Insecta > Hymenoptera > Andrenidae > Andrena > Andrena cerasifolii. The sequence goes on along the minus strand of NC_135120.1, from coordinate 9,263,986 downwards.
GTCCATCCGAGTCATTGTCATGCAGCGGGCCGGGGCGGGCAACGGTCTCGGGTCTTTTCAGCCGCGGAAACTTCAATTTCACGCTGGGGGGACACGAATAGCCTCTATCGCGGTGGGGATCGACGTCGGAACGTACGCGATCGTGCCATCGGTTTCTGACCGGTCAAATGGCAATCGGCGAAGGGGATTTCAGCTTGTTGCTTCGATTTCGGCAAACCGAATGCAACCCTTTAGTACACCACTGTGTGTACAGCGCTATCGAAGTCTGTAGCAAGTTCTTTTTTTTGTATAAAACCCATTGTAACATGTATTTGGCAGACAGAAATGCTTGTTTATTCAGCCTGGTAGCTCGAGGCTACGGAGGCCTGGCTCGCCGGGCATCATACGATCTTTTTATCGCGCTGATTCGAGTCGTTGAGAGAATGCATCGAACGTGCATTATCGTAAAAACGAGGAATCCGTTGCACGTCCACTGAAATAACTTTGAGGAGCGCGTTGGAGGGGTGGTTCGGCTAAAACGAGGGAACGTTACGGCCAGTGGATACGTATAGTTCGAGGGGGCAACTCGAGCACAGAGGGGTGCAATTGTGGCCTGGTATCGGAAAACGAACCGGTTCGCTTTTTAGGAAAGTCCAGTAATCACGAGGCAGACGTTCTAACAGGCGCCAGATGCGGCTTCTGGCAAAAAAGTGCCTCTCTCTCTCCCTCTCTCTCTCTCTCTCTCTCTCTCTCTCTTTCTGTTTCTCCCCGGGTGCGCATAATGCGAGCTTGAGCGAGGCCGAGGATTTCATTCGCACGACCCTCGCGATTTCGCCTCTTTCAGGTGAACGCAAAAACATTCTTTCGGGGAACTGGCCGCATTTAAACGAACGCCCAGGCCCCTTTGATTGTCTCTCTAACTCTGCGTTTCCCCCATATTTCATTTAATGCATTCAGCTCGAAGAAGCATTCCCTCCTTTTCCCCGTCGTATTTCCTCCAGCAGCTGCTCCCCTTGCTGGTCCTCTCTGGTTTTATGCTTCCTATTCGCTAGCTTTTAATTACTTCTGACTGCGGAAAGAATTTCCTTTTACGCGTGACGGAACGCTCCTTTGGGGATGAAAATTCCGGTTTCGGGTCTGAGGGAGAGACGGGGGTTATTTATTGGAGATCGGGTGGGTGACGCATGAACTTTCGAATATAAGACTTGAGTGTGTCAATGAGTATTCGTCAGGTTTCAGAGACTTTATTGTCGCATCTCTGTGTTACCCCTATAAGCTCTCTAGGCTTGAATACTATATCTATGGATAATCAGGTTTTTAGGAGCTTCCGAAACAGAGATTAGGGTGATAATAGGGCCAAGTTTGGGAAGATTCTGGGAAGTTTAGAGCCTCTGCGAAATGCTTAGGGTTGCAAGCGATTCAAGTTGGCGTAGGATTCCCTCCGAAAAAATATAACTCGCACCAATTTTCTTCCAAATCCATGCTAACCTGTTTTTTAACTCCCAGGGGCCACATCTGGGCCCCTAGGACTAGATACCAATTCAACGATCTTCACATTGACTGTTCTATCATGTTCGAATAAAATTGTAAGTGTTTTCGTCATGTTTCCCCCTGTTAACTTTGAAGCCGTCTATTCAAAAAATTATCCGGCCCTTCTTTTTTCAGTTATCTCCACAAAAAAAATAATTTTATTAAGAGAACTACCTTAGGAAATTTTTTTATACAAAAAATAACGTCATATTCGGATTCAGCATCTCAAAAAACATACAGATGCCAGGTTTTAGCCAATTATTCTTAAATAAGAGGATTTTGCCGTTTTTCGCGTATGCCTTAATAACATCAATAAAGTAGGTACATTGCAGATATAATTTTCAGGATTTCTTAATTACTATGAGTACTTTAAAAAAATATATTCGAAATCGGGAAACTCCATTCACTATAAGTGAATGTTTACTTGTAAGTAGATTCTATAGAGGCCTTAGATTATGCGATTATAATTCTTTTCTCTTCTGTACTCTTTTCAGTCGCTTCTGTTATTATCATGCTTCCACGCATTTTCCTCGGGCGTTACACCCCCTCGTTTACGATTTGAGTCGCAACTGCGGGCTCGTTTGTTGGCTTCGTAACTGATTGGTTTGCTTTACGCTCGTTGGCATGCTTTATGGCCACTCTTGCACCACCAGAAATCACTTGTACACTGGCCTCGTAAAGATAATGCACCACCACCTGCCTGGGGGTGTTTTATTCCGCTTTTTACGCTGATCCTCTCGCGGCGAGATGATTATTTATATCGGCGGCGTGTTTATACGTGTGCAGCGTACCAAACGATTCAATATAAAGGTCTGGCGGGATGGGAGCGGTGGGCGAGCCCTATTGATTTCGGGCGAAACTGGTCAATCAGGGGTGGGAGGATATTTCTTTGGCGCGAAACGACCTTTTTCGCCCGCCAGCAGAAGCGATCTCGTTCCGAGCTGTAAGTTTCGGTGGAAATTGAAACGCGACTGCGCGTAGTAAGCGATATTAATTTAAAGGCTGAATTTACCGGCTAGACGGTGTACAGAGCGCAAAAAAAATACCATCGCCACGGCTTTCAGGGATAACTTTGCGATATTGCTGCAATATAAGGGGACAATATCGAGGCATAAAAAGCAAATAAAAATCTCTTCTGAATTTGTCAGTAATTTGCAAGAAACTTAGGATAAGATATGGTCGTTCATAGAAAATCGCTAGGGGCTTAAATCACGCGAGGGTAATTTCGGCGATTTCTCACACCCTCTCTCCGTAGGTATAAGAATTCGGAAGATTTTATATTCCAACCCTCAGCCCTCCAAAAACCCTTACGTAATTTAAGGGCGACAGCCTACTGTAAAGAGTTCGATCGTTTGGTTTCCAGAGAAACAGAATACTCTCACGGTTCGAATCGACATGCTCCTACGTTCGAAACCTCTTGTTTTCTCAAAGTAATAAGTCCCATTACATTGTATCGCCGCCAGCGATTATTTCTACCTGTCCAATTACGGACTGGTAAATTTCTTTCAATAAGGGATACCGATTTCTGTCCGTTAAAAGTCGCCGCATCATATTACAAACGCTGCGCGACATTGCGCCGTGCAAATTTATGCGACGGGCCCAGCGTATATTCAAGATTCTAAATGACTCACATCGGCTGGATGCGCTCATAAAATCGAAGGTACCATTTCGCCACCGGCATTGTAAATTTCCAAGTGACATTCCGAGATAATCAAGTACGGCCAAGGTGGTACGCGAGGGGCTGCTCTTCGGTGCACTTTTATTAGCTGACATTTCTCTCTTTTATACGGCGCCACGGGTCAGCGAATTAAAAATATCGATAGCACGGGACGTTCGTGTAACCAACGCGTCACGTTTTTCCATCTCCACTGGCGATCGAGTCTGTGCCCACGCTTTCTGAATCGAGACGCGCGAGCAGCTCCGCGTGGACGTGAATTGGAGACAAATTAAAATGTGCACTGACCTGCGGGCTGCTCAGAGAAGGAATCCCCGATCCACAGTGCGCGTAGCGCTCATTAAACGGATGGGGGAAAAAGTAGCTTAGTCGTCGTGGGTGGGAAAGTTAATTCTTTCAGAGTTACGGCCCACTCGTTGTCTTAGTAATTTAAAAAGTTCTCGCCTTTGGCCGATCGATTGAACCGCGGCATGCCATCTCCGGAAACGTTCTTTCCACGGGGATGGTAGATTTATCGTCGCTGGATTCGTAATGCGGCCGAGGAACAAATGAGAAGCGTGGATGTTGTTCCACGAATTATTTTCGCCAGGCGAGTGCACTTTCTCTCTCTCTCTCTCTCTCTCTCTCTCTCTCTCTCTCTCTCATTTCACCCCTGTTTTCGATGGCTAGGTGATGCGGTCGAGTTAGTGTTCGCCGTTTCCCGGCCTGACCCACATTTCATTCAGGCATTCATTACTCCGCGGATCCTTGGGCTCGCGCGAAGTCGAGCGTGTTCTCCGATTTTTCTTAATCTCGTCGACAATAGCCCGCCGCCGAGTCGATGAATTCTCTCCTCGTCATCGGCTTTCCCATCGGGAATGACAAATCGGAGCGATTTCACGAGTTGCTTAACGCGCCCGCTCGGTCCTCCAATTTCCGCCGAATTAATACTATTTATTCTACCACATGCTCTGCACGACAGACGCGCGGTACTTTCACATGCTTTTTTAACGTTTCTAAAACAACTGGAGCTCACGTCGCGACGCGTCCGCGCCCCCCGCCCTTTGAACCGCCGAGTTTCCACCGTAATTGAATAAACAAAAACGCTGTCCCCGTTTTAAGTTGAATTTAAATTCTCTGCTTGCATTGTCAACAAAGATCTCGCCATCTTCACAGCACTGTTTCGTGCCGTGTGCTCGTTCGCGTTGCAGTTGCGATGCGACAGAGGACTTCCCCGAGCCTGTGGAATCTGCAGTGTAGATGGCCCTCGCCAGCATCTTGTAGAATTTTCAAGGAGACTCTGCTTCTCGTTGCCACGTGTAAACCGTTTCCGCTACTCCGTTGGACAAGCACCGACGAAGCCGCTTTCGTTCTATACCCGTGCATGTTTTCTTTCGAGCACGAAATAATGGGCCTGATGAATAAAAACTAAGCAATTCCTGAAAAGCCAAATCAATTGCTTAAGAAGCAATTACTTGAACAAAAAAGGAATTTCTTATTTTCATATGAATAAAATTCATAAGGAATTGCTGGTTTTGCTAGACCGTATAAGTAAAAGGTAGCTGTGACTGCCAGTAACGTTCTCTCTCTCTCTCTCGGGCTACCCCTGCTCGCTCGCGTTCAGTGTAGGGATTGCAAATTTACCGACTTTTTCAATTACCGGTAATTCGGTAGAATTTTCAATCAAAATCGGTTTACCGGTAATTTACCGGTATTTTTTAAGGTATTGAAAATAGAAGAAATTATATTACAAAAAAGTCTAATCAATCATTATAAAAAATAAATGCAAATAAAACTATTCTTTATTTATAATATTTTTCATCTATCAACACTTTTTAATAAATATGCACGCAAAAAACATAACTTATTTAAACTTTCATCGCCTAATCGCGACCTAATCTTCGTATAAAACAAAAACGCCCTCTCCGATTCCACACTTGTTGGTCGCGTAGTCATGAGGAAATCATATGCTAATTGGATATATTTTCCTTTTACATTTTCATCATGAAAATATGTTAATTCCTTTTTTATAACTTGATTCATGTTTGCAATCACTCCACAAATCACCCCTTTTAATGAACGGAAATATTTTTGTTACACCCTGTATAATACCTATATGAATTTAAAACGGCTGCAATTAATTATCGTTTAAACAGCTTCATGTACCATTTATTCATACGCTTTCTCCCTAATACATACTGATGAAGTAAATTGGTCCTTTAAGCAAATGTTAGCATGAGGTACAGCAGTCTTAAAAATTCTTAAGCAATTGCTTATTTAGCAAAAGCAATTGCTTCTTTTATTCATCAGATTGTAAGCAATTTCTTAAAAAATGAAGAAAAAGCGATTCCTTTAAGCAATTCCTAGGCTGTTTAGGTATTCCTACAAGATAAAGCAAATGCTTGTGCTTTTATTCGCATGAATTTAAGCAGTTCCTAGTAAAATATTAAGTAAAAAGCAATTGCTCACACTTTATTCATTAGGCTCAATGACCAACGATCCCGCGGAGGCGAGTTGTATCCCGAAAATCTGCAGGAGATTCTTCTACCGATTGAAAATGTCGATTGCAGGCTACACAATGCGTATTCCACAACCCACAATAATTTGTTTGAACTTAATACAGCGAAATATGTAGCTCAAAGAGACGACCATTTAAATGGATGGCCATATGTATGGTACGGGTTCAATTGCATTACATTTGCATTAATGCCCTCGTAGTACGAGCATTGGTTCCAGCGCTCCTCAATAACTTTAGAATCCATACGCGTGCGTCGTTCCAGCGATACTTCTAGTGATATATTACCCTGTGTAGGTCGGTACAGCCCCGAATCCAATATATTTAGACACATTTGTAATTCCACGAGCTGGATGAGCACGCTAGGCTGCAGGTCAGCGTTCGCGCGATGAAAATAATGGAGGAAACCTGTCGTCGGGAGTGTTGGTTTTGTAGCAGCTCGATTGCACGCTCATCGAAGCATTGCCTCGCATCGAACTTGCCAAAAAGCACTAGTTTCACGCTCCATTCCACGTCCCGACTTTGCGCTGGTCACGATTACGGTGCGAGGGAGAGTTAAATGGGAAAGTTGCATTCTTAAATTCACCTAGCTCATCGCTCCGAGGAAGAACACAGCTTGCCTGTAGATAACTGTTGCACGGTCTAGAATGACACGGTTTCAAGGTAGCAGGTACCAAGTTCCTGGAACTTTTAAAGTATCGAATATCTTATCGAGCGGCAGAGTGGTAGCAGAATAGAAAATTCTTCAATTATTTAAAGTAACGTAGGAACCTTCGACTACAACGAAGTCGCGCTTTCTTGTCGAACCTTGTTCGTTTTAATTCGCCAGATTTTCCCTTGCTGGGTAGTTTTATTTTTAAACTGCAGCTACTTCGTATCTGCGAAATGTTGTACCGCACTAAAATGTTTATGTTACAGAGCGCCTTTGTAACTGCGCCATAAATTCCTGCGTACGTGTCCTAGAGATCGTAAAACGGGGCTCGGTGTGACGGTTCGCCGGTAAATCGAAGAAAACGCGGGAGCAATCTGCCCGTCGATATTCTCTCCTCTCGCCACCTTCGCTCGCTTCCGGTGTAATCTTACTGTAGGTGTGAATTCAAATCGCGGCCAGGGTAATTGCGTCGCCAACGAGGTGCCGAGTGTGGCGAGCTTTATCGATGGGCCTTCTACGGTTTTAATAACGGTCTCGGTTCCTGCGCATTTCAGGCAAACTATTTCTTCGATCGACAGCTTGACTTTGATAATTACACGCCTCGAGAAGAAGCGAATTGGGAAATAAACTGTTGCTCGTTGCTCGGAATAAAGTAGGAAAGCATTTTCTCCCTCGGCGTTTCCTATGCACCAGTTATCTAGCGGAGAAAAAAAATATATACGAATTGAGAACCTCCTCCTTTTTCTGAAGTCTGTTATAAATGTTGTCCAAGGATAACGCGAGCCTTCTGTGCAATGGTGCGCTATTAAGCAAGCTGGAACACCCGTGGTAGCGACTGGGCTGCCGGTTAATCCTATCGGGTACATTCATTCGGGATTTTGCTGGATTCGGTGTAAATAATTAGCGCCGGAGTCGTAGGTGGATGCTGGTCGTGCATTGTAACGCAATTACCGTGAGTGCTGTTTGTTTGCGCTAAAGTATTTGCAGGGAATATGAAATTGCTTGCCTTGAAAAAAAATACCGCGCCGCGCCGGCTCTTTATTCTGTGCCAATGTTGAAACGCGGAGCGAGAGTTTTGTATTTCGTTATTAAGAGGATGCGCGCACAGGGGCGTTTTAAAAATTCAGCTGCCAGTGAATGGGTGGCGGAAGGCTGGGAATTTTTCAGTAAACAGGGCAATGGGAGGTGGTTTCCAGAGCAGCTGTTTCTGCAAGCTTGAAAGAGGAATGTTTTCGGTGGAAAGTTTGAGGAGAATGTCGTGCATTAATTTAACACTGTTGGTTTTAATAGATTCTTGAGAAATCTTGGGTGGGACGATTACGACCATGGACTCCTTCGAGTTCAGTGATCGTTCAAACGAATAATTAAATCACGACTGACGTTAATTGGCTTGCTTGAATAGTCACGTCCACAATTGAGAGTTCGAAGCACTGAATTATCGGATCTGTTCATTCATTCGAAGTTCCTGTTATGTTCGACGAGCTCCCCAAGAAAGCCGTCTCTTGGAAGCTGCCACTCCAAATCCAGGTGCTGAAAAAGTAAAAATAGGTCTTGGAAAGTTTTACATAAAAGCTCCACAAGTCTGATTACGAGGGAGGAGAGTAAATTTCGTCTCAATAACAGATTGGAATTTACTATCGAGTCCGAAGTCTTCGTATTCGATTGATACTAATTGGCAGAGTAGAACATGTCGCGGAAGCCCCGCTATTACCTTTGTTCTACTTTGACATACTGTATCTACATCTGCAAGGTACATGTCCACAACACGGTGTAGCCATTGTTACCCAGCAGAAAGAAAAAGAATACGTCTTTGAAGTGTCCCGAGTGCTTCAGCGTTTCACCAGCATTGTAGCTAGCTTCGTGAAGGGCCTGATGTCCTACTGATACTGTAACATCAGAACATTCTTCTAAAGGAGCATTACTACACTCCTGGGCTTCACCTAGTAGCAATCTAGATCATGGAACTGTCAAACCTCTCAGCCAGAAAAAGAATAATTGCATTCATCCGTGGAAGGCGACTCGAGTATGAAGAACAAGTTCATCAGCTGTTATAAAATTAAAAAACTCAGCATATAGTAGGGGAGACCGGGATTAAAAGTTCCGATTTCGATTTAAACATAAAAAACGACTGGAAATTAATGTAGCTATTCTCTTCACTATTGACTAATTTCTTGTTAAATTTATATATTTCATGATTTTACGCTTGTGATTAATATTGTAATAGGTTCTTCATAAAAAGTAATTTATTCGTGGCTGATCGAAGCGGAACTTCTTACCCCTTTACGGGGCAAGTTGTTATCGCATCGGGGTAAGTTGTTTCTAAGATATAAGAGTTGCCTTTTAATGAAATATTTTATTTTCTAATGAAATAAAACAGAATTTTATTAATAATGTTTATTTACGAAGGTCGCGGACGCTATTAGAGTGGGCGACAGAGTGGCGTGATCAACTAACACGGAAAAAATAATTTAAACTCCAACGCCCTTTTTATTTTGAAGATAGAACCGTCGGAACAACTTACCCCCGGAACTTTTAGCCCCGGTCTCCCCTACCTACCTGCTGCACTAATTTTAAAAGAGCTGCGCAACGATTCTGTTCATTGTTAATCCCTCCTCCAAAAGTACCTCAGACCCTCCACATCAGCAGCAATTGTTTCTAGCCCAATAAACTCCGCACTGGATGCACCGTCGTTTACTGCCAATATACGTACCACGTCTTACACGCAAGCTGCACTAACATCTGCCCGGTGCAATATCGACACAGAGTCTCAACGAGGCAGGCTGAAATCACGGAACGAACAATTGGAGCGGACGAAAAAGTGATAGGTAAGCGCGGAGCAACGATGTTCTTTGTCGCTCTTAATCGCGGCTATATGTAATCGACCGTGCACGCTAGCGGCGAGATTACCGCACCTACGTAAAGATAGAATACGAGGTGGAAAAAAAGGGAACGGCGCGCTTGCACGAAGGTTATTCCGTTGGAGGAACAGCAGCAGCCAGCAGCTTCCGTCCCATACGCGGCATTTCCATTTTCATTAATGTAAACAGACTACGTAATTCTTCGGTTCGTCCCCGCTCCGCTTTCCTTCTATTTCCCGCGTCTGGTCCCGCAGCACCGCCCACGCTTCCCTACCGAAATTAATTCAGCGGGATTCACCTGCACGCTTAACCCGAAACGATTTACGATTCCCGTCGGTTCCAGTGGATTCCTGTTGCGACCGCGCTCATTTCAGCCGCGCTCCATCATCCCCGTCGCAGTCGCCTTTAATCGTGGCCGACGCGAGGCAGAGGCGCGTAAGAAGCTTTAAACTGCAACCGGAGATGCGAGGGTAGTTAGATCTACTCGCGTGTCGGATAACGCACAAAGTGCCGCGAGCTGTGCAGCGCGTTCTCGATGCCCGCAACATCCTCTTCTCCTCTTCGGTTCCGGAGCTATGCTTGCGCGTAATTTACTCCTGCAGATCCACACGTGATACCCCGAATCTGTCCGGATCCTTGGCTCCGTCTCAATTCACAGGAATCCCTCGCACAAGCGAGTCGAGGACGATTTGACTAAGAACGTTCAATGCAGATTTCTCTGATGCACAGTCGTCTGAATAGGATTTCAGTGGGTTATGCTTCAGATCCTTCTCCACGAAAATACAAGATCCACAGGAACGCCCCGTGTTTTGGTACATTGTCCTAGAATCACCGCAATCAACGACGCGGCTAACTAGCCCAGTACGATTCTCCAAGTTTCATATTCAGCCAGCCGACGTGACCAGTTTACCGCGGTTGGCTTCCCTCCTGCAACAGCGTCGTTGCTCTTCCATTTCCTTTCGCACACTCGCTGTCCGGCACACGCGCGGCACTTAATTCCATTCTTTATATCTCGCCTTATGGTTACAGCATGTTCCGCAAACGAGAATTGCCCCGCGACAACGGGACGATCCTCGCGTCGCAACGAGCCGCGACAAGTTTTTAATAAAAGCACCCTTCCGAAAATACGATCGCAGCTGCCGCGCTACGACGAATCGCGCTGCGTTTAGCCATCGAAGATAATATTTCGGCCCTACCCGCCCGCGAATTGTTTTCCAGCTCTTTCCTATTTTTTATTTTATTTTTTTACACCAGCTGCGTTGTGAAAACGATACACGGGATCCTGCTGCTGCAGCTTCGCTTCCGTTTCGTTTATTTTTCCACGGTCGCTAGCGATTTTTTCGTGCAAACAGTTTTGGGAGAAATTGAAAGCGTAAAAATGTGGACGAGTATTGGCGGAGAAAGTGACGCGTCAATTGTAACGTTCGATCTACGAAAGCAAACTTTCGAGAAGGCTCTCTCCAAGGGTTGACGATGGGTACTCGTGGTTGGAAAGCAAAGACAATTTTCTGAAAGACGCCCGGGCGAATGGGGTGAAGTGACTCGAGCTCCCAGGGACATTGGGGGCTAATATAAGATCCGAAACGTCTCCGGAGCGCGGCGCTTGGCTTCCCCGTCTCGTCCGTTCGTGATTAATAGCTCCGCGTTAGACGATCCCGGTTGGCCGGGATTTCCAACCCGTTTCACAAACCCGATTCACGCTACCGGCGATACAATTAATTCAAATGTCAAGGCTGCCGCGCCGGTTCCCTTGGATTTCGGTTTTTGCCGGGGCACGCGAGTCAAGGGCGTATCCGCGTTTGTTTCGCCTCGATTTCCCCTGCCTTTTCGACTCGCCTGCCGGCGGGATCGTTTCACCCCCGTTGGCGGGCGCGAGCTACGACCAGCGGCTCCGTCTCCAGCTGCCTCCGCTTCTGGATTTACGCGAAAATTAGAGAGGTTCTGCTTTGATAATCTCGCAGCGGGGGCTGGGCTCTGCTACCCGCTGCAAACTTTCGTCTCCGCTTTCCGCAATTGAGATTGCTGCGCGTTCGCTGCTGGCAATCTTCCCCTTAATCGCGGAAAATTGTAAAATCAAGCTTGTCAGAGATTGTGCAGGGGGAACTGGGCCCCCGCCGATGCGGACCTGACTTTTCCCCTAACTTTGGCAGTGAGAATTTTAAAGGATTACATCCTGAGGAGGAAAGTTTGCAGCCACTTGTGACTATGCACTAGCGGGCTAAATTGTATCGAACAGCTACACACTGCGGATTCCGTGGGACCGAATGTTGCTTTATTTCCAAGAGCTTTCGCGCAACGAGAATTGCCTGCCTCGCCGAGTGCTGTTTGCCCGCGGGTCCAGGAGATTTATTCGATTTCTTGCGTCGAAATCCACGGCGGGGATTCCATATAAATTTAAATGGATTTGATTCAGGACGCGTGTCACGGGTTTTGACAGGGACGGAATTCGCTCCAAGTTCGAATAGCGACGGGAAGAAGGATCGCGTGCACGCGCGACCGGAAAGGAACATAAAGGACAGGATTGTAACTTCTGTGCGGGATGATATCTCCGGGAGGAAGGAGAGAGAGAGAGAGAGAGAAAAAAAAACGTTTAAAATGCAGGCACGTATGAGGGCTGAAAAGCGCCGCCTTAGGGTTAGCGAAAGCGTAAAGTATGGAGATGCGGAAGATATACAGAGGCCCAGACGGAAGGGTGGCATCGCATACGTCAACCCTTACAAGTGGTTGCCGGATATGTGTCAGACAGGTTGCTTTCTCACGTTTCCGATTTTTTTCCCGAGGGCGTGTTACCGTGCTTGAATATTACATTCAGAACGACACTCAAAGAATAATTGCTTCGAGGACCAAAGCCAGTAGATTGTCTGCCTTCAAAGAACTCCCTAATAGGACTAAAGTTCTCGGATGTGTTACGCGAAAGCTCCTTCATCGTTAAAGTCTCGTACAAGCCTCCGAAGTTAGCTAACCCAATTTCAGGAATACCCTGTACGTCCTCAATTCCCGAATATTCACCTGCTGGACCGACAGAGGTCAGAATTGATGAAAATCTGGCAAATGGGGTCTGTTCAATGGTTAATGGAAATTGTATCAGGACAGGATCTAGCTGAATACCAAATGTGTGCAGTAGTACCGTTTAGCCCGGTCGCCCTGCCCAGTAATCGAGCGGAGGCATAAAGAAACCGTGAATCGACGTAAGAAGATATTCCCCCGTTTCATCATTCACGCGAGCGACGCGTATATTTCATACGGCTTTGAGGCGGCTCCGCGCTGAATTACATGCATTCATCTTTGAGGAGATAAAGGAGTCCCCGTTCTGCCCGAGGTATTTTACCGTCCCTGCCGTGTTTGTTGCTCAGCTCCATCGGATGCTCTTAAGTGTTCATACTCGAGGGAAAAAGAGAAGGACAAGAGAGTTTGCTTAAGGCGGCGGAGGCATCTTTGGGGAAATGTACGCGAAACTTTCCTCGATCCCTCTTGCGCATCCTTTCCCCGTTTATTGAAATCTGTCCAGCGCGTCGGCTCGCGTGCACTCCCACGCGTTATCGCAGGAAACACTGTCGAGCTTCTGGAAAGACTTCTCTGCCATTTTACTCTGGCACCTTCGATCTATTCGCTCGGCGACCCTTTGAGCCTCTGATCGGAAGTCGGGGGATAGAGGGGCTGCTCTAAGCCCTCGGCAGCGATCGATTCGCGCGAATAAAGCAATTTATTAAGCCAGATTAAATCAGCGCCGTCCTATTGGCTGGGAGATTCTCGGAGATGTAACGTTACGTTAGCTAGAACATCCGGGGCATGTTAAATGCAGCTAATGTCCATCTTGATTGTTAGATTGACGCAAGAGAAATCTCGGAACGGCCTGGAATTTATCCAGCCTTCGTTAGCTCTAGCATTCACCTGGCAAATGACAGTTTCAGGGTTCGAAAGCCGATCTCGCAATGCGATATCGATCGATACAGCTTCTATATAGATTCTAGAGTGACGCAGGCAAAGCTCGAGAAGCGGTTCGGCCTTTGGAGCTGATTGTGACAAGCGTGTCCTAAGGGATCGTGGGCTGCTTTCCAAAAGTCAGGGCGTATATGGGTACTGTTCCTTTGTGCAGAATTCAGGAAGCCCTCCGAATATAATATTCATCGGTGTTTTCACGTGCTCAGTTGAAGGGTAAGGGGGAAAACGAGGAATATCCGTTTTTCGTGATTTTCCAATTTATAGCATATTTTGTCACAAAGTTCGAATGCCCTCTTTGAGATAATGTTAAAGTTTTGGTATACGTACAAGACAAAGGATAATATTGAGGACTTTCCAGGAAAATAACCAAAATGTGTTGCTCTAAAAGAAAGAGGATATAATTTACTTACGATGTTAATTACCTAAAAGAAAGAGAAACGACAATTAAAGTATATTCTCCTCAATTACTCCTCTAGATCTATTTTTTATTTTATTTCATCACTTAAATCTTGCACACGTGTTCTCTCACGTTATCTCTCTATATTCTGATCTCCCCCGTTGAGCCTCGATATATATCGATTAGAGGGCGCGCCGAGCTAATGAAGCGCGGCTAATTTAAATTAAAGAAAGTGTCCTTTCTTTACATACATACTGGTTAAAACCAGGTGATGTCCACTCGGCACTGAAACAAAACACTTAAGTTTCTCGATAAAGCTGTTCAGTGACATTCCCTGTTTTCCCCGTTGCTCTTCACTCGTGCTCGAACAAAACTGTCGAAGATATTTTCCAGAGGCTAGAATATATATATTAACGCAATCCGAAGTGGATGAATATGGCTTGACAAACCACGTGCGTCATTCACGCAACAACAGCACTGGGACGAGCGCTTCAAATAACAATGGATGCTGCGAGCTTACGTAACAGACGTATTCTGCCGATTTCCGCTGGTCGACACTTGGCTCCGACGCATCTCTCGCTGTTTTCTCGTCATTAAAACGAGCACGTGCGATCCGTGTCACCTGTGCGTGCTCGGTTTTTGCTGAAAACCGCCGGTTATACAACACTCGGCGTGACGGGCTCGGCGACACAACCGTGTACACGTAGATTTTCACCAGCTCCAAGCAGGAGCCTATAAAATATCCCCGTTACCATAAAATGTCACGCGGTACAGCTGATTTCCTGTGGTTCTGCATAAACACTTGTTACCATACATCAATATTTACAAAGATCTTGCACTCCGCTATTTCAGTCGAGCCTGACGGGGTGCCCTCGAAAAATTCCGCACAGCCCGGCGCTATCTTTAGGAGCGATAAATCCGCGATGCTATGGAAATTCGTCGATCGTTACGTGACACGGGTGCTCGGGACAAGAAGTCCCGGGAGACGCTTGTCGATACTTTCCGCAGAACATCCGAGACTGTGGACGGGAATGCTAACTACGTTCGTTACGCGATTCCGTCGTTGCGCCGGGGTGTAACACTTGTCGTTTTTCGCCGAGAGCAGATAGAACAACGTCTCTACCTACTTAAGGTTCTTGTCAGCAGCGTCGTCGCGAAGGAGTTGAGACGCGAAGTAACGTTGATTCTATCCTGCACGGAGGCACCCTCGAAACACTTAGCCCCACGGTGTTGTTCCGTGCGAGAACAAACGACAGTTAGAAACCGAAACTGTCTCCTTCAATTCGCGACTACGAGCAAGTTTATCCGATTAAAGCCGCCGTCCCCTCCCCCCCCTGCCCGCGACATCCCCTTTCCGTCCGTGCAGCGCCAAGTCGCCGAGAGCTTTTTGATAAGTTCCTTTCGTGGCCTCTGCCGGGGGAGCTCGGATCGGTGGACGGCGATCTACCGAGCTATTTCGCCTCTCTCACGACAGGGCCCAGACAAAGGAGCCTCTCATCGAACGAAATCTTAGCGGGGCTTTCGAATAATCACGGTACTCCCTGCATAATTTCGATAACATTGCAGCTACTTTAGGGGCACGGGGGTCTGGTCGTTGGAGAGCTTAATGGCTACCTCGAGGAATAGATGTTATCGTTCTAGGTGGGGGTTACTTTGGATTATTAGGTTCAGGGGGTCGATAGTTTCGGTGACTTTGGTTCTGGTTTTCCTTCAGCTTTGGAGGGTGCAATCTGGTTAGATCCAAGCTCATTAGTTGACCTGTAGTTGACAACCTTATGCCGCAAATTAAAGCTATCGATTCGATTTCTCTGCCGGTATATGCGGGCACGCAGTGTGCACTGGCTTGCAACGACGCCTGTAGAAAGTTGTATGACGGTAAAATGAGCTGCAGGACGGTGAAGTCGATTTCTCAATGTATCTGTTTCTCCTATATCTCGTTACATGCATCTCGGCTAGCTAGACAAGCGTTACATAATGTGTTACGCGAAACTGGACGAAAGAGAGGACGGTTATACAATGGCACGTCGAGGAGTAGCTGCCTCGGGTGAGATCCTATACGGGGGCTTAATTAAGCCGGTGTTAATTCGCTTGGGTATAAGCAATAATTGATGTTCGAGCAGAGTGGCAGGCTCCGCAGGCTGCGTCTAGACGGAAATACATTGGACCTTGACCCCAGAACGACGATTCGCGAGCGCGTAGTGACAGTGATTCGCAAATCAACTTTTATTTATAAGCATATTCGTGTTAACTAATGCTGATAACTCTCACGGCCGAGTGTACTTATTTCCGCAATGTAGAATTGAATGTGATTTTATGGAATGGTTCTGCAGGTGCGTTTAGACCAAACGAACGAATGCTCGATCGCCCTCCACTTCGATAAAATTCGAGCTCGTTTAGTATTAGGTTGGCAAGGATGAAATTTGTAGTTAAGAATATTGCCAACTTTAACAGCTTATTATTTGACGTTGGCTTAATATTTTACCGTTCTGTTTTTTTTGTTAGAAAGTTATATATCTCGCCTGTTTAAAGAAATCATTGTAAGCACTACAAAATATTGAAAAAGTTGGATAACTGGGTTCCACATGAACTGAGTGAAAAACAGAAACAAAAGCGTTTGGAAGCTTGCTTGATGTTGCTTTCTCGTCACAAATCCGATCCATTTTTTAATCGAATTGTCACTTGTGATGAGAAATGGATCCAATATGACAATCGCAAACGTTCAGCACAGTGGTTGGACAAGGATGAATTACCAAAACACACTCCAAAGCGTAATATTCGTCAAAAGAAGCTGATGGTGACTGTTTGGTGGTCTAGCGCAGGTGTAATCCATTATGATTTCATGAAACCCGGCTCGACGATCATAGCAGAAACATACTGCAACCAACTGGACGAAATGATGCAAAAACTTAAAGAAAAACAGCCTAGATTGGTGAACAGATCGACTCCTATCTTATTGCACGATAACGCTAGACCACACACTGTAAAAATGACTGCGGCAAAACTACAGGAATTGGAGTTGGAACTTCTTCATCATCCTCCATATTCACCAGACCTAGCCCCCACTGACTACCACTTCTTCGGCAATTTGGATAACTTTTTAATACGAAAACAATTTAATTCCCACAATGCTGTAAAACTGGCCTTCCAGGAATTCATTGACTCTCGTCCGCCAGGGTTTTATACCACGGGCCTGAACAACCTGCCGCTTAAATGGCAAAAGGGTATAGACAATATGGGTGCAAACTTTGATGAATAAAATAATTCCTTATATTTGTAAGTTATCAACCAACTTCGCCTGTTTTTCTACAAATTTCATCCTTGACGACCTGATATAAACAACGATATAGCAGCTCGGTTGAACATGACAACACTGGAAGTTCGCAGGACAACCAGCGATCTTGTATTCCTGTACAATTTAATTAATGGTCACATAAAGTGTCCGAGCCTGCTAGGAAGCGTGAATTTTTATGTCGCAGGGAGGGTAGTAGTAAGTTTTTCTTATTTCTTCTTATGTTTGTAATAATTGTATTTAAAGGGTTATACCCATTAATATTAATAATAATAATAATAAACGGCAATCTTCATTTGCAACTCTTCATCACTTGGATTTTGTCGAAGTGGGGAGCGAACGAGCATTCGTTCGTTTGGCGTAAATGCACCTTAAGAATGAAAACGGAGCGATAAATTACTAAGAGTTTGCTGGTCCTCCGCGAAGCAAATTCGTGAGCCATTGCAAATCAGTTTAGGAAGAAATTAAACAACGTTAAGGAAATCTTGAGCGACGTGCTTCGACGATTAATTAGAGTTTTGAAGGGAAGAGAAGGGTAATCAGAGATAGCTGCGAAAGCGAAGACGGGTGACGTCGTGTCAAATGTTTAGAGTATGTATCGCGAGCGTTCGTTTCCCCTTTTTTTTAATACTTATTCCTACATCTCTGACTACCCGAACGAAGCTAATTACTAGCGTGTGGCAGGTTAATTTCTCGGTGGTTACGCATCGTTCGAAATTAAAGACCGTCAAAGAATACGGAGCTAGCGGCGAAATACGGTTCCGCTTTTGATATTCCTCGAGAGGGAAAACGTCAGAAGACGAAGCCAGTCCCCCGGGTTAAAGTTTCGTTGACGAAAGACGACGAAGATCCTCAGACCGTCTCCAATTAGCGCCCTATAATTACGATCCCCGCGAGTCACGAGGGCCCGGACGCAGTCGTGTCGACAGGGAATTATCTGCTTTTCTTTTTCTTCTCTCTCCTTTCTTTATTTCAGCGAATACATCCTTTCGCCAAGGACGCGCAATTGTTCCGCTGCATTGTGCACGAAAGAAACACCGCGCGCGCGGCTGTTGCGTCACACTTTAACGTCTGACCTCTTCCCTCCGCTTCTCCGCAATTGAAATCTACTCCCCGACCAATTATCCCCCGGGGGTCACGGAACGGAATTCTTCAGAATCGTGGTCTAATACCTGCGCCTGATCAAAGGACACCTCTCGACGGATATTCCTCGACGCCAACTCCTTCCCACGAATGCCGAACACATACGCCTCCCTTAAATCGCCGCTCATTTCCGAGAAGCGTACAACATGCACGCCACTTGCGCGCCACAGCGAAGGGGTTAATTACAAAAAAGAGTTTCGCATAGTACGAAGCGCGGGCGAGGTTTCTCACGTTCGCCTCCACGTTACCCTGATACTTCCCTCTCCCTCTAATTATTCCTTCCGTTTCGCGTAAAGGGATAAACGAGGACCTTACGTTGCCTCGTGAACCACCGCGACGTAATCTTGTCTCCTTAAAGCGGTCCTCGATTATCCGCCAGGGGAATGAGACGCGCGGAAAGCCGCCTCGCGACACGTGCCCGCCCGAATGTGTTCGCCAAGTGAATGCCTACGTCGATGGCGGTGGGGCGGTTTAATAAATAAACAGCGTGGCAGTCGATAGAGCGATTTGAATGCACCCCAGGACGGAAATCGAGCGGGATGCGTTTCCTTTGAAATGTCAGAAAAGCTCGTGACGCGTGCAAAGCCGCGGGAGCATGTCAGAGCCGCGCATGGCAAGCTCGAGCGAATAGATTCCATAGAATCGACGCCTGTCCACGAGCACGTGTTGTCCAGGATACGTGGAACCGCCGTCACAATTCACCGCGGGGGCTTGAACGAAACTGTCGGAATGGCCGCGATAATATATCATTGCCCCACGGCCGCCGAAAACGTCAGTCTGAAATGAAAGGCTTTGCATCGGGGACGAGATAAGGGGAGCCCTGTTCGCATTCACCGGCAGAAAATGAAAAGAACTAGAGGGTTGCATTGGGAGTGGATATTTGGATCGACTGGCGGGGGGGAGGGGGAGAGAAGTTTGGCGCTTTACTTTTCATATGCAGAAATAAGGGCGGAGCATTGGGAAGTGGAGCTGGAAGCTCGGCGAGTCGTTTAACTTTAGGAAACAGAAATCAAGCCCTGAACGTTTCGTAATGAGTTGGATAAAGGAAGTCGATGGAAAAATTTCATTGGTTCGCGAACTTTTCGTGCTCGTAAATCGGTGATTAGAGAGAGCTTTGCTCTGTACGCTCGGCTCGTCGATGTCGAGAGGAAAAGTGCATAAGTGGAGAAAGAACAATTCCAAGAGATTCCCTCGGAAGCGAGCGTTGCAGCGAAAGCTTTCCAGCCAGAAGAGCGCTTCCCATTGGGAAATCAAAAAGGCCGGAGATTTACTGGTTTATCGGTATCTACCACGGAGAAAATGACGAACGTCTAGATCTTTGTCTCGTCGCAGTTCGCTACCCTTTCGTACCGAAATTTCCATAAGATTAAATCCATTCTATCGCGATCGATGGGGAAAAAAGACGAGAACGAAAGCGACCGGCGCGCTCTGTCCTATGCAAATAAGGTTACCCGATACTGATAAGGTCCGATAAACCCGATGTCCTAGATACGCCGTGTCTGCCATCTGCACTGACAAAAATTCAGCCGTTCCGCAGCTCAGCCAGCAGCTTTTTCCCTTTTTAATTCGAGTCTCTTCTCATTCCATTTTCCAACGATTTTCCCCGCGTTTCTGCAGCCCCGCTCCACGGCACTAAATCACAGTGGTTCCAATTATTCTTTAAATTTCAATTACTCCATAATACCCACTCGTTTTCCCCAATAGCTTAACTCCCTGAAAACAAGTCACTGCTTATATTTTACGCCACTAACTTACCGTCCGTATTGCGTGTATCAGTCTCTCTCAACTCGTTACAGTTTCAATCGCTCTCCCAAACGATCCACTAATTGTTTCGCTCACCGATTCTTTCCACAAGAGCGAGGCCCCAGCGCCCGAACGCGGCGCAATTATACCGGGGAGCAGCGATATGCATCGTCAGCAAATTTCCTACTCAATTAGCCGCACAGCAAAAGCATAGTAATTGCCGCGCAACTTGCCGTTCGCCATTTCGCGCGAGCTATCTCCCCAACCCCGCGGCGCGCGGGGTAGAAAGCTGCCGAACCCTCGGGGCACTCTCATCTGATCGAACCACTCTAATTCCCCGCTTGCCCCCCGATATTCCTCGGAAGATACACTTCCCGATCCGCTGGCCGAGTTTATATCCTCGATTCGGACCCTGCCGGTAGCAGCTCCCACGCTGATCGCGCGACATTAATGTCTGCTTTACGGGCCCTCGATTTCTTTCACTCGCTCCGCGTCGGGCGGCTCGAGTTCGCTCGAGGCGGCTCGGACCGCGGCAAGATGAATATTTATCGCGCACGTCTGCGAAGCCTAGGAGGCAAGGCTCGCGCAGGAAATTCACGAGCCTCCCACCGCAACTTCCTACGTATAAAGTTACGAATGTACAATATGGCCGGTGTTGCCAGCACAGCCTCGACGGTTCGGCGCCCAGGCGGCTCGCATTCCTACCAGAGAAAACCTATGGCTGTCAGTGGCTGCCTTCCTACCAGCTACTCCCTATCTAGAGTTCAGCAATTCCCCTATCTGGTTCTCAAGCTCGCGTAGCAGCGTTTAGCGAGCGACGCTACGATACCAGCCGGTGGAACTTCCTTCCTATCTGCAAACCGACTCGGACACTTGCTCTCCCGGGCTATTATTAATAACCGTGATTTATCCATCCCCCGGGGATGGTAATCCTGGTAATTATGCCTCCTACAACGTCTGCGTTTCTAGTGCCTGAAGATCCTTGGGCGCGTAACTGTTGGGGGACGATTGCGGGGAAGACGTTTCTCGGGAACGTTGCCTTTGCTCGCCTGATCTATTACCTCGCGTTCGTGGAAATTCTGTTTTCAGCCGGCGATGGTAGAGAGAAGCGATTGCCACTTGCGGAAGAACGCACGTGAACGGTTTTCAGGTGGAATATTCCCCGTCCCTTGCAGCTCGTATCAATGTTTTCCTTACGAATTTTCCGACGTGCCCGGGCTTTACTTTGCCGCGGGTGCAGCGTGCATTCTGCCACGAGCCCTCTCGATGCATCGACGGCTTTTAATACTTGGCTGTTCAAAGGGTCCAAGAGAAATACGATTCCCCTTTACGTTGGCACGCTTTAAGAGGCATTGAACGGCACCGCTTACACCAATAAGTGGACGTCCGTTATCAGCCTCTATCTAGCAGCACGTACATCCTCTGCAGCCCATCTACGGGAAAGCTGTAACAAACCTTTGGTCGCTATATCCCTGCAGTCGCTTTGTCGGGGCTAGATAAACTTTTCAATAACTTTGCCGTCGCTGTAAATCAATTATAAGCTTCGTGTGTGTGTGTGTATATACGCGCTGTTGCCGTAGAATCGAACGCGCGGGGGCGGATTTACAGTTTCATTTCCCTGGTGACCATATTTACACGGCGGTAGGTAAAGTATCTGTTAATCGATCATCGTTCCACGAGCTTCTGCGAGGTTATAGACTGACGTCGAAGGTGAACTTTATTACCGCCACGTTGGAACTTGCCTACTTCCCCTCGTTTCTATCCGCGATCATCCCCCTTGCTCCTTCACCTCCCGGATGGAAGTTGCGCGGCAGCTCTTCTTCATGATACGACCGGAGATTTTATTGCCCTCTAACGAACGAAATCCCTCCCATGAAATGTCGGCGGAGCAAACTAAATTCCGCGTAAAATTCCCGAAGAGATCGGAAGCTCGTATTTGCCCGGGACTTATTCCGCCATGAATTACTGTGCTCCCGTATCCTCCGCCGCCTCCCGCGGGAATTCTCGGTTAAACTTCCGCCGTTCCCTCCGCGCGGGCTAATAAAACTCGTTCTACGGTTATTAGCGCCGACAAACAGACAGCGACACAGGTATATGAGAATGGGAGCAGCGGGCTGGAAACGTATCCCTGCACGCAGCCTGGCTTCAGCCGAATTCCCGGCGACAGGTTTGCGGCTGGAGGGCACATTTCTGCTCCCCGTCCCGGATCTGGATCAACCGAGGCTCGCTGCGTACACGTGAAAGGGTTCGCGCCACCCTCTCGTCGCGGCGAAACAGATTTTTGTCTCAATCCTCCTGGGGTTGCGGGGATCAAATATAAACCCTCGCGGACGTAGCGTAGGCCTGTCCTGTCGTGGACGTTCACCAAGGTATAGGGGTAGTAAACGTGTATTTGTCGTCCACTGGTGTAATATTAATAATGCATCGACAGGTTCTATCGTCGAACGTGCTCCGAGGGTCTAAAGTACAATTTGAATCGTGCATTATCGTATACCTTTCACGGTGACGCCTGGAGGCAAGTCGCTGATAAATATCGATAGCAGGAAACTCGCGAGGCACGCCTCGGTGTTCCAGCTGGACCCTAGTGGGGTCTGGGACACCGAAGCAAAGAGGCGATGCTCGAGGATGCCAAGAAAGGCAGAGCACGGGGAAAGAGAGGGCGCGAGAAGGGTGGGTGGCCTGCAATAGCAACTCCACTGTGTGTCCCCGTACTGTTGGTACGTATGAACGGTGGGACAGACATGGTGGCAGAGGGGCTGACAGTACAGAGTCGGTCGATACGCGCCCCTTCGGCGACGTAGCGTGGCCCATCCTCGTGTTCCCTTCCTCGTGCAACACCCTCCGAACATTCTTCCCCGTCTGTCCGCGTCGTTGTTGTCGATGTCACCTTGTTACCATCAGCGTGTCTTTGCGGCTGGCCCTCCTTCCTTCCACGCCTTTGCCGTCTCTGATTACCGAACTGCTAGCTCATTAGACGAGATATCTGGCGTGTCTCGCGTGTTTGCGAGCTTCTGCGCTGGTTTTGGGGAGCAACGTGGAAGTAGGTCTTGGACAGGGCTGGGGGGTGGAAGAGTAGTGTCACTTAATGATAGATGCAAGGTACCTCACGTGTGTGCTACGTACAACCTGAAAAAAGAAAATTCAATATGTGAGAGTAAGTTGAAGTCACGGTTCGTGGAATGCTTCTGTTTTGGGGAACGACATCGGGCAGCTGCCGCCTTTTGGCTGACTCCACCTCTAGTCGTACTACGTGTCTTAGGACATCCTGTGCGGGAGCACCTACTGTTTTTATGCATACTGAACATCGCGGAAGGAATATTATTTCCCCTTATTTCTTGTTCCCTTATGAGACACTTTAATTCGCCTTAGCGTTAAACTGGAGACATCGAGACAGGAATATTGCATATTACAGTGGAGCCGCAGACACGTGTATGCGCGCGTGTGTATCATCCTACGTATAATTCCTCCATTTCATAGGCGAGTGAGGAATGCCATTTGCATCGTGCCAGCTAGACGTTCGTTATTGACTAAACAATTATTGCGTCAGTTTACGTATATTAAGCCGGCGTACTGTAATAAATCTGGGGAATTTCCATCGGATATACAATAACCGAAACGAACGTTGATTAATCATCGCATTGGAATCTGTTTAGGAGCAATCAGCGAAATAATACTGATAAATAACTGTACCGCGAAGCATTTAACCTTGTCACACGTCTCTTTCAAATATACCATACTAATTTGACAGTGAATTCCATCCTTAGCCATTATCCTTTAGTTACAGAATCAGCCGATTGAAAATGTGTCAACGGTCAAGCGAGTGGTTACACGCTTCCCCGTTTATAGCTGCAGCCATTTACATAACTCGTGACGGAGGGACCGTCTTTCATGTTAGAATCTGCCGAATACCTCCGATCTGTATCGCGTTTCGAAAACAGTGCCAAAGCAACGAATTCGTAATGCGCAGCTCCTGTTAAATTTCACGATCGGTCGATCGTGACCTTCGTGGCGTTATTACCGCATAGGATGATCGATGAGCCTCTTTTCCAATTATTCTTCGATCGATTGTAATTGGATATATCGTGCACGAGAATTGCTTCGATACGAACAATAAATTACAAAGTTCGTATTTTATAATGCTGCCGAAGAAACTGTCGTAGGTAGGGGAGACCGGGGCTAGTTAGATACGTTTTTCAGTTTTCAATGTTTTTCAGTTTTGTTTGAATTAATTACTTCATAACAAATATGCTAAAATATACTTTGGTCCTTCCTCTTTGATATATTGTAAATGAAAAGTTGAGAAAATACATACAAAACGACTGAAAAAATGTTATTTGGACGATCAACTTGGATGTACCAAAACTATTTACTTTTTTTTATATAAACGAAAACAGTTAAAAAACGATTGTTAACGTCAATGTATACACACGTACGCTGGATCTTAGGAAATAATTGAACAACAATCTTCACATATCTCGCTGAAATGGAGGTACATACAGGGTGTCCGCGGGAAGACTGAACAGCTGGATATCTCTTAATGTTTTGGAGATAAAAAAAATAAAAATATATGGCGTTGCATGGTTCGAGGGGGGCAATTTATTAGCGCAGACGATTGTCCAGCCTTTGGGCCTGCCATTCCTGGCGTAGACCTTTGTCAGGTATGTATCCGTTTCAACAGGCAAGGCCACCCGTGATGCCAGCAAGACCGTCCCCGATCCATGCTATTTCAGCGGGTTTTCTTCCAGTGAAAATCAGTAAATTTGCAAGCGCAATATCTCAAAAACCAGTGGAAATCAAGTGTATACATTAATGCTTATTGAATTTGTCTTGGAACGCACTATCAATTCACCTCCTAAAAAAAAATAGTTCCATTTAAAAAACCGCACTTGACCATCGTATCTTTTAAAATAATAATCGAAAAATAAATTCGTCTGCGCTAATAAATTGGCCCCCTCGACCCATGCAACGCCATATTTTTTTATTTTTTTATCTCCAATACATTAGGAGATATCCAGCTGTTCAGTCTTCCCGCGGGCACCCTGTATATACGGTGTCGAGATAATTCGTCTGTATCAACTTGCCCCCTGCACCAAGTAGCCCCGGTCTCCCCTATCGATCTCGATATGTGCCTAATACGATTGCACCACCTTATCCTCCCAATGGCTTCTTAAATCTAAAGAGTCGACGCGGAACGAGATGCAATTTTTATGATAGCAGCGGCACCTTTATCCCAGTGTGCACGGAAGTTACGGTACGATGATAATAAGAGGATGAATGTGGGCTATCGTCCGATGATTTACATTTAAACGGTGTCTACCGACTTCGCAACTTCCCTCGTAACTTTCTTCGCGAAGAAGAAACCGGTACCGTGGAGGGTATTTTGAAACTTAACGACACGCGAGGTAATCGCCAAAAGAAAGTTTGGAACGCGAACAATAACAAAAACAGCACGATTCCACACGAGTGAATTCTATTCAAAGTGTATCAATAATTTAGAATAATATTACCGCACGAGTTTAATGTACATCGCCTTCCAAGGAACATTTCACGCTGAGATTGGAGCCCGTCGGTTTAAGTAGTCGCGTCAACGATACGTCAGACGTCAAACCCGCTTCTTGCCGTAGTAACAAAGTCTGCAGCCCACGGTTAATTAGTGACTGTGTATCGGTGAAAGCAGCCCGAGGTGCGTTTCTGCGTCTTTTGCTCCGGCTTTGCATGACCTGCCTTATTGCGTGCCCAAAGCTTTCGAGATTACACGTCCCATTTATAACGAGCGAGCAGCATGAATCCTGCCTCCTGTCTTACCAGCGTCTTTTGTGCCCTTTGTGCGTTCGGCCTTTCTTGCCGACTCTGCACCCCATTATTCGTATTATATTACGTATCACTTTCGCGTATGGCAGTCGAACACGGGATCCCGAGACTCGGCCTTGCCTCTCGGGGATCGTGGCGCAGACATTACGAAGTACTACCACGTCAGGTTGAATCTTTAGTAAATCACTTGCTGCCGGTTTACTTGCATCCCAATGGAATGCTTCTGTTGTCGTTCCTCTTCGCGAAAGTGAAGATGACAGCGTGATTTCATATGATTTATTTACACAGATATTTATAGAAATGAAATTTGCCAAGTCCCATGCAGTTCGAACGATCCATCGTCCTGACCTGCTGACACTTCGATCGCGCCGCCACGGATTCAGAGACTCGCTCCAGAATAGTAAGAGGGCAAGAAGTGAGCTGGAAGAGATCTAGACGGCGCTACATCTGGCACTTGGAAAATTTCGTTTTACAGTCAGATTGCTTGGTTACTCGGTTTTCCTGCGGGTCGGCCCTTAAACAGATTCCGGGTGACCGTAACTTCGTATCGATTCCATCCAACGCCCCTCCGGTCCCCTGCTTTCCTCCACCCTCTCGGTTTTTTTTTTCCCTCCTTCGTCGTCGCCTGGTCTCTCCTCGCAGTAGCAGTACGGATAACAGCGGATTAGTCGATTACCGTGTCGAGGGTTGGGCGCGCTCCGACACCTACTGTGTCGCGAACACAGAGGCCAAGTAGGCCAGATTGTCCGGGAAGTTTAGGCGCGAAGCACGGGGGCAGGGGTAGAGATTGAAAGTCACGCGCCTCTCTTTCGCACGGTATTAAACGTGATTTCTCTTTGAGAGTTTCGCCGAAACACGGCTGGCGAAGAATCCAGCCCTCCAAGGAGTTCTTCGACGAGTATGGCCGTGTTATTGCACGCGAAATCATAACGCGCCGCCCCCGGCGAAGATAAACATCTTGGGTAATCTTTTTCCTGCACCGCCGCCCATTACTTTAACGATCTCCCATCTTTCATTGGGGAATTAAAATCTTACTCGGCATTTAAACGACACACACGATTCTATATCCTTCAACAGTATTCTTGGCATAATTTACTTATGCTTTCGGTCTTTTTATATCATTCTTATGTCTAGCTTTAAGTCTCAAGATTACTTTGCTGTCTATATTTTAGTTTAGTTTATACTAAACGGTTACGCTTCCCTCGCCTTTTCTCTTACTGTCTATGCTAGTACTAAATACTCAGGTGTCTTCTTTTTTCAGTAATAAAGTAATACAATTAATAATAATAATAATAAACATCCCTGCGTTGTCAATAGGGGTCATTATGGCGCGAATTAGGATGTAAATAGAGGGATTCTGGTGGGTCGGAAAGGGGTTCCTTTCGTACTGTAAATAGCTGTCTCTCGATCCGACTTTGGCACAGATTATGCATTGAGAATTGTTTACTTCCGCGAGGTTCAGCGCGGCGATGTTACCTTTTGCGTGGGTTCATTTACTCGATGTCGTGTTTAATTTCGTTGGTGTGGAATTTTGTTCAGTCGAGGTTGACTCTTTTGGGTAAGTGCACGTGTCTGGCGCTTCTTGGATTTATATATCTGAGGTGGAGGACGCGAGGGTAGTAATAACTTACGCGTCTTAATAAAACTCAACAAAGAACATGGTTTATTTAAGGATGTAACACCAAAAACTTCTCTACAGTAAAAGATGTTGAGCGGTCGAAAAGCACAACCGCTCAAGACGCTTGCTTCAAACCGAATGCCGTCAATGGTTCCTTCCCAATCCGAAGGATACGCGTACCACGTGCAAAAATAAGAAAAATCCCGAGTCCTGAGACAGGGGAGGTTTCGTCGCCTGGCAAAGTCTAAAGGCCACGAAACCTTCGGTGGAACTTTATTACCCTACCTGGTCTTCTGCTTCGCTCGAAGTCCAGCGCTACGCGCGCTACATATCCTCGTGGTATTTAAAAAGGGGATTACTACGGAAGCATTCTGCGATAGCAATTACAATCACATCGTGCCCGATGTCGAACGAACCCCAGATTCCGATTATAATGGAATCAGTTCGTTTCGCCGCGTCGTTACCTATCATTTCTAGCCGTTCAACTTATTTTTCCCGTCCCGCGATTCCTCTCAATCAGCCTGAAAATACGATTGTGAAGGCGACGTCATTAAACGAAGCTTGCCTCGATACAAATTGTACCGGAGCGAGTACTCGGTATTTTCCTCGTCGCCTTTCATTGGACGCTGTTCCATCTGCTTCTTCCATTTGTAGTTTGCTTTCAATCCAACATTTCCGGCTCATTCACGAAATACGTACTCGTCGGACGCATTAAGAAATTCTCTGCGTACCTCTAGATATAACAGCGTACACAACGTATTCACATATTTATAATCCATACCGTGCACATGGATCCCAGAACTATTTCAGAGTTATCATTGCATTCTTGTTATTCTTTCCATTAATATGAGACAGTTTGAATATTATGGTATTCTTAAAAAAACTCAGGATTATTATCCACGGATTTGCGTGTCCCATTGTGTTTTACATAAGGGAGGCCGGGGCAAAGTGGGGCGGAAAAAGTTTGAATTCGAATAAAATTTTTCCCTTTCATTAAAAATGTTTGGAAATAGATTTATAATATAATTAAAACATTACTATTGATAAATGACGAATAGCAATACTTAAAATAAACTTAGAGTATATTAAAAATCAACTTGAAGGAAATGATGCAAGAGGTATCACTTTACCCCACATGTGTGTTTATAAGCTTCTTATAAACACGCAGAAAAAATTTGGAGTTAAAATAACACATTTAAGACTCATTTTTCCAAAAAGTTAAATCGAAAAGAAAACCAATTGGAAGTCTCTAAAACTTCATTTTTAATTTTTTAAATGAATTTCCATTTTTCGATATCTGAATGTGCATAATTACCATTGTGGTATTACACACATTTATTACGTCACCAAAATTTGTAAATATATTCTGTTGTTAATGAATAAATTAAGAATGCTCATTTTACCCCGAGGTTCGCTTTGCCCCGGCCTCCCCTATCTATTCTTACTAGCATTTCTCACACACTTTGACATACGTTACCATAATGCGAAGCTTGTCATACGGATCTGTACACATGAACCAGTAAAGCTCTCGTCAGACTAGCTCATTTACCTCAACAAGATCCTCAGTCTAGACACAAGGGACTTTCCTCAATGACTCGGCGGTTCGTTAACTTCTCTGCCATCTTTCATCCCCATGAATATTTGCTCGGCTTCGTCCTACGTCTGTCCCTTCGTTAACAGGACATCAGTCGTCGCGTTTGATCCTCTTGCGGCGTAACAGGCGTTCGGGTCTGGCCCCGTGCCCCCTCCCTGTTCCTTTTATTCCACTCCTTTATTAAAACGATATCGGTAAACGTCTTTACACGGAAACGTACTCCTAAATGGATGTTAAACTCCATTCAGAAGGGATAATGGGCCGTTGGCGGGTGTCGAGGCATCGAAGAGCTGCGTCGTTCTTCGAGCAGTCTCTCTCAGACCGCTTCCCCCTCCCTGATTGGGACGATTGGGGGAAAAATTAATTAGTCGCTTGGACCGATCGTTATGCTTCGAGCAGAAGATTCACCGCGGCCGTCTCTGTTTCCCTTCCACCTTATCGTCTTTATTTCCTACCTCTGTCTCGTGCTTCTTAACGACGCCCCCTTTCACCCCCCTCGGCTCCTCGTATTTCAATATTCAACGCGTCCGCCCCTCCCGAGGCAAACTCTCCTCGTCCCGCCTTCGTTATAATATTATGCGCGATATTTCAGCGATAAGTAATGAGCGTGTTAATTAAAAGGTCTGAATCATTTCGGTCGATCGGATGCTCGCGTAACCTAATTGACCCCCAGCCCGCACTTATCCCCTTCCTTTCGTTCCGTCCCGTTTGGTTCGCGCTCTTTACGCGATGCTCTACCACCCGGGCAAAATAATTATACCGAGCCTTTTCACTTTTCCGCCACTCGTTAGCTCGCGATTTGCCAGGTTGAAACGGGATACGCGAGAATGATAATTGAGTTTGCCGGCCGGGACCGCGCGTCTCTCGGCGTCGCGAAAATTTCCGCCGAAACCTTATATTCCCCGTGTGCCGGGGAGAAATTCAAATTACAGCGGCGGAAACGTTCACCGGCAGTCCACTGTTTCGCGCGATCCCCCTTTCCGCGTTTACATTCATTACTTGGGCGCCGATGGCGTCGTTCAGCGAACACCCTGGGAAAACCTATCCTACATTGCTAAACACACCGTCCAACTGGGCTCTCCAATTTTTTTTTTTATCTGCACGTCTCTTTCCCCCGTACGTCACAGGACCGTGTAACTCTGGGAATTGGAGTAGATCAGAATAAACAGTAGGATACGTAGCTGAGAGATTGCTAGAGCATGGGGTTGCGAATAGATACGACAGCTTGATATCGTGAAGCATTAAGCTACGTTCTCACATGCATGCACACCCTGCGATGTTAAACACACTTGAGGCGCCTCTTGATGCCGCGCCACCTTGCAAAGGCAATCCTCGTCAAGTGTATCCGCACGAGGAAACGCGGCTTCGGAACTTACCTTGAATAATACCTCGAATAACAAGTTAAGGGGTCCGAACATTTCGACCCGCCGCGCTCTCTGATAACACATTAATCCCCGAGGCGCTGGAGCGTTCACGGAGCACGTGTTTTCAATTTGCGCCACGGCACGGTTTCCAATTCGCGAGAAACGATCGACGGACCGTAGAGGCGATGTAGAAAAAAGAGGAATAAATGGGGGAAGAAAGTGGGAGAGGATTTTGCGGGGAGCACGGTGGCTGGGTTCGATGGAATAAATTGTACGGCACACCGGTGACTTTTCCATTTCCTTCGCCGCAGGAAATTGAAGAGCTCGGTTAAATGTTATCGGTGTATCAAGTTGCTCGAATATTACAGCGGCAGTTTAGGCGACGTGGCCCTCGGTTTTCGGGGCAACGGGTGGGCCCCAACTTTTTCGGCGGTTCCATGCGAACGTCGCGGTCAACGATTGCCGATCAATAACGAGCCTCGCGAAATTGCTCCCCGACGATCTTAATGAACACGAGCGACCGTTCGTGACACACTGTCGATCCGAGGGTTGTTCGACTGTCTTCTGCAAATAAAACCATAAAAAAGCTTCGAAAAAGTAAAAAAATTACGCCAAGTATATGAAATCAAATAAAGCATAAAAGAATAGAAGATAATAATAATTAGTATATAAAAAAAGATGTGAAATCAAAATGAACTGCAAGTACATAAAGATGCTTTCCAACTGCGCTTAAGATGACACAACTACATATAGACAGTTCAAATACTGTGTTCATACATTCCATTACCCATATCGCGGACATTTTAATAATGCGAAGATAAAATGTAACATCTAGACATTTGCCTAGATGTACGCGGCCTGGAAGTCATATACTAGGCGTGGCCAAGCAAGGTATTCTCAGATCATCAATACGCATACCTTCCCTCTCGCAGGCTCTCACATAATTATTATTTTTTGTGATTTATTTGATAATACTTTTTTTCGTCCTCGACTTTTGTATGTATGTACTTGGCGTATTGTTTTTACTTTTTCGAAGTTTTTTATGGAGATCTCACTTCTTTTCACAAAGATAATTTGCATAGGGAAAGACTTCAGATAATTTAATTCGGTAATATTATAACTTACAAAATATCACGGGACAGAATTAAGGACAAATCCAGTCACAGCATCATTTTACGCTTCGATTATCTATATATACATAAAATCCTCAGTTTAGTTACAAATAAAAGACAGTTTGATGATATTCAAATATGTCGCAATTCAAAATTCGGCAACTTACCTTGTGTTTGAGACTGCATTTTGGTTGAAATTCAATGGTCCAACGATACATATTTGTAAAAACACGTTTATATCTTGATTATAACTTGACGGTGAGCTGTCAAAATTTGGAGTAGATTGCATAGTGAAGATAGATAATCGGGTGCATCCGTCGGCGGAATCGATATCTCGTGAAAATTCATCAGCTTCGCGAAAGCATAAATGGAGCGAAGAAAATACAATCTTGGCCTCCACGATATATTTATCTCGCGAATGGTTATTTGTCCGCCTATAATCGGATTATTCCACTGGAAATATTTGAGACTCGATACGTGTACACTATTCTGTATTTACTGTGCACCGGAACACGCCTGAATTTCAAATGTCGATTTTCCAGCAGGCGGCGGGGCCGTAATGACAGTTTTATGCACATGTTATTTCCATATCGTAAACCGCACACCACGTCCTATCATTTGATAATAATGATAAAACGGTGACCGTGCCAGCAGCTAACAGTTTGCCACTAATGGCACGGTCACGAAACACGTGTATTTCCTGTATTATCTTCGGACAGTGACAAATTTCGTGAATCACGCTCGCGGCATTTCAGTGCAGCTGAATGGAGGCTTGATCGAAGCTGGTTGTCGACGACCTCTTCCGTTCTCCAGGCCGAAAATCGCCGAGGATCTCGGTGCTCCGGCGGAGTTTCCACGCGTTCATCGAAACCCCGTAAAACACAAACAGCGGGGCTGGTAAATACGTTAAGACACCGCGTGCTCCGGAGAAATCTAATTAACTCGGCGTAACGTTCCACACACTTTGTTGTAATTTTCGCCTGAAAGGGCAGTGTCGCGGCGCTGCGAAGCTTTGCCCGCCGAAATCCATTAAGCATACAGGGCACGTAAGTGGCCACACTCCGTCAGAAATTTCGTACGTCCCCCGTAACAGCCGGTGGCCCTTAGCTCGAACTCAAACAAACGTGGCCGGCGAAACGCGCCTTTCCTTCTTCCCATTTCGTTTGAAACAACGTTTTCGCTCCGGCCGCGCGTTAACGCACTCCGGAAATCCAGCGGTCGTTCCCTGCCCTCCGTGGCCTGTAAAAGGTTTTCCATTCGGGCTCCATTTAAAAGCAATCTTCCGATTTTTATGCCCCCGCGGAAGCATATTCTACACAAGCGCGAAGTGCGATCTTGAATTGGATCAGGGGCGGTAAAATAACGTCGATGCGAATATACGAGGGGACTGTTTCCTCTTTTCCTGCGCCGCGATATCAAGGTACACCCTGGCTGCATACGCTGTGCTACGGAAATGTGATATTTCAGAGGGCGATAAGATCACTCGGTTGTAACCCTGGGGTGCAAAAACATTGGCTAGGGCTCCGCTGTAGGGCACGGGCTCAAAAATCTGTTTCGTGCTTCGCGCTCCTTCGCGTATCTTTATGGTCGAAGAAAATGGGGGGTGGTGTCATTTCGGAAGCGTGGGCGAGTTTTGTGGAAAGGTTTGTTGACTGTTCGCCAACATTGCAGCTGACTTGTCGGCTGGAGGAGAGAATAAGGGGGTGGGATGAGGTGCGCAGGGGTAGGGAGGCAGAGGGATGAGGAGCTCGGCGGGTGTTTGGGTGGGTGAAGAAGGTAGGGGTTGTGATATGCGAGGGACACGTTGAGGGTTAGAAGGCAGGGGTGGAATCGATTGTGGTAGGAGTAACTGCGGGGAAGGAAGCAGCGATGAAGTAAGGGTGAGGTGGCCTTAAGAAGTATTACAAAATAGTACTTCAAAATGCTACAAGGAAGCTTACTCGAGTCGTGCACCCTGTGACGCCTTTCCCCTATCTCGCGTATCTTTAATTCCCGCCAATAAACCGCCTGTGAACGGTCTCGAGTCCCATTCTCGACAAGTCGCCCCGTTGCGAGTCGGAATATCGGGAAGCTAGCGTACACGGGGATGGCCCCTCCGATCGAAGAAGGGAAACGCGCGGGTCCCAGCACTTTCCCCGCGGTGATTCGATTCGCCGCGCGCAATCTTGCCTCGAAACGGTAAGGCGGTGGCCCGTGTTCCTCCCCCGACAATTGCTCCTTCACCGAGTCGGAAGTCCGTGCCCCTTCGTCACCCCCGTCGCGTGCACGCCTAAAACTTCCTAGACGAGATTAATGAAAGTTCCCCATTAAAAGAATGCCCTGTGTGTTCCGTTGAAAAGCTGCCACGGTTATACGGCCGCATTAACGTTGGAAGAGTAATGCCGCAACTCTGAAAAGTCTGCGAGCTCACATTGAATGGCTAGACGGCCGGCACAAGGGCGCTCTTCAACTCTATTCACGCGTTTCGCTCTCTTTTCACGGGGTCCCTTCGTTTTCTCCGGTTCCATCGTCCGTTTCTTTCCACGTCTATCGCTCCCTCTGACCCTTATCCGTTTTTCGTTATCATAATCCTACCACCGCGGCGGCGAACCGGGCCGGAGCCTGTGGAGCGCGGAGGGTGGCGGCGGACGGTCGCGAAGGTGCACGGGATTAACCGAGGCTTGATTATTCATCGTGGCCAGCCGTCACGCTCGGGGATAATGGAACCCTCGCGGCGAAACTGTGTAGAATAATGCAGCAGAGCGGGATGCGCATTTTTGGTCCGCGAGTTGTTTTGGCCTGTTTAAAATATACGCCGTCCGACCTCGATGCCTCCGTATCTCTCCTCCGTCTGGCTCCGCGGGCGACAAATATTCCTGCGCCGCAGCGTTAATATTTTCCGAACGATGCGTGCCTCTCGAGCTCCCTCGGTACAGAGAGCTGAGGGCTGAAAGCTTGGAACCGTTGCTTGGATCTAGAGACGCGGTAGCGTCTCGAAGCCAAGTACATGTCTCGACACCCTGTATACGTCGATTGGCGCTACCGCTATCATTTACTCGCCGCACGGCTATTCCAACCTAACCTGAAACTTATTTCATTAATATCTCATCACGCCAGCAATATTTCCTAAATTTAAAGGCACTTTTCTGATGTAAACCGCATATAAGTTTTTGAATAAGACCAAATTCAATAAAATCGGTCCACGCGTGACGGAGATATCGTAATATCGTCTCATGGATCTGTCGGAAACGGTAAGATTTTTTTTTCTTCTCCAAGAAAATTTTCGTCAGTATAATACGTATATACGCGTTACACGCACACCTTCAGCCTAAACGAACTAACACATGTTTCGTTCGTTAATCGCTATCTTCACTATGCAAACCACTCCAAATTTTGCCAGCTTACGGTCACGTTATAACCAAATTATATAGATAAGTTGTCAAAAATTGAGATGCCATGTGTTTTTACAAATATATAAATTGTACCATTGAATTGCAACCAAAATGCAATTTGAAACACAAGGTAAGTTGCCCAAATTTGGAATACAACATGTTTGTATATCATCAAACTGTTTTTAATTTGTATTATATTACTGGAACTAGTATACTGGAACTAGTAAAACTGCTAAAAGTAATTTTAAAAGTAAAAAAATACGCCAAGTACATGAAATCAAATAAATCACAAAACAATAGAAGATAATAATAATTAGTATATAAAAGAAAGATGTGAAATCAAAATGAGCTGCAACTGCATAAAGATGCATTCCAACTGCGCTTAAGATGACACAACTACATATACCCAGCTAAACTGCTGTGTTCATACATTGTGTTCATTCCATTACTCATATCGCGGACATTTTAATTAACCCATAAAAAAGAATCCCATTTAAAAAGATTGTCGTAAATTCATAGCTTTACAAAATTAAAGATATATAAAAATTGCGCCAATTATAACAATGGCTATTTATACAAAAAAAAATGTATTAAATAATATTAAGCAGATATATTTTTATACAAATAAATATTTTAATACGAATAAATATTTTATTGAAATATGATTTGATAATACTCTTTCAGTCCTCGACTTTTTCGTGTACTTGGCGTATTTTTTTACTTTTAAAATTACTTTCAGCAGTTTTACTAGTTCCAGTATACTAGTTCCAGTAATATAATACAAATTAAAAACAGTTTG
Source organism: Andrena cerasifolii (assembly GCF_050908995.1). Lineage (NCBI taxonomy): Eukaryota > Metazoa > Arthropoda > Insecta > Hymenoptera > Andrenidae > Andrena > Andrena cerasifolii. Next base: position 9,228,615 of record NC_135120.1, on the reverse strand, counting down.
ATGATGTACAAACATGTTGTATTTCAAATTTGGCCATCGCTATTACCGTCACGCCAAAAGCCACCCTTATCCCGTCGATTGAGGACGACTCGAGAACTTTGCCGAATAGATGATCCCCGCTCGGCTGAATGCCCCCCGAAATCGACGAGCCCCAGATATCTCGATGAACATGATCCTGCAGCAAGACTCTCGTCGTTTCCCATTCGCGACGCCCAGCCCGGAGCAACGCGGATCCGTGGATGATAACTCCGGGGGCAGATACCGCAACCAGATGGTATCGATAACTTCCAGCCAATGAAACCGAGCGTGTTCCAGCGTCCAGCCACGAAATTAGCCCGCGCCCGTCGATAAATTTCCGGGAATCCCCGGCTATTAGACCCGGAGCCATGCATCGACGTGTGCACGCCGCTGCGACGGGATAATTTGCTTGCTTTGTTTCGGGGAGCGAGCGGGATGTAAATAGAGCGGGCGAAATTGAGGGTGGAAGGTGGAAGGAAAGACACAGAGGCAGATAGCGAGGAGAGAGGAAGGGGGCGGGAAAGAAGAAAGGAAGAAAGCGGTGGTGAAACGAGGGGTTGCCCTGGGTCCCGGCGAGAGCTGCGTAGCCACTCGTATATACCACCGCCAAAAGCCAATAGGATTCTACGAGCAGGCGGGCGAGGTGAGCGGAAAGCGCGCGGCGGGGATGAAAAGAGAAGGGGAATGAAGTAATCCTGGGTGTTGCCACGGAAAAAAAGAGTGGAAAAAGGGGTAGCAAGCGTGGCAAGGCTGAATGGCTCGGTGCATTTAGGATCACAATTGAGTGGAGCCGAGCTGCAACCACCGTTCGTCAGGCTTGTCACGGTTCAAAGGATGAAAACTGTTCCCGTCGCTTAACGCTTTCTAATTCCTCCCGCGTTTTTTACGTTCCCGGGACAACAATGGTCCGCGACCGCGGTGGCGGCCTCTAATTGCTCGACGAATTATCATCCCGCGAACGGATCGCATCGAGTTCCGTTCGTCGCGTATTACCTGCAATTGCTTCATGCTGTTTGCTCCCCCCATTTCAACTGTCCCGAATGGGGCTTCAACAAAGGGCAATACGATTACGTACTCGACTCTAAACGCCTGTAGGTGCACGGTGGAAGGAACGTGCTTACCTCGCGGGACACCTCGCACAGAAAAAGTCGCCGAAGGACGCTTTATTGAATACTTGCCACGGTGGGGGGTGGAATAACCATCGAATCGCGTTCTGCATCGTATCCATCTCACCGCCTTGATACTAAGTGTATCAGATACAGCGATATCGATGGCCTGCACCGGCGGCCGCGTGCCCGTGCGCAAAAACAATTTGATTGACTCATTGCGAATTCGCGGGCACCGCGGTCTAGCAAATGAAGCGTCCCGCGGATAACACGCCGCTGTTTGTTTTATTAATCAACGCATCTGTCGCGGCAGGGTAGTTCCGCGACGTGTCATCGCGTGGCGGAATCTGGTCGCGAGATTAACTTTGCTGATTCATCGGGCGCTAGAACCCGACGCGGTCCCGCGATCCATTCGCGCTTTAATCGTTCCATTGGCGCGTGAAACATCTCGTTATTCACGACCCGTTGGCTCGCCAGTATCAGACATATTCCGCCGGGGCGGACCGGCCAGGATCGCGGTCCGCCGACGTACATCGCCGCGTCGCCACGCTCCTTCCGCTTTACGATCGCGCGTAACGTGTGACGCTCTTCTCTGCGGTCATACTCATCCGGGGAATAAAGGATGTTACGGGAACGCTCGGCCCTCTCCTTTATAAAGTAATCTCGCTTCCATCGCGGCGCCGCTGACTCTTTATAAAACGATTCCACGGAACCCCTGAATTTTCATTCCCCGGGTAATCGCCTTCTGTTTCGCTGCCTCTGCTGGCGATGCTCGTTCACTCGGCAACGCGAGCTGCATGCGTCTGTAGTCTGTGGGTGGATGCGGTGGAATCAAGTAGAGTTCCCTGGTATCTGGTCGGACATAGTAGATTCATGGGTTTGAAGAAGGGATTTCCTGAGAATTTCAATGAGAATTAGTAAGTCAGGTGTAATAGACAGGTGGGCCGACTCAGCACCTTTACCCCAGCGATTTTGTGTGCCGATTTCTGTTTGGTTCATCTGGTCGTCGTGATAAGAAATCCATGTACGCATGCATTTATGTGATTGCAGTAGTAGAGCTTTTAGTAGTATTATGCGCGAAAAGTCAGCCTTTTCTGCTTGAGCGCCAATCCAGCGGCCGCCAGAAGAACCAGGACGAGAAAGTCACACATTCTGAAAAGGAGTCGGAACACCTGTCTATTACACCGTGGGTGTAACGTATATTCACGCATAATTGAAGGGCCCTTGTATGAAGAAAATATCGGAAAATGTTCTACGTGCCAATGTTAAACTACAGTATAGAATTTGATTTTTTGGCACTTACAATGTTTTCTACGAGAACTCTTCAATTGTACGTAGGTACCTAGGTTTGGAGATCAAGTAGAATATCAGCATTCAATGGCATTCAGTACTAAACTACCCTCCTCTATCTTTCTTTGAAAAGGTTGCTTTAGGTTACGCATATTACAACTATCATCTAGCAATAGTACCCTACAGTGCATACCAATGTTATGCTCGTGTAGCAGTTGACTTGATTTCCATTGAAGGAGCGGATTTAACCCCTTGCCATACCATTTAAATTCCGACGGCTGGCGCAAAATCAACATCAGAGGTGAGTCGCGCGTCGAACCATTTCACGGTTCGGCTCAGCGTCGGAAGTTGTCAATCGCACACGTCTTACAAGGGAAGAGCCCCAACCTTAAATTCAAAAGATTCTAAGACTTTGTGAGTATGTAGGGGATTTCCTCCGGAATACAACGCATTTTTTGTTTACTGCCCAAATTCATTTCTTTGGAGAAATTAACCCCCGAAAATTCGGCTATTTTCTGATTTTATTTTGTAACTCGCGATCTATAAGATATAGGGGAGACCGGGGCTAAAAGTTCCGGGGGTAAGCTGTTCCGACGGCTCTATCTTCGAAATAAAAAGAGCGTTGTACTTTAAATTATTTTTTCCGCGTGAGTTGATCACGCCATTCTCTCGCCCATTTTAATTGCGTCCGCGACAGCGAATTGTGTGGTTGTAAGCAAGGACCTATTAGTCGCGTACCAGATAGGTAAAAATTTTTCTATCATTACTTTTTGGTCTATTTCAATTATTTAACGTCGATATTATAGATTGAATCGTTCTTATGGATCAAATGACATTTAAGAACATGGTGTAATAGTGTTTATCGTTTGAATACATGTATAAGCAGAATAGTCTTTGAAATTGCTACATGTGTCGGTAGGGGCTAGTTGTTACCGTAAAAACTTGCCCCGCCACAAATAGGTCTGTGAAGATAGCACCCCCAAATTCGATTTTTTAAAAAAACTCAACGGCATTCGTTTGTTCATCGTATGCCCATGTTTGCCCATAAAAAAATTTCGTTTGCCCACCCTACAAAAAAAGTTATGAACAAAATAAAAAAATTGTCTTCATCATCCACGATGAATGCATTTCAATTTTTTAAAAGAAGGATACGAATATACCCGACCTGGCCACGTTTGCCCACTCTCAGATTTCATTTGCCCACCCTCCAGAATTTAAATAAAAAATAAAAACCTCGAAAAGAAGGGTACAGGTGAAGCGATCGCGTTAAAGTTCGATTTTTCTGGAAAATATTATCAAAATCGTTCTTTCAACGATGCAGTCCGTTAGTTTAGATGTAGAAGAGATTTGCCCATGCATTAATTTCGTATGTCCACCCTTCAGAATCGAATTATTAATGAAGATAGCCAAGAAGGGCGGTACCCGTTGAAGCGATCGCGTTAAAGTTCGATTTTTCTAGAAAATATTATCAAAATCGTTCTTTCAACGATGCAGTCCGTTAGTTTAGACGTAGAAGAGATTTGCCCATGCATTAATTTCGTATGCCCACCCTCCAGAATCGAATTATTAATAAAGATAGCCAAGGAGTGCGTCGTTGGAAAGAATTCGAAAGTATCGCAGACATCTGTTTACGTTTCGACAGTGGCACTCGGCGCTGCTACCCTTAGGGTATCAACACTGCGTGTCGTCATCGAACGTGCCGAAACGTAAACAGATGTCTGCGGTACCCTCGAATTCCTTCCAACGACGCACGAAAGTCAGTCGGTCTACAGAGTTCGGACGCAACTCTTGCGAGACCGTGCATTCATTTACGGTTTGTGAAGTGACTGTGAGATTATATTATTTTCCGTTGTGCGATATCATTGCGGTAATTAGTGAAAAATGACTAGAAAACCACTCTGGTGTTATTCTGCACATGCTGCAGATGTGTGAAAAGTGTGAAGTGTTCGATGAGTGATACAAATTGAAGTGTCGTTCGAATAAAGTGAGAAAGAAGTGTGTGCAACATTTCTTGGATAACAGGACACCACACACCTTTAACCTTTAAGGTAAGAACAATCGATTTTGATAATTCATTCGGAAAAAAAACGAACGGAAAGGTATTCGGTTCAACGAGTACCGCACTTCTTGGCTATCTTTATTAATAATTCGATTCTGGAGGGTGGGCATACGAAATTAATGCATGGGCAAATCTCTTCTACATCTAAACTAACGGACTGCATCGTTGAAAGAACGATTTTGATAATATTTTCCAGAAAAATCGAACTTTAACGCGATCGCTTCAACGGATACCGCACTTCTTGGCTATCTTTATTAATAATTCGATTCTGAAGGGTGGGCATACGAAATTAATGCATGGGCAAATCTCTTCTACATCTAAACTAACGGACTGCATCGTTGAAAGAACGATTTTGATAATATTTTCCAGAAAAATCGAACTTTAACGCGATCGCTTCAACGGGTACCGCACTTCTTGGCTATCTTCATTAATAATTCGATTCTGAAGGGTGGGCATACGAAATTAATACATGGGCAAATCTCTTCTACATCTAAACTAACGGACTGCATCGTTGAAAGAACGATTTTGATAATATTTTCCACAAAAATCGAACTTTAACGCGATCGCTTCAACGGGTACCGCACTTCTTGGCTATCTTCATTAATAATTCGATTCTGAAGGGTGGGCATACGAAATTAATGCATGGGCAAATCGCTTCTACATCTAAACTAACGGACTGCATCGTTGAAAGAACGATTTTGATAATATTTTCTAGAAAAATCGAACTTTAACGCGATCGCTTCACCTGTACCCTTCTTTTCGAGGTTTTTATTTTTTATTTAAATTCTGGAGGGTGGGCAAATGAAATCTAAGAGAGGGCAAACGTGGCCAGGTCGGGTACATTCGTATCTTTCTATTAAAAAATTGAAATGCATTCATGATGGGTGATGAAGACAAATTTTTTATTTTGTTCAGTCATTTTTTATGTTTTATCGAAATCGGAACTTTTAGCCCCGGCCTCCCCTACAAATAAAGTTTCACGACAAAAGTTGCTTCTTTTAATTAGGACTATCATTTGTTAACTTGCAGATCTTAAAGTTCGCGAGTTATAACACAAAATCGGAAAATAGCCGGAATTTAAGGGTTCAATTTCACCCCCTTAGAGTGAATTTCGGCAGCAAGCAAAAATTTCGTTGTAATCAGGAGGAAATCCCCTGCATAGTCACAAAGTCTCAGAATTTTTTGAATTTCCGGGTTCGGGATCTTTCCTTGTTAGCCCCGTTACGCAGTTCCAACAAAGTTGCCGGCAACTTGGGTAACAGGGCTTATAATGTGTAAATACATATGTATGCGGCCAGGAATAACTAAGACGAAAAGACATCGGCGAAAAGTTTACGTTTCGCCCGATCGACGTACCACGGGTCTCACCCGATGTTGTAGGCCAAGGGGTTTAAAATGCATTTCCCTAAAGTCAGGTCACTCTAATTGGTTCGCGATGCTCCCGCCGTGTTTACTTATTTACGGTGTGCCGAGCTCCAGGTAAAGAGGGTTACACGAGCCCCGATAGTGTCTTTCTAGCCTCCTAAGAAATGACAAGGCTGCGCCGGAGATAGGCGTGTTTCTGAATTAATTCTGATAGAGTAGATGCGTCTTGTAGCCTCCCGTTCGGTGAACCTGAGTGCTCGTCTACCGACGGGGTCTTGAGACTCTTTCCTTCGTACCTTTATCTCAGTACCACTCATGATTTAACGATGCGCGCGAGGTTTCGTTAACAAGGGAACTCTCTTGCAGGAAAGTTTAACAGTGTCCGAAAATTCCTGAGGCACCCGATACACTCGTGCCTCGAGTCTACCTTACACGATTTCTCAGGAACCTGGCATCGGAATGGTGATAACGTCCGCCCCCATTTTTCCTCGCTTCCCGAGCCACGTAACAGAATCCCACTGCCGTTACTCTTAATTAGGATATCCCCCTTAAATGACGTTCCGCCCGCGAAGTAGAAAATCGCGGGGCATGAATATTAACACCGCCGTTTACATTAAACGTTGCGCAACGAATGAACCCCGTCATGAATTAAATTAATTGAGTTACGAAGATTAAAATGCAAAAGCGTTCCTATGTAAATCTGTCGCGGAGAGCGACGCTCGTTGGTCATGTTTCTTTCGCCATCTTTCTCACGAGCGTGGATTCAATCGGCACGCAATGTTTAACCGTCGCCATGAATATTATTCGTAATATAAATTCCACTTACGTGCCTCGCCATCGGTTCTTCCCCGGCCGGTCGCCGTACGGCTGAACGAAATTTTCACGCGTTAGTAGAGAGTCGCTAATGTCGCGTCAGATCGTAATCACGCGCTATTAACGGATTACCGTGGCGAGGTATTAACTGAGCCACTCGATAAATCGATGTACTGTCCAGGCTATGCGTACAATAAATCCGTTGTCAAATGGACCCCTTGCTCTATCGTTTACACGTGATTCCGCGGTAATTAATACGTGGATTCTAGTTGGGGGTTTGTTAATATGAATACTCGTCAGAATGTCAGGTTTTTATGCGCAGGTCGTAAATACGGAATGGCTACTCGCGCGAATCTACACGCGCGATTTCATTAAACAGAAAAACAAATGAGATTTTTCAACTTCAAGATCCATTGTCTTCATGACCGTACAATTTTCATCCCGACCCTTTCCTTCGGTGTCGCCGTTATAATTTCAGCGATATTTACATGGATCGATTAAAAGCATCCTGCATCGCCCCCATGTAAATCACCAAAATGAATGGCTGTGTCGACGGGGGTGTCAGCTTTCCGTTATTAAGTCTCCCTTGTCCCCTGTGCGCACGGTTAGACCGCAAGTACTAATTAACCTCGCCACTGCGCTGATCCCCCGATATAATTGATCGATTGTTTGCCACGTAATCGAGAACTCGCGCCGAATCTTAGCGAGAATTTGTTGTTAAGTAATAAGACCGATGCTGGCCGAACTTTTCTTTCGGTTGTACACTGGCCAACGTTTCGAATAAAATCGCTCGGCGCCGCGATACCGCCCCGCAACGGGTAGTTAAAAGTAACAATGCGTTGTTTGCCTTTCCCTTTGTTCCTTTTTATCGGGAATCTAGCCCGCTGCAAAATCGCTCTATACAAATTGGAGTGGTGTTTAAAAATCTGCCTTTGCGCGATGTACCGAGTGTTGACTTACCCGCAATTTCCAGGGTAGAATGGAACAACACGACAGTTACGTATTCATGGGGCACGATATTCTGACATTTCCTTGGGCGTGCAATTTGCTTCGCCTTTTAAAGAGCGCTTTCAGGAATTCAATAGATGTCAAAGACTCCTTTGAACGCTTCATGGGGTGGAAACTATTTTTATGATGCGCGGCTCGCGTAAAGTGCTATTCTTAAGTAGACTTTCTTAAGTATAGATAGAAAGCACATAGGTTCGAAAGCTAATTGCTGCTGAGGTATTCCCTTAGAGACTAGAATACTAGAGTTAAGCGTGTCAGCGACTTGCGAGTGGCCTCGGAGTGAATACTCAATGAGCCCTATGATATATGCACAAGCTGTGAAATTCGAGGCTCGCGAAAGGTGCAATAAATAAAGCAAGATCTATTCCTATTGGAATAACGCAGCAGGCAGTGCCATTAAAAAGTGTCTCTAAAGAGTCGAGAAAGGTTGCTAATAAGCAAGGCGGAGGCCATTGTGGAAAAATCACAGACATTAATCCCTCCCCGAGGGAGACAGAGGGCGGGAATCGCAGCGAAGTTGCCTTTATTCGCTCAGGATCCGAGCTAATTGTTAAACTATTTTCAACGGGCGTGATTAAAGTCACGACGCTATTCTGGAAAGATGTCGGCGTAATTCGTTTTGCCGAGCGTTGCCGCGGGGCTGCGGTGTAATCGGGTTCATTTAAACCCAGTTTACGATAAGGGTAGTTAACACTTAATGCGCCGGATAATGAGAGGCCATTCTTTATTATAAATGCATTAAGAACGCCGGGATCCCGAGAATGGAAGGCGCGATAACTGCAACCTCCCTTCGACTCATCCCTTCAAAAACACCACCGCTGAACAAACTTGTCCCACCCCCAACGATTAAACGTTGAACGCACAATTTCTCAGTGTGGAATCGTCGTTTCTTTACGACTTTCCTCAATGAACGTGTGAGAATTTCACGGTAAAATGTGGATGCTGGGCTCTTCTGGTGTTTCTTCGCATAGAACCTTTCCATCGTATCGCTAATTGGTGCTTGTCTCGAAACATTCTCTAACAGGAAACAATTCCCCAAAAGCTCAAGACACTCTCGAAACTCATACACTGTCTCCAATCAAACACAACCCACTCGAGCAACGAAAGAGCGTGCTCCAAGATCGAAATCCAGTGGTAGAGCCCAGTGTTTGGTCAGCCACGCTTCTCTGCTCGCGCAGTCATTCGGCGGCTCCATACTAGGGCTGGGACTATTCGAATAATTTAATATTCGAATATTTTACAAGTATTCGAATGCTACGAATAAACTTCGAATATTTGAGTATTCGATTGTTATTATTAGAATATTTAAATATTCGAATACTATGCGAATATTTCAGTATTCGAATAGTATGATGTGAATTATAAATCAAGTTCTTTAGGTTCATTTTTTTACAAGCTTTTATTTAGTTTCAGCTGTGAGTTCCTTAATTTTCCAGGGTGAAATCTTGTAAGCTAATTTTGACCCACTTCAACATATCCGATCTGTTTGAAACTTTGCATATATAAGGTGGATGTCCCAATTTCTGTTCGTGTCCCCATTTCTGATCATTTCGTATTTTTCTTATTATTATATGCGTTACGTTTGTACTATAGTTGCATCAAAATAATTCTAAATTATTTAAACATTTACGCGAGTGTTGCACGAGCTTGGGGCAATACATACATCGCTATATTTCATGAGCAGAAATACGGACATTTAGAGCATTATATATTTAATTGCAAATTATTAATAGTTAAACATCTTGAAATATCTTTCTTAAATAGTTTTTGAATTGGTTGATTTATTATTAAAGAATTAATCAATTACTCTGCAAATTTTGATCACAAACAAATTGTTTACACCTTCTTTATGACGAGTTATCTTTTAAATGAACAGAAATTGGGACATTCACCTTACGTAGTCCGGATGATAATACAATATTTTCACGCGTTTATTTTTAGTCATATGAGGAAATTCTTCTCAGGCAGTCATTTGTACGGTATCAAAATTATTGGTTCTTTTTTAGTACATTTTAATAAAAGCTTGTTTTTAAAAAAAAATTGTACTATAAAGTATTTCATGCTTTTTAGTGAAACTATTGTATTGTCATCAGAACTATGTATCTGTGCAAAGTTTCAAGTTGATCGGATATGTTGAAGTGGGTCAAAATTAAGTCACAAGATTTCACCATGACAAACTAACGAACTCACAACTGAAACTAAATAAAAGCTTGTAAAAAAATGAACCTAAAGAACTTGATTTATAACTCACACAATTCTATTCGAATACATCAGTATTCGAATACTTAAATATTCGAATAGCATTTGGATATTTTGATATTCGAATGATAATCGTCAAATAACTGAGCAATTGAAGTATTCGAATATTCGAATACCAAAGAATTCGGTATTCAAATAATCCCAGCCCTACTCCATACGGGTAAAATCCAGAGTTATGCAAAATGTGATCTCATTACGTGAAAATAATGTGAAATCAATTACACAATTACATTTTAATCGTAATTTGTGATTTGTAATTAGATTAAATTTTGCCCAACTCTGGTCAAATGGCATCGCGTGTTTTCGCGTGAGAACAGGGAGGCGTAATTTTCGCGTGGATATCGTTAGAGGCGGAATCGCATTCCCTTGATTACATACTTTTAAAAAGTCGTGGACACCCCAGCCGGCGGACTTTTCAATCCCGAAAGCTTCGGGCCGCGTTTGTCGTGCTTGCGCTCGCAGGAGATTAGGTTGGCTCGGCTGATGAGAGCAACTCAAACACGTAGTTTTTAATGAGAGCGTCTGCGATGTGGCGTTCGGCGAAAGTGGAAATGGGATCACGCGGAGGATGTTTGATCTCTTCTGCATTCATACTTTTCATTCTGCAACCCTCCCTTTCTTTGATTCCCAACCACGGTATTGAATGGCGAGCCGGGCGCAGCCGGCCCCCGAAACGTTCTGCCGACGCTCGGAACGGGCTCGAACAATCCCCCGTAAATGTTATTCCGAATAATCTGTCGAAATTCCGTCGTGTACCAGCGAATACCAAAGCCGCGTGTTCATTAATTTGCCCGGTGATATTTTGGCAGGCTTGTGTTATTGATTCGATAACAACGGACGGTGCTCGAGAAGGATTTATCGTGAATGCTGATCCGTTGTTTGGGCTGTTAAGCTTGGTCGAGCCTTACTGCTGTGTTTAATTAATGCGAAATGCGGCGTGTAGACAGGTTGCACAGCGATGTGGATTACGATGAGTTGAGTGACACGGGGAACGTTGCTGCAAGGATTCTCGCGAGTTCCTTATTGAATAACACAAGGACAGTTTTCCAATTATCGTTCTCGAAATGATATTCCTAATATCACGAAGGTGTACACACGCGCTAGAAGTAGACTGATAAGTGGCTGCTCCCGTTCTTGGAGCTCACCCTGTCGACCGAGTCGATTCTTTCTCCCACTCGATACCAGTGTCTTAGCGTCTCGACTTAAGCTCGAGAGCACGATGCTTCCCGCGCACGAACTACATTGGATTTCTCTCCGCGGACGAAATACAAATGGGCGATACCGTGAATTTCGATGTCTCTGTCTCCCTGACCACCCCCTTAGAAGATTGGTGCTCCGTTTGGTCGGGAGGTGTCCACGGGAAGGCGGCTACGCTGCCGACCAGGTACGGCCTTCAAAGTGCTGCGCGTAATAGTCCCATAGAGTTCGTAATAGCCTCCAGATTGTTACGTCTATGAAATTTCTGCGGGCGGAGCGTGCACTTAAGCAGCCGGCCTCTAGCACGCGGACCAGGGTGAACAGCGATGAGGGGGTGGGACAGGGCAGATTTTCAAGCGCAGTTAAGGGAAATTTCTGCGCTGGAATGGTCGTGGGAGCGAGGGAAAATGTCGCTAAGAAGAAGGGGGTGCCGTTGTTGCCTCTGCACTGTGTACTGCGTCCTCGAGCTGTTGGCAATCGCTCAGGGAAGTTCGGTTAACCGATTGTTTTGAGACTGTGCAGATTTGTAGAGGACCTCAATAGAAGTATCCGGCAATTTTTCGTTTGCGCCCGTTGTCGGTCCTTCGGAGTGAAAGTACACCTTAAGGGGAGGTTCCGGTCTAAAAGTCGATTTTTTTTTATTTCATGTTACGAATGTTTAATCTTTTAGGAATACGCGTTTAAAAAGATTTGTTGAAATTCGTAAAATTCCCGAAGTTATAGGCACTTGAGTAGCGGAAACAGTGTTCTCAAAATGGTGGATCTGTATTTCCAAAATTTATTATCTGATTTGACTGAAACTTTTTTATTTCGAAGAATATACTTCTGGCTAGGGCGGATACCAGAAAAAAATACAAAAAATTGAAAATTTCTAATTTTCAAAGGCGTTGAAAGGATGAAAAATATAGGGAAAAAGTGATTTCAAACTTCAAATCTCGGTATTTTCTAAAAAAATGTCATTTTTGTATTTTTTTTCTGGTTTTCCCCCTAGCTAGAAGTAGATTCTTCAAAATAAAAAAAGTTTCGGTCGAATCGCATAATTACTTTTGGAGATACAGGTCCCACCGATTTGGATGAATTTTTTGACGCCTTGACTTTAACGACTCCCTACTGCCGTCTGCAATGATTAATTATAATACAAAAAATATATTTCTGTAATTTAAGACATCCTTAATACAATGCAAAAAGTCCCATCAAATTATATATAGTAGTTTTCCTGTAATTAATTCCTAAACATCACCTATTTCTTAGGGCTCTAGACCGGAAGGTCCCCTTAAAGATTAATATGTGATTTCCTACTTTCCCGTATATTTTCAAAACTGTAGCAGATATGAAAGAATAATTTCGATGAAAACTTAACGGCTTTTTATGCTCTATAAAAAATGTGCAATCAAATTGCTTAAAATTGGTAATTTAAAGTTTTATATAGCATAAGAACCCATTCAAATTTTTATATAAATTTTTTCTACCCACTATAGTTTTCAATCTGGAGAACCGAAAACGGGGACAAATGAAAAATTGCCTGATACTTCTATCGCGGTCCCCTACAAATCTGCACAGTTTCAAACAAATAAATCGTGTAATCGAGCATCTCTTTCAGCAGTGCGTTATTGTGTCTCGAGAGCGTCTCGAAGCAGAATAGCTGCGTAATTAATTACACGGGAATCGAATGCGACGTCACCGAAAACGTGGAGTTCTTTCATGTGTGAACAAAAGCTTGACCCTCCATGGACAATATTTCGATTCCAGCCTACATCCATAATGAAAAAGTGTTAGCAATTCACGAGGCGAAAGCAGGCGAAAGAATCGAGTATCGGGGTCGACGCTGACCCGATTCTACTGTACCAAGGGTTAAAAGGGTTAAAAGCGTACGCCCGTGTAGACTCGAAGAGATAGCGCAGAAGAGGAATCGATATCAGAAAAAACCTCGCTATATTGTTTCACACTCAACGCACACAGAGATACTCACTAGATAACATCATATTTTACCGCCAGCACTGGCTAGCCACTTTTACCTCTGTTCTTCGTTGCAAACGCCTCCGCATAAGATACGATGAATCGCTCGCAGCTTTTCACACAGTCTTCCCCGGACGTTGATAGGATAGTTTTTAAGGAGATTCATTTATTCGAGTCTGCGGGGAAGCAGCGTCGCCGCAAGCTTCTTAATTAGCGGGAAGTCTCGCGCGAGATATTGCCTGCTTTTACAAAGACGCGTATTGTTCCCTTTCGGGGGATGCTTTATTAGCTCGCGTGTTTGCGGAGCCACTGTAGGAAGCTTTCAGACCGGCAACATTTTCATTCATTAATTCTGTACGAGCACGGCTTGTTTCGTGCGTTAATGAACGCCAATTATCTACCCCAGGCATCGTTTGTTTAATTCTGGCGCGGAATGATAGAGCGCGCGGACAGCAGCCCAGAGAAAGTACGCGGTGTCTCGCGCGCCAGGAGGAATCGCCGAGTTTGACGTTTAATTTAAAAAAGATGCCGTTTTCGGGGAACAAAGGGCCGCTCGTAAATCACTCGGTTTTCATTATGCGTCCTCGCAGGACACCGGCACGCATACCGCACCAGCCGGGAAACACCGCGCGGCCAGGAAAATAGTCCTTAGCGACGGCAAACAATATCGCTGCCAAACTTATGACGGATTTGACTTTCAAGTCGAGTACCGGGTCGTTATGCAGAAGCACTCTCGCGAGGCAAGGGCGAGGATCATGCTCCTCCTCTCGCCCTCGCCGCCTCTGTCTCTAACACCCTTTAGCTACCCTTCCCTCTATACTTATTATACTACGTGACTGTCTCTGGAAAATGTTCTTCAATTTTACTCGACGCGGCTAACAGCGGGGAAAGATAAATAACCTTTTACGTAGCACGCTCCTCTTACCTTCCCTGCAAGGTGGCACGGGTGGGTCCCTCCGCCCCGGCTGGATGCTGGGGAACTTTCTCGCGCGCATAATTCGTGGAGAGAAATCTATCCCTCTGTCGCTTCGAGTAATATCGCAGCCGTGCTTCATCGTAATCGCGAGAAACGTAAATGTACCTTTCTAACCTGGCGCTCTTTTTTTTCTGTTTGTTCCAGGTAAGTTGACGCAGCGGAGATTTATTCGGGCATATTTCGCTGTCAGGGTACCGCCCTCCTTGGTGAGTGTATTGAATAATACCGTAGATTAAGATGTATGGTAGACACCGCGCACGTGCCTCGCGTGTACGTACTTTTTAAAATTCCGGCCATCGATTCGGCTGTCGATGATAACGTGCCCGTCGACAGCGGCACGTGTCCTCGAAGGGCGCGACGGAGCGTTGCCAGTGTGCTACTGGTCGAAAGGTATGGGTCTGGGGAGATTCTAGAGGAAGCGATAAACTTTCCGAAAAATAACGGAAGAATAGTTGCACCGTTGAATAAAGGATTACTTAAACCTGCTTCTCAGCCATTCGCTTAAGCATTCGAAAGTTGGGGGCGATGCTGAACTTTAGCAACCCCCATTCTCGCGAAAGAACTCGGCGTGAAATACAACGGTGGCTCGTCGGTCTGAATGACAACAAAGTGCCCGGGAAATATGGGCCTGCAACCACACCTCGGTAGCTCTGTTCGTTTTCCAATGCATCTTCCAAAGTTTAAACTACAGGGCGGATTGTACGCATAGAAATTCATGGGGCGAAGTTCGCGCGGCGCTCGTTAACGCGAAAGGAAAACGCGTTATTAAATAAAGTTCTTCTGTCCCGAAGTTGCCGACGTAATAATCTTCTCGCGCTAATACCCAGATTTAGTGTACTACATAATTATCGAGCGGGAAGCCGGGCTTATAGTCGTATATACGCGGGATCGTAGGGGATGCACCGTTACCTGCACCGTCGAACGTCATAACAGATAAGCGGGATCATCTAAGAGCAACAGCACCTGAAAGTATTGATTATGCTCTACCTAGCTTCGCCGCGTTTCGCGTGTCTCTTTTTCACCCCTCGCGCCGCATAAACGTCGCGACGCTACCGTGGCGTTTCGCGCGCGTCCGCACGCCCCCTTTGCTCGCCGTTAATTATTAATCGTTCCCCGTGAATTATAAAATACACGTCCGAGGGATCCGCGCGTCGAACCGAGGCCAGATTGGACTGGCGACGCGGGACGCGATGAAAAAAAACTTCGCAACCGAGCAATTCCAAACTTTCAATTGAATCGTTTATTTGATAACGACCGGCTCGGACACCCGTCGCTTTAGCGTTCCCGCTGATCAGACGCTGACGGCGGGCCAGTCGCGCAGCTGCTGGTTAATTTGTAACGATCACTCCCGGCCGTCGAGCTCGACGGAAATTTTATTTACCCGGGCGGAAACGATCGAAATCGGCTGAATCGAGATCAAACAGCCGAAACCTCTCCTCGCGAGCGGCGCAAATATTAGGGTAGCCTGTGAAGAGCTCGGCTCCGGCCAGCTCACTCGCGGCTCTATTGATATTCCACAATTATCGTTCGATGACTTCGTTCTGGATGCGAGCGAGCCTAAGCCTCCCCCTCCAATTACGGTGATTAGGAGCATCGCGGGTTACACCGTGACGATGCGACGAGGAGTCCTCTTGGGTGTACCAGTTGCCGCCGCAGAGCGCATCGAACACGATAATGCGAACGCTGAGGCGTCAAACGTCAATGGATGTCGCGCAGCTGCGAATTAGCGGTATCTCAAAACGCTCTAATTAACTCCGCCTAATGTTCCCGTCAATGGCGCGTGATTAATCGGGGGCCCTCTTCAGAAGTTGCCAGTCCGTGGTCGCTCGCGTTCCCATCGCGTCTGAATAACTTTCCTCCCCCGTGGATCGTCGATTGAAAACGCGACCGCCGATACACGCAGCGGAGGAATCGAGCCGCAAATATGTACTCGTTAATCGCCCCGCTCTATACAAGGTGCTCCCCGGAATGTATGAACTTTCCTGGCGTATCATATCCATTGCGATGCTCAACAAATGTCATGCAAGTAGTGCTCCTTCTCGAGAATGCTTTCCCGAGAATTTCTCGAGAAATTTTATAATTGCTTATTTCTTATTTCTCGAGAAATTATAGTATTTTACTTAAGTTTCTCGAGAAATTGTAGTATTTTACTTAAGTTTCTCGAGAAATTATAGTATTTTACTTAAGTTTCTCGAGAAATTATAGTATTTTACTTAAGTTTCTCGAGAAATTATAGTATTTTACTTAAGTTTCTCGAGAAATTGTAGTATTTTACTTAAGTTTCTCGAGAAATTATAGTATTTTACTTAAGTTTCTCGAGATATTATAGTATTTTACTTAAGTTTCTCGAGAAATTATAGTATTTTACTTAAGTTTCTCGAGAAATTATAGTATTTTACTTAAGTTTCTCGAGAAATTATAGTAATTTACTTAAGTTTCTCGAGAAATTATAGTATTTTACTTAAGTTTCTCGAGAAATTATAGTATTTTACTTAAGTTTCTCGAGAAATTATAGTATTTTACTTAAGTTTCTCGAGAAATTATAGTATTTCTCGAGAAACTTAAGTCTAGGAAAAATATTATAAATCTCATTTATTTTCGTAAATGAATGTATTCCTAGTTAATCGCGAACGTATAACCACATCTACAATTTATAAAACATCTTATTAATAACATTAGAACCTATATGAATTCCAATAGAAAATCACAGTACAGAAGATTCGATATTATTAACTGCTGAAGGTGCTCTTAAATTATTATTTAAAAATTTAGAAAAATTGTATACTGAATTAAGTACCTAATGACTTTCTTGTGGCTATTAAAGAAGAAATATAGAAAAGAGGGGATAAGTCTATCGTATCCCGTATCAAATTTTTGCATGATCCAGAATTTCTTCCAAAAGGTTTAAAAGACGCATTTATATATATATAAAATAGATATTAAACATAATTGGTAAATTTATTTATTTAATTCAAAATTTGTACAAAGCGAAACATTACTTTTTGGTTTTAAATTTTATTTCTAAATAGCAAAATGCGTCTAATGTAGCGTCAGCTAATCTATTTCTTTTTTGTGGCAAAATCTGTTACTGTTATATATATATAAAAAAAGAAATAGATTAACAATTTTTTGTGGCAAAATCTATTACTGTTATATATATATATATATAAAGAAATAGATTAGCTGACGCTACATTAGACGCATTTTGCTATTTAGAAATAAAATTTAAAACCAAAAAGTAATGTTTCGCTTTGTACAAATTTTGTATTAAATAAATAAATTTACCAATTATGTTTAATATCTATTTTTCATTTCCACAAGCTTTGTATAAATTACATAGGAATAATCATTTAATTAATGTTTTCTTGTGTGTTTTGATAAATATTATCAACATTATTCGAAAAATATAATTTTCACAATATTTTTTTCAATTTCTCTAGAATTCTCGAGAATTCTCAAGAAATATGATCTCATTTCTGATTTCTCGAGAAACAAAAAATATGGAGAATTCAGGAACACTAAATACAAGTGTCAAAGGACTTTTAACACAATGTTGCTCTGCATTGAGGTTTAGATTAGAGCTGTGATTAGTCGTATATTCATTACAGCCCTAGTTTAGATTCGTTTGTGCAGGGAGAGGGTGTTCCTATTATTAGTAATTGAAATAGGTATGCTTAGTTAGTTGTTGGACAGTTGAATTTCGAATGTAACAGCTACTCTGGTCCGACTGGGATACGCATATCTAAACCTTCGTTCGGATGTCAGCTTCTAAGCAAAACAATCAGTGGAATATGCAGATGTTTGGTGGAACATGCACGGAGCACCTTGTATATCGCACGGGAGCTTTCGCGATTTCATTTTGGATATACCCGTGATGCGTAGCCAGAGGCGAATTGGACCCGTCCACCGACCAGGGGATTTCCCGATGGACCGGCTTAACGCTGGGTCGCCGTTCACAGAAGCCGCCCATTAAACCGCAAACTTTTTTTCCAAGGAATAAAATATTGACGCGCAGCCCAGGGTTTTTTGCCGCGTGATCGATAGAAGTGTGTATTCACGTCGCGCTGCATCGCTCGTGACTATTGGAGATCCCTAATCGGGACAGGCGTAGAGAAAGTAAAGGGCTCTAGTTGTTAAGCCCCTAAATGTTAGATCACGATATATTTCTTCTATCTCTTACGTAACAGCTGTCGCTCGAAAACAATTTACTCGATGCAGAGTCCTTTGACGAGGCACTTTACTGCTGAATTTCTGGCCTGGCCTGCTGACGGCCAATACGGCCGTGTTCGTAACCGTAGCGACGTTTATTTTGCGGCCAATCGATTGCGTCACAGAACAGAATGGCTATTAATATCTCTCGATTGAAATTTGATGGCACAGAAGCACGGTTAACTCGCCGAATTTCAGTTTTTCCCGCGTTGCCGTTACGAACAAGCTGCGCATAAATTGGTGGACCCATCGACGAAGCTTCGACTCCGCGTACTGTCCAATTTACTGGCCGATAGAATTTGTGCTGCAGTTTCTTGAAAGCCACTAAACCCGAGGCGTACGTATCGCGAAGAATTTACTTCCCCGAGCAAGTGACAACGAACCGGGTGCTCTCGTACTTTTGACCAGTACTGTAGCTTCCGATATTGTTTTATTAATCCACGATGCGAGGGTGGAGCGCGGTGTACGAGTCACCACTAAATTCCCAATCGACAGACGAACAATGCGAAGGATATTTGTTGTTGAAATGATTTGTTCCCGCGCAGAAAACCCTCCCGATATTTCATTAAAACAGTTCTATTTGTATATTCCAGCGGCGTCCAGTTTGTGCTGCGTAATTAAATGTTTAACCACCGTTGAAATGTTCCGCGAGCAGCGGCAGATATCCGCGCGACAGGCGAGTCGCGGTGGTAATTTTAATCGCAACTGCGAGAAACTTTCCCGACCTGCGAATTAACCGCCAGGAGGAGGTCCTTGCGTTTTTCCCCGCTTACTAGAAACCTAAATTCTCGCTCCCCCGCTTTCGCCCATCCCCCGTCCCGCGACAAGGCCAGCGGCGTAATCGCGCAATTTCAACGATCGCGAAATGCTCGCGGAAAAATAGACGCGCGACGCGTTCCGTTTCCACGACTCCGGCGGCTGCTCCGATACCAGCGCTCGGAAGAAGTTTTCACGGTTCGGCGGACGTCTGATAGGTCAATCTTCCCTGGTGATACGGGATAAAAGAGTGCGCAGCGTTGGAAATCCCGTTTTAAAAGCCGCGATACGTGTTCGCCGTTTGATACTCGACGATGGAACACGTACGCTCTTCCAGCTGACCTGTCGCTCTGTTACGCACCGCGAGCTGCTTCCTCCCGCCTCCCCGGTGTGTCCTTCCATTCCTCCCCTATTTCCATGGGAAAAAACGTCGAAACAGAATTAACATTGTAGCTGGCCGGTGCCAGCGAGCCGTTTCGCGTGATATTGGCTTAAAGCTTTAAAGCTTTAAAGCCCGGGGGCATAGGGTGACTACGCGGTGTTCACAAAGATCGCCCGGGTACCACGGCTGTTAGCAGGAAACGATGCGAGGTAATTAAAAGTCGATAGAACCCAGTGCCCCTGCTGCACAGTTTCTTTCATTCCTTCGCCCATTCACTGGCTCCTTCGCGCTCCTCCACGCCCACGCACCCAAACGCTCTAACCCAGCCTTTCGCGAGTAGCTTGGCTGTCTTTTCTACGTGCGAGACTATCCTTGGGTAGGTACACGCTGCCTTTCGATCTTCCCAGATTCTTCTTTGGCGCTCTAACGAGTGTTTCATCGTTGGGTGGGTTTCCAATCGATGCGCGCGGGGGTTGTTTCGGCGGAGTGGTGTCGAGGGACGTGTATTCTCTAGTTTGGGTGTCGGCACGAAATGCTGGGTGTTCCTTTTGAAAGACTGTGTGTAATTATTCTATTATAGGGGTAGGTGGGGTAAAACGGAATGGTTAACTTTGGAGGGTGATAACTTAAAATCGGGAGGAGAAATAGACACGAGACTTCAACAGGAGTCTTCAGTGGACCTTTGACTATAAGAAAATCAAAGTCATTGTTAAGAAAAATCTTTGGGAACGACGGAAAATTAAATTTACCGGAGGTATTGAAATCTTCCCCTCTCTCAAAGACGGAACACCCACTCGAAGACCGTGTAAACGTACAAAATCTTTGTTTTTATGATTTAAAATGTATTCATTTATGCTAAAATCTATAAATATATGTTTTAGGTATAACTATTGCAAATAAAATATAACAAAAATATATATTATACGTGTAAGAGAAAATATTTTATTAGATAACTTGAAAATTACGGAAAATAATCAGATATAAATATAATATCGTAGAAGAAGGATAGATTAATACGGTTTGTTTATTATTTTATGAACAAAAATCACATACAAATGTATCATCTTCCTTTTCAGCACTGGTTCTGGCCTCATGGGCCCACCCTTTACACGCAGTCATTTAGTAAACATTTAATATTTACACTTCAGCGCGAGGTAAAGAACTGTTTGTATACGTCAAAATGTAGCGTAAGGACTATAGAATCCAACGATGTACTTGTCGTTATTAATTTTCCAAATCCAACTACCGAAAAGTGGTCGAAAGTCCAACGCAATATTGAAACGTCGATACCGGAAATTTTTCCAATTCTCTTAATGGAAAAATAACGCGTGCAGGGGTCTATGGTCTATCACAAAATGCTACGAGGACCCTTTGGTTCCATGTCACGCGATGCCAACTCATTCGCAGCTCTTATCTAACAGAAACATTGGTGTTCCGTTTTACCCACCCGTTCCGTTTTACCCCACTTTCCCCTACGTCCGTCTCGACGAAGAATTGCCTCGTGCAGAGGACAGTTGGCTCGAAGAAGAACTGTTACAGGGTGGAACACCTTAAAAGTCACCGCATAACCGTGCTTATCAGAGCCATTCGATCTCGACTTTCAATTTCGACGCAGACATTATTTAACTGCAGGATAATCTTTTATATAAAACAGCAGAGTGCGTGTTCGGTTACCACATAGCGTTTCATCCGCCTCGAACGAACGTACACCGCCCGTTATCACAGAATTTATATCCCCGTTTTATTTGTCTCGCAGATAAAACGAATAATGCTCTCGCGGCGATATTAATACGAATGATGGACGTTTTAACGAGCGTTCTCCCGTCCCCAGGAAAGTCGATGCCACTGCGTTTGTGCGTGAACGCCGGAAAATACGGGGAAAACTCGCGGATTCCACTTATTTTAGCTATTAGAACGCAGAGTCGGGTGCAGGCTGGGCCACGAAGAAACGCACGGGGGTGGTGCCGGAACACGCGCGTCTCTTACATTAATGGATGAACGAGGAGCGGGGTGCGTGTAGCTACGAAGTGGCAGAGGGAGGCTATGTCGGAATACGAAGGCACGTTTGGCATTAGACTTTTTAGTCAGCTGCGACGTGTGATACATTCATCCTCTTCCTCGGTCCTCTGATTCCAAGCGACATGCTCGCCAGGTTGATGAAAGTCTCGCTGGCGACAAGCATCGTGAGTCACCCGGTGACTCACGTGAGGCAAGAAAGCGTTAAGCGTACCTGGTTGCCGTTTGTGATCGTCTGTGTGCTGGAAAGAGGTCGATAGCTAGCGCGTACATATTAAAAACAATAATTTCGAAGGATTACCACGAGCGGGGAGGGTCGCTCATCGCTCGAGTCGCGCTGGTATCGATTGCAGCGTGTAAAACGTCCAAGGTCCTGCATGTGACTGTATATGTACGTCAAAGCGAAGAGGGTCGTACGTAGCAGCGCATAATCGATATTTATTCCCGACGTGCTTAATAACGTCTAATTACTTCTCGCTGGCGCGTGTCAGCATCGCCGCTCGATAACGCGGGGGTGGGGGCGCGAACCCGAGCCCCCAACCTTCGATCGCAACCCCGAGCGTGGCCCGATCTCTCGATCGGTCGCTAATCACCGCTAAGCTGCAGCTCGAATAATTTATAAGCAAATTCTCCGCGGGGGTGGCCGGGGGATGGAGATCGATCGGTCGGGGAAGTTGGTTAGCTCGTTGAAAAGAAATTTATCAGCGGAGAGGATCGGCCGCGTCTTCCGCGGCGCGTCCTCCTTGGATTTATTACTCCCAGGGCAGCCTCGCGGACCGAAGCTGCATAAATTCCCGTCGAAACAATCGAACCTGCGAGATTACCCGGCGTTAATGGACCTGTGGGGCCTCGTTGCGATCTTCCAAGCAATTTTTCAATCGCGCTCGCGGCCTCCATCCTCCCCCCGACCGATGGAAATTGGGTTAGCCCCGCGCTGAAACCAGTCGCAACTTTTGCAACTGACCTGCCGGACGGCTGCAATTCTGCAACAAGGGTGCTCGATCGATGGGCTTCGGGGCTAATCGTTTGTCCTGTACGCAGCGCCGCAGAATAAAGAGAGCGACGCTTTGGTAAAAGGATTTCAGAGGCAGGTATTACGACCGTGACACGCGACGGGATTGCACGCTTCGATAACGTCTAGTCTATATTTCTCGTCAAGGGCGAGTTTCACCTGGGACACGGCTGAAATTGCCTCGTTCCAGGCGGTCGGGGCTATCATTTTTCATGCCCTTCACGAGCTTTTATCTAATTCGACGGGATATTATACAAGGATGGGGACGCTGGCGGGCGATGAGAATTCCTGGTGTGTTTGTAGCTAACGAAACACCCTGTAGATGGAATTCAATTGCGTGCGAGCCGCGTTAGTTTCATGCTCCGTGGAATCAACGACTCTTTGGCGAGTTGAACGACAGAGTTTCGGACGCGTCTCGCCGAACGAGTTCGTTTGATTTCGGGACGATTTCTGATGGATTTCGGGCCATTTGAAACCCCGCTGAACTTTGTTTCAATCAGCTCCGACCACTGTAACTAATTCCTCGCGCGAAAAAGAGACTTTTCCATGGAATCACAGGGACACGTTGCTCGTCGCAGTGAATGATTGCATTCCGAAGCGTGCTAGTGTAAATCGTTTATTTTCCTTTCTTCCTCCACACGGCGCGATGATTTCTGGGATGTGAATCAGGCTCGATCGGATGTTCCGGTCGCGTTCAATCGCTTAATCGTGGACTCCTCCGCTCCGCAGCCACCCCGGTGAAGGACACAGCTGTGCGATTAACGTGTCGGAGCAGCGACGCAAAGCCATCGATTTGCTGGTCCGGTTACGGCTTCGCGTAGCTGCTAGCGGGTAAATCGCGCCGAGCGAATTACACGCCGAGATCTCGTCGGTGTTCGATTTCTTCCCCTACCCCTCACCGCGCGGGGGGTAAATCGGTGGAAGCCTCTTTGAATGAATACGCGTTCATAAAAGGGACGTAGGGGGCGGGGGAGCGATGAATACCATTTCTACTTTAAAATTCAATAGCGGTGATCGCTGAAGTGGATAAAGTGTACGGGGCCGCGGATGGAGGCGAGCAAAAATTCCCAGCCTACAGTTCTCCCCGTCGCTATCTAATATTTTCAATTGGCCAAGTTTAATGGCGTTCCGCCGCTGAACAGTTCGACCGTGTTTTTCCTTGTTTGATATTTTTCATCGCGTAACCGCGCGTCCCTCATCGGTTCTGTTGGTTGTTTTGTTTTCACACTATACGGGACGATATTTGCCCGAACAGCTTCAATGTTTACTTCTCGAACGAGGCATTGATGTTCCTTATAAAGCCTGTTTGCCAAGGGGACGCTCGTTTCGAA
Organism: Andrena cerasifolii; assembly: GCF_050908995.1. Classification (NCBI taxonomy): domain Eukaryota; kingdom Metazoa; phylum Arthropoda; class Insecta; order Hymenoptera; family Andrenidae; genus Andrena; species Andrena cerasifolii. The sequence continues at coordinate 9,204,862 of NC_135120.1, read as the reverse complement.
CCTGTTAAACACTCGTATCGGAGGCTGTTAGGTCGGATTGCCGCGATATTTGCAAGCGCACGTGGTACGTTGATCCGAATAATTCCCTAAAAGCCTCCGTGGAATGACGGTGGCACGCTGCTCGCGCCCTCTACGCGGAGAACGAACTTTGTCCCTAGTCTAGTGATAAATCACGATGCTGGTATAGTAGGGAGCAGTGTCCTGCTGTTGGCAGAGTGATGCGGATGTTGCTATTGGCAGTCGACCAGTTGATTTCCACTACTCTTATAAAATCACGTTTTGGCTATGTTTCGATTTTGTTGTAGCTGTAACTGCAACTTAAATTCACCTTCCCTAGTTGCTTTTTCTCCTAAATTCTATGGTTGCAACGCGCGTAACGTTACTAGCTGCAGGTAATTCTCGAAAGACAGATACCAACTGTTGGTATCGACCAGCACTTATTACCGACTGGTGGTTTTGCATCCCTCGCGTTGGCAGCACTGTCCGTGGCGCCATATTCAAAAGTTGAATCCGAATTTCACTGAATTTACGCTAGATGGTGGGTTCGGTTTCGCAGCTAGCGCCAATCAATACTCCAACATATACCACAGCGTTGATTCTTCTGTATCTACGTGAAAACTCGAGGTTTATAGAGCGTAATCGATGCGATCGTTATTGTGCTCTCATATCGATACCTCGGGGAATCATACTTTCAAGTAATTCTTTCTCGAAAACGCAACAGATCTCTAGAAACATTTATTCCTTCGTTCTGTTGAGTCATAGAATCGTCACGCGTGTACACTGAACTGCGTATTTCAATCCATTCTGTACGAGCGCACCAACGTTAATCCCATCAAACGAACAAAATGAAACCCGTGACGCACTGCCCACGAATATTAACCATTCTCGTCAGAGATACTAATAATTCGTATTGATTTCCCCGGCAGAGGTAAACGTACCGAGCCGACGTCATCGTAAATCGCGCGTTGCCTATTTAATACCCCGCCATAAGCGTCACATTATCGCCGCTCGTCGAGCGCACTCAATGCACTCCCTTTTTTTTTTTTATATTTAGCAGATGTACGCGTACACGAGATCGACATCGTAAATCAATTATCGAACGGACTGCCGGACAATGGCGTCATTGTTCGGGAATCAATAATCTGTAATTAAAAGCAATCGGTTGTAATCCTTTAATGCGGCGCAATCGCTGGTGCATGGCTTACAGACACACGTATGTAACTCGTCCCTCACACAGTCCCATCTTGCATTGATTTCGCCCTTGCAGCCCCTTTAAATATTGATACGAAAATGCCCCGGACACCGCGGAGAATCCCCGACAGCTCCTAATTAGCGTGCCCCTGAAGAGGGAATTCGAACAATGCTCCAGTTCGCCCGTCCGCTTTAAATACGTGATGCGTCCCGCCCGATGTATTTTCGGTGTCGTGCCGCTGCCGAGCTTTCCTCTCTCCGTTCCCCGTTCAATCCCTTTTTTTTCGGAGGAACGTTTTTTTTTCTCTCCATCCTGTAATATAATTCATGGAGCTCGGTCGATCCCACGCTCTCAGCGGTGCTAGCCCTACGCTGTGATTTAATGGATCCCCCTCTTTTATTATTTCGCACTGCCGCAAGGTTCTTCTAGAGTGGAGAAGCAAAGTATTAGGACGATGGTTAAAAGTGGTTCCATGAATATGAACGGTGTAGGGTGGGGAAACACAGGTGTCTCCCTTGTTGCTCGAAATTTCAAATCAGGTTGTTCCATCAGCTAAACACGATCGGCAGGCAGCACCACCTCTATTGTTTAGGGAAGAGAGGGATCGAATCAGCGAAATTCCCGTCGATTAAAATATAATGGCCACGCATGCGTCGTCGCACGCGCTTCTGCAAGAGCTCGACGGAGGAGCGCGTGAAATAACGCGAGCGGTTTTACCACGGCGTAGCACTTAATCTCAAACCGGGGTAGTTCCGTGTTTTCGCAATTTTCGTAATTTTCGTGAACACGCGGGACCTCGGTGGGAATATACAAGTGGCGGTATGGCTTCCTTTGCGGCCGGCGTTGTTGTTCGTTGCTCCAATTCCCCTCTACGATACCACTTTGTCCCACCCTTCTGCGCCTCCCTTTTCTTCCCCTTCGTTTTTTTTTTCTCGTAGCTAACGATGCTAATGAGCGACAACCTTGCCGACAAGTGGCTGGCTGGTATTAACACAAGCCTTTTTGCCGAAGCTCGACGCAATAATTACATGCAAATACAAACAAATACACGGAGCCAGATAGGACACGGTGGTTCCCTTAGCCGCGAGCAAAATGTCAGCTTGATCCTCGTGCTTCTTGTTTTGCGCCCCCTCCACCTGAGACGTCCTCGTCCACCAGTTAAATTTCTACCCTCGCACACGTACGCGCGCAGAGGTCGGGCGTTCGTGCCAGGTGTTTAAAACAGTTATGATATATCGGTTTCGGTTCTTGAAACGGTTATGAAGAACCGATATTCTGGATAACTGTTATAAGGAACCGAAATTTCTGACTAGGTATATCGATTTCGGTTACGGTTGTATGTAATATCGGTTCTAGAATCGTTATTTTTTCGGTTCTATATCGGTTCTAAAACGGTTCTGGAGTCGGTTCATTTCGGTTCGTAAATTGATTCTTATATTGTTGCTAAGAAATTGATATATGTTTTAACTCTCCAATGGCTGTGCATGGATTTATTTTGTCAACGCAATTTGAACGCAGACGTCTATTCTTGCTTTAGCAATCATCTCACAGGGGAAGATCCCGAACCCGAAAATTAAAAAAATTCTAAAACTTTGTGAATATGTGCGGGATTTCCTCCTGATTACAACGCAGTTTTTGTTTGCTGCCCAGATTCACTCGAAGGGGGTGAAATTAACCTTTGAAAAACCTTGAATTAACCTTTTCCGATTTTGTATTATAACTCGCGAAGTGTAAGCGATAGACAAAAAGTTTCCCCTGCAGGACGAAAGTAACAATGACAGTCACTGCGGAAAATTGCCATAACTCTTTGACTACTTATCATGGAAGGCTGAATTTGTGGTCAATTGATAGACCAAGAAACACACTATCTTAAGGCATAATTTTCGTTTTTATATCTGTAAGAGGTAATTGGCAGCTGGGCCAAATGTAAAAAGTGTTACGTTTGTCCCCGCTCTCCCCTACAATTAAAAATTCTGATAATAAATCTAAAAATACTGGTCGGTAGTAATTATTTTATTAATTTATTTTATCTCCGCATCGCTCGAGAATGAACGGAAACCTGGCTCATGATATATTAGTAATACTCTTAAACTGTAACAAAATTGTAGATTATTGAATTTCTTCGAAATATTTCTTCAAAATAATTTCTTAATATACAGTAACCTGTAAGCGTAATATCTACTTATTTCAATTCCTGTAAAATCGAAAATAGAACCGAAAAAACTAGAACCGTTATAACCGATATAATATCGGTTGTGTAGAACCGTAACCGAAACCGTTATTTCGGTTCCTTATAACAGTTAGTTAGAAATTTCGGTTCCTTATAACAGTTATTTAGGAATTTCGGTTCCTTATAACAGTTATTCAGAAATTTTGGTTCCTTATAACAGTTATTCAGAAATTTCGGTTCCTTATAACAGTTATTCAGAAATTTCGGTTCCTTATAACAGTTATTCAGAATTTCGGTTCCTTATAACAGTTATTCAGAAATTTCGGTTCCTTATAACAGTTATTCAGAATATCTGTTCTTCATAACTGTTTCAGTCAGAACCGATATATAACTGTTTGAAACAATTATTTTCGGAATCGTTTCAATCCCTAGTTTGTGCGCGAGACTGTTACCCGGCGCGCGCGCGCGCGCGAGCGGCGGATCCAATTTGTTTTAAAATTGTGCCGAGTTAATCCGCGTTAAACGGAGGAAAAAATTCAAGCAAAGCTTCGGATTAAATGGGAAGAGGGGACACGGCGGAAATGAGGACGATTAAATTTTCTAAACACGAATGGGAATTCTAATTAACGCGGGTTGGCTGGCGCGCAGCGGACCTTGCCTCCGCGGGAATTTACTTGGCGAATAACGTCGCGAATATTTGTATTATCGCGCGCAGGCGTTGTAGTTTGTCCGGGAGCAGAATTTCTGCAGAGCGGGGTGCGTCGCGCCCGCTGAAGACGCGTGATTTTCCCCAACTTTCGATGCCGTTGCGGCTGATAGCAATTGCGTCGAGGCGCGTTGAACTCTCGCAGCGGGGGGACACGGTTTGTACATTTAATTAAAGACGCCTACTGTCGCACGGCGACTCGAATACAATCTCCCTCTGCATTTCCATCAGGTCCTGTGAATCGATGCCTCCGCATGGAATGCTTTGTGGTAATTGCAAAATGCGGCGCGTGTCACGTACGTTGCCTTTTCTCCTTCTTTCTTGTACGACTGAAACTGGCTGGAACATTTCCTCAGACGATCGAGGAATATTCAATGGCGAGCCCTTTGCAGCGCGCAGCGAGCTAGCAAGCCTTTGCAAATAGATTCTTTAAAACGGCAGAGCAGCGCGCGCCTAGCAGGATTACGAGCTCGCGAGCTCGATATCAAATGCGCAATTACGCAACTTGGAAATGAGTTCTGTCAAATGCGCGCGGCGCTATACACGAGTTTATAACCATGTTCCTCCCGTATCCGTCCCCTTTCACGTGAAATTCAGCCCGACAGCGTGTCTTCATTTATATCTGAGACCCTGCGACGTTTGACACGAGTGTTATCTCCGCGGGGGTGTTAATCATTGATCAAAGGGAATAACAATCAGGCCGGAAGAGTGTCCGCGCAGGTGCAGGCTTTTCCGAGCGGCTCCTGGAATACGGTACAGTTTCGCGGCGAGCGATGCCGCGCGCGAAGGCTGTCCCAAAAATTCCTGGCAAATTGTTTTCGTCGGAGGACGGGTGCAGGGCATCGAAACACATCCGGTTCTATCGATCTAGGTTCCTGGCAGGGACAATGCACCGGGCCCGCGTGTGCATCGCGCTGCACGGCTTCAACAATGGCGCGGAACCTGCGTCAAGTCGCCTGACATTTTCGAATGCGCGTTGCGGACCTAAATGCAGATTAGAGATGAACACATTGTTCCGTGATAACCTATTGTTTAATACGTCAGCCGCGGTCCGTCCGCTCGGGCTTATCAGCATGGGCGCGATCAAATTGGTCCGAGTCAGTTTAGAAAGGAGACCACCGATGAACTTTTCGCCGCCGAATTCTAATATCATCCCTCGAAGCACCACGCGCGGCAAGATTCAGATTAAGAATCCGTAGGAATCGCGTGTTCGCTGGTCTACCAAACTTTCCCCCCGAACGACCGCCGAGGGGGTCCCACGTTCCTCGGTAATCTCGGGTTAAAACGCAATCCCGGGCAGAGGCATCGACGGTGTTCTCATTGAAATGGAAATCCTGTTCTTTCCGAGGCCGGTGGCGTCGGTGACCAACTTCTGATAGCATATCCAGATATGCATACGTACGAAATACCCCAGAACTAACCCAGACCCTCTGCCAGAGGCGGCGAGATGGAATTTTCTCGCGGCGGGTACGCGGTCCTTCGGGATAAGGCTTCTGTCCCGACGACGTGTAATTGGAACAAGGGGGAACACCGGTGAGGAGCAGCGCGGGGGAGGGAACTGTATATATGGGGAAACTGGGTAGGAAAAAACGCCGGGGCCCGGGTAAAAGGAAGATGAAGAGGAGCGAGCGACGAGAAAAGGAAACGGGGACGATTCGTGGCGAAAGGGGGGCTCTCGAGTATGTGGCAGGGGGGGGGGGGAGAGAAAAACGTCACTGGGAAAAGAGAGAGGATGGAAAAGCGGCGTTTGGTTCGCTTGTCGATACCAGATGCACGCTAACGGCAAGTATCGACCCAGTTTAAATATTCTCAACAGCCGCGGAGTCCTCTTCAATAATTCATTCGGAAAACGTCGCCGTATCGCCCATTTATAATGAGCCCCGGGCGAAACTGTGCACCCTGCTGGCAACGCCGTCGACTCTGCCCTCGAATTTCCTCCGGCTGGCCTGTCCACGCTACACAGTGTCCTCCGCCGTGCTACCTGCGACGGTGTCGCCCGAAGTCACGCTCGTCGCCACCTTCGCTCCTCTTATCGAGGACGAACTTGAGGCTCGGCTTAACTCCTGCTAACCTCACGCCTCCCGCGTCGACGGTGTCTGCTCTTGTTGTTATTATAGCGCGACTTCCGGCACCCCCTTGGGTGGCTCGCGCGAGATGCATACGCTCTCGAGTTTATCCTGCGTCCCTCCGACGCTACTGCTACGTGACGTTTCATTAATGTGGGTCACTCTGACGCGGGAGTTCTTCCTCCGGTCGGCAGGGGGAGCTAACTCGAGAGCCGAGTGGTTCGAGTCAACGCATGCCGCGGCCTGACTCTCTACCAATTGTACACGAGGATTGTAGCTACATCTGCTGACAGATATCTCTAAATCCTCTTCCCCCGACTCGTCCACATCGCCCGCGAACCATCAGCCTGCCAACAATCCCGCAAGAAAGTGCTTGGAACCGGTGAACTGTGATGGGCCGTGTCTGAACTGAATCTGGACTAAATCCTCTCCGCGTCTCGACGACGCGGGGAAAGTTTCTGGCTCTGATGGGGGGGAGGAACGTTTGCTTTGAAGAAAATTATTTGGTTCGTGGGGGATGGGTCGCGTTACAATTCAGGGCTCGGATGCAATAAGGGGACTAGCGCTCGAAAATGCGAAAAAGTATTGTCCGAACGCTAAGACAAATTGGAAAATTAAATGTTGTTGAACTGTATTTTAAAAAATATAGTGTTGTAAAGCTCGTCACGGCACATATTTTTTCTATTTGCAGTTTTTTTTATCGAATCATTAGTACTCGTGATAAAAATTATTAACAAATAAATTTCTTCCACCAAAATCATTATTTCTTTACACATAAATTGCGATAACTCGAGTAAATATTAAGGGATCGTTATGAGAACTGAAACATAAAACTCAGAAAACTCTAGCGAAGTTTTTGCATACAATGTATGCAAAAAACCTTATGTTAAAAAATGTATTAATATTTATTTAAAAAGTAATACTGGACATAAATCATGTTTTTCAACGTTCGCCGTTAAAAAGTATCGAGGCAATTTTGAGGTACATATAACTTGCAGCGACAAAGTTTTTCCTTAATATACAAGGAAGATTTTCACCAATTTTCACACTGATTAATAAATAATTGTAGAAGATACGACGACATATATAAATCTCGCGCGCCACCAATAGTCAGCCGCGTATAATGCGCTACTTAGCAGTTTTAGCACTCGCGTTGACAATCGGCTCATATCTTCTACAATTATTTATTAATCAATGTTATTTATTAATCAAGTTATATGTACCTCAAAATTGCCTCGATACTTTTTAACGGCGAATGTTGAAAAACATGGGTTATGTCCAGTATTACTTTTTAATTAAATATTATTACATTTTTTAACTTAAGGGTTTTGTGCATACATTTCACGGCTTCGCTAGAGTTTTCTGAGTTTTATGTTTCAAGTCTTATAACGATCCCTTAATATTTACTCGAGTCATCGCAATTTATGTTTAAAGAAATAATGATTTTGGACGATGAAAATTTTTTGTTTACAATTTTTAGCTCGAATAGTAACGATTCAATAAACAAACTGTAAATAGAAAAAAAATGTGTGTCGTGACGAGCTTTACAGCACTATATTTTTTAAAATACAGTTTAACATTTAATTTTCCAATATTTCTTGGCGTTTGGACAATTATTTTTCGCATTTTCGAGCACACTAGTCCCCTTATTGCATCCGAGCCTTCAATTGATTCCTGACGTACTGAAAGGGACCCGAACTTGACGAAGTTTGCGGGTCAGGGAGGTTGCCATCGAAGTGGCGGGAGGGCGGACAAAGCCGAGTGATTGAATTCGATCGGAGAGCGAAATAGAATTAAAAGTAATTATGACTGTGAATTTCGGTGGACCGCTCGCCGTGAAATAGTTGGCCGGGGCGCGGCTATCGTTTTCCGGGCAGACCGGGTCTCCGTCCTCCTGCTCGTGGCTCTCGAGACTTCTCTGTCGGCCAGCAACGAGAGAGAAATCGTCGAACGAGCCATTGTTTTCGCCCACTTGGCGACAAACTCGACATCGAGAAATCGAAGGGCCCTGTGGAGTACGGAGGAACAGCCTCGTTCACGGTCGAACGACGCTGCGAAGAAAATAAGAGAACAAGAGAGCTCCACCCCTCTGTACCGAGTCGCGAACTCGCAGATATAACCGATATACATGTATCTTCCAGCTTCGTTCTACCGTTGCTGAAATACGAGCAACAGGGAGGAGGGATGTTAAAAGTCCCTCGATCGGGCACTGCTTTTAATGACGTAATAAAAACTGGCTCCAGGTAAGGGAAACATCTCCGCGAGAGCCATAAATGGCGTGGACAAATGTACATTCGAGCTTCAATTTCACCACAAGCTTCTCGCTAAGTCTGCTCGAAAAACGAAGGCTGTTCTACGCTGCATTCCACATTAGAGCATACCTGTTTCGCGCATGCACGACCCTCGGGAAGTTAACTGTTAACCTTTCGTGCGGGACGTTGTTTACGTTGACTCTGGTCAGGTCCCGCGTTTGGGATGTACCAGTTATTCGGAGGTGTCCGCCTCCGATCATTTTGATTTTTGGATATGTTATAAAGAACCGAAAAATAAGAAATACGTGTTTTTTTATTTTTCCCTGTTTTCATATTTGGGGGGGGGGGGGGTGAAAACTGCGTTCAAACTTAGGGTTGAAAAATCATTTTTGTGGATTTTTAAAAATCTGGTGAGTCAGTCATATTTCGCATTCAAAGACACAAAATTCGTCCATTGACACTATTCCCCTATCTCTAATAGTTCTCGAGATATTCCACAAAAATGATTTTTCACCCCTAACTTTGAACGCAGTTTTCACCCCCCAAATATGGAAACGGGGAAAAATAAAAAAAACACGTATTTCTTATTTTTCGGTCCTCTATAACATCCAAAAATCAAAATGATCGGAGGCGGACACCTAAAATACTTGGGGTTAAAAAAGATACCATCGGAACGCTCAAGAACCTCCGAGTACTGGGACGAATCTATACACTTAGGTAGCAAACACTTCCTGTAACAGCACCGATCGCGATTCGGGATCGAAGAAACTGCGCAACGCGCTGGCAGCAACAATGATCTGAAAACAAATTGTCGTTGCTCGGGAAAGAAGCAAAGGACAGGACGCTCGGATCCTTCGTCGTCCTCGGCTGCCCTCCCGGTGGAAATCAAGCGTCCTCGTCTATTCTCCTTCGCCGATGATTAGGATAAATTGAAGCTCGGGGAGCGAGGCTCGCGGACGCCGTGCCACCTTTATGCTCGCTCAATTTCACGTTTCCAATATTGTCCGTAACTCTCTCGCGAGCTTTTCCATCCCTCTTTTCCAATTATCCGGCTGGTGCCCGCCGTTTCCCGCTGCCGCTGTATTTTGCGCGGGACTTACGATCGTTGAATGCGCCGTCCGCCTCCAATCACGCTCGTCGATCGACCTGGGCGAGAGGGAGAGGTCCGGGGGTAGAGAGGGGGAGAGCGAGAGAGCGTATCCATTGTCTCATAATCCTACTAACGACCCCGGGACCTCTCGCGAATCGAGAAATTTCATTATTCCCTTGTCTCCTTGCCGCGGCGCGCAGCTTTTCTTCTCGCGTTTTCTTCCCCGATCGCCCCCTTTCCCAGGGAACGATCCGCGTTGCGCCGGCGGAAACGAGATCTCTGCCTGGCAACCGCGCCGGCCGACTCCGTAATTGGTGTAATGCAAATTGCCGTTCGGGTATCGCTCCTGCTCGAGGGGGCTGCCTCTGAATTCCGCGCGGGCGCGACTAGCATTACGGCCGTAATTGTAACTGGCGCGCGAATAATTCGACTGACGGCGGCGCGGAAGCTTTTTCCTTGCAGCCCGCGAGCATACAGTCGATACAGCGCGACATTTTTTACAGAATTTTCAAGCGGAACCCCTGCCGCGTGGTACCCCCTTTGGTTCCGCGAAGCACCCTGCAGCTACATGCCCGTTAATTATGCCCCGCCGTGGCCTCGAACCACGCGCATAGGTGGACGAACGAAATTTAATATGGAATCGCGTTTAACGCGGCATTATAGCGGCAGCTGGCCAGGCGTTTATTCCAAGTGAATTCTGCGAATTTTCGCGCGGACTGGCAGCGACTTTAATTAAAGCTCGTCGCGCTAGGTTCGCTTCCCACGCAGCTCCCGATGGATGGTTTAATATCGTCGCTTTGCGGCCCGAAAATGTCGAAGACGCGTAGATGCCACTTGTCGTGATCCCCGCCAAATAAGAATCTTCTGAATATACTTAACACGTTGACTGCCACGTCACCCGTATTCGGGTGACAGTAAAGCTTCTGATCGGGCCGCGTCACCCGTATTGGGGTGACGCTTATTTGAATACTTGCGCGGAACATTCGTATGTGTTTGAAAAGGTATTTCGCAGAGGAAGTAACAGAACTATTGAATATTAATTAATATAAACTATATTTATTAATATAACTTAAATTTATAATAGAATATAATTGTGTTTATTAAACTTGAACGCTATATCCGTAGCAAATTGCATTGCAGTTATTCGCGAATTTTTTTTAACTTCACTTACAATACTCCGTTGCTCTCTTTTGGATAATTTTGACGGACGACCAGAACGGGGTTTGGACGTTATAATATCCGTTGATTTAAAATTATTTATAACTCTTTGAACGGACGAATGTCGTCTTCCTAATATTTTTCCTATTTCTCGATAACTTTTTCTTTCTCTCCACAATTTCACGATAATTTTCCTTTCACTAACAGAAATTTCTTTTCCTCCGTATTCCATGCTAGTTTTGTTTGTTAAAACCTACTGTACCGTTATAAATAATACACGCACACGCGTATCAATCTGCACAGAGCTCCGTTAAACCAGAATTAAGGTTAGGAACCGGGGAATCCCCAATCCTGTCTCGGGAAATCACCATTTCACGTAGCCGTACGCAGACTTTTCCCGGCGACTTTTCAGGGACATTTTTCATTTTATTATGTGTATCTAAGTTCTGGTCATTTTTAGTTTGTTACTTTGACATTACTAGAATCGTAAACATACCATGTACATGTTACAAATACATTTTTTACCTGAATTCAAGGATATTTCTACATTTTCATAAACAGACACTTCTGCATACGTTAGTGTACACAGACTTTTTATACCTAGTGTATGTTATGTAGGCCCTGGCATAAACGACAAGATAGTCGTACGACTTACAGTCGTACGTCTAGCCCTTACGTACATACACGTGTTGCATCACCACTATTGTTCAACATCATTATCCATCGCGATTTAATAAACAGCGCGGTTTATCTGGCAGAACTAGGTTCACCTTTAAGTAAACTCTGTACAGGCTAAAGCACTCCACTTTGGCTCCTTCCAGGAGTGGCCCGTGTCTTGCAGCCTTCTTTTCCTAACTCGAAGCGGGCCAATTAATCGCTAGGATTAGCGGTGTTACGGTGATTTACTGCACAGCAGCGGCCAATTCAATTCGAGTGGAGTTGCCGGCCGTCGGTTCGACGAAGTTCGGCGACGAACACTTTGTCCGCGTAAACGCGACGCGATCCTGAATGCAGCCAGCGGGACGGCCGCGCGCAAATTAAAACTTTTCCCATGAATAGTAACGTCGCATCGCTACTTGGCGAAAGTCGCTGATTTTTGCTTGGCGCGCGAGCTAGGAAGACGGCAGGCAGCAGGTCCCCGCGATCTCGATGCCGCGTCGCTTTTTCTCCCGTCTTCCGTTCGCCATCTGGATGCGGAATCGCGTGGCGAATTAAAGTTAAGGCTCGGCCTGATATGCAAAACTCCAGCGCGGAAGCCCTGGGGGTCGAGCCAGTGGGATCGGGCAGCAAATGAACGAGGGTGGGGTCGGCGGCATGTTACTCCAACGACTAATGAGCCGAAAGGAAGTAACCCGAGATCTGGTGATTAATCTCTGATACCTCGAGAAGAATCACTGTTCTTGGGCTGTTTCTTCGTTTCCTTCCTCCCTTCCCCTCTGCTGATTTATCTCTATCAGAGGCAAAGAATTCCCTTCGTCAGTTCCACGTAGAGAAATTGGGGAATTCGTGATTCCAGATTTAATGCAATTGCATTTATATATTGCCCCGGTTTGGCCGCAACTCGAGTATGCATCGGTAATTCGGAATCCGAAACATAGGAAATATATTTATCTATTGGAAAGAGTACAGCATAGATTCCTCCGGTTTGCAGCGCGCACCTTGGGAACCCCTATGGGGGTTGGGGATCATGACTACGGTCCTATCTGTGGAGCTTTGGATCTCCCTACCTTAGCGAATCGTAGGGTGATTGCAGACTTAATATTTTTACATGAGGTTATTAATAATTTATTCGATTGTTCGGAGCTTGTGTGTCTTAAAACCAGGGCTTGAAACCGTTATTATAAAGATTTCGGTTCTTTAAAGAGTTATGAAGAACCTTTATTCGGAATAACCGTTATAAAGAAGCTAAATATCAGACTATATAAGTATAAGTTACGGTTCCTATATAGCTCTATAACTTTTATTTTTTAGGTTCTATAACTTTTATTTTTTAGGTTCTATATAAATTACAAAGCATATTTTACAGTAAATGAAATCACAACATATTACAACTATAGATTACTCTGTGTAACCAAATTGTTTAAAAATTATTATAAATAAGTAAGCAAATATATATTATGTACACATTTGTACATATGTATACAAGTGATCCTTGCATCCCGCCTATATAATATATATTTGCTTACTTATTTATAATAATTTTTAAACAATTTGGTTACACAGAGTAATCTATAGTTGTAATATGTTGTGATTTCATTTACTGTAAAATTCTGTACAATCGTTACAAGAATCGGTTCTATAACCGCTTTGTAACTTATATAGAACCTAAAAAATAAAAGTTATAGAACCTAAAAAATAAAAGTTATAGAGCTATATAGGAACCGTAACTTATACTTACATAGTCTGATATTTAGGTTCTTTATAACGGTTATTCCGAATAAAGGTTCTTCATAACTCTTTCAGTCAGAATCTTTATATAACAGTTTGAAACAGTTATTTTCGAAACCTATTCAAGCCCTGCTTAAAACGCCTACTAGAGACCCGAAGATTCGTCCCTTATTTGATACCAAGCTGCCGCAGTATAGGCATTACTCAATTGACCCGCTGAATAGAGCCATGTTACTTGCGAATTCTCTCGTGGATGACATTGATCTGTTCTCTTGCTCATCTGACTTCTTGCGTGTACAGTTGTCGAAACGATTAACTATATAAATTGTGAATCAAACTGATAGACTGTTATGTAATTTTCTTTCTGTGCTATCATTGTATTTCAATGGGGTTATCCCGTTTAATAAATAAATAAATAACTAAACATTATTCCGGTTGACACAATGATTCCATCATCGACGTCTCAACTTTTCAACGCCACCGGCACGAACGTCGTTCATTTGCGCCAAAACAGCGTATCGCAGTTAATTATAACAGGCGCATAATTTTCACTGGCAGGGCTGGATTCAATATAGTTGTCATCTGCGCGTAACATTCGTGGAGTAATACTCGTTCGATCCCAATAAGCATGCTGTACATATGCCAGGTCAATATTGTAGCTGAAATGATTTGTAACGGAGCGTAGTGTATCGAGGCTAGGAAATTCGTGGGAGTTTTTCCATTTTCGCCTAACCGAAACGCGGCAGACGGAGTCTGCATGGCCAAGGGAATTTGTTATTTAACGGTTGGGTGAGGTGGCGCAGGGAATCGAGCGTAGAGCATTAAATCTAATAAACTCTAGCCGACGCCTCTTAATTTCCCCCATAACCCTGGCGATTTGATAGTTCCACGGTAATGGGCTGTAAAATTTTATTACGCCCCCATTAACAACTTGACGTTATCGCCGGCCGTGTGGATTTAACTGCGAGGATTTATCACGAAAACCTCCACGTTTCCGTGCATAGATCGCTGCAAATAATTTGGAAACAAACGCATTAATGCATTTACACCGTGATACCGTTTCGACTCGCACGGGATGACGTAGTGCGGTCGATGTTCCCGATAAAGCCCAATTCTGATTAACGAATGTATCTTGGACGATTATCTCAAACCCGGAGGTACGATTGTCCAAGAATTCTAATTTATGATGTCCGATAATCACTAATTCCCAACACGCGCCGCCAATTTTATTTGCAGCTTTAATCCTCGACCATGGAACGCGGTCGGCAGGAAGCTGGGAAGTAACAATTTATCATATCCGCGTCGCTGACATATTCCACGGAACCTTGTGACTTTAAGGGGAGGTTCCGGTCTAAAAGTCGATTTTTTTTATTTAATTTTTCGAATGTTCAACCTTTTAGGAATACGCGTTTAAAAGGATTTATTGAAATACGTACAATTCCCGAAGTTATAGGTATTTGAATAGCGGCAAATACATGGGGAACATCCGACCACTCGGCACTCACGTAAAACTTTAAACGCGTTTTTCTCGAAACAGTGTTCTCAAAACGGTGGGACCTGTATCTCCAAAAGTTATTATCCGATTCGACTGAAACTTTTTTATATTTCGAAGAACATACTTCTGACTAGTGGGGATACCAGAAAAAATACAAAAAATGAAAATTTGTAATTTTCAAAGGCGTTGAAAGGATGAAAAATATAGGGAAAAAGTGATTTCAAACTTCAAGTGTCGTTATTTTCTAAAAAAAATGTCATTTTTGTATTTCTTTCTGGTTTCCCCCCTAGCCAGAAATATATTCTTCAAAATAAAAAAGTTTCAGTCGAATCGGATAATAACTTTTGGAAATACATGTCCCACCGATTTGGATCAATTTTTTGACGCCTTGACTTCAACGACTCCCCAGTGCCGTCTGCGATGATGAATTATAAAACAAAAAATATATTTCTGTAGCTTAAGACATCCTTGATACAATGCAAAAAGTCCCATCAAAATATATATAGTAGTTTTGCCGTAATTAATTCCTAAAGATCACCTATTTCTTAGGGCTCTAGACCGGAACCTCCCCTTAAGCGACACAGTTTCTCTTTGTCGAATTACGTCTCCGTCTTTCTTCGTTCAAAATATCTTTCCCCGACACTGCACGCTGAAGATTTCATTCCCAGAACCTCCCCTGTTATCGATTCCTTTCCCCGGCGAAAATCCTCAATTTCGAGGCCAGGATCGTTTCATTTTCAGCGGTTTGGTCGTAAAATCAATTCCTACGGACCCTCCCCCGAAGAATCCCGCTTCGTTTAGTGTAACGCCAGCCATCGTTCCGCTAACCGACCAAATCGAATTCCCGTGGAACGGCGCAATATCCAGCCAGCCGGGCCCCGGGAGTTCGCGCAAGAATCAGAAAGTAATTAGCAATCGGCGGGATGCAAAATCCGCCCCTAACGAGCGCGTTACTGCGAGAGCCGCGCGTTGCGGCGTCGTGCTTGCTGCGGCGTACCGCTCTTCTAACAAACGGACAATTAAGCACGTCGGTTCCTCGAACGCTCGGGAACGCTCTTTAACGCTGGAGGATTCGAATTACGTTCAACCAGCGGCTTGCCGCGGCACTGCGACAAAAATCGCGCGGCTTTCGGCGCGGAGGCAGGGAACTCCCGTCGAGCACTTGCTCCGACAGTACTTGTGGAATAAAGATGCGTAGAAGGAAAGCGTAGTAGTTACATCGTGGAAACACGGGCCGCGCGAGTTCGCCCGGTTATTCTCTGCGAGCCAAGGCAAAGATGCAACGACTCCCTGGCAGGGTCACTCTACACGCGCGAAGTAAGGGCTCGGAACGAAATTGGGGCGCAAGCGTTCGAAGCAGTGAAGTCGAGGGCACGCGAAACGCCGATCGCAGCTAAACAGGTGGAGCGCGTGCTCAAAGGGCGAATTGTCTCTAAATTTCGACAAAGCGCGCCGGCTTAAAGCGTAACAGATTTTGTTGTTTCCCCGAGCGCAGGTACACCCTCGTAATTCGAATGCGCGATCCATTGAAATTGAATTCGTACCCGTGCGCCGGGACAAAGGTCCTCCAACCCGCGCTGACCCCAATCATAAGCATTCCTGCGAAACAATGCCTCGACTATCTGTCGCGAATCTTCACTCAGACGGCGCTCAATCTGAATACATCACCGCGTTCCTGCTCGATAGCGTGCGACGGGAGCATGAGAAAAAAAATATCGCCCCGACTGTTAACAATGCTGCCGGGCGCCCGTATGGACATGGTTGATTGATATTTCATAAAATTCCAGAGACTCTCGCGCAGCGGTAGCCCGGCTGAGGACTCTAATTGAATCGCATTTCGCATTGTCGTCGTTTCACGTGAAATCGACACCGACCGAAGGGATATCGCGGGGAAATGGTAGAGGACCGCCTTGTCCGCGACTCTGTGACAAGTCCCTGCCAAAGGAAGGCCCGTTGTAATTAGCCAGGACTACGCGAGTCGCTAATTAAATTCATTAGTGGGCGTGGCGGCCGCGATACGAATTCGGTGGTCGCTGCAAGCGACGCTCGCGCTGCCGGGGAACGTTGGAAAAAGGCAGGAGGCAAGAGAATGCCGCATTGAAACGAGGAGAATCGCTTCCCTAATAATGGAGCTGAAAGGAAGTACGTACTACGTCCATTCAGTCGAACGTCATAGCAGAAGACGGACGCTCCGATGCGGACAGGCCTGGTCCAGCCTTGTCATTGATTAACGGACGTCGCTTTGTTGCGGCATTGTTGGCAACGCGGGGAACGATTAATCCCAGATCGCGAACTATCCAGCGGGACGCGAAATTCACGATCGACACTAAAGTGGGCGATGCTGCGTCTTCGAGGCTCGAAGGAAACGGTATTAAAGTCGTTATCGATATCAACGGCCTAATCCCCTATCTGGCTTCGACTTTACGGCTCCCGGCGAAGCTGAGCGTTTGCGTTTACCGCTTTCACGAGATCCACCCTCGATATTGTCTTCCCCTGGCCTCCCTTCGTCCAGGGCCTACCGTTTCATAGTTCGCGGTGGGAATTGCAGGCTCTCCCATGCACGATTCCCTTTTCTTCGTTTTCTTAGCTACGAATTTGCACGGTTTTGCGCGTCACTTTGCCATCGAAGGGAACGGAAATCGGTTCTCCTGTTATCGTTCAATGTCCGCGGGGCGGATGGAGAGTGCTGCTACGGTTAGTGTTGGCTGGAACCGTGATTTGTGAATCACGAGTGATCCGATCACGTTCGTTCCCAATCACGGTGATTTTTCACAGTGATCCATGATTTTCGTGATCGCTTCTGGTTGGTGCAGGCAGAACAGTGATTCGCGATTTTCGTGATCGCTTCTGATCGGTGGAGAGCGTAACTGCTCTTTTGTGCTCTTCTTCACTAACCCCAATTTCTACTTTCTCTCGAAACATTCTCAAGTCCTCACTGTGATCGTGATTCCGCGATCACTGCGATAAATCACTGTTAGTGATTTTGCACTCCATCCCTAGCTACAGTAGGTCTCGCCGTCTGACCAGGTGCGTTCTAGTCGCGAGGCTGTTCGGTGACTAATGCGGAATCTCAATCATCGGCAGGCTGTAATGGACGCGATTCGCGGGATCGCGGGCGTCGAGCAATGCCAGCCGGGTTGGAGTACGACGCGGGGCGAAACAGGGACACTCGAAAAGCTGTGAATCCGTGTATCTCGCGAAGGTTGACGCCCACGGACATACCAGGGCGCAGGCTTAGCTCCGATTCTGCGATTACAATTGATGTTTGCGTCTCTGCTACATCCGCCGACGAGCAGGGTGGGAAAGAATGTCGCAAACCCAACGCAGAGGACACTTACAGCGCGAAGGATCGGCACTCGAGAGCTCGTTGTTCTTCGCCAATATTGACCCACCGCGACGATCAAATAAAACCGACAGGGGAGCTGTGTGGAGAGAACGAGAACCAATAATTAGCAATATCCCCCTCCCCTGCAATCTGTTCGACATTCCATCGAGCAACTCGCTTGTTCGGTGCGGGCTGGGAGATCATAACAGCGGTGAAATTAATTAAGACGATCGCGGGTAGTCTCGTTCACGGCTGGCCTATCGAACTGGCGCAGATATCGTTTAGACGAGCCTCGAAGCGTCGAGTATTACGCGTCACGTAGCCAGCGGCGTGGCCCGAGATTCGCCGGAAATCTCGATCTAGATTATTCGATGCGAGAGGTGAGAGAACTAGGGAAACGGGGCCGCCGGGAGTGTTCCTCAAACTCGAGAGCCTCGAGTGCATCATCGGGATAATTATCTTGTCGGCAATACGCAGCCTGGGCAACTACGGCCACGCCGCGGAACGTCGATACGCGTTCCTCAGCCGGAAATCGCGCGCAGAAATGCGGAGGGGGTTGGACGGCACGGGGGTGGATTTCTTGGTCATCGACAGGAATGTCAGTGTTCTTGTCTCTGTAGTAAAATTAGGTAAAAGCACCGCTTTCTCTAAACCTGACCTATTTGCTCATATCACAGCCTCCTTTATCTCTGTAAAACATATATTTGTGGACAGTTATATTTATAAACTACTTGGTTTTTTTAAATGATAAACTACACGCAGTGCCCCACGTAATTGCAGAATCGTTTTTATATAAATCGACTTGTACAACTGCAAAATTCTCAACCGCGTTTCCCTCGTACCTTCGATGTCCAGGTATTGGGACATTTCCCTTATGTCATCAAAACTGAATTTGGTATATTTTCAATTAAATATACTTAGTAGATTTCTGTTACCCTATCATTTGTTTCTCTGATGTCTGACGTATCATTATATCCTAGACTCACTTTCAGAATATGTAAATATTAGCAGTTAATAGATAAATTCTAAAACTCTCCCAGACTTGCCCGAGTTCACCCTACGTAGACAAGTGCTGGTAAAATTGTGATATCGAAATTGCACATCATCAACACCACCCCAAATCCCGCAAAAGTTCATCCCGTCGCGCAGACGAACCCCAGAATCGACTTAACGTAAGACGTGACCGGCAGGGCAATTACATTGCGTCGTCGGATCCAGGGAATGCTAATTACCCGGAAGCTGGGCGAGCCGAGAACGTTGTCAGCGTCGTCGTGGCAAGGTAAACAGACGAGGCCGTGGAAGACGGCGAAGGGGGACTCTCCGCGAGGGTGTCTGCGGCCGTGCAGCGGAATAAGCTCGTGAGTTTCTCGAGGCTGCCACGCGTTGGAACGTGTCCCCGATCTCCCCCATTTTCGCCATCCCATCACGTTGATCCAGACAGTGGCTGCTCCGTCGGCTGATCTCGTATCGAATGAGCTCTCGGCTACACGCGACGCGACCCCTCGAGCAGCGCGATCGATCCCGAGGATCGGGGACCCGTCTATCCGGAAGGGCGTGCTGCGACCGTTGTTTTCCGTCGTTCGACGCGGCAGAGCCGGGGCACTTTCGAGCGCGGTTTGGCAAGACACTCGAACGAATGCATTATCCACAGAGAGGGGCAGAGGATAGACCGCAAATACCGTTCAGAAGTTAATAATGCAGCCCTCCTCCTCCCGTGGGTCGCGAATTCGACCGTACGGGAAGGAGAAATGTTTCTTAAGAGGGAATTGCGTGCTTGACTCCGGCGGACGGCCTTTAAACATTCAACGGCGCCGGTGAATTCCATTAAAGAGGAATATCGAATACAGCTCGGCCGGAGTTCGATCGATCTTGCGGCGCGCGGACGTTCACGGGAGACGTATCCTTGAATTAACGATTTCGCGGGTCGCAGGGCAACGTGCATTGGCGCATCTGGCGCTGCCGAGACACGGCAGTGCGTCGATGCTTTAGCGCGAACGGAGTGGAGATCCGTGGGCGTTGCCACGATGGGGCGCAATTCCAGAACCACTGTAGGCTATAAAAGTTCCTTTTAGGAAGATTCTGGGGTAAGTGGCCCGCGGTTTTCCATATCCCTCTTATCAGAAGATGTTATCGCCTTCCCCGATCTTAAATCTCCAAGAAGCCCTTGCTTCGAGATTAAGGTGGCGTGATGCAACATCGTCCGCCACCTACGTCAAGTCTCACCGCTGCCAAAGTACAGAATTCCTAAAGACAGATTCACGTCGAACCCGCCCTCGTCGTAACCAAGAGTAAAGTGTTAGATACCCCATTATGTATTTTTCCCCACCCAGTATATTCTAAGAACGTAGGCTAGATTGAAACATTCACCATGTTGTTTCGGTTCCAAGCGACGTACCGAGGTACGGCCGATTTTTGGCAAGGTCCTCAAGGACCTCGGGTTTTTCCCACACCCCTGCAGTCAAGACAGATCAGTCTCCTAATGGTCAACGAGACAGCGTTCCTCACTTCGTATTCCGATGCTGAAGCGAAAGCATCTCTCCAACGTTATACTGTACTTTAATTTGCTTTACGCAATTAACAATATTTAACACGTTGACTGCCGCGCGCGTTTACAGTGAAATCTCCTTCAGGCCACGAGTACCGCTGTACGAAGCGTATTCTGCTGGGTATTCCCAGCGATATTTAAAAATGCGAATCGGTGATTGTCGCAAGAATAACCTCCCGCCCCGTTTGTTTCCATGGTATCATTCTCGGTCATTTATTTTCGTTACTTCGCATTTGTTTCTCATCTCGCCACTGTACAGGATCAGTTTGACTCTTTGCCGAGTAACGAGCGGTATAACTTAAAATCTCTACCCTAATACCATTTTTTTTACCATCTCTACCATTTTCGTATTACTTTTATAACAATAGTTTATACTAAAAAATATTCTATTCTAAATTTAAGTTATATTGATAAATGCAGTTTATATTAATTAATATTCAATAGTTTTGTTACTTCCTCTGCGAAATATCTTTTCAAACACGTACGAATGTTCCGCGCAAGTAGTCAAATAAGCGTCACCCCGATACGGGTGACGCGGCCCGATCAGAAACTTTACTGTCACCCGAATACGGGTGACGTGGCAGTCAACGTGTTAAAAGAAGAATGGGAAAGATTAGTGCTGAAGAGACAAGTACACTTGTACATTTTATACCGAAACGATTGCAGGAGGTTCTAAAATAGAAGAGGATATCCTGCAAGCTACTAACTTTGCATCACTTAGGATTATTTTTACATTTGTTATACCTGTTCGCAGACTTTTTCTGGTGACTTATCAGAAACATTTCTCGTTTTATTGTCTGTATTTAAGTTCTGGTCATTTTTAATTTGTTACTGTATTTAAGTTCTGGTCATTTTTAATTTGTTACTGTATTTAAGTTCTGGTCATTTTTAATTTGTTACTGTATTTAAGTTCTGGTCATTTTTAATTTGTTACTGTATTTAAGTTCTGGTCATTTTTAATTTGTTACTGTATTTAAGTTCTGGTCATTTTTAATTTGTTATTGTATTTAAGTTCTGGTCATTTTTAATTTGTTACTGTATTTAAGTTCTGGTCATTTTTAATTTGTTACTGTATTTAAGTTCTGGTCATTTTTAATTTGTTACTAGAATTGCAAACATACCACGTACATGTTGCAAATACATTTTGACCCGAATTCAAGGATACTTCTATATTTTCATAAACAGACACTTCTGCATACCTTAGTGTACGCGGACTTTTTATACCTAGTGTACAGAAACGCGCGCACAGAGGCGACAGGAAAACGATCAGTCGTTCAGTCGGCGGGCACCTGCGACTGCTTCGAATTTCTAATTTGGCCGACGGTCACAGGATTTGCGCACGACTGTCGTACGACCTAAAGTCGTATGTGTAGCCTAGCCCTAAGTGAAATGACTATTATTGCCTTTTAACAGCGGGCGCTCTCGTTGTACCTACACTGATATTCTATTTGATTGAACCAAAAAGAAGTATGAGAAAGTACCTGTTACATCGAACAATATCAGTATGCATAGAAAAAGTTTGCATTTCCAGTCAACAGCCCCGCGAGTGGTCGCGCGCGCGCGCGCGCGTTTGAAATTGGTTCACGATCGATCTGCAGAATCACAAACACAAGATCGTTTTTACTCGAACAGCATTAAGTTTGGAGCAGTCAGAAAAGCTGCGACATATTATATTCTCTGCTCTGACATTGTTCCTCGCAGCTTCTTCCGAGCTTCTTAACGAGAATGTTCAACAGCCTGAAAGCCCGGCGTGGCGTAAACTCTCGCGCACTTTCGCGAATGGGCAATCATAGACAATGGGCGATTACAGGCGACGATAATTGCGGCATATACTCGGCGCGATACACATGGGCAGTACATAATGGGCACATAATAGCAGCGGCAGACTGAGTGGCGCGAATTAGACGGGTCTCGCGAGTCCTTTGGAAGTTTCGCGTGAAATTTCGCCGTGTCGATTAGAAGCGGAAGTCGAGGCGAGTGCGCGAGACGGCCCCGGGCGTCGTCTAATTTCATCGACAGTGATTCCCGCCGCGTAATGATCCTTTCTCCTCGTTCACTCTCGTCCTCAGACGCACCCCCTCCGTCGGCGACACTCTAAACGAGAACTTCGCTGTTCCCGCGTCGACGGAAGCTTGCTTCGCGGCTTCTGTTCGCGAGACTCGGTTTCCGCGGTGCTCTGCAAACACGCCGTCGCGTCTCGGCAAGCGAAACGTCAACGAACTGTTCCCCGGCTCTGTGTTGTTGTAATTAGTATGCCAGGATCGAGCTCGCTCCCTCGGGAAGACGGGGGGGACGATAGTGAATTCGCGTAGAAAAACACTTGCCAAGAGAAGGAAAACGCCAACGAGTTGATTTAGCGGAGACCCCTGGCGTTGACGGAGTAGATTCGAACACTGAAATTGCTGCCTCCTCCAGTTTCATTTCTCGCCGTTTCCTTGGTATTAAAAGGGGAATGCCGTCGGGAAGGATACTGATATTTTAGCAGGCGCTTCCTGTGATCTTAAACTCCCGATAGGGAACTGTGCGCCTGCAAGAAGACTGTCGTCAGATGGATAATCAGCTTCCACCGAGTATACCCAGCTTCCCATCAGCAGCTTCACTATTCACGCTCCTGGCAGTATTCAACGAGAGTCGTTCGTTTCTCATGCATGACTCCTCCGTGAATGGAGAAGAGGGCTCTTGTTATTAAGAGTAATCGCTTAAAAAGAGGAGCCCGGTTATCGGTACTGGATGCTCGAGACTGTTCAACAAGCTTCTCCCAGGCACGACTTTTCGAAACGTCGAACAGAAACGGCTTGTTAAGGGGAAAGATGCAACGGGGGTTGTAGCCAGATAATGCGCCACTGAAAGTGTTGCACGTTGCATCGGGCTGCTTGGGAATTTATGGACGATACACGCGGATGGGAGCCAGGATCCGCAGACTCTGCAGACCTCGGGTGGCCGGGTTTCAAAGCGACTTCACGCATGCCAATGAAGATTAAGCGACGCGCGTTGCATGAAACGACGTCTCTTCCGGCCTCGAAGCGCTCCCCCCCGCGTTGCCTTTGTGCGGGAATTACGCCCCCGAACGATGAGTAATCTAATAACCTTCCTTCTGCAGAATTGGGTGCTACTCCTCATCTCGATTTCTTGGGTTATGGCAAGAATTACCGTGTCCTCGCTGCTATTCTTACTAGGGGAGGTCGGCATGTGGTAGGCACCGATTTTAATGGGCCTTGGCACGATGGATCT
Organism: Andrena cerasifolii; assembly: GCF_050908995.1. NCBI lineage: Eukaryota > Metazoa > Arthropoda > Insecta > Hymenoptera > Andrenidae > Andrena > Andrena cerasifolii. The sequence goes on along the minus strand of NC_135120.1, from coordinate 9,181,244 downwards.
ATGTCGAAAATAAGTAAATAGGTGTCCGAGCGTTTCAGCCAATAGGCCTTAATAATAGAGATATTTACATGGAAATTGTTCAAAATTTCATAGTGGCCGTGGGGTTTTAGTGGGTAAACATCTCACACTATACTGGCGCCCGCGGAAGATTCCCTTTCGGAGGCGTCGGGGAGCCTTTTGAATATGGCTCCACGTTAAAAAAAAATATAAATTATTTTTTTATAATTTTTTTCTTAACTTGGGGAAATTTTCAAAAGGCACCCCGATTCCTTTAGAAGGAAATCCCCCGGGGGCGCCAGGGTAGTATGAGATTTCTACCCATTAAAACCCCACGGCCACTATGAAATTTTTAATAATTTCCATGTAAATATCTCTATTATTAAGGCACATTAGCAGAAACGCTAGGACACCTATTTACTTATTTTCGACATAGATCCATCCTGCCAAGGCTCATCAAAATCGGTGTCTACCACATGGTGTCCTCCCCTAGTTACTTCTTACTTGCACTTGTTTAATATTCAGTGTCGAGAGAAATGAAAATGAGACGTAGGTACTTGTATCGGAGACCACCGACGTTCAAAATCGAGGTACCAGGGAAACGAAAAGTTCAACCGTGTATTTTGTTTGGCCATTCCTCTAGACAATACATTCAGATAATTGCAAGTACTCGCGATCGCCTGGAAGCACTCTGATACATTCAGTCGCACCTAGAACTCCTTCCGCGTGAACGTTCGGAAATCTCGCCGGTCGATCAATACGCGCAGTTGAAAAATAATTCCCGCGGTGCGGAATGTTGCTATTTGTTATTCGCGTCGCTCGTTCTACGCCGGTGAATTTAAGCCCGGGAATGCCCCTCCATACCGAATAAATCTTCGATATTGCGTCATCAGCAAATTCCATTTCCGGCGGGCTCGTGCCACGTTCTATTTACAGGTATTATTTGTTTCCCCTTTTCCTTTATTCCTGGCACGGCTCTCTTGATCTTGCCAGGATGCATCGCGAAATAAACGTGACATGGTAACGTGCCATTAGAATTTTCCAATTCCTCGGTCCTCCATGTTCTTAGCAGGGAGAAATGTTTCGCAACGTAAATCCCCTCCCCGCGATTCTCCATGATACCATTCTGGTAGGAAGATTGTGTTTTGGGAACAGGCAAGTTCACTGTTCAACGGGCTTGGGGTTAGTCCCACGCTCTTCCTCACAGTCTGTCTACCAGAACATATTGTTAGATACCCCGAGCCTTCGCAACGTCTGAATCTGGTTATTGTCACCCATTTCGATCGTTAACCACTTTCTGCGCGACTTTCCCTTACACCGTGTCTGGTCATCGTCACCCACTTGGACCCTTAGACCTCTTCAGGCGTACGTGCCTTGCCGTAAACAAGCGGATTAGACCGCGGGCCTCAAGGCCCTTCTTCCAACCGAAATCGCGTCGAACGTAGAAAATAACTTTCTCCAGTAACGCCACTTCCACCCTCGCCAATAACCAATTCCAGTTCTTAAATAAGAACTATAGGAAATCCTCACCCTCGCAATAGTAACCACCAATAGCATTCTTCAGTTCGTCGACGTTCTTTTCGAATCTCGCGAACGACAGTCAGAAAGCTCTGGTACTTTGCACAGTCAAGTCGCCTCCAATAGGCTGTCTAATAAACACGTGTTTTTGTTATAAACAAGTGTTTGAATTTCTTCCTCCCCGGGTTCACGACAATATTACCATTCTTCCCTAATTTCTAGGTGGATTCTCATCAAGCTCTTATTTCACTATTCAGGCAGCAATATGAACAATCGTTTGCTGTCCCTTTGAAATCTTAACAACACCTACCTTGTTACAAGCAATGCACTGTTTAAACCTGTGTTCATACTCTGCGATGACAGCTCCCATAGTCAGCAGACTCCATGAACACGTAATTTGCAGCCAAACAGAGCTAAACTGCCCTTCGAATTGAGTGTTTCGTCGCGAAACTTTAATTAAGCCACTTAACGTGAAATCTGTGGCTGCTAAACCGGGAATATGGCTATTGCCTCGCCCGTTTCGACTGTTCCTCTGTTCGACGACCCGTTTGGAAACTTGTCCCGGTTACACAGCCGGACGACAAAGTCTGGAGCACCTCCGCGAGCCACTTATTACTGTTTCATTTTATCGAACCTCTCGATTCAATCCAGTAACGTTTCCCCTTACATTCAATCGCTAATGAGCTTGCATCGAGCCGGCCGCCGCGAACAAAAAGCCTGCACCGTGAAACACGATATAACGAGCAATAAGCTACGATAATGGCTTCTACGAATTTCCAGCTTGTGCAACGCGCAACTGTATGCAATGATTTCGTCGATAATTCGTGAGCCGCCTGAGTGAATGCCACGGTGGCTATCGGGGCCACGCCCATTTATTGTCTCGCTAAATGAAGAACGAGCCCGTTCAGTTTTACGCTATGGTCCGTCGACGTGGTTCTTCGTCGGGGCACTCGGCCATCCTTCGTCTCATAGGTAATCCGGCCATCCTTCATCGTTAATAGGTAATATTAGTATTCTATTCTAAGAGCTGGTTTCATTTACGGCTGTGCTGCGAGTCCAATTCGAGGCGACTAAAGTTCAGCGGCGGAACCGATGGAATCAACGGTTCTGATCCAAGTTTGGGACTCCGAGAGGCTAATATCAATTTGCATGTAAACAGATCCCGATCGTTAAACTGACAGGGAGAGGCTTTTAGGTGTCCGCTTCCGATTGCTTTGGTTTTTGGATATGTTTTAGAGGACCGAAAAATAAGATCTAGATGTTTTTTATAGCGTACCTTTTCTTATGAACTTTGAGGGGTGGTTTCACCCCCTAAAAATGCAATCGGGCCATAATAAAGAGACTCGAAAATATTTTTCGGTCCTCTGAAACAGTGATAAGCAACCTTTAGTCTGTAGCGAGCTATAAGTGGAATCCTAATACTAGAGCTGTTCGAGTACTCGGCAAAACTTACTTTACTTTTAAAACGTACTTTCGGCCCACTCGGTTTTCTTCGAGCCGCTCGAAAATTTCGAGTTCTCGGTTCTACTCAAGCTACTCGGTTCTATTCGAGCCGCTCGCTTTTTTCGAGTACCCGGCTCGGTTCGAAATTCAAGCTACTCGAATATTCGAGTACTCGAACAGTCCTACCTAATACCCTACGCGCATCGGAATATTAAATACTTAAATCTACTAAGTAATCAAAGAATTTTAATTCAGGGGATGAATTTATTATTTTCGACATAGATTTACATAGATTGAAACAATTGCGAGCCGCAGGTCAGTGGCTAGAGGGTCAAATGCGGTACGCGGGCCACGGGTTGCTTATCACTGCTCTAAAACATATTCAAAAACCAAAGAAATCGGAGGCGTCCACTTAAAAACCTCTCCCTGTAAGTGGAGCCATCGAGTAAGGCTTCCGTAATTTTAACGCGACTATATCTCATAGGTATTGTACAGCAAAAGCAGTCGAGTCGAAGTTTCTCTCATTCCTTTCTTCCTAGACCCTAAACGATCGTTTCACGAATTGACCATTCGACGTGCAGGGTATGTGGGGAAATACCTCGGAAGGTAGCATCCATATTGAATCGCCGCGCTGCAGCGAGCGTGATACGCGATTCGATAGGGGTAACCGTTTCTTGCGTCCTCGCTATTATGCCCGTATCACGCGTCACTCGTTAACGAATGATTGATCGACCGATGTAATCACGGCGCGCGCGCGCCGTGATCGCGAGACCGAGCTGATACGGACGCCTTCCGCGGGGCAGGATGGCCTTCGTCGAAAATTACCAAGCATTAGCGCGGAGCTTTTGTCAGGCTTGATCGTCCTCACGCCGCTTGGCAAGGATGCCCGGCTCGCTGGTCGTTCTGCGTATCTCGCGAAAAATTCCTGCTAATCCGCCGCGAACGAAGCCCCGATCGACACCGCGCGAAACCGTACCGCCGCTCGTGAAATGTTTTCTACGCGAACGTGCTTCGGCGTCTTTAAGTACGTTAAGCCAAGGTAATGTGTCTCGATACCGGCCACCCCCTCGATGCATCCACGCCTTACACTTGTCTGGCATCCGGGAAGACGACGATTGACCCTCGAGAGGGTCGCTCGCGGTCGGAGCAAAGCTTCGGCCACGTATACGGTGAATCACTGGAATCTCATAGTTGCCAAGATTTTCTGTTCACCTCGACCTTGTCGAGTGAAACGTATCGACGTTTGGAGAAGCCTGCGGTAGCCTGTCGTTTAGTATAATATTTTGCTTCAGTTTTTCATCCCCCAGCTAGTAATTCCTCTTCTGATGCCTGGACCTATGGTTCCTGCAAATTATTATTATTATTATTAACCCTCGAGCGGGCGCGCTTTGTGAACTCCGTTCACCGATCTGCGTATTTCCTTCATTAGGTCTCGGTAAGACAAACATTCTCTCCGCGCGATCGTGGTGTGCTTCAAGAACCCTGTGATGCTTGTGCCAGTTGATTTTGATGTTAAAAATGTTTTACATATACTATTTTTTGTGTTCTTAAATGAATTTACTGCATTTCTAATATTTTCCCATCACATTTAATTTAAGTTACCACTGTCAACAGTGAAACCGTTTCTGAAGTGTAATATATTCTATTCAAAATACTTGGCGCTATGGTCCGAATTGGTGTTGCTAAACAGAATAAATATGTTTAAATTGCATTAATCTTTTTCTCTCTTTCTTGCGCGTGCGTTCGTGAATTGCTCTTGTGAGTGTCTCTTGATAAGGGGGCTAAAATGATTATTTTCAACTGACGAACTGAGTTCACCACGCGCCTGCTCGTGTACCTCTCATTGGCGCGCCCGCCCGAGGGTTAAACGTTTTTATTGCACAAACACGAATACACAATCAAGCGAGCGAAAAGAGAGAAGAAAAAGACAAATGCAAAGGCGAGGTTCAGTCTGAAGACTGTTTTCCAAGCTACCCTTCCGACGGATGTATTATTATTATGCTCGAGCTTAAATAATTACAACGTGGTTAAGTATCCTTCAACCCCATCAGGTTGCATTCCGTGGTTACCCCAGCTGCAGATTTCAGCAGGTGTGTTAATGCCCGGTTAGCGGCATTATTAATGCACGTAGGACTCTGAGGAATGCGGATTCTCTCTTCCCGTTGCCGCGATGCCAGCTTTTACATCGCTGAAGTTTTTCCTCCTTCGCTGCAAGCGCAGCTCGCGCGAGGGAGCTAATTTGCCGGTTGAGAATTTATCGGGATTCATGTCGCGGTTCCTCGTCACGGTCTCTGGGCGGTCCAACGAATTTACGACTATCCGCGACGGTTTTATGATGGATGCGCCCCGCGAGTCACGGATTTGTCGCCGATTCAATCGCGGGGAGGGGAGGCGAAGCTCGAGTTTCGAACTTGGGGTATTTCGCGAAACGCAAGGGCGACGCATCGATCATGCGAACGCGGTGGATCTCGCCTGTTCGCGAGCTTTCAGCGGCAAGTCGGAATCGATAATCGATATTTCCGATCGAATGCATCATTGCCCCGGGGGGAGGGGGCGCTTTGCGGAGTTCGCTTTGAGCGACAAACTTTTAATGCGCCCAAGGGTCGCTGATAAATTTGAAATATATTTAACCCTCGCCGTCACTGGAATCATTCACACCGACAGCCTGTCTGTCGCTTATAAATGACGCTCTTGGGTGGAGGTTGCGGGTCAAGTTGCAGGTGAAACAGATCGCCTGGTGACGGTGCACCACACGGTAAGTGGATGTTTAGCTTCCTCGCGAGAACGTAACGAAATTGCAAATGACAAATTTTGTCGACGAGCTTGCAAATGGAATTTGGGCGTTCGAAAAAACGAAATCCCACTTTGCAATGGAGAATGTGAGGAAAATATTATGTACTTGGCGTAACGTGTGATGTAAGATATGTATTGTGGGATGTGCTGGATGCGCGAAGTGTATGCAATGAACGAAAAACATCCGTCATTTACTAATATCTTACATTTTACTTGTATCTCACTATTTAGGCTATACAGTCGACCCAGTTTCGGATAGTACAATATACACAAAAGCTACGTAGCTGTCCAGTGGGGATTGTCCCACATTTCAGAAGGTCTGGGCAGATTGTGTATAATAGCACTTGTTAGAGGCCGGGCTCAACGGGATACTATTTCCCATACGCTGGTCGCCAGCAACCCTATCCATCCTCTTCACCCCTCCATCGAACCACTTGCACGTCTCCCATGCTCGGAGGAAACTCCTCGATGCCTGTGTATTGTTTGCCGATTCTCAAGACGGTCTGTAGAGTAATCAGTTTTACATTGGGTTGACCCACAGCTTTTACGCTGTCGACATGCAAATAGAGCCTGCCAAAACATACAGTGCCCATCGTCGAAGTTGGTTAAGAAGTTTTCTCTGTATTTCGATGGAAAGAATCGAACCCGGAAAATTGTTTTACGTACTCTTTAATACCATCCATACCGAACAGATAATATTCCTTGTTTGCGGTGGCTGCGTCTATGTAAATGGGTGTTTACCGTTTCATTAAAACCGTGATAGGCGGCCTGGGAAAATGGCTCATTGGATGCCCCTAAATCATGTAAACAAAGGCTCAATATGCACCGTAGATAACGGGATCTCGGTGAATGGAAAATGGATCGTTCAATAAGTTGCGGCTCCAGCTCCGGCTCCGGCTCGTCGGAGCCCCATAAATATAACCCGCGCATAATTACTTTAATTTCGTCGTCGCTTTTCATCGCCAGCGACACGAGCTGTCGACACGTTGCGCCGATCCATTAAAACACAGCCACGGTCTAATTACGCTAAATCGACCGAGGCGAGGTGGAGCGTCGAATCGATCGTGTAGCAATCTATCGAGCTTGTCATCAAGATTGCTACACACCAGTTATAAACGCCTCAATCACTCTATTGCCTTTCAATCTGCGAGCTGTCCATTCATGTGTACAGTTTTACGGATTTTCCAAACTATCGGGCGCTACCTTCATTCATAACTTAACACTTTGATGGCCGCTTTCACGTAGACGTGATTTCGCAATTTCGATCTGTCACTTTCCCCGAGCCTAAGGATTCAACTATATTTCATAGTTAAGCGTCACCGATGAAGCTGTTCCATTGAAAGATTTACATTCTATTTGCAATACACTGTTTCGAGTGTTTTGAAAATAGAATGTATGTGAATGTTTTTAATTAACTGTGCTTATCACCCCTCCCTCGTATTTTTTTATGGAATTATTAAGGTTCCACCTTTCTTTTAAAAAAAGAAGGGGAACTTTCATTCATTCGAACGCCGTGTCGAGGGTTTTAAAGTTAACCTACCTTAAAAGTCCGCAGTAATACCCCCACCTACCCTACTTTAATTAATAAGAAAGCGGTTTACTTGTACAGACACGAAGTAGACCCGATGGCAACCGATCGCAGAATGCCCTCTGCACTCGGGCCGACTCGCACTTTGTCCTTGCTTCTAGCGACCCTGTCATAAACGGTCGCGTCGTCTTCGGCCGCGTATTCGGCTAGTCGAACGTACTCGGCGAACCGATCATACGCTGACCAGGCGTTAGAAAAATCCCAGACCCGAAGCTAGTTCAGGGCCGCAGCCTACATTAGATTGAAAATTAGATTTACAATTAACGAAGAATTCAGGAGGCTCCAAAAGTTGCTGTTCACAAGGCAAACGAATTAACCAGCTCCACTGTATCTCCTACACACAGTGGCCAGTGGAGATGCGTTCAAAAAGCTTGAAGAACCGCAGCGGCAGTAGGGAAACCGATTGCCGAGTATGAATTCCATATGAGAGGAAAGATTTGGCGGCGATGAAGGGAAGCTTGTCATCGTCCAGTCGACGAGATATCCGTCACAAAGCGAATACCTCTTGAACAACAAAGTCCGCCCGGACCGAACTGCTCGTCCAACTATCGCATCTCTCTACTTCGGGCTTAACTTCACTGCAACCTCCAATTTATCTCATCCTGGTGGCTGGAGGAACGCTGGTAGTGGGCTGCAGAGGGGTCCTTTATTAAATTCTATGCGCAGATTCGCCAATCCGTGCGATGGTACGGCAACTCCAGCCTGCCGGATATAGCCCTGAGGGTAGCGAGGGGTGCGCGAGGGCAGGAAAGGCGAGAGCAACCAGATCCGCGAGAAAAAGTGCATCCGACGTCGCGAATATGCTCCCACCCGATTCCAGGCTATTGTTCGCGTTTTTCCCCTCCCCTCAGTGTTTACTAGGCTTTTTTTCATCAGTCCGTTTCTTACTCAGGTATTCGCACGCGTAACGAGGCCGACAGGGGTGATTCTGCTCGATACAGCGCGCGTTCGCCTCGGGCGTCGGCGATCCTATCTCGATTCGACCTTTTGCATCATTCATATTGCTCTTCCGTGCTGACTGGACTTGAACGAGCGATGCATGCCTCGTGGCTGACATGTAACGGGCTTGTACTACTTGGCGCCGAGGTTCTCCTCCCTTTCGCTTGCTCGATCACTCGAACAGTGACTGTAACAGTCGCCGTGTTACTTCGTTTGCTAGGTATTCTAGCGAGGCAAGTTATTTAACGTATAAAACTCGGCGACGCTTCGGTGGTTCTTTGTGGGATGTCGAAACGAGTCGCTTTCCTTCGCGATAGATTAGGCTGTTGGCCCACTTGCTTGGCAGCGCAGCGCCGACACACCGGGTCAAAAATGCACCAGGCTTGGTTCGGGGCGACCTACATTTGGATATTTAACGCGTCGATTCCCGTCCAAAATTTCGCTCCTCTCCCGCCGGGCCATTTACGACTTTAATCACCGGGCTTCTACACCGGCGTGGCCTGGTCGGTGTGCCGAGGAAACCGCTATGCCTGGCGGGGCAGTAAACGCGCTGACGTTACAGCAACTAATATACAACGTGCTGAAATTAAAAAGAATGCAACTGGGCTAGGATGCTCCCGATGTAATGATACTGCTCACGCGATGACACGCCACTCACATTTCCCATTTCAAATGTTCGGTCGTTTTCGACGTACCTTCGTCACGGGCCATACAGCGAGTTCTTCCGGTCCACGGTCAAATATCATTTACAAGCGAGATATGAGAGTAATGCGAAACGTTGAACGTGTAACGGGTAACTCATTCGTACGAATAATTTAATAAATTCTATCGCCTGCAAGGAAACTCCTACATTACCGTAAAGTGGGGTGACTTTGCCCGCCGGGGTGACATTGCCCACTTTTCGGGAAAACTTTATTTTATTTTATTGTGAAGTAATTAGATCATATGGTGCTTTGTAATCGATAGCAATAATTTATCTGAGGTCAAACGAAAAGAAACAATAGCGAATTCAGTCATATGGTCATTTTTCAGTCAGAGCAAAAATTACGCAAACAAAATTTGTTTTCCAAGTGAATTTTTGTGATCTCCGAACTTTTTGCTGTTAAGAGATAATAAATTTTAAAATCTCGTACGAAATGGTTATACAATGCTGGGACAGGGCCGGGAAAAATATTGTTAAATTCCTTAACAATACACCCGGCCAGGACTGGGCTTCATGTGAAGACACAAAACGGAACTGACCGAAAGAAGGTGTCAAAATGTTTCTCACGCGAGTGCGGTTGTTGGTGCCGAGACAGTTGTAAAATATTTTTGACCACTTACAAGGGAAGATCCCGAACCCGAAAATTCAAAAAATTATGAAACTTTGTGAATAAGTAGGAGATTTCCTCCTGATTGCAACGAAATTTTGGGTTGCTGCCCGAATTCACTCGAGGCGGGTGAAATTAACCCCTAAAAATTCGGCTATTTTCCGATTTTGTCTTATAACTCGCGAACTGTAAGAGACAGAATAAAAGTTTCAAGTGAAAAGTCGCTTCTTTTAATTAAATCCATCATTTGGTGAAAAAAATATTTACAGTTGACGAGTTGCAACACAAAATCGGAAAAAATAATCGGATTTTCGGGGGTCAATTACATCTCCTTAGAGTGAATTTGCGCAGCAAACAAAAAATGCGTTACAATCAGGAGGAAATTCCCTACATATTCACAAAGTTTCAAAATTTATTGAATTTCCGAGTTCGGGAAAACGTCCCTTGTTAGAGGAAACGTTGGAAGGCGTCCCGAAAGCGAACATACTTAATTACGACGAAACGAATCTTAGCGACGACCCGGGAACGAAAAAAGCGTGTTTTCGGCGTGGGGTGAAACACTCAGAGCGCATTTTAAGGCTCTTTTTAAATAATTTTTTTTTAAACATATGTTTGGATAATGCTAGTCTTATGTACCCATTAGAATAAGAACGATTGCTCAATAATGAGTTTTAGGCATGTTTTCACTGAAAAGTTTGACGTGGGCAAAGACACCCCAACTGAGCGAGTAACTTTGCCCACCCCGTTTTTGGCGTGTTAAAAGCGTACGTTTAAGTACAGATTTAAAAAAAAAAGCCTATTTAAATCTACACGCCATCTACCGTATAATAGTATTTAAAAAAAAAATTAATGCACTAGGGGTGCTAAAAAAGTTATTTGAAGTTCAAAAGTGGGCAAAGTCACCCCAGTTCACGGTATTTGAAGGGTAAGGGAAAAAACAGGGAATATTATGGCGCTCTGAACTCCCTTTTATTCCTACCTTACCATCGTTCTACTCTCCACCACGCATCGATAGAAAAAGCCTCATCGAAGTGCCGTTGTTTCGCGGGCCAGAGGACACGAGTGACGGTGCAGGGGTGTCGCGAAGGAGGAGCGCGTCGCTGGAACTTGCTCAATGTGCAATCCGATCCAGGGGGGGGGGATCGGTATGCAGCCTCGCAATTACCGTCTCTTGTAAACACGTCGCGCGGATATACATGGAAATTAATGGAGAACGAAGCAGAGCGCGGTTGAAAACGTCCCATCGCGGTATTGGCGATAGAAGGCGGCCGGGCGAGGGGGAGAGCAAGCTTGCGGCAATAGTCAGAGCCGACAATGCTCCTTGTTAAAGTGCTGCCGCGAAACCTCGAGATCGATGCACACGGCTTCCGTCGTTGCGCCCCCTTTGCCACGGATGCACTTCCCCGCCCCAAGATCCGCCGGAGTACGTGACGACCGCGCGAACGAAGGAAATGATCCGCTGTTTTCCGCGTGTTCCGGTTACTGCGTTCGTGTCGAGCGTCGATATTAAAGCATCAGCCGTGCGCACGGTGCCCCGATCGCTGGTTGGCAGGATTTATGGTATCGTTACGGAATACTTGCTACCTTCGGCGCGAGAGGTAGAGCAAGTACTCGACCACGATGGTCGCGCACTGCCTGCAAACCGGAGAACGTCCCGATGGCAGAAAGTGAGGCTCGTCGTGAATAATTTAGAATTTCCGTATGTCTGAAAGTTGGGAGTTTAATGGGAATTCTGTATTGGTGGCGGAGTTTCGTTCGCTAAACGTAACTGCGTAATGGTAAGCGTGGTGGTGGTATCCTCGGAGGTGCTGCTCGGTCAGCCAGCAATTAGGTAGCACGCAGGCTTCTGCAAGTTAATGAGCATTCGGTAGAATCAGAAGGAATCAGGCTTCGGTTAGTTTAATCAAACAGAAGTCGCAGCCAGCCACTTGAGTTAGTCGCGGGAGCACTCAGGCTCCCAATCGATCAATGTACCGAGTTCCCAGGCTCGGTCTCCTTCTATTTTTTTTTTTTTTTTTTTTTATTACGGAGAAAGGACGCGAGTCACGTAGCCACGGATGAAAAAGAAACGAGCTTCTTGAAGGACGACGCGTCGTCCAGCGAACTTTAACTATGGAGGAAAATCATGCGCAAGCATGGGGTTGGAAATTCTTTTGGGTGGTGGATTAACGTGTCGACGACTTTAACGCTGCGTGGAAAATCGGTCGTGGAATGGAAGCGCGAGAGTTTGACCTACTTAAGAATTCTAAGTAGTTCGAGTGCATCGAAATTTTTTAAGTAGCGCCGCGGGGTAAGGTCGGCTGGAAGTTGACCTCCCGCGATTTCATTTGCCGCCTGATTTATCCGTTTCGAATGCAGCCCGCTGTGTTCACCCGAGTTCGTACCCCGGACTTCCACTGTTTTCACTGGATCAGCACCGTCGGCAGTTGAACATCTCGAAAGCCGACCGAGCTTTTAAACAAGCCAACCTTTTCGAATAACCGAAATTCTCCCGTCAGCTGAAAGAAGCACGCGGGAAGCAAGCATCTCTTGCATTCACTCTCCTCGTTTGTTACAAAGTTATTACTACAGGCTCGCACAAAGGCGAGCCAGGGAGCTCGAAATTGCTATTCAGGCGTGTCAGGTATTCGGAGGATGGCGGTGTTTCCCGTTCCAGGTCGATGCACTTTAATAAACCAGTATTTTTCTGTTTCATAATACCGACTGCTTCTGATTCGTAAATAACGCCGCGTTTCCGCAGGAACGTAAAATTCGCCCCGCCGTTTCGAGCGCGAGTGCCACGAAGGGAACGAGGGGCGAGTAAAAGGAAACCGAGGTTGCAAGGTTCTTTGACCCGGCCACCCCTCGTCCAAGCACCCGCCGTGGCTCTGCACGCGTCGTCCAGCTACGGCGACACTTCGCCGAGAGACGGATATCGAGGATCGAGCCGTATTTCCTTTTGCTCTTATGAGTCTCTGTCCCGTACTTTTTTTCCCCGAGTCCTGCAGAGAGCACGGATCGAGGGACAGCGCGAAAGAACGGCGGACTTTGATGGAAAAGATCCGGCCGCGGTGGAGTGATACGAAGTAACTTCTTCGGGATGGAGTAAGAAAAATCAGAACTCCCGGCATTCAATTAATTTCCGCCAGGTGCGTTAATACTTTAATCATCAAAGTGTTTCGATGCGAAGTTTCGTGGATTGAGGAACTTCTGCGCTTCGGCAGCGTTGGGGACTTCTTTTCGCTGCCTGATAGGAAAAGTTTGTGGACGTGCTTCCCTTAGATATAATTTACGACACAACAGATTTCTTCGGGGCTGCTCAGTTTTCGCGAAACCATTAAAGCCCTCCGGATGTCAGCATTTGATCAGAGTCCCAGCGCTATTCAATCGCACCTCTAACAAATACCCATTCGGAGCTCAAACAAGTAATCGGATTTGGAGAAGCTATCGCAACTTTCGCCCGCAACTTCGGACCGCAAATAATATGAAACCCTTGTGCAGTAGTTTAAATGCGCTTCGGTAGTTTGTAACTAATTGCCAGCAGTGTCTATACTAGTAGCAAAACGCGGTACATGGTATTGACATTCCTGCGAACCATTGCACAAGCCACACAAGCCAGTCTATTCGGTCCAGCAATTTTTATAGCAGGCGAGACTGAATCAGATGACGATTAATTTCTCTCTGCTCTGAGAAATAGCTCCGAAGCGGGAGCAGTCACGAATTAAGGGGTCATGCTCAGTCAGGAGGCCGAAAAAAGGTGGTCTTTGGAAATTTTTTACCCAAAAGCTATAACACATTTCTCAAAAAATCTTTTTTCCTTTTAAGGATTGTATCTAGTACCGTGCATCGTAATTTTTTCATTTAAACATATTAATGAATAAGTAAGTTATTGTCCATCACTCGAAGGTTCTCTAAAAAAAAGGCTACTGCGGTGACCACTGCTGCTCGAAAGTCGATCTGAAATAAAAAATTCAAAAGAATTTACTTATTATATTATATTATCTAGTATTTGAACGAAGGATTTTTTTATCCGATGCTTAGTTTTCTTTTAATTGACGGAAATCAGGCATGATTTATGATAAAAATTGAAACTTTTACTTTAAACATCAGCCACTTTTTCCCAAATCAATATTTCGAAAAATCCTTCGTTCAAATACTAGATAACATAATATAATAAGTAAATTCTTTTGAATTTTTTATTTTAGATGATCGACTTTCGAGCAGCAGTGGTCACCGCAGAAGCCTCTTTTTTAGAGAACCTTCGAGTGATAGACAATAACTCAGTTATTGATAAATATTTTTAAATAAAAAAAATACGATGCACGGTACTAGATGCAATCCTTAAAAGGGAAAAAGATTTTCTGAGAAATGTGTTACAGCTTTTGAGTAAAAAATTTCCAAAGACCACCCTTTTTTCGGCCTCCTGACTGAGCATGACCCCTTAAGGGGTAGTGTGAAACTGTACTGGCGAATTTAAACAAAAATTGTGATGAATTAAATGAAAAACATTTGTGTAAGGCTGGGTTTATTAACGATAGTCTTTTTAGTTGTATAAGTTTACTTAATATAAATTGAATTTTTGCACAAAAGAAAATAATACTTGAGATAAATGGAACTAAAATAAATTGGTATTATTAGCGCAATCAGAAGGCGGCGCGTTATTTGAATACCACTTACATTTCGATGAAAAAAATCGCCTTTAATCGGTTATAAAATGTTTCACAAACATCCAATGTTGGCGCGGAAGCTCCGCGCTGCAGAGAAAAGAATTCTACGCCTCCAGTTAAAATTTCAAGTGAAAATATTCATTCGTTCAAAAGTTATGACGTACACGGTGTTTAAAAATGTAGTTTCCAGATAAATGGCTGCAAAGTTAAGTCACTCGACGGTGCACTCATTTACATTCAGCGCTAAAATTTCCGTAATCATTCGAATTTCCTTATGAAACTTTGTTTCAAACGTTCACAAAGGGTGACGCTTTCAGAATTAATAATAAAAAAAATCGATTTCTCGACTTTTCAATAGTCCTGCATCCCCTTAAACACAGAAACGTGCAATGAATGAGCGACTGAAAACGGAATTTTTAGATATTCCCATATGTAAATGGCACCGCGAAACCCTGTTACATTCTGCGATGCTTTTATTATCCATATTTGCAAAACACAAATATCGCGCGCAGTGACGTCTATGAACATCTGCTGGGCGTTGCATATTTTTCGAATTTTAAATAAATCTGCATGCGATCGAGGGATTTAATAGATATATCCCATTGACGATACCGATACAGCCCGGGTTACGTATTTACCTGCGCGTTCAGTTTTAAATGTCACGGGGCGCGAGCATTGAATTGGAGAGGCACAGCTGCAAACAGCCCTCCAGGCACTTTAACCTTAGCCAATCTTTTTTATCAAACGGCGCGCTTGGAGGGCGCCGTATGTCTCCGGATATTTTCTCAGCCGCTAGGTGAATGCACTGGAGGGTTGTGCAACGTTGCAGTCGGATAACTTCCCTCCGCGCGGCTCGCCCCGCGTAATAACGTTTATACGGTTCGAGCGGGGAGGACTTTGCATAAACGATGCAAGGAGAATGAAATTGAAACAAAACCTCTTTGTAACGACCGCGGCGAGCGTACTCGAACGCGATGGGACGTCGTCAGCCGACTGTTGAGATGTCGCGTTGGGATCGTTGCGGCTCCACTGCTGGAAACTGTGCTTCCACCCTTCCGCGTTGCTTGTTTCCTGGTAAAGCTTGTAGGAAGAGAAAGCACTACCCGAGCAGCATTGTTAAAGTAGAATCGGAATTAGGATCTTGAGATCCCGGGATTAGGGTCGCTAAGAAGAATAAAAGATCTCGTCCCTCTCCTTTCGGTGGAGCGGGGTTGTAAATGTGACGATAGAGATCTTCCTAAATCTACTATTCTAAATGTGTATTTCTGTAGCCCTCTCCACCTAGACATCTCACGCGAACGAATTTCAGTTCCTCGCAAAACTTCGCAGCCTGCTGTTTCTCCCTTTATTTACCCCCTTCTCCATCCCCAGCGAAATCATTGCAGCTGACTCTTTCAAATACACCTGCGCGTAATTTCTCACGGAATATTTACAAGCGGGGTGTAATTGGATACGTTCGCAAGGATTCGCGATCCCACGCGAAGCATAACTGCGTTGATTTTCATCGCGGCTGAGACGGATGTAACGCGGTTTATTAGTTTAGTCCGAGGTGGAAGGAGAAGCTGGATCAAGACCTCGGCCTGAGTTTAGTTCACTATGCGGATTAAGCTTTGGGTGACGGATGGATTCCTGTTACGTTTATGCGCGATAGATCATGCCGGGCTTAAGCAGACTTCGAGTAATTAGTCTCCTGATACTTCAGCCGCGCAGCTGAACGAAGTACACCATGGGTACACGGGCCGTAAAATTCAATGAATGGAAAACCTCGGCTACCACGGTCAGTGGTGAAAAATAGATTTCATATGAACCGGCGAAGTATGATTGAACTGTGAATGCAAATTCAATCAATCCCGAATTCATCTGCGATAATGAAATTCCTCGTGAAAGAGAAATTCGCTGTTGTGGGAGGAGCGGGAACAGGTACGATGCAAAGAGAATTCTGTCGCGCGTAATTCCATCGTGTCCGATGGAGCTTACCATCGGAGTTATACGTTGTTATAAGTGGCGTGTTATGCGCGCTAGGTAGGCGGGTGGTAATTGTACATTTCTTCTTGCGAAAGGGGTCCTTGTTCCATGTATTAGCAAGCTTCATTATTACGAGCACTTTGTAGATTTCAACAAGCGCGCGGGAACTCAAAGACAGAGGGATTCATTAAAACCGATGCGGACTCGCCACTCCGTGCATGGATTTATAATATTAGAGACACGAAGATCACCGGTGCGCGCGACAAATGGGGCACGTTTCGCGTGGGATTGGCGACAGAAATTTCCGTGGCGAACGACGCCGTCTTGGATCGGGGCGAAACTTCTTCCGGAGTTTAATTAAAATCGTCACTGCGATCGTTTTATCGCGGGCAGGAACGATCCCCGGCGGTTCTGTATCGCTGTTAATTAATCGTGCTGAATAAACCGTTGCCGTTTCCCAACCACTGTCCGACAATGCAGTGGAAAATACCCATTTTATGCTGGGAGCCAGAAAAATTGAACGCGTCTCGATCGAGCTGCGCTTTCTTAACGTCCTCTCGGTCATTCGAAATTTAAATCGTTACCCGTCGAGTTCGTGTTTCAAGAGTAAATCGACGGAGAAAAAGAATGTAAAGTGCGGCGAGCAGCAGCGGAACCCCACGATCCAAGGATTTTCTTCCCATTTCTCCAGCGTTCGTGTGTTTTTCTAACACGGTTATGCAAAACCATTTGGAAGTTCGTCGATTAGCCCCGATGGAACTTGGTAATGGTAAATTCTCCGCAGTTGTTCGGTGGGTCCTCGAGGAATTCCGCTGGTTGACGCAGTCGATCGCTGTTTAAATAAATTAAAACGCGCGGGAGGGGCGGCGCGTCTTCATTGCTTGGAAATTTAGATAAGCCGAGTATACGCATGCTCGCACATACAGGGGTGGCGAAGATCGAAAGCTATTCATGGGCGAACTGGTCCGCCGCGTAATTTTCAATTAGATCTCAATGTGATGCGGAAACCCGCCAATAAAAGGCGTAAACTTTTTTAATTAAAGACCTGTCCTCCGGAGTTTTAAATGAGTCGGTGTCGGTGTAGGTGACGGTTGGCAGGCCGGAAGTTGGGCAGCGACAAACTAGAGAGAGGGAGAGGGAGGAGAGAGAGAGAGAGAGAGAGAGAGAGAAGATAGGGTTAAAATAGAATTAATCCGCAACAACTTCGGAATTCTACCGGGACTACAGTTTTATTCTGTAATTAAAACGAACAAAGAGGGGGAGGAACAGAAGGTAGACGGAAAAGGGGTTAATGAAAACCTTTGTTCGTGGCAGCAACAATGGACAGGTGTAAACAGTTTTGTATCGTAATTATTGGGAATTTGAGAACGCGGATTGTTGTCCCTTGTTCGAAATTCATTGATTCCCCGTGGTTTTGTTGCGATATCTATAACGGTCCACCGTTAACCGATTTCCGAAACAAAAGAACGCTCGTTACAGCTGCGTTGGCTGATCACAAAGGCGTCCCCGTACGAGCCGCGAGTAAATAAGTGAATCGAATAGTCTTTTTACGGCGCCTTTGTGAGGAGGGAACGCAACGACTTTGCCCTTCTTCGAACTAAAATCGAATTACCGCTGCTCGTTTCACGGGGGCACGCTTCTCTGACTCGCCCTTTGCGAGAGAATTCTCTTCTCGGTTCACATTCTTCCCCATCCCTCCGTCTCGAAATATTTAATCGAGCTTCTCTTTAAAAAAAAAAAATGTCTCAGGGATCAATACTCTCTGCCCCCCCCAGTAATCAGGAGGAAATAGTAACAGGCGACACTCCGGGCGGCACCTTTTGAACTCGCTCGGTGACTTTTCTGTTTAAATTGGTTGCATCGTGCATGGTATAGTCAGCTGAATATATATTCGCCTTACTGTCGCCTCTTGTTATTCTCTACTTTCTCACTGCTGAATGCGCAGCATCCAACTTCTAGAAATGGTGTCTTGGTATACGTAGGGGAGAATGGGGCAATCGCGGTCAGCGGGCAGTGATGGTCAGTATTGTTGTTGAGAAGAGAAATTGTCAAACGTTCAAACCATCGAGACTAGACAGGGCCATCGGCGTATCGTTTTGCGTAGGTTAAGGGATGCGCGGCTGGGTTTCGTCACCTCGAGCGTAGGTCTGTTTTCCAAACGTTTATTATCGAGGTTAGAGTCATAGTCTAAGACGGAACTGAAGTTCCCAGGGATTAAGGGTTCCACTCGGGTGGACTCGCGTCGGCTTGTAAACTGTCGCCAATGCACCATCTTTGAGGTCATAAATTAGTTTACCGATATTTCTAGATTTTTCCTAAGCAGTTTCGAGATTTGGTAAACCGGTTTACCAGTAATTAATGTCATGAGCAGAAATACGGACATTTAGAGCATTATATATTTAATTACAAATTACTAATAGTTAAACATCTTGAAATACCTTTCCTAAATAGTTTTTGAATTGCTTGATTTATTATTAAAGAATTAATCAATTACTCTGCAAATTTTCATCACAAACAAATTTTTTACACCTTCTTTATGACGAGTTACCTCTTAAATCAGCAGAAATTGGGACATTCACCTTATTTAACTGTATCATACATCACTCGCTATTGAACAGAAAGGAAAACTTCGACAAAGTGTCTGACTGATAATTTGGCTTCTTTGGGCGCACGAGTTTCCTCTCCGCGCAAACTCGCCGAATGATTCAGTATCCTAAACAACCTCTTTTTAATTCAGCGATTCTATGCTCGCGAATCGCTTGAATCGTTCCGGACCCCGGTATAAAAGCGTCCGCTCCATTTCTTGGTTGGAGAGATGCGGGCTTCTGTCGGAATCTTATTCAGCGGGGACTTGAAAATGCTCGTCCTTAAAGTTGACAGTAATTTCTGTAAAAATGCGCCGAAACTCATTCCGCCGGGGTAATGCAGTTGGATTCTCGAGTCTCCTATTTACATCGCAATCACCGCTCGGGTTCGTACGAGAGTTTCATACTCGGTGGGTACGTACTTAATAGAGTTCAGTTCGGAACTACGAAACTTCTGGCGGCTCATTCTTCGGCCGTGCCCCCTCCGTTCGAGGACACGCGACTGTTTCGCCGTCTTATTCGCGCACGACGCGCGGTTTCATCATTCACCGCGGCCGGAAACTTTCCCCGGGAAGTTGGCCGCCGAAAATTCCAACGTCGAGAACTCCCCGACCCCTGTCCCCTCGTTTAACAGGCTTTCGATCAAACTTTAATTATCAAATAATCTCGCGGCCAGCCGAATCCAGCCGAGCGATGGGAACGCCACCGACGTTCATTCGTCATTTTCCCCATTTTTAATAACGTAACGATCGTAATCCACCGCGTCGAAGTTTAATCGCCGGGGAATCGATTCGAAACCAGTATCGCGGCACGCCCGCGCCGGCATCGTATCCCGCAACAAATCTCGCCGCCTCGTATTTGGCCAGAAAATCTGATTCCGCGTCCACTCCGCGGCAAATTTCATGGAAACGCGTAGCTACGGGCTGATTAAAACCTCCGTTCAACGTGGATGCTTCGAGCCACCTGAAAATTACTTTCTTTTTACGCCTATTTTCCCCGTACCTTTGAGCGCTCCAACGTTGCAACATATTAGAACAGATTACGGCAAAAAGGACGAAGTAAAAAAGTGAAATGAATTTCCACGCTGAATTCATAACGAATCGTGCCCGGGTTCCTTTAAAACGAGTTTCCCTTCAATTGTCCCTCCCCACGCGTGCGAAAGAATTCCAAATCGCGTTTGTTTCCCGGCAAGTTTGCCGCCCTTAATGGTGGAAAAATTTGAATTCCAGAGCAGGCGGAGGTAAAATGAGGCGCGCGATACAGGCGCACGCCTCGACGTTCGCTGGTTGTAAACGGATTTAAACGCACGGGAGCGATCGCTGGAATCGTAACGCGCAGAGATTCGATTTGGTCCTGGGTATCCTCGATATCGCTGCGGCATCGTATCGTTTGACAATACGTGGAACCTATCTTATTGTGCCCGCGTTCTCCGCTGCCAACTGCGATTTCGTTCCCAGTAATTCTATTCGCTCCGCCAAGGAAGGTGCGACCAATGACCTAGACTACGGTGCGGAACGCTGCCACTGTGATTTTTTGTCCCTTGTGGTTCGCTTCGTGTGTAACTTCGTTTCTCGCGCAACTCCGCCAGCCGCCCCGCGTTTCGATCTTACCTTCCAGCGATATTTTTACGATAATTTTCTTACCGCGCGGTTTTAACAAGATTCGAGAGTCGACGGTGGGTTGAACCGATGAACTGACTTATTCTAGTATTCTGCAAGTAGTGCGTTACTCGAGCTACGCTGGATTAAGGAATGAGCAACACGAGCAAGCGCTTAGGGCATCGGGAACAAGGAGGGCGCTGTAGAAACGTTTTGAACTCCAAAATTTGTTAATTTCGTTAGAAACACTTTGTAGTCAAATTATCGGAAATGTTTAAGAAAGCGTACATTGCGTTGAAGTGATCGCCGTGTGTAACGGAACCTCAAAATCTTGAAATTGATTAGGGCCTCTAAAGGTCTTAATTCGGCCCTGAACTCAAGCATTCAACTACTGGCAGTACAGTGTAATGTTGGCATCTACTTAACATCCATTAAAAAGGAAAAGGAAATTTTTTTTTATACATTTTCACACTTGTATTACCATCGCAAACAATGTTATAATAGGATACCTAAACCAATTTTAAAAATTTTAATTAAAAAAATAAATAAATAAATAAAGTACATTGAACATAAAAAGAAACAAATTTAAGTGTTAACGTAAGTTCAGAGGTGATAAAACTTTAACTTTTTAGTGCTATTTATATACGATGTGCCAATGTTACCCTGTTACGGGGTAATATCAGCAGGTATTTAACATGTATTAAAGAAGGATAAGGACTCAAGTTTTATGCATTTTGACACTTGTAGTGCATTCACAAAAGATGCAATGTTATGATAGGATACTTAGAGCAAATGTAAAAATGTTAATTTTCATGTTATTATGTTCCCCCGGTTCACGGTGTTTCAGTAACTCGGGTTCTTGAAACTCACCGTCGAACATCCCCAGAAAGGTACCTACACCTGGAATTGTTTCGGCACAGGCCGAGTCGCAATGGGTTTTCGTCAGTACGGGGAAGAGGCACGAAAAGAAAGGACGGTGAAAGGTGGAGTTAAAGATAGCACCCCCCCTCCCCACCACCCCCCCGCCGTCGTTGCCGACGTCAAAAGAATCGCATTTACCGTTTTACTTAGCGATCCATTCATCGGATGGAAATGGCGAGGTCGAAAGAAGCCTCGACACATAATTCCCATTGCCGGCAGGGCGGTGAATGCGTATCTCGTTACGGCTGCAAAGTATAACATTTGTGCCAGCGTTTCATTAACCGACATAGCGGCAGGGTTAAACTCCGCCACCTCGGAACAGCTATTTGAGGAGCCGTACGAAAGGGAGGGCTGGCTGCGCCTCCGCTTTATGCGTCTGTAAATTGCGGGCGTTAATGCAATCTCAGCCGGCTAAAGCAAGGTTGCTGGCGACAGCGGTGGCCTCGTACCGTGACGCGTACATGAAATAATGTTGCTAATTTAGAGAATGCCCGCGCGCCTCGCCGCGATAAATTCTTGCACGGAGATGTCGCAGATTGTTTTCTGCTAGGCGAATTACGGGGTGCGCCGTGGACGGTCACGTTCCGCGCTGATTAACTGACATTTGTCGCCGGTCGACATCTCGTTAGACGATTCGTCCGTAAATCTTTTGGTCCTTCGTTAGCCGCGGGACGTGTTCCCGCGAGAAATGGTCTCGTGTGTGGCCGATGTCGAAGGTTGGAAAAATTTCGGAGTCTGTCTTCTCCTAAAGACAAGATTTGGGATGATCAGTGTCCTGTCATTGTGTGCAGAGTAGTGTACGATGTTAGGCGTTACAATTGCAGTAGAAGTTTGAAAAGAATGAAAACCTAAGATCTACTTAGCGAAGCATGACTGGCCGGGCCATCGATGGACTCGTATTACTTGGGAAGCTGGTGCTAAGCAAGGTGGTTTTGCTTAGCGACGTGTAATGAGTTTCAGCTTTTATGTTCTCCATTAAGGGGGGACACCACAGTAAATGGCCCGAAATCTTTGGAAATTTATTAAAAGCAAAATACGTAATGAATCTTTTTTAAACTTTCAGGATTTTTTATTGGCTATTCAAGTTATACGAATATCTTTTTTTAAATTTATTTGAAGCAGATTTACAAGCTGTACAGGTCCAGTAACTTTGCGCTGCAAAAAATCTGGTCGATAGTTTTCTGACGAAACGGTGCTTCTAAAATCAACAAACCGAAATGTTTTAGAAACTATACGCGGATGGCTGTAGCACGACCGGAGATTTTTTTTTATTCCTTCTATTTCTTTTTCATTGAAAGTTAATTTACTAGAACCAAATTTCACAATCTTTTTCAGGGGTTCGCCGTTTGGTCATTTATTAAAAATTTTCAAAATCGAACTCGTCGTGCCATAGCCATGCGCATATAGTTTCTAAAACCTTCTGGTTTTTTGATTTCCGAAGAACTGTTTCGTAGGAAAACTGTCAACCATGACAGCGGGAATTTTTTGCAGACCTAAGTTACTGGTCCTGCACAGCTAATAAATATGTTTTAAATAAATTTAAAAAAATATATTCGTATAACTTAAATATCCAATAAAAAGTCCTGAAAGTTTAAAAAAGATTCGTTACGTGGTTTGTTTTTAATAAATTTTCATAGATACCTTTACTTTTCGGGCGATGACAGTGGTGTCCTCCCTTAAACTGCGTGTACTATTGCTAGAAAGTTTCGCAATGTAACCTCGCGATATCAAAGTGAACGTGATAGTCGTGCGTATCAATTCACCGCGGCTCATCGATTATTGGTTTTTCTGTGTGGTTTTATGGTGGATCGATCTACCTTACTATATGGCAATACTCAACCATGTTTCCGATATTGAAACACGTGACCAGGGTAGGATTTACTTTCGAAAAAAGAAACCATTACCTCGATGGTTAGGATCGCGCTTCCAATGAGAGTTTGCTGGGCACTCAGCTTAGCGGAACTTGATCCTATCCAAAAGAAAGTTATTTTACGAAAAAGGAGCTAGCATATAAGGTTTTACGACGTATTTTCAAGGCGGAACGCTAGGAGAACACACGATGTTTACCCCCACGCGAGGGAAAACTCTCCTTTTAACTTTTATAGTAATCTAGATATTGCAACGGAGAAGTTATTAGGTACAGCAAACTTTCCCTGGCACAAAGAAAAAGCAGAAAGCTTCAAAGTGCTCAAACCAGGGAAATATTTACTTGGGCAAAGGGCCCCATTACCTGGAGCTGATGAAACATATATTTAATGAAAATTGAACAAGCCAGACCTCGCAAGCTAAAAAAAGTATACGTTTCTTTACATTAGAGAGTAATTCCTTTAACTCTCTTAGCGACCTAAATATCGCCGCAGTGCCTTCCGAGCACACGTTCGTGGGAGAGGGGGAATTTCAGAGCCGAGCCATGCTGCTTGGGAGGGAAAGGAACTGGGGAAAATAGAAAGCAACTCGATCCAAAAACCGGTCCAGTAAGCTTTTTCGCGAATTCCAGCCTGCAACTGGACGCCCATTCGTTTCGACTTAACGCGTCCCAGGGTCGTGTCGTCGCAGCTGGCGCGCATTTCACAGCTACCCATGGTTACCCAGGGATTCGCTGTCCAGGGTGGGGGTGGATCCTCCAGGAAGCCCGTCGAAATAGGTTGAACCGATGCAATCACCGGTTGGTATGGAAGTTAACCGACGCCAGGAAACTTAGTTGTCCACCGGAAGTGCCTATTGCTTCGGGCCACGTACGTCCAGCAAACTTGCCTGACTGAAAGTTGCGGTTGTAAGACAGGGGGCCCCCAGTTGTTACCAGACCCTCTGTGGATGAAGTGGCGAGCTAACGGCGCCGATCAATAGATCTGGAGTAATCGAGATCAACGGTCCACGGTCCCCGTAGATCACCAGGTCGCGGATTCCGCTCCAACTACGATCAATGTGCTGGCTTGTTCGAGCTCGGGGAGACTTCGTGGATTAAGCGTAATCGGGTATCTTGAAGAACGCTGGATCGAGGACCACGAGCCGAGGGTGATCGCCTCGATGCTGCAACGTTTCATCGAAGTTGGATTATGCGGGTTGGGTGTTCGAGTATCGAGCGCAGTGCCGCCGAGGTGAGACTCAAGTAGGGTAAGGCTGAGGCTGCCTTTGGACCTTGGATTCATACTGGGACTGCAAGTGAGCCCCTGCCTTTCGACTCCATCTCGAACCCACTGTGTGTTTGAAAGTTGAAGCTGCTCGGCATCTCGAATATCGATCTGCTTTTAAGTCCAAACTTTGGTTACTTGGTTTGGAAAATAAATTCTGGCGAGGGTTGCTCGGGGACAAACGCCAGCTCAGGTCTCGAAGATGAAATCGCTCGTTTCGACGGTCCAGATAACCGGGATGAAAGTAAATGAACGAGCTGGCTCCCGTTAATAGATTCCTGATGGCTATCGGACTAATCTCTCTATTAACAGATCCGCTTATCGGAATCCGGTGTCTAATTGTCGGCAAGCC
Organism: Andrena cerasifolii; assembly: GCF_050908995.1. NCBI lineage: Eukaryota > Metazoa > Arthropoda > Insecta > Hymenoptera > Andrenidae > Andrena > Andrena cerasifolii. The sequence continues at coordinate 9,156,458 of NC_135120.1, read as the reverse complement.
GCGGATTCAACCGGCTTGCCCGGGGAATCGAAATATATATTTCGATTCGTGTTAATCCAGGCGTATTCAATACCGCCTGGTTGGAAAGATGCTAGCTCCGCTCGGCTAGTTCCTCTCTGTATCGTTTGCAAGCCGCAAAACGCTCGAGATCCAGCGTGAACGAGGCCGGGGAGGGTTGGTAATGCAAGAGCCTTGGGAAGGTACACGTGATATCCTCGTTTTATAGGATTTTGCGGCGCCATAAGTCGTTGGATCGCGTGAGCTTTCCATATAACAGGTGGTAACGCGTCGCGTGTATTTCCCCTCTTTACTCGACGCCTTCCCATTTCTTTTATGCGTGTTCTCGCGTCGAAGAATTCTTCCGCGAATTCCCAGCCGGGACCACCGGCAGAAATCTAATGGGGAGCAATCCACTCGATGGGAATTCGACCGTTCAGGGCTTAGGAGGGAATCGTTTGGATTCGGTGGAACAGCCGTTGGGGGAAGCAAACAATATTTCTGTCCCTTTAGGATTAAGATCGTAGCTGCGAGACAAGCATTTGAAATATTAGGGTTAGGGGGAGGAATCCGTTGGTGGCTTGGCTAAGCATTAGGTTTAATTGTTTACGCTACTTTTTGCTGATTGAAGTTATTCCCTCCTTTGACTCGCTCCGATTTAATTAATATATTTGCTTGATTTGTTTCAGGTACGTATCAAACCGCCACGGAATGCTTTCCACCCTCTTGGTACCGTGCGTGAGTATGTCAGCGATAATGTTTTCGATCCTCGAGTATTTTCGCCCCGATACGTCCATTCGGCTGACCTAAGCTCCACGGAATCAGTCCACAGATATCGACATTCGCATTGATTCACGCAAACCTTCGCTATTCACGGTTCCTTCATCACCTTTTCAACCCCTTATCAGCGTATTGTCTGCTTTTCTTGTACAACTCGCGGCCGGCTGACAATTAAGGCGAAGTACGTATCCGAGCGTCCGGATATCTGCAGAGGAAGGCTGCATTGTCATCCTCTCCTCCTGAAAGGAGGAAAAGAACCATTCGCGACTCTTCTCCAAATAAAAGTGGAACGCGACCGCTATAAAGTTCGCCGCGAAGCTAATATCACGGAGGATATTAGACGCTTCACGGTGCAGTGTTTCGTGACCCTGAGTAGACTAATTTTGGAGTCGCGCGTACCACTGTAGGCGATATTTGCGACAAAAGTCATGTATTTTATCCCGAATAATGTTTTTGGACAGCCAATAATCTCATACTTTACACAGTGGTCAGAAGAAAAGGATAAACGTTGATACAATTCCAGGTTTCTTTAGTATATTATAATTAGAGTAGTATAGTAAAGAGAGTTCTAACCCAAATTTGAGTTTTGCGTTCAATACACGTGCAAAGTGGTACGATAGACGTTTGCTGCACGTTCAAAGTGGTACGATAGACGTTCAATACACTTCAAAGTGGTACGATAGACGTTCAATACACTTCAAAGTGGTACGATAGACGTTCAATACACTTCAAAGTGGTACGATAGACGTTCAATACACGTTCAAAGTGGTAGGATAGACGTCCAATATACGTTCAGAGTGGTACGATAGATGTTCAATACACGTTCAAAGTGGTACGATAGACGTTCAATACACGTTCAAAGTGGTACGCTAGATGTTCAATACACGTTCAAAGTGGCACGATAGACGTTCACTGCACGTTCAAAGTGGTACGATAGACGTTCAATACACGTTCAAAGTGGTACGATAGATGTTCAATACACGTTCAAAGTGGTACGCTAGATGTTCAATACACGTTCAAAGTGGTACGATAGACGTTCACTGCACGTTCAAAGTGGTACGATAGACGTTCAATACACGTTCAAAGTGGTACGATAGATGTTCAATACACGTTCAAAGTGGTACGCTAGATGTTCAATACACGTTCAAAGTGGTACGATAGACGTCCAATATACGTTCAGAGTGGTACGGGCGCCATAGGTGTATTGAACGTCGATCGTACCACTTTGAACGTGTATTGAACGCAAAACTCAAATTTGAGTTAGAATTTTCTTTAGTATACTACTATAATTATAGCTCGTACGGGATCAGGCCCGTGAGACCACCAAAGCAGGTTGACGTGAAGCACAATATTTTCGCGGTGACACGCGTTATGCGAAACCGTGGATTGCTCGTTCGCGAGCAGGGAAATGCGAGGCAGCGCAACGAGCTGGCGTACGTGGCACTGGCAAAAGAAAGTGCATAATAAATTTCCCAACGTACGAGCCAGCCCGCCGGGATCTTAGGCGCGGGCGCCCGCGGAAAATGAGATTTCGCCCCAGCGTCTTGCGCTTTCAAAATTCAAAGGGTTCCTCGTAAGTGACTTGACGAGGAGCGTGACACGGAGCGCTGAAAAAAAAGGTGGGTCGGAGAGTGGACCGAGGAAAATCAAGTCCAGTTTAACGAGGAGAAACGAACCTGGAGACCAACATCTGTCATTCGTTGCCTCCATTTGCTGTTCCTGGCGACAAACATTCGCTGCCTTAACCCTGCGCGTTTGTGAACCTTTGCGATATAGACTTAAGCAACGACATCGCTGTATTTGTGTGGAAACTGCTTTAAGAACGAGCAACGAACCATTCCACCCTGTTGTTTCATTACACTTTCTGTCCCAGCTGTAAAGTTGAAAGATGATTCCAGGAAAGGCAGAGACAGTTGGAAGAACACCCTAATCTTACAAGGGAAGATCCCCAACTATGAAATTCAAAAAATTACGAAACTTTGGGGATTCGTAGAGGATATATAGGTAGGTATGTATTACGCATTCTCTTTTGCTCTGTAAATTCACACTAAGGGGGTGAAATTGACTTCTGGAAATCCAGCTATTTTCCGATTTTGTATTATAACTCGCGTCCCACTTTTACCAAACGATAGTCATAATTGAAAGAAGTAACGTTTGTCTTGAAACCTTTTTCTGTCACTTACAGTTTGCGAATTGTAGCACAATTCAAGTTATAACGTCAATTACATCCCTTTACAGCGAATTTGGGCAGGGAAAAAATTGGGTAATACATAAATACCTATATATCCTCTACGTATCCCCAAAGTTTCATAATTTTTTAATTTCCGGGCTGAGGATCTTCTCTTGTTAAATATGCAGATAGGGTGGATGTACCAGTAAATTTGAGTAAATGAACACGCACCAGTGAATGGACATTTTATATTAAAATGAGTAAAATAAGTTATCAAAATAAGCAAGTAATTAATTAGAGACTCCTTTTAATTTCTTGCTTCATATCCAAACAATTTTTTCAGCACATAGAATCAATCGCGCTGCAAACATAATTTTATAAAAGTGTTCATTCATTAGCCTTAAGTGTTCATTTATTGGTGCGTTTACCCTGCCTATTCTCAGCCAGGGCCAAGGATCTGCCCAGAGAAATCGATACTCGGACAATTTTCTAGAATACGAATTATCCAAAATTCCCCGAGGAGGCGTCAAGCGTCACCAGTGATGGAATACGTAAGAGTGATCCGACACGATGGATAAATAAATGTAGAGGAACGGGTGGGGATTATTGGACAGCGAAATGACGCCCGCGTTATAAGGTGTCGCGATCTCAACGGGCGACAGCGTCGAATCGAAACTAGCCGCGAATTCGTATCTTCGGAGTACGGGCGACCCCTTGGCCCGCCGGTGACTTTAACGTCAAGTGACAATGCGGGAAGGTCGAACGCCGGACGTCGCTGCGTATTTTCGCGAGAAAGAACGGACCCCCTTATGTTGCTTACCGTCGAGAGACGATAAACAAGAACGGGGAAGAGGGCAAAGGCAGTGTTCCCAGCCGAAGGAAACGGACCGCGATGTCGACGCCAGTTCTCCTCGCAATTCATCTCGCCGCCTCCTCGAGGCGGGATGAAGTTTAAATAGAAATACGCCTTGTTTTTATTTAACGGAATCCTCGCGGCGATCCTCTTGGCAGATGCCCCGCCGCGCGTCCCAAGGCTCCGCGAAAAGACTCTGCCGAAGCGATGCCACGTTAGTAATTTAGGTCGGGACTTTGAAATGAGCACGGAACTCAGCGGTGAGGCTGGTTAACAAAGCAGCGGGGAAATTTAATTTCGGTAGTACTAATTGAGTTGCGCTCGCCGGCTGCATTGTAACTTTTATTGCAGGCCGCGGTGTTTATTTATCGCGGTAGGCTACTGCTGTTGCGCTTGCAGTTTAATCATAATTGTGCATGTGCGTGTTTAAATGCAGTCGCGCGGAACGTTTGAAAATGTTTGACGGTGCTTGGGAAAAAGAGGAGCTCGAGGAGACATAGTCGCGGATGGTATCCAGCGGGAATTCTGTCTGCTCTGTCTACTCTCAGTTAAGAAGCCTGCAAAGTGAATGTGGTCATGGTAATCCCATCTTGCCCCAAGTAGAGCGTTCCTACCGATTGAACGGCCACAATAGGAAATTCCAGCGCTTGCACAAATTATATCGCATTAACTTTTCATTTCTCGCGGGTGTATTGTTTCCCTGCGAAGTTCCTGGTGAGCCCGGCGCAGCCCCAAGCAAAATTACCAGCGAACTTTTGTCCCCGGGATGAAACAATTCGACTGAACGCCCTAACTCCCGCAAGAAAGTAAACGGTTTGGCCCGGCGTTAATTACTTAGAGGGGCTTGCGTCATAAATTACGCGGGCAGCGCTTTCTTCTCCGCCGTGGAGTGTCTTTATAATTATATAACAGTCGGGTGTCCGTGCCAGGCAACTTTGACAGAAGTACTTTTGTCGAACGTCCCCGCCCGGTCCCTTTCAGGCGACGCAGATAATTTCTCTAATGAGTTCTATCATAATTGGGATCAGGAACGGCGTTGTCGGCCCTCGCGATCGACAAGAGGGTCGTCCCGCGACCTGGGAAATTTCGATCCTTCCTCCGCTTCCTTTTCTCCGTGCTCCGCACTCGATCCGCGCCCTTTCTCCCCGCTTCCTTTGCCCGCTCGTCGGGCTGGCTTCCTTCGACCGTTTTCCACGGAAGCTGCAATTTTCTTCGTCTAGTTAACCTTACGGAAACTCGGTCGGGCTGCTGGGGTTTCTGGAACGCCCGAAAATATTCGGCAGCGGCAAGCTCTGGGGCGAAATTTCAGGGCGGATCGACGGGGTGGGGGGACCTGCGTTTTCTATGTACAGTGGTGGCCATGAGGAGATTGAAAATGGCAATTTACAAGTATTCTAAACAGGGGTTTCTAAACGTAAAATAATTGGGAATCCTGCTCATCACTTTCTGTAGGAAATATCTAGTAACCCCTAAGGGGTTATGCTCAGTCAAGAGGCCGAAAAAAGGGTGGTCTTTGGAAATTTTTTACTCAAAAGCTATAACACATTTCTCAAAAAATCTTTTTTCCTTTTAAGGAATGCATCTAGTACCGTGCATCGTATTTTTTTTATTTAAAAATATTTATCAGTAACTGAGTTATTGTCTATCACTCGAAGGTTCTCTAAAAAAAAGGCTTCTGCGGTAACCACTGCTGCTCGAAAGTCGATCATCTAAAATAAAAAATTCAAAAGAATTTACTTATTATATTGTATTGTCTAGTATTTGAACGAAGGATTTTTCGAAATATTGATTTGGGGAAAAATGGCTGAAGTTTAAAGTAAAAGTTTCAATTTTTATCATAAATCTTGTCTGATTTTCGTCAATCAAAAGAAAACTAAGCATCGGATAAAAAAATCCTTCGTTCAAATACTAGATAATATAATATAAGTAAATTCTTTTGAATTTTTTATTTTAGATGAAGCCTTTTTTTTAGAGAACCTTCAAGTGATGGACAATAACTTACTTATTACTAAATATTTTTAAATAAAATAATTACGATGCACAGTACTAGATGCAATCCTTAAAAGGAAAAAAGATTTTTTGAGAAATGTGTTGTAGCTTTTGAGTAAAAAATTTCCAAAGACCACCCTCTTTTCGGCCTCCTGACTAAGCATCACCCCCTAAACGATATACAAGGTAAGTTAATAAACGAACTTCACGTGCGAAATACGCGTAGATCGTTTAATAATCATTATTCCCGGCAGTAGCGCACTCGGGATTTAATCTTGGGGGACCCGAGTTGAACGGACAAAAATATTTTCATTGCAAATTCAATAAAATTCATTAAGCGCTTTGAAAAATTTATTTAACGAATATAATCCAGTTTTCTTTTCTCTTTACAAAGCTCTTAAATTACTTCAATCGTGGTTACATTAATCTCCTTTTTCCCTTTTCGTTGGGGGTGCCAGAGCCCTTTGACCTCTCCCTTCCCCTCTGGATGCGCCGCTGATTCCCGAATTATTGTGGTGTGTCTGATTTTCATTGCTTTTTAGAATTTCTTTTGACCACCACTGCACTCCCAGCGTCTTTACCCTTCGCCCCTTGCTCTCTCTTCGCCTCTCACCCTGCCGGGGCAGTTTAGGGGCGCGCAAGTAAATAGGGGGCCGCAGCGCAGGGGTTCTAGAGAATGCCTGGATGGTCCTGGAACGGGTACATATTCGGAAGTGAGGAAATTTACAATCCAAGTCTGGCCGTATATTAGGCAAAGTTACTCCAAGTCGTAAACGTCGAAATATATCAATAGTCGGGCAGGGCGACGTTTCTATGCGGAGTTGGCGAAGTGGTGGAGCACGGCCGCGTGTGTGTCCACGGGCGAATGCATTGGTACGTGTTAAATATCCCACCTTCGACGGCAGCCTCCGGTATAGTTATCGATGAAACCATTTTAGTTAGCAGAACTGACCCCGTTCCGCGTTCCAATGGATCACGGTCGGCTTTAATGCGGTCGACAGCCAGGGAATTAACGGTCCGTCCATTTAACCACCGGTCTGTTTTTATTGTAATTCGCGCGAGGATTTATTTTTATCAGCCATCCGCGCTCGTATCTTGCCGCAGATAACCGTTCGCATAAAATATGCCAGGTGGAGCGGCGAAGATTAAGGTTTTACCGACGCGGTACATGGCACGCCGAGGGGAAGTATCGATCACTTTATGGATCGCGCCAAGTCGAGCCAACGACTCGTCGAATTGCCCTATAACAGTTCTCTTTTTTTTCGTGGAACTCTTATTCCTGCTGCTTGTAATACGAAGTGAGTTAGAAACGACTGATCTAATTTACTGTTAATTTTTCTTCGGCCGGATGTGTATACGTCGTTTTGAGGACTGATTTGTAAAATGGGGTTGGAATTTCGGAGTAGCAGCGGTACTTCTCCCGTAGAACGATGCGCGCGAAGGTGACCAGCGATACGTGAACCGGATTAATCGACGTCGACTACGAAATTACTGTACACGAGGAACTGGAGGGGCATGCTCGATGAAATCGGTTCTCTCTAGCACGCTCGAGACCACTGCAAATCTTTGCCACTGGCCCTCCGTGCCGTTGAGCTGTAGTGGCTGCTGAAACTCCCCCGGTTAAACAAGCGAATGGGTTTGTTAAATTCGTTCGCCCGTATTGATTGAAAGCCCCGCCAATGAGATGAAGCTTTCCGGGGGCCTTGTGATTATCGAATGCACGCTGCGTATCGAATATTCTTCCGATGCACACCCACCTTCCTCCCTCTTTGCTTAGTAAACAGAAACTCATATTCCTAGTGGCGGAGCCGCGCTGAAAATGCGACCGCCCTTGCAAGTCGCCTCGAGTGCAGCATAAATACGTTACCCCTTTCTTGCGTGTCCTATTTTCAGTTTCTCTTCTGCTTTTTTTTTTTTGTAAATATCAAACGAATTCCCCCCGCGGCGCGTTCGATGCTTTCGGGAAATGCGCCGCCGAAGTTCCCGTAGAATGAGGGCATTTGCGTTCGGCCACTAGAGGGCTGGCTTCATGACATTACTGCACGCCTGGGTGACCTTCTCTTGTAGAATATTCCCGACTGTGAAGTAACATAATTTCGAGTACCGAACGGGCAGTGTACTTCTTACTTCTATCTAGGCCAGCTTCGAAGTAGAACGGTACGTATAAAATTCGCGTATTTCAGAAAGAGACTCTACCGGCGTGCCAGTGGAAATTTTTCACTCGATTAAGTCCTTTCTAACCCGCCAATCCCTTTATTCCCCGGTCGCGATATTTAACAGTTCCCGATTGTCGAGCTTCGTTTAAACTACCTACCCCCTTCAGCGTCAGTGACTGGCACGCGTTATAATATTGCCCCCAGTGACTGTCAAACCCAACTGTAACCGTTTCTCCCAATCGTTTATCGCGATCGAGTGCCACCGGATAGATATTCACCTGAATTTTCACCAACAGTCAAATTCGAGAGGCAAATAAAAATCTCCGACGATACACCCGCGGGGAATGGTCGAGCTCGTTAAAGTGTCGAAACGATGATCTCTCTCCGTAATCCTGGATCGCGAAGGTCGTGGGGAACCTTGTGACGCGAGGCTTCGTGAAATGAAAATCAGAGCGACGAAGGAGGCGAGCCGAGTCGACGGCGAATATCACTGAACAGAGGCAAACAGTCATATTGTCGGAAATACGAAGCAATTAAGCGGAAGTTCCCAGATTCGACAGGCCGGTCGATGGGCTTGTGACCTTATCTGTGCCGAACAGGCACCAATTATCGGCTTACCAGGAGAAGCACTGCTCGCAGCCTACCTGTAATTACGCGAGCTTACCGTGATTCCAGCCCAAGACGGAATCCTTGCATGTGACTGTGCCGCGTTACGCCGCGCCGCTACTGTTCTCTAGTGGAATTCTACGTGCATCTATGGCAACTCTATGGTTGTGTCATCCGGTGACGCAGCAAAGAGTGTGGAGAGGCACTCGGAGATAGGAGTGTAAGTTCAACTGCGCTGAGCAGGAACAATGTTCAGGCGAGTAAGGTAAAAGTACCTATTATGAAACATTGTCCATTTTAGGGAACAGTTTCATCAACAATGTGATTTTAATATAGTTTTAGGGATTATTAGGAATTGCAGAAATTTGTTCGACACAAAATAAATATAATATAATTAGTAATGAACCATTAGATTAATTAATTATCTTAGATAATATTGAAAGTTTCGAGATTGCTAATGAAGAAGCACCTATTGATTTAACAAAAAATACATGGAATATTAATAGCAGCAACGCAGGTATATATAAAACAATTCTTTCAAATTTATACGTCATTTTTTAATTATTTGGTGCGTGTTATGAATTAATTTCCCTTTGTTCTTTCCGTCTCTATATAATTAAAAACCTTAAAAACTAGAATCGAATAACAAAGTAAATTTAAAAGCAGTAGATTTACGTGTTTCCCCCTGTTTCATAATGGGGACATAATTTATGGAACAGCTGTACAGGTGCGGAAATATCGTTTCATAATAGGTACATACGAGTCCTATTAGTATTTTGTTAATAAAATTAATTTTATACATTAGATTAAGTTATAAAAAGTCAATTTTATTTCTAACAGAACTGGTCTTTTGTATAGTTAAAAGATTTTTTAACATTTTGTAAATTTATTGACTCGAATTTGATGAAAATTCTAATCTTTACAGAATTTTGTTCCATAATAGGTACTTTTACCTTATCTCTCGCTGCATGAGAACTCATCGTATAGTAAAGTCTAACAATAAGAGTACGGAAACGAGATTCCCCATTCGTTTTGCCCCTTAGAAATCTGTTTTAAAAGTAGGTAGGTACCTACGTTTTATCGTGTACCGAGCAAACTTTGTCTCCCCACGTAAAGGTTCCCAGCGGGGTAGATTTTATCCCAGTTAGGGTAAAGCATCCTCCGTAACCGCTTATCGATAAACAGCCAGCTCTGATCGTCAGCTTACGGGGCTCGCAGTGATGCACCCGCGGCTGCTCGCGGCGAACAGTTCCCGCCAAGTTCCGTGGGAGTTTAATTGCGCCTTTAATGAACTCGGTCAGTTCCCGAGAAAAAGTCTCGGGGGCGAGTTAGCGTTGGCCCGGGCGGAGCGTTACAACGCTGAAAAATTAAACGACCTTTTGCCAAGGGAGAAGAATGTTGCACGGTGTACGCCATGAAACGGGTGGCAAGCGCCGCGACAGGTCCAACATTTGTATGTTACTCAGGGAAATCTAATTCCGTGAGTGGCCCTAGCCGAGTCGAGCCACCTAATTGAGAGCGAACTCGAGCACGGCCGTTCGACCCTGCCTCATCGAGGCTTTCCTTTTCAATTACCGTAATGGCCGACGGATTTTTGCCTCCGCCCCCGCATGGAAAACAATGCCTGCCAGCCAGTGTTTCCTTGATTCCCTTCATTCACGGCTCGTCGAACAATCGCGCCGTAAAAGATACCGGCAGACGTGGGCCAGCAAAGTCCACTTGGTCGCGACAGCTGTACCAGCCACTGGCTTTGTACCAACGCTTCATCCAAATATTGGAGCGCACGCTGCTGTAAACGCGAGTTCGCCCCAACAACGCCATCCCTGAAATCGCCCGCCGTTGCGAATCCACTGAACCTTGTACCACTTAAACGCGACGTCACTTTCTCCATATTCATGACCGCCGCGGCTTTGTGCCGTGTTCCTCGCGCAAAGTTACCCCATAAAACCGCCACTGGGACTTGTTCAAAGCCTGGCCAAAGCTTGCAGGCGGAGAGCATTGTCCCGGGCGGTGGAAACGCGCCCGCGATTTATTCGTTTGCGGACGGGGACGCGTCGCCCGGACGCGGCACGTGCAGCAGCGTGCACGGCGCAGGACCATCGACAGTGGCCATTCCGCAGGAATCCATAAGCCCCATTAGCAACGGCTACGATTACACGGAAACCGCGCTCAAGCCGTCGGTGCACCGTGTCGTTACGGAGAGTTAATTTTCGAATCGACCGGCGGAATTCGCGGCGAATTACTTGGAGTCGCGTTACGCTTGCTCTGGAGCGTGCAGAAAGCAGCGCGCGCGCGGCTAATGTCGGCTGGATTTCATGGTTAACCTCGCGACAGGAATGGAAGTATACTAGGAATAGGTACACGCTGTCGGAGTGCTCGTTAAGGGTGCCAGGGCGATAAGTGCATCAGCACAGTGGCAGTTACTTTGCTGCTGGATAGCGTGTAAAGACGTGGCACGATATACTACTAGAGGAGACTACTAGGGGAGGTTTGAATGAGCGGCAGAGGAATCTTGGAAGAACTGGTGAACAGCCAACAAATAAATGATGCGACAGTAGTAGCGCAATATGGATGATCATTAGTTAAGTAGACAGGGGCAAATGGATCACAAGGCCAGCTAAAAATGAAGTCGATTTCTACGAATCATGTTCTACTATCACGTAGGGTGTTTTTGGTGCCCCGGTGTGCTCCCATTTTGCCAAATTTTCATTCTCTCCGACAAATCTGGGTTCGTCCAATATACCAGCAAGCAATGTCTGCCGTAGGTAACTAGATTTATCCGTTTATAAGCTTGCTGAAGTTCTTCATTCACGACAATACGTTGGCTCAGGGCTGGGCGATGAACTTCCTTGCTTGAATATTCCCTCTGAAAAATCTGTTCCTGCTTCGACACAAAATGAAAAGTTGCTCTCTGTCCCTTTTAATCCCTTCTTTGGGCTCTTACGAGGGAACATCCTGAACCCGATGATTCAAAAAACTCCGTAACATATAATCGTTAAAAAATTTAATTTCCTCTTTTGATAATTGGAAATCCTTGACGAGTCAGTAATAAATGTAACAGCTATCCACTTAAAACTCTAATGATCCTGACATTTTGCGTGTAATATGGTAGGATTTTCAACCACCGTTACCCTCGTGACCCCGTATGGTTAATTCTCACTGCAGCATGCAGGGCGTCGTTTAATGGAACTCGCAAGTTATCGTTTCGCGCATTTATTCGCCGTTCGTTCCACCCCAGAACCCGCTTTTCCCCGAATTCCGGAACAATCGAGGTTCCGCCGGGGAACGAGAAGCTGCTTTTTTCCATGGAATAATCGAGAGGGCACCGGTTCGAAATGGAAACTTTTTTCCTCCACCCGTTGTACTCTGAAACAATCGTAGCTGCAGCTGCGAAATGGGAAGTCGGTCTTTTTTGCTGCGAAATCGGAAACAATCGGGCCGCCAATAAAAAATGGGGAAATTTTTCTATGTGCAGGCTGAAACGTTCGTGGTTACAGCGGGTCGGCGGGAAAATGAAACAGGCGCGGTTTTAGTCGAAAAGGCAAAGTTGCTTTTATCTTGCAACAATCGCGGAGTTCCGCCAAGCCGGGCAAAATTATTGCGCATTTCTGTTCGGTCGGAATAGATATCCCACGACATCGCAATCAAGCGAAAAGCACCAATAATTACATACTTTTCTGGCAAGCGCGTGCCAAATATAACAGGACACGAGCATTCACTTATCGCCAGGTAAATGACGCAATGCATTCGCCTAAGTGACTAATAAAATCGTGTCACTTTGTGATGGATTACTTAAGGGGGAAGCCCTATTTAGGACGCTAGGAATAACGTGATCCTTGGGAATTTTTTTCTAAGAAACTGCTGAGCGGATCTTTTCCAAACTTTCAGGGTATTTTAGTTCACATTCCAACAATAAAAATTAATTTTTTCGTTACAAAGTGTTCGGTAGAAATGGAGATATATGAACAAGTTTGTTAGGACTCGCACGCCGGGGTTGCAAATTTGCGATTGAAATGATGGCCCAAATTCTTCCCTGAAATAAAAAAACCAAGGTTTTTCTTATTTCTAGTATAATTATATTGTCGATGGACCTATAACATTGATAAATAAATTGAATTGAACAAGTCTTTTTCCATAAATAGTACGAAATATCTTGGAGCAGAATCGTAACGTTTTCTTTCAAGTCCCACCAATTTACCAACTTTTAATTTTTTTCCCGTTTGTTAGGTTCATCGACAATATAATTGTACTAGAAATAAGAAAATCCTTGTTTTTTCAGGGAAGAATTGGGGCTACCATTACAACCGCAAATTTGCAACTCCGGCGCGCGAGTCCTAACGAACGTGTTCATATATCTCCATTTCTACCGAACACTTTGTAACGAAAAAATTAATTTTTATTGTTGGAATGTGAACTAAAATACCCTGAAAGTTTGGAAAAGATCCGCTTAACAGTTTCTCAGAAAAAAATTCCCAAGAATCACCTTATTCCTAGCGTCCTAAATAGGGCTCTCCCCTTAAGTATACTTTTAGGACCGTGAAGAAAAATGGTTAAGATGCACACGAAACGGGGGGAAGTAGTAGGTTCCTGTAGTGGCTTGGCAGAGCATAAGCGTGGAAAGCAGGAGGATATCGAAGAACCATGAAGCGTGGCTTCAGCAGGACAAGGAGTCCAAAGAGAGACGCGAGCGACGGGGATCAGGGGGATCGAAGGAACGGAGAAATAACGCGAGGAATTCGCGAGAAGATAACCGAGTCCTTCTATTTCGTAATGGCACCAGCGGTAATGTAATATCGCGCAGGCACTCGCTGAAATTGATATGTCGAAAAGCTAGCTGCACAGAGGAAAAAAGGGTTGCGTCGTCGGTTGCTAGCGACTTGGATCGTTGCTCCTCGAATAGCAATTTCACCGCGCATAAGCTTTTTTGCTTTTGACTGGAATTAAATTTTATGAAGAGTGGGAAATTTTCGAGAGGATCCACGTTGCCAGGTGCTTCTCGGAGTAATAATCCGCTTGCTTCGGTAAATGAAAATGATTTTTTACCGCGTTCGAGAACGCTCGCACTCGACATTCGTGCACTCCACTCTGCTCGTCATTATCTATTTCCATTTCATCTTCAACGATTCATCCCATCGAGGGCTCTACAACGCTCGCTGTACGTGTCAACAATACGCTATCGCTAATTTCCGCGGGGCGCGTTACAGTTGGAAAATATTTCGCGGGGTGAGAAGTAAAATAATTGAAATATACGCGTTTTATTTGTTCAGTTGTATTCCGCTGATCGAATGACTCGGCAGAAACACACGATAGGTTTCCCTTCTCAGGCATTCTGTTATTTCGCCCGAGTTATTAAGCGCAACAAAGGGTGCGTCAGTTCGATCTCTGGCTGGAGAACGGTCCACAAACAGTCCAGATAATTACCGAAACGCGATGGACACAATGGCCAAATGGGAGGCACGGGGCGAGTTCGATCGTGAAGAATAGAAGTCGCGTCAAACGGGAGAGAGGATGGGGAGGAACACACGTGGGCGGAACAAAAACAAGAAACTCGGAGTCATCCCCGTCGTATCGAGCCCGGCGGGGTAAAATTTAGCCACGAAACGTGGAGGGGTGGTTGAAGAGGAAAATAGAACGAGCAGGAAATTTCCCTGCGCTACGAGAATCACGTTCAAAGTGCATTCAATCGCACGAATATACCGAGGCTCGTTATCTTCCATATTCATAAGGATTCTCCAACACCGAGGTTCAAATTACATATCCTTGTAAGACACCCCACCAGAGATCCCATCACCAAAGAAACGACCGCCTTGCAAGAAAAGATCGAGCGCCGTCTACCCGCGAGCCTGTGCCCCAGCATCCGCAGAGTCGCGAGGTAAACGACATTGAGAAGATGAGTGCGGAAAGGAGCCGCGTAGACGGAGAAGAATAAGGCCGTGCACTAGGTGCACAGTGTGCCTAGAGTCAGTGTAAACGACAGGGTAAGAGGAGGGAGAGGGAGAAGAGAGTAGCGGTGAAGAAGACGAACGCGTAGGAGAGGGAAGTGGAGCGAGGTAGAGGAAGCTACGAGAAGGGCAGAGAAGAGACCAGAACAGAAGAGAAGAGACGAGAAGAGAAGAAATGAGAAGAGGCGAGAAGAGAAGAGAAGAGAAGCAGGGTAGGGGGTTGGTGGATTTTGCGAGCACGGAGGGGTTGGGGGTGGCGCCGCGGGCCGCGCCGTCGCCCAGCATCCCTCGTTTCCACCCGCCCACCCTCGTAAAGGCGCACCCTCACGCCGAGAGTATCTGGTAGTCATACGCTGGCCCGTTGCGAGCCCGCCGATATACCGCGCCTCTATCGCTCGCTTCGCTCGCTACGTGCACGCTTTCCGCGTCCCATCGCGACAATTGCGTGCTGTGTTGACCCAGTTCGGGCACATCCACCAGCTGGAAGCCGAGGCTGACATCCACGGGAACGCTGCTCGAGAAGAGCACAGGGTGCTGCTGGTACCCAGCTGCAGCTCTCGGGGAGGAGTTCGTCATCCTCGCGGTGTCGGTTTACCGTAGAGGTGTAGGAAGAGTAAACGCGCGAATCGCCAAGAAGATACACAGCGACGGTGGAGGGTGAAAGACGATCAGCCGGTGACACGTCGGCGAATCCAGCCCGAGGCACCCTCGCTCACATGGTCTGTGTTTTGCTTCTCCACCCTCCTCGCCGCCCCTACGTGGCTCCCTCTCGGCGCTAGCTATTCACGCGAGCTATTCGCGCGTGAACGCGCGAGTGTCTCGTCGCTAGCTCGCTCCAGCCACAGGCTACGTCGCCTGCCTGCCAGATCAGTGTGTGTGTGTGTGTGCCACGCGTCAATTGTGCGCCGTTTTAACCCTTAAAGGCTACCGCGAACAATGACCGCGCGACGAGGCTGCTTTCCACGGGACCCGCGCCGCTGGCCACGCTGAGATCATCCACGGTGCCCCACGATCGTAATAACCGCCTCGACGTCGCTGTCGGTAGCAGCGTCACGACGCGCTGACGTCCACACGTCAGCGGTCTCGCTCGATCGTCGGTCCCTGACCTGTACCCTCCGTTCGTTGCGGTCGCAGCCAGCGAATCACGCACGCGTGACCAAGCTCGCGGGACTGACAAGGGGACTGTTTTATGACACGGTCGACCGTTCATATCGAGGATCGTGCTTCCTTCGCGATCGCTTACGCGCGTCTCCGGTGCAAAGGGAACTGTCACGGTGAATGCGACGGGTGATTGACATCGCCACGAGGACTTTACCGCAGAGGAGCTAGGAGACACGTTCCGGAGAACCTTTTTGGTGCGTCTGGCGAAGCTGCTGAAAGAGAAGAGGCGCAAGGTTACCCCCCGCTGGACTGATTCGACCCGTGACTGAGGAGGGCACGGTAATCGATACGATGGATACGTTTCTGATAATAGGCATCTGCTTCCTCTGCTACGAGATGTGCGACCTGATCAGGCGTTACGCTACACCACAAACGGCGGAGCCGCGCCGCTCGCTGGAAACTGCCGCAGCACAGCCCTCGCAACGCGTGTTCTCGATTTCCCACAGGATGCCGGGTCGTCCAGCCTGTTGCCCCCAGTAAGCTTCAGATCAGCCCGTCTTGACTTCTCCCTGCCAGCCGAACTTCACAGCCGCCGCGAATATCGTTTTCTGAACCGTGAGTCACGTATCACTCCAGGTAGCTTGCCTGCCCGAGGAACGATCAATCTGTCTGTCTCCGGCTACGTCCACTGGTGACGTTTACACGATTCACCATGATCGTACGATCCTAATAAAGCGTCGGGCATCCGTCACGCCGATGCGGAGCACCGGTGTCGCGATCTTGGATAACGCTGAGCGGAGGGCGAAGTACCGAGCGGAATTCGTGTCGGCCTGACAAATGTACTGGACATGATGGAGCGCGTCCAGCGTCCGATCGATAGGCAGACGACGTAAACGCGCCGATAGGATCGCCTGCTTTGCCTCTCCTCGTCGCGATCGATTGGATTCCGATCGATCAAGCGATCGCGGCCATCCGGAACTTTGCTCGGAGCTGCTAGCGACGCTGACCTCGTAGACATTCGGTTGGATGCTAAGATGCATGGTCGAGTGGAAACGAGCAGAACGGTACACGGAGCAGCTCCTCGTTCGTGCAGAATCGAAGCGTTCTATCCCCGCGAGTGTCGTTGGCACTAAAGTGACCACAGTCGAGGGGAACCAGGACTTTTTTTCGGCTGCACGCGTCAAAGAGCAAAGGCGAATGAAGAGTCTTTGAGTACAACGAACGAGCACCGAAGAATACAAAGTCTCTCGGTTGATATCTTCGAGAGAACGAAGTAGCAGAGTGATCAGACTGTAATTCCATTGCCTGTCGCGACTCCCACTCTTCGAAGCCTGCTTCGCAGTGGAATAGATGCTTGCTTCACCCGGACGCTGTATGAGGATGCAACGCGGGTCGATGATCTACGAAAGTCGCAGGGTTTCTGGATTCAAGAGAGAATCGGGATCATTCTCCGTGTCAGATTCGCTTGTCGTCAGCACGTGGCGTACCAGGGAACAGTCGCTTGCCGTTCAGTGAAGTTTGAAATACACGGGAGCTGATCGCTGTCGACGACGATGGGTTATATCAACGTTAACGCGACCTTTTACTGTCGCGTTGAATTTTAGAAAACGATAAACTGATCGTGTTACATCGACGTTACTCGCGTGCCAGTAGAGTGCTTTGCCTGCCATTGCCAGGCTGATAGGGAGATACATCTACGCCAGCTTAAGTTGAAATAGAAGAGACCGAGGAAGAGGATTATCGGTGTTGAACGAACTATTTTCGTGGATCTCCGTAGGAGCATTCAGCAAGTCGGTCCCAGCTGAAGGAGATACGGGAGGCAGGATCAGTTGGATAGGGGAGAGATGGACTCGTTGGAGCGCTTGATGAGCGCAGGATCGCACCAGCCAGCATTGACGGCAGCCACACGGTCGCAGAACGCCTACGTTCAAGCCAATCTTTGCTCTGTGATTGGCCGAAAAGGTCGTCACCTGACAGGCACGTTCTGTCTGACGGGGGACACGATGGAGGGCATTATACAATGCCTCGTCTTCCTCAAAGCATTCTCGGTAAGAAGGCCACTGTTTTTTTTCTCCTCCTTAGCGTGTATTCGTCCGCCTCAGTCGCGATGAAGAATCCGGCTAGCAAACGAACAGTCCTTGGAAAGTTTCTTGTGACGTGAATCGTTTGCTCTGTCCGTGGTACACTGCACAGTGTATACGCAACCGGCGACGATTCTGTTCCCGGAATACCGAACTAATACCCTGGTAACCTGTCCCATTTAGCGACGCGAGCTGATAGGAAACGACGTTGAAATTGTTGGGGTGGATATTCGTGGAATGTCACCGTGCTGCCGAACAACACACTGCTGCACGATAATGACGGCGATGCGCGACATAAATGAACGGGGATATGTTTAGAATTCAGATATGCCCGGTTCATTGCTGATGGTTATGAAAAGCGGGATTCAGTTGGATTAATTCCGTTTTCTGGTTCAGGTTCAGCGAATTTTAGAGTTAGTAACATTTTAAACTCAGGACGCCTAGTTCCACTTACTGAGACCTCCAATCGAAAGCTCTGAACACGCGGTACGTATGACACTGATCCCGCGATTCAAAGGATTAAGTTCCACCCGACCGAATTCCAGGGTACAAATCGAAAACTCGTTCACTCTAAAACACTCTGGAAAGACGTCCACAGTGCTCTGTTTCGTTGGTGCGACGCAGACGCTCGGCAACAAAGCGTTCGTCGCCGCCCCGTACGAACGATAGGCGCGCAGCGTCTCGTTCGTAGGACACTTCAATCTCCTGCCCTTTGAATTCCCCCTTTGATCGGGTAGGAAACGGTATCGCGGGATGACAGCGTAGCGGCGTGACACTCCTTACCGAGAGATAACGTATGGCTGTGCTTCTTTTCGTCGACAACACCAATTGTCCCCGGGAATGGAGACAAATCGAGGTTGGAGACTCGCGATTCAACGTGCCGCGCCATCATTCCGCGATAGACGGGGCAAATCAGCGCGGCAAGAGGGTGTCGGCCAACCCTCCCTCGCGTTAAACTCGTCGATAACGAGAATTCGGGGGTCGGGCAGAGTTATCCAGAAGTGGCGTCGCGAGGATACTTCTCCGGAGTCGGGTAAGGAATCAATCTGCGTTGGTTCGACTCGCGAGAAAGTGAGCTCCGCCTCTTCTTTCTCTGCCTCTGCTCGAGAGAAAATTTTCTATTTGCGCGGCCTGTCGCTGATGCCGGCCGCAACTAGGTCAAAGAATTTTAATCGCGTCGCCTCGATGCAAATTACACGCGGTCTTTTGCGCGGAATAATTCCCGTCCGAAAGCCCGTCGAACTAATTTCAGGGGATCGGACGCGGGGGTGGAGTTTCTCCTGGGAATTGTTACTTCCGAGCGCGTCGATCCCGTGTTTTTCTTCGCGTTTTAATCTCGTCGCGACTCGCTCGGTAATTATTTCGCCCCCCCCGACGAGGCGAAATGATTAATCTTTTAATTAGCAGTCGAATGAACGGAGACAGGAGGGATTTGTAACATGAGTGATGGAATCAGCGCGACAATTACTCCAGAAAGAAATCAAACATGTATCGTGGGAATGATCATGGCTCCGTTTAAGGACATCAAATACCAATCCCTCTGGACTTGCCCGATTCATTAATTATTCTAGTAATCATATTTATAAATCAGTCCAAGAATAACTTCAGACGTATGTATCTGACGTTAATATGCATTCGTGTCGATGAATCCTAAAAACACGAGTAACTTTTTAATGAATTCACCGTGCGCGCTGCACGACGAGTCCCCTAACCGGGCTCGAGACGAAAACGGTCGCCCTCCTCGGCAAGACACCTCATTACGCCCGACCGTTCCTCCAGCGAAACGAATCAAGGAAAAGGAAGAAAAGAAGATCGCTCGTCCCTTTTGGCGAGGTAGCAACACTGCGCCAATGTTCCATTTACCGCAACGGAGTTGGCAGGGGTGGCGATGTGACGCTTCTCCTCGGCAAGCCCCCGTGTGTTTTCATCGTGGGAGGGCCTTTTAAAATACCCACGGTGCACTCTGCCGGCGGTTGTCGTCAGCGGCCGACCGTTGACGTTGCTGGCTCGCGTCGTTCCTCGGTCGAGTGGATGGCGGAGCATTCTTCGTTCCGTCGGAGGGTGCGAGGAAGGTGACGATAACATCTCTATGAGACCGGGCTATGAATTTTTATCCGGTCTGGCCGTAGGCTAGCGGCCTACGGCGAGCAACCGGGGAATATCGCGATGGCCCCCTAAAGAAGAAACCACTTACCCCCTCCCCGGTGAGCCCGTCTGGCGATAGAAGTTATTGGCGCGGCGATGACGTAACGAGGGGTAGATACCAGCCTGAATGGGCGAGTTTTCAAACTCGAGGAAAAGGAGAACGGCGTGGGAGAGGAGGGGCCAGGTTGGTTAAGCAGAAATCAGGGCCAGGAGTTTTCGTCCCGGCTAACGATGAATCACGTTCCGCGGGTCTTTTGATACGACTTTTCGCTCGCCGAGGATCTCGCGTCGACGGCGACGGCGAGGTATTAGGCGAGCCAGCCAGGGCTGCGGGCGCGATCGGACGCAATACCGAGTTATGAACTTTCCACGAAACTGACGCTGGAACTTCTAATATCGTAAAGTAAATTTTTCTTCAAATCCCCCAACCTCCCACCCGCTCCTGGCCATCCGGGGCTATCGTAACTCCGCATTAATAAAGTTACTCGTTAGAACGGAGGGTAGCTTCGTGATTCGATGCAGATGTGGTATTAACTCTCTGACTAAACCTGGATTATATCGTCTTCACGGTGCCGGGCCTTATCTGCTGTGTGTGCGAGTTTTTTTTAGTGGAAGTAAATGAATTTAACCCATTAGCTGCCACGATCCCCATTTGGGGATTTTGGAATACGCCTGACAGTTTAGTTTCATTTTATATATACATATCAGTCAATACTGTGTGTAGCAGAAAGTGTGTGTTCTGTGCTTCGTTTCTTTACAACAAGCGAAGAAATTTGAAATGCGTCTGTAAGTTGAACGGAACAGAATTATTATATTTGAAGCATTATGTTTTTGGTTTGATTTTTATATTATAATGAAATACCGTACATAAATATGTAATTAAGAGGTTATAGTAACGATATGTTACTTACTCAGTCTTTTGTTTTTTATTGAAATGATTTTATTGATCATTTTATAACCATACCCATTTGGGGATTGTGGCTGATATCAAGTATTTGTTTCTCTCTTATAGAGATTATTTTTATTTGATGAGAGATAGTAGAGGGTACTAGGAAGTTTTTCACGCTTGCTGAATTAGAAGACGCTGTAAATGACCCTAATTTCTAAAAATCATGGTAGACCTTCTCTACAAAAGCAAGCTTCAAAACGTGTTCCCTAAATCGTAAGGACGAACCCAATAGGGCATTATTTAGAAAGAACTCTTGAAGGAGAACAAAGAAAATGCGCAGTGCGCGAAACAAATGTAAGAAAACAATGTGGTAAATGTAACGTCGGGTTACATGTGGACATGTGGAATAAAAGAAATAGTTTCTTATTAGTTTTCTATCAAGCAACCTGCCACAATCCCCATTTGGGACTTTTTCAAAAATATCGAATACTTTCAAAACAAAACATAAGTTGAATATAATTATACTGTTACACAACTTTTTGCGCATATATATAACTTATCCGGCCAAAAATTAAAAAAAAAATTGGCAGTTAATGGGTTAAGAAGGTTCTTTCAGGATTCATTAGATATGAAAGTGTAATTAACGTGAGTAATTGAGAATGGATTTTTTTGGGATGACTGGTAATAGCCGTGCCGAATGCGTCAGTCAGACGCGTACAGTAGTTCGTGATCGTTGAATTGACTGAGATCTAATTGCCGAGAGGTGCATGTGTTTATTCTAACACTGTGAATCTCGTTGAATCTTTATTTGAGGAGAGCGAGAGTGAGTTGGAGCGAAAGTGTCGACGCAGCAACTTAGAGTACATGTGTAAATCGAGTTAATTGTGTAAGTTGAGAGAGTGTCTACTTGGAGACTAATTTGAGTTGCGTAACTTGCGCTGGAGTGTGCTGCGACAGTCTTGCTTGGAAATCCTGTTTTTATCATTAACGAGCGGAACAGAGTTTGAATTAAAAAAAGGTTCCCTCTCTCCTTAATAACGCATGCAATTCATTTCGCTGTGCGTTGAGCCAGCTTAAACAAAGTAACCAGTATCCGTAAAAATGTGTCGCAAAATAGAAAAGCTTTGACGTCAATTTGCCAACGTCAGTGCTGCATGTGAAATTTTATTTTTCCCCGGGCACGTTTTTCCTGGAAAAGCGCCTTTATCGCGTCAATCCAATCGACGTTGCGTAATTAAAATGTTTCCCTAGGAAATCATGTTCGATAAGATCGATCGGCAAATTCCTCGAGCAGAGAGCAATTTAAAGTCCCGAAATTATCCTAGATACCTCGACAACGTCCTCCCGACGGAAATTAATTTATCCCTCGGCCAACACGCGGATTCGAAGCGAAACCCTTTCATTTCATTCGTATTACTTTTCACATGGCTTGCTGCGATCGCAACCAATGCCCGCATAAGCTTCTATACACACGGTAGATATCGCGACACAATTTCCCGGAATGCCTAACGAATAAAATTTCCTGCGAGCAACGAGCCGAATAAAAACGAAACTGCGTAATAATAATATATTTCCTTGTTACGCCGGGCTTCGTCCAGCTACCTAAAAGTGCTGTAAATTAAACCAGTGAAAGATACGCGGCAGCGACAGTCGACATATGCAGGGTCTCGAAACATGTACCTGGCGTCGCGACGCTACCGCGTCTCTAGATTAAGTCGAACGACCGAGCTGCTTTCGCGTAAATTGCCGGCGATAACGCGCACTTCTCCGCGGCGGGTATCAAGAAATAATTCACACGGCTATTATCGAGCGGCCGCGTCGACGCCGATATCCAGCTTTCCCGGGGAATCGAAATGCAGCCTGGAAAAGTTCTGTCCGCGCCCTATGGACGTACACCGACTTGCCGGGGTTGTTTATTTAAAATTTCGACATCGCTCGGAAAATATGCTGCAGCCCATTGAATAACGATACAGCATCGTAGCCGGCGATCCTCTATTTACATTCGGGAAAATCAAACTCGCGTCTCGTGGAATTGAATCGCGCGATGCCGTGGATTACTAGGCTGCATGATATCGGGGTACGGACAGGAGTGATGCACAGACTTCATCAGCGAAGTGTGTTATTTCGTTTGAAATCGTCAACCCTTCTGCCGCGTAGGTAGTAGTCCCAGAAGCGAATGAATGGGGGAGGCGGGGAGCGAAAGGCAAGTCTCATACGCGGGATTTAAGATAGTAGATTCAGAAGGAAGTTTAACGACAGCTACTGCTAGTAACGAAGCTGATCGTATCGGAATGCTACCCCGAAGTTTTGTAACTTCAGTATTACCCCAGGTCTGTTCTTAATTCTCTTAATCCTCGCGGAAATCCCGTGTAGACTCTTAAAGGGAAGTTCGAAACTACTTTCAGGAAGCTCGATATCTCGCGCACCCTTGTCTTCCACGCGCTTAGCCTCCGCGGAATACATATTCCGCGAAACAAGGAGCTTCGTCTTGGAGGCTCCGACTTATATACCTGCTGTAAGTGAATTATTTCTCAAGTCATAAGTCTCCGTTCGTACAGGGACCAGGTTGTCGCGTCCCTGTTGCTACATTAATTACCGGGTCGTCGGTGACTCCCGTCGTTGTTCCCAGATAATTAAAGGAGTCACCCTTTGTAGTCCGCCCTCCGCTTTGCTCTTCCCCGCGCGGAACCATCCCCGGCGCCACTGCCTCCTCGGAAGTTCGCCGATATTTCAAGCGGGAGCGTTCACTTTCCCGCGACGCTTCGTGTCCGAGGAACGTTATTTCCCCGATTCCACTTTAGCCCGCACATCTGCGACACCCGCTCGTGTCTCCTGAGGGAAGCGTAGCTCCTCCGCTCTTCTCGGGGCTTGACCTCGTTCCAGGTGTTCCGTCAGCCTCTCTCCTCTTCGCGGCCTGTTCCCCGTAATAATAGATTTATATGCATAGCCTCTCTCCCGCGAGCGGTACAGGTGGTTCCGTAACTCCGTGCAAACCGCTTTGCGACTTCGTAATGCACGAGCGCAATAATTGTATTTTAAACGGCGCCTGCTGACGTCTTCTACTCTCGGCGGGATTAAACCGCGTTTCCATATTCATCGATTAAATGCTCCCACGTTAAACCGCCGCTGTTTTAACATTTAATCGGCCAGCTGCGAGGTTCCGCAACTAGGCACCCCCACCCCCTGTGTATTTCAAACTTGCCGAATCAGCCGACTGCTTTTCCCCCGCTGTTTAAACGACGACGCTGTATTTAATATTTTCACGAGCGCGATACGGAACTTTCGCAATGAATTAACTCGAAGAAACTGTCGAATTCGCGAGCACCCCTTTCCTGTTTCGAAGTAAGGAGCTTAAGGGGACTAGGCAGTCGAAAAATCGATTTTTTTATTGCGTTTTGCGAAAGTACTATCCTTTCCGAATAAAATGCCGCTTGGTTTACAGTAAAATTCGCAAAATTGTAGATTTGGCAGCTAAGATCGTCAAGCGGCAACCTATAGCGTCGCCTTCACCCAGAAACTTTAAACGCGGTTTCCTCGAATATTTGTTACTCTTCATTTTTTCCTTGATTGCGAACGAATTGAGGTTCAGATCGACTTGGAAAAAATTACAGGGTGTGTAAAACATGTGCCATTTCGGGGCAAACCTCTTATAGGGTCCGTATAAATTCGACATTTTCATAAAAAAAATTAAGAAGTCGCCGAATTTTTTTAACCCAGACCATCATTGTTTGTGCGCTACAAAAATCCGGCGACTTCTTAATTTTTTTTATGAAAATCTCGAATTTTTACGGACCCTATAAGAGGTTTGCCCCGAAATGGCACATGTTTTACACACCCTGTAATTTTTCCCAAGTCGATCTGAACCTCAATTCGTTCGCAGTCAGGAAAAAAATTAAGCTCTTCATTGCAACATTTTTAGGACTTTCTCGCTATTTTTAAGGACTCTGTGTAACATTTTATAGAAATTTTATCGCTTCTCCCATAACAGCCTGTGTATAAGAGCGCAACTTTGATATGAATTTTTTCACAAACCGTGCTGTCACTCGACTTGATATTTTAACACAATGCGGACTACACTTTGGACATTAGATCAAAACACTTTTCAAAGATTTCTCATTATTTTTGCTCCGGCATCGAACCTCCTTAAGGGGGAACGTGTCGAGCGTGCCGGCACAGGATCCCGAGCGTGTTCCTACCCATGTCCCTCAGCGAGGCACGCTCCCAAAGAAATACGCGCGAGCAGGATGGCCCGTTCGATATTAGATATATAATTTAATAACGCAGCCGCGTTCTACCCATATAGGACTGCTATATAGGTCAGGCGCACGCCCGCCCCCGCAGCGTCCCGTGACTTGAGCGTATGACGCATTTCGCGCGGATATAGCGCGGGTACTTTCGATAAACCGAATATTCGAGAGAGCCGGCTAAAAATCTCGTTTTATCGCCGAGCGTTCGTTCTGTCGGCGCGGGGAACGAAGTTTCGCCTCGTAATGCGGCGCTAGTAGTGGCTCCCGGTATCGCTGCGCGGAAACGTATTGACGACTTTATGACGCGCGGGGGTAACGAGGGAACTTTTTCGAGTCTCCTGTTAAACGATTGCCAGACGATATCGTTCCCTGGTGCGGCCCCGTTTTTATAGCCGGCAATTCGGCTAGACGCCTCGGTGATAAATACGGAGGTGAGGCTTTTTATCGCCGGCCAAAGAACGCGGCCGACACCAGACTCTTTTCGCTTTCACGGGATACCGTATTGAAATTTACGAGGGAAATTTCGAGCGACCGTTTCGTATCTCCCGCCCCGTCCGTATTTCACGCGATATAGTATCTCGCTGCGCGGGCAAACAAAAATATGGAAAAACCTCTTTCCGCGAGACAAAAGCGCGGACGCGCCCGTGTTTGGCGAGGAACAGGAGATTACAGATTGTTCTCGCCAACCCGAAGCGCGATATCCGATTGCCGTGGAAAATCGACGCGATGCTGTCTGTCGCGCCCGTGCGTTCCGGTTACAACGTACCGGCCCACAGTGGGACGAAACATAGACATCTCTGGACATGGCCCTATCTTTGTTAAAAAACATCCTATTTCGATGAGGTTTAACTTATTTTATAGGCGAACACGATCACACTTCCTCGACGGTGAACGTAAAAATTGCAAAAAATATTCTTTGCACTCTCTAGCATTTGACACACGTCAACAAATTGTGTGTAGTTTTGCACACTCTTCTTTGAGGGCGGATTTTACCCCGTGGACACTTATTTCGATGGATGTGATTTAACGAGTCGAAAAGTAGAAAGTTCGAACTTTAAAATGGTGTTTGTTTCATTAAGGTTGGATGGATTTTAGCAAAGTTATGAGGCTTTGAAAATTTAGCGATTTTTAACATAGTTTTGTCTCGTTTTCGGTGCAAATACCCCACTGCGTCGAGTAGAAGAAATTAGGAATTTTTATTCAGGAGATGTGCTATTTTTTCTGCAAAAATGAATATGAGAGAGGAAGGTGAAACAGACAGTGGGACGAAACGTATAAATTGCTGGACATTTAAACTTATTGTATGTGGATTATCATATCTTTATCAAAATTGGCATAAATAAACAGAAAAACCACAAAAGAAGATATTTTCAATGATCTCTTAATTTCATCAGATTCTCTGATTTCAAATCTTAGATCACACTTTGCAGACAAAAGATAAAATAGTTAATGTTCCCCGAAGCACTTTTGTTATTAACAAAGTCAATCGAAAATCGCTGATTTCGGGAATTTTTGCGATTCTCGACCTTATTCTGCGATCTTTAAACGTTTGTAGCTCGGAGCAACGTTAACCGATTTTGATGAAAATTTAGGCGTGTTGTTTTTTTAATTTTCATTACAAGCTCACAAAAAAAAGTTTAAAAATCAACCTTTACTATTTTTTTCGCTATTCCGAGCAAATACATTTTTTTTCAAAACGACCAAATACGTCATTTAGCAAACTAATCCTTCTAGCTTCTCAAAAAAAGCTCAAGTCGTTTGGACCAATTCTAAAAAAGTTACGCGATTTTAAAAAGTGTCCGAATATTAATGCGAGTCACTACATATTTACTCGTTTCGTCCCACATGGGTACACAATTTTATTAATTCTGCTCAAGGGCGCAGCTGGAGTTTGCATTTTTTAAAACTAGAATTTCAATGATTATATGGATATTAGCCATTTTTTAAACAATTTTAAACATTTTCTGTAATCGAGAAAAAGCAATCGTTGTTTGACAGGTTGAACAACTTAAATAAAATCATTCAATTTTGGGTTTCGTTCACATAAACAACTTCTTAACAATCAACCCCAGTGTGTAGTATGATGGTAGAATTTTTTTTCATTATTCTAATTAATTATTTACACCCATATAACAGCCGTCTCCAGAAGTGAACGTATTTACTGTTAAAAATTCGAGATTTAAAATATTTAAAAAGTTCAGTTTTTCATACTGTCGCATCCATTAGTACTCAAGGATAACGCTCGTATAATTATATCAATTTAAAAAAAAGGTACTTCATATTTTCGCCGATGTCCGGAAACTTGTACGCGTCGTCCCATTGTGCGGCGTTGATCTGATTATGTTCACCCCATTCTTCCCCCAACTTGGAGAATTCGATGCTATATCGATTCCAAGCACCGTCAATTTGTCTACGATGCTATTGTAGCCAGATGTCGATTTTGCATCGCGTCCAACATATACTTTGCAATTTTGAGGACAGCCTTGCTGTCCAATATTATCAATATGACCGCGGAAGAATTGTGCAAAGATTGGTCTGCGGTCGCAGATGTTACGCGAGACCGTTTTAAACGCGATCGAATGCGGACTCGCGCGAATGCCGGAGAGCAGCAGGGTAAACAGTAATGCAGGTCGAAATTTGAAGCATCGTGAATGTGGTCCGCAGGCGAGGTTCGGTGTTGTTTTTGCTGGGCAAACGTAGGACGACATCCACGGTTTCATTTGGCGGGCGCGCAAACACCGATCCGCTGCCAATAAACATTCCCGGCTCTTGGTGGCCGGCCCACTTAAGTATTCAAAGCTCGCTCGATTTCCGCGATGCTTTCAATTCGCCCCTCCGCAAGCGTTCCGTTAAGAAATTGCCGGCTTTACACCCTGCAATTGCCTCTGCACACGAAAATTGGAATCTTTGATTTCACCTACGCCCCGTTCGTACTCCTCCACTCGCTTTCGCGCTCGCATTTCAAATTTATCTTGACTCACAAGGGAAGTTGGGCAACCCGGAAATTCAGAGAATTATGAAATTTTGTGTGCAAGTAGAGTAGTTCACGCGTAAAACAGATCTATTTTTTATTGGTGCCATATATAGAAAAAGAAGTGATCCCACTGAGAATCGAACCGGTGAAAGTTCCGGTGCGAGACCTGCCCTTTACACGCGCCGCTATTCATCGTTACAATAAACTTCGCTATCGCTTCTGTTCGTCAACGCATAAACATCTTTTTGTATTAATATTTCGGAAACTCTGGGCTAGTGAACCCAACATGTCAGACATATATTGGTCTACTACACCTACACTACAACATATATAAGATTCATCAAAATCCGTGTCCGAGATGCCGCGACCTCCCCTTGTGAATCGAATGGAATCATGCGCGTTTTTAATCACTGATCGGTTTTGGAACGTTCTTCACATTCCCTCTGTGCTTGCTCAGCATAGTGTTCGTCGCGAAGAGGGCGAATTTAGCCCTCGGTTACCGAGTGCACGAGTCAGACCCGTAAAAGTTTGTGCTTTGATGCGACGCTCCGCAACGCACAGCTTAAACGGACGGTCTCAGCAAACAGGGTGTGAAACGCGGGCACGCGTACGGTTCCTGAACTCGATACGGCTCGTCGAGCGTGAAAAGCGCGGGGACCTAGATTCAGATCTCTCGAGGCGTTCCCCGCGATCGGCGGGATTCATTAAAAGCGATGAGCCCTCGATTCGCACTTGCGCGTGCTGAAATTAAGACCTGGGCCCACTCCAATTTCTTTTACAACATCCGTGTCTCCCAATCCCTCTCCCTTCATCCCTGTTTGAAGTATACACGAGCGAGGTAAGCCGTAGCCAACAGTTTTAATTAAGCTTCGACACGTCTGTTACCTCCATGTCCAATATTTTGTCTCTGTTTGCATACCGCTTAGGTAGTCATTCGTTCGTCATTTTATTTAACTCCTTCACCGGCTCGATGCACTCCTCCACGTTTATTTATTATCGCCAAAATTCCACGCAGCTCTCGCGATCGGCTAATAATACAACACCGCTACGAAGCTTCACTCGTTTAATCGAGATTAATTCCCCTGCTGTGTGTGCCGAGTACGTCGGTGTGTGCACGCGAATTTACGGTTTCCCACGAATTTTATATTCATTGTTCCGCGACGCGCGCTACCCCTGGAAACTGGATGACTAATTGAACATATTTTCTCCAAGCGACGAATCATTTTCGTTCCCTCACGTTTGCCCAAAACATCATATGGATTTATTCACTGTATGGAAACCTGTATCCTGCAGGGCGCGTTTAAATTATGACGTTTCGCACAAATGCTTTCCTAGGACGGGACGGTGTTTCACGAA
The DNA here is from genome assembly GCF_050908995.1 of Andrena cerasifolii. NCBI lineage: Eukaryota > Metazoa > Arthropoda > Insecta > Hymenoptera > Andrenidae > Andrena > Andrena cerasifolii. Next base: position 9,127,172 of record NC_135120.1, on the reverse strand, counting down.
AACGCGGTTTCATTTGTTGGCTTGCGACGCGCGCCCGTCGTTCCCAGCGAAGTTCTCATAGACGCGACGTACGCTGTGTGCCAAACAAACCGCGAAAATCGCCGCGTTATTAAACTTGGAATCATCAAGCGGGCTGTTCGACGTCTGGCTGCGAAAACGTTTTGCGACCAGTGATGCGAAATTAAGCGTCACTGTTGTTTCCACCGCGACAGAGATGAGCGCCGCACTTAATTGCTTTTTCAAGGTAACTTGTTGAACTCGTTGATTCCACGACGGCTTTTTTCCAGCCGAGTACAATGCTGCGCGGAGAGCGGACGTTAGCGTTTGGAAATCGCGAGCTCCATTTGGGCGGTTTTAGGTTGCAAAACGCTGGCAAGCACCACTTCGCGGGCGCAATGAAAGTAACGTATCCTAGGAGGAAGCTCGTTTCGCGAAATTAAAGCTCGCTTCGGAAATGCCGCCGTCCGATTTCGTCGACGCCGGAAACCGTCGTTCGAGCAGCGCTCAACGGAATTGAATTCAGCATGGAGACAATAAGTCAGTGCTTCCCAAACTGTTTTGAGTCGCGGGCGCCTTTTATAATATTCAAATGAGGTAAAGAAAACACATTAAAAATAGGTGTTTCAGAATAGAATTCTAACTTAATAATATTTAGTTGTCTTAATGCATACATTGAATCTCCCTAAAGATATTTAATTATCTTATTTAGTGTGGTGGCTGTGCTTGCGTCTCACAGTGGGCGATTTTGGCAATCTAGCTTTACTTTACTGAAATATAAATTCTTCCTGAAGATAAAAACTTTTATGTCATGATATAATATACAAGTTCCATTAATAGTACCGTTACTCTTTTTATGAATTTCTTTTACAGGTATTTATAAAATGAGGTTTTATGATTGCACTGTGATTTCGTATTTCATTTTTAAAAGAAAATAATTTTAGTGTTCATCTATATTCTGCAATTTCGTTTTTTCTAATGTATTTTTGACAATATAGCATTTATTACTAAGTTTTGTAAAAGCGGTTTTTTAAAGTATTAACGTTGTACAGTACGATAAAAGTTTTTTTAAGTTTCAGAAGACTTTAAAAATTTTCTGCAGCTCTCTTCAATCAAATTCATGGCACGTATCAATTAATGACTAAACAGGATTATGTTGTAGAAAAATTGGCTGCGCATATTTGCGCGTTTTGAAGAAAATCAATTTAACAAGTAACACGTTCGAGACGAAAACGCGCTCTCGATTCTTCGTTTATTTTAAATAAATACAATATATGTGAACCTGATGCGGAAACAATATCTGATCTACAAAAGTCAGTTTCGTGCTTTATAACAAGACTTAAAGCAAAGTGGGAGAAATGCAACAGGCATTTGGACAGATTTGTTTCCAACAATGAAAACTGGCTAAATTTGCAATTTGTGTTACCGAATAAAATTCTACCCTTCGCACAGTCTTCTTCAACATCAAGATCAAAAGCTGGAAGACCCGAAATACCATACGAAAGTGACATTTGACCATTTTTTCTTCATTAAAAATATGAGTACGACTAAAATGTTATACTTATAACGAAGCTTTCTACGCTCTGAAGACATTAAAAAGATATTAAAAAAAATTTAGCCAAATAACTTAAGCCAGTAAAAAGTTACTAATTTAGTAAAGCTAGATTGCCAAAATCGCCCACTGTGCGTCTGGGTAACCAGCTTTCCTTTCTTCCATTTATAAAAAATCAGTGTTACATCATCAATTACATCGTCAATGTAACCACATTCAAATAAATAAGTTCAACGAATCGTCAACTAAAAATAACCGCGGCGACCCTCCAGAAAACACTTCGCGACACAAAGGTTGGGAAACACTGCGATAAGTTTCCATTTTAACGGGGCAGTAGCTTCTCGGTTGCTTTAATTAATGATAAACGTTAAAAACAGTTTAGTGCACGATCTTTCTACACACGCTCGTATAAATTATTCCATTTAAACGACAGAGCCATTGATCCACGATTATACGTCCTCGCGGTGTCTGAAATTACAGCTAGTTAGCCGATCTCTCAGGGATACATCGTCTGCAGCCAGCAGACTATTTCCACGACCCAATTTCGAGATCCGTCCGCGAACCCCATTGTTCTCGCGCGGTTGTCTCGCTTCTTCGAGGCAAGAGACTATCTTGTTAGGATCCCGAGCTTCTCCCGGCAGAATCGCGGTCGTGATTATTGTAAACGTCGCTGGATCGTCGCGGAAACGAGCCCGACGTCTCCGAACAAAAGTTTCGCGTCATCGATAACGGCGGCATTGTCGTAGCAGCCCGACAACCATCGGATAACGCGCGTTCGACGTCCCGGCCCTGCGGAGATTTTCGCGCATAACTGAACTTAATTACGGGAAGCGGCGCATAGATTATCCGCCCGGGATCGTAAATATCGCGGTGCTTGGCTATTATCGATGCACGATGAAATACGCATTCATTACCGAGCCGCTTTCGAGTCGAATCGCGCGTTCTTCCTCCCACGCTCCGCTTAATATTGTTTTCCAATCCAGCGATTCCGGCTGCAGCGCGCTCTATCTGGGAAGTTTTTCCATTACTTAGAAAGCTGTATCCAGGGTAATCGGTACAACGATATTCGATAGTGTCGCTGCTGGATATTTATCTTAGTTTATAGTGGGTGGACGTGGATAATTAGTTTGCCTCCATCACTAGGTAACTTCAATTGTGAATACACCAAGATGTGTTTATTAACGAGTGAATAAAAGTGCGGCTATACTTCCGAATGGCCCCAGTGGCCGATCGACGTGAGGTTTAATGGGAAGGGTGGGGAGGGTGTGTGGATCCTAAATCTAAAATTATTACTTCGGGAATTTATTAGTTTCAGAGATATTAATAAAAGACTTTTATTATGTCTGTTGACTTATTCCGACATAATGCATTCCACTTTTCAACTTGTTCCGGGTACTAGTATTGGTTGGGGCTAGATTAGTGCGGGGGGCTCGCGCCCGCTTGCGGACGCGTAAAGCATGGTAGCGAACCGATGTGAGTGTCGAGATTTGAATCAGAAACTTGCGGAAACTCGCTCCAACGTATGATACAGGGTGGGTACCTATTACTCTACTGATAGTCAATACTCTAGGGGGTGATTCTATGGGCCAAAATAAGACGAAAATATACAATACAATTTTTTAATATTGCGCCTCGTTTTCGAGAAAATTGACTATGAATTTCAGCTAAATGCGCGTACCTTTTAGGCGCCTGGGGGGTCCGCGGATGTGAGGGGAATGAAACTAATAAATTACCTGAAGTTACAATTTTAGATTTAGGGTCCACACCCTCTCCGCACCCCTTCCCTCAAACCTCGTGTCGATCGACCACTGGGGCCATTCGGAAGTATATCCAAAAGTGCTTCTATATTTTCATCTGAAGTTTCATATTGCGATAAAAATAATGAAACAGCAATCCCATTTGATACGCCTAAGATCTGAACGATACAGCTTGTTTGCATTTGATATTTTTCTGCGACCATTTCATGAGCTGGTTCATCCACCTCGATATAACTTTTTGTCAATTTTGGTGATGAAATAACCGGGGGCCACTTTTAACGCCGCAGAGGCCCTCGAACTTTACTATTATTACAGACGCCCCTCGGGTAATCGCGCTTATGCTAGGGGATATTATAATAGCGTGCATTAACTGGCTTCGTGCGGCCAGTTGATAAGCGCGTAATCGCCAGTTGTTTGTTATGCAGGGGGTATATCCGCGGGATGGCAATAGCGTACGCGCAAGCTGCAAACATTCGTATCCCGTGGAAGCTGCGCGGTTAATAAGTGTTTATTTCAATGGACAGGCCAACTTTCGGCCGCTCGTAATCTGCTTGCTAGTATAATGCGCGCGATTTCGCGGGTGAAGGTGTTGGATAACGAGCAACGAGTCTCGATGACGAGGAGTGCCGCGATACGCGCTCGTTTCGGGGCCCAGCAGGTTGTTAACTTTATCAATTACCTGAAATTTTATCTGGAGGCAGGAGGGTTGCCGGTGGGACAATGTCGTTTCCAGCCGCTATGGTAACTATCACTCTGATTGCACGACGACGACGCAAGCTGGTAATTTGCGAGTGCCTGTGGGCGGGAATGAGCAGACTTTTCCTTTTGGGGAAGCAGAGCAGAGGGTTGAAAAGGAAGCAGTTCTACTTGAATTTGGCGCAACTACGTACCATTCAAACGCACTATATTCAAAGGGAATTATGTTCCAAGAGAAAAACGGCACCTGTGGCATATGCGGAGATAGTGGGCTCAAAAATAGATGAAAATATGGAATTTAAATATTATAATTGGAGTGCCCGAGATCCAACTATACTTGATGTAGCATCTAGCAGGAAAATGCGTTGAGGAGATCAGGGGATCTGAAGAAAAGCGGTAATAATTCTGGAAACAAGTTCCACCCACCATTTTCTAGCCGCAGAAGAGGACAATTGCATTAGCTTGAAAGCAAAACGGTGTTGGGATAACAAAAGGAGCGATACCATTTTCTAGACGTCTTTCTCTGGACACCTAGACCGTTTCGCGATGGTATTCTTCCCTGTTTACCGTCGTAATGTGTTCTGGTAAATTTTGTAACGGCTGGCTGGCACTCTGTTTGCATTGAACAGAAAGCAAACGCGGTGCGTGGACAGAAAATTAGTCAGCCATGCTGGTTTGTTCTGTAGAACGAAGCGAACGTTTATTTGTCAGTTCTTGGGTGTATTTACGCACCTGTGCGAGGCCTTTGTTAAGGTGGAATCAGACGGCGCGTGAATCGGTGAGCTTGCTCGGCTCGTCCAGGTTCGACGAGTCGGCGAGCCACGAGCGATCCCGCGGCGCGTGAATCGGCGATTCGCGCGCAAAGATCCCCGATTCACGCGCCGTCTGATTCCACCTTTGCTGAAGCCACATTTTAAAGATGGTGCACTACGTTCAATCCCTTCAACGTTCTTCCCAAGAATATGGAAGGATAATTTGCTGAGCATAGTGACTTGGCTAATAAGATTAAAGAGACAATACCAGAGACTCATAATTAGAACGCAGGGGAACAAGTGACTCAAGCATGAAGACTGATCTCCTACGGAGTCCGAAATTTAATGAAATTCCGTCGAGCGTAATATTAAATCGAAAATCCTTCGACACGGTGTCCTTCACATTACGCAACCACTTGCCCCGAACTATTTCCAGTGATTTTCAAAAGTACGAATGTTATTCAGTCGACGCCTGCGAAATAGCCCACCTTACAGCAGCGCGTCGTAAATGAATGTCGCGTCCCTGAATGCGAACGGGTGAAAACGAAGTCGCGTTTGAATTCCTCGCGAAAGAAGAAGAAAAAAAAAAGGAGCGGAGACAAACCCTATACAAAACGCGAGTCGCCCTGAACCATCCGGTCCGCCGTCATTTATTAATGGAAACAGCTGCTCCGTTCCGTTCGTTCCCGTTTCTACCGCGACGTGTATGGCGCGTGCTTCGACGCTGCTAATGTCCCTGCTGGTTCGAACAATTATCCGTTGTGCACCTCACGAAACTGGAACAATGAACACGCCATGGAGCCGGCACTCTTGATGAAGATGCTCGGGCAATCTCGGCTAAATTGCATTGATAAAGTTCACGCGGTAGACGCCGGCCGAAATTGCGCGAGGAATGCGCGACCGTTCGACGAGAGCCTGATCGCCACATCGACGATTAATACGGCAGAGAAGCATCCCGATGGAATGTATTAATATGGCTGTATCGCTGTGATAGACAATACGTAATTAATATGGGATAGCAACGTTGCGAATTCTATTCGTTATTAATAATAACGATGCGCGCTTAATATGTTCGTTGGCCTCCATAATTTCATCCGTTATGAATTTAGTAATTCTCGTACTAGCGCTGGTAATACCGGCGAGCCTAGGGTACGCTCTAGTGGGGAGATTTAGGTATATAACTTCGAACTACCTCTCCGTCGTAAAATTTTACCACTACAGTAGCCGCGCGCAGAGTTGTAGCATCTCTCAAGGCTAACGTGGTCAGATAATTAATTAACCTTTCTAGCGTAGGGGTTGAAGTCCCGCTGCGAGTTGCGAGGCCATCTCTGGTTCCACGCGAAAAAAAAACCCCCCCGATATCGGGTTTCGTGAAGATTTTTGGAATTTTTAGCGCTGGTTATTCGTAACCTACTTTTGTGCCAACTCACGCTTGCAGTGTTGCGTAGCGGCGGATTTGCTGCATAGGCAATACCGCGAGCGGACAAAGCGCGAGTTTCATATTTCACGGTAATATTGTATCAGCGTAATATAAATTGAAGCGAATACAAATGTCGGGGCAATTAGAATCGATCGCCTGCATTCCATCATTCATCCAAAATAATTGACGGAGCGAAAAATATTCGCATTTCGAATGGATTGTTGCTGAATAACGAACTAGAGCACGACGTCACGTGACAAAATATGGATGTTCGTGATACCATTAGGGATGAAAGTGTCACTTACCATTTTGCGAGCTGAGACTTCATTCTCGAGGCGGAGGCAGTTGAAGTTTACGCAGCCGACTTCTGGCGTGCGCCATTTGAATGTCAGAAGCAGTTGCACTCACGAACATATATACATTCACTCTACTGTACCATTAGCAGCAAGTTTTCGAAGCTATAGAACGTATATTTTTGCTTGTTCCGACGATGTCTTGTGCACTGAGATGGCGCACTCGTCTTACGTTCGCGTTGTTAGACACGTTCGTTATGCAATTGTAAAAGACAGACGTAATAATTCTTTCGAGTTGTTCAGTCACTGGTTTGCCAATATTCGCTCGCGTATTAAAAAACACGAATAAAAACGACTGTCAACAACTCAATTAGAACGCTTCGCGAGGAATGGTCCTTTGGGAGTTGTGTTTGCTATTGTAACGTCCCACGGGAACTCCAACCGAGCAATATCGATTGTCGATAAAACAGAACCATGCCACATTACCACATAACCTCTACTACAACACCGCGCAGACTCATTGTACATACTTTTATGTATAATTTATGATTTAAGCAAATATTAAAGGAACAAATATTACAGAAACGTTGGGGATAATTAAATGTAGCTACTGATAAAAGCGCAAGGCAAAACATAATGTATTAAGCGAGTAAAACGCGAAATATCAAGTAGCGACTCACTGCGCATGCGCCAGCCCGCCAATTTTCCAGTATAAAAGGGAGCGTGCAGCAACACAAGGGTCTAGTCAATTCGAATACATTTCTGTGACCAAACGAATGCTAGAGTCTAAAGGGAGCTTAAGTACTATCCAGAAGAATTACAGCACGCTCCGAAGACGGTAGCGACTGGTTCTCAATGTACAAAGCTACTGATGCTCCTTTTTGGACCTATCATTTGTGAGGTTGAGAACTTTGTTTTCGCGGAGGTTTCAAGCGTTGCTCCTAATATAGTCTGATCTTCGAGAGTTGAGACCTGAGGTGGGTCCCTCGGACGGAGCGTGGTTTAAGCAGGAACCAATGGTGGCAACACCGCACGCAATATGTAGCGTACCATTGGTTCCTGCTTAAACCACGCTCCGTCCGAGGGACCCGCCTCAGGTCTCAACTCTCGAAAATCAGACTATAGTAGGTAGCAGCTTAACCGTTTGGCGAAGGCAAGGTCTACAGAACCATAGAATAGAACTCTAGCGAGAGTGCCGGGAATCGCTCCGGAGACGGTAGCGGCCGCACTCACTGCGGAAGGTTGAGCGTAGAGTATAGAACAGCGCTGTCCAAGGTGGCTCCCGCGGGAGCTTGGGGTTCTCCCACTCTCGTCCGCGTTGTCAGGGATACCGCGCGTCGCTAACCGTGAGGACGCTAGCCCGGCTAGCCCGTCATGGCAGCCTTCGTAGCGTGGCTCAGTCTCCTTGACAACGGAAGGCACGCCGCGCGAAAGAAAGATTGGAAGGGGAAGCGGGCGCGTGAGGGGCCCCTACGCTGGACAGCGCTGGTATAGAACTATGCCAAGAGCATCGGGAACCGCTCCGGAAACGGTAGCGGCTGAGTTCACTGCAGAGACGTAGATATATATATATGTACAGTGGCGGACGAAAGAAATTTTACAACTTTTAAAATCGCATAACTGTTTTAGAATTAGTCCAAACGACGTGAGTTTTTTTTTCGAGAAGCTAGAAGGATTAGTTTTCTAAGTGACGTGTTTCGTCGTTTTGAAAAAAATGCAATTGATAGGAATAACAACAAAAATAGTAAAGGTTGTTTTTTAAAATTTTTTTTCGAGTCTGTAATAAAAATTCAAAAAACCCGTTTGTAGATTGAAGTAAGTTGTATGCATACCTAAAATTTCATTCAAATTGATTAACGTTGCTCTGAGCTACAAACCTTTAAAGATCGCGGAATAAGGTCGAAAATCGCTGATTTCGGGAATTTCCGCGATTCTCGAAGCTAAACCTCGACAAGCATACCCATGTTTACCTGACATTCAGAATACACAAAAATTGTAAGATAGAAATAGAAGCATACCGCCTTGATAACTTGCGTGTAACATTTAACCCCTTGCCTTACAATTGATTTCCGAGATTGTTGAATAAAATATACAAAAAAAATCCTAAAAAACAGAAAATCCATGACGGTTCGGATACGCCATTTTAAAGTAAGGGGTTAAACATAACCCAAATCAAATTTAATCACTTAAATTGTAAAAAAGAAGTCTCAGATTACAAATTGGGAAAGGATTGTGTAACGTGTATCTCAGTGTTAACAGATCAGTGTCCCTATTTCTGCATCAAAGTCCCCTGTATACGCTTGCCAATATTCATGAGAACGTTTCAATTTGCTCATATGGGTATAAAGTTCTGTAGCCGGCACTTTTGCCAATTTAACGACAGACGCTATTGCAGCGATTACATCTTCGTGGAGCCTGTCAGACTCTCGATAACTTCCCTTAATTAAAAGATTCTTACGGGGCAAGCGAACGAAATTCGTCAGACGAGGGCTGCAAAGGCTATTTTTTTTCCGCGTGGCCTATACTTAAATGGCTTGCGCGGAAACGTTATCGTTCGAGTGCACTCTGGCCCTCGAAGGAAATTATTATACGCGTTCGAACGACAAAGAGACGCGCGAGGGTGCTCGAGCTTCTCGAGCACAAAAGATTAGCGCGCCCATTGAACGCGAACGATTCGAGCACGAAATTTCATGGAGCTACTCTTACACGGGGAAGACTGTTTCGTAGAAGTAGGCTTCATTGAAATTACTTCCTATTTTCGATTTTTAATGCAAGTTCCCTCGTGAATGAAGGAGCGCGGAATTGTAAATCTGATGAAGCGGAATAAGACCTTTTAAATGCTAGTAAATCGGTGCTAAAAGGAGCGTAATTAAGGGGGAGAAGTTCGTTATTATTCTGTCTCGATTATTCGGATCCATTTAGAAGCCCGACACTTTGGCTACACAGATGAAATATATGTTTCGCTCTACAGCGAAAATATTATGTAAAGCACGTATTTAATAACAAAGTTGTATACCGTGCACGCGTATGCGTGTGTATAACTCGTAAACAATATGCGAGGTAAACAATAACCCTGGCCATAAAAAAGGACAGATGCTTAACGGCGAACTGGTTATACGTGTCAATGGTGAATTGAAAATCAATACCTGTCTGTTTCCCCCCTCATCTTTTGCTCTTTGCCTGTTGACCTAAATATCTTCTAAGTGTTATTGTGAAAATTTAACTAGTCACGTAATAGTTAAAAATATAAAAATCTAGTATATCTCACTGAATTACGCGCTGTAATTAAAAGAACATTTTAAAGCATGGTCGTCGATTGCTTTCATCAAAGAGACTTTAGATGTTCGATAATTCGTCTGAATGTTAACCATAAGAAAAGTGATAATTGCTGTGGTTTTCCCGCGCCACGGCGACCAGATCCGAAAGTCATTCGCTCGTCCTTTTTCTCCACGATTTAAATGGAGATTTTAATTGGTTCGCTGTTGCCCGTTAGCGTGAAATCCGTTGTACACCAAATCAATTTCGCGTCAGATATCTACCTCGAATGCAATGGTTTTCGCGATTACACCAAGCTCGCGTGTACGTTTGACCGTGAATCGAAAGAGACGGTGGATCAAGCTATCGCAGAGTTTATTTTTGTGACGTGTGAAAAATAATCTCCTTGGTGTAAATAATGGAACTGTCACAAACGCGTACTTTCATTAAAAAAAAAACAATTCGGAACGAGACACTTTTCGCTTTTTATTATTATTATTATTTTTACTGTTATTGCACGGGTATATCGCCCTTTACAAGGATAAGAAATAAAGAAAACAGAGAAAAGGGATTACGTATAAACTAAAATTAAATTGGAGTAACGTATCACCCGATGGAAAGAATACGTAGGTACTTTTTTAAAGGCCCATGAGTGTCAGCCTTCTACGCATCAAGTCCACCCAAGTGATCTTTAAATGCAGCTAACGTACCGTAGAAACTGTTTTTAATCCACTTTTTTTTATGCATCGGGAACTACATATTTCTACACTTAACTCGAAGAGTTTTTTCTTCAGCACAGTCGATATAACCGTTGGGAAAAAAAGTATGAGATCGCAGAGTTTTTAGGAGACTTTTCAGAATCACTGCTATCCGAAGCTCCGACTTCTCGATGCATTTCATCCCACATAACAGTCCTGCTCTGTTACGTATTTCTCCCCCAGCAAGAACCTTGACGACTTTTCAATGAAGTGGATACTCCTCACCCTGTCCCGTTTCGTTCGATACACAAAGTTAAGCGTTAGAGGTTTTGTGCCGCGGCATAACAAATCGCTTTCCCACGAGTCGTCAGGCGAAATGGCATGAAAGTTGAACCTGCCAGGCGGTTCGAAGGTACAAGACGGGGGAAAAAATGTAAGAAGGATGAACCAACAACCCCTGAAAGTGACGGGAACGCTTCCATTTATTTGCGCGTGTATCGAACGGCTGCGTCGTTTTGATTTATCGATGGAAACGCATCGGCGCTGCGTAGATTACGAGATAACCCGAGGATTTCCAATAACCTGTGCTTCTTTCGAATAAACAATTAAACACAGTAGAAATACCTGACGGGGCGTGACCACGGTAATTTTTCAATTGAGAGACGGCAGGGTATAAATTTATCGAGGTCGTGCCGCGGATTGATCGATTATCGGCCACCATGCGAAAAGCTATTACCGAACCGAAATTCGGTTCGTTCCTCGGCGGCATTAGGACAAATTAGAAGCGTGCTTGGACCGTAGAATCAATTGTTAGCCGCAATTCCCAGTAGCCAAGCTGCCCCGCGTTGTCTCCGTTACGACGTAACGACCGAAACCGTGCAATTCCGTCACTCTCTCAGGCCATCGGTTCGAATCCCTTTGGCCGATCGTGCAGCTTGCTTAATTGCTCCTCAGGCTGTCCGACTTAATTGAAGTAGAACGGCGAACACGCGCGAACGCGAGGAAGGAAACGCCGACGAACTGTCGGCCGACGCCTCTTAGATTCTGTTCTCCCTGCCAGGTGAAAACAGACCCGCCTCTCGTGACGCGGGAACAATTGATCCGCGAAATTCCTCGCGAATTTCTCGATCGAAAGGTGCTGGCGGCAAGGAAACTCTGGATCGTTAATCACATTTGTGCCCGTGATTATGAAGACGGTGAGAACGTAGTTTTTTCAATGTCCACAACTTAATAGATTCAAATATGCTTTCGAACAAAAGCAACTTTTATTTTCGAATACTTTGCCATAACAACTTAACTATTTTTTTTTTAAATGAATTCTCTACCACTATTTCTGCTTATTTTTCTTATATTTTCAGCACAATTAAGTATATTCCGGGTTTTCTTTCTGTTTTTTTCTTATTTCTTGCCCCACATTTGAGGTTAATACATAATGCAAAAATATGTAATTATTTCCATTCGGACAATTTACTTGCAGAGAAATGAACGTGAAACTGTCGCGGTTCATTATGAAAGTGACACTACCTGTCATTGCTTGGGTACTTGACGGCTACTTTGCAACAATTCTTTCACAATATTGAAATATAAATCAGTATAACATAAGATGAGAGAAGTCTGAATTTTTTGGTTTTCTCTTACACCACTTTTATCATCACCCACACATGTGTAGAAATCCAGGCGCAAAGGAGACATCTAATTTGATAATAGACACATTAAGCTGGAAACTAATGAGAATAGTTTCGACATTCCATTACCCCATAAACCGTGCCATGGAGGAGGTCAATCAGTGCCTCGCGGATATAGATTTGTTCTCTATATCTCGAAATTCATTTCGGAATCAATTGTTTGACCAACTCTTAGAATAATCTTTCAACCTCGCGTTTTATTGTTTTGTAGTACGCGGACGGTTTAATCTTACTTGTATTTACCTGTATATTATGTACTCTAAAGGGTTTTTTCCCGCATATAAAAAAAATAATAATAATAATAATTACTACTCGAAAGTACCTAAAAAGGGTCTACGAAAAGAAGCGAAGCTCGTCGTACTAGTAGCTTCATTAGTAACGCTATACGACAGACACTTTTTAAAATCGCATAACTTTTTTAGAATTGGTCCAAGCAACTTGAGTTTTTTTGAGAAGCTAGAAGGATTAGTTTGCTAACTGACGCGTCTCGTCGTTTAAAAAAAAAATATATTTGGTTGGAATAGCGAAAAGAATAGTAAAGGTCGATTTTTAAACTTGGGTTGGGTGGGACAGGTGATCTATTCGAATGGATCGATGACTAAGTATGGAACTTGCAGGGAACAGGGCCGTCGCAATGGAAATCTTGCACGGACCAGGGCGGAGGGAAATGTCATCGTACGTTACCACTGTGTTATGCCGCGTCTGCTCGTGATAGTCACTTCGGCAAACTGCGGTTACGGGCGTGCAGTTTTTGTGCTCTGCACACGTTTGTGCCTCAGCATTGCGTAAATTTCTGCAGTTGAAGTTCAGAGGCAGACTCCACTAATAAATGGGAAGATTTGCCGTAAATTCGCAGTGGGAATCCGCTGCAGGCCACGCCTCTTACACCTGTAATTAATATTATTCCCGAGCGACGCAATCAGCGAGCGCGACCGTCTTCCCGCGTCGAAATTCCTTTGATCGCTCGCAAAGGGAGGCGGATTGTTCCGTGAATTTCCCGCTGGCGGGAAATCGGATTCCCGAGCATCATCGATATCGGCGATGGCGCACGCTTTCTCGAATTTCAAAGCAGGCACGCAGAGCATTCGGCTGGGATCTGTCCTCGTTATACAGAGAACCCGTCCACCAGCCACGCAGCATTGGTCGGCGCGAGGGCATTTTAGCCTACACATGACACCGGCTACAAATTTTCACAGTCTATGAGCGCCGGAAATCGACTGGCTGCCACAATTACCGGGCCAAACCCCGGCAAATGACGTTCCGCCGATCGAATCTGGGAGCTGCGCGCGTTTTGCTCCTCGCGTAATAACTTTACCCTCCACTCGCACGGTTCCATCCTTTCCTCGCGGTGATTTCTTCCATTAAGTATATCAGCACGCTCACGCGAAACCTTCTTATAATGTTCTCCTTGCGACTAGTTAATTCCTTGCTCGAATCAATTTAATTAGCTTAAGTAGAATCTCGAGTAGATACAGCTGAAGTTCCGGAAGACCTGGTGATTGGTCCTTGCATCGTCCACCGCCGTGTTTCGCTGGTCCGTACAATACTTCTCTGCCAATCGCTCGCTCGAAGACAAATTGAACAGGCATCGAGGTCGCGAAATCAATTGTCAGCCGCAATTTCCTGCTAGCGACTCAGTTAAACGATTAAGACCTGGGGAGGATACGATTCAGGGAACAGCCACGGTTACATCGTGTCCTTTCGCGTCGTTCTCGTAAGGGACGCTTAATTGCTGGCCAGTGCTCTTCCGTGCGAACGGGAGGCGCACTTTACAGCGCGACGTAACGCGATGCAGTCGTAAACGACGAAACGTTCGTTACTCCTCGCTGCTGTTGGCTGTCGCCTGGCAAAGATCTCCTCTTTCCCTTCCCTTTGGCGAGCTCTGCCTGCACTTCGACGTAAGGATCCATTAGCATCGTAAACAACAGCCTATCGTTCGCTCTCGACGATTCTGCTCATCGAGGGATCGACTTTCTTTCGATCCTGGCAAAGGTCTTCGGACGCCGCGACCAGCTCGTAAAATCGCCCGCTTCCCATCGATCCTCTCTCTTTGCCCAGCGTTTCGCTTCCTTTCGGCGGCATCGCCTCGGAGCTTTTCATTCGTCAGCTCCTTCTGGCAAAGAGGCATCAAAGCAGAATACACGGCGAGATCGATGATCCTCAGCGATCTTTCCATCGATCGCTGGCTCGTCGTTCTGACGTAGCTAACGCGCGTGTAGTTCCCACTAGTGTTCCTTCTCGAGAATGCTTTCTCGAGAAATTTTATATTTGCTTATTTCTTATTTCTCGAGAAATATTATAATTTATCGAGAAACTTAAGTCTGGGGAAAATATTATAAGTTTCATTTATTTTCGTACATGAATGTATCACTACTTAATTAATTGCCAACGTATAAACACATCTACAATTTATTATACATCTTATTAATAACATTAGAACCTATATGAATTCTAATTGAAAATCACAGTACAGAAGATTCGATATTATTAACTGCTGAAGGTGCTCTTAAATTCTTATTTAAAAATTTAGAAAAATTGTGTACTGAATTAAGTACCTAATGAGTTTCTTGTGGCTATTAAAGAAGAAATATAGAAAAGAGGAGATAAGTCTATCGTATCCCGTATAAAATTTTTGCATGATCCAGAATTTCTTCCAAAAGGGTCAAAAGACGCATTTTTTCATTTAACATCCAAGATAGATATATATAAATTGTCAAAATATAACAGTAACAGATTTTGCCAGAAAAAAGACATAGAAGGAAGAAACGACATTAAACGCATTGTGCTATTTAAAAATAAATTTTAAAACCAAAAAGTATTGTTTCGCTTTGTACAAATACCAATTATATTTAATATCTATTTTTTCATTTACACAAATTTTGTATAAATTAGACAGGAATAATCATTTAGTTAAAGTTTTCTTGTGTCTTTGATAAATATTATCAACGCTATTCCAAAAATATAATTTTTGCAATATTTTCTTCAATTTCTCGAGAATTCTCGGGAATTCTCAAGAAATATGATCTCATTTCTGATTTCTCGTGAAACAAAAAATATGGAGAAATCAGGAACACTAGTTCCCACGACGTGAACACGCACAGCGAGCATGCGATGCCTGATATTTGAATAGGAAGCGCGTGGGTCGCAATAATCCTTCGCGTATAATGCGAGGGCTCCATCGTGCGTTCCGCAAATACCTGCAAATTGGTTCGAACGAGGGGAAATCTGAGGATAACGTGCATTAAGGGTACTATTACACCGGTTGCGTATTCGCTCCCAGCTAATGGGGCTTGCAATGTGGATCCTCCGCGGTACGGATGGTTGTTTGATCTTTCGCTAATGACACGACGGTTTCAAGTTTCCCTAAGATAGCTGCTCGTAAAGGATTTTTCCTCTCCGCCAGAGCCTTTAAGCCTCTTATCTTTTGATACCACAGGGTTCTAGGTAAAAACGTTAAAATGAAATTTTAATTTCATTATTAGGGTAATTAAATGAAAATGGAGAATAAATCCGCGGAAGCAGTGTAACCGAGTAAAAGATCGAGCCAGGAGGGTTGATGGAAGGCTCACCTAACAAGGAACATGAGCGGAGGACGTGGGGCAAGTAGCAGGAGTAAAGGAAACGTGCGGCACGTAGTATAGATAGAAGAGACGGTCGACAAGTAGTACGACCAAACGAATTATGCGGCAAATAGTGGAACTAATTCTTCTCCGGCTAAAATAATAGATGGCAGAGTGCGGATTAATGCCTACACGTATCTCCCGCCGGAAATTAGTATTCATGAGCGTAATTTCAATATTTCAATCCACTACCATCGAATTATCATAAAACGCGAACGACTAAATCCGGTTCCCACTGTCATTAGCCCGAAGTATTGATCGGGGAGAATTTCAATGGGAGGAAATGAAACATTCCACGCGCAAAGTGATCGTCATTATCGATAAGTGCAAATAACACGTTATTATTTCATTCGGCGGAGCTAATAACGCAGCCCAAACAATCGACGCGGAGCAATTATTGAAAATTTATCGATCCGGTGCCCCTACGCGGGCCCTTGCATATTTAACGCGTGTCGAGCGAGCGTCTAGCATCCAGGAGCAGCTTCGCCCGCGATGTATTTCGAGGGAATCGACGAGCAGCATTTCTAATTCCGCCCCCCCCCCCTGGAAGCAACAGTTTGTCCTTAACGGTAATAGCCTAATTACGGTCGGTCGGGCGGATGTTGGATGATAATTTATGAATCTGCCGGAACGGCTCTCTTTCTCAGGCCGATCTGGCCGCTTCGAAACTACCGTGAATGAATAAGCCTGGACTCCGCGTCGCTCAGCCACCTTTCATCCGCGCGAACGGCAATCTGTCAGCGTGGCTGACAGCGCCGCGGAGGTAGCGACAAACCTTCGAAAAGGGAGTGTCTGAGGAGATTTCGCGAGGGAGCTCGCCGCCGCGATAATCCTTGCCGTGATGAATCCTCTTGTCCTTTAATCCGTCCCTGTCAATCACCCGGGATAAAACTTCATTACCCGATAATAATCGAGGAGTAGATGGATCCCCCCGTCATCCATAACACTCGTGGCCCAGGTTCAAGCCGCGGCGTACATAAATATCGTCGATGGCTCGTGGAAATAGCCTGGTAAATTTACGGCCGCGTGAAACCCTTCATCCCCGATATATCCTGCTTTCATTTTCTCGATTCAGGAATAGGACGGGTCCGTGGTATCGTCGAATCGACGGCGAAAGTGACGGGGTTTGGAGATGGGAAATTTAGAAAGAAGAAACCTGCTGCGAATATTGGGAACTGTTTGAACGTGCGGGTGTATAACCTGTCAAGGAGGCTGCGCGTTGCTGTACACAAGTGGGACACTGTAAAGAGTACCGATAAACGTTGATGTTGATGAAATCAGCTGAGGTCGACTCGGAGTGCCTGACATGTTCCATCCAGATTTCCATCTTCGTGTACATTCGTGGGAAAGCCAGGTCGCAGCTTTCCTGTCCGCAAAAGCCCCGGCTTTCGGGCTTGTAAAAACTTATAAGCACGTGCTTGACGAACAGTCAAACGAGAATCCGCCGTCGGGAATTTATACGGCTCATTCCTCGAACTTATGCATCAAGCAACGTTGTTCCTGGTCCATCGTGGCGGGGAGTAAAACTCGGATCCACCGCGCTGCATAATTCCCTCGTAAAGATAGAAGTGAAACGATGCTTTCGGCCGTTTTATGGCCGTTGGAGTGATAATTCCTGAAGCTGAACCGGCGATTCCGTGGCCTCGGAATGGAATCCAGTCTGCCTTCTCTTCTTTTTTTCCTCTAGCTTTGTTACAGTTAATGTTATTACAACCGGCGTCTGCTGTCTGGCTGTAATATCCACGGGCAGAAGACGCTTTAACTTCTGTTTAAAGCGGACATGAAACCGTTGTATCGTGGAGGAATGCTTTCACTCTATTAATATTCTAGAGGAGCCTGATCTTAGGCTCTGGAATTTAATACTGGTGTGGATTAAAGCTACCGATGCTAATGAAACGATAAAATATGATGGCCTGTCTTCGACGAGGGTTGCGTGAGATTTATGGAAGACGGGAGACATTCAGAGGATTTGCTCTGCTGGAATTCGAACCCAAGATTATCTTCGTTTCTACTCCTGCTGTCGTGTGACACAGGTTCTGTATTTCTCTCGCGTAGACGTAGGCTTTCATGAAGGACGTGGCTGACTTTATTCATAGCTGGATGTAATATTGTACGGAGGAATCATAGGTGAATATAATTTATTTTCACCCAAAATAAAGAAAGATCCCGCAATGCCTCTCTCTAGTATCTACATTTTTCACGGCGATCATGAATGTCGGCGCACGGTAATAACATGCAAATGCAAAGAGTTCGTGGCAACGCACGAATTACCGTTGTATACATATTCATCTCGAATTTACATTTCCGCTGCATTACACCGCCGCACGCTCGTCCATTTCAATTTTTTGCCACATTCAATTTCTCCCTGGCATCGGGATCAATGATAACGAGGAAATATTCTGTCGCACCTGTTTATTCCTGGATAGAAGAACGCGATTGAATACTTTCAGGGTAATATGACTTTAAGTAGTATGGTGATAATATGTAGAAGGGGTTTAGTTGCGTTTAGAACTGCGAGGTACTTGCCAGACAATGAATAGAAAGCCAGGCACCTGATCACCACCAACTACCTCATAATTCAGGTCGCTTAGAAGTGCTTACAAGTTTGGTGATCAGTACATCACCAACAGCGCGTTAGCCTAGACTAACCTATACGCAAGGATTTACAAAGGATTTGTAGTCAGATACCACTTTTAATCCCTCATTAAAAGCAGCTGTAGTCACTTAACCCTGCAGTGCACACGTGGGGCCTGTCAGGCCCAAGTGAACAGTTCTCATGATATTGAAATAGATTCAGGTAACGATGACCCGTAGTGATAAAGAGATATTTGTTCAATACTTCATTTTGTTATAAATATTTTTCTTAATAAAGATTGAGTGCGATAGATTAGGTACAGTCTAAAAATTTTTTTTATCAAAATATCCATGATTCATAGATTTGGAGATATGGGCCTGTGAGGCCCACCGTGCGTAATGGTGTAATTTTAATTTAAAACAATATTTCCATACAACGCGAGGACACGTCAATGATACCAGACGCTATTTCTGTTCTCTGCCATTCGTCGAATCAAAAAATCAACGTCTGACGATTATCCTTTCTGTGTTTCAGGTACGTATGAAGGATCGAGATGCAGAGGGCCTCGCAGATGCGACGCGAATGTGGTGAGATGCGCGGAAACAAAAGCTCGGCTAACACTCCGTAAACGAGCGTAGAATACAAATAAACCGTTTACCATATTGCTATTTTTCTCTCTGCCAACTCTGTGCTTTGAACGGCCTGACCAGTGCTCTGCAATCGATGATCGCCGTTTCCATTGAACTGGATTTTCTATCAAAGGCAGTCGTCCGTTCGGTTACTACGCGTTACAGCTATGGAAAGACGTAGATCGTTACATGAGCGCGCGTTTATTTTAATTGGCCGAAAGCAGCGGATTACGCAAACTTGCCTCGCAGAATTTAATCCGGCGAGAGGTCGACGAGAGGGCGACGAGAGGACGACAGAGGTGGCGGCGGAATCCTTCTGTCACGCTGACGAGTCACTTATCGTCCCTCGTTATCGAGTACGTTAGGTAACCTAATTAACGCGCAACTCCATCAATTGCAGGTGACACTGGCGATTGCATGCGATAAGATTGTAAACCGATTACAACGGTTGTTAACATACTTTTTCTCTCTGATCATACACAGTTTCGTGATTAGTTTGCTCGTTCACAAAATCAACGAATACATCGAGCACTTATCACAATTCCTGTAAAGATCGAAGGAGGTTTAAGGGGGTGTTCTAGTCTAGACACTCGTTTTTGAAGGTGATATTTGGAAATTAATTCTGGAAAACCTATCGCACCTACAGGGCAGGGGTTTTGCACACATATTTAGTAGTATTTGAACTATCAACACAAATTTTTGGAATGTATTATATTGAAATTTGTACAAGTTACACACCGAAGTGCAGGTCATGTCATCAAACACCGGCCCCATCGGGCGCACGAAATGCGGCCGTCCTAGTCATCAGAGACGAAAGTACCAAAGATTTTCTTAATCTGTATGAGTGTAGTTATCGCCCGAACTAGATGTAACCAAGTCCGGACATTGTTACCGAAATCGCAGCTGTTTAAAAATTTATATTTGATTTTTTCGACTTTTCTTCAACTAAAACAAGGTGTGGGGGAGGTTGTATTAAAACTATTGATATAATTCTAGTTCAGGCTATAGGTACACATTCACTTTGAATGTGTGTAAAATTTTACCTCAATCGGTCCAGTAGTTTTTGAGAAAAATTTTAAAGTTTAAAGTTTTTCATGCAGTTACGACCTATACGACTGAAGTTACGGTAGATAACAACTAATTTCTGTACCTTACCCTTAATCTGGTATGCTAGGACCGTAGAGGAAAACTTCCTGAGCTTCAAAAAAATCATGTTGGGCAGCTCTCTCATCTCTGCTGGCAGTCATAGCCTCTTTAGATACAAGGGTCGAGGGAACGACTGCCGGCTATGCTGCGGCCTTAACCTTTATAGGGCCGGGCCGGCCATTTTGGTGGTATATATGCATAAATTTTAAGTAAATAAAATTTACAATTTCAATGAAAAAATCCCGGCCCTCTAAAGGTTAAGCCCCTATAACTCTGGGAGTTTTTCAAATTTCACCTCAATATTTTAGGGACATATTTTCGAAACCCTAAACCATTAGAAAATTAAAAAAAAATCGAATTTTTGGGTAGAATACACCCTTAATGGTGGTTTGGATACTTTGAGACTTCAGGAAGTTCAGTTAGATCTGATTTTGAGAGTTTGAAAAGTTGGAAGTACGAAGACTCGATGAGCACAGATTTCAATTACAAAATTAAAGAAGTCATTGATTTTTTTAAAAATAGATATACATACGTTTCGTGCTTGCACGGTGTAGTCTAACACTACTTAGTGCACATTCACCTAGATATAATACTATGAATTTAAATGAACCCTGAGCTCCATCATTTTTAGTTTTAAATAATCTCAGTTTTTGATGGAGCACTCTGCATGCATTATTCGCTAGGTAAGCTCAATTATACTGGCTATTTACACTACTACCGTGTCACTAGGCAGCTTTATATTTTTCACCACTTCCGTTCCATTCGTTAACGCGATGCTGTGTGACTACACTGTCTTAATGCAAATATTTGCAGGACACTTTGAACATGTACTCGGGTCGCTTGTTTATTCTCGACAGAATACATAGCTGCGTCTCCGTAAAGAACGCGGCAGTTAAAATATCTGCGACACGAGACGACTTTCCAACCAACGTTCTTTAACGAGAATTTTCTACTAACTAGTGAAAAGCGAACAATGTTCCGTTTTTCTTCGACCATGCCCAAAGCGATCAGAAAGTAATTACCTTCGCCGTGAAATTTTTATTCACATTCCAGTCGAGTGCTGGGATCGCCCAGTTTGCGTCAATTCCTGACGCGCTGAATAATCGAACGAGCATGCCTGCGCATGTACAGTGCCCCCAGTATGTTTGCCAAAAACTTGTAAAGTTTCCCTCCCACCCTCCCAAAGTCTGGCCTGCTACTCGCAATCAGTGTAATTCGAGGCAACAAAAGTCACTCGAGGACAGCCAATTAGACAATGATTCGTAATCCCAAACGTTCGCGGACTTCAATCGCCCACGATCGATACAATTCCCGCACTTCGTACAATGAAATGCACCAGAATCGCCTCGGTTTGCCAATAATTCAGAATCCCACGCGCTTCATTCGTTCGCAATCAACGTGGTTCGCAGCGCGCGGCGAAAGTTACCAGAAACTGGTCAATTAGCGTGTTATTCGTAACCAGTAGGACCCACGTGCCTCGACCACACGTAATTGGAGGAGCCCGCCTTGCTTATATGCAACACGAGGCGATCTGAAAAGCCCACGATTCGGGAGTTGTCTGTCATTACTGGGATTCACGTGTATCAATTATCCACCGTAAACGGAAGTTGCCCGCGCGACGAGAGAGGGCTAGGACTAGGCAAATTTTCATCGCAAACAAATTGTTTACACCTTCTTTACGACGAGTTATCTCTTAAATCAGCAGAAATTGGGACATTCACCTTATTTGCCCGTGGTTCGTCGCAGTAGCGGTACGTTTCGCGCGGCAATGTAACGTTACAAGGGGGAGGCCCCTGATATTATATTCTCGCGCGAGGAGGGATGATCCTCCAGCGAGTTTATCCGATCTGGAAGGCACCGTACAAAAGACGCTTCTCGGTGAAGCGGAACGTCGAAGGGTGCGGAAAACAGGAAAATGTTCGGACCTTTCGCGCAGCCCTGTACACGTTTGCTTGGGTAAATGGAACGAGCGCGTGCACGTAGGAGAGGGCGCTGGAAAATCAAGTGGAAAACATAGTCTTGGCCACGGGGGCGTAGGGACGTAGGCGGATAGTGGGGGATGGAGAAGCGGGGGGAGAGGGATAGCTAGAGGGACAGAGGGAAAGGTCGACAGATTTGATAGCCCCGGAATGGACCATTACTCCACTCCTGCTCCAAGAGCTGATCCGCTACCCGTGGCTATATCGATATTGATTATCTATCTTCTTTCGACGTCCTCGCCGACTTCCGGCCGGAGCCACTCGGTTTCGGCCGTTCTCCCCATCGTAAAGCCAGAGGCACGTAAATCAGGAGGACGAGTGGTCCCTCCAACCCCCTCTGCAAGACTCCCGCCTAGTGTCCGGGCGCAAAGCCTTCGGTGTTGTTAAATCCCAACGATTCTCGGTTCAGTGATCCACGGATATTCAAAGTTTGCGTTTCTGATTAATTTATGAGACTCGCTTGGGCGGATTAAATGGTTGCCAGTAAATCTTATTCGAGAACAGTTTCTCCTCGTTTTACGATCTAGATTCGCTCTTTAAAGTGGTAATGGGCTTTCAAGAATCATCTTCAAATATTTAGCGGAACATCGTTGCCCATGCACCAGCTGCGCTTAAGGGGACCGTCCTGTCCAAACACTCGAAAAATAGGTGGTCTTTAGGATTTTTTTTCTTCAAAAACGTATAGCACTTGCAGTCAAAAACTGTATGGTCTTTCTTTATTCGTTCGTCAAGGATATATTAAAAACTATTTTTTCCATTTTCCTATAATGGTTCGAATTTTACGTGGCGCTCAGTGCACTGCTGCAACAAAAGAGGCGTAAACGGTAGACAGTAGAACGTAGGATTGTCTGAAATCGAAAAGCCAAAGATATTTTTATAGGTTATATCAATCGCTATCGCATCAGCCTTTAAGAAGGCAAATAAAGCAAAACGGCGATGCTTGGTACACGTTTGAACGCAAACAAACGAGAAAGGGGGTAATTCTGCGCCTAGAAATGTTAATAACGAAGAACTATGACCTCTAAAATTCATGATCAAAGGGTGATGCGACAGTGAATTCAATTACAAAGAAAATGCCACCAAGCTTTTTGGAGTCGGTTAATAATTTCTTTTGTTAGACTGTCTACCGTTCGGAAAAATCATGATTCGAGAAAAACGAGGTTTAAAGTTTTACGTGAGTGCCAAGTGGCAGGGTTTTATCCACGCATTTGCCGCTACTCAAATGCCTGTAACTTCGGGAATTTTACGAATTTCCAAAAATCCTTTTAAACACGTATTCTCAAGGGATTGTACATTCGATAAATGAAATTAAAAAAATCGATTTTTAGAGCGGACGGTCCCCTTAATGGCATTCGTTTCAGAAGTCCCCGATCGTTTCATCTCTTTCCCGGTGTCCTGTCGTTCCGCATCAAAGCGGATACTACGAACCTAGGGTGTCTCGTTCGGGGGCTCGACGGATGGATACAGTAAATTCTTATCTAGACGGCAGCGTCGCGACGCTTGGCTGGTCGCCGAGGGTGCCGCTGCGAACAAAACGTCTTCCCTGTGGCGAACTTCTGCTTGGCTGTGAATCCAGGGCCCAGCTTTTGAAACTGCTACTCTTCTCAATCTTGCTAAGAAGCAACTGGCTCGAAGATTCGTAATTACACAGTTCGACAAGAAGTTCCTTGACCTTCTTATCGAGGATCCCCGCTAGCATGATAAGTAGAGAAGATTAGGATTTAGCGTCTAGTTATAGTTCGCCCAAGTTCCGCTTCACTCTTCGCGGCGATGAAGCCAAGATTGTAAGCCCATAATGGAAAAACTTTGCTCTTAAAGCACGGAACTGCCGATTTTGCAGCAGAAACTGGCCGGCCCACTTCCTTCTTTATTTACCTCCGCGATGGGACTCGAAATTACCGAAACCGCGGTACCTTGGAATAAACCTTCCCTTATCGGGATCTTTATCCTTCGGAGATAATCGCAATGTACGCATAAAACTCCGCGGCATAATTTTCTCATGTATCAATTTTTAATCGCGCAGCCGCTGTGTCGAGAATAGCATGCACAAAAAGCAGGAAGTGCTGGCCCGATATCAGCGCTGGAGTTACTGAACTGCAGGGGCTAAATGATAGTCGATCAAATATCGTTTTCCTCGTTAAACGCGGATTACCATTACGCTGGGAGGGCTGTTTTTTTTTTTTAAGTGAAAAACTGGGGCTCGGCCGGGACACGGTTTAAAATGCTGTCGATATCTCATTAGCAAGTACCAGCGGATTATGAATGCGAAATGTCAAGGGATGGTTTTAAAAGCTCGCGAAGTATGCAGAAGAGGAATTAATGTTCCCAATGCATGATCAATTTTTAATGTATATCCAGGCGGAGGCCGCCCCCGTTCACGTAACATTTGACACGGCATTCGTAACCACGAGCCATGCAGACATTTCAGTTCCAATTAATATTCATTAATTGAAGCGAGTCACGAGAATATTCCAGCCCGTGTCCGAATATAACGATCGCTCCAATTAAAATCAGTTTCATCCAGTTCGTCCCATTTTTGTAAAATGCAGCAGCGACGTCGCCGTAAAAAACAGCCCCCGCCCCCCGCGGCATAAATAACAACGAGTTCGTTACAGAATCTAGGAAAATAGTTTGGGCGAACTTTTTCTCGTTGGAAGTGATTTTCTGCATTCGCCCGACGCATTATTCCTGACTTTTCAGGCAGCGGATTGGACGGGACGTGAATGGCAGGAGAAATCCTCGGAGGGAGGAATTCTCTCGTTACGCGGGAACCCTGGGAAAGAAATATTATGTATACATTTTTGTACCCAAGAAGATTCATCTAACGATGATTCAATTTCCGCGAGTTTCCTTTCGATGTAAATGCTCTTTCGCGCACAAGTATACGCCTGTCTGTGGCACGAATTCTGCCGCAACCTTTTTGATCTTTTTCATAGAGAGTCACCCACTTGCTGGCCCCGCTGCGATTGCCAGCATCATTCGTTTATTTCCTACAAAATTCGCCGCTGTTTTCCAACGTACCAGCACAGTGTTTTCAACAGTGATTTGCCGGGCGAAACGAAGAACGAATTCGCCGACGGACAGAATTCCTACCCTCGCGAATAG
Organism: Andrena cerasifolii; assembly: GCF_050908995.1. NCBI lineage: Eukaryota > Metazoa > Arthropoda > Insecta > Hymenoptera > Andrenidae > Andrena > Andrena cerasifolii. Next base: position 9,102,013 of record NC_135120.1, on the reverse strand, counting down.
AGGCGCATGAATTTCGCAGAAGCCTCAGCCAATTCGCGCGCCGCGATTTTTAATTTTCCTCGTGCACGAAGAATTTTTTAAAAGCACTGCGAGGGCGATAGTGGGAAATGGAATAATCAAGGGGTTTTTTTTAAGGCTTTGCGATGGCTCCGGCAAAGCGGGGATAGGTGGTGCAGGCAAATTAAAACGAGCTTTCCTATGATACGAATCACACGGAAGTATTTCCCCAGCAAACTGGATATTTATGATCGGAATTTATATCAAGCACGACGCCCTCGCATCTCCACTTCTCACGCTGCACACGCTCGAAATCACCGCGGAATATTTTCCGCGCAAACGAACGCTCGCGTTACACCTATTTACGCAGGCCACTTTGACCGAGGGAGGTTCAGAGCGAGCACAAAGATTACAAGCAACCCGAGCGGAACAGAATTCCTGGTATTTAATTGCTTCTAAAAGTAGCCGATAGATATGGAGATCCTGCAACTCTGTAATATAGGTCCGTCTCGACGAATTATCCTATTTTTATTATTAACATCCATCTTCGAAACTTCGTTTCGACCGCTCCGTGTTTTACCGAAGCACACGCGTAACAGCTGTAACACGCCAACGTACCACGATAATTAACAACCTGGAATTACACCGTAAAGCAGCTCGCCAACCGCTGTACTATTTCTTCCTCGTCCTCGTGAAATTGTGCCGACGCATTTTATGCTCCTCGTTCCTCGAAGTAAAACGAACGAAAACGGTTTTTTTTTAACGCGATCCGAACGTCACGGGAGAAACCCCTGCGTGAAAGTAGATCTTTTTCATATACGATGCTGCTATAAAGTGTGCGTACGTAACGTGTACTCGGACGTACGTTTATTACGAGTGAGAAATAAAGATACGAAGAATTCCTTTCCTTCGGATATTACTATCTTTCTGATGGGAGTTAAGAATTTAATCAGGAATAGAGACTGGAGATTCAGCTGGAGAACAAAAAAATTGATTGAGCGAATAACATTTGCGATCTTTCCTTACAAGAGGTAGCTTTTATTTCACCCTCATCCCCTCTCGAGGGTAAATAGTACTTGTGCATTCCCTCCGAATCTGTCCGTAAAGCTGGAATTCGTTCCACCCGCCAGAGAATACCCACGCCTGGAACGATAAATTCTAGTATCGGTCGCAAAACGAAATCGCCACTAAAACAGTATTAGGCACCGAGGCAGCCCTGGGAACCTAGTGCTCCCGTGTATAACGCGGGCGAATGCAAACGCGACGTTGAAACGGTGAGGCTAAAAAAGCGCAGGGGGCGTTTTTCCCCGCGATCAAAACTCGACAAGCCAGAGGGTAACTCGCGCTGTCTTTTCTCCGGTCGTCCAGTGTAGATCCGCTTTGCGAGGCGAGCGTCTTTTAAATCGCGCAACAGCGTTCCATTGCGATTCGAGGGAACCGGATGTGACACGGGGGCGGTGGCACGTGACGTTCGCTCGCTGGTCGAAAGAGCTGCGAGAGAGGGAAAAAAAGCGTTTCGCGACCTCGTTTCCCCGACGTGTGTGACCCTTTCTCTGTTCCCCGTACTGCGAAACGTGCCTCGAATCGTGTGGACGCAACATGCTGTGACGTTTTCATCATTCTCTGGGTCTCGCCTGCGCAGTGGGGCCGATTCCAGATGCGTGGACGGGAAAATGGGAAATTGCAAGGCCGATTGTTTCCACCCTATTGTTACTGAACGTGTGACGCGTACTCGCGATTCCTTTTGTGAAAGTGCACTTATCCTAATGAATCCTGGCGCGTTGATATTACGGGGGTGGAGGGAAATAGGAAAGCTTGAAGATTCGTTTGAATATCACTCTGATTCATTCAGTATTTCGATGACTTTAGGGGTCGGTCTTAAGGGGAGTAGGCTATCTGAAACTCGATTTTTGTTTTGTTGCATTTTTCGAAAGTACCACCCTGCCCGAGTAAAATGCCGTTTTGGTTTATGCTAAAATTTGCAAAATTAAGGATTTTACAGCCGAGCGCGTCATAAACCGTTTCTACGCGCACGCAGGTAGACTAATTCCTCTTTCGAAACTTTAAACGCGTTTTTCTCGGAATCGTATTTCCTCTTCGTTTTGCAGTGATTGCGAAAAAAGCGGAGGTACAAATCGATTTGAAAAAAATTCACATATGTGAAACATGTTTAGTTGCGACCTGAACCTAAGCATAAGTCTGTGAAAACTCCTATTTTGACAAAAAATAAAATAAAATGGCTCTTCTCCCTGGCGAAAAATCACATTTCTTTCGAATTTACCGTTTTACAACCGCTATACTTATAATTTTGATTTTTTCCCCCTTTTTAATAGTTTCAGGGCAGAATGAGGGCCAGGGCAAAGTATCAGTATCAGAGGATATTTCACTATTCAATTTTTACGGGCAGAATCACTGTGAAATTATAGCGGCTCCAGACAAAACACCTGCATAGGGTAGGTGTACCGTTTGTGGCCATTGCACTGTTTTTGGCCATGTGCATATTTATCTTATTTTTAAAGTGCTTGCAGATCATTATTTTGTGGAGAATTACACATCATAAATATTTTGTTTAGTATACCGCCAGAAATATAAGGTTACAGTTATTGCTTACACGGAAAAATATTATATTTTTTAAGAAGTGGCCAAAACTGTTACAATACCTTAAAGTGTCCACAAATGGTGCATCTACCCTATCAGGCAACTGTAGCGCTGTCATACATATGTATACATTATTCAAATAATTTTTTTTTACTGTTTATAGTATTAACAAACATTACCCAAAAGTACTAGTCACAATTTGCATTCATCTCCTTGTAATTAATTCGTAAAAAAATACTTGATTTTCGAGCGATCTGACTGCCTAGGTAGTCCACTTAAGGGGAACTCCAGATAACATTGAAAAAACAAAATTAAAAGCGTATTTAAAAATTGTTCCGTATACATTACAAGTAGCTTAATAAATGAAAAAAAAGTTTGACGTTGTTATTCATTGTATTCGCTGAGAAAAAAAGCCTGAATGTTGCCGAATTTTGCGGCGTGATTACCAGAATGGCCCCGTAAATTACGCGAGGCTTTTTTGCCTGGCTTTTTGTACAGTATAGTCAGTGTCTGCCATTAAACTTCGTTCCTGGAACTACGATAAGGGCACAATGAGACTGAATGCAATAGGATATGACACAGGAGGCCAAAGTATGAACATTCAAGTGAAATATTCTGCCGTTAGGAGACAGAGGAAGCGAAACCATAATTTTTCCCCGCGTCGCGAAGTATTACCGTGAAATGGGAGGTGTTGACTCGCGAGTTAAAAAGATGCGCCGAGGGTAGCCCTTTTCTCAGCCGTGCGACGTAATATCAAAAGTCCAGCACTCTGAAGTTTTGCACAAAGGCACGCGAGATACGGGAGCGTAAGATTCCCGTCTTGCAGATTTCTTCCTCGTCGTTCCCCTCCCCATCGTTACGAAAGTAAAGTGTAGATACGCCGGTTTACGTTTCCCTCGTCCAGACGCTTTCACCGATGAAAAGCGCGGCTTCTTTTGGCCCTTCCTAAAAACTTAACTTTTGTTTTTGCTGCAATTTATCTCCCGATGCGAGCTGGCTTTATGATAAATGAAAGTAAACCGAGCTCGAACCTCCCCAAACAGTTTTCTCCGGAGCGTCTTCTGCGAAAATAAGATACCGCGAGAAATGTCCCTTCCCTGTTGCCCAGAATGTTCCACGAGATTCCATTAATTCTCCATCGAGCTTGGTGCAATTAATTAGGATGTACTCGCGACATTTCGCATATTAACGACCACCACGACCTCAATCTCCGTGAGATCTCTCTATTCCGCGCCCCACAAAGCTTTGGATCCTCGTCTTCGGTGCAGTCACCGGCTCGAAGTCTTCTTTGTCCTCGAGCTCTTCCATTTTTCTTCCTAGTGCGTTCAACGTCCGTCCCGGTATTAACCCAACACTCATTTCGTTATTAAATTTCCCAGAACGCTGGCCATTAGTGAGCAGATAATAATTAAACGCGGGAAAGTCCAACCTATCTCCCACGAATCTTCACGACCAGAAGAAAATGTCTGTTTAGCGATTAGCTCGCGGTTCAAGCGCGCCGTATCTCGTGGAGCAGTGTTAACGGGAGATTAGCCGACGTGCCATAATGAATTTCAATCTCTAGTGCACATTTGGCGGAATAGAGAGGTTATGTGTTAACTCGGCATTAAAGCGGCACGGTTATCGATTAGAATCTCCGTACCAATATCTCCTCGGCTAGACACTCACGCGCGAATATCGGATATTCGATGTCTGTAGGCTTTAACGTCGCCCACAACCGTCTATTATCTAGCGACTGTACTTTATTTCCAATTAGTAGCCAGTAACAGCTGCACTTTCAAAAATACCCTCTGCTTCTACTAGACAGACCCTGATGGCGAACAGATCAGAAATTATTCTCTAGGGTAAAACTATACGATACGCCCCATCTGACAAAATGCCCCACCATTGTTTTACGCACACAAATAAGAATACATCGACGCTATAGTTAGATTCGAAATTGCCTCTGGCGCCCACGACTGGCGTAATAATAATACGAGAAAATATTACGGGTTTTATATAAATGTACCAGAATTTATATTTTCTGCTTTCGGACAAGTTGCGGTGACTACGAGAGAAATTCAATTTTTTAAGTCATTATTGTTTTTGCGATAAATTCATTCATATGCTTCGAAAGTAGACAAACTACGCTCTTTAAATCGTTATTGCCCAAATCGGTTTTCACTACGTTGTTGCTAAATTTAAGTCGTTTTGTACTCCAGAATTTACAATATGCCCCAGCAAAGAATTCACAATACGCCCCAACTCAAAATTATATTGTTCATGAATAACGTATTTCTTTTTTTTCTTTTCGTTGATAACAGAAATGTTACGGAAATATGTAAGGAGTGCATTACGGGCATCATGGTCCGAAAATGATCTTAATGAAGCGATGGAGAAGGTAAAAACAACGGGAGGTTAATGAAAAAAGTAGAATTTATATCATGTATACCTTCGAAGACGCTACGAAAGCACCTACAAACAGGAAATTCTAAGAAGAAATGAAAAGTGATGCTTGAAAAAAAGGAAATTTTTTGAAAATTTTAATCAATATTGTTCAATTTTTTAAAAATTTATTAAATATTGTTTTATTTTTGGTAATAATATCTTTTATAATATATATATTCTATAACATTTTGTTAAAAATAATAAATAAGTAAGTACTTTTCATTATTTTTAACAAAATGTTATGGAATATATATTATAAAAGATATTATTACCAAAAATAGAACAATATTTAATAAAATTTAAAAAAAAACGAACATTATTGAATAAAATTTAGAAAAATTTTCCTTTTTTTTCAAGCATCAGTTTTCATTTCTTCTCAGACTTTCCTCTTTGTAGGAGTTTTGTGGGGCGTTTTGTTAGGCGTGTTACAAAACGCCTCACGTAAGGTTCAGCAAAATTATTATTTGCAGTTATTTTCTGCTATGTTTTTTTCACAATTCCGGCGTAGTTGTGAAGTGTAATGAACGCTTAATGTGTTTACACAAAAGATTTAAAGAATTATTAAAAACTATTGGTTTTATAGATCTTTCTTTAAAAGTGGGGCGTATTGTATAGTTTTACCCTAACACTTATTCCATCGGATTAGCCCAAGGATACCGCGATAAGGCAAAATTTAAAGTAACCGCGATTCCAATCAACCGGAATCACCGAACGAGAAACGGAGGAAACTGAGCGGGGCAGTATCGACAAAGAGGGAACTCCATTGCGGAGAGCGGGAAAATAAGTTAAACCATCGGATCTGCCAATAAAAGAAGGCCGAGTAATTCGTCTTACCTCGGCGCTCGACGGATCCTGCTGGCTGCGCTCCGAACCGAGGCCAGCAAATATATGTACATAGAGATACAAGCTCGCTTTTTTCCCCGGACTGAGGAACGTTCTCCCGTCGAGAACTTCCCTACGCGGCCGCAAGCTGCTGCCGATGGGCGAACCCCAAAGGCAACAAAGTCCGAGGCGCGATCGTCCTTCTCCCCTCCCAGAATAATACTTTCCTCGAGTCCTCGAGTCTAAGATATTTGTTGGGCGTCGGGCATCTCGTGGTCGAGCTGGACACCACCGAAGGTTTCAATCGTCCCACCATATGGGTGCACCGTTTCGAGGAACAAGTTCTGCGTCGGCCAAATTCGGAGGATCGCTTTTTCGGTGTCTGAACGCGAAGGGTACAATTCCCTTTCGACTTCTGCGGATGCAGTGAACTGCGGAGGTGAACGATGTGAATTGAAGAGGAACGATGTAACGCGTTCTGTTCAATTTACTGTTTCTCCTTGGAGTCAAATGAAAGTGTTTTATAAATGAAAGTTATTTACAGAACTTTTAATTTTCAAATTATTTTTGTTCTGTTTTAACTTTGTACATTAACACTTCAATTCTTTCGGAAGAGTTCAGCTTTGACAGTTATTTTATGTTGGATTAATATAAAACGTCTGGAGGATTATATACTTTTGAACAGATATTGAAGGGTAGAATATAAAAGTTAGCGGGATAAGTATAGGAGAGAAAGCACATTGTGAGTTTTAGGGTAGGTGGGGGTATTACTGCGGACTTTTAAGGTAGGTTAACTTTGAAACCCTCGATACGGCGTTCGAATGAATGAAAGTTCCTCCTTCTTTTTTTAAAAGAAAGGTGGAACCTTAATAATCTCATAAAAAATATGAGGGCAGGGTGATAAGCACAGTTAATTAAAAGCACAGAGATTTGTCGATCCCAACATTAAATATGATCTGTTTTAGAATATCCGCAGTAGTCGGGGCATCCGCAGTAATACCCCCACCTACCCTATATAATTATTTTCACCGAACGGTTTAAGGTTTCAACTTCAGATCTATCTACCCCACATCTTCAGGAAATCTGCTTGTTACAACTTCAACTTTTTCAGAGCAGAATAAATTTTCCTCTTCAACTACAATTTTTCTCTACTTTCAAGAAAATAAGAATTTCTTATTTACTCAAAAATATACGGAATAAAAGTTTCAGTTAATACACTGGATTTTATAACAGTTTTCTTGGAACAGAAAAGATAATATTCATAAAATTACAGTTACTTCATAATTAATTGAAAATCTTAACAGTTTCATTCGACCCGTGCTTTCTCCTCTTTGAATCGATACACACGCAGATATCAAAGGGAAAACAAAACCACAGCTCACTGAAGTACATTCATCTGAGAAAAACGATCGTCAACGATGATTTAATCCGAGACGCATCCTGTCTACGTTTCCTCGGTTATCTTCTCTGCTATCAGGAAGCTGAATTTGGAACTTTCAATCCCTATGCGCCTCTCGATATTCCTTCGTATCTACAATATCGGTTTTTGCCACCAAGTAGTACTAATCGAGACACATTCTATCGAAACTATCCTCTCGACATCATTACCGAACGACACTAATGCCTCGAACGACCGATAAGGCGTCCAGATGCAATAACCGTGCGCGAACTTCGTACTCTGGAAACATCGATGAGGGGGCAGGGGGAGGGGTCCATGGCCGAGGCAGCTTAACGATAGTAATTGCATAGCTTGGGCAAATTGTAAACTCCCGACGGCGTGCCGCTGTAGTTCGCGACGCGGATTTTCGCCGGCAATGTATGCAAACCACCACCTCGAGGATTCTGGCCGCGGTACAGGAGTTGCGAGCCTGTTATATTGAATTTCAAATGGGACCCGGCGCGATAAATAAACTTGCGCGACCGACGAGTTATATCGCGCGCGATTCACCCTTGCCCCGTGAAATTGTGAAATCCTGCGGAAGCCTCGATATCAACGGGCGGCGCGCGCGATATCCGATGCATTAGGTACGTGCAGTATTTACTGACAGCCTCGGCGGCTCATGGAGTTTTCATGGGGTTGGACAAAGTCATCCCTCGGAGCGCCTTGTATTCATGAATTATCGGATAGGTACTACGTCGTTCGCGCCGCCGCGCTTGTCAGCGAATTACGAATTCCATTCACAGAGGGAGCGGACCACGGGAATCGCCGACGCGCGACTTCTTCCTAGCCAGCGTCCGTCGCGCTCGCGTGTTTACGAGCAATCAGGATCCATTCTTCCCAAGGATCGATGGCAGTCACGGCCGCGCGGTTAGGCGTCCAGGATGCGGCCGAATGTGCGCGGCGGGAGGACTTGCCTCGCCATTAGAATCTGTTTTGCAAAGCTTCCAGAGGGGGAGGGACGTATAAAACGGCTCGGCGAGAGAAAGGTAATGAATGTAGGACGGTGAAATCTGGCAGGTCTCGCGAGAGCACTCGTCTCTGGACGGTGATTTATCGTCGACGAGCTGCTCGTAAAGGAAGCTTTCTAAGCGGGCAACAAAGCTGCCTGGTACCTGCTCCGAGCTACATATTACGAGCGATAAAGAGTCGCCCGCGACGGCTTAAGGCCTCCCGATAGAATAGACCACCCTTTTGTTTCCCTTTTACCGCGAAGCTGATTAAACATCTCTAATTCAATTTCGCCACGCGCGAATCCCTCGCGGGTTACTCCTATCTTTTTAATGGACCCTTTAAAAGCGCGTGGCGCGGGCGAAGGAGGGCTAGTTCCGGGCGGGTGCTCATGCTAGTTTTTTAAGTGGGTTCAGCCACTGGTCGGGTGAAAAAGGGAACGAAACAACGGCGATACATGGGAGAGCCAGTTAACCTCCTTTCCAGCGGACAATTATGTCCTTTGTGCTACTTCCGCGCGCTGATACGTGAAAAGTTGCATAAAAATAGACGAGGCGATCCGTCCAGGCGGAATTCCAACGGCTTTGAAGCGGACGGGCCACGACGGGTGCGCAAATGCCGCGTGCTCTCGCGCTCTGCCCCATATTTGTTAGTTATCCGCAGTTGTATGAGAATTACGAGTAAAATAATAGAGGCACAAGGCAGGGGTAGATACAGACATCCGAGGGGGTGGGGGACGAATGATCGATAGGCAGAAAAATCGTAACAGAATCTATCGTCGAACTTTCCACTCGATAAACGGGGAGCCAAACAATACGAATTGATTGCACCGGGCTGCACGATGCGCGATGTTTTCGCCACTCAGATTTTTTGCCACCGCTGGCTTTACTCTGCAACAGAGTACGAGATGAATCGCACATCTGGGACAGTGTTCACTTGTTCAGCTATGAAGATAACAGTCGAATGTGGACAAATCGTTACTTTAATAAAAAGCACGCATCGCTTGGCTTTAAATGAAGTAGGGTAGACCGGGGGCGATTGTAACGCGTTAAATATCTCAAAACATATGATAGACATTAACACAAATTTTGGATGTATGATGAACAATGACATTTTGAATTCACACATCCATATCCTAACAATAGGCATGCATAGTGAAGGAAATAACTTTTCGATACCCTAAAGTAACTTTTCCTTACTGACTTAAAATTGTAATATAAATACTACCTTTGCAAGCACGTGTTTCCTCTATTTTTTAATATTTAATCTAGTCATTTTTAAAGTAATACTGATCGTTATTTATCAATTTCAAGTGGCTCGTTAATAAAAATTTATAATTTAAGTTCAAAAACTTGGTCAGAGACGGTTGTAACACTTTCTCCGCTTCTCATTTTGTATTAATAACCGGGATATTACTCGACATACAGCGAAACTGTTGGCTCAAATAATGTCAGATAAGTAAGTAACATTTTCGTAAAAAAAAACTGTTGTTGTAACTGTAATAGTTTTTGCGTAAGCGTATTCCAAAGTTAAAGTGTTACCGTAAACTGGGGGAAGATTGGCAGCACGGGGTAACATTGGCATACGCCGGGATTACCAAGTAAAACTTAACCTGTTAATGCTATTTATGTATAATGCTATTAACGCTATTAAGATGTAAAAAATAAAATAAAACAAACAAATTTAAGTGTCGATGTATCTTCCTGGCTTCAGATTAGTAAAACTTAACCCGTTAATGTTATCTATATGATGCGCCAATGTTACCCCGAAACACTAACGCTTTTAACATGTATTAAAGAAGGAAAAGGACAACATTTTTATACATTTTGACACTTGTAGTACAATCACAAAAGATGCAATGTTATGATATGCTACTTAAAGCAGATGTAAACATGTTGATTTTTAAATTATATAACAAAATGTTTCAAAAACCTGCCAATGTTTACCCAGTTTACGGTACTACCGCTCCCGGTCTAATATACTTGGTTGACCATATACATGTACAACGGTTTACGTCGTTTTCCACAGCCGTGCGCTATTCCAGTAAAATTTTCCTCCTCTCCGACAGACACACACAGACACACCGATAAACCGTGCCAATCGCGTAACTCACCCCGTGCATTCATAACTCCGCTATATCCGAGCAAACACAGATTCTTTCGCGTCTGGATTTAAACGCAATTGAAACCGGGATACGGTCATAACTATTCCGTTAAAAAGTTGCCGCTGGTTCCACGCGATCCAGCGATGTAAACTCCAGTATTCCGCGGAACCGTATCCGGGCGAACAAATCATCGGAATTATTTATAACTGATCCGCGAAATTATTTATCTCATCTCGTAGCTCCGAGGAGTGCGTTCGAGCGTAAACGTCTACGTTGCCTTCGGAACGGGACGGGTTTATCCAGCGCTGTAAGTGTATTAATCCTCGCTACCGGGAGGAAATAGATATGCTTAATGAAATGTGCTTTCCGGTGGTGCATGGTGCCTAACTCGATTTATACCACTGCGGTAACCAGACGCTGCAGTGCGTGCACCGCGATAAACGCGTTACCATATTTCCCACATGATAAACCACGATGAGCCAAACGGAACAGCGACGCGCGGCGCGAAGCACGCCCGCGATTCCGCGGTGTCGACTTTAATTCCTGATTTTTGCTCGCTGACGTGCGCGGTATTGTTATTCATAACTGTGGCCACCTCGATCCTGCTGCTGACACGTATGCGTACAAGAATTTATGGATCCGCGTGTCGTTTTTCCTGCAATGGCTTCGGCTTTCTGTTCCCCAGTTTCTTCTTTCGTTGATTTAACTCCTTAATTAACAATAATGTAGGGTGCTGCTGCTTCATGATGTTAGACGTTGAAGCAGAATGGTAATAATTAGAGAGATTCAGTACTTCGATGGCAACCCGATCGACCGTAGAACCCAGCTCGGCTCGTTCGTTCCTCAAAGTGTCTTTTCGACCGCGAATTTGCTTTTAATGTAACGCTGCGTTCACGGTTAATCTACCTTCTCTTTCTGGCGTCGGAACAGCTCGGGGAAAAAGTACGTCTGCGGATAGGTAAAAGTTAAGTCTCGCTTGGCCACTGTTAGAAAATGGGTTCGAGCGCCTTAACGAGGAATCAGCTTAAAAGAGATCTGCTTTGAGAGAACACTCTCTGTGCCTTGGAAAGCCCTGAAAGATTGAACATTCTCCCGACCATTGCTAACAAAGCCGGCACTCATCCGCGGACCTAATTTCAATCCTTGACAAATTTTTCTGCCCCTCGGCCCGCTTTATTCTCTCCTCTGCGCCATCGAATTGGCGCGAATATACACGCGCCGACGGTAAATAAATAAGCACAAAGGCCGACGAATCAGAGCGTGATGTCCAAGGGCTGGAAGAGCAGAATGAATTGTTCCTGCAAGGACCCGGCAGGAAGTCGGTGGAAAGTACGAAATCACCGAGTGGAAGAGGATTTCTCTTCTCGCTGGTCGAACAGAATGAATATCCTTTGCGTCGCCCCGATCGAACGCCCGGGGATGGCCGAGGGGGGGAAAGGGGGGGGGTGGGGAGGAACTTAGTTAGGAGAAGTGAAAATAAGCGGATAATGGTAATAGTTTCCCGGGGAAGATTTTCAGCAAGCAAGATTAGCGGGGCGCAACTTCCCGGCAACTTTGGACACGACGTAACGACATTCGATAGAGAGTCTAGAGAGTCTAGCGGAGTTCCGATCTAAAGTAATTTCAATGTTTATCCCCGGCCTCATTAGCACTCGTTAGCAGCTCTTCGCAGCGGGGAACTTTAATCACCTTAATGCGGTTATGCTACTACGGTGTTAACGTTGGATTTGACAACGGTAACCTCGCGGGGGAGTAGAAGTTTTCGCTCGCGGGGATTGAGAGGCCGGAGAAACTTAATCAATAATGCCTTGATCGTTTCGAAGAGAAATCTCTGGCGCGGCTGCACGAGAATTGCGCAAAAATAGTAGACACTTGAAAGAGCGTCGATCGAGGCTAATGGACTTAATTGTAAGGCAAAATCACGGACGTCGGAGTGCGACGCGGACGGGGCAGGGGAAGGAACCCCTGGCAGCCAGCACGAGAAAGGGTTGGAGCAGAGAAACTCGAAAAGGGAGAGAGTGCAAGAAACTTAGCGCACAGGTCGCGAAATCACATTACAGCCTGTATGGCGTGGGTAGATGGGCGAAAGGGTGAAAGGGCGAAAGGGCGCTCTGCGGAGCGGAAGTGAACCGAAAGGAGATCGAACACGCCTAGAAATATCGGACGATGTCCGAGTGGATCGTCGCGAGCGACGTTGAGGGGTGGTATCGGCGTCAGAGGCAGGCATTCTTTCAGGGAACAGTGGAGAAAGGCAAAGACGGAGGAAGAAGTGTCGGACGAGGAGACGGGAAACGAGGGTGGAGGAGGATACGGGTATGGCCAGCATTCGCGTCACGCGCCACCTACTCCTGCTTCTATAGACAATCCTATGCTCCGGGTAACCTGTTCGCCTGTCTTCCTTACTCCCACACGGCACCAATAAGAGCCTCGAGTAAATCAAGGACTGCCTGCCGTGCCTTCGTCTTCCTCCACGCCCGCTGTTTCTACGTTTCTTCACGGTCTATCAGTATCCTTTCTCCCTTCTTCGCTCGTCCACCCCGTCTCCTCTTTTCACTCGTTCCCCTTGGTTCGCCAGACCCTTCTTTGCCTCTCTTTTCTTCGCGCATATACACGTACATCACTCGGCCAGCCGTTCCTCTGTTTCCACCTCTTTCGCGAGACGCTGAATCGCCGATTCGAAGGATGCTATCATGCCAGCTATTGCGGGGCAAAGTGTCGGCTGCTGCTCTTTGCGGAGATGCGCGGCCGGCACAATGCCGTGTGCCGCAGGAAACTCGAGCATCGACACAGTCCTGGGCACTTATCTTTTGTTCTTATTTGGAACGCGAGTCACTTACGTCCCCGGCTGCCACTAGGCCGACCCTGTCGCGAGTAAGTCATAATGGAAACGGGACCGCCCAACGATGGGGAATATTTCGTCCCCGGGAGATGAATTCAATTGAAATCTTGTCGGTAATAACTTTCCCAGTGGAGATTAGAAATTGGACGACGTTCTCGATGAGGTAAAAGGTCCACTTCTCTGGGGCTGCGAGATGGAACAAAGACACGGTTGTCGTAGTGGTGGTAAACCAGTACGGAATCAGTACTTATTTCATCAGAGACATTAGGGTGGCCCTTATTTACTCTGGGTAAAAATTTTCTTCAAGATTTTCTTTGGAGCACCCTCCAGAATAGTTCCAAATAATTAAAAAAAATCCGTGCAAAGTTTGAGCTCGATCGGATAACGGGAAAGGGTGCCCCTGGGCTCTTAAACATTTAAATTATTATTTAACAGTTCGTGAAGTCGATTTTATATTATATCTTCCAAGTTATTGATTAAATAAAAAAATATGTCAAAGAAAAATTGTAGATCCGGACAAGGAGCATCTTTTATGTTGTATTATTGTTGCTCGTGCGACAAACGGTTTTTGAAAAAATAAAAAAAAACTTTTTTTTCTCTTATTTTGAAGGTTTAAATGCTTCTAGAACACTTTTTATTTGTGAAGGCGAACAAAAAAATGGAATTTTTATTTTCGAGGACTATTTTTTAAACATTTAAGAGGGGGCATATACCGAAATATGCGAAAAATAAAACACAAAAAGAAATAAAACATAAAAGATGCTCCTTGTCCGGATCTACAACTTTTGTTTGGCATATTTTTTCATTTAATCAATAACTTGGAGGATATTATATAAAATCGATTTCGCGAGCTGTTAAATAATGATTTAAATGTTTAAGAGTCCAGTGGCACCCTTTCCCGTTATCCGATCGAGCTCAAACTTTACACGGATTTTTTTTTAATTATTTGGAACTATTCTGGAGGGTGCCCCGAAGAAAATTCAAAAGTCGAAAACGAGAGCCACCCTAGTGGACATCTTGTATGTGAAACTTTCGTCGAGTTCGAGAGTTAATCTGCTAGCCCAGAGTGGTGAATCCTTAATACCTTTAATACCTCCTTGAATATCCCGTTTGCGATTTCGTAACGGTAGAGGAAAGATGACAATGGCAGATTCTGTTTCGTTGGAGCAGAATTCGTCAGATACACGCAATCCGATTACGTGCAGCAAGATGAAATATCCGCGGTTCCAGAAGCGAGCTTTCCTCGAGCCTTTCGTGGGTAAGATTTGAAAAGGGACAGAGATTGAAAAGTGTGTCCCATTTATATGACACACGGTCTCAGCATGCAAATGCGCACGAGTGCACGCCGGCGTCCCCGTTCACCGAATCTCCCCGATTGAAATATAACAATTTTAAAATGGATTCGTCGACATCCTCCGACTGCGCGCGCCTGGGAATGACCATCCGTAATCCACGATTACGACTTTTCCCATTGGCAAACTTCGAATCGATCGTTTCGTTCCGGCGCGATATCGAATCGAAGGAGGATTGGCTCCTTAAGAATTTTACGGTCAAACAGGGACGGCGAAATTAAATAGGACATCAAATTCATCGGAGCATTTACATTTCTACTTCTTTCTGGAACCGGGAGACGCGAAAATAGCGCGCGATCTCGCCAAGTTTTTATTACGCCCGGCGAAGTTTTGCATCCTCAAAGGAGAACTCCTCGGCCGCGACCGACGGGGCTCTATAATTTTAAAGTGGAACTTCGGAGCGAGGGTAAAGGAAGGCTTCCTATAAATTGAAAGCCTTCCATATTTCGCGGCGTAATAAAGATTGAGTTCCATGAAACCAACGTAGATCGAGTGGGTAACGTCCCTGGGTAATGAAAAGGATACCCGAACGTCTCGATGTCAAGTTAAATTATACAGAATATCCTGTATCCAGTGGTTGCAGCCGGGAAATTGTGTGGCTCTACGCGGAAAAGAATTTCTTCGTACCGGATTTCATTTCGTGTTCTCGGTAGAAATATTCTACCGGCTAAAATATACCGGCCTCGTAATGCACACGTATCTGTTCCACGGCCACGCAATTGTTTTTCCCCTACGATTCGCGCGCAATGTCTGCTCCACCCTCGAACAAATACATCCGGGAAAGAATGGCACGCTATCAGGATTTTCCACTGCCATTGTAGTCGGTTCTACATTAGAGCGTACTTCTTAAGCCTTCGCGCACCGAAAGATCTCCCTTAAAGCTCCCAACAATGGAATAAAATAAATCGTAATAAGATATTCTTCCTTCTCCCCGAGTCGCTCTCTGTTTCTCTCTATCTCTCCCTTCGTCATTAAGGAACGAAGATCTCCCGATGGGAACGAGAAAGCAGCGCGTTTGCAGAATAATCGATCACCAAACTGGACCCATTGATTGGTCAAAGAGGAACGTATTTTCCGCAAGGAAACTCGAATTATGCACAGGATGTGCAACTGAAAATGTTACGGTGTCTGACCGCATACTGGGCGTTTCTACTTGGTCGTCTTATCTGGTAGGAAGAAACTTTAAGAGGGCCAAAGGGGAAATATTTGTCTTCTAAATCAGGAGTGTCGAACTTCCCCACTCCGAGAGCCGCACGATTCGGGCCCCGGGTCAGCCGGTTCCCCCACTTATTTTTCTCCAGGCGTTGCACGAGACCCGGCAGGGAGAGAGTGCAGCACTCGGAGGAGAAATTCATTAGAGTGAAGTACGTGTGGAGGGGGCCGTTCTCCTACAGCTCTACGGAGCAGGCGAAGAGGAGAAGGAGCCACTGCGGCTCGCGAGCCCCTAGTTCGACACCCCTGTTCTAAATAATCCTTGAAGAAACGAAAGTTTCGTATTCGGCTTAATTTTAGATGCGCCAGCCCCTGAACACTTTTAATTTTACACCTCGCGTATTGAAGCTCTGTCGATTAAGAAAGCAGCCCGCAGGAGGATTCGCGAAAATATTCGAAAGCAAGTCCATTAAGACCGACCAATGAATGCCGCATTGCTGTGTCACGAGTCGTGGTGCAATTAAATTGTTCCTCGATAATTCGCCGCCGTTCGAGATGGGGTAGAGGAGTAAATACACAGGCAAGGAGCTTGATCGAGTAAAATGGGGTTCCAGTGCGGGCGTTCGAAGGTCTCATTTATATTGGGCTGTCAATAAACTGCAAATAAATTTCCACAGCTTACCCAACTTACTGCATCTCATTTCCACCCCATCGCTGTTGAACTTCTCTTGCTTGCGTCCACCCTCCTCTTCGCATAAATCTGAAACAATACACAATGCACATGAGTAATGTTACCAACTGTGTTAAGAAGCGCCTTTGTGGAATTTAGCCTGGCTTTGGTTTCGAGTAGATTCACTGTAGCTGATCTACACTGCGTTCCACATTAGAGCGTACTCATTTCGCGCAGGGACACACTGTTGACTGGTAGTAAACCGGCAGGGAAAGTGCTGCGACCAATCGCGAAAGTGCTACGACCAATCGCGTGTGTCAGATCCGTGGCAGCTGCGCAGATCGGACGCAAATCGGCGGGGGTGTTGGTACGCTCTTATGTGGAACGCAGTGTAGTCGCATTCGCTGGTTCTTGGGACGCGTTAAAAGATAATTAATAGCTTCCCGCATTTGCCAAACGCCTTGCGCAGTCACAAACCAGTCGATACAACTCTCTGCACAAACTATCCAACGTAATTTGCATTATTTCATTTTCACCCACACACTGCGCACTCGCACAATAGTGGGTCATTACTCGTAAACAACAGAACGAATATATCCCGCCCCGCCCGCCGGCCAAGGATTTCATAGAATTTCACTGCACGCTTTCGAAATGAATTTCGCCCGCGATTTCGAAAACGCGTATTTTCAGCATCAGAACCCCGCGACCGCGAGGCAATGCGGGTGGAGCGAATTTATCGCGTCGCGTCGCGTCGATTCGGTTGACTCCATCCGGCATAACGTATTGATTAACGCGATTTCGCGCCACGGGCATATCATCGTTCGCGTGGAACGGCTTTCCACGTTATAATGCAGGGGAGAAATGCTGGCTATTGTGCGTTAGAAAGTTCGCTACGTGATTCGTTAACGAGATTAGCCCCTTTGGCAGGACTTAACTTCCCCGTGCAACGTGGCGGCGCGATGCCGCAGTCTCCCCATACCTCACCCGGAATAAAATCAATCTAAATCGGAACGACAGCGGCTTAGAACAGATTCCTGGGAGCTCAAAATCCCCTTGCCTTCAATTTTACCCCTGTCTTCGCCTGGTAAACGCCTCGGCTGGTTTTTAAGCCTGCGCTTTTAGCCAGGTTCGCGGCAAATTAGCGGGAGTGTCGGCGAGCAATTAATTTCCAAAAAGAGCAGTGGAAATGGACCAATTCATTTGATCTCGCGAGGCCACTGACGCTAGCAACTCGTAGCGCCTTTCAATTATACCGAGACCACTCGGACGAAATGCGCAGCTGCGACGTTTAGCTCGCGAATTGTAACGAATGAGTTATTCCACGTCAAAACGAATGGGTGAAAAGTTTAGTTTCACCGAATCTCTTCAAAATTACAGAATTTGTCGATAACCTTGCAAAAACAAAGTATACTGAATTTCAACGGCTTATGTCAAATAGTTTTCGAAATATTTAATGCTTAAGTTTCGAAAATTCAAACAAAATCGGCTGACGCGTTATCACTGAAACTGTAATATCTCGGTCATTTTTAAAGATAATGGCATCGTCTTGGGTTCATTTTAAAGCTGAAGGAATGCTTTCTCAAACCGTATATAGAATATTTTGTTTAATGTTAATAAATCATTCGATTCGTTAACTCTTCAACTAATAAATGCCTTTTTTCAGAAACGTGGAGAGATTTTCACCGAGATATTACAGTTTAAGTGATGACGCGTCAGCCGATTTTGTCTGAATTTTCGAGACTATAACATTAAATATTTCGAAAACACTTTGACATAAGCCGTTGAAATTCATTATACTTTGTTTTT
Source organism: Andrena cerasifolii (assembly GCF_050908995.1). Classification (NCBI taxonomy): domain Eukaryota; kingdom Metazoa; phylum Arthropoda; class Insecta; order Hymenoptera; family Andrenidae; genus Andrena; species Andrena cerasifolii. The sequence goes on along the minus strand of NC_135120.1, from coordinate 9,083,857 downwards.
GCAAGGTTATCGGCAATGCTGTAAATTTTAAGAGAATCGGTGAAGCTAAATTTTTCCCCTATTCGTTTAACGCGGAATAGCTCGAATGCGACCGAGCCGAGACTGCCAAACGAGCACTTCATAAGAGCAGATGGGGCAGCAGCATTTCTGTCGGAAAGCAGATCGTGGATGTTGGAAATGCTTTCTCGTGGAAAAGTCAGCTCGTCAGTCGAGGGAGTTCGAATACACGGGGGATGCGAGGAAACTTGATCCATCGATCTAGAATCTGGTAGCACGCATGCATCTCAATTACCAGTCGTACATCACAAACTTTCGCGAAACTTCTGCCTCGCCTAATATCCCCTATTAAACGCGGTGTTACACGCGGAGCTATGAAAGTCGCGCGCGATAGAATACACAGCAGTTTTCCCTGGCGCGAGACAACGCCAGGAGAAAGAACATTGTTATTAACGGTAATGCGAGGAAGTCGTATTTTCGAGGACATAGCGGCGCGTTACACGGGGCAAGTCGTCGCAAACTTTCGGGTAAACTGCGGGTTCCGGGTGTAAGGTACACGCGCCGGGGGTCCGGAATCGGGACTAACGACTTGGAAAATTTCATGCGGCATCGGCTGCAGGAAGCTCAACGAAGAAAACGATCATTTCCGTGCTGTGCGAAGTTCAGAGCTCGTCGCCTAGCTGGGAACGAATTCCTGCTTGGCTGTTCGCTCGCGATATTCCTTGGACGCCGAACACGTTTGGCAGCATCTGCGTATCCGAGATACGTTAGCATAATTGAGTGAGTCGACGATAACGCTTCACTGTTACGCTAACGGCCGTCGAGTAACAGTATACGGCACTGTGAAGTGCAGATGCTGGGTAATGGAAACGTTCGTTCGGGGCTTCGAGTAGATAATACAGTAGGAAACAGTGACGTTCCGGGAAATACGTAATAAAGCATCGAGGCAAAAGTACAGCGTTATTAGTGGCGGCTGCGTAACTCATTACGCTTCTCGCGGCGGCAATAAATTACACGATACGAGTTTCATAAAGCGCAGATGAATTATGGCTTCAATGAAGCCGGGGTTCCTCACTCGCTTCCGAAAATAAAAAAGGTAAATGGAAGAAGAAAAAAAAAGAATCCCACAAACTTTGTAGCTATCGATCCACGGTACTCCAGCGTGTGTGCCCCTTTCTTTCATGCACCGCGCCGGTATGAAAGGACGCTTATAAATGCGAGCCCGGAATTTGCTAGGGGGTTCAAAGGTCGCGAGGATTTTATCGAGTTGAGCTTGGGTCAAATCATCATTCCTCGTGTATATACTGTACTCGCATGAGACGGGGATATATTCGGGTGGAAATATTCGCCAATTCCGCCCGGAAAGAGGGTCTGGCCGCTCTTAGCGAGCCAACTAAGTTGATAGGTAATGAAGATAAAAGCGCGGAGGGCAGAAGAGAACGGGGTTGGGAGAGGGATTCCCACCACTGGGAATTCTGCAATTAAATCCTGTGCTCCTATCTATTCTTCTCCTTTTCTCGCGATCCACCGTTCCTCTGTCCCTTCGTTTCCCCCAAATCCACTGGTTCCGCCTCCCCTCCTAACCCCACACCCGGCTGCCACCCCCCTTACACCCCAGCCTCATTGTTGCCCACCGCGTTACCGCCTACAACAGAAACTAAATCCTGCTGCTAGGAAGTAATTCCGGATTTGTAAGCCGTTTTACGCGGAATCTTCTTTTTTCCCTCTGTCTACCTCTCCTACATTCCCACCACCCCATTCCTCCCCTAGAACAGGCTAAAGAGTAAATTACGTCGGGTGTATCTCCAGTGGTCGAATAAAAGAGCCACGCGAGCGGTCGTAGCTCGACGAGTCCGAAGGATCAGGCTTTACTGGAATTTGCAACTCGTTGCTGGCACAGTCAACCCCCATTCGACGATGTTCGGGTCATTTTAGACTCGAGCTTGCAGTAATCGGGGTAGGTCGAGGTGGGACATGTCGATAAAACATCATTTTCTAACGGAAATTGATGTGACTTGGGAATAAATGTTAAAACGAGGTCGGAATATATTACATCGCGCGAGAAAATCAAACGCCAGAGTACACCCCCCTCGCTGCACCTGCCGTGGAAACATACACCCTTTGCAGGGAAGGTCTTTCCATCGATACGAAGGTAGGGAAAATATTTCGGGCGATAAAGTTACACGTACCCTGTACAAAGGTGTACAGTCTGAAGCATCGGTGGAGTTGAGAATTGAACGAAGCAGTGCAGAAAAAAAGGGGGTCAGGCGACGCTTTACGCTGGAGCGTCAAAGAGATTTGCCACACGATACGGCTGCACTTTGCTTGTCAGTTAACCGTCAAAAGATGATACGAACGCAGGGGACAAGGAAACGTCATTTTATCTGGTCGCTTCTGTAACGCTAGGAACACCGTCTCCCGTTTCAAAGCTGGGCTACGTAACCCAACACTTTTGTAGGGCGACTACTATCTGAAATTAAAAACTTGCGCACGCGACAGCCCGTGCAGCCGCGGGGACAATGTCTGGGGAGTTATTTAAAAAATTTAATTATTACCCTGTTCAAAGGGTGGTTCTACAGCACCGTGTCCTAGTCGGAGATGCTTTCCCAGAATTCTTCCGCAAGAACCCCGTCGCAGAGCACAAGGCTTGTTGCAAGCTTTCATCGACCACTATCATCATCGCCACAGGCATCAGCAATTCTCACAAAAAGATGTCCCATCATCCAGCCGCAAGACAAACCCAGCCGCGTGTCCCTGCAACCCTCTTTAGCCGTAAATGCCAGCGACAGCTCAACATTTTCCATTCCTAATCTGACGATGTTCGCGACCGAGAGCGCAGAAAACAAAAACCGTGGACGCTGCATTCTGGAAGAGCGTTTCTGACGCGGTACGCCGTCGAGCTGGTCCACGGAATTACGTTTTTACCGGATAAATCCATTTCCGGGATGGCGAGCGCGCGACACCGTCAGGAAAAACCGGAGGGAGCCGGGGTTGGGGCGCGAACGGAGGAGAGAAGACGAAAAATGGAGAGGAAGCGGAAAACGCGAGGGGGGCGACGGGTGGGGGCGGAGGCTGGGAGGGACGGAGGGAGGACAGACAGGGATGGAACGTGATTAATCGATGCTAGCGAGCAGACGAAGCGAAAGAGGGCGCCGTGACAAAGGATGACTTCGCGATGGCGCCTGCCACGCATAGCGCCATTGGATTACCAGCGAGGGTAACGAGTTAACGACGGAGGCCAACTCCCGTCGACACAACGCAGCCCATTACCCATGACAAATACTGCGCCGCGACGTTGTATTTTTTTTTTTTCACCCTCACCGGGTCAAACTCCCCCACTATCTCCTCGTTCTTTTATTCCTGGTACCATGCTTCGCTGCTCTAAACGATTCTCCAGCCGTGGAAAACGAATCCCACCGAGGCAGAGATTCTCCCCGTTCCGCGGGTCGAGCGTTCGCACTTTCACCGCCGTTTGCACGCGAGGAGAGACATTTTCCGTTCGATCCGATACTGATCGATACCGTAGACGCGTGATGTTTGTTTCGAGGAAATTGCCCTTTGCGCGTTTCTCGAGTTGCACTTTGTGCATATATGTATGCAATGAAGTATTCATCCCCGTGTCTGGCGTAGACGAAGTGCCCATGAAAGGCAGGTCCTCCGGTGAAGTACAGTACCGCAATCAACGCGTTGAAGAGAATCCTGCGGTCGTTCGGAAGTTATTTACGAAATCGCGGGGTGTGCACGCCAGTACACAAAGGGGGGGGGCGATGATATCGCCCGAAGAGGGAGCGTAGGTCTTCCAGCGGTAACGAGGATCGCGTACCGCCAGTCTCGGGATCGTAAAATTTTACCGGCTCGTTTTCCTTCGCGCGACCATGTCCTATCTCTCCTGTATTTGTACAGTTTCCCTGTTACGGCTACGAACGCGTCTCAACTAGGAATCCCGGTTTACACGGGCTGGGATTAGGTCTTAACGAAACTGTCGGGAGTTTCGGTAACGAATGGTCTCGTTGAAAATTCGGCCTCGCCCGTACCGTGATAATAAAATCTACCGACAGTTACTACGGTTGCCTGTACTCGCTGTCGCGGAACGTACTCCAACTGAGACTGGCGAGCGAGCCAACAGACGCGAATAATTAAGCGCAACCTATTTACGGGTATCCGCACCCAGCGCGCAGCTACCTTCGAGAAGACTAACGCACGATGGATCTTTGATTTCTACCGTTGCACCGTGGTATGGTACTCCAAGCCAGCCGCATTGTTCGGCTAACGAATGGCTTCGTTGAAAATTCACCTGCCCCGCGTCACGATAATAAAATCCAGCGACGGCTAGCTGTTGGCTATGCTCACTGTCGCTGGACGAATCCGTCGTTATCCGAACAAACGAGCGAAGCCGGCAGACGTGCATAATTAACGCAACCTCCGCGTATCCGTCGTTAACCAGCGCAGAGCTAACTCGAAGAACCGGCGTCCTGAACGCGCAATCTCTATTCATCGCGCACAATGGTCACTGGATAATAGCGTCGACCCGCGTAGGACGGAAACGAAAAGAACGCGAGGGCAAGAGTGTGGGGGAGAGAGAGAGAGAGAGAGAGACAGAGAGGAAGAGAGAGAGAGAGAGAGCCGAAAAGAAAAAAGACGAGAAGCGCGCAAGGATGTAAACTGAATAGCGGCAGGGCGGCTCTGATTTTACATTATCATCCTGCGAGTATACGCGAGGTTCGAGACGGCCGGCATAATTGAAAATACCGAAGCGCGGTTGAAAATGTCGATAAATCTCCGGCCTCCAGGCTCCCTCGTCACCGAAACACCAACCCCATCCGTATCCGTCGCACAGGGTTGAACGAGGCGGCCGGGCATCAAGAGCCACCTCGACACACCGATGGACCGAGAGCTGTGACACCGGGGATGCATCAAGGGGCGTCAGTGGGGGGAGGAGGTTGAATGAGATAACCTCGAGTAACATGTGTACCGTTGATTTGTCGGAGGTTGAAACTTCCACGGGCACAGGCGCGCCTACAGCCACGGAGGTTTAGCATAAAAATTTATCGCGCGTCGATGCGCCGCGGTTACGAGCGGCAGGATTAAATGTCCGCCCATGGACGACGAAGGGGAAACGGGTTAGACTCGCTCTTCTGCAGCGAGATTCATGGCGCGTGTGTGAAAGGTACAAGGGTGCATCGCGAGCAGATGAATCCCTGGCGCAATTTCCTGGGAGAATGAATGCTGGTAGTATCGATGAATTTCCCGTTGATACATCCGCGGCAAGCATTCTTTCCAATTTTCTTGATCCCGTGACCAGGTCCCTTTTGTTTGAATCTCGCAGAGTTTCTGAGCGGTTCTACGCGACGCGAGTGTTGCAAACGCGTTGACATCGACGTTGGTACGCAACGTTTGAGGAAAAGCCAGGCCTACGAGTTCTCCATTTCGACCACCAATTCGCCAATTGATTCTGCACAGTCCGCGTATAATTCGCGGAGGTCGTAGCGTCCGAAACGCGTATTTCCCTCCGTGTCGTAACATCAAACGAAGTCAGGTATAAATTGCCAGCGTCGGAGGCAGCTCCGATACGCCGGGACACGCGATTAATCGAATCGCTTCGACGCTGGAACGCGCGCTTTTCTCGCTTTAATCATGACGACCAGTCGCAATTAATAATCGCGCTGATAAGGGGGAGGTCATGTCCGTTTATCAGCAGTGGGTTTCTCTGGCGCGGCACGTAGCGACCGAACCGCAAACTCACGAAACCGCGAGCTAACGAAACACACAGAGAGCTGCCAAGTGGTGGGGTGCAGACTCGGCCCGCCCGTGTGTCTCAACACATCGCCGAGCTGTACCACTCGGAGGTTCTCGCTGCCGCCGTTGTTCGTACCCTGTATCTCATCGGGTGCTAGAGTAATATAAATTGAGTTGCGGTTAATCCAAATTGCTACATATTAACGAGACCGTTCGCTGTATCGGGCGACTCTCTGTCTACGTCAACCTCCGCCGACCGTGTCGGAGAAATAAACGAGGGGGATGGAAACGCGAAACTTCGGAGGAGAGAGCAGAAATGAAGGGACGGTGCAGTGGAAAGCGTGAAAAATCTACGCGGCAGAGAGATAGGATCGCTACGTTTATCCTCGAAATCGCTTTGTTCGTTTGGTTTTTTTTTTACTTCGCCGCAGAAAATGAACCACCTTTGATTTCCTCCTCTGTACCCTTTCCCCTTCTACTTCCTCTTTTTTTTATAAAAGGTATCGGAGCTGATAAGCTGTTGAACTTCCGCGCTGCGAAGTACAAGGCAGTCTAAATTATTCCATTTTCTGCGGCCCAGAGACGGTAAAGTTTAAATACGAGCACAGAACCAAGACTATTGTGGCTGGACTAACGGGACGCATATAGCGACGAAGGTATTCTCCTTCGTTGTAATATACTGCTGCATTTGCAGGGTACAATGCGTGCAGATAAATCATACAATCTGAAATTTACAGAGTATCAAGCAGCAAGTTCCAAGAGCACGCATGTCTGCCTGCCGGGGCCACTCATTGATCTCTTTCCCTGGGGATTTCTCTATTGTCGCGCAGCTAGCGTCGACGCGCCCGGAATATTTCAACATAATAACACAAAGGTGCGCGTAATTACAAAGTACGTTCCACGGGTACAGTGTTGCGAGCAGCGGAGGTAGCTGCGAAGCAAAATTCACGACGCTTACGTAAGGAAGTCGGAAATCTTACGCGACATTGTTCCGTAAATAGCGAGAACGGTACATGGGCTCTGGCGATGAAGAGTGTTAAAATTACGTAATGGCGTTACGTCGCAGTCCCTCGCTCGGGGAAATGATTTTTCACTTTACAGCAGCGTACGAAGTTCGGAGAAAACCGCGACGATATTGCAAAGGAGCACGGGACAAGTCATTATAAGTAATTGAAATTACTCATTATTTCCTGTCACATCAACCCGCCTTTCTCATTTGACACCGTTCCCCATTTCCACCTTTAACGGTGACGCGAGCGTCGCAGACACGAAGCACTGCAATAGACCGCGGCTCGCGAGAGATGGAACAAAAAGACGGGCTACGTACAGCGCGCTTGCAAGGCGCTATGTAGTTTATTGGAGCACGGGGATGCTGGATCTCTTTCGATGTAGGTACGTGTCACGCGTGTACGTGCGATCATTTCCACCTCCCGGCGAAATCGTATTCGAATGAACTAGCGCGTATGAGCTATTCCACGTCAAAACGGATAGGTGAAAAATTTAGTTTCACCGATTCTCTTCAAAATTACAGCATTTGTCGATAACCTTGCAAAAACAAAGTATACTGACCATGGGATCCGTGCAGTTCCAAGCGGTGTGCAGTATCGTTAGTTTTATTTTTTTATTAACTGTTCCCAAAATCTCTCCACTTTTCTCAAAAAGGCATTTATTAGTTTAAGATTTAACTAGACATCGATTACTGCTATATTTATTAACATTAAACAAAATATTCTATACACGGTTTGAGAAAGCATTCCTTCAGCTTTAAAATGAACCCAAGACGATGGTATTATCTTTAAAAATGACCAAGATATTACAGTTTAAGTGATGACGCGTCAGCCGATTTTGTTTGAATTTTCGAGACTATAACATTAAATATTTCGAAAACACTTTAGTCATAAGCCGTTAAAATTCAGTATACTTTGTTTTTGCAAGGTTATCGACAAATGCTGTAATTTTGAAGAGAATCGGTGAAACTAAATTTTTCACCTGTTCGTTTTGACGTGGAATAGCTCGTATGCCCCGAAGCCTCGGGCGCTTCCTGCTACAGGACAGATCCTTTCATTACGCAAGAATTCCACGCAAGCTACAAATCGAATTTCGATCCTCCCTCTCGTGTACTTATGCTCCGCCAAAAACTACCAGAAAACTGACTCGATAAGAAAAGCACTTAAAGCAACCCCGAAAGAAGATAACACCTGCTCGCGTTAAAAGTTCCAGGGCCGCGTAGGCGGCTTATTCCTTGAAGCGCGATGAAACGCGAAAAGGAGGAAGCAGACGGGAGGACTGCATATAGGCGGGGAACCGGGGAAGGGAGAGCAAGGGGTGGATGTTTGGGGTGGATGTAACGTTTCAACTCCACGTTTCGTTTGATCCTATCCCGGAGTCAAACGTTCATCCCCCCCGGCATTTCTGCGGTACCATCGTCTCGGCTGTTCCTATTCTAGCAACTTATCGTCCTGCATCCGTACCAGCCCCTTCCGCCCCTCCGTCCACCCTCTCGTTCGTAACCCACCTTCCACGGATTTTTATACGCTCCCCTGGCCTTTCTTTTATCACGTGCTCGCGACCCGACGAGTTCCTTCCGGCGTAGCACGCTCCAGGGCGCACCGAGGCCATTGTAATCGTACACGCCAGAGAAAGTCACATCTGTACACGTAGGTACCAAAATTGAAATCGATAAATGCATTTTTAGAATACTTCCGATGTATGAATACCATCGCGGCGGCCCGCTTCGTTTTCCCTCCCTACACCGCCCCCTCCTGCTCTCGATTCCGCGTTTCATCCTCTTTGTAGATGCATGGGTAAGAGGATCAAGAAAAATGGAGCAGAGTTTTCTATGCTCTCGCCGGTGTATTGTGTCGGGCGGAATGACGAACATCCTTTAATATTTATCACGCGCGTGCTTTTAGTACGTTCCCCGTTCGCTGCTGCTTTTTATCGATTGTTTACAAACAACGATTCACGAATTTGCAATAATGATGTGCTCTGCAGTTCCGTAGACTGTATGGACGACAAGTTTAAGGAAACGTAATTCTAACTAACAAGGGGAGGACACCATGCGGTAGACACCGATTTTGATGTGCCTTGGCACGATGGATCTGTGTCGAAAATAAGTAAATAGGTGTCCGAGCGTTTCAGCGAATAGGCCTTAGTAATAGAGATATGTACATGTAAATTATTAACAATTTCATAGTGGCCGTAGGGTTTTAGAGGGTAAAAATCCCGCACTACCCTGGCTTCCGCGGGAGATTCTCTTCTGGAGGCGTTGGAGTGCTTTTTGAAGATGTCTCCACGTTAAAAAAAACTTTATAAATTTTGTTTATAAATTTTTTTTTAACTTGCCCGTTTGTAGCTTTATTCTATCACCTTTTAAGACTAAAACCTCAGGGGGTGAGAAAATTACCCAGTCATCAATAAATATAACCCATAACCACAAATCCAAATGACTTGTAATCAGCCACTCGTGTTCTTTGCGAAAACGGCAAAAAGCCGCTGCGTTCGGGACGCTAGTCGCATCGCGATTACCGAAAACGCACAATTTATCGAGAAACGATCCGTCACGTATGTACTTATAGTAAAACTAAAACTTTGCAGGCGTTCGCAGTATATCACCATCGAAATTGTAGTACAAGAAAATAATTATTTTTTAGTTGTTAGTGCATTTTTAATAAAAGTCGTTTAACATGATTTTTTTTATTTTAATTCCCCAAAAAGTATGCTTATTTCAGCCGTCACAGTAGGAAGACCCCCTTAAATCCTGAGTGCGCCACTGATGTCTGATCCATAAAGATCGCACGAGATTTGGGATTGATCAGGAAGTTACTTCTGCTCGATCGCTACGAAATCTAAATAAACAATGTCAATTCAAGATCGCCGCCCATACGTTATATGGCAGATCTCTAAAAGTCTCATCATTCGGGCACAAAATCGCATCCGCCGACCGCCGCATCGCAAACGTGTGTTCACGCATTTGGCACGCACCGCTGGAGTGTACGTTACAAAGGGACGCCATCAAAGGATTCAAAGGTATCGATCGGATCGAACGCACTCCAGATTTTCATTGAACGGTTCCAGCAAATACACCGTCGCTTTGGCCTGAATTCAAAAGCAAACTGTTGGTACCAATGCCGGGGCAGAAGCTGGCATAGAAGCCTGCCCCGCGATAAGAACCCCTGGTACCCAGTTTGTCGAATCGATCTTCGTACATGTCCGCCAGTGTATGTATATTTTGCGCTGGCGATGCGTCCGTACGTCAAGGGAGATCTACTAGCCACGCCATCAACTATTACTCACGTCTTAACGCAGATATAGCATCCTGGCCGACATTAATCTTCCCTGCAGTCATGTAAAGCAGCCGGCCGAGCATCAATCATTTTTTGAGAAACTTCTCTATTAACCTGTGGACCCGGCAGCCTGTGACTTCGAGAATCAGTTACCGCGTTTCACGCCCGTTGATAATTTACCCCCAGCCTCTAAGAATTCCCACGAGTTTCTCTGGGTTGCGAGGGAGAATGTAAATACGGAATTATTTAAATTCAATCGAATTAAAGATACAGACAAGAAGAGTACATCATTCTTGTGTAGAAATAATTTAAAAACTTGGAATAAGTATAACGTAGCACTTAGCGAGCACCTCGAAGAATCCTCCGCGAAGTCAGGAGATTATACCCCCAAGCTGTGACTTAATAAGTGGTTTTTCATTACGTTCTCCATCACGAACGTCAGCGAATATTGCGCTTTAAGGTGTAATTAAAAATATACGAGCTTCCACGTGCAATAAACTGCCATCGTCCCTCGGTAATCGACGTCCCACAATGTTCATTTCCATTTTTATATGAAAACGTCAGCGGCGTATGGAGAACATAATATTCCCCGAACATTCGATTTAAATTTCTGCTTAAAACAGTTGGTTATAATAGTTGAGAATAATGAAGAACGGTCGTTGCAAGAGAAAGATAAAAGCAGCCACTGTAATAACCTTCTGCCAGCAATCCGAGTTCTGTTTTTCTTTAATTATCCCCTTCTAGAGTGCGCTGCCGCGTAAAAAGTGCACGACCAGAAAGCTCCGAGAGATTTCAAAGGCCGAGTAATAGTTGCAACTCAGTTCTGCACATGGTGTTAAGCGAAATTGCACAGACCTCGGAACGAGTTCCGCCGCAGAGGAGAGCCGTAATCCGCTTCTTTAGCGGGGGATTGCGCCTTGTTGGGCCGAAAAATAGATAATTCTTTGTGAATTTTTTCTACAAAAACGGTTCGACAAATTAATTTGAGGTTTGGCAGGCTGTTTTACTGTATCTTGAACTATTGTTTTGAATTTTTGTGTGACAGTGAAAACAAAGCGTTGAAAAATAATCGGGTGGCCCTGGCGTTGACGAAAACTACTGTAAGGGTTATCCGAAACACAAAAAGGAAAAGAGATTCTTAAACTATATGAATGAGGCTATGGGTGGTAGTAGATGCATTAAGAAAAATAAAAGAAATGTTAATATCGCAGCCTTTTGAAGAAGATGAAGCGCCCTGATTTAAGTCTGAGAAAGGTTTTGCCTCAAAATCGGGAAAACTTCTTTAAATAAAAAAGGAACGGTAACAGATACCGCAATAAATCTACTACCACTAGAGATTGCAATATTTACTGGTTTCCCGGTAAATCGCGAGAAATACCCTAAAATTTTTACCGGTAATTCGATAAATTACATATAGCAATATAGCGCATATATGCGTTCATTAATTCCATCGACATCTACTACGTTATCAGTAACCATATATATCGCCGAGCTTTACATTTAAAATCAGGAAACGAATTTAAACCTCGAATATCAGGTGGGAGGGAATTATAGTAACGAGCCGAAATATAAGCAAAGGATGATTCAAATTTAGATGTTCTGCCGAAATGGTACGTGGAAAAACCCTGCCTCCATCCGCCAGGAGTCACTGGGCACCCCCTTAATAGACATTCGTATCCCGTTTGTGCACAGTCGAACAGTTTTGTACGCAATCGAATATGGTGCTCTCCATGATTTGACGAATGGAAAGCAACCGCGTCTCGGTCGCGTAAGAATGTTCAAATTCCATTTCGAGTAGAAAGACAGATCGTAAAAAGTCCCCGTGCTTTATCCCAGGACGTCGTTAATTCTCGCGAACTTTTATGGAGCGAAGTGGACAAAAAGTCAAGAGGTTTTTTAACGATAATTCAGCCGTAATGCCTTGACCTCTCTGCGGTTGGCAAATGTACGTGAACAATACGATCGATGGCGTGGACGGGGGGAGCCGGTGTCGCATAAAAGATTTTACAAATGGAAAAAAAAAAATGCAACGCGCATCGTGCCACGTTATCAGTTTTAGTTGGGAGCGGGTCAGCGGCCGTGGAAAATCGTTCTGCAAGCGGTTTGTGACAGAGCTGCCACGGTAAACAAGCGGATCGCGCGACGCAGCGCGATCAAACGAATATAAATCCGAGGGGAGATATTCATAGGCGGATGTTCGGCGTTTTGAATGGCGAATCCGTCGATTCCTGTGCATATGGTGGTTATGCGACGCCACGCTCGATTGCGCCCCGTTAATACCTCGATCTTGGTCTGTCAGGGTCGGCAGTCGGTGTCTGAGCATACGGATTACAAATTACTGGCGCCTGGACACCGGTGCCCTCGCGTCGCGACGCGAAATTACGAGCCTCCTCTCGTCCCCAATTAAGCCGAGTTCTCTCGCGCTCTCGTAATCTGGCCAACCCCGCTTCTCTCTCACTCGACCTTCCACGCGAAGCTCGACGGGTGCCCTCGTGACGTCGTCAAGCTCCTGCTGGTTCTTCATCTCGTTTGCGCACTCCACGGCTCGCCTCTGTCTTCGTATCTCGTCGCGGCGAGCACGCCGGATTCCCTTCTCCAGCCTCGTGTCACGCAGAGATACTTACGACAGGATACGAATCTGGTTAATTGACCTATTTCGGTTCTAATGGCCTTCTTTGTGGCAGCCGCGCCGCGTCCGGGCTTGCCGGGCGTCCACCCTTTCTTCGGGATCCTTTCAGTGCCACGCAAACGTCGACGGTTTCCACGAGGACGGGAAGAAAGGTCTTCGCCGGGACGACAATTAATCACGTCCCATCGTGAAGCGCGCGCGCCGTGCTTCTTACCGTCTAACGATTTTTAGCTTCCACGTGATAAATAAAAATCCCCCGGTGCCTCCGGAGGAAATGATTAGACGCGGAAGAAGTGTGATGAAGGCGGCTCTTAAGAGCTTAGCAAGAAGCTTCTGCTACCTGTCGCGACGTTGATGGAATATTTTCGAATGGACGCTGGGAAAATTCAAGTTGGTACATGGATAACAGGTGCCTACCTATAATTACCGTGGGAGATAGTTCAGTGGGAACATTAAGATCGAGGCGAGAGGGAAAGAAATGCTTATACTCCAAGATGTTTGTTTACCATAGGAACCTGAATCAAAATCCCCCTATTCCCACCCAATGACGAGACCGTCCAGAGTACACTAGCCATCTTGCGTAGACACGATAGCACACGAGCCCTGGGTCCAATTGAATTTCTATTACAGCGAAAAGCATTCCGCGTTGCGCGGCGACTCCACTCCCGGGATAGATGATCCTCGTGTACCGGTCAGAGCTAACATGGCCGAGCACAAACACCCCTGCGGCTGGCCAGTGCCTCGAGATTCAAGCACTAGATTTCATTGCGTCGAGATGAAGACACTCGAGCCGCGAGTACGGATCAGATTAGTACGCGACTCGCGACCAGTGTGTCTCGTTATACCCCAGCCTGATAACGAGGGTTCGGAGGCGGCGAACAAAAAATGGAGGGCCATCGTAGCGGCGACACAAGGGATCTTCGGAGTCACGAGCTCGCGACCACCGTGCCAATTAACGCGAGTCGCGTCTAGGGTGTCTGCTCGCGGGCAATTTATTTGATCGTTTAATCGAGAAGTACGAAAGCACGGAATTGGCCCAGCCGCGCTCTGTGTGCGCGGATTTTCGCTGCTCCCTTCTGTATGAATCGACGCGGACCCGTTATCGCGTTAAAAAAATAATAGCTGCTACAATCGATACAGATGCCACCGGTGCAAGTGAATGCATTAATGCCGCTCGTTGTCCGTGATATTAATTCGAGATCGGATTTCACGGCGAAGCTGTTGTTTGCTGACTGATCCCACTTTCGAATAACAAACGTATGAAAGATCGGTGTTGTCATCGCTACAAGGGAACGAATCGCCCGTGGAAACAGCGTATCCCGTAACAATCGATCAACTGCTGCCCCGGTCATTCGCAATTCCCGCTGATGTTACTCTTTCCCACCCGCCTGTTTTCGCAATCGGGAATCTCGTGTCCGGTTACTTGTATTCGGCCGATATAGCTGCGTTGGAAGGTGCGTGCCCGTGGCGATTTATTTTTAAATAAATAGTAGAGTGTTGCGTATCGTTGCAGGGAAAAGTGATCAGTCTCAGGTAGAAATTCACATTCGCTGAATGAACGTTAGTGTCCAACACAGATGATATTCATTAAAAGGAACTGTATCATTTGCGAAAGCCATTGCCATTGCATTTGCGCCACTCTGCCCCAGTGTTTGTTTACCATTCTCGCTTTCAAGTTTGTCTCTCGTAACAGTCCACACTCGATTCGCTATCAAAGTGCATGTATTAATTACGGTAACAGAGCCAACTGACTAAGCGTTCTTTCAGTTTATTTATCGGAGCCACCGCCAGGCGGACGAGCCGATGAATAAACGATGAAGAACAATTAACGTGCACTTTTGCCGCGCCGAGGCCCAGCACCTCATATTTCATTCCACGTAGACATTTCGCGCTGACAGCCATTCGCAATTTGGGTGGCAACAGATGGAGGCGCGAGCTTGGAAAACGTTTCGCGCGTTAAAACTGCGAATGAAAGGAAAGAGGTATAAGGGGTCGTTTAAATTCAAACGGACCGAATAAAATTCCCCCCCTTCTCAAGCACAAATACAGAAATAGTTGTAATTAGCAATGTCTGGAGTTGATATTTGGAATAGCCTACTAATTGCGGCCTATTACAAGCTCGCAGCTCGGTTTCCAGTTAGCAACAACGCTCACAGCTCATTCTATGCCATGAAACCGAGTAACTGCAGTGCCAGCTAGTTCTTTTTTATTAACCCACCGCAACCAGAGCATTTCTCATCGCGTTCGCTGACTTTGAAACACGTAATTAACACCCGACTTAATGCAGATGAATTTTCACTCGGATCTCGGCGTGGAAAAAAAATTCTACGAAAAGGTCGGATCATCGCGGTTAATTACACTGTTCTCGACGAAACTTTTCCACGTTTGAGTCCGTTGGTTTAATACATTTATCATCCACTTCTATATTATTTCACGTGTCGTGCTTTCCGCGAAAATTTTGAATGCCAGCACGTGAAATTGAATTTTAGTTTAATATGTTTAATACGTTTCATGGAAGTTTAGCGTTCTCCCATTAAGCTCTGCAGCTACGGCGCTGAAACGAACTCGATTGCTGGGCCGTGATTAGGGAAAGCTTCTTATTTCGTCGAGAGGAGTGTCTTATTACTCGTCTACGTCTGATAAATGAAGGAATTCGCTCGACAAGGAGTCTGGCGCCGAGAAGCTGGTCGTGGATAATGAAAAGGAACTCTCAAATGGCCGATAAATAAGTCGATGTGATTCGTCTTGTTTCTTTTATATCGCGAGGTTTAACGAATGGAGTTATATTAAATGTCGATGGAAATATAGAAGCTATGAATCTGAGGAATACGGAGGATAGTGGCAAGAGACCTGGGACGTAGCTTCAGACAGGAGTTCGACGTGTACGTGCTTCCAGCGCGCTGTTCTTGCGGTGACGAAAGCGAGAGTGACACGCAGTCCGCGCGACTGTGCGTGAAAAGTTGCATTAATTAAGCAAAGGGCTTTCGAGTGAGAATGAGTGGCGACGCGGCGCTTCCTAAGGGACAGCAGACGGCGAAGGACCCTGGCGAAACCGAGTACCAGCAGGAAGATAATACTCGGAGGATGACGTAGATAGCATTCGTCAGAGGAACTTCTGAAGTCTGTGACACGTGCCACTTGCTCCAGCCCTTATTACGGCGTCTACGTACACCAGCCTCTCCCTCCCTATCAATTACTCGGCGTAATGAGTTGCATTGTCTAGCCGTGTCGAGCAGAACTCTTTGGGAAACGATCCTGACAGAGAGTATCTTAGAAATGATTTCAGGAGAAATTCTCCCATAGAGCTACATATTAGTCTGATAAATTCTGCTCAGGTACATTGACTATCCTCAAGATTATTTCGAAGAGAAGAAGTTAACTTCGGTGTATTCTATACAATTTTCACCTTGAATATTCCAATATAACCACCACATTCAGCCACACATGTTTGCTCTCGAAAGATAATTATGGCCCGTTGTACCCTCATCAGCGATTACCAAGCACAATTCTCCTACCACCCAGTGTGCGGACCGTTCAATAGTACAGAAGGATAACTTCGAACGTTTCGCAAATACACAAGCAGGACTCAGAATTTCTCGACACGTAGACGCGGAGGCTTGTGAGTGCTCGAGACCCGTCGGATTGACCCGAACTCGAACATTGTTCCGAATGCAAATCGTAGTTTACACCGAGACCCCACGGTCGAGACGCTTCCCTATCATACTCTCTGATGCAGCCTCGAGGACGCCAGCAGGCGTCTCGATCTAGCACCGTATTAATCCGAACTCGAAGGCGGTAGAATGCTTGCGTGGCAGACCATCGCGGTCCAATTCTACTCGAGACTTCCTCTCCTCGATATCCTGATTCGTGGTGGCGCGCATGGATCCTCGGAGCGCCGCCTAGGGTAATAATCCTTGCGATTCTCGCTCACAGAAGTGATTTCAAAGGTTCCGAGAGTTTCGTTCTTTATTATAAAGCACAGAGGAGTGTTAAGGCGAGGTGTTCCTTTCATTTCCTGCCCTACATCGTCTTTCATGGTTTCTAATCAAAAGCCTCGAACAAAGACGAGAGCCAGTAGAAGAGCCGAAAGAGAAACAAAAGGTAACGGAATGGATAAAGAAGTTGATATTACGAGGCAACTTAATGCTCGCTTTTATAAGTTGTGTGCTTTCAGCGGAGATGATCAGCATCGGTGCAAGAAACGCGACAGACTTTTTCCAAGGGTTGCACATTTTTCCCCAACGTAAATACCAATAGAACGATTTTAACTTTCTTCTGCAACGTGGCCGCGCTTAACGACGAAAACCATTAACAAGTCTTCGCCGTCACGCTGATGAGCCGACGTCGTTGAGCAACATCGTTAACTCTTGCCCGATATAAACCAGAGAAGATAGAGTCTCCATTTCCTTGGAAACTCGTTAGGCTTTCTTACTTCGATCTTTGAAAGACGCGATCGCCTTTCGAGACCTAGCGCCAGTGCGAAATATTCAGGAGTTGCTGTAATTATCTATCAGTAGAGAATACGATGTAACCGATGCTGGTTGAGCGAAAGATCCTGGGCGCAGCAGACAATGCGTCTTTTCCCGCGCGATGTTAGCGGGGAAATTGAAAGTCCAGAGGGAAAGTCGAGTATTCACCGACTGTGCAGCAAAGGCATGACTCGGGCCGGCGAGAACAATGCTTGTGAACTTAGAGCTTGTCAAGATGGCGGCCTAATTAGGAGGAACGGCGGCTTAAATATGAATGTTGACCGGGGTGGGAACGCTGATGTAAAGGAAAAGAGACAACCGAGAGGAGCCGAGGGTTGTGCGGCTCACCCAGTGGAGCCAGCTCCTCGTTTCTCTGCTTCTACTTCGTCTTCCTCTTCTTGTTTCAGCGCGGAAAAAGTAACATCGGTGCATAATGCACCGTGTCTAATAGATAATTCATGTATGAGCTCTCGTGCACACAACCTCGTCGAGGAACATTAAACAAGGCTCGCGGAGGGAACGGCCTGACATTAGGAAAATGCGCAACGATGCACTCAACCCGATGAACCCGAGCGATGCTTTGCGATTATGGAAAACGATTGTATCTACATCGATTTTACATTTAACGGAATGATTTCGTGCGTCTTCGAATATTTCCTATCAAACGCAAACTATCAAGACATGTCCGGTAAAACGGAGCCAGATCCATAGTGGAGTTGTATTGATTCCCCACGAGCGCTAATTGCATTCGAGGATGAAGATTGATCCGGGTCTGACATCTCACGGGTTTCAGCAAATTGGTCACCCATCAACCGGCTAGTGGCTACCTGCCAATTTGGGGAGCCGATTAGGATCTAACGCAAGTAAATAGATCTGGATGCATCACCATGGAGTATCAATTACTCGAGAAAAATCTTGCACGACTTGAATCTGTTAGTTTTCATCATAGATTAGCTTCCTCCGGAATTTCTGATGAAATTGAACGAAACATGTGACGACTAGTGTTCCTTCTCGAGAGTTTCTCGAGAAATTTTATAAATGCTTGTTGCTTGTTTCTCAAGAAATACTATTTTTCTCGAGAAACTTAAGTCTGCGAAAATTATTATAAATCTTATTTATTTTCGGAATTAAATTTTTAGTTAATTCAATTTTTATATTACTAGTTAATCGCGAACGTATAAACACATCTACAATTTATAATAAAGGTTATTAGTAGCATTAGAACCTATATGAATTACAATAGAAAATCTCTGTAGAGAAGATTCGACATTATTGACTGGTGAAGGTGCTCTTAAATTCTTATTTAACAATTTAGAAAAATGGTATACCTACTGAATTAAGTAATGAGTTTCTTGTGGCTATTAAAGAAGAAATATCGAAAAGAAGAGACAAAACTATTGTATCCCTTATAAAATTATTGCATAGTTATTCGAGATTCTCTTCAAAAAGATTCAAAAGACGCGTTTGTCATTTAATATCCACGACAGATATGTATATAACGCCAAAATAACAGTAACCATGATTCTCCTGAAAATACTGGAAAATTTACGGGTCCTCAAAATGAAGAATTACCATTAAGAAAACAATTAAAAATAGCAATCGCAGAGAACCTCCAAGAAATTAGTATCAACCAAGAACACGATAAATTCTGGACTTTAATAAAGGAATTTCATATTTTTGAGTCCACTGGAAGGACACCTAATTTATCATAACTTTTGGACATGCTACATAGGATTAAGTCAACATCCATTCAAAACGAAAGAAAGTTTTCTACAGCTACAGATTTTATCACAAAAAAAGAAACAGATGAAAAACCATTTTAAAATAAAAAAGTAATATATCACTTTGCACAAATTTTGTATTAATTAAATAAATATATCAATTATATTTAATACCTGTTTTTTTTCATTTATACCAGGTTTGTGCAAATTAAACAGGAATGAACAATTAGTCAAATGTTTCTTGTGTTCTTGATAAATATTATCAACATTATTCCAAAAATATAAATTGTGTAATATTGTTTTCAATTTCTCGAGAATTCTCGAGAGGTATGATCTGATTTCTGATTTCTCGAGAAACAAAAAATATCGAGAAATCAGGAACACTAGTGACGGCCGTGCAAAGTGAAAAAATGGTTTGTTATTTAGAAAGAAACAAACGCTGCTGGCGAAATGTTTATTTTGGCACAGCTTATTGAACGATAGAAGAGAGCGTTGAAAAGGTAAAGAGAGAGAGAGAGAGATAGGAGGAAGGGAAGACTACAACAGGCAGGTCAACGGAAATTCCCGAGATCGCAGTTTGCAAATGTCCTGTCGAAATAACCTCTGGCACGCGGCCCCGCAGGGAATTTGCTCCGGGTACTCACTCTGGCAGATCGAGTGAACTCGACCTATAGAAAAAATTGCATGCACCTAGTTCGGCCGAGTTGAGTGGATTAAGAAACGGTATCCGCGAATTGCGTTAGTTTACAATGTACTGGAAACTCGCCGAGTATTTTTCTTATTACTAAAAAATGCAATCAAGCAACGTTTCTGAAAGAGAACTATTACTGGAAATGGAGTTATTCTTTAACTAGATGCTGATATGTTTTCTCGCATTGGAAGCGCCATTTAGCCTGTCCGAATCGCTCGTACCACTTGTCCGACCTTTCCTTTTGTAATACTACTTGCCAGCGGAGTTTACCATCCTTTATCCGTGCTGTGCAACATTATCAATCGAGTAACCATCAATTAGTGACGTCAACAAGAGTTACAGTGTCAAATCTCTCACCCTACCACTCGAGAGCACGCGGTAATTTAAATCCGATTAATGTAATGAATTTAATTGAATAAAAGCGCTTTATCGCCGTAGAGAATGCGAGGGTTTCGCGTTGCACTCGTGATAATACCGTGCATATGTGTTCCGTGCATTCGAGTCAGCATGAATACTACAAATCCAGACCGTTGTTCTGGCTGCACTTCCCGGGCAGTGATTCGCTGGAGAACTGACATCCTGAAACACATGTTTCAATATTCTTCTGCACACATCCTGGCCACGCAAAAAAAATCGTTTAAATACCTCTGATGTTTAAAGTCAATCTTCTATACGCGCTCCAGATCGGAATCTTCAATTCACCTTACCTTCCTAGAATATGATTTAAGAATGACGGGGAATTTAAAATTGCCTCCCGTTGCCAGTGCCATACTGCTCGCAATATTACAAAGAACTAGAGCAATTTTCAAACATTGATACTTCAATAGGAACCGACGCAATATTTTCCTCGAAACGGGCAGGTTTCCTCGGGAAGATTCAATTTTAACATTTGTCAGACAGCTTCTCTGGCTAACGACGTGCTCGACAATGTCGATAAAGTCAACGCGATTTCGTGAGCAAACGTGTAAGCTGTCAGTTCCTCCTTTTTTTTCCTTCTTCTCCTTCGTATTATTATTAGAAGACGGCACGAAGGAAAGAACGGACGGGTGTTCTCGAAGCGATGCATTCTCGAGAGGCAATCGAAAACCTTTCACAACGCGCAAACAAGCGTCGGAGGGCTGTTTCGAGGTAACTCGATCGAGACCTTCCTACGTGAACAGTGTGATCCAGTTTCCAGCTTGGTTTCGTACGCCGTCAAATACCGACAAGTTCGCCAACGAGGGTCGATCTTCCGCGGAAATTTATTTGCACCCCTTTGACCCGGGTACCGGCGTATAGTTAGCCCGTAATAAATTATGCTTCAATAACATCCTGGAACGCTCGAGATTAGGTATTGGGTTTCGCTAATAGCGCGGTATTAACTAAAGTTCAAACAGTTTCCAGTAACGATTACTGGCGAACGCTTTATCGGCGCACGTCGCCAAAGGGGAGATGTATCGTAAACTCTAACTGGGTCTACACGCGGCGACAACAAAGTAGCGAAATTGAATCGAGGCAAAAAGACTGATACGTGGACAGAATTCCGCGGAACCACCTGCCCCGCAGATTCTCGCACTGGAACGAAGATTGACATGGAAATTAAGAGACAGATATGTTTTCACCCCGCGTCTGCTACTTGTCGTTAGTATTTATTTCCGGGTAATTATCATTTTTATTGCGTTCCTCTTAGTCTCGTTATCTCCCCGCCGCAATGCACGCGTTTGCCAGAAAATTGCCAGCGGTGTTAACAGAATTATATTCCTAGCTCTGAATTTAACGTGGCCGCTGTTTTCATTGCTGTATAAGCAAATTTGACAGATACTGTACCAGCCGACTGTTTTCGGCTGACAGAAACATAGAAGGTGTAAAAGCAAGTGGTATCCAATTAGCGGTCGGGTCCGCTGGCCAGCCCTAATTCACCGAATCCCATTCTATCTTCTCCCGCTCGTCCATTCTCCCGCCCCCCTCGTACGCGGCTCGATCGCGCGCACATGCAAATGCACACGTATATCGAGCTCCATACGCGCGCACGGCTCTGCCGGGCATCCGGGGTTGTCGAAAATCGTACGTCACTCTGCTTTTTTTTTGTTGTTGTTCGTCTACGGTTCACGATTTAACAGGAAGCGCCTCCCTGCGTGCGCGTTCTCATGAACACGTACGTGGGAAAAGCAACGGGGCCAGCTGCAATCTGTTCGGGATGATAGTGTTAGGGGAAGGTGGGGTAAAACGGAACGCTTAACTTTGGAGGGTGATAACTTAAAATCGGGAGGAGAAAAGGACACGAGACTTCAACAGGAGTCTTCAGTGGACCTTGGACTATAAGAAAATCAAAGTCATTGTTAAGAAAAATCTTTGGGAACGACGGAAAATGAAATTTACCGGAGGTATTGAAATCTTCCCCTCGCTCAAAGACGGAACACCCACTCGAAGACCGTGTAAACGTACAAAATCTTTATTTTTATGATTTAAAATGTATTCATTTATGTTAAAATCTATAAATATATGTTTTAGGTATAACTATTGCAAATAAAATGTAACAAAAATATATATTATACGTATAAGAGAAAATATTTTATTAGATAACATGAAAATTACGGAAAATAATCAAATATAAATATAATATCGTAAAAGAAGGATAGATTAATACGGTTTGTATATTATTTTATGAACAAAAATCACATAGAAATGTATCATCTTCCTTTTCAGCACTGGTGCAGGCCTCATGGGCCCACCCTTTACACGCAGTCATTTAGTAAACATTTAATATTTACACTTCAGCGCGAGGTAAACAACTTTTTATATACGTGAAAATGTAGCGTAAGGACTATAGAATCCAACGATGTACTTGCCGCTATTAATTTTCCAAATCCAAGTACCGAAGAGTGGTCGAAAGTCCAACGCAATATTGAAACGTCGATACCGGAAAATTTTCCAATTCTCTTAATGGAAAAATAACGCGTGCAGGGGTCTATGGTCTATCACAAAATGCTACGAGGACCCTTTGGTTCCATGTGACGCGATACCAACTCATTCGCAGCTCTTATCTAACAGAAATATTGGTGTTCCGTTTTACCCACCCGTTCCGTTTTACCCCACTTTCCCCTACTTAAAGCTATTCAAAGGAAGCTGGTGACAGCAAGGCACCGCGAAGCCCGGATTCCGAAGGCTGCGACAAATCTCATTGGCGAAAGTTCGTTTCGTTACATCCGCCGCGTCCATTTTGGCGAACGTTCGGGATCAATACCTCCGACAACCCTTCTATTTTTCAGCACCCTTCCACCGCCCTTCTGATCCCCAGTACACGATCCCTCAGAATTTCGTGAAGTGGGTCGCATCTCGAACATGACTATACCGTCGAGCAGGGAATCGTCGGTACGGTTTCTCCCAGCAATAACACCCAGCCCCTCCGTTTTTTTTTTGCCGTGAAATTTATTTTTCTCGAGGGGTGCTCGTGAACGAGGACTACGTGACAGCGAAAGCTGCAAGTCACACACGCCACTTGGCCCTGCTCGGGAAGCCTGAAGAAACAGCCGCGGCTGTAGCTCCTCCGTGTTTCGGGCGAATGGCCCGCGAAATGAGGGGCTGGATGTTCGAACCTTTATTGCTCTGGTGCGTCGAAAGCGCGAAATGTCGGAAATTCGAGGGGATGCGTTGCGTCTCTTCATAAAAACAGACACATTTCATGTCCGACGTAATTACTTAGTAATTTAACTGTGACACACGACCGAGGGAGATCTAACTACTGAAGGGGGCGAATTTTATTCAACATCGCAAGGAGATGAGACGCGAATCACGCATACTTCCCTCCCTCGAAATGATTCCCGCCCCTATCTCGATAAGCCCCTCTCGGAATATGGTTAGCTGCTTTTTTTTTCAATTTTATAAACGGCTTCGCCTTATCCATGAATTTTTACGACCGTTCGAAGATCGTAAAAATTGCTCGTGACCTGGCGTCGTCCCCGTACGTGGGACATAAGTAATTCATGATCGATATATATCGTGGCCAGTATTTCGAGGAGGACTGGCAAAGGGGCGGCGCGGGAAAGAGCGTGATACTTTGCCGGAAATTACGCTCTCCCTGTGGAGACAGCGTATCCGGATCCGGCTGTATATGAACCCTCTCGATGTAAGAAGACACCGCAAACACACGCAGTTTCGTAAACTCTTCGGGCACGAGGCGATTTATAGGCGTTACATTTAGTACCGTCCACAAGTCATCGTTCCCCGTGGCCAGTGCGAAAACACATCAATTCTTTGGAAATTGTAAATTTTCCCTTCCGTATGATCATTTGGGTCACCTTCGTAAATATACCAGAGCTTTCGGGCTCGAAGTTCTGACCTTATTCTTTGAGCAACCCCTCCCAATGGACGCGACAAACCCTTACGATCCCTTGTAAGATCGTCTAATTGTAAATGTTCGCGGCGATCGTTTAGTAACAATGAAATGCGACGCGATTACTTGTTTAATAACACAAGATTCACTCTGCTTGCAGCTCGTGGGCGGTGAATTTGACATGGAACTGAATTTCGTGATTCAGGACGCCCAGAACATCAGGCACATGCTGGAGCTGCTCGATCATTGCCCACCCAATCTCCAGGTAAGCAATGGGCGTAACGTTCAGCGCGATCAAACTAATTATCCAACCGGGTCGGCTGTGTTATACACCTACCGCAAATTCGATTTCCCGCAAGGAGCCGGCGATCGATACGATCGATGCGTCACGCGGGTGCCCCGTAATTAGTTCCTCGAGGAGCCCCAGGTTTTTGTCTCAAAACCTCGCCAACAGTGATCACCGGATTTTCGAGGCGGAGGCGTTCCTGTCCTCGAGCTCGCGAGAGGGAAAAGGGTCGCGCACAAAGCTTCTAGCACGGAGGCCGCGCGAAAAGGGATCGAGATCTATTACGCTGAAAATTTCGCTCGGCAGGAGAAAAAAAGATACGCGGAGGAAAACTTTTTTCCTCCAGATCCCTCTCGCTGTGCATGCTCCGGGGATTTATCAGCGTTGTCAACAACGTGACCCGAGTCGGACGGGGGTGAATCAATTCGAGGTTTTTCCCCCGAAATGTCGAGAACGAACGGGAGGACGTGGTGAAATATATTTTTCTCGTTAAAGCGGAACGATGTCGAGTAATTCGCTGCCATCGGAGCCGTGATTTCCAGGGGAGGAGCACATTTCCCTTATTGAACTCGAAGAAATGACTCGATTCGGGTTTATAAGTCCAGTGCCTTCGAGTTTGCCAAAGCAACTTGAACGCCTGTTTCGAAAATCGCCGTGGAATCCCTCGATATTTTTGACAATTTCTCTCCTGTCTTTCGGAAGCGTTCGCTGAAACATGAATAATAACGCACGACAACACGTGGCGCGAGAGATATCGTTTCAATTTTAAACGAAGCACGAAAACGATGCACGCTTTTACCTAGCACGGACATATTGGTGCGCGTCGATGAGAGTGGCGTGAAAAAGCGGCGCTATTATGCGCTTCTGAAGCTGCTGCCTTCTGGCCTCGTTAAAGGTAACCATCGGAATGGCGAGGCAGAGACATAAGGACAGAAAAGTTTCGTAAATAATAGCGGGTCCTTAGTTGCCGCGTCAACCAGAGGAAAAGCCATTTACTCTTACCTCCGGCCTGCGGAACTTGCGCTAGCTGTGCGAGTGCCTCGCGAGGAAACTTTCGGTGTAAAAGTAAATAGAAATTTAAACTGTGTACACGGCAGAAGTTATAAGAACCCCGGCCCCCTCTCCTATCATTTGATCGCGTGTTCGTGTGGAGAAAACGTTGCCAGACTGTTACAAAGTTCTCAGTGGAAACTAATTTGTCAATGATTTGCAGACTTGTTGCTTTAAGGGGGTACAGGACCGTTGGACACTTAAAATCGATGTCTTCTTTTTTGTCGGATTGCTTTGGTATCAAGTAATCATTATACCCGTACTTTTCACAGTTCATTGTGGACGCGTTTCCGAGTAATTGCCAAAAAAATAATTGTCGGAATGTTCAAATTTGTTGACATTATTAAGCGCTGAAGATGATCCTGTGTAGTGCGCAGCTGTAGTCGGTGTACGTATTGTATCAGGTGAACCAATCATCTGATAGCAAAATGCTTTGCGGTGAGTAATTTCTACACCAAAATCTACAGCGTGGAACTTGACTGGCGAATTTAAACAAAAATTGTGAAAGTTACACAGGAATCAATTTTTTCCCACATTTTTACGGAAGGAAATCGTCTTTAATCGTTTATAAAAAATTGAACAAACATCAAATGTTGATGCGGAAATTACATTGTTATAGGGAAAGGAATTATACACCTCCAGTTAAAATTTCAAGTGAAAATATTCATTCGTTCAAAAGTTACGATGTACACGGTGATGTGCGGTTTTTAAAAATGCGGTTCCGAGATAAACGGCTTCCAAGTTAAATCCCCTACGCCAATACCGCTCTGTGAGGCCGTTACTCGGCGGTGCACCCAGTTACGTTCAGCCCTATAATTTCCGTAATTATTCGAATTTCCTCATGAAACTTTGTTTTAATGTTCACAAAGAATGACACTTTTATAATTAATGGTAATAAAAAAATCGATTTTTCGAGATTTCAGTAGTCCTGTACCCCATTAACTCGGCGGGACGCGCTACTAGGTAAAATTTACCACAGAGGCGCTAGTTGCGAAAATATGAAGACTGTTTGAGTTTTTGTTACAATTTTTTAAAGAACTTTAATAAAGATTTTAAGATATTTCATCAATTTTGTTTGATTCTTAAAACACTGTACTTTAACATAAAAATTACAAAGTTAAAAAAAAATATATTCTGAAACCGTGGTTTTTTTAATTTTGGGTATTTTTGACCCAGTAGCGACAACTTGTGTTGCAGTACGGGGTGCGCCTCCCGCCGGGTTAAGAGCATCTGTTGCAATGATAAGATGGCAGGTATATAACAGGGCAGCGAATAGT
The DNA here is from genome assembly GCF_050908995.1 of Andrena cerasifolii. Lineage (NCBI taxonomy): Eukaryota > Metazoa > Arthropoda > Insecta > Hymenoptera > Andrenidae > Andrena > Andrena cerasifolii. Next base: position 9,057,403 of record NC_135120.1, on the reverse strand, counting down.
TCCTTAATTAACAATATAATACAGTTGCACGAAGCAGCAGCGTCAATTTCCAATGTGATCTCGGTAGTATTGATTGTGGATTGATATAATCTGCTAGAGATCGGTCTCCGTCGACCTCAGGATCCCGTTCAAGCACACCCCTGAAATGTTAATACTGTTAAGGGAGTTTCCACGTTGCTACCTCTAACTGTACATGGCGGCTGCCTGGATATGGGTGTCCCCTATGTACCTACGCCAAATGTCCGCGGAAATACGTACACAGGCATGTACACGCAGCAGAGTATCCGTGTCATTGAAATCTAAGCCAGCCGTGACGCAATGTATCTGCAACGTGTTGTCTCGACGGATATTTCGCGTATTTTTCCACTGTGCAAGTTCGGCAAATAGGGAAACAAGTGTTTCCAGGGCTCAAGGCGTTGTCACTTCGAGAGCATAAATTCTCAGTTGCTGCTATGTCGAGTGTACTCGCGGTGTCAAGAAAAAGCAATAGAATTGCAATCACCCCCGATCGAATCTCCCTCTGGTTAAGTCTTCGTGGCATTTACGGTTACCTTCGTCTCGGAAGTAGAGATTTAACGTTCTCCAGAGATACTCGGAGATTGAGAAATACACAATTAAATTGCGAGTAGGTACATTGCTTCGTTATTTACCGATAGATTCCTTAGGCCGCGGGAAGGTCTTCGAAGGAGCAGTTAAAATGGATGAGCCATCGCCTTGGCAGTGAAAGGGGTCAGGAAAAAGTTGCTGGCTGTGATCGTACAGCAGAGGAGTTAACAGCTAAGGTGAATGTCCCAATTTCTGCTCATTTAAGAGGTAACTCGCCATAAAGAAGGTGTAAAAAATTTATTTGCGATCAAAATTTGCAGAGTAATTGATTAATTCTTTAATAATAAATCAACCAGTTCAAAAACTATTTAAGAAATATATTTCAAGGTGTTTAACTATTAGTAATTTGTAATTAAATATATAACAAGTGCAACACTCGCGTAAATGTTTAAATAATTTAGAATTATTTTGTTGCAACTATAGTACAAACGTAACGTATATAATTATAAGAAAAATACGGAATGAGCAGAAATGGGAACATGAGCAAAAATTGGGACATTCGCCTTACCATGAAGCATCAAAAATCGTATTGAATCGTTTCATCAAAGGGACCCAATTTTGCCACCGAACCGATACTTAAATCGAGTCCCAGCCCGGTTGTATGCCGACGTACAACACGGATCGCAGTTAACACCATTTAGGCGTTATTCCCTGAGATACATGCAGTCACCGCTGTCCTATCGATGAAATGTAAATTTGGATAACTGCTTGCAAACGTCATTCGGCCCGGGGCAACCTGCAACCGCTGTGTATCTGTCTCATGCATATGCCTCATGCATAGGCGAAAGGCAGCAAGCTGAGAACTCCCCTGTCCGTTCCCCGTGCGCTCGTTTTTAAGACAGAACCGCGCGGCGCGTTTAATATTCGTCAGCGGGGATGCAAATTGCCAATTAATTCTGGCAAATTGTGACAAATGCAGGGCAGCCTGCGCCGAGCCACGTCGAAGCTGGGATGGTTTGAACAAACATTTACGCGTACGCGCATGCCGAAAATAGAAATCTATCCTGTTACAAACGGCCGAGGAAATTTACATGCCGGACAGCTTGACGCGAATAAACCGTGAAATTCGAAACAGACAGCTCGGTATTCGAGTCCATGTGCACGGTGTATTTATCGGAACAATTTGACGTCGATAGCCGAGCCCGGGCAGATTTAACAAGTTCGCGATGTCTGGCGAAGTCCATGAATTACTCGCGACTCCGGCTCGCGAACTATCGGCATGATTTAAGCGTTATAACTTGGATATCGCCGGATTACCCAGCAGCGGCTTTCATAAATTTCCTCCGTGAGTTATGGACGCGTTCGCCAGAACGGTCTCTCCCAGGAAACATGCACAGACTACATGCCGCTAGAACGCGTCATTCTTCCTCGAAAAAGAGAGGGGACGAGAGGGAGAGAGAAAAAAAAGGAAGGATTCGCATTCCATCGGACAGCCATTTATCAGAATTTGGAACTAGACTAACAAAACACAGACGCGACCAGTAACGCGTTACATAAATCTACAATGTTGCGCCATCGTGGAGATTGGACGGCTTCCAAATACTACCCCTGACAAATGGAAATATAAATACCAAGGTGTGCATGAAGCTGCGCGATCAAATTTCTTGATGAACAATCACGCCTGCGTGTACCTGAACGAAACAGCTTTGCCTGATCAATGTGGGGTATCTGGACTGTTTTTCCCCTGTTTCTAGCCAGTTTATCGGGTTCTTAAGTAGCCCTAATTGCTCTTGCACATTGCTACTGCAAGAAAATGTTAGGCACGTGCTGCTAGCCACTTCTGCCGCTGGCCTGCGCATGCAAATGAAGTCCCAGCCCCGAAATGAAACGTCGAAGGTAAAATCGATTATCGCGGGGAAGCGCTGTAATGCTATTAAGCAACAAAGGCCGCAGACCTTAGCTTTTGCCCGACGCATTAATTCTACTCGGTGAATTACGCTCTGTCGGGTGCAATGTGCATTTCATTTGCTCCGACGGCTAATTAATAGCGCGAGTTAGGTTACACTCAGGAACTTCGATTGAATGCATCGAATTCGACGAAGGCACGCCGGCGAAATTGGATGAATTCAGGGTAGACTCGTGTTTTAATCAGTGAGGAATTATTCTCGATAGAAGCAGGATTTAAACGCCGAAATCACGTTCAGATGTACAGAGAAAAATACGGTTAAAAAGCTTACGGGAATCCAGGCGCTGGACACAATACTACAAACATCACACGTATGGTTATTTCTCGAATGAAAAGGTAGTTAATTAATCGATATGACATTTTATTGTCTCGACATGGGAACGCAAACCCACTGTTCGTTTTGGGATATTCCGCTTAGCAGTTATCGTTTGTTAGAGTTAAAGAAAAGTACGATAACAAATTTTGATTGCCTGCGGCGATTTGTGTGTGTGTGTGTGTTTTTTTTTGTTAGAATCAAACTGTCCGCCGCAATGGTGCCTTTACGAGGAAAGTAAACATTTGCGGTTAGTAGTGGAAAATGAATCGCCGAACAAACAAAACATTTTGTTAAATACCTTAAATTCCTGCCTTTTTTAATGTTGACATTTCACGTGAGCAAAATATTTGTATACGCGGACAGATTTTGCACGGTTGAAGGGAGAAATTATTACTGGCGCGGTGCTACGCCAGATGTTTGTAACAAATAACGGAATTTATTCACTGAGTAAATTCATGCCGGATCCGTGAATTTTAAGAATATTTTTCTTTTGTTCCTGACTCTATGCGTACTGCAATAACGACTTATTCGCAGGTTTCGGAATACTATTTATTATTAACGCCTGGCTAATACCAAGCGCAGCAAGTTTCGAAACGGGTCAGAAGTTTTCGTTAAATTTTTGCGAAGTTACTGACGCTTGCATTTATTAATGTTCACCAGCCATCCGTTATTCCGCGAAAGTTTCGTTGAAAACCCTATCGTAAATCATGCTGCACGAACTCGTGTATCTTTCTCAGTCACGTGAGCAGATTTTCCCACGCATTTTGGATAAATTTCGCGTGTGTTGCAGTTGATGATGATTAAGGGCCGCGGTATCCAAATATTCGTTAAACACGAACAGCAGCAAACAGCAGAAATATTCAATTCCCTCAGATTTATGAATCGTTATTGAAATTTTTGATAGATAAAAGATCAGAGTAAAAGAGCCTAAAGGATCTTAATCCAAAGAATAAACTCACAATCAATTCGTACGTTATAAAGACGTTTAAGAAAAATAATAATAATAATAATAATATCGATATCCTCGATAGACAAAAGAATTAAGATGGAATCTAAATCGCCATTTATTTTTCGACGAGCTTTTTAAATGTAGGGGAATGCTGCAACGTTATGGGGCGTGTTCAAAGGAAGAACGGCAGACAGTTCTGATTTGGGAGTAAATATTCATCTGCATGGAAACCCGCAGTGGGTTCCACAGCGACCGAAGAAAAGTAATTAAGGTCGTTCTTACCTACCCGTCGCGCTATCTGTTCAAACACTACCAACGGCGCGACCTCGTTATTGTATAGAGATAATGTTAATATTCTGCAGCGTCTCAAAACTACATTTTTAATTACCTTGGGTCCTGGCTGCGACACAAATTGGGGAATGAGTGTTAGAGGGACGTCGTTAAAAAAGATTCTTACAAAAACTGATTTCCTCAATTTCCTTGCCACCATAGGACTACAAGGGCGCAGATAATTTTATTTTGAAGGAAAATTAACCGCTTTATCAGCTAATTTACCTTTGAGAAGAGAAAGTTACAACGTTACGCTATCGAGGCCAGGAAGGGCCGTCAGCCTATTGTCATGTTTATGTAGAGGACACGCGTCTGTTTTTCGTCGGTGCAAGCGTAGGGCTGTTGCTCAGTCATATATTTTCGACTGCTCGAGCCATCTCTTAAGCCGGAACTAAGGTTCCCAGGGATTAAGGGTTCCACTGGGGTGGCCTGCATCGACTTGTTTAGACTGTCGCCAAAGCATCGTAAAGCTATAAATTAAGTACCGATGTTTCGAGATTTGGAAAGTTCCCGTTCTCACGCCTCACAACCACCCTCGAGATTCACACGCCTTCGCCAATAGACAGTTTTCGTTTACCACCTCTCTGTTACAACTCCACCAATAGTTTAGTTTTGTTACAGCGCCGTCGAGGCAGAAGCAAATTAGAAACACAAGAAGAACCATCGAGCTCTGCTTGCGAGCAGAAGACTTTTCATAAGACTTGTACGTCGCGAAGATATGAGAACATCTCCGATAATATTTTTGTTGTTGAGTTTCTTATTTCAAATATAGACTAAGTATTGTGCTTTAAATTGTGTGCAGTGTTTTTCTCAATCACCCTCATTACGCGCTTCTGATTTTGGAACATCAGTTTTCAAATTCTTGGGCTCTTGCACGATATCACAGTGCAGGAGAAGTGGTCAGAGAATCGTGAAGATTTACAACCTTCGACCAAAGCGACGCTCTGCCATAACATTTACCGCGAAATCGAGTTAACTGCCTTACGCTTTTATTAGCAGCAATGCTCGTTACAGGAATGTTTCAAAGGTATTTCAAACGATTGCTTTGTCTAATTTTGAAACTCGAAAGTGGCGATATGGAGCTTTGGAATACTCATCATATATAGTACAATTTCAGATATTCATCGCCACTAAAGTCAATTCGGTTTTATTTCAATTCTAACGAATCAGATCTGGGACGAAAGTAATCTATTCATCGTTCGCTATTTCTGCAGCTTAGTATTAACTATAAGTGTTTGATTTCTCTTTCTATTTATACAAAGTGTAATGGAAACACCAGCCATAACTTTCATGGATGAATTCACGAATCTAGATCCATAATAATTTGTCGAAGGAACAACGTGTGTTAAACCTCTCCCTTGTTAATCGAGAAAAGTGAAAACGAAGAAAATCCATACCAGGCTCTCTCTGCGAATCTCCGCCAATTCCCATTAGTATATTCATTCGTGAAAGCCATGATCATTACTTTTTTTACAGTCTGTGCAGGTTCACGTCGCCCCGCCACTAACAATCTCGCGGCAACGCGCTGTAACGGGAGTTACTATGAAGAGCTCTATTCAAATAACGCGGGTCCTCGAGCCTCCGGTTGCCTGAACATTCCTGGGACGTAATCTAGTCGACGACGCGATTGTGTGGCAAGAGAGCGCGCCTCTGCCACAGAAATCGTTCGTGGGACAACGCCCTAGCGCGTCGCGACGCCCCATTCCCGCTAGAATATTCGCCTCGAGCCAAAAGGGCGAAAAAATATGCCCTGGGTGTCCTGTAACGCCGTGAAATATCCGTATCAACATTTCAGCTGCAACGGCGCGTCGTGTTTCCATCGTTACTACGTTCCCCGCATCGTGGTGTCCGCAGAACAATTTCAACGTTTCAATCTAGCGTTCGTCGGATGCTTCCTCGACTTAATTTGCATAGGTACACGGGTGAATCATATGCGCGGGATCATTGGAATGCGATGATGACGGTGGGCGAAGCGAAAACGAGAGAAGTAGTGGCGCGAAGTCGTACAGAGCCAGACAGAGTTCTGTCTGACCTATGGCGGAGCTTATTCACTTGGAAGTTGTTCCGCAGGCTTTTGACAGAGTTTTCTTTCGATATACGAATTCGATTACTTACTCTAGATCTTTATGAAGTCCTTAGTACCTAATTATGTTGAATTATGCTGAGTTAGTAAATATTATTTGCTAAATAACAGAGTGAGATCGTTAATAGTAGCGAGCACAGCTGAGAAGAGATCGAGTCGCGCGCCTCAGCAGAAATATGGAAGCCATATAGACCAGCCAAATCATGACAGATGACCTCCCACACCTCCGTATCAAAAGGGGAGCGACCGTCTCCTATTAGATACTCCCAATGTGTTATACAAAAGTGAGACAAATTGAGCTTAATGAGGAACGATTTGTTAGGGGATACGGAAGGAGGGAAATATTCCCGGAGCGTGGTATCAAAGGAGAGCCACCGATAGTAGTCCACCCGACGATATAGCGAGTTGGTTTTGCGGTGAAAAACGACAGCCAGGGCTGCAGCGCCGCATAAACAACAGGAGTAGAGGAGCAGAGCAGTGTTTCGAGGGTGGGTCCGCCGGCCGTGCTTCCGATTCCGAAGAGCCATGCGTTTCTCGGGCGAATAAAACGGAGAAGCGCGGAGAAACCGAGGGTAAAAAAGAAAAGTCATAAAGTGTAGAAGCTGGCGATAAAGATAGTGTTTTATGTTCCATTATTGTACGTTAAATTTCAGTTAGACATTTAACCGACTATTTACGGATCGCTTTATCGAATGAAATATAAAGATGCTTCCTTTGCTGCCACTGCAAACACAATAACTGACATTCATTGAAACCGAGTCTTTGTTAAAATCAACATTTCAGTTAAAATTCAATAGAAATCTCCTACCTTCTCCCATGTTTCAATACACAGAACTCGTGCCAACAGTTTTAACGAAAATCCTTGCTAAAACACCTCTGCCAAAACTCACCCCCGCCCTTCCACTCCCTGCGGAACAAATGAGCCGCGCTGACAATGAGTTACGTCGGAATCGAATAATTACGCGCAACGGGGACAATCATCGAGGATTTGGAAGAGCCCGGCGCGTGCACGCCCGAGTCTACGTCGATATGCTGATGAAGATTTAGTTCCACGTTCACGCTCCTCTGCTCTCTGCCTGCGGGAGCCGTCTACGTGAACGATCCTGTGAAGGAGGCGAGGCTGTGCGCCCGGCGTATCCTAACTATCTTACCCTCTGTCCTCGTCCCGCGTGCCTTCGACCTTCTATGCACTTTGATCCACGCTTTCTCTCTTCCCTGCTCTTCGTTCGCCCGTCCCTTCGCCTGATATCCACCTGCAGGTATCCCCGACATGCTGCCGTTCCGGCATACTTCGCGACTCGCGTGAATCCATCGCGCTGGAAAATTATTCCCGAGCTTCGCCCTCGAGTCCCGTGGATCCCCCCGGCGCCGATCTGAGAGCCAGCAACCCACGAAATCGCTTGGGCGATAACGCGGGGGCCGTCTGACGTCACGCTCCCGATAACTCAGAAATTTCCGTCGGCCTCTGAAACCGAGGCACCGGGCCGGAACAACGTTGAACAGAGAGCTTTGCCGCGTTTAATGGGGGGTTAGAATTATCGGGGCATCCGCCTTCCTTTCTCCCTGCCGCCCTCCCCCCCGCCGCCGTCCTAAATGTGACGAGTGCAAAAACGTGCGGCCGCTTGCCATTCTGCAGGGAAAGATCGATACATCGGGGGCGGTTCGGTCTCGAGGATGAGACAAGGCTGCATCGAACGACGCTGTGGTCTCTTTGCAGTATAGTAATACTCTCTTAGTCTCGTTGACGCCTAGGAACCGGTAATTGTCCCCCGTCGCCGCGATAATGGGTGGAAAGGGTGGAGCCGGGAGCGGTGAAACTTTTACGAGGACATTCCGCGTTGCACCCTTGCGGAAAAATTGATGAAATTATTCACCCTGAGAGGATAAATACTCGTAAACTAAGCGAGGCTAGAGTTGACGGTTGGAGGAGCTTCGAGTTCAATCTGTTGATTTAGGAGAACCAGCATCGAGGGATAGTCCAGTGAATTGTTATCAAAATTATTAGTTGATTAAAGATTTACTCGATGACGCAAGTTAAATACACACCGCCTTAATCAACAAGGGTTGGAACACAGTACGAATTAATTCCCAATTCAACTGCGCGGTGGTTATCAAATTACTGCGACTAATAACGTAGCAGATGATTATTAACTTTACTGATAATTATGCATTAGCGCGGATTCGCGGCAATATGCCAGATATTGTAATTTGCACGAACGCAACTTTAGCAAAGCTATTGTAGTGCTGGACGGGGTAGCTCGCGGTTTTCATTTCGCGCAGTCCGTAAACAAATGTCTGTGAATTTCGAAAATTTGCAGAGGTAACTTCAGATTTCAAGTGGACTAATTAATATCTACATCGGTGCACTGGGAAGGTACATGTAATCTGTAACGATGAACTTTTAAATAGACAAAATTCATCGTAACGGAAATTATCTCCACGGTAGGACGGTGTCTGTAAAATGTTTGAATCTAGGTCCGATACTGTTTAATCCTTTTATCAATGACAACTCTGAGGTAATTTTGCACAGCAAATTTCTACTGTTTGCTGATGACTTAATATATCACTCTATTCGGTCCCCTATGGATGCACAGCTTCTCCAGGAAGATCTATCTAATGTTGCCTTGTGGTGCCACACGAATCGTATGCAGCTGAACCTCTCTAAATGCCATGTGATGCAATTCCACCGCAGTTTATATATTAATATTCAGTTTGATTACAGCATTAATGGGAGGTTTCTGGATTCTGTTGATTCTATTCGTGACCTAGGAGTTATCTTCTCTGCCTTAGCGGATTTTAGAAAACACTATACTCATATTAGAAGTACAGCCTCTAGAGCCCTCGGTTTCATGATGAGAGCTGCCGTTGACTTCAGGAACCCAAATACGCTTAATACTTTTTACACCACCCTTGTGCTTCCTCATTTGGAATATTATTCTAATCTTCTGAATCCTTACCATGTCTGTCACATCAAATCATTGGAGAGCATCCAACACAGATATTTGAGATATGCAGCCTACAAATTGCGTATTTCTAAGCTTATTTGAATTTAATACCGCCCAGAGTGCTGAGGAATACTCCACTATTTATGCTGCGTAAACATTCTACTACTTTTGGCATGAACAACTGTGTTGACAGACTGTGTAGGATCTCAAATTCTGTTGCGCATTTAGTAGATTTCTTCTGCCACTCATCATACTCTTTCAAGCACTCTGCGAGAAAGGCGGTTAATTATTCTCGTTAACTCCTATTTATTTCCATTGTATATTTTCTCTTATTCCTTTTGCTTGCGCTATATCTCGGCACTATTTCATTTTGGCTTTAGGTGTACTTCTTTGTGTTTCTACTTTTTTATAAATACTACTCCTCTACTGATCTTTTCTAATCTAACTATTCTTTTTCTTTTTCCTCTTTCTCTTCCTCGCTTTTTTTATATGTTTTCTATTGTAAAGTCTACTGTGCAATAAAGAATTATTATTATTATATATATAATAATATACACAGTAGACTTTACAATAGAAAACATATAAAAAAAAGCGAGGAAGAGAAAGAGGAAAAAGAAAAAGAATAGCTAGATTTGAATAGCACATATAACACTATATAAATAAATAACTAGCTGCGAGTTAAAAGGAATTTGTACGTGTACCATAATTTTTTGGAAACAGAAGCCTTCGACACCGAGCGATAGGTGACTCGACCAGTCGACGTTTAAAAATAGCCGAACACTGATTTTACAGTAAAAACGAACGACGCTTTTCATTTACTTGCCCCTCTGGAGGAATGCCTTGACCCGCCTCGATCATGGCCCTGCTTTATTGCCAATCAGAGGCCAGGAAGAGAAATGGTGCTCGTGAATTCGCGAACGAAATGAAGTGGAAATTCCGCCGAGGGCGGTCTCCGTTCCTTTCCCCTTTGAACGTTCGAGGAGAAACAGAAAACGGCACGGCCTGCATCCGACGTATAAGACTCGCTTTTGATTAAGAGTCGACGCGATAAACTTTCGAAGGCCTGCGAACTTGCGTGTACAATCGACCCCCCCTGCCTGTTTTCCGTCTGCTTTTCCACGGCGTCGCTCTCAAACGACGACCGGGTAGAGACTTTTCTCCGCGATACACCGTGAAGGGACGTCACGGTCCGCTGCGCGAAAGAATCGTTCCGCGCCGTGCCATTTCGCTTGATACCTTCTCTTCTTGCACGCGCATTTTCATAAATCACTTCTGCGCGACGAATCCACGCCTGCACGGATACTCCCCGCTGTCCGCTTTGTCTATAAAAAATGTTCCACAAGTACGAGCGAAAAACTAGGGGCAGCTGAGTCTAAATTAAAATGTTTTTGAACAGCAATTTTCCTTGAAAATATGTTGCAGAAAATAGGAAGACTTCTTCGTCAGTGGTTTCTTTATTAAAAGTTTCGATTGCATTAACTTCACCTCGAACCCGACGAGAAAATTGCACGCAGACAGCGCAGAGCCTTAATCGGTATAATTGTCTCGCAATTAAATTACATTCAACGGAGCAACGAGCGCAATTGTTTAATAACACTCGTGCGATACCTATTTCCCGTCTCTGTTCCGAGGGTTAGGTTTAATTAACGTTATATTATCTGCGCCAGGGTTAGGTAGATACCCCGAAGTTTCCGGGCTTCACGCGAACTTGTCGGTGCTTTTAATTTAATGCATTGTCTCTGGACGGGGCGCGGTCCAGAATAATAATTCATTACCAAATGACCTAAGAGAGGCTCTCCGTTATGTGAGACGCCTCCTCGGGGACGCTAGTAAGCCACGAGAAACTTTTCCACCCTATTTCTCTGGAGATTGCCTTTCCCGTTATTCCCTTGGTTTTTGTTTGCGACGTCCATTCGCTTTTACTAACGGTGCCGTTGACAGCGCGGGGAAAGAAATTCCGGTGAATGCTTGCGATTCTTTCAATTCTTTCGGCGTTTTAAAAGATTCATTTTGTTACAGGGTATGGTAAAAATGAAGCGTTGACTTCTACTCTCGCGTGTCAAACTTAAACCTCCGATCTCAACTTGCTCGAGTCTCAGGGCAGTCGGACTTCAAAGACATCCCTCACAATCCTGTCTGGAGCTTAAAACTCCCCGATGCCGGGAACTCAAAAATATGTCTCGAAGAAACGACAATCGGCTCGACGCGAGTCTGCCTTCGGGAAATCCCGTCTTTATTTGGCATTCACCCTCGCCCCCCCCCTCTCCCTCCCCGTTTATAAAGTTGCATTTCAATTTGAGAAAGGGCGGAGGGAGGCAGCGACAAGCCTGGCGCACGAAATATCCGTCAACGTGCCCCGAATCCTGAACGGCGTTCAATCTTATTTCGGTTTATCTCCATAAATCCCCGTTAAAATTGAACGCGCGAGATCTGGGCGGAAAGCCTCGCGCGACTGATCGCCGCGAGACGCCACGAAAATTTCCATCTTGCCGAAATTGACTCCAACGGCGGGGGAAATTGTCGAGCCTTGAGTGGAGGGAAACCACGACGAAATATTTCAACGCTGAACGCACCCACCAGCCTGGGACTCTCTGGCTTTTTTTTCCCTCGTGTTTATGGTTATGGTCTCTTCTTGATTATAATTTTAAATCAGCTCCACTCTTGAGAACTCGCCGCGAACGAGATTACTACGTTATCGCGGCTTAAAGCGACCACTATTTACCTAAATTGCGAATGAAGATTACTAGAGATTCAGCTAACATAATTGGTTTTGTGTTTAAGAAAGTCTTTTGTTGCCGCCTGTTAATTTGTAAGGAGCCCTTTTCTTTTTATTCTCCACTGTATCTATTAGAATGTAGCAATCGCGGAACGTCGTGAGTCCTTATTTAACCCTTCGTTGTCGCACCTCTTTTTTCGATCAACTTTCACATACCTGGGTGGCACACACCCAGAACAATTTTTCAACAACTGACATTCTTGTCTGAAGAATCTAATCGTTATGAAAAAAATCATGGGTCAATTTCAAGGTCTGTAGAATGTATTCTAATAGTTTTTTTATTGAAATTTCATCACAGTTTTTGTAAAAAAAATCTAGGTTACCATATGTCGAGAAAACACGAAGAAAATCTTCAAAAAATTGTAACTTTTACAAATTTCAATATTAGATGCTGCAAATCTACAGAGTTGTTGTTCAGCTATAATATTTTGAGAGAAAAAATAGTTTGTAAGTTGGCTTTGGAAGAAAGGTATTTATTTTGCATATAGAAGATACAGAGCTTCAAAATCAGCTTATGGGTGGCTCACACCCAGAATGTCAACGAAGGGTTAACCTGCAATTGTGAGGTATGTCTAGGAATATTTCCTTTACATTTCAAGACGTTAGGAGGGGCTGCTCGCATTCTGCATGCGATATCTTCTATTTCTCCCGATCCTTTTCATTAGCCAGCCAAGGAAAAGTTCCTTTGACTCTGTAAACTTACTTTGTTTGTTCACCGCGGAAAGATCGCAGTATGTTTATGCAATTTCCCTTTGCTGGTGGTACTTCCTTTCAGAAGGCCATCTATTTAATCTTCAACATTCACTCGTCTGGTTCTAGGACGTCATACTTAAGAAGGATTTTCTTCGCCTTGTTCCTTTACCCCAATTGTACCTCGTTTGAGAGATTCTACATATTTTTTATCAAACGCAAGACATTCAGTCGAAGCGAATAACCTCTTTTCGCTAGTTGGAGAATCAAAAGGTTGCGAATGAAATATCTATCATTCTACGTTGTCAACGGATCATAAAAATAGCACACACTCGACCTCCCTTTTCACGTCCTTGTCCATGTGAAGAATTGTCCGCTCAGTCGCCGGAATTTTCTTTTATACGCGGCAAAGTGGAAATTCTTTGCAGCGAGCTTGCACTCTATACATTTCTCTAAAAGTACTACTTTTCATAGCAGTCAGCTCAGGATATTATTTCGCCCATAAATGCATCGTGCATGATTAATCGAAGCTGTTTAATCCGTGGTATTCCACGGATTGTCCGATTCATTCGAACGAATGCACACGCTCGGGCTCGGTCGGTAGCCCTTTAAAATTGCGGTTTTATTTATTCTGCGGCGATTTAACGACCCATCAGGTGTAAATTATTCATTCATATATTCCACCGCGGGCTTCAATTAAATTTGCAGCTTGATGCTTACGAGATTCCTTTTATTATTTAAAATAGCGTAACCACTGAACTTGGAAATTAGTAGAATATAATTTCGTAGGCGAGTGCACTTACTGTTTACCGAATAATCAGGTGCACGGGCTTCCCCGGAGCTGTAGCACGAATGAAACGAGTTCTTGAAAACTTTACCATCGAAAACAATTCGAGCAGTTCCCTTCGATACTCGTAAAACGGAGTCTCAATCTCCGATACTGCGCGCGTGGGTAGTTTCGTTCGATCGCGTGGAACGGCCGGTGCACAAGATTGCCGCAATGCCATGAATCGAGACATAGATCACCCTACGTACGGTACTTTCCACGAGATAGCCCGGCCGAAGGTCAAGATACGTAAGAATAAATCCCCTTGATATATGGAGTCGATAAGGCCGTGATGAGGTGATGAAGTCGGGAGAGACCGACCCACAGCTGGTCAGTGCTGCGTGTGATAGCTTCTCGTTCGATTGCATTCTGATCGAGGCAATTCCATCGGTTCTATTACCCCGAAAAGTTACCAGAACACTCTGCTCACTCGCACGCGTGCTCTCCGCTGGAAATGCAATCATCACGATTCGGATACGGTGGGTGGAAACTGAAATAATTGCACTATAACTGTTTAACAATAACAACATATATTCAACGACTAACGAAGTGAATACAAATGTCTAAAGAGCACGAAGCGTTCGGTACGAAGTCCCGCAAGGTTGACGAACGCCCGAAAATTAACAGACGGGGAAAACAAATTTCCCACGCACCCCAATGTTACGGAAGAGGGCACGCTGTCTTTAGGATTTCACTGGAGCTCTGGCAATCGTCACTTTATTGCCCTAGCCTCCAAGCTCGACCACCCGCAGTAGGCACTCGAGCAAACGACAGTTTTAGGTCTAGGAAATAAATAAAACTTTCTCGCGGCCTACAGTCCGCTACAACGATCCTCAAATTTCCACCTCGTCTGTTCGAAATTGTAATAATGTTCAGTCTTAAACTTGATAATGTATACGTCCGATTGCCGGCACACGACCTGTCTTTCGTCCTCGTTCTGTCTCCATCTCTATGTCTCCCTTTGTCGATCTTTGTACCTCGAATCCTCGCTCCTTTGAGATCTGTTATGTTAGTATCTGTCCTATCTCTATCCCGCTCTCTCTCCCTCTCTCTCCTCTCGGTCTCATCTGTCTATTGTCTTGTCTCTAGTCAGTCGTTAATTCGCAACCGGCAATCTCGAATCACGGAATTATAGTTTAACGGATTTCTCACTCAAATCGATCTCACGAGGGAAGATCCCAAAGCCGAAAATTAAAAAAATTCTGAATCTTTTTGAATATGCAGGGGATTTCCTCCTGATTACAACGCGATTTTTGTTTGCTGCCCAAATTCACTCGAAGGGGGTGAAATTAACCCCTGAAAATTCGTAAATTTTCCGATTTTGTGTTATAACCTCGCGAACTGTAAAAGATAGAAAAAAAGTTCCAAGACAAAAGTTACTTCTTTTAATTGGATCTATAATTTGGTATACAAATTATTTTACAGTTCACGAGTTATAACACAAAATCGGAAAATAACCGGATTTTCAGGGGTCAATTACACCCCCTTGGAGTGAATTTGGGCAGCAAACAAAAATTGCAATATAATCTGGAGGAAATTCCCTACATATTCACAAAGTTTCAGAATTTTTTGAATTTCTGGGTGCGGGATGTTCCCTTGTCAGTTTATTTCGTCTAAATCTAGTACATTCTCAAACATCGTCCGGGGGAATCGTTTGTCTGATAGGGTCGTTGATGTATACTAACGAGAAACAAGCAAGATTCCAGATAAATATAGGTATAGAGGTAACTGTGATAACGTTAGTACGTTGAAATTACAGGAAAGGTGGAACATAATTAATATGAATGATGCACGAGGAAGTGCTAGTTTGACTTATGTTTACCTTCAGCGGACATTGGCACTCTCTAGAGGAAATATACGTCGAAATGCAGCCCCTGAATATAATCTTGGCAGCTCGCAACATCCTGGCCTGAATCGTGATATTATAACTGAGCCCTCCGAAATCTCAAGCGTCGCTGCTCAACTTTATTCATCCTGCGTACGCGCAAGTATTAATCCCCCAACGTTGCAATGCTGTGGGATCTACCAAGTCACATTTAACTTGCGCTTTCGCGGCCTCTATCGTCGAGTATATTTGTGCGCAGCTGTGCGGGAATATTGAACGCGAGGATCTTGTAATTTCTAATTTCCCTTTCGTATTCTAAACGCTCATCGCTGAGGATAGGGGACCGACGCGGATGATTCAGAATCCCCGAAGAGGACGCTACCCCCCGATAATCCCCGGAATCGCTGATCCTGCGTCGTCTCTGATAAATCCCAACATAAAAATAGGATCGGACCTTCTGATTGCGTAAAGGGATCACCGAATATTCCGCGTAAGGGATACCGTCCCAACGTGTTCAGCCTCGAAATTCATCGAATCGACTGTTCCCAAAGGAAACGCTTGGTCCTGTAATTGTACCAACGCAATCGCGAAACTTTTGCTACAAGTTCACTCGTTTTTAACTCAAGCGTTCAAGAAATTGAGAAACCTGTGGCACTTGAGCCGAAACAACGTGACCCATCGAGCATTCGAGGAGTTGCTCGAGGCTGGAAATGCTCACCTTCCCATTCAACTATCCGAAAGATTCGACATAGCGGAAGACAGATTGACAGCTTCTGGTTTGCCGTTTCAATGGTTCCGCGTTTTTCGTCGCTGCTGGAAGCTCGCTCGGTTCTCGCTGCTGTGTTTGCCGAACGCTTTCGCGCGGCTCGTCTATCTTCCGCGACACGTTCGCGAGCATTACGACCGCCAAACGCCTTCTTACCTAACGCGGAGCGAGAAACTCGTTGGTCAGCAGTTTTGACTTTGCGCTGTCCAACCCACAGTTCGAAGAACTTACCACGCGGTGCACGTAAGCACCACGCGAGACTTACGCTTCTGGTGCAGAATTTCGTACGTGTCTACCGTGGGTATTTACGAAAATTACCATTTTTCGCGACTGTTAAATAACAACCTCGCGTTTCGACACTAATCGAA
Source organism: Andrena cerasifolii (assembly GCF_050908995.1). NCBI lineage: Eukaryota > Metazoa > Arthropoda > Insecta > Hymenoptera > Andrenidae > Andrena > Andrena cerasifolii. Next base: position 9,041,017 of record NC_135120.1, on the reverse strand, counting down.
CCTTTCCCTCTGGAAAAATTAATACAAATTACTAAGAATTATCTTGAAAATGTTTAAAATCAACCTGCGACAGCTAGGGAGTAAATGTTATCGCCGGCCTAAGGAAACGTGAGACCCCAAGTGGCTCTACTTCTCAACGTGGTCTGGTAACAGTGTGTTCTCGAGTAACGTACACGACAGTGCGCAGAGGAAATGTTACGTTCTTGGAATTCTTGCGAATTTAACCAACTCACATCGCTGGTAACCTAATGAACCACTGTGTCAGCAGCGGTGGTCGTAGTAGTCGCGCGTAAAACACGATACAGCAATTTTAGGATCGTGTACTCTGAATTACAACGAGGCCTCGACCGATTTACGAAGCATTCGGCGCAGCACAGGCCCAATATCTTCTGATCCCAGCCGCGTCATTAGGTTACGTTCGCACGGTAATTAACAATTCCACGTGCAATTTCCCGTTCGCGTGAATCCGCTCCGCCCGCTTTATCATCGAGGACCGTGTTTCGCGGGCGCCGCGACACTTTTTTCCGGCAATTTACATTATGCTGGCTATAGAATTGCCATTGATTCGAGTATCGCAACTCACACAGCTTCGACGGAATTCGTGCAATTGTATTAATTCAAATGTACCTAATAATGTAATCGAGCTACTGATTCCATTTCACCGTTTGCCAATGGACAGTGCGCGCGTTATCACTGAAAGCGTAGGATCGCATTCGTCGATAGAATGATAAAGCGTATCAACCGATTTGCCTCGCCCGCTCGTAACAGACACCGGGGTAAATACAATTAAGAGCAAACAAATTAACTGTCGATGCGTCGTTGCAGCGACAAACAAATTTCGCCGGAACCGTTCCCACTAACAAGTTTGCCGAGTAGATTTAAAAATCCCTACCGGGGGACCTCTTGACAAAGTAAAGCTGACGTCGCGCTCTCGTTAAGTCTTCCCTTAAAGTAGCGAACAACTCGTCCGCGGGCTGATTAACGGTACTAACAGGCAACAACTTTTTGCGTTCCGGTCTGGCTTGCAAACTTCTTGACACTAACGCCATTCTTTCCGAACACCAGTTATAGAACCAGAGCAACGGAACTTTCGTTACGTCTATCCCCTGGCTGATAAAATTACGAAGTTGATGAAATAATGTAATTAAATTCCCGAGGCTGTTTCCATTCAATTACTAATCTCGTTTCTGGACAGACGAAAGCCAGATCGTCGAGGCATTAAAACTGATAACTGAAGCGCGTTTAAGCGGCTGAGAAATGCGTGTAATTTCAACTTCCACTGAACGTATACGTTTCAAAACGGCAGGCTTTACTTTATTCAAGAAGAAAGGGGCGGGCATTAAAGGGCAGAAAGGGCCGGTGGAAAGAGGAGAAGGGATAACGAGGCACCTTTGTGGAGGCGCGACACGAAGGAACGCGAGTCAAACAACGGGCGAGATCCTCGGAAATGATGACTGCGATCTGGTAGCGGGTGTCTATTCGTTCGCCTATTGATTGACACGTTCGGATCACTCGGAAAGTAGCGTCATTAATCCGCAGCACGATCCCATTTCCTCTCACCCATCTCGTTGGTTTTTCCTCATTTCGCCATCCTGTCTTTTCTCCCGTCTTCATTTTACATAGACGCGGCTGACAAGAAGCGCGGAGCGTTCTATTTTCTTTCAAGTTATCTCGTTACCGCCTGACGTGACAGTAATTGTACTGCTGCCTTCCATTCGCACCCGTTACAAGCCCGCAGAAAATGCTCCGCGTTTGCATGGTGCGCGGGAAACGGTAAATACGATCGACGTTCCCGGCAGCTCTTACAAAGGGCAGTGGATAAGGAGCGGGACCTACTCAATCACCTTCCAAACCTATTCGCTTCGCAAAAGACGAACGTTCGCGAGTCATCGTCCTCTCGCATCAGCAATACTTCTTCCCTTAACGAAAATTACCTGCCATTAAAGCTCGTCGCGTCTCCATAAAACTCGCGAGCAATGGGAAAACAATATTGCTAGAAACGGTTCCGGGGAGGGTTCGATGGATGGCGTAAACAGAACGGACCCTTTATACCCAACTAAATCAATGTAGGACCGCGCTTTTAGCGGGGCTGCAACTTAGGGAGATTGGAAATCCCGAGCAGGGAGAGAAACGAAAATCGCGTGGATAGCGGGGTGGGGCAGCAGAGAAAACGGGGAAGGATGGGGGGGAAAAACGCGATCCGGGCGAAAGACTTGAGCGAACGCGCGGTGAGATAGAATCTAAATTGCGTTTCGCCCAAGAGGAGGGAAACGGTCCGCGTCCTGCACCGGCATCATATTTATCTAGCTCCGCGACGGCGTACCCGTGGGCTTAGGCAAATTCCGCATATCGGTTTAGGTAGTTGCGGAGCAGCCAGGAGACGAGCTACCGAGGTAATTGAAACGTAGCAGCCCAGTATAACTCTATTTCCCTTGAGCTGCCAGACGCCGGCAAGCGAGGGCGACTTTGACGATGCATCGACGGACTCGAAATACGGGCGAAGACCCATGGAATTGGAAATTTATGCACGGCCGCTGATCGCCCTCTGCGAATTGCGGCTTGACAGCTTGTGTGGGAATCAGGGTTCTGTATATTCTAGAAAATCCTGGACACTGCACGAAACACAAAGAATTTGAAGAATTTGAAGGAAAAAAGAATTGACAAGCAAGGTACAGATAGTGTCGGTTTATTCAAGGTCCAACTGACGCGCTGCGCCTCAGAGTTTCCTCTATAGCAGCATTGAAACCAAGCAAGATGGAGCGAGCATTTAATCTCTCTTTAGGAGACCACAGTGCAGGCCACAGGGTGGACGGAAAACAGAGTGAGGTCTGAAAGACCACGTCTTAACTCGATGGGATCACCGTAAGGAATTTTTGCTATTGGGCAGACCATAACGGTCAGGAATTATTTACGTTCGCAACCGAGGAAACCTACCCGCATAAGCAAGGTACAGGAAGGACATCGTAGTATGAGCTCGTTATAAGTGCAAGAACAGAATTACACGTTTGTAAAGCGACAAGGAGTTCGCCGTAGAGCGTCTGGCCGAAAACAGAGGACGATCGAGGTAGGCCTCCGTCCGCAGCTGACTCGTCGAATAAAGTACTGTGCCCGGATGGAAAGAAGTCGGTTGAGATGTCACAGGAGCAAGAGGAATTCTTCGCTCGCATTGGCTCCCGCCGCCCGTGACCCGTTTGCTTACTCTGTATTCGTCGACGCTGTCGCGCCGGCCAATAGGGATGTACTATTCGCACCTGATATTCGGACCATAGAGTTTCTCGACCGACTTCTTTCCATCCGGGCACAGTAGTTGTTGCTAACTAGCCGAACGAACGACACGTCTGCGTTTTGTTAACCTTCCCCGATTCCCTTACATAAGATTGTCTTGCTGACGATCCGTTTGTATGAATCTCTCCGGCCATAGTAATTAGGAAATTACCCTGTAGCTTCGTGGCACAGTTACAGCTGGACCGGACGAAACAATTTACGCCGCGAGGGAAGAAATATTAGTGACCGCGAGAACCACGTTCGGGAGCAAAGTTCTCGCGACGAATGGTGTGGACGCGAGACGGTAGTCGTCAGGGCGGATGAACACAGGAATGCACGGCACGCTGAAGCCAATTCCTGGTTATTCCAGAGAATGCCGCAAGCCTCCGTGCGATCGCTAAGTTATGACGTCTATAATACCGGTTGGTATTTCATTGTTACCATTTACGAAACGGCCATTCCATCCCTCACCACTATCGCAATTACCGCCCCGAAAGGCGCACCGTTCTTCGGGAAACTTTCCAGGCGGACACCAGCCTGCGATCAATTCACTCGTGTGCCTCTACTAATCGTCAGGGCAGACAGGAAATCACCTAGATCGTACAAAGCAAATTTAATTATTCGATCGTTATCGTATACCGAGCTACCCGTTAAAACGGAGCATCTCATGAATTTCAATACGCCGACAGGTACCAGTAAATTCATTATGAGGGATGGCCCACTAGATCAACTCCACCGACACTTTCGACCCAAGCAGTTGCTTCTTTAGACACTATGTTTTATCATCCACGGCCGCGGAGACTTAACGGCTGGCTGCGTCAGGATTTCATCCTAGGTGGACAAATATGTGCCTGTGGCATATGTTTTAATTATCTTTGTTTTACCCACGTCTCCATTCGAGCCCAGCCAAATATTTACCGTCCAATATTGGCGCAATATTCGCACCGTTGAATATCGATCTTTGTAACCGTAAGGCGAATGTAACCGGGAGGAGTGTGCGAGAGAAGAAGGAAACGTAAGCCGTTATAGGAGGGCGTATATAGAAAATGTAAATGGAAACCGTGTGCAATGTACAGGGCGCAGTGTCAATGTTTGCCATTCGCGAAGACCACGGAGCTTATCCTAACCATTACTCCTGCCATCAGCAGTAATACAGCGCTATATCTCCAGCCGATTTCATCCACAATTTACATAAATACAGGCCGCCGGCGGCGGGCGCGTATCACTCGGGGCTAATAAATTGAATTCGTCTGATTTCATTCGCGGTTTTAGGAAGTTAGATTTCTCTCTGCCATTTACTTTCTTTCCCACTATCCGTGCTCCCCAGTCGCTCGCCTCCTTTGTCGCTCAGTGGCATACCACGGATATGAGAAACACAGTAATCCCGTTGTAATTTGAAAAACAAACGAATGTCAATGACATTCTAATTGCTCCTATTTTAATAAGACTTGAATTGGACTATATGAAATCCAGCGAAATGTACAGAGGGAGACGAGAAAGAACCTATTTCGCATGTTGCCGACGCACAATTAAGAAAACTGATTGTTAGTAGGGGAATTAATAACGCTGCCTTAAAGGCAAGCGTTTTCGTCCGTACGTACAAAGATAATAGCTGGCTACATTATTAAAAACGGCGGAGCGGAAAGAAGATGTGAAAAATAGATGAATTCCGTTCTTTCATTACAGTCGCTTGGGGAAAAGAAAACGCGGGGAAAATTGTTTCCCTCCGTTATTATGCTGCTCTTTAAGTTACGCCACTTCGGATATTTCCACGGGTAACCAGTAATTTAGTATTCGAGAAATGTTTAATCCTTCTGCGGGGAGCATTTGAATCGCTAATGCGTCTGAGCACACGGACATTAATTAGGGATATTTAAATTCCTGCAAGCTTTCTCTGAAACTTCCCAAGAACATAAAAAAAAAAGCTGTAAGGCTCGCAGCGTTTCTGGAATTACTCTAAGCGAGTATAATCAAGAAAACTGTCTTGGAAGTTTATACAGGGCGAGCCATATCTGCTTGGAGAAAGTAAGCTTCCGTAAAATCTTTCCACTGGCGATGGAAAAAATCTAATTTAACAAGGTTCGATGCTGTGTTGGCTCTGTAGAGACCGTTCGTTTGTTTTTCCGAAACGTGCAGTTCAAATATTTGTACAGCGAGAGCTTTTCATGTTAATTAGTCTGGACTGCTTTGGGGGCTCCGGACCGCTTCGAGTGGAAGTTTATTTGTTCCGCAAGTGCAAACATTTCGATTGTAAATACAAAAATGTTCGTTACTATCGATATTCCGAAAACTTCGTACGTCCGGGAACTTTCTATCGCTTTCTGAAATACAAGCAATTACTTTTCCCATTACGTTATAATCGCTGGAACGTTAACGCGTTTCTGGGTGGCTTAAATGCCTGTTTTTAATGCATGGAGATTGGAGTCGAGGACAATTCGAAACTTTCAGACAACAAAATCGCATTACGGATATTAGATTCTTCTGGCTTTTCGAACGCATCGAAGATTATGAATGCGGCGGACGATATCACCGCGATGTCAATTAAAGTCGAAAAGTTGATTAAAGGAGTCGTTGACAGTGGTGCGCAGCGGAGGATGGGCCCTGAGATAAAGCCGGGATTGTTTGTTCGTTTCTCCAAATGAGCTGGTGCTCCCCGTCTCTTTATTTACCTCACCACTCACAGCCCCTCTTCTTCCTCCCCCAAAAAAACTCATTGGCTTTGCGGCCTTATTTTCTTTCCCCCTTTATGAAAACCCGGAGGTTCATATTTCCATGAAACGTCGTAATCTCGCGTGATCGTGTATTTACTCGCGGCATATTAAGGAGGAAGGATTAAAATTTAAAACTTTGGGCAACCTGTTCGCAGTAGGTACACTCTGAGATGCCTGCTTTCATAAAAATGCACCACCGCGGTTCTAATAGCCATTAGGTAAGCTCAGAAACCCTATGATTAAGAATCCAATTTTAATAAAGTGTACTTGGAATAAATTTCTTCCACTTCGACAAAATTTTCACGACATTATCAGTGTTTCTACTTCCACCTATCTCGATTCGATAGAGGGATGGGAAATTCGAAGGGATAGAAATTTTCGCGATCGCCAGATGATCAGCAGTATCAGCACACGAAGAAACACCCTGCGATCGTATGAAATGGAACTTGTGTTCTTCTTGTGTAGAAGCTTATGCGCGGCACAGCGAGTATTCCCTTTGATGCGGGCTCTCATGACTCTAATCTCGAGTATGCTATTAGATTAGCTGTTCAGAGGACCTCAGACACCAAAGGAAGGATGTCGTAAAAGCTGCACCCGCTGCAAGAAGTTCACAGTTCACTGCTATCGAATGTCCCAAAGTTAATCGTTTATCAGGCAAACTGGAAACTATCATACGCACTGTTAGTAACATCTCAAATGTAGTATTTTTAGTCGGGCCCGATGGCTCGATTGAGGTTTGGATCGGTACGCCGCTGGGCGAACGAAACACGCGAGAAGGGTGGCGTGATTCCACGTGGCGACGATTCTTGCGAGAAGCTGTCCTCACGTCGCATCTTTCGTTTAATAATTTCTATTACGTTCACCATTAATACTGCGTTCAACTATATATATATACTGTATTCAACCGAACTTATATACCAAATAAATTATTTTGTTTCCACTATCTACTAAACAAACACATTAGAGTTTTCGCGGTTCATTTACAATTCGTCAGAAAGTAGTCGCGAACAGTCACGTGTATCGAGTAAAAGGAAAATGACGAAGAAGACGGATAATACGATGAATCTGCGAGAGCAGTCGTGGACTTGAGCTCGAAGACCGCGAGATTGGCAATCGCGAATGGAAGTGTCTCCAGGGGGAGGCAGCCTTACATTTCAATCAGCGCTAAGAGAAAGCGAAATATTGCAGCTTAAGATTATAAGCGACGAACACGGTATCGCGGGGAATGAGATTTAAATAAGATGTCAACGACGCCGTAGCCGATTCAATTTATCGGGGGACAGTATCGGCGGAAGAATCGGGAATGAAACGCGGGAGGGGAATCTGATTAAGGGTAAAAATCCACGGCGGTGGAGCTCGACGGATAAGGGCCGCTGATTCCATAACGATATAATTAACAGAAACGAAAGGGGAAAGGGAGGGGAAAAAAGGGGAGAAGAAGGTAGTAGAGAATCCAGCTCCGTTCCGTAATCACGTCGATGCGGAGAGATGCTTCAGCTCCTCTCCTCTTCCTTTTACAGCCGATACTTCCACGGTTTTTATTATCCAATGCAATAACGAGGACGGAGTTATCAACTCGAGTACAGAGATACTTAATCAAGAGCATCCCGACCGCGGTGCGTTTAAATATGCAACCGGGGGAAGTGTACGCTGACGAGGAATAATTGATAATATCCAGCAGGTGGCTCGGAAATCTACGAGAAGAGGATTCCGAGGCGTAAACTCCTCAGGTTCGCGGGGACCCCCTCAAAATCTATTGGTCGTTACGAGACCATCGAACACGGTCCGATGGTTTCCCACTTTATTCACGTCGCGGTCATCTGAGAAAAAAGGAGAGTATTTTTGTAATCTATATTAATATAGTTACAATTAAGCGTACGGAAATTTAATTACAATAATTTTTGGAGAAATGGCGGAGCTTAAAGGGCAAAGTTCTAAAATTTCGAGTCAGTTTAAGGAAAAAATCAATATATTTTGGGGTAGAAAAAATAGTAAAAATAATTTATTTTTAATTTCCGTACTGTTAACTGTAACTATATTAATATAGATTTAAAAAAATGCTCATTTTTTTCTCAGATAAACGCGACGTGAATAAAGTGGGAACCGTGTTCGACGCGTCGCGCTCCATGGCGACCTCTATAACTTGATTAAAACTGTATATTTTGTCACACAAAAATTCTAAAATACTGTCCGCTATATGCACATTTAAACCCCATATCAATGACTTTCCTACGAAGTATGGATATCTAACAAAAAATTCAAAAAAATTGCACTTTTTTCCGGGCTTCAAGGTGTTGTTCCCCCTTAACGACGAGGCTTGCATTCCTCAACTTTTCCATTCGCAGAGAGCTAGGGTAGGTGTACCGTTTGTGGCCATTGCACTGTTTTCGGCCATGTACATAATTATCTTATTTTTAAAGCGCTTGCAGATCATTATTATGTGGAGAATTTCACATCATAAATATTTTGTTTAGTATACCTTCAGAAACATAAGGTTATATTTATTGCTTACACGAATAAATAATATATTTTTTAAGAAGTGGCCAAAAACTGGTACAATACCTTAAAGTGGCCACAAATGGTGCATCTACCCTACAGCTGTTTCCCTTCGAATAAGCGTTGTGAACGAAGCTCTGCGATATCGCATCACGATCATATTCGCCATTATAAGATTACGAACGACCCAGATTTGCTTGAAACAGCTCAGATTTGCATCTCTGTAGGAGATGAAAGTTAATATTCTGCGCAATTAGTTCTCGAATGGATGGGCACGCGAAGCGGCGTTGGTCAAACACAGCAATGTTATCGGAAGAATAGACTGCCTTCGGGTGTCGCAGTCAGCTTTAAAAGCCGTACACCGATGGCAGCTTTTAGCGTGACACGGTTGTTGAAAAGTAGGTGCCAGGCCCACGAGTACGTTTTATTGCACGGAGCGAAACGGAGAGAGTTACGAGGACGAAATTGAAAAGATCCTATGAAGAAGATAATCGCACGCGATCAGCGCCGGGTCCTCGCGATTTCATCGAACTTGTATCTAAGCATACCTATATCTTATGGAAGACGAGAAATGAAATCGAAGAATGATGAATTTTACATTATTATTATTATTACAGCTCCACGTTGGATCCCCCGTTACGCGAAGAAGATCTCGTTTCGGTTACGCCTTATTGTCTACGTGTCCCATTACACATAACGTTACTGTAGGTATATGGAATGCGGCAGAATACCGATATTAGGGGGATAATACTTTCGTATTATTGCAGGGAGACATCCATTGCACGAATCGATATCCAATGTAATAACCGTTGCTTGCTTTCGAATTCTTCTGGCGTCTCTTAATGCCCAGACATTTTCTCTTTCCTTCCTCCCCTGTTACGTTACACCCTCTTGTCGTTTCGTTCGATAGAACGTCTCTAACGTTCGCAGGCTGTTGGATTGGAAGCTTGACGAGAAATGGAATGAATACTTAAATCGACTACTTCTACAACAACGTACAAATTAAGAGGAGTTCTACAGAGAATTTTGACTGAATGGTCCTCGAAACAGGATTAAGCAGAGAGATGTCACGAGGATTCGTTCGCTTTCAATGAATGGTTTTGAAATCGTGAGACCCAGAGGAAAGTAACCCAGATCCCAGCAGATGAAATTATCCACGAGAAGCTCGATCCAAATTTTCAGCTCATTTGTCCACGGTTCTGTTTCAATGCGACTCGTCACGAGTCACCAGAGTGTCCGAAGAACCGAATACCCGGGGGAATACATCCCTTAGAGGATTAAGTTTAATCGCGACGAGCCTTTTTAGCCGGGGGGGGGGGGGGCGCCCGTCCATGTACGAAAAACCGCTACACTATATTATCAGGATACCCTTTACTCTCTCGTGCGCTAAAACTTCAGCTCTTGCAGAGCAAATTCCATGCCGACGAATTTCAGCGGCATTTTCGGGATTTCAACGATACTAGTTGGATAATTCTCCTTGGCTCTCTTACTCTCCTCCCCCTCCCAAACCCTCTGTCTCTCTCTCTCTCTTTCTACGCCCATCCTGCTCTTTTCGTGGTTATCTAGCTCCCTGGCTTCTGCCGCATATTAGTAACGGATTACACGAGTTCGTCGGTTAGTTCACTTTTGATCTCCGATCTCCCGGACGAAGCCTGAATAACTTCAACTATCGCTGCCGGTTATAATAGTTTGGATATTAACTATGTTGTGCACTGCAAGTCGACCCTAAGCTCGGGTCGCGCCTAACGCTCCTGCTAATATATCTCCTAATTATTAGATTAATTACTGTTCGCTTGATATTAGACTTATTTACAACGACGGTCGGCTGTCGTGCAAAGAAGCTTAGTGTGAAATAATTCTTAAGAACAGTGATGTGATAATTGAAGGGTGGATGCAATAAGGGGACTAGCGCTCGAAAATGGGATAAATTATTGTACAAACGCTAAGAAAAATTGGAAAATTAAATGTTGTTAAAATGAATTATATAAAATATAATGTAAAGCTTGTCACGACGCACATTTTTTCTTTTTACAGTTTGTTTATCCTATCATTACTATTCGAGCTAAAAATTATAAACAAATTTTTCATCGTACAAAATCATTATTTCTTTAAATATAAATTGCGATAACTTGAGTAAATATTAATGGAGCGTTACGAAACTTAAAACATAACTTCAGAAAACTCTAGGGAAGCCGTAAAATGTATGTACAAAACCCTTATGTTAACAAATGTAATAATATTTAATTAAAAAGTAATACTGAACGTAACTCATGTTTTTCAACGTTCACCGTTAAAAAGTATCGAGGCAATTTTGAGCTACACATAACTTGCAGCGTCAAAGTTTTTCCTTAATATACAAGGAAGATTTTCACCCATTTTCACACTGATTAATAAATAATTGTAGAAGATACGACGATATATATAAATCTCGCGCTGACTGTTGGTGGCCACCTCAAGCCTTACTCAAGTTATCGCAATTTATATTTAAAGAAATAATGACTTTGGACGATGAAAAATTTTTTGTTCATAATTTTTAATTCGAATAGTAATGACTGGATAAACAAACTGTAAGTAGAAAAAATGTGCGTCGTGACGAGCTATACAACACTATACTTTTTAAAATTCAGTTTAACAACATTTAATTTTTCTAATTTTTCTTAGCATTTGGACAATAATTTTCCCCTTTTCGTGCGCTACTCCCCTTATTGCATCCGGCCCTTCAATTATACATTGAAAGAAAACTGATCAAGGATAAAGTTTCTATTATTAACCCTTCGTGGTCACGCGGAATAATTTTCAAGCTAAAGTGTCGCACCTTTACGGCTTCCAAAGGGGATTTATCGCCAAAAACAATCGCTCTTGTCCACGACCGTGGAAACTCGGCCTTCTTGAACTACAAATTTCATCATGTCAAAATTTATATTTCTAGAAAAAGTAAGTATTACGAATGTACAATTATCACTCGAAAGTCCACAGATTCAAGAATACGAAAATGGTAACTCAAAAATGACTCTGGGGTGCAGTGAAGCCCGTATTATCAGTTTGTAATTATCAGAAGGTGTGACCACGATGGGTTAAGAAGAACCTACGTATAAATTTCAGACCTCTCGGATGAAAAATATCGCAGAACTTTGTCCTATCGGAAGATCTACGAAAACACTGCAGAAACGACGTGGAGAAGAATTTAATAAAACTCTTGATACTACCAGGGTCGTAGAAAACCGAGCCGAGAAGAATGAAACGATTCCTCTCGAGCGCATTCTCGGGGATACGACTTTTAATATCCGCATATTTCACGCAACGCGCCTTACGTTTCACGTCTCTCTGTTACAGGCCGAAATATGGAGCGTCTTCATTGCAATTCTGAGGAAAAGCGTGCGAAACTTACAAGCCTGTACAGACGTAAGCCTCATAGAACACGTGTTGCATCGGTTGTCTCGCGCGGAAACTGTTGTCGCAGGTAAGTCGTTATCACGGCGATTCTAATCCCGTTCACGTAATAGCGATACACGGAGCTGACACGAAAGTGAATTCCCCTGTTCCACGATAGATTTACTGATCGACATGCTGGGAGTGTTGGCCAGCTACAGTATAACGGTGAAGGAATTAAAACTTTTGTTCGGCGCTATGAAGGCTGTAAAAGGAAAATGGGTAAGGATCCAAAAAGAACAACACTTCGTCTCGCCCGAAGTTCGTCCGCTGGCGAAAAAAGAAACGAAACTTCTAATATAGCTGTAACTTTTCTTTCGCGTATCTGCCCGCCCGTGTGCGCGCGTTGTGTTTCATCCCCTTTTTTTTTTTTATTTATAACGCAGCCACGACATTCGGCGAAGCTGTTGAACGTTCTCCGTCAAATGCCGCAACGGAACGGACCCGACGTGTTTTTCAGTTTCCCTGGCAGAAAAGGATCGGTAAGTCAATTCGCCCTTTTTCTTTCCCTCCCTTTTTTCCTTCTTCTCTGCAGCCAGATCCCTCTTACGACCTCGTCGAAGACGCCGCTCTCGATTCTAAACTCTATCAAACTTTCGATAAGGGAATTCGCCTTGTTTTACGAAACTTTAACTCGTACTTAATCCGTCGAATCGAATGACGTATTGATTCCTGGGCATGGTCTATTCCAGGGGAAAAGTTAGAAACTATCTGATCGATGAAGGCTTATTCTATAAACTACAAATTTCACGAATGCAAATCTAAAGAAAGACGAAAACGGCGGTGTTTAAAATGTTAACCCTTTCGCCGTTGGCAGTACATTGTGTGGGCTATTAAGCAGCTTGGCAGGGTGGATGTACCGTTTCTGGCCATTGCACTGGTTTTGGCCATGTGCATAATTATCTTATTTTAGTATTATTTTATTATAGATAAATATTTTGTTTAGTATACCGCCAGAAATATAAGGTTACATTTATTGCTTACACGGGAAAATATTATATATTTTAAGAAGTGGCCAAAACTGGTACAATACCTTGAAGTGGCCACAAATGGTGCATCTACCCTACTTTGATTAGCCACGTGAACAGTGGGAGGGTTAATTGCCATTAATTTCTTATTATTCTGTAATTGATTATTGTGACTGTCCTAGGCAATTGTATTGTCGCCCCTCGCGAGGTGGCCACACGAGAATGGATTCACTTTCACCACGTGGTTCCGTTTGGACCCTATCAACTCCGTTAATATCGAACGAGAAAAGCCGTACCTCTACTGGTAAGTGCTCTTACACGTCAAGCACCCTTACGAGAACACTCTCTCGAACCAAAGTGGCTCGGCTACCTTAAAGAATCATTTACCTTACTGACCTTCGACGGTGAAAAAAAAAATCGCTCCCTTCCACCCCTCAACCCTCCCGACCGAACGCCCGAATTTGATTAAACGCAGCTTCGTCGAGTTCACGTGAAAAAGGGCTCCCCGTCGGAGCTGTGCACCAATTTAATCACATTCTTTCACGCGGAAACAATTCGATTTCCGTACAGTTGACAACCGTTGTGCCCGTTTACAAAATACATGGCTGTTCCTCGATAGAAAGAAAGGATGGGGGAGTTGTAATCTACGAGCACAGAGAAAGGGACAGGGCAAATGAATGGGACGAAAAGAGAATGTTGATGAATATCGAGCTGCAGCTGTTCTCTGTTGCGATCTAGAATCGTGCCTCGGGAGTTAACTCTTTCGATGATGCTCGTAAATTGCAATATGGCTTGAGTATTATACTTTAGAACAAAGCTTGATTACGACTCGCCCCCTACGACGACAAAGTCGGAATTCACTTACGAAGCAGACGTATGCAAATGAAATTGCATCGTACCTTTCTGTTTCCAGTTTTAAAACTAGTAAGGGAGTAGGATACTCGGCGCATTTCGTAGGGAACTGCTTGGTCCTCACCTCGATGAAAGTAAAGGGCAAGGGCTTCCAGCATTGTGTCAAATATGAATTTCAGCCACGAAAGGTAAGGGCCCGTACGATTATGTTATCGGCTCTGCCGAAAATTCTCATATTTACTCTGGAAAATTAACTCGAAATAATTTCAACGCAACCAATAATGTTTATGTTCGCAGTGGTATATGATCGCCGTAGTGTACATATATAATAGGTGGACGAAGAGTGAAATTAAATGTTTGGTCAACGGTCAATTGGCTTCGAGCACGGAAATGGCGTGGTTCGTTTCAACAAACGACGTAAGTTCATTAACGAGCCCGATATTTCGGCTATTAATTTGGGCATTTGCTACCCGCCCATTCGAAATCGTTGAGGAATACGCGGAACCGGAGGGCAGAATATTTGTTAAAAATCTCGCCCGTGTAGCCGGGAAATGGTCCGTGTACGAGCCAGTGTACTGAAACTTTCTTTTCAGCCCTTCGACAAATGTTACATCGGAGCTACTCCGGAACTGGATGAAGAGCGTGTATTTTGCGGACAAATGAGTGCAATATATCTATTCAGCGAAGCTCTGACAACGCATCAAATATGCGCTATGCATAGACTGGGGCCTGGATATAAGGTACGCTGAAAATAGACACTTGGATTGCAGTGTAATGAAAAGTCCCATAAGTGACAGAGTTACTCTAAACTTGACGAATCATCCGTTAAACACACTCGAGTCGATACTTCCTTCCTTATACGAAGCTATTTTATTTCAAAGTTCATTCATATGTTGAGTATAGAATGCAAAAAAAAAGTATATAAAAAATAAAAAATGGAAAATATAATAGCCAGCCTCGGTCTGCCCTAAAAAATTAGCCAGAGAAATAGCAACATTTGAAGTTCAAGTTCCTCGATGTTAGTTGCCATGTTACGAATAGCTCTGGTCCTCTGTGACAATTTTTCGATTTGAATTCCTGTATCTACGAGTCACGCCCCGAACTCACGCTGGCCGATTACATATTCAACACGTCGTGCTCTCGTTTCATCCTGTTCGCAGAGTCAGTTTCGTTTTGACAACGAGTGTTACCTGAATCTGCCTGACAATCACAAAAGGGTGAGTGATGAGCCGGAGCTCGCGAGCATGGTGGACCAAAGTATGCAAACTGTAAGCATTTTTATTTTCATTTCCCGTTTACATTTGATTTGCACATTGTTTAATCACTCTGTTACTGCGTTCGAGTTCATCAGAGGTAATTACCCGATTATCGACCATCACTACGAATATCTTTCCCTCAGAACAATGAGTTCTCCCTTCGGACCGTTACTGCGATACATAAGTTTGTATCTACCGATTGCTGTCACTGCTTGTTGTGAAATTTTCTTTTTTACACGCAGGCACGACGGTTTTACGCGCCAGCAATTCAGTTTTCTCTGCCTGATGCTTCATTACCGTAGGGTACACGGTAGCATTTCAATTTCTTTGCCTCCTGTTGAGTAGTTTGTGCTTTAATTTTCTTGTTGTACCTGTAGCAAAGTGTCCCTAACGACATCTCCTATTTGTCGGCAATATGAGCGAGTGTACAGTCTGTTGTATCTATTCATTTGGATAGCGTTGATATTGATAGCAGTGGACACCCGCGACTAATGGGGTAAAGGAAATTTGGAAAATCGTTTTAGAAGTGTGATGTCTCCTTGATTTCAACATGTACCGCAGAATATTTAAGGGGACCTTCCGGTCTAAAAGTCCATTCTTTTTATTTCATTTTTCGAATCTTCTACCTTTTAGGAATACGTGTTTAAAAGGATTTGTTGAAATTCGTAAAATTCCTGATGTTATAGGCATTTGAGTAGCGGCAAATGCATGGGCACGTAAAACTTTAAACGCGTTTTTCTCGAAACAGTGTTCTCAAAACGGTGGGACCTGTATTTCCAAAAGTTATTATCCGATTCGACTGTAACTTTTTTTATTTTGAAGAACATAGTTCTGGCTAGGAGGGATACCAGAAAAAATACAAATAAATGAAAATTTATAATTTTCAAAGGCATTGAAAGGATGAAAAATATAGGGAAAAAGTGATTTCAAACTTCAAGTGTCGTTATTTTCTAAAAAAATGTCATTTTTGTACTCTTTTCTGGTTTCTCCCCTAGCTAGAAGTATATTCTTCAAAATAAAAAAAAATCAGTCGAATCGGATAATAACTTTTGGAGATACAGGTCCCACCGATTTAGATAAATTTTTTGACGCCTTGACTTTAACGACTCCCCAGTGCCGTCTGCAATGATTACTTATAAAACAAAAAACATATTTCTATAATTTAAGAAATCCTTAATACAATGCAAAAAGTCACATTAAATTATATATAGTAGTTTTCCTTTAATTAATTCCTAAAGATCACCTATTTTGGGGGGCTCTAGACCGGAGGGTCCCTTTAAACTAAAATCACGTTGGTTCTCTTTGTGACGTTGGTGTGTGGCACGTTTGTTCGTCTAACATGTATCCATCGTTTCGAGTGGTTATGAATAAACTTTGAGAGTTCGCGTCCTTGAGGGAATCCAAAGAACCGGAAAAAGAGGATACGAGCAAGAATCCCTGTTTGCGATTGCCTGGAGTGAACTTTCAGAGATTATTTATGACTTTGCGGTGACGGACCGACTGTGAAGGGTGTCGGAAGAACGTTTGAACGATATTAACAATGATATTTTCTAGGTGCTTTACGATGGTAAGCTGTCGAATGCAATTGTGTTCATGTACAACCCGGTAGCAACGGATTCTCAACTTTGCCTGCAAAGCGCGCCGAAAGGCAACGTCTCCTATTTTGTACATACGCCACACGCCCTTATGCTGCAGGTAAACCTTGGAACACGCGCGTAGCACATAATCGAGCAGACATTTGAAGAACCACCGATCAAACTCTGTACTATCTATTTGCAGGATGTTAAAGCTGTCATCACGCATTCCATTCATAGCACGTTGAACTCAATCGGTGGCATTCAAGTACTGTTCCCTTTATTCTCGCAACTAGATATGCCTTACGATTGCATAGCGCCCAACGATGTTAAACGAGATCCCACGTTATGGTAAATTGCCACTCGAAATTGAAAGTTTCTTGATAAACGGAAGCCGCTGTTCAACGGCGAGAAGCGCGCTGCCTAACGCGATTTCGAATTTCAGTTCGAAGCTATTGGGGTTTATTTGCGACTTGGTGGAGAGCTCGCAGACCGTGCAGCAACACATGGTACAAAACAGAGGGTTTCTGGTAATTAGCTTCATGCTGCAGAGAGCGAGCAGAGATCATCTGACTACGGAGGTCCTCGCGTCTTTCCTGGAACTGACGAAGCACCTGGTCACCTGCCTCAGCGCGAACAGCGACTTGTTATTGAAACAGGTATCGATTAAGTCACTAGTTCGGGTTCAATACGAGATAGAATTAAACCTAGTTAGACTTAATGAAATTACCCGAATGAAGTCCTTGGAAGTAGAAACAAACTGATTTGAAGTTTAATCGAATCGAAGTAGATTTAAGGAAACCAATCGAGTCGAAGAGCATAGTGTGCACGAAAGTAGTAGAGGGCGATCAATCGTACGCCTCATCCATTCAACCAGTTAAGATAATCGCATCGATTCAACTTAGTAATTAAATATTGATCTTGGAGCCAAATGTTCGCTTCAATGGACCGTATATAATCTTGCGGCAATCGATGAATTATCTTCGCTGAAACGTCCCAAAAATATAAACTAATTTAATTCAAGTTCGTTAGTCCCTCGAACTAGATACAGTTGATCATTGTACGATTAGACAGTCGTATTAGGTCATTAGGGTTTGTATCTCTGAAGCTAACTATAGACGGAACAATATCAACTGGCTGCTCAGTTAGGTAATTTAGGCCAATTAATAGGGATTGTATCTGGCATGATTGATAGTGGAAGACGTAATCTTAAGTGACCAATTGATTTTGTCCTACCTATAGTGAACTTCCCACGATAAGAATACCTGATTATGTCACGAAGCATTCATGGTGTAGCCCTAACTCCCATTTTCCTACGTTATGTAGCCACTTTCGTCTACTTTCCTCAGTACAATACTCTCCAAAATTCATCGATCCTTTTTTCATCACTGTATGTAATAGCATGGGCGAGAAATGTGCTGTTCTATAATTTATTTTACACCCATCTATCCCACGTATCTTGCAAGCAATATGGTTTGTTAGACGATCTACTGAATGCTCTGAATGTTCGCTGTCTATGGTCTGTGTATATAATTTTGGCTTGCACCGTTTACGCGACGACCTCAAGCACGTATACTTTCTCATAAACATTATGTTAATCGAATCTTTGGATCGCATGTAATCTACCGACTTTTAGGCTTCCTGATTTCATAATATGGCTACGCAAAATATTTTTGTTCGTACTATGTATCGCTTCCACACGAAGATTTCTGATTATTGTTTTGCAGTGCCGACGAACATTTCACTTTGCTATGTCGAGTCTCTCTGAGTTTCTATTCTATAAAGAAACAGCGCCGGAAGCGTCTATCACGGAGATCCTGTATTTTGTCTTGAATTTTAAAGTTTCTAAATATTTCGCTTTATACTCTATCGAGGCTGTCTACTGCCTTCAAGGAAGCTACTTAATTGTTTTGTTCCTGTGCGCACAATTCAACTGAATATTGGGACGTCCTTTACCCCGCGACAAGCAGCTAAATCATGAAAAAAAGGAAGATCGTTCTACTGTCCATTTCGAAAGATATTAAATCAAGTTTGTTAAGAAAGTCTTTGTCCCTGTATCCAACTCTAAAGTTGCCTTAATATTGCCTTCGAAGTGTTCAACAATATCTCAATATTAATTTCGATGCATGAAATGTCACTCTATCGTCCTCAATCTCTCTTTCACTTTCTCTCTGTGTCTCTCTCTCTAATAACTCGCGTAAATTGTTACGATGAATTTATTGGCACCCTCCACGTTTTCTTTAGTTCTTCCCCGCGTGCTTTCTATACGGTTCCCTTGCACAATCGTAAGTGTTCAACTCCTACTTGAAATCCCTGACAAGTTTTAGTTCGTGCCAGCACAGAATTGAAACTGACTCAGATTCTTTCCCCCCCATTAATTAAGAATTTCTGTGAGACCTCCTCTAAAAGCGAAGGGCGTAACGAAAGAAGTGTCCCCGAACTAAGCAGGGTAACAGTAAGATACGAGTACGTGGGAATACATAAAAGTCGGCTAGATTGGTGTGTCCGAAGAACAGGCAGATCCATGGTGATGTAGTTGTTTTACTTTTCATTCCTAACATGGCAGCTATTGGATCACGTGCTTTTTAATCCCGCTCTATGGATATATACGCCGGCGCCAGTGCAAACCCGGCTTTATTCCTACTTGGCCACAGAGTTTCTCAGTGACACGCAGATATATTCTAATGTAAGGAGAGTCTCCACAGTATTACAAACGGTGCACACGCTTAAATATTATTACTGGGTTGCCAATCCACGAGCCAAGAGCGGCATCACTCCGAAAGGACTCGGTGAGCATCGTTCTGTCATCGAAGA
Organism: Andrena cerasifolii; assembly: GCF_050908995.1. NCBI lineage: Eukaryota > Metazoa > Arthropoda > Insecta > Hymenoptera > Andrenidae > Andrena > Andrena cerasifolii. The sequence goes on along the minus strand of NC_135120.1, from coordinate 9,021,653 downwards.
AGCTAACACTGCCGCGTTTAGCATCTCATCGTAATTGTCGATCAATTGCAGACGGACCGCGACCTCAGCAGAAGGATATTTTGACAATACGTCCTTATATTTTGTTATTTCTGAAACAACTGATAATGATTGGGAACGGAGTGAAGGACGACGAGCTGCAAAGCATTCTCAATTACCTGACGACAATACACGAGGTAATATTGTAGTCAGCTGCGAGCTGCGATGACTTTATTTCAACGTCTCGTTCGTCTCTGCAGGACGAGAACTTGCACGATGTTTTGCAAATGCTTATATCGTTGATGTCCGAACATCCTTCATCGATGGTGCCTGCTTTCGACGCGAAGCAAGGTGTCCGGACAATCTTCAAGCTACTTGCGGCGGAGAGCCAATTGATACGCTTGCAAGCCCTCAAATTGTTAGGATTCTTTCTGAGTCGCAGTACACACAAGTAGGTACTCTAGAATTCTATGAACTAGCAGCTGTACCGACCATCTAAAACTTGGGCCTACTCACATTGCAGAAGGAAATACGATGTCATGAGCCCTCACAATCTGTACACGTTGCTTGCTGAAAGATTACTGTTGAACGAAGAGACGTTATCGCTACCAACCTACAACGTTTTATACGAGGTACCCTTTCCGCTTCATCAATTGAATCTTTACTGAAATCCACTCCCGTTACATTCTATTTCGTTTACATTTCCAGATCATGACGGAACACATCAGCCAGCAGATCCTTTACGCTAGACACCCAGAGCCAGAACCCCATTACCGTTTAGAGAATCCAAGTAGGTTCACTGAGTATCCAAATGAATGAATAGAAACGAATGATCGCAGACAGAGCCGTACTACTCATTCTGTGTATCGTTTCAGTGATTCTGAAGGTAGTAGCGACACTAATTCGACAATCAAAGCAAACGGAGCAACTGTTGGAGGTGAAGAAGCTGTTTCTCTCAGACATGACGTTGCTCTGCAATAACAATCGAGAGAATCGACGAACCGTTCTGCAGATGTCTGTATGGCAAGAGTGGCTGATAGCTATGGCCTACATTCACCCGAAAAATACGGAAGAGCAGAAGATCTCGGACATGGTGTACTCGTTGTTTCGCATGTTGCTGCATCATGCCATTAAACACGAGTACGGCGGATGGCGCGTGTGGGTGGACACTCTGGCCATTGTACATTCCAAGGTGAATCTCCCAAAACAACTTCGCCGTGTAAATACCATGGGTTTTATGTGTATTTCGATTGCGCAGGTATCCTACGAGGAATTCAAGCTTCAGTTCGCTCAAATGTACGAGCATTACGAAAGGCAGAGATCGGATAATATCACCGATCCTGAGCTAAGGCAGCAGAGACCAATCAGCACTATCTCGGGCTGGGATCAGCAGCATTCAGGGAATAATGGATACACCAAACCGTCGCCCTGGGGCAACCAGCAGAATCACGACGCGCAACACGTAGAAAGAAACTATAAGGTTGGTATAAACTTTACATTTAATGAATAAACGCTTGTAATGGAAAGTTGAAAGGAATTCTACGATCTTAGGAGAGAGTCAGAAGCAATCAGTGGACATCGTATGTCTACTAATCCATTTTATAAATAACTAAACAAACTTTCAGGAGTTTGACGCGTCTGAGGGTAACGATCGATTGGAAGAGTCCTGCAGCTGCGACCTGAACTCGATCGACAACACCGAGAGCGACGGCAGCCCAGCGATCGTCAAGTCGCACAGCGAAACAATAGACACCCCCCAATCAAGCGAAGTGATATCCCTGGATTCCAGGTTGAGCGATAAACCGGAAACGCCGACCACGGCCAGAGAGATTCACACGGACACGCCGACGATCCTGGAGGAAGGTAACAGCGAAGCTGTCTCTATACCAACGACACAGGAAACCAGCGAAGTGATATCGATTGAGAGCTCCAGCGAGATGTACAGCGAAGTGCACAAGATCGAGAGCCCCAGCCCCGATTCGATGGTAGTGCAAGAGGCTCTGAAGAAAGAGGAGCCTTTAGACCAGAAATCGCAGGACGCTGCTCCTCAATCCTCCCCTGCTAAACAACCGGAGGAAAGTACACAACAGGAAAACGTTGAACAGAAAGAAGAAGAGGTAGAAGAACAGGGAGAAGAAGAAGAAGAAGCAGAAGCAGGAGCAGAAGCAGAAGCAAAAGAAGAAGCACCGAAGGTTGATTCGAATGTGCCCGATACCACAGCTTCTGTTCCTCAAGAACCACAGGAAGACACTGAAACTGCTTCTGCAGAGAGCGAGGAGGCCAGCCAAGAAAAGTCTAGCGCCGTAGATAACGTTGCTTCGGATGACGATGTTAATCCTACCACAGAGGACACTTCTGAGAAAACGGTGACGATAGAAGAAACTTCCACAGAGACTGTCCCTTCGATGGAACAAGTTGACTCGGAGATTACGCCAACTACTTCCCCTGGCGAAACTTCCCCGGAACCACTCAATATCAAGGATATAGAGAAGCTACAACTGGAGAACGATCGAGAGATAATTGACAGCGATACCTCAGAGGCATACTTAACTCCGACGGAGAATCAAGAGAATTTGGGCGACATGAAGAGCAAGGACGCGGAGAAGATGGAGGAGGACGTCGTGGAAGATATCGAAAGCGCGGAGAAGGCGATTGACAAGGTTGAGAACGGCGAGAACGGCGAGAACGGTGAAAACGACACCGAGAAGGACTCAAAGAATCCCAATTGCTCAACTAGCGTAATAGAAAGTACCGAAGCTTGCGAGGAAAAGGTAGACGTAGAAGACGAGAAAGCGGAAGCAGTAGTGACTAGTGAGTTAAGTAGCGAGGAATGCGCGGTGGACTCTGTGACAGAGGAGAAAAGTGCTGTTATTAATGGTAACGACGAGAAGGTAACTGAAAAACATTCAAGGGAGCCGTCCACTATTTCTACTAACGTAAGTGATAATAAGCCAGACATTCCGGTGAGAACTGACGAGGTAGAAGTAACAGATAGTGTTTGTAGTAATAGCGATATTCAAAGTTCTGTAGATAATGTGACGCAAGTGCCAAATCCTAAGCAGCAAATTCCAACAATATCTACGGTCTGTGATGCAAATAAAAATATGCCCGACGGTGTGCCTCAAATCGTTAATTCTACTGTGGTTACGAGGGATAATTCGTTATTAAATGACTTAACTCCAGATCACGTAGATACCCATCGCAGATCCAGCTTACCGGTTGTTTCTACCGAGACAGCCACTGACGATAGCGTCAACAGTAACGAACCTCCTTCTTTACCCGTACCCTTGCGTAAAACATCGTCACCCCAGAAACGACCAAGGAGTGCCTCAACGTCCACTCAAGTGGATCCCAATCATTTCGGTAAGACGCCCTGCACCTCGTTTATATTTTAATCGTCTAATTTCCTACCACCGATTCAAGAGTATTTACGATTACAATTGCTATTGTAGAATCAAAAAGATCGAAGCAAGGTAATCATTCTACAAGACCAATGTTCAGCCCGGGGCCGACTCGACCTCCTTTCAGAATACCAGAGTTCAAATGGTCCTATATACACCAGAGATTGCTCTCGGATGTCCTGTTCTCGTTGGAGACAGACATTCAAGTTTGGAGAAGGTACACGAGCAGCGGGGATTGTAATATTTTGTGGATGGAAGGAATATGAGGTACAAAATAGTAGAGAGTGAAGAAATGGCAAGCGTATGCGCTCGAGTATCCAGAGTGAAGACGCCAAAGTTGCATTCTGCATAGTAACGAATGGAGAATTCTTTAATTAGACTGCACCCTCGAGGAAATCATTTTATACACCAATGAAGTGTGCCTCAAATACTTCCCCATTTTCCTTCCACCCACGAGGATAATAAATCTTCTAACACAACTAGAGAATTTCAACGTTTCGTACTCCGATTACAGTCACTCAACGAAGTCAGTGTTGGATTTCGTAAACAGCAGCGAAAACGCGATTTTTGTTGTGAATACTGTTCACCTGATTTCACAACTGGCCGACAATCTTATAATCGCCTGCGGAGGATTGCTACCACTTCTAGCATCGGCGACCTCGCCAAATGTATGTATCATTTATCTTCAAGTTCTTTTGTACCTCACATAGAAGAGCATATCCGCGTGGAAAGTTCTTTTTGACGGATTCTTTTTTTTTAATTCGTGCCTGGACATTCATAGAGCGAATTGGATGTAATTGAACCGACTCAAGGGATGCCGATTGAGGTAGCAGTTTCTTTTCTGCAAAGACTAGTCAACATGGCTGATGTACTTATCTTCGCCAGCTCTTTAAATTTTGGTGAACTGGAGGTTGAGAAGAATATGTCTAGTGGCGGTATTCTAAGGCAGTGTTTACGACTGGTTTGTATTATCGTCCACGTAGTAATTTAATTTCCTCAGATAGATACACTACTATTGCTACACTGCGCGATTCAAACTCTATTAAACTCTCTCCCTGCGATTACGCTCGTGAAATAGTCTATAAAATTGATTTTCGCCCGACAAGAACTACTTTACCTGTTTATGATGCACATTGATTAGATTCACCCTACCAAAGCACATTACAACAAATGAAATCTGTTACAGATGACACAACACCAATTGCAGGCCAACCCCTCTTTCACATTTTCCTAGTTTAGAATATTCTTTATCTATTTATTGCTTAATAGAATTAATATGTTGATTTCCAATCTTCTACTTATAAAAAAATAATTTACTTTTTTTGAAACTTAGTAGTATACATATATTACTTTTGTTACTCAAGGTTTATCTACACTAGCCAGATAAAACAAGCCTACATAGTTTCCTGCATAAATCGCAAAAATGCGAAGTTTCCACGAAAGCAAACTCAATGGAACACGCAACTTGACCCAAACGACCGAATTTTTCAAATCCAAACTGTGCAATTCATAAACCAGAAAGCACCTAAATGAATACTAAATTTTTCCCAAACATCTAGACACTATGGTAGTCAAAAACACACTAATGAATAGAAATAGCTTCTAATCCAGCAGTGTATTAAATAGTTGTAAAACTTTCAGCTTCTGTCTATGTATGATATAGAACTTCAACATGTACGTTTACACTATGTTTTTTTGTTATATTCATCTGATGAAATGCTTCTATAGGTCTGTACATGTGCTGTTAGAAACTGCTTAGAGTGTAAAGAACGTGGCAGATCGTACAGCATGTTAGGTCGGCAGATTGGTACTAGTAATAAATCACAGCACATACAGTCTCTCATACGAGGAGCTCAAACATCACCCAAGGTATGTTTCATCCGGTCGAACTTACTTTATATAGACGAATGTGTTGTTGTCATGAATACTGACAAACTACACGCAATGTTTACTTATCCAAAGCGATGTTACATAGATAATAGGATTGTCAGTGATCGTTCACTTCAACGCGTTTCGACGCTGCAATAAAATGGGATCTCCCTTTTTCTAGAACATAGTGGATAATCTGGCGCATCAGTTAAGTCCTGTAAAGGACCCTGAGAAATTGCTGCAAGATATGGACGTGAATCGTTTAAGGGCTGTGATATACAGAGATGTTGTAAGTATGCCTATACGATTAGGATTTGAATGCGGAGCAACGAAGGGATGTAGCTAACAAAGAGCGTACAATTCTGTCATTCTAGGAAGAAACCAAGCAGGCCCAGTTTCTGTCCCTGGCTATAGTTTACTTCATCTCTGTACTGATGGTATCAAAATATCGTGATATATTGGAACCACCAATATCCCAACGCCCGCCAAGTCCAGTCCAAACAATGCAGACTAACGGCGCTGTTCTCAGACCAGGCAGCCCTTCAGGTAAGATATGGATCGCTATCGTATAGAACAATTTTTTACAACAAACAGATGTATAAGATTACATTCCTTATAGAAATCAACGAACAGTTACATTCCAAAGTCGGTTCTGTTATTAACATGTATAATTAACTGTACAGTGATATAGTAGACACGAGCAGAGTAGAGTAAAATTCGCAAGCATTTGTAACATGAAGATAAGAATACACTTACCGCTCTATGTTAGCTGTACTGGAAAGTGGTTAATTGTAAGTTGTAAAGATAATAACAGGAATTATTTGCAGGAGTTTTTAACAAGAAACATTAACGAGACATACAGAGATTACTTCAGGGGTTATATCTAGTCAGGCGGCCGAAAAGAGGCGAATATTTGTGAATTTTTTTTGAAGAAGTGGAAACGTATATTTCAACAAAACTTTTTGCGGTTAAAAGAGTAACATTTAATAAACTTTTGGTAATTTTTTCGTGGAAAAATATTTACGTTTATAATAAAGTAACAACCGACATCCAAGAAGCATTTTTTAAAATTTGGTTTTGCGCTGAGCACTGCTATTCGGAACCAGATTATTTAAAATCAAAGACCAAAAAGATTTCGTTAGTATATTAATGTATCCTCAGGTTGACGGAGAGAAGTTTCCGAAATATTACTTTAAAATAAAATGGTGGCTATTTAAAGTTGAAATCATGATTTTTTTCACGTGTTTTTGTTGTTATTTTATTATAAACGTAAATATTTTTCCACAAAAAAATTACGAAATGTTCATTAAATATTACTCTTTTAAGCGGAAAAAGTTTTGTAAAAATATACGCTTCAACTTCTTCAAAAAAAAAATTGACAAATATTCGCCTCTCTTCGGCCGCGTGACTAGGTATAACCCTTTAAATTGATGTTGATATTAAGACATGCATGTTGAATTTTAAACATATATATGTGTTAACCCTCTAACAAACTACACAAAGAAGGTGTTGTCTTTAAAAGAAGAATCAGTAACATTAATAATAACCAATTACTACTTCAAAACTCTTACATGTCAGATATGTGTTGTTGTACTCTCTGATCGCTGTGTTTAAAGTGTATTAAATGGCAAAGTCTACTTCTCTCTATACTTTAAATGTCACACGAACATGTAGCATGACTGCAGCTATACGAGCATGTTTCTCATGATGTTTAGACGTTTAAGAAGTCGAGAATAACTACCGATACAGTATTCAAATTTGAATTGCAATTTAAACTCGACGAATGGCAAATGCAAGCAGCTAGATGTAAAATATTTATTAGTACCGATAGAAGCATAGATTGAAATCTTTGTTAATCGTTCGAGCGAAATAAGAACATTATACATGACACAAACGTATTTGCAAATATGTAGCTAATGTGGAACACTGTGCACTTTAATTGTGTAGCTGCAAATTAAACAACAGCACATTACACCGAATAGAGCCGCATGTCTAATTGCACTGTATGAACGATTTTATATGTATCTGACAGTGAGAGTTTTGATGTTTGTCGAATGCATTAGCACTTTCTTTTGCATTTAAATACAATTTTTATTACGCCATTGTTATTTTACATTATGGAATATAGAAACTTCTCATGTAAAAGAACGAATTCAGGGCGATGTACAAGCTGTGGTAAATTTTAACATAAACCAATCGATGTCAACTACTATACTGAATGTTCTTTCGAGAATAATTGAATGTTCAGTGACGTGTATCACTTAAATGTTGTACTCTAACAATGTATTTTATCTATGAACCATGCGATGCTCCTAAATTCAGTATTCTACACTTCTTTCGAATAACGAAATAATTTACTTGTTTCGCGTGAAAGTGCAAACACATTCATTGTCTTCATTTTACTGAGTTTCACTCTACTGACCATTTAAATTTTTATAGAAGTTGAGAAATGATAAAAACTCACCTACGAAACACTCATTACTGTAAAGGGGAGGCATACTGAAAGCGAGAAGTATCACGTTCTTAGCCGACGTACGTTTTGCTTGCTAAGAATGCCAACAGTAACCTTTGTATTGGAGGTCCCACGTGCGCCAGTAGAATCACTATTTGCACTATACATTATAATAATTGAATGTAAGAATAGAATGTTTCATTTATGAAAATTTGGAAATAGTAATTGCAATATTCCTGAGTAAATATTGATGCATCGTAAACGCATTTACTTTTTATACTTTTATTTATAAATAGGGGAGAGTCGTGCAGTACCAACTGCTCTAAGTTTTTTTATTATATCTTGGGGTAAAAAATCAGAAATTCAAAAACGTGTTTGTAGTATAGATGGAACTTAATAAGAGGATGGAAATTATTTTTGTGAAATTTAATAATAAGAATTGATAATATGCAAAAGTAATAAAGTTGTAATTTCTAGGAAACGAAAAATTGTCGTCCAGTACCGACCAACTATTAAATTAGTAGATTTTTAGGTCTAAATGGTACAATACAAGATTCTTTTCAAATTTTATTTGTACCAACATCGCAAGTACGTATAATACTTAATTAATATTCACCTGATCTGTGCATTCGACGTGTGCTCAACCTTCACATTCGACGTGTGCTCAACCTTCACATTCGGTACACTGCACCCAATTTTTGTCAAACAAATATGAGCAAAATTTTTATTTAAATAAAATTTCGAATAATGAATAAAAAAATAACCTTATTCATCGAATAAATTCTCGCCGAATAAATTCTCATCGAATAAAAAAATTAACTTTATTTGTCGAATAATCTAAAGTTAAAGTAACTTCTATTTGATCCTTATTAAAATAATTTTTTATTTAGTTAATTCCCAACTCTGCTTGCAAATAAGACACTGAATAACTTCTTCATTAAATCCTAGCTTCCTGTTTGTTAGGTTATCATACCTATCCTTATTTACTTTACTTTTCTCCGGGAGAAGGTAGAAGGAAGGGTAAATGAACATCTCATAAATTAATCTGAGTTGCTAACAGATTGAACTTATAGATAAGAAAAATTTGGTCTCTACTGGTTGACAGTCTATTGGTCGATACTGTAAGACAAACACTGGGAAACATTCTAGATCATGATATATTATGTACAAAAAAATATTGCAAAACTAGAGCGTTTTAGTAAAGTTAATAGACTAGAGATAGTATACATAATGGAACAAAATTATTTACTCACATGAGAAGCAAAAGATTAGCTTTAAAAAATAACTTTTAACCGATTGAATATCAACGTATACGCAAAGAGAAGATATAATAAGAGGCGTCACTCGACAAGAACAGACATAAACTAGAGAAATCACTAGACAACCAATGTAAATGCCCATTCAGCAATGATCGGTAAACCACGGTAAATTTCGGCAATAATCAGCAAATTGCGGTAAGGTACATTTAGTCGATTTGAATATCCCGCTCGAATAGACAACCAATTTAAAGTAAGGACTTCAAAAGTTCTGCCCGAAGTGACGCCTCTTATTATATCTCCTCTTTGGTATACGTTTAATGCCTCGGAACATCGAGAGCAATGGAGCAAATAATATGACCCCGAAATAGATTATAGAGAATTGTCATTTTCATTTGTTAATACATATAAAGTGCTAATATCTGGTCGAAGAAGAGAGAACTAGCTTTGGTTGGCACTGTAAGCTGGTCGGTACTGTACGACTCTCCCCTATACATTATAATAATTGAACGTAAGAATAGGAAATTTCATTCATGAAAATTTGGAAATAGTTATGACAATACTCCTGAGTAAATATTGATGCATCGTAAACGCATTTACTTTTTATACTTTCATTTATAAATACATTACTGATGTACGTAGTCCCGTTGCCGCGCTTATTTAGATATTCCTGCAGTGTGGTTTTAATGGGAGAAGACCGTATAAATGGAACGAAAAATAGAAACAAAATTTTTTCCATAAATCGCTTCTAAAACATTTAAAAAATATATTCTCAAAGTTATTGGCCGAAATTCAACCTCCGAGCGCCGAACATACCAAAAACGCATTTTAAACGCGTTTCTCTCAAAACCACGTTTTCAAAATTGGCGCCTGGGATAACTCGAACTATTTGACCAATCAACTTCAAATTTTGCACACTTTTAGTTTATAATATTCCTCGGAATATGAACCATAATGTTTAACCAAATTATTAATTTTAACTACTGTTTTTAAACAAATAAAACGCGAATTTTTGGCGAAAATGTTTGAAGTTCCGCCATTTAAAATATGCAATTTTTTACACCATTTGTTGCTCATATTCTTACAATTAGCACATAAATTGAAAAACAAATTTATTGGTCTGTTTCACATAAATACCAGAGACGCTACAACCGGCACAGTTTTGCTCTATTTCTTTTGTATTTATTATAATTTTACTGTTATAAAAAAAATTTTACTTGCTATAATGTTAAATAAAGTACCCTTAAAGTTACGAAAGGATTAGCGCATTGGTATGTTTGCAAAAAAATCCTAAAAATTAATACAAAAATAAGCTGATTATACGGGCTTCTCCTCTTAAGAATAAGCCGAGTGCGTTGTGTAAAGAATAAGTTTATTCAAGAAGATGAATTTTGCTGAAGTAAGTATCAGAGAATAACTTCTTATCAATTCCCGGCAAAGACTCAATCGTTCAGTTTATATTCATGAGAAATATACACAATACTGTCAAGACTTTTGACTTTTGAACCTCTAACTCTTTCGGTACCAACACCACAACGTTTAGCACACTCTTTGGGCAGGAAGCAGATTGTCATATTCACAGACCGCGTAAGAAAGTTCCTCGTAAAGACATATATCTCTTAATTAACCAATTATAAGCATTGAAAGAATCGAAAGGGTGAAAGTAAGAGTTTTAATACGACAATAAAACATAAACTTATCCCTAGAGCCGGGAATCCACCGGGAAGCTAAGGCAAGCTAAGCTAAGCTATGCTATGCTATGTTTTAACGTAGCTTTTGGTGGAAACGGTTCCATAAGAATGTGTTGAAGCTAATTTTTTCAAAACGTAGCATGTCATAGCATCGCATAGCATAGCTTAGCTTAGCTTCCCGGCATAATTGAATACGATCAATGGAAATATTCGCGACAGTCGCAAATCTGGCATAGTAACGTTTGGAATAACGGTTGCGCGGCAGGTAGAGTGAAACCCAGTAGTCAGAGTAAAATGTGACGCGAGATAGGAGAATACGCACGACAGAAACGAGGGCATAAGATCGAGAATCGTGGTAATGTGGTAAATGTGGTTCCTCAGCAGATGGGAATGGTGGTGGAGGAGGGCGGCCCCTGTTTCCACAGTGGTCTCACCACGTGTACCCACAGTTCCTCCCGGGATCTCACCCTAACGCCAATGCGAATGCCAATGCCAATGCCAACCACCACATCAACCAGCACCACCACCAGCACCCGCTACCGGCTGCCAGGCACTCTAATCGCCAGCCCCCCTCCAACTATTATCTCCCGAATCACCACAGTAATCATTATAACCATCATCCGAGTAACCATAACTATCATCGTCATCACCATTACCATCATCACAATAACAACAATCACCATCATACGCTTCAAAAGCATATCGATCAGCCCCGAAATCTCTGTCATAGAAACTCCGGTGTCGGTCTGCAAGGTAACTCGATTGCCCGAACGTTGTTCCACGGAATGCTCCACTTACATTTTTTTCTTCAGTTTGCTCATTTGTCTGGCCTGCTCGACTTTTACTTGCCAAACGAGCCAGCTATACCGTAATACTTACTTTGTTTCCTCGTTTCTCTATTCTTCGTTTCTTTGGTTCTCGTCTTCCACGCCAGCCGAGACATGTGTCTGTCTTCTGTCTGCATGTTGCCGTTCACTGGTCAATTATATACAGCCGATTCGAGGTTTGATCCACGCGCGCACACATGCACGTTTCACGCACACGAACACACGCGCGTCAGCGTTACTATGATTTTCTTGTCCGGTGATCCAGCCGTTTCGCAGGAATGGAATTGTTTTCACTTGCCTTCGCCGTTGCTGTATCGAGCTCCGAACCGAGCTTTTAGTTCCTGCGTTGCGAGTATAATTTATTCGGTTACGCTTGAATTTCTCGTTTACGGTGAAAGATAATGCTGGAGAATACTGTTTGCGACACGTGCGACCCTACAATGTTTGAACGTTTGAGACACACCAACCGTTTGCACACTGTGAATGAGAAATGTGCACTACTTACATACCATTTGCCAGCAAATCAACAAGCCTGCATGTTCGTTGCAATACAGTTGTACGTAATGGCGTGAAGTTTCTTTGACACTAGTACATTAAGGATTGCTCCTTTTGCTCCAAGGAAAAGACACGTACAATACAGTTACTGTTCTGTAGTTTGAAAATTGACGCGCCTGACATTGGAAGTACAGTGGCTCACAGCCATGATCGTACATTCTTTCAAATCGCATAACTTTTTTAAAATTAACCCAAAGGACTTGAGTTTTTTTTAGAAGATAGAAGGATTAGTTTGCTAAGTGACGTGATTCGTCGTTTTGAAAAAAATGCACTCGGTCGGAATAGCAAAAAAATAGAAAAGATCGTTTTTTCTAACTTTTTTTGTGAGCCTGTAATGTAAATTCGAAAAACCTGTTTGTAGATTGAAGTAAGTTGTATACGTGTCTAAAATTTCATGAAAATCGGTTAACGTTGCTCTGAGCTATAAACGCTTAAAGATCGCAGAATAAGGTCGAGAATCGCGGAAATTCTAGACCTTAATCTACGATTTTTAAGCCTTTATAGCTCAGAGCAACGTTAATCAATTTTCATGAAATTTTAGACACGTATACAACTTACTTTAATCTAGGGTAAAGGACCTAGTTACTGCCACCTACCCAATTACTGTCACGCTAAGCTGTTTTACGTAAAATAACGACTAAATCTTGTGGAATGATGCATAATAAAAGTTTAGCATACAACTGAAACTGTTATTTATACGATACAAAAAACAGTACTTAATTTTTTCTTCAATAATTTGAATTAAACGATCAAAAATTTTAAGCGGGGATTAGGAGAGTGAAAACGATGGCTTCCTTACTAGCGAAAGAGAAAACAAGGCCTTAAAGAAAATGCTGTGATTGTAATATTTAAGCTATTAACATAACAAAATATAATGTTCTAAATAATATAAGCATCATAGAAAGTAATAAAGATCCAAATTCAACGATTCATTAAGTCTTTTTACTTATTAATTGGGTGACAGTGATTGGTACAAGCGTTTCAAACATTTGGTATTACTACCATGGCAATAACTACTCATGTGAATACAGAATTTCGTCATTACTGACACCCAACGTCGTGTTTTTTGGAAAAATGACAGTAAGTGTGATAGCAGCATTAGATTAGCTAGCAGTAATTCGGGTGACAGTATTAGGTTGGCTGGCAGTAATTCGGGTGTCAGAATTAGGTTAGTTGGCAGTAATTGGGGTGTCAGTAATTGAGTCAAACACATTTTAAGGGTGTCAGTAATAGATCCCGAAATATATTTTTTTAAATTGATGATTTTATACATAAAAATCGAAGTTTTAAGATTCATCAAATTTTTTTCATCAAGTAAACATATTAAACAATAATAAATAACAAGAACAACATTATATATTTAGTCTATAAGTACAAAACAATAAGATAATGTCAGGGTCAACGCTTAAAGTGTCAGTAATTGGCCTACAACCGGGTTTTTTTAAATTTTCATTACAGACTCACAAAGAAAATTTGAAAACGACCTTTTCTATTTTTTTCTGCTATCCCGACCAAGTTCATTTTTTTTTCAAAACGGCCAATCACGTCACTTAGCAAACTAATCCTTCTAGCTTCTAAAAAACACTCAAGTCGTTTGGATTAATTTTAAAAAAGTTATGCGATTTTAAAGAGTGTACGATTATGGCTGTGAGCCACTGTATCTCTTGAAAAAGTTACCGTAACTGTGGCGAAAAACAGCTCTGCCGTTGTAAATCGAGGAGTTCTTTTGAAAACTCGCTGTTCGTATGTGCTTGACAAAATTTCTTTACCGCCGAGCCGAGTATGTCGCTACTCCGAAAATTATAGTCTCCTTATGTTCGCTGTGAAACATTACTTTACCCGTTATAATTATTCGAAGTAAAAGGAAACTGTCGTTGCCAGACACTGGAACGCGCCGATTCAATCAGATAGAACTTTTTCCTTCCATTAAAACGGATGCAGTGAAGCAGGTTTCCTTGAGCTTCAAATTGCTAAATAGTTCTGAACGCTTTAATTACGTACCTGTTACGCTTCGTTTTTCTCCTTTCCGTTGTTGAGTTCCTGCACTATAATGCATCTCCTTTCCTATACAATGCGATCGACGTAACATCCTTCAAACTGTAAGAAAATTATTCTCAAACGGATGTGAGACTCGTAAGATTAACATTTGGGTGGAAATCTGTGGATGTAATTAGATCGCGAGGATGTAATTCTCGTCGATCGCATCGGCGCTCGTGTCATGCGCTTTGCAAGAGAAGTTCTCGGTACATTTTAAAGCACATGCTATCAGGCCATTAAAATGTGTTCCCAGGAAGCGGAGGTATCATGAGCCAGGCCGGTTCTCAAGACGACGGCGAATACGAGGTGATAATTGTTGACGAGAACAATTCCTCGATCTTGGCAGACCACGATGTCTCGTCGTCCGGCCCTCCATCGACCAAGGTAAGCGACCAAAGAACGCCTCCGCCCCCGTGTCTCTTCGACAAGGTCCAATTTTATACTGCGTTTCATTTAAATGTGCGACACAAAAAAAATACGGCTAGTACAAAAGATGCGTACATCGGGATTAATTGATCCGATATCACTCAGGTAAAAAGTCTTCTGAACCTTTGCTGGATAGTGTTCCTTCATGAGAGTAATGAGAGCAAACAGTTTAAATGTACAATTTCACGTATACAGAAAAATATATTTGCGGTAACTTTACTACTTGAGACTGCATGCTTTCCCATTGGCAAGGAATGTACTCGTGTCTTTTAATATCGTACTTCCGCTTATATTTGCCCTTGCAGTGAACGCGCGTTCTTCAAATTCTGAGTGGGAGAAGTTTCATGATATTTTTCGATGATACTCTAATGGCAATATAAGTCTCGCACCTTTCCGTCACGCACGATCTACGGTCTTTAATGAAATCGACACTTTCCGCCCACACGATACGCTTTGCATTCGTTTATTCGACTGTTACTTTCCGATAATCCTTCTGTAGATACTGAGAACCCAAAGTCTGCGTACCCCTTTTGGTATTATCGATTTCAAGGACGAGCAAATTGCATGCATCCCAAGTACTAATGACGTAACAACAGATGGTAGATGTAAAAGTGAAAGGAAATACATAGATTTCAAAGTGTTGGACCAGTCGATGATAGATGAACTTTTGTCAAGTACGTCTCTTCCAAGTAGCTTCCATGTATATTCCAGCTCACACGTTAGAGAAGCCTGAAGTACTTAATATGATCCGATAATGTAACCGTACGATGCAGTTTCTGCTACATCCAGCATGTAGTGTTCATTTAGTGTTCTATTGCACTTGCGTAGTCCAGAAAAGTCGTATTATATAATTATCCATTTATAGTTGTATTCTCGCACGTGAAGTTTTAATTAAACATTGAACGACTACGTCCAATATATGAAGCACTTAAGCTCGATTGAACTGTGTATATATATATTTTCGTGCGTACACCCCCCCGCGAGGATATATCTATCCGTGATCCTTGATACTTCGAAGCATGCGATACCTTTATTCTTTAATTTTTCTCATCGTTAACTTCCTCTGCTTGCATTGCTATGCGTACTAACTACTGGTTCTGAAGGGAGGTCACAGTGGTGTGCCTCGGCCACGGACAATCCTCGAGGATTACACCTCGTCAGAACCAACGCTTGGCTCTTCAACAAGACCCGAACCACTGCCACGAAATATCCAGGTAAAATTTCACTTGAGTACGGACTCGGGCGGAATTCTCAAAAGAGAATTCCTCTGCGCATTGAATCAAAAACACCTCTGCCGATCGTCCACGAGTTTTGGGAGCGTTCGAAAAGCCATTTTCAAAATCATTTTGCACGCGGCTCGCGCGCGTTTCTCTGTCGGGGAGCAAGGAGAGCTGCGAACAGCGGCGCGCATCAATGCCCAACCCGACGGGTATGCAATAACGATAGCGAACGATATTAAAGAAGAAGCACCTAGAAATGAATATTTCGCGTTCCTCCAGTGTTCATCCGCGTACCTGTCTTTCAGTTACGTACGATTCATGGGCGTAATCTACGTAACTATTAACCGATATTACGCATCACCGTCGGAGCTTGAGAATCTAGGAAGCTTTTATTACTTGTTTACACGTATTAGATGACTGCCTATTTGTGGTGTACGGTTAATTGCATGACGTAACGTAAGTGCATAGCACGCGAGACTAAATCGCAGAGTATATCGTTTTGATTCCTACGAGTAAACGTTCCTAAGACTGTTATAGATCTTTAAGACTATACATATTTATATATAGTGTGTTAAACGAAAGCTAGGCTTTCGTTAGAAGTAATCAGTACCGTAGCAAAGTAGACGTAGTTTTCTTCCGACTTATCTTCACTTTAAAGCAATTCTACGAAACACAACTGTTGGTAGTATTTAGCATACCTTGACCGAACCAAGACAAACGATATTAACCACCAACGGAATTACTTTAATTACTAATTACCGTAAAACGCACCTTCAGATCGCGCCCAACCCCGACTCGCACTTTTAAATCCCCTCGAATGTACAATAACTTCCAGATTGGTGTCCCAGCACATTTACCGAGTCGTCGATCGACACGTCGCGCCTTTAATCGTCCCCTCTGTTCCAATTTCTCTCAGAGCAACGATTCCAGCGAGGAGACGGTACATCGCAGCAACATTACCGCGGATCCAAGTCCATCGGAGGTTACCACTGACAACGAGATCAAGCACAACAACTCCTCCGAGGAGGCTTGGACCGATGTGAACCTGAACGAAGACGGGGACACGGTCCCGATCACGAATCCGCGAGAGGACCCGCGAAATATTCACAACATGGCTCACTCTCGCGGTAAGACTTCGGTCGACGAGCCCCCAGAGATCCAGCTGGCTTTCTCCAGCACGTGTCAGGGAATATTTAAAGACCCCTTGTCTGCGTGTGCAGGTGACATCCAAGACAGCGAGGGCAACGTTTTGGAGCAGGAGATGCTCGGGGGCGCGGAACGCGGCGAGAAACCATCCGCGGAGATCTCTGTGGTCCGCGTACCGGACAGATTGGTGGTGAGCTCCGCGTCGCCGAGGCCCGACGATCTACCGATCAAAGGGCTCGTCGATCATTTGCCAGTGCCGACGCCCTCGCGCGAGGCTTCCCTCACGCAGAAGCTAGAAATGGCCCTGGGCTCCGTGTGCCCTCTCCTGCGAGAGATCATGGTGGACTTCGCTCCGTTTCTATCGAAAACTCTCGTCGGCTCGCACGGCCAGGAATTACTGATGGAAGGAAAAGGTAGGACTCGCGAGCGTCCGCCGATCGATCGATCACTTCGCGAGGTTCCCCGCGCTTTCTAATATCCGTAGACACCGTGTCCGGGTTCAAAGAGGTTCGAATTACCCAATGTAATTAGCCCTCCCGACCGATTCGAGCGTATTAACGACACGCTGGGTCAGCCAGTTTCTCAATACGGCGAGCGTCGAATGTGCTTTCGAAAACTGATAGAGAAATAAAGGAGATAAGGCGGGGACGGGTAACATATTCAGAAGAGTCCGTTTAGATATGTACGGGCGATAAATAAAAATTCCAGAAGGTCTAACTGACCGAGGGAATTCGGCAGGATTTTCGTCACTTTTATCGTCGATCTTTCGCCCATCGTACAAAAGGTATTCAAATTAGTCAGTTTATAGTTTCGCTTAGGAAGATGGAAGGCTTATACTGGATAATCGCCGGGCATTTGTATTCACGTTGCGCGAGCAGTCTGCGGCACTTCGCGGGGATTTTATATTCGTGGAACGTCGCGAATGACGGCCGTGCCACGGTATCGATGCGCTTTATTTTTAACAACGCTCGTTGGTGCGCCCAGCGTTGTTTATAAATCACTCGGCTGTCTATGCCTCTTCTATTCCATCCTCAGTTCGTCTCCTGCCTCTCCGCGCTCCCATGTTTGCAGCCAGAACCGAAATATTTTCGCCTCTTTTTTCCTTCTTCTTCTTCTTCTTCACCTTTGCGTCCTTCGTTTCCGTCCTCGTTTTGCAAGCGTTTAACGATTCGCTCGTATTCCCGATTGCTAGGTCTGACCACCTTCAAAAACAGCAACTCCGTGGTGGAACTGGTGATGTTACTTTGTTCCCAAGAATGGCAGAACTCCTTGCAGAAGCACGCGGGTCTGGCTTTCATCGAGCTCATTAACGAGGGACGGTAAGAAGGCCTCATTATGATCGTCGTTAGAACGAGCGACAGAGTTATAGTGCGTGCAGTAAACCGCGGCTGAACATTCGCCGTTTAGCGTCGTAAAAGTTTACGTTTATGTTGCCCAGGTTACTGTCTCACGCGATGAAGGATCACATAGTCAGAGTGGCCAACGAGGCTGAGTTCATCCTGAATCGGATGAGAGCGGACGACGTACTGAAGCATGCTGACTTCGAGGTGTGTAGATGTCTTTATATCTTTATCCCCGGGCAATTAAGTTTTATATCCTGATGCGTAGGGTAACTCGGGGTAATATGCCATCGCAGGTAATATGCCACTTAATCATTTTTTAAATAACGCACAGCCGGCGTTACATTTGCACGAATTCCGTTCAATTTAGTGTAACTGCTAAGGCGACAATATATTTTGGCTTCTACCTTCTTTTGTTTTCAGTAAATCCTGGTGAGTTATAAAAGTATCGTCTTGATGTAATTTCACACTGTAACTAGAATGCAGTCTAGAGATTTTCAATCCTTCTTTTTATGGCCGTGTGGAGTAATACGTCACATGTTTGTCGATATAATATGCCACAAGTGCCACTATTCATATCTTTGTAACTCTTTCTATTTAATGCCATCGAGTTGTTTTTTCGTATTAGAACCATGCTTTAAAAGTATGTACGAACTTCAAACCGTGCTGCTTGGTCAGACGAAAGTTTAAAGGAAGCCATTCGAATGGTGAAGGAGACTCGTACTACAATAGAAAACAAATTTTGAAAATGTAGATATTTCTTATGACGATTCGACTGACCTAATCCTAAATGATGCTTCGAAGGACCTAAATGTGCCTAGGTAAAAACTACTTGTTGCAAAAAGTGGGTCCATGAAGACTGCGTAGAGATTGGGGACTGTTTAGTTTATTAGAAATAGCTTTTTTCAAATATATTTTACGTTTCATTGAGTTGAAATATTTGTTATTAGGTACTAATAGCTTGAATATTTTAAAATATTGTTGATTCTCAAGAATTTGTTTAGTTCGCACTTCCTAGCTTGTGGCATATTACCTCAGACCTTGTGACATATTTACCCACCACTTGGGTAATATGTCACTTTCGAGGACTTTTGTTTTTGTACGTTCCTCGTTGAACTATAAAAGTTACGTATCTCTACTTGCTAGTCAATACAGAGAATTAGTTACACTTTCATATGGTTTTATCTTTTTCCCTGTATCTACTTATACTTGCGAGATATCGCGTTTCAAAGTTAACTGTGGCATATTACCCCGAGTTACCCTACACATTTTCTACCCGGACATGACCTCTTACATCTGCTTCTGAATTTGCGCCAATGGTGCTTACCTGTCGCGAACGTTTTGCCTCAGTCTCAGTGCGCGCAAACGTTGCTCGACCGACGGGAGGAAGAACGAATGTGCGATCATCTGATCACAGCTGCCCGAAGACGGGACAACGTGATCGCCAGTAGACTGCTCGAGAAAGTCCGAAACATCCTGTCCAACAAACATGGTGCTTGGGGGTACATGGATCCAATGGCTGCAAAGTGAGTCATTATCTTTATACGCCGTTGGCTATGAAAGCTTATTTGGAGAAGATTTCAGGGGGGGAGTAGATATTTGTCGAGATAGAATCTGTTGGAAACTTGGGTAACTCGGTTCATGGATTATTTAATCCTCCGACAAACCAGAAGACCTGAATTGGGTTCGAATCTCTTGCGAATTGCCGAGAATGAATTCGGGGGTCGTTTGAGCGCAGGTTGGCTGAATACTGGAAGCTGGATGCTTGGGAGGATGATGCACGCAGACGTAAGCGTTTCGTGCACAATCCACTAGGCTCGAGCCATCCCGAAGCTACACTGAAGGCGGCCCTTGAACACGGTGCACCCGAGGATGCGATCCTTCAAGCGCGTGAAGAGTTTCACGCGCATCTCGCAGCCTCGCGTGCACATCAGCAGCAATTGCAGTCGGCGGATCTCATGGACGACAGCGAGCTGTTGTCAGATGACAGGGACCTCGACAACGATCTGACAGGTTAGAACCTTTCGTTTAGTTTCGTTCCATTTCGCTCCCGTGTCGAGCCAAGCGTGACGGGTTATTTGCATGACCGTACCGTTCGAATTGTAATATACTTAAGCTACAACGAGATCGTGTTCTGTCAGGCCCAGTGAACATCAGCACGAAAGGAAAATTGATCGCGCCAGGTATCGTGGCTCCCGGTATTATCTCTGTGACGTCCACGGAGCTGTACTTCGAGGTAGACGAGGACGACCCAGACTTCAAGAAGATCGACGCTGAGGTAAGTCAATGAATAATGTTGCAGTGCATGCGACACTTGAAATCGGCTTGGTAATCCTGAACAGTGGTATACGGGGAGCTTACGCGATCGCCATGTAAGGTCGCGAGTAATTAATTACGATTATTTATCGATATCTGGCCTATTACGTACTATCTTACACTGTCTTTCATACGTGTCAGTAAGCAACTCTTTAATTCATAAGACATGCGGTTTTCGAGCACCAAGGGTATTGCTCGATTCAACTATACACCTCAACTTTTCCCCGAATCGCGAAGGATAATTCAGAATTCGAACGCTCATTATTTTTGCAACTGTATTTTCTCGGTTGCATTTATCACCTGTCACGCGTAATCTTAATAATTAATCACTATGTCAGTCCCTCCGCGTTAAGATACCGTCTATTACATGCATTTGGAGCAACTTGTTGCATTCGCGAAGCTATCTCCTTGAAATATGGTTACCGGTCGGGCTTGCAGATAACGTTACCTCGCACTGAAATCCAGGACCACGCACAAACTCATTTTACGAGGCGAAGTCGACTTCTTGCGAACTTGTTTCGCAGAAGAAGTCTTAAGTACGTACATGCACAGAAACGACGACTACGTCGGCGATCGAATTCTTTAAAATCCCGCGCGGTTAGCTTTCACGTGTTCGTGAAAACTCGCGTGACGACACGATAAAATGCACACGGTGATATAAAATTAGCCAAGAACTCCATTACACCCGGGCGCCGGGGTAGTGTTTCCCGCGCGGCTTCGGCGCTGATAGGTTCCGACGTTGCCAGCTAGAATCTTCACGCTGGTAGGTGTGCTCCAGCGACAAACGGTATTAATCACAGCTTGCGCGGTGGAATTTGAATAAATGCGTACACATAAACGATGGGACGCGGCGAAAGCTTCCACGATACTGACCCCAGCCGGGTCTGGGGCTCGGAATTGGTTCGGACGTGTCCTTGTCTATCAGCGTCCATAATGTGGTCACGTTCCGCGAAGGTGGTCATCCTAAGGGAAAGAAGAGAGAGGCAGAGATAAGGGACGGGGACCGAGAGAGAAGGCCTGGAGAGGACTAGAGGCCGATTATCATATATCGGTCGTAGATCTCGCGTTTGTATAACTAGGGAATAAAACAAACAGGGAAGGGCCCCATGGGGTCGGCCGATCTTCAGGGTCGGCAATTATGAGCCCCCCGCGGGGCCCGGTATCTACCTACCCACGTCTTCCCTCTCTCTCTCTCCCTCTCTCTCCCCGGCTTCCATCGCCTCGCCAAGTACTAACCACACATCGGTGGCATAGGTGAACAGACAGCTCCTCAGGAATGCACTCGAACTACCACGCTTCCCTACCTATCTAGTAACTATGGCACGTTCACCACGACATCCTGTTCATGCGATTCTTGACAATCCGATGGGAACAGACAGAGCGGGGAACATCTCGGCGATCGAATTCCGTGCTGTATGGTTAGAAAAGTGCTCCGAGAGTTTTACATCTCATAAATGTTGGGTAGTAGATCAAAGTACGAGTGGGATGCTTGCGTCTCCCCTTCGATTACCGTGATTACTTGCTCGTGATAGCTTTAACGAACTCTGAATCGCCGCCGCTAATGGCGCACGGTATTCCTAGATGATCATCGTTCTAAGTAGAGACGGAATACTGTGCTTCGCGGTGGAAAGTCTTGATAATAGTAATTCCCTTCGAAGCCCGCGCACTTTTCTTCTCCGGAACAAAGGAGCTGCCGTATGATTCCTTGAGGGCCCGTCTTCGAACACGGAAAAAGTTCAACGAATCCTGCGGGCACTTGAGCGGCCAGCTCCAGGGTCGTCAAGAATTCCTCGCTCCCCGAGGATTTCGTCGTGTCCACCTGTCCTCTCCGATATATCTCGACTGGGCCAAGCTCGTGAATAGAAGAGCACGAGCTCATTCTGCCTCTTAATTGGAATCCTCCTCAAACAGAAACGCTGGACACACCTGGAAGCGTGGAAGGGAAAGGAGGACGAGCGTGGAGCAGGGAGAAGGGCGGGGGAGGAGAGTGCTAAAACGAGAAACGAGGAAGGAGGATAGAGAAAGGGCGCGAGGAGATAGGAGAGGAGAGAAAAGAAGGAGAGGGACTATAGTTGGTTCACGATCGAGACACGCTCATTAGTCGAGGATGTCCCGAGGGTAGGCGGGAGGCTTCGTCGAATTCGTAGGCGATGGATCACTCGATAGTCGAGTCGAGACTTAAGCGATCGTAATGCGCGGCCGTGGTGGAGGCTGCATCGGGAGTGGCCCCAGGCCAGGGACTGCATATCAGTGAACTCTTGGTGCTTGCGCTGCCCTCCTGCTCGCCGATCGCGCCGATTCCTCCCTCCTTCCAGCTTTTATAATGGTCCGGGCAAACGTATTTATCGTGATTTATTGTTTACACGGGTCTCCTTTCTCCCGGCCTCGTCCTGTCCCTCTCGCTCTCCCATCCCCTCCCCCCGCTGTCCCCCCTTTCAACGGGTTCTGCGCTAGAGATAGAGGATGCGCACCGTGCGATTACGTCCGATGTAAATTATTGATCGTCCGCGGCGAACATTAATATCTAAAACAAATAATGGACCGTTACACCCCCGTCGCCCCCCTCCTTGGAACACTGCGCCCGTTGAATCGAACTCCCATTGATACACGTGCTCCTCTTTTTTCCCCTCCTCCTTGCGAGTGCCTCTCGTTTTCTTCCTTCGCGCTCATCCTTCATTCCCCGGCTCGTTGTTTGGAGTAGTAATTAAGTCTCCGCGCGGTTCCACGATTGCTCGTTTCATCGAGGATGCTGCCGCGGAGGAGAGGCACGCGTTACGCGACGGGAAAGCCGATGGAAACTCGAGGGGGTGGCCGTAAGACGCGTTATTGAAACTTCTTCCTTCGCGCGGTTATTATGCCTGTTTACGGTGTCCGCCGCGGATCCGTGCGCGGCTCGCGTGTCTCGTGAAAGGAGGCAGCACCGTAATTGCTATGCTATCAGACACGCACGATACTCTCGTTACACCGGTACCCTTGGCAGCCGTTCGACATGTGCAGAAACTCTTCCTACGCTCGAACTCTTCACTCATATCGATTAGAGAAATCTCTGACCATTCGTTGAATTCTTAACATCGGCTGGCATTTAGAATCCGCGAGGACTACGCGTATAACTAGAAGAGACGTCGTGTATTTCATATCTCCACTGTCGTGGTACACTCTCGTATCAGCTGCCCGTTTTTCTGCTATCGTCTCGAAGCCAGCAGCGCGCGGGAAAAAGCCCGGCCGAGAAATCTCGCGACCTCGAGCGTCCGTATTAACATTCACGGTAAAATATGCGGAAAAGAACGGCTGTTTGAATAGGAATTACTGTATTTGCCCGGCAAGGCTCGTGTTATTGGCAACTATAACGGGGCGAGCGATTGCTTGGGCCGTGCATACCTTAGGGGTAGGTCGCGCCGGGCATTAAGCCGCGGCGGTGTCGCAGCGCGGGCTCGCGGGCCTCGCATTTTTATGGAAACCCGCCGGCGCCTAAAGCTCGACGGCCTGTGCTATAGTTATCGCAGACGCACGCTGCGAATATCTTCACGGGATACTTATACGGCAGGAGGAAGACACAGGGTAGCCGGAGAGGTGAACGAGAAAGAGGGAAACAGACCCACCGGACAGGTGGTCCCGTGGCCATTGCGTTGGCGCATACTCATTGGCAAGTAGGATGCCATTAACGGGAGTACAATATCGCGAAAAATCGAAAAACGCCGGATCGTTTATCAGCCGACCCACGACCAGACACTCGGCCATACATCATGTCGCGGCAAAGATTCTCGATTTATGGATAGGAGAGAATATTGCGGCTCACAATCACCGCGAACGAGAGGGGCCGGGGAAGGGGAGGAGGAAAGAATCCGTGGCCAGCTCGTCGAGTGCGTGTGTACGCGTACCTATCTCCTCGTGCAGAGAGAAATTCCGGGACTCGCGAGTTTCGCAAGCGCTGCAGCCTTTGGCAGAGCAAGGTTAATTGTTAATTAGAACGCGCGCGGGTTGCAACATTCGTCTTTTTAGGTAACCGGTCGTTATCGGGCGTGGTTTTCCTAACCAGTTCCTATGATTATTCATCGATGTATGCAAAAGGCTCGGGTCGAGGATTTTTTAGCAAATTAATAAGCTGCTCCGGTTATCGTAGCCATTGACAGCGTAACGGGCCGCTTATCGGGGCTGACAGCTGCGGAGCAGTTGATTAGTCCTTTCCTTCAGGATATCACGCGCTCGGAAGAGTTTAAGCGCGCGCGAATGATTCGCCCGCAAATTACTTTCTTATTAATTCTAATAGGAATGTATCATCCGGGCGGCTGGCAATTTGCATCTCTGTCCCGACGGTTCGGCGGAAATCAGTTTAGCGATACGCGCCGAGCCCCATGCCGTTAATTAACGAGTTAACATGTGCGCCGCGCTTATAATTATATCTCGTACGGATTTATTATCTCAGCTCGATGTTGCGGGCCTCTCGAACAAAGAAAGCACAGACGTAAGAACGAATCGTTCGCGGAGGGCGTGCACTGTAAAGAGGCCGAAGAGAAATGGCAGGAAGGCGGGAAAGTTACTTTGAACGAGCACCGATTTAATGTTATGCGATTATGCCCTTCCGCGGCAATGCATATGCATGATATCCCCGCGCAATATATAGCGAGCGACGTGGAGATAATGCAACTGTAATTATCTTGTACTGGACACGAGCGACTCAAAAATCGTGCATGAGCCGGTAAACACAGTCGTTGCCGGCGCAATCGTATTTCCTTCCACTAGCCCCGTACGCGTTATCTATCGATCTCCGGATCATACGCTCGTGCCGATAAATAATATGGCTCGTTGACTCGTGATATGGTTCGCTGCTGCGCCAAATAGCTTCGTAATGTAATCTCTTATTCCCTGAATTCGAACGGTCCCTGTCGCTACTATATGCATAGGTATAATAATCCAGTCACGGCACTCGCATAGTAATTCAGTGCCGTTGTTAATGGCATGCGCGATACGCGCTCTGTTACGACTTTCACAAATTACGGAGTATAATTGAGGAACACTCGAAGCTCGCAATCGACGCACGAATGAGCCCTTCTTTCGATTTCTTCCGAAAGAAGCGTAAGGCACTGTCTAATTCCACCGCTGCCCTTTCTATCGAGCGTGTTTATAAAGTCTCGTTACCGCGATTGCTCGATAAAGACCGCTTCATGGAAATATGCCGCGGCATGCGTGCAAGCGACCGACAAGCGAGATCACGTGTTCACCGAGATTTTAATCGAGTCAAGGATTTCAAGGGAATTCGACGTTATAGTGGTAGCCCGATGCCCTTCGGCCAGGCTGCACCGAGAGGGGGCAGTTAGTTCGGTAAACATCCATCAATTCGTGGGCAGGGCACCGTGAGGCAAAGCAGGGTAGAGCCCGAACAACAGGCAGTCTGGAAGGAGCGGGCGGATTCGTTCTCAACAAGGCAGGGTAATCACTGCTATTAGCGCGGACATTACTCCGGTGGTCCGCCAATCTCCTTAGCACTCCATCATATCGGTACCTCCGGGGCCTGGCTCCGCAGTATAGAAACTAGAATGCACCATCTTCGCGTGCAACGAGTCTCTGCTTGTTTACGTTCCTCCCAATGACGACTGCTACTTGTCCGTCGTTTACGTTGCCGAAAATAAAAAGAAAGGCGCTGGAAACGACGCGCCTCGTTAGGTGGATTTAACTAGACGACCAGAGTAAGTCGTCCGGTGCATGGGGCGTTGACATCGATCGAGCACGCTACTGCAGTTGACTTTAGACAGTGGATGATCCTTTCCGTCTCGCGATACCCCTCATCGGTCGTTATAGGCGTGACCGACGATTATCCTCGAAAGGAGCGATGATGGATATCATAGGCAACTGTCTCGTGCCACATCAGCGCTGTCAGCAGCTGCAGGTAGGCGGAAAGACGGTGGGTGTACCCGTTCCTCGTGGATCCACGCTGCCCCGTGTAAAATGTGTGCTGCGCGGCGCAGATGTGTGCGAATCCACTGATGCCTTTGATCCCTCCCTCGGCCCAATTTAAATTAATTTTTCATTCTCATTTATCTTATCTCCAGCTCGTATCAAATCACCTCGGGCGTTTCTCCAGGATTTAGTTCCAGTAGTTGGGTAGATCACCGTTTAATAAACTCTCCAAGATTATACTGCCACTCGATGTACCCTCTATCTAGAGACGCGGTGGCGTCTCGACGCCAAGTGCATGAAAGACACCCTGTATATGTCGACTGTCGCTACCGCTATCATTTACTCGTCGCACGGCTATTCCAACCTAACCTGAAACTTATTTCATTAATATCTCATCACACCTGCAATATTTTTTAAATTTAAAGGCATTTTTCTCATGTAAACCGCATATAAGCTTTCGAATAAGACCAAATTCAATGAAATCGGTCCACGCATAACAGAGATATCGTAATATCGTCTCATGAATCAGTCGTAAACGGTAGGATTTTTCTTCTGATTTTTCTTATTATTCTCCAACCAAATTTTGTCGACATAATACGTATACGCGTTACACGCACACCTTCAGCCAACAGAAACTAACACATTTTTCGCTCATCAATCGCTATCTTCACTATGCAATCTACTTCAAATTTTGACAGCTTACCGTCAAGTAATAACCAAGTTATAAACGTGTTTTTATAAATATGTATCGTTGTACCATTGAATTGCAACCAAAACGCAGTCTCAAACACAAGGTAAGTTGCCGAAATTTGAATTGCGACATATTTGAATCTCATCAAACTGTTTTTTATTTGTAACTAAACTGAGGATTTTATGTATGTATAGATAATCGAAGCGTAAAATAATGCTGTGACTGGATTTGTCCTTAATTCTGTCCCGTGATAATTTATAAGTTATAATATTAAAAGTTATCTGAAGTCATTCCCTATGTAAATTATCTACGATTATTTACGACTGATTCATGAGACGATATTACGATATTTCTGTTATGCGTGGGGCGATTTTATTGAATTTGGTCTTATTCGAAAGCTTATATGCGGTTTACATAAGAAAAATGCCTTTAAATTTAGAAAATATTGCAGGCGTGATGAGATATTAAATCATAAATACGCACAGTCTGTCTCTGAGTCTCTAGTAAATTTATGCAACAACAAAAAACAAACCCCCATCGATCTATTCGTGGTGTCACGCTTGATTTGTCGCCGTCGCGGGTTCACGCGGGAGCAGGATGGTGGTCCGTGGGAGGGAAGAGAGACAAATTGGCCGTGTCGATTGAATCGAATCCGCGGGCCGGCAATTTGTGTATCGCGGGGCGCTCGGTTACCTTTTTCGAGACGAGCCTGGTGTGGAAGAATGCTAGTCGTTGAATAGGCGGAGCCGACCAGGCTGGATCCGATTCAGAGTGTGACGGATGGCGCCCACCTGTGGATTCATTCACTAATCTGCTCGCTAAGCAAACAGCCCGAACACACCCCATCATTATCGCTGACGGCGTAAGTAGCGCCCGATCTCGTTCTTACCCGATATTTATTATGCCCCCCCCCCCCCGTGCCCCTCTTCTCTTTATATGCTTTTTAACGGGCCACGGATCGAACGCCCGGTCCATTTTCGCGTCACCCTCGTGCAGCCATCGATGCTCGATCCTCTGGCGGATCCACGCAGCCCCATGATTATCCCGCAAGGTGGTACCGCCGCGTATCGCTGGTTGCGCATGCCATATGGGTACTTCCAGGCACGAAACGTTCGCGTTGGAGCGAGAGTAATCGCAGCTACGCTTTCCGTATCATTTCGACGCCGCTGGCGTCTTCTGAGAGATTTTCTTATCGCAGTAGACCGTGGATAGATGCGGCCTCTGATGTATAATGGCTTCGAAGCTAGTTGGTACCTAAAATCCGCCCGGATTTCGATGGAAAATCGCAGATAATACATGGGGCAATTATATGAGGAGGCTTGAACGTTGCTCGCAGGAGCCATTCCTAGCAATTAACGCAGCGTGGCTGACAGATAACGAAGAGACGGAGCAATCGCCGGGGGAGAAAATCGATTCGCTTTTTTCGCCTCCGTAACGAAGGCAATATTGTGAACGCCGAGCAGCGAACGGGATGATCCTCGCACAGGCCGTGAGCAATTATTTTTATCTACATTATTACGCCAAGGGGATGCGCTCGATGAGAGGAGCATTCCCGCTGGTACCGTCGCTGGTAACCATGGAAAAACAAGGAGGCGCACCTGCGACGCGCTAAACGGCGAATAAACCGAGCCGCGAGATAAGGGAAAATCTACCTGCTGCTGCTGCCATTCCCGCCTTTTCTGCCATTAATCACGGTGGCGTGCAGACACGCGGCGCCCGAGGCGCGTTTTCAAGCATTGCGAAACGGCCACGTGACAACGAATCGATTAATATTAATGAGCGCCGTGACAACGGGCGCGCGATTCAGCCGGGGAAAAGGAGCGCGCTCGGCTGTTTTGTATATCACTGCCGAACGGACGTAACTCCGTCGGGGATAATTTTCTGCGCGCATGCATCATCGGCCGCGAAGAAGTCCCAGGGGAACGAGGAAACCACGGCAAGAACGGGAGAGAGAGAAAGAAGGCCACCGTCGGGCTTTTCGTGGAATCGCGGATGACGGTGGTCGATGGAGCGTGGCGAACCGCTAGCTATTCGAAGTCGGCTCGATAAATCTGTGGAACAAGACGCGATCAACGTTTTCATAGTCGCCACGGACTATAAACGCGGACGTTATAAAAACACGGGAACATTCCCGATTCGGGCATAAATCGCGGCCCGATGTGTGCGGCTTCCCAGAGAACGGTTTCCTTCGCGTTTATACGAACAAGACTGCCCTGCTACCACGAGGAAATTAGAAGCCAGCAGAGTGTACAAAGAAAATGCGCATCGCGTGTGGCTGGGCATAATCCGAAGCGGTTCTCTTTTACGAGGAGTTTCCTCGGCGCGTCTTGTAATTTACCAGCCGCGTGTGCTCGGCGAGATTGATTTTATTTTCCCCCGTCCGCGGACTATGCGTCCAGCAGGGAAGTATAAAATGTACGCGACGAGAGGTGCTCGGTGGATGAAAAATGCAAGCGGGACGATTACGCGCTCGTCGTCGATATCGCGGCGATTCTGCTTTTACGACGCGTTCGCACCGGGTTCGTTAAATACACGGCTGGCGAAACCCTGAGAGCGACCTTTCTTCCTAAGATAATCCCGGCCGACTCTCGCCATCTATCATAGCGGCGGAGACGACGAAAGTCGACGGTGCCCCGATGTTCCTGCGTCGCCTGGACTGCGGCTGATGAAAATTAACGACCGCGCGTCGATGCACGGTCGAAATTCTCGGGACAGGAATAAAATAACAATTACACGGCCGCGCGCGGTGTTCGTCGTTTCCTGGTGAATTTTATTGTCCCATTAATCACGGCCCGGCCGATAATGTTGCAAGTGGGCGCGTCAGCTGTCCCGCGCGATTTTCATTCGCGGCATGGGATGCTCGCCGATCTTGTACCTACGTGTAAGAGAGGAGAGAGACTGTTACCCAAAAAACGAAAAGCCACGGGCTAGGGGAGGGTGGAAGGGAGACAGGGAGACACACAGAGAGAACGAAGGAAGCCCAGGTATCGAAGGAACAAGATGGGGCGAATGGATAGGCAGGAAACGGGAATGTTACTGACCTGGGGGAGCGAGCTGGTAGTTAAAACTGTACGCATCCCATAATTTAGCGATTATTTTGACAAGGGTATGATCTCTTGACAGGTTGTTGGCCTTACGGCTACGGCCTGAAATATAGCTATTTAAATGGGCACTTAGAGGCTCTGTAATGAATACATACTTTTGACTGCATCGGCCAACGGAAATTCGCCCGGGAGACGTGCGATTTCGGGTCATCACGCGAATTTCGGGTCACTTCGGAGAGCGGCCCTCGACTGTTGGACTGCGGCCAGGGCCGGTATCGCGTGCAACAACGTGGCGATTTGCAGAAACACACAAGGTGTTCCAGTTTAATCGATCCATCCAAATGGCAGGTGACAGGTAGACCGGAGCGGAGCAACGTGGCGTTGATTATCGTTAATCGGGCCCGAGACGCGCTGTCTCGAGCTACGATCATTTTTATCAGTCCCCTCGAGTACGCTCATTCTGTCTTTGATTACACGCGACGTTTTACACCGGTCACTTACAGGCTGCTGCGGGAAGAACAGCAGGAAGAAGGGAGTAAACGGTATCCGTTAATGCGGGTTTAAATGAGGTTCGATTTATCGCGAGACGCGAATAACGGTCGCGAAACTATATCCTCCGATTAATTCTCGTTAGGACCGATCGTTTGCAACGAACGGAACGCATTCTTTATTGACGGAAAATGCAATCGCGTCTTTGCCCATTAATATTCGACGCGCGCCAAGTTCGTCAGCGTGCGGAGTGTGTACATAGGAGCGGGGCAACTTTCAAATTGCTGGCCGGGGGAAGAGAAGGGGCGCGCGATTTGTAGCGGCACCGTTTAGTGCAGAACTGTGTAAGCCGCCGGTTTCAGATGTTTTGTTTGGCTTTTCAGAGACGCTCGGTTACACGAGGTAGCCTGCCAGGTCTCGCCAGAACGATTATCCGGTTGTTAGTTGGCCCCCGAAATCGATGGTAGGTGGAGCTGCTTTCAATTTCGCTTTCGACATGGTAGCGTCCGCGAAAATCTGTTTACACTTCCATCGATGAGCCTCCAATGTATCCCATATTTCGCCCACTGATCATCAAAGGGTCCTTAGAAGCCCCAGATGCCTCGTTCTATGAGCACACTCAAAATAAGTCCCCCCATTCTCCCAGCGGATGACAAATATTTTTCGTGTAAACGGTCTTGGAAAAATTATAATCCACTCTTCCACGTTTCTTCTGGAGCTACACCTAGAGACGCGGTAGCGTCGAGACGCCAAGTACATGTCTCGACAAAAATCTCGAATAAAATATTTATTCGTATTAAAATATTTATTTGTATAAAAATATATCTGTTTAATATTATTTAATACATTTTTTTTCTTTGTATAAATTGCCATTGTTATAATTGGCGCAATTTTTGTATATCATTAATTTTGTAAAGCTATTAATTTACGACAATGTTTTTAAATGAGATTCTTTTTTATGGGTTAATTAAAATGTCCGCGATATGAGTAATGGAATGAACACAATGTATGAACACAGCATTTTAGCTGTGTATATGTAGTTGTGTTATCTTAAGCGCACTTGGAAAGCACCTTTATGTACCTGCCGCTCATTTTGATTTCACATCTTTTTTCTGTTTTTTATTATTATTATCTTCTATTTTTTATGATTTATTTGATTTCATGTACTTGGCGTAATTTTTTTACTTTTTCGAAGTTTTTTTATTGTGATATATGTGTACATCTGTGTCATCGACGTCTTCAGATTTCCAATCGATTACGTACCGCGCGTTCGTGCAGTATGCCCCGCGAACAGTACAGGGAGAAACAGAATCTGGTATTGTCGCCTCGCGGATAAGCGAATCCGTGAATACACAAATACCTCTTCTGTAAGGAGGTGCATGCGCGGAGAAGAAGGGAGGCCTGCCCGCGGCTGGAGGCGCGACGTACCTTGAGTTATGGCTCAGGTTAATTATACAAAACATTCAATTATACCTCCCCGGGTACGCACACAGAGCCGTGCCCCTGTGCACGGACACGGGCACGAAGGCGAGTGCACGGGTCCAGACAACTGAACGGCCGGCCCGGGAGGATGTTGTGGTCTCGCAAACATGAAATCACTCGCGATCGCAGCCGATCCCGTTTGTTTAAAAACGCCGCGGAATAGCATCCTCCCGTTTCTCTGGCTTTCAGCGATCGCATGATCGATTAAAACAGATGTTATTGGCCGCCGGTATCTCTGGAGGAGCCAGCCAGTAAAGTAGAATTAATTGAAGGGGTCTGCGCGGCAGGAAGGGAACGGCGACGTGGAAAAGTAATGGGACGGGGGGACAAATTGAGGTGTAGCGGATGCAAAAGCGGGGTTCATCTGGAAACTGGAACGTAGTACTCGGTGCGCCATGAAATGTGTACGCCAACGGATCGCAAGGAAGGGGTGCGGGGGTGGGATTCGGACGGCTGGGAACGCAAACACAGGAAGAGTCGTTCAACTCGTGTGCCGCGCAGAAGGGTAGGACCGTGGAACCGGGTACCTTTTGTCATCTCGAAGATTGATCTCGGCTGAACTCTGGTCCGAGGCGGAATAGTCGCGGGTCCAGTGTGTCACCGCATAGTCGCACGTGAAGGTACCGATCGTTCCTGTCGGGAAGGGTACCATTTATCACGTGTCCGAGGGATCCTTGGGATGCCTTAAAACAAAAGGCTATGGAGGGGCCGAGGATGTCTTCCAGGGGACCGGGCGAACGATACGAGAGAGAAAGAGAGGAGAGGTGGCGGAGAATCCGAGGCGAACGGCGTGGGGCCCGGTATATAAGGTGGGACAGGTGGTGGAGCGGGGCCCGGGGGCGAGAGGGGAGTCATAAGGCAGAGATTTTACGCGCCGGCGCCGGCGCCCCCCGCGGTCTCAGACGCCGCAACCATAATGCCGAAGCTGAACGTGCACGGGACTATCTTCTGGGACTATCACCGCTTCAGCTCTCGACCCTTCCCTCTGTTGGACGTTTCAAAACGTTTTTATTGATATTCTCGTTACATAACGATCGAATTACGGAAACTTGATTTTCTTCTTTACGTTTATACACGGTGTCCCACGGGGAACCGAGCGACTTGTACAGAGTGTTCCCTAGGTACTTCTGGACCGAAAAGCATTGTGAAGCTTGTCCCGTTTCTTCTCGTTCATTAGTTCTCTTATGTCGAATGCTAGCTTGTGTCTTCATCAGTAGCTATTTATCAGGTCGTCAAGGATGAAATTTGTAGAAAAACAGGCAAAGTTGGTTGATAACTTACAAATATAAGGAATTATTTTATTCATCAAAGTATGCACCCATACTGTCTATACCCTTTTGCCATTTAAGCGGCAGGTTGTTCAGGCCGGTGGTATAAAACTCTGGCGGACGAGAGTCATTGAATTCCTGGAAGGCCAGTTTTACAGCATTGTCGGAATTAAATTGTTTTCCTATTAAAAAGTTGTCCAAATTGCCGAAGAAGTGGTAGTCAGTGAGGGCTAGGTCTGGTGAGTATGGAGGATGATGAAGAAGTTCCAACTCCAATTCCTGTAGTTTTGCCACAGTCATTTTTGCAGTGTGTGCTCTAGCGTTACCGTGCAATAAGATAGGAGTCGATCTGTTGACCAATCTAGGCTGTTTTTCTTTAAGTTTTTGCATCATTTCGTCCAGTTAGTTGCAGTATGTTTCTGCTATGATCGTCGAGCCGGGTTTCATGAAATCATAATGGATTACACCTACGCTAGATCACCAAACAGTCACCATCAGCTTCTTTTGATGAATATTGCGCTTTGGAGTGTGTTTTGGTAATTCATCCTTGTCCAACCACTGTGCTGAACGTTTGCGATTGTCATATTGGATCCATTTCTCATCACAAGTGACAATTCCATTAAAAAATGGATCGGATTTGTGACGAGAAAGCAACATCAAGCAAGCTTCCAAACGCTTTTGTTTCTGTTTTTTACTGAGTTCAAGTGGAACCCACTTATCCAACTTTTTCACTTTACCGATTTGAGCTAAATGCGTTAATATTGTTTATTTGCCAACACCAAACTTCAACGATAATTCATAGGCACTCTGAGATGGGTCAGACTCAACGGTGACCTTTAATTCGTCATTAATGACCTTTGATTCTGGGCGACCGCGTGGCTCATTTGTGAGGTCAAAGTTACCTGTACGAAATTTGGCTGGCGAACCAATTTGATACTGTCTGCTCTGTAGTAACACTAGAGCCAAATACACTATTAATGTTTCCCGCGGTCTGCGATGCCTTAGTTCCACGTAAGAACTCATACTTCATAATAGTGCGAATTTCCGACCGTTCCATTTTCAACAAAATTAATTTTTAAAAAAAGTTTTTAATATTTTGTAGTGCTTACAACGATTTCTTTAAACAGGCGAGATATGTAACTTTCTAACAGAAAAATAAAACGGTAAAATATTAAGCCAATGTCAAATAATAAGCTGTTAAAGTTATCAATATTCTTAACTACAAATTTCATCCTTGCCACCCTAATAGTGGAATTGCCGGAGTGGAATACTTGGTTCATCCGACGCTCGTGTTGTCCATCGCGCACCACGCGATGTATCTTCGAAGGGATGTCCTTACGATCCGGGAAATATCGAGGTGATTAATGAACGATATTTAACGATTTTTCCCTCAGCGAAACCGGCATCCGCGCCGGATAATCGGCGACTCTTGCCGGCGCGTTGTCTTTCAACGATGGATGGTGGTCGGCATTCGGTTAAAACGGATTCTTATGTATCGATCATGTCGCAGGGACGATCGATCGTCGTGTATCTATCGGGCGCGTATAGGCAGTCAGGTGAAGTCTCGTTTTAGAACGGTCCCGCGATTGGTCATTAATTACCCGGGTTATTAATCGTAGCGCGGGGAGGTATCATTGCACGGAACGCGATTCAACCGGTTCCCTTCGCTAACCGATTGATTTATCCCCTGACCTTGAACTTTCGTTTTATGGCAAGAGCAAAAGAAGCACGGACAAGTGGTTGGCGGCGAGTTTGGTCGTTGTTGCCGTGGCTACTGATATTTGGATACCCAGCGAGAGGCAACTCTGCTAGGTTGAATTCTATCGAAATTACCTCGACACGAACTTTCTTTCACTTTCTCCTAGCCTCTCTTTCAACTGCAGAGACTCCGATCACGAACCTGCTATGTGGGAGATAGTTACAAGGGACATGAAACTGTACCTACTACCATTTATCTGTCGAGGTCTGCTTTGACTTTTGCCCCTGAACCTTCGACTCACTTACCCGCGATAAAAATAGCACAGGCTAACGGCTAACGTGAATCACGATGCCCGCAAGTTGAACGTTACACGTCCCTCCGCGAATCGAACGCAGCGCTGTTCTTCTTCAGCGATCGAAAGATTCGGAACCCTTGTAGGTACAAGGGGACCGCGGCGTACCGTAAAACACGTATACCGCTTGGCCAGTTGGCGTGTACACGCATATTCGAGGCTGGGCTCTGTTTCTGCTTCGATTTGCACACGCGTTCCCGATCTCCGGCTCGAGGGGGCCATTACCGTGAAACATCCTCCGGAGCTGGAACAGGTACACGCGAAACCTCGGCGCAGAGAGGGGCCCCCGTGTCTGCGGCATCTCGGGTTTCCGGAGACCCAGAGAGCCTTGAGAATGCCAGGCTTCAGTGGGTGGAAACTGAATAGGGAACTTCCGGAATAGCGTTTAGATAGGAAAGAACTGGGCTTTCATAGCTTAGAGGGCGCTAGTGTCGCGGTATAGTTCTGTTTGTGTCTGTACATACACGATCGGCTGAGACTTATACTGTCTTATAAGCGAAAACAAGTGTAACGTGAGTGAAACGCTAGTGTTTACTGTTTAATAACTTAAATGAATGTGCAGAAAAATGGGGCAACTGCAAAGAGGGTGACAGGTAAGAAAGTTTTATGTACGTTTCGAGTTACATTTGAGACACTTGTTTATTTGAATATTCGTGATGTTTTTGAATTTTTAGGTCATAAACTCTATTATCAAGAACTGCCAATTTACTGTAAAAAATATTAGAAGTGATTTCCTAAACTTAAAACTTGTATTTTTGGAATGCACTCGTTAAGTGCTACTGAAAGACACAAAAATGAATTTTGTTAGCTGCAGGGAGAGGGCCAACAGTACATTGGCGATGCGTAGTGCCAAGTTGTACTTCGAACAGCAATATAAAGAGACACAGCTTCTCTAAGAACGTGATAAGGACTGAACAATGGTAGCAGGCAATTAATAATCCGAACCTGGATGGTCTTACATCTGATGAATTGCGCTACTACAGAGTTTGTCAACTACACTTTCCTGTAAGTGCCTACAAAATTACACGCATTCGCCAAATATTACAGGACGATGCTGTACCGCAATTAATGTAGAATTCTAGGTCATCTGCTGGATCCCCCAATGTATTAACCATAGGTAGAGGAACGCCGTGTATATGGAGGTCGCGTACGAAGGAATACAATGTAATATAAGTAATTAATATAATTACTTAATACTCTAGCGATTAAGCAAACTGTTAAACTGAGTACAAGGAACATTTTTCAAAGAAAAATCTGAACCACTCACTAATCCTTCCTTACCTCTACTTGTATTTTTTACAATTAAGTATCTTATACAAAATGTAGGGTAAGAGATACATTTGTTGGCATTATCCAAATCTTCTTAACGTGTCAACAAATGTATTTCTCATTCTACATATTACAGTACGCAGCTTCTGAGTGTATTTAATTTTTCCGGCATGAGCCGCCATATTGAAGTTTAGTTCTCACAGAATCTTTCATTAGCTTAGAGGGCGCGCAAATACTGATCCAAAAAGTTTTGCTGGAGTTTCCACCCCCTGCCAGGCTCCCAGAGGCGTCCAAAGAGCGTACGTGTCGCCCGGGTTCGGGCTCGGATCTTTAAGGATCTTTTCACGAATCAACGAGAAGTTAACCCCGGAGACACCGTAAACATGATATACCGGCATTCGACGCTCCGATACGACCGTCCATCGGCGCCCGATCCGCGGGGTCCGCGTCCCCCGTCGCATCGTCGCGCTCGACAGCCTACCTATTCATTGTTTTATAGGAGCCGTAAAGATGTCAGGCAATTAAAAGATTTTCTTGATTTGTTGCGTGGGCGGGCAGCGCTCGGGCGGCGATGCCCGGCGGTGGTGGGTGGCAGGGGCACAAGTAGGTGGAAGATGCGTCGTGAAACGGGCACGGAGCCGATGCCCACGTGAACGTCGGAGACACCTGACATTGTACCACCGTCGCTGTCCTACAAAAGGCGCCTTCAGCTACGCTCGTAAACGTCCGAGAGCCGCGACCGTGCCGTGATATACAATAAGCTGTATATTACACTTGTAACGCGCAACAAACCAGCCGTGGTTTCGGCCGGAACGGCCGGTGTCGTCCGTTTCGCTTTGATATTGCCCCATCGCCTATCGTTCCACGGACCATTGGTCGATTGTCCTCGGACAGCCTTCGCGAAACGCGCCGCGACGTCCGTCGATGCCCGGCATCCGAGTAACGGACGATCCCCGGCCGCGCCAGATCGGCCGATCGATTCGCGAGAGGGTATTGAATGAACGCAGCTCTTCTTCGAGTCGGCTGGGCGGAGGGCGAGAGGCACCATCGCGTGGCTCGTTTGGCGCTCGAACGGCAACGTGATCAATCTCCGCGCAAACAGCGGCCTGTATCTTTGCTCGGCACCTATGTTTCTGGCCAGAAACCGCCGCAACGAGATCGTATCTGACGAGAGGAGGAGAGGAGCTCGCGGTTGCGCCATACGACCGATGAGAACTGTTGCTCGGTCGTAGGTTGGTCACGTCGAAACGGGCCATCGACTGGAGGACCTCGAAGGGGAAGAACACGACGCGACGAAGGAGGGAGAGAGGGAGGGAGGACACGAGAGTTTCGGTGGAAGATTAAAACAATGCGGCTGGTCAGATAACGCGGGTGTGACAGCTCTCCGTATCCACGGACCGGAGGACTCGGCCACGCGGATGGACCTTAACGAGGTCCTCTAATAAATAACCGCCAAGTTCGAGTTTCCTCCCTGCCCCTCTCCATCCGTCTCACCGTCCGCCTCTCTCGCCCTCTCGACTGCTCGTGTTTCAAAAGCCGCACAAGGATGGAAGGCCACGGGGATGGACCTAAACAGGCCCCCAGCACGAAGATGGATGCGCTGCGAGGCGCCGCCGTCACCTGGCAGCCCTTTTACCAGACTTCCACTGGTACAGTCGTAAGGAAGGCCGTTTCGGGCGCGACACCTCGCCCTCCGAGGAGAAAATCACCCGGTGATCCTGTATCGTTGCAATCCGGGCGAACCCTTTCGAACGAAAATATTTACGGCGATTTTGGCCGTGACACGTGGGCCCGGTTGATGGACGCGGACAAAGTCGTTCCGAAACGAGCGTTAACGAAACATGACTTGGGAAGAACGAAGACGAGAGACGTCTGGACGTGGCTCGGAGGGACTCGAATAAGACGTTCGAACGGACAACGGGCTGCGCGTCACGTACCGATCGAATTGATCTGCGATTCAAGCCGTGCTTCCTTTACTGCGCCGTTCCACGTCGCTTGGTACGGCTTCGTAAGGGCCGCGCGTTGATAAGGAGTCACCTACGTGCCGCCGCAAATTTATCTTGCACATATGTTACTCAAACGAGACCTTATTTCCCTGGCACAGGGCGGCGTAATGCAATAATTCCAGCGTTCAACGGGGATTGGAAACGTTCACCGGACCGTTACGATAAGGATCCGATAAGGGAACTGCGAAGTTGGTGCCGTTGATCGCGTGGAAAATGTAAATGCCGCTTGCACAACAGGTGCCAGGCCAGCGGCGTAAAGTTTCTGCGATCGCCATGGCTTATCGGTCCTTCTGAAAGCCAGAATGCTGACCGATGGACGAAGACACGCTCTGGAGAATTCGACGACACGCGATCGTTGCCTGACAATCAGTTAGAATGAGTAGATTCGATATACAACTTCATCCCTTTGAAAGATTCATTTTGTAAGGTTCTGTAAGGATGATGTCAGGATTTTGAGGAAAATCGATTCTGGGGAAAATCGGATACCAAAGAATTGATTCAAAAGATCGATCTTTTAACCAAAAGAATCGATTTTCTGAAGAATCGAATAGGAATCGGACACCCCTAGTAACACCCTCGATTTGTACGTTAGCCCTTTCGCCTTCGCGCACCGTAAAACCGAGTCAAAAGCACTCTCGCCCGAATCAGTTCACTTGAGTGTTTTCCATACAGTGACAGACTTCTACTCTCTGTTCTCTCGCGATTCGTCTAACTGTTAACACGCGACTTGTCTACGCAATGCTACTTTCTTCTCTGCAATATACACTGCTCGTTCACGTTCGAAGTCTTGTCTACACAACGCTTGACTATACAACAATCTCCTCGTCCACGTTCACGTCTCTCCTCTACGCAACGGCTACCTCTCCTCCCTACTTCTGCATTACATGCGCCATCTCTGGCTGCGAATCTTACAATTTTTAAGAGATTCCTGCTTGACAATCTTTACCCTCGAGGGTGTCACTACATTTCTTCTATCCTCCACACTACGAATTTATCCCTACCTTATAAAGCAATCAGGTTTACTCTAGCTGATATCATTTCAGTGGCCGTACACCTGGCACGATTGCTGCTTTTTTTCTCACATTTCACCTTTATTCTGGGCCGTTATTTATTCCCATGCGAGCTTCCTCGGCGTGTATGCGTGCGGCAGGGTATCAGGATTCCTGGTTCTTGGCTACCGATAATATACGCACTTCAGATTCTATTAGGTCGCCGGTAGATCCTCGATACCTGCTTGACTCGGTAACCCAAGGGTTTCACTTATCGTCCAGCCGATCTTCTTCACGCATATTATACTCCGGGGAAAACAGTACGGGTAAAAAAAAAAAGGACGCGGGCATGTCTCCTCTTCGTAGCAGCTCTCGTGAGCTCTGCCGCGCGAATAACAGGATCAGGTTACTCTTTTGGAAAAAGGAAACGGGCCCGGGGTAGTGGTATTTCTCCACGGATCTTCAGCCACCGGCGGCGTGTTTGAAAAACATTTCACCCGAGGAAGGGGGTGACCGATCCTTTTCCGGCGCGTTGCACGCAAGATGTTTGGCTGTTCCTTCTCTATTTTTCATCCTTTTCTCCATCGTGGTTCTAGTGAATGTCGCTTTTCGGGCGCGACCGTGCGAAACGTCTCTCCTCAGTGATGCAACTCCTAGAAGGAGTTCTTAGAATAGATCTTCGGTGATTGAAATTGTTTGCTGACCTCTATTCTTTTGACGCCTTTACCTAAAATGAAACTAAAGTGAATGTCCCAGTTTCTGCGCATTTAAGAGGTTACTCGACAGAAAGAAGGTGTACAAAATTTGTTTATGATCAACATTTGCAGAGTAATTGATTAATTCTTTAATAATAAATCAACCAGTCGAAAACTATTTAAGAAAGATATTTCAAGATGTTCAACTACTAGTAAATTGCAATTAAATATAATGCTTTAAATGTCCGTATTTCTGCTCACGAAAAATAGCGATGTACGTATTTCTACTCACCATTTGTACCATTTTCTGCTTGCATAATATGTTGCCATTTCAGGTTAAAATAGGTTACACCTTTAATGGAGATGTTTTATAACACAACAGTAAAGCATAAAATAATGATAAACAAAAAATAAAATGCCTTCGAATAGAAATAGAAGTTACAGCATATATTGAATCGTGAGGTTATGTTGCTAAAATTTTGGTGAGTAGAAATTCGGACACGACGGTGATTCACTGGATCCTAAACCTAATCACCTGTTTTCTACTTAAAATAATCAAAAATAGTAAAAAAATCTACATCCAGAGCACAATACGGTATCTATTTTTGTTATTAAATAAGAACTTTTACTGCGAAAACTATTTTCTGCCCAATTATCGAATACCAATATTGACCCTGTTCCTTACCACAACCAGCTAAAACACGGTCGAAAAATCGTGAGTCTCTGATTTTAAAAGTTTTTCGTTGCATATGCTGCACTTTGATTAGTCCCAAGCTCGTGCAACAGTCGCGTAAATGTTCAAATAATTTAGAATTATTCTGTCGCAACTATAGTGCAAACATAACGCTTAAATTAATAAGAAAAATACTAAATGAGCAGAAATGGAGACATGGGCAGAAATTGGGACATTCACCTCATTTTCATTCAGGTATATTTAGCTGCCTACTTCGTACAGTACTAAATTGGTACGAGACATGGGTAACATTGCACCCTGTGCGCTTATAGAATTACGACGGAA
This sequence comes from Andrena cerasifolii, assembly GCF_050908995.1. Classification (NCBI taxonomy): domain Eukaryota; kingdom Metazoa; phylum Arthropoda; class Insecta; order Hymenoptera; family Andrenidae; genus Andrena; species Andrena cerasifolii. Next base: position 8,980,223 of record NC_135120.1, on the reverse strand, counting down.
AATGGACCTGCTTCTATAAGAAATCATTGACATAGGTGGGGCAGTAAGATCGCAGCAGCCTGGAATTAATTTGTTAGTCGTTTGTTCGTGTTCCCCGAAGAGGAGGGTATCGTCAAAGTATCGCGGGCAGGGTCACGCGGCTATTAAAAACAGTGTCCCATCCGAGGCCACCCTGACGTCCAATGGGAAACATAAATCTTCTCTGGATCGTATGATTGACGTCTATTTAATAGAAACGCAACTATACAAGGATGGTGCGGAATAACATTAACTCGTCCGGGAGTCGTGGGGGCTGGTCTCTCCTCGACGGGTGGCCATTGTGCCCCGTTGGACCCCTGCGAGCCACGGCCTTTCTCCCATTCTTCTGCCTGCCAGCTCCCTCGTAAAGTCAAACGTTGACACTAGCCGCAGGACACCGACTCCGTGGCCCCAAAAGCTTTCTTTCCCATTCTATCCACCTCCGTTTCACCTAAAACGGACTTTCTCGTGTGTCGTTATGTTATTATTACCGAGCTCGAATGCTGGCCTCAAAGGTGGGCGTGGTGTCATCGACCTGCGACCCTGGTGCCAGGGTTGATTCACTAGCGACAAGTCTAGGGACGCGCAGGAATGACACAGATTAAGCCTGATTAATTGATCGATCGGCTGGGAACTCTTGTTTCTTCTGGATCTTTGCACTCGCAGCGATAATTACGCGGGGCGAAGCAGAGCCGAGGCGCAAAAAGATTAAGCGCCCCGACCACGTTCGTTAAACTAAGGACTTTATGGTGGCATTAGGAAACTTAACGACCTAATCAAAGCGGCACGGCATCAGAGGAGCCGCGGTAGAATTGACGCGGCCGTCCTGACACGGGATCGACGCCACGGGCCTGAACAGTCGATGGAACAATATCTCCTTGATCCAAGGATCTCGAGCAAGTGAGCAACGAACTGCTGGGTCCCCTGTTTCGAGAGTTCTACTTTCTCGTGCCCTTCGAAGCCGGCTCGGTTCGAGGAAAATGTAAGAGCGAGAACCGGCGTTCGTGGAAGCGAGTAACACGATCGTGGAGCTGGATCTTCCGAGATCGAGAGTAGAAGTTGACCGCTGACCGGCTCGTGGAGTGGTCGTGGGGGGAAGATCGCGAGGGAACAGCCGCGCAACAAGAGGAACACGAGCCACGAGAATAAGAAGAGGCGGAAGGAGAAAAGGAAGAGCAGGAAAGGAGCAGAAGAATGGGCAGAGGAGAGGTTTGCTTTGCGCTTCGTCGGCGAGATCAAGGCGGCGCCACGCCTCCGGACCGCCTCCTCTAATCATCGGCTCATTACTCATTAGTACTAATGAGCCACGCGCGCCATCTATACCTCTGCCTACGACGAGGTACAACACCTAGACTGGATACCTGGCACAATGGCCCCCACCGGAGTACACCCGTGTATATCGTGTACATTGAAAGCTCTGGCAGCCCGATAACCTGCACGCAACCGTCTGCGGCAGGCCTCCTGGTCATGGGATCCAACGCTAGAGATCGATAGGGCCCGTCCCGAAGTATATCGTGAAATGGAACCATTTAACGGAAGGTCTGGTGATGGTGATTAACGATGGGCCTAATGGAGAACGTCTCCAACCGCTCGCGTTTATTATGTAGATTCGTGTGTCTAAGCCCTGCGACTGGCTAGTGGCTACGGCTCCTCACTCCGATTCCTTTGGGATACAAGCTCCGTGAGCGGAGCTGTCTCGTAGCCCCTTCGCAAAACTTTTTCTCGCGTAAAGTCAGCGAACGACATTGATCCAATTTTCAGCGACGTAACGGGAATAAATGTCCCTGTGTAACTTGTTCACTGAACTGAGATTCTTCGCGTTTCGTCACGCTGACACGCGTAGGCTCCTTCACCCGCCAGGGGATGATGCTTGATCTCATGGACCAGCCATCCCCCGTTTCCCATAAAACCAGCCATGACATCGTGCCCAGTGAAGCGACCACGTGCGACGAACGCTCGCGCAGAACCGCGTCTCGTTACATCCGTCACAGCCGTCGGTCCGTAAAATTGGCGCCACCTGCCACCCTCCCGAAATCCTGCTTCCCGTTGCTGCCGGTGCAGATTCTGACTCATCCTATCGCCTCGGAGTATTTAATGCATTTATAATACCGGGCTTAATGACCCTTGGCCCGTCTTCTCGGCTGGAATTTATTACAAATTGAACATCCGCTGATACAGAAGAATAACATGGCCTCCGCTCGGGGAATACATTATGCCGAAGGCTGAGGAAGCTGAGCTGTGAAACGTTTATCGTGGCTTTGTACCTGCGCAGTGCCTATGTTAATCCGCACGGATTCTCGGAACTCGCCTTGTACGTGTACACGACATCGAAATGCTCTCAGTAGTCGATACCGAATTTGTACCGCCATATCTGTGCGCGTATTCTTTTAAATCAAGTTTCCATATGTTCGATGAATACTTGAAGAAGAAGGGCTAAACCAATTCTCTCTCCCGCTGTACTTCAAATTTGCCTCCTGAAGCATACCCGTGCGATTAAGCGCCACCCTGTACAAATTCCTCCGATCGAGAGTGATTTAATTAATGCCACGAGGCTCAGGGAGTCGTTAGTCCTTTTAGCTTAAAGGAATAAAGAATCGTTACATTACATTACTCCATCCAAGCCGTAGGGGAGGCTGGCATCGTTGCACAGTGGGGGAAATTTCGCGATTTTATGGCCAAAAACACAAAAATAAATTTTTGAGTTCGACAAATAAATGCAAATGTCAATTGAAGAACTAATATGAGTATCAAATGCCACCAATTTTACTGTTAAATGTTTTTATACAAAGCTCGCGTAGATTCGCAAATGTTTATGTTCATGTGAGGATAGACCGATCGCAAAGAATTAATCCAGATTTTCAAGTTGCTTCAAACACTTATATTGCGTTATCCAAAGATCTGAAAATAATTTGAAGGCATGGATTGAATTCCTGGTGGTGCGTAAGATATCTTTTTGTCCTCAAAATAATTATGCTTCGGTTTTTAATACGTAATTTATACAATTTCTAAAGTAGTGTTTTAGAAATAACCTTTTCATATAAGAATCAATTTTCAATGCATAAAATAGTTATCAATCCCATAATATCCTGCAATGATTTTCATTCTTATTTTACGTTGGACAATTTTGATTCTATAACTGCAATTATTAATTGCTATCAGTTGCTAATTTTATAGTTATATGCATTTTTTAAATACGATCCAGTGTGTCTTGTCTAACATACAACATAATTGTGACCGAGACTTGTTCACTTTTTATTCTTTTTTAAACGATTTTATTCAGCTTCGATCCTCTGTTTGATTGTTTGTACTATGCATGTTTATTTGTCGTCAGAAGCGATAACCCTTCTGCTATGCCCTGCTGCGCTGTAGCAGAGGCATGATCTAACAAAGAAAAATCTGTATAAATGTAAATAATAAAAAAATCTTTATCGTTCGTAATTTTTGTAATTGCTGTTTTTCGGATAATTTAGTTTCTCATATATTCGAACGTAAAAGTGCCGAATTTTATATATTAAAAATAAGTATTCAGGTTTTGACCACGAAAGTGGACATAGTTCTTCAATTGACATTTGTCAAAAATTTAATTTCTGTAGTTTTGGCCATAAATACGCAAAAATTCCCCACTGCGCGTTGTGTGGGGGGTAGCGAGGACTCGGTGTACAAAGTGTAATGTGATTGTTTCCGAGCGAACGGCCCTGCTGGGGCTGCTGTTTCGCTCCAGCGGTGATGACTTCATCCCCATCTGATCCCGATTTCCTATCCATTTTAGAAACTCCAACGGAGGTTTGTCCCCGAATAAAACATACTTCACCGGCGCCCCTCGGAAGCCAGTAATTCTAGTTCCTATCTCCACTCTGCCCAAATAATTACGTTATTTGCTTACTGCTCTGGCCATGTGCGCCAGATCGCCGCGAAGTGAAGAAGCATCCAGCGCTCGTAAACAAGGTATCGTCCTCGTGCCGTAAACAGAAGCGGCTCGAGTGTGTATTCGTCAGAGGGGCCACCTGTTTGCGTGAAAAATAGGCCAAATATGAGCGGAACCGCGAAAGGTGGTAGGAGATCGGGAAGAACAAAGCGCGTAGATAGGGGCCCGGCTTGCATTGTCCCGCGGGCTGTTTGCGTCCGTTTCTGTCCCTGCGCAGAAACGACCGACTCTTTGTGCCTCTTGGTGTTTTCGCTGTGCACCACCGGCTTTCTCTCGCCAACTGCGGCCAAAGGATTACCAGTGAAATCCTTTAATGGCATTGTTGGCATTTGAATAACACGAAATATGATATGAGATCAGAACCTAGGTCCCCTCCACCCTTTCTTGCCTGATCTTTAAGCTCGAACTTGGGGGTCCTAGGGTATAGGGTTACGGTCCCGTTCTGCGCCGTTGTCCAGCCGGATTAATTGTTGGCAGCTCGTCGATGTGCGTCGAGATACCGGAGAAAAACCTCCTCTCTTTTTTCCCTCTCTTCCTCGTATAGTGCTCCATTTTTAGAAATCTCGTTGCTCCGCTGACAAGCTGGTGTCGCCGATCGTGATCCTCGCGATCTACGCCGCCGTTGTCCCATTCTCGTTCGCGGCAGAAACGGCGAGAGGTGCCTTTGAAAGCTGATTCCGGCCATTCGTGGCGAATGGAGACACAGCGGTGTTTGCCTCGGAGTCCAGCGACGGGGTAAAGCAACGCCGTCGTTCCGTGCGAAGGAGCGCTTAGCTCCGGCAAAAATATGCGAATCATGCGAAGCTAGGAGCGGGAGCAGCGGAGGCAAATGAAAACGGACGCCCGTTGCGAAGTGTACGGTGGTTGGTAAAGTGAAAGGCTGCACGAAAGCGAGACAATCCGCTGGGGAACGGTTGAAAAATCGAAACCCTAAACGTTTAAGTTATTACGCCGAGGAATCAACTTGTTAACGTCATTTCGCGCGTGAGCGACTACCGGTCACCACGCCGCTGCGCCGTGACTGCTATTTTTCCCAGAGGAACGTCCATAAACCGGACACTTTAGACGTATAGCGAACGCGCTGCGATCTATTTAGCATTCACGGCGATAGGACGCGCCGGGACGAGGAGCGAATGCCTTTAGTCCTCCTGGTCCGTTCCGCCGCGACCGCGAACTTTATTTTTACCAGTTACGGAGGAGGAATCGATGAGATAACACACTCCGTGCCCGTCCCGCGAATCCACGAAAAGGAACAGAAGGAATTATTAACGCGTCTGATACGCGGCTGGAATTCGATAAGACGGACACGGAAATGCCTTTAACCGCGTCAGCGTGTTGGCGCGTAAACGTTGATGCCGCGAATGGCGCACCATGCTCGCTCAGGATCGCGAGCATCGAAAGTTTTGCATGTCAATGCTGAACGACGTATCGCGCATCCGTAAAAACGCCGTCGACGCTCCCCGTTTATCACTAATTCGCGCTTTCCCTCGATTACTCAGTCTTGTCGCGCGTCCGGTAATCTCCCACATTTCCCGCTCCCTCCGTGCCGCTACTTGATCGCTCGCCAAACGCTCGGCAACTCGACCCGCCGCTCTCGTTAATCCCCGGTGCTCTTATTTTGATTTCAGGTGAGTAATCGAGCTACTTTGTTTCTTACAACAATTTGCCAGCCTCGGAGGAGAGCGAGGTCGGGCGGCTCGGCCAGCGACGGTGAGTAAATCCCCATTATTTACACGGGAGCAGGATTTCGCGCACGGAATTTGCCGCGGCGAGCATACCATTACGCCTGCCACGTCCCGTCGATGCACGCGCGTCGCGCGGTTTTCGCGGAATGCGCGCGGTGAAATAGCTCCGCGGCCGTGCTCTCGAAATTACGAGCGTAAACAGCCGATATACTTGGCGACGTTCGAGAATCAGGGGGAGGCTGGAGGGCGAGAGAGCCGCGATGTTTCGAGTGGAGATGCGGTGGTAGTTTAGCGAGAAGAAGGAGCGGAAAATGGGGGGAGAAAGGAGGAAGGGAATCGTAGGACTCGGTAATAATTCAGGCAAAAGGACGCATCAATCCTGATGGCCCTCCGCCCCTCTCGTTCCTCGCCACCGGCTCGTCCAGAAATAGAGCGATGTCGGGTAGAGCTGCTCTTCGTTATCCTTCTTCAACTATCGTTCCCACAGGCGAGCCTGTTTTCTCCCTCGGGAAAAAGCTGGATGACTACCGATTTTCCCTTATTGCCGCTTGCCACGCGACACCCCCGCCCCCGGGCATCGCACTTTCTCCACATAAATCTCCGTCGCGTCGGTTGGAGCCGCCGCTGCGTACGAAACTAATCAAATTTTTGTTCGAATTCGCGCGATCCTCCGCTCCTGGAATGGTCCCCTGTGTGGCGAATCGATGTCGATTTCGCGAACAGCTCTCGTTGCGAAATTTCTTAGGGGTAGGTATCGATGATTCTTCGATCGTGCAAATATTTCTCGATTAAGGGTAAGTGATGCTTCTCACAAGGGAACATCCCGAACCCGGAAATTCGAAAAATTCTGAAACTTCGTGAATACGTAGAGAATTTCCTCCTGATCACAACGCAATTTTTGTTTGCTGCCCAAATTCACTCTAAGGAGGTGTAATTGACCGCTGAAAATCCGGTTATTTACCGATTTTGTGTTATATAACTCGTGAACTGTAAAATAATTTGTTTACCATATGCTAGATCTAATTAAAAGAAGTAACTCTTGTCTTGAAACTTTTTTTCTATCTCTTACAGTTCGCGAGTTGTAACACAAAATCTGAAAATAACCTGATTTTCAGGGGTTCATTTCACCCCGTACGGGTGAATTTGGGCAGCAAACAAAAATTGCGTTGTAATCAGGAGGAAATCTCCCACATATTCACAAAGTTTCAGAATTTTTTGAATTTTCGGCTTCGGGACCTTCCCTTGTCAGTAGGAATGGCACAGAAGTCTTCGCCCGTTCATCCCATCGGTGATAAATTGTATTTTGTCTGCACTTAGCTCGTCCTTTACCCCTTTCTCTGCTAACAACGTTACAGAGGTCGTCGCTGGGAGCGTGATTCAATTTAGCCACCCCTTTCAACGACAGAAATGGAGAATGTATATGTCACGGCAGAAATGCTCAGCTCGGTAATCCTATAATAATCCAGGCAACCTCGGTCTTCAACATTTTCCGGCGCGGCTGCGCGTCGCAAAGGTCCATAAATCTCCCTCGACACCGATACCCAATCGAACACTCGCGGGGCGCGCGATCGTTTGTATCAATTTGCCGAAAAATCCGCCAGTGATATATACCGCGGGGGAGCGATGTTTTTCCCAAGATTACGCTGGAAAAATGATGAGGTCGCGTGTCGATGTGCGCCGCTTTAATATCCAAGAGTGTTTCGCGTCGTAAAAGAAAGTTCGTCGCGCCGTTACCACCCGCCGCTGAATTATTCAATCAGCGACGGTATTTTCCAACCCCGCGGCGTCCCAGCTTCTGGCAACAGTCGCGTTCATCAGAATCCTGGCCCCGTACACACGGATCCGGTAGGTTATCTCGCGGTGGTAGGCGGACCTTAAAAGCGGCAGCACTTAGCGCCAGGTTTCCGCCACTCAAACACTGCCCCGCAGTCGCGTTATAGCCACGATTTAGAGCGGAGGTGGTTGAGGTCCTCTGAAGATTCGAGTGGCCGGAACATCGCGTAGGTGATTTATTAAAGCGCGTTTCAACGCATTTGCCCTAATACATCTCGCCAGCGGGCGCGTAGGAGACGCGGGTGCATCCCGAGAAGCGATGTTTAGACTCGGCGAGAACAAAGGGCGCCGCCTTCTCAGCGCCAGAGAGACTCGCTGCCCTCCATTTCGGAACATTAGCCAGATCACCGGATGCCCATGACACTTTTCTCACCCACTCGAGTGTCGTTATCTGCGCCGCTGAGGCCCCAGCGGCCGTAAAACCCAGCCGAGTTTTCGTGCCGGTTTCATATTAAAATGTCTCGTTAATTTCACAGTGCCACGGCGTGGCAAAAAACCGTCTGACGAAGGGGGACAGATCGTGTCCGCTGTCGCGGATAACATCGTCGGATACTCCTGCCAGTTACTTTCAATCCGACTTACAGATAAAACCGAGCGGCGGAGGAACCGGTGCGCGGTGGCGGGATCGTTGGGAGATTGTTAATTGCCGCTAGAATGTGCTCCAGCGCGCGCAGCTGGGACCGTCAACGATAGCTACGACGACCGACGACGCGTGCGATAACGCCTCTTGGCGAACTTCATAAAGGAGAAATTACCTGGCCAGTTACGCTATCTTATTAACCGCAGATATCCGGAAAGCCCGTTCCGCTTATCTGCCGCGCGAGTAGCAACCGCTTACACGGATGCATACCGTGGCTGTGTGCGCGAGTACGTGATCAGCGATCTCGCGTGCGTCGGGTGCAGCGGTAGCAAGAACGCGGATCCGTGATTGTCGACCGTTGGCTTCCGCGATCTAGCGCCTGGCCTTCGCCTCTTTTTGCCCGGGAATTTGTTCGCGGATAGGGGAAATCGACGGGAAAACCTGGGACAAAGCAGCGGAACCGTTGTTCAAGAAGTTGCGTGACAGGGTTCCTTCTGGGATTCGAAACGAACTGAAGGGAGGATTGCGCCTTGTTTTGCCGAAAATAGGTAATTCTTTTTTAATTTTTTGTACAGAAACGGTTTGACGAATTAATTTGAGGTTTGGCAGGCTGTTCTATTGTAGCTTGAAGTATTGTTCTGAATTTTTGTGTGACAGTGAACAAAAAAACAGGGCAGATACAGAGAGAACGTTGAAAAATAATCGGGTGGACCTGGCGTTGACGAAAAGTACTGTAAGGGTTATCCGAAACACAAAAAGGAAAAGAGATTCTTAAACTATATGAATGTGGCTATGGGTGGTAGTTGATTTATTGCGGTATCTGTTACCGTTCCTTTTTTATTAAAGAAGTTCTTCCGATTTTGAGGCAAAACCTTTCTCAGACTCAAATCAAGGCGCTTCATCTTCTTCAAAAAGCTGCCATTTTAACATTTTTTTATTTTTCTTAATGCATCTACTACCACCCGTAGCCTCATTCATATAGTTTAAGAATCTCTTTTCCTTTTTGTGTTTCGGATAATCCTTACAGTACATTTTGTCAACGCCAGGGCCACCCGCTTATTTTTCAACGCTCCTTTTGTATCTGCCATGTTTTTTTTTCACTGCCACACAAAAATTCAGAATAATAGTTCAAGATACAATAGAACAGCCTGCCAAACCACAAATTTATTTGTCGAACCGTTCTTGTACAAAAAATTCACAAAGAATTGCCTATTTGTCGGCCCAACAAGGCGCAATCCCTCCTTAATAGATACTCCCGGCTATTCTTTCTGTTTGCATAGAAACAGTGTTCGTCGTTTCTTGGGTAGTTTCTCCGGAGGATTTTGCGTGACAATGTTCTCATGCGTTCGAGATGGCGGCTCACCCCCGCCGCGACTTCATCAATGTTTCATACGCATGCAACGCGAACAACCCCCCCGTGTACGAGCGATACACTAAGTGGTTTTGCTCATAAAGCTGTAACGGTGTATAGGATAATGTCGCCGGTAAGTGGTCTCAAGTAGTAGGGCGAGTATCACGGTGGCCAGAGCGCACATGTGACCGCAGAAGAAGCAGCCCGCGGAGGAATGTTCTTGCCCATCCTAGGAAGTACTCGGTGTGCTGTACTGCTTCAAACAAATCGTTTGTTGCTCTTCAAATAGAAAGCAACTGTGCCTGTCTCTGTTACAACAATTGCATACCTGTCGCGTGCTATATAGATAATACATTGTGTAGAGTTTCAATCATCATTACTGCCGATTTTATTAATTGCGGGATATAAAAATATATCACTGTCACTTCGGCGTTTCTCGTTTTATCGAATCTCGTTTTTACGCTCAGCTGGACCGAGACACGTACGGAGTGCGTTAGGGAACTATCGGACCGTATAAATCGCCTGGACTTTATTGCTTCTTGCAGCGCGCGTATGACAGTAATTAGTAATTTACATGAAAATTAATACGCCGTCGAAGCGAAATCGCAACCCCTGGCGACTTATCTCAAAAGTGTATCTGCTCGCCGAGTATTCGCTTTCCCTTGGCCCTGGGCGTTCTAAAAAAGTTTCAAATTTCAAAGCCTATATTTTCCCCTTCTTCCCGACATGATTTGGTGTCGCGACTCGGCCACGGGGGTGCGCGCGGGGGCACCCGCGTTATTTTTATAATCTCGTTTTGCCGACTCGAAGGCTGGAGCGGTCTCAGCGTGTCGCTGGTTGCTCTTGCCGGAGAGATCCGCGTGCCATCATGAGAAAAAGGAATCGCTCGTGGGGTATCGCGTTACCGATCGGTAGGTAAGGGTCTTGTCTCCTCTCTTTTTCTCCTCTCCGCTGGAAGGGGTCAGAAAGGGGTGAAGGGTGAGCGCGCGCGGGGACGGCCAATAAAACTGGGAGATATCGAGGATGCGACACGTCGGAGAATAAAACGAACGGACCGGCCGCCGTTGAAATAATTATACCGTGGATCTGATAAATATTCGTCCCGATTCTCTCAACGTAGGGGAGACCGGGGCAGATTGTAACACGGGGTGAATTGTAACATAAGTAAAATCTTTTGAACGACAAATCTGGTAACCCACAGCATGCGAGAGCTGCTTGACGATATCAGCACCGTCGGTTTTAGTGACACAAACGAGCGTCATATATTCAATTTGTGATTATAGCCCAGAATTTTAGTATTTAGAGCATGTAATCCACCGAGCATGAAATCCACTTTGATCTGAATTATATATATTTTGAGATCCATACGTTGCAATCAAGGGCTTCGCTTCCTTAACAAAATCTGCAGCTTTAACTTTCAAAACTTCATCGTCTTCTATTGCCTTTCTTGTAACAAATTTGCTTATTTTTCGTGAAACAATGCGATGGGCTTTTTAAAATTATTTACCCACGTTCTAGAAGCTTTAAAAGCGTTGTCGTTATTACCCTGCTCGTTGTATGCGAAATATAACCAGCGCCAATAGCTTTTCTCATAGTTTCTACAACAGACTCGGAAACTTTTGTTAACTTTTCTTTTTTAGTTCCTCCTGCTTCAATTTGATGAGCCCATCGTCGAATTTGACGTTCAGAAGAAACAAATTGAAAATTATGTTGAACTGTAGTAAGCTTTCGTCTTTTCTCTGCTCCTTTCCAAAATTCAACTGCGCGCCGCTTATATTCAATGTCAACATCTTTATCACGCTGCTTAGAATGTTGTTTTGTTTAGAATTTTATTTCTAGATAACTTGAGAACCACATTTCCCTGTAGTTCTCACCTCACTATAAGTAAACTTCAATAATAATTATATTTATTAATTTGTAGGAAATACAAATTCTGATTTATCCGTATTTTCGGTTCGGCTGTGAAGTATAAGAAAATAAATTTCCATGAAAATAGATGAAGATTTACAAGAATTATTCACAAAAAATAACAATTTTTTATGTATGATTTAAACAAATGGACTTTTTGAAAATCTGGCGAGTCAGTCATATTTCGCATTCAAAGACACAAAATTCGTCCATTGACACTAATCCCCTATCTCTAATAGTTCTCGCGATATTCCACAAAAATGATTTTTCAACCCTAACTTTGAACGCAGTTTTCACCCCCCAAATATGAAAACGGGGAAAAATAAAAAAAACACGTATTTCTTATTTTTCGGTCCTCTATAACATATCCAAAAATCAAAATGATCGGAGGCGGACACCTAAAATACTCTGCTTGTAAGTGTCCAAAATTTTGTCACGTACTTTCACGTTCTCAGTTCACCACATATATAACTAGTAAATCACGCGAATTATTTCCTGATTGAGGAAAACCCTTTGGAGAAAAAACTGCGAGAACTTTTTTCGTTACAATCTGCCCGGGTCTCTTCTACCTATCAGGCGTCTCGCCCGCCATCCGCCGGTTGCCATCTCAGAAACGCGGATTTATCACTCGGCGACAGTTTCTGTTTCGTCGAGCCAGGTCGAAGCTTCCTGGAAGCCTTGGCCCTGAGATCGAATCGAAATCCTTGATCCTCGCCCGCTGCGAGTCCGCGATAGGGGCGCGTGGTCCACCCCCTCCTGGATTCCTGAAAAATTGCCTCGGGCCCCGCGTATACTAATGACCGGTTAAACAATAAGGTCCTGGGCGGAACAATGGAGTAAAAGTGAAAGATGCATGGAAAGGAGCGCAACAAAGGGTAAGAGAAAGCGTAAGAAGGAGCGCGTAGGCAGAGGGTCCGCGTTGGTACGGCCGTGTCGGCTCCGAGGCTCCTCTCTCGTTCATCGGGACGATCCCTGGCCGGTCCCCTCGGCTGCTGGGACCTCCGCCTATAAAACGCTCAGATAAAGCCGCGATGTTTATATGCGTGGATCGCAGCGAGAGAGCAGAGAGAGGAGTGCCGTGTAGAAGGAGAGGTATACCTGCCGGCCGCGCGCCGACAAAATAATAAGACAAAAGCCGGGGGTGGACGACGCGAGGAGCGAGCGAAGGAGCGAGCAGGGGGGGGGGGCGGCCAGACGAATCGAGGGACGACAAGGACGAGAAACGGGTGAAACGTGGATTACGGAGCGAGAGAGCCACCGGGAGGGAGGAAAAAGGTGAGGGGGAGGGAAGCGCGCCGTATCAGGGACGGTAGATAGGTCGGGAGGGGGCAAGCAGAAAAGGAGAAAACCGGACAGGAATGCATGGATGAATGCGCCGCGTTGCAGGCTACACCCGAGCGCTGCGCTTATCTCGCGAGAGCGAGCCGAGCTCTCATTAAACTCCCCTCTGCGCGGCTGCATCGGCTTCGACTGATCGCAAGGACCCGCACGGGAACCCTGGACATCCTATGTGTTCGTAATTTGCGCGAGCATGCCCAGGTTCATTGACGTCGTCCCACATGTGTCGGCGTTCTCCTCTTCTCGCCCCTCGGGAGACTCAGCCCGGGAGGGTTGCTGCGTGCACGCAAATCTATGTAGGTGCATCGTCGTTTCGTTTCGTGCAGGTAAATGTGAAATTTAAGAAGGACAAATCCCTCGATAGTTCCCAGGGTAGTCGGCAGTAACATTCAAGGTAAATAATCGGGCACTTATAGAGTCGCTCGTCATGTACAGTTTGAATACGGAAGTGGATCTGAGAGGCCAGTTAATTTTGCTCCGAGTACAGCCGCGTAAGATTAAGTTGACGTGCGACGGAGAGCATTATTGCGACTACGCTGCATGTACTTAGGTACCTTTCGCCACTTCGCTTTCTCTCGGTGTCGCCGACAGCGAGCCAATCGCGCGATCCGTTTTCACGGATCTCTGTCTCTGTTTCCACGCTGCCACCGCGGGGATCCTCCTCGGTGAGGATGAATTTCAAGACCGGATCGTGAGAGGCGGTTCGACGCATAGAATCTGTACAGGGTTTGCAAGAACGTCGCGGTGAAAAAAAAAGAGAGGAAAGCCGGGTACCCTCATTAGCATACCATGTGTGGATCTCCTTTACCATTCTTTTTTCCCCTCTCTACGTCTTGTTCGTCTCTCCTCCGCGATTTTGGCCACTTTGATAACTCGAACGTTCCCGCGGCCGCAACTTCTGCCGCTTCCTTTTCGCTGGGTCCGGGGGATCCCGCAATCTTGCTCGTTCGGCACGAACGATCGTGGGGGGAAAATTGTGATTCGAGAGGGAAGCATTGTATCGAAGGATTTTAGAGTCTTCGATGGGAGAGGGGCACTTAAGATAGCACACACGGTATCAAAACTCTACTCAATACCTTCGTCCTCTGGAGTCTCACGTTTACCTACGACTCCTGTGGCCTTTAATTCCCGTTTCGGTCAGAACTTTGTCCCCCGAGCAGAGCGCGGAGACGATAAATTCCCTCTCAGCGTACATTTTCGAGGAAAAATTCGCGTGTCACGGATCCTTTACTCGGCCTCCGCGCGATCGATTTTAATCTTGCGATCGAAAGGAAAGCGGTCGCGGTCGCGCGACGTACCGGCGAACGCGAAGCCGTCCGAACGTTTTGCGAGATAAGTACGCGAGATCGTCGCTGGTTTTGCTGGAAAGGAGCGTTCGTCGTTTTAATTAAAACCGATGACGAACGACGCACGCGACAATATTATAAGATCCTCGCCGAATTTACAATTTATCAGCGCGGACACTATCACGCCGGTCCCTCGTAACGTTCGTGGATTAAATATTAAGCAGTCTTGCGCGCGACAAATTACCACGGTGAATAAATTTGCATGTTTATCTGGCTATTACCGCGACTTTGAAGGAAAAGAAAAGCTGACCGGTAACGCTCTCGAAAGCCTTGGCCAGGTTACGAGGAAACGATACGGGCACCTAATGACTTTAATCGTTCCGCGATACATCCTTCTATTTGCAAATATAATGGCCTTAATTACTACCTTGATTACCGACCTTTTAGAGCCTATTCGATTTCGTTAAGAGAACTGGATGCTAAACATTCCCCCGCGATAGTGGCGAATGGTTGTTCCGCCAGCCTCTTGTTTCCTTCTATCGAATTCTATGAAACTTTACCTAAAATCGTCGCTTATCTGCACCCTTACGCAAAGCTACACCAATGGAGTGCAAGAAACTAACAATGCTACCATGCATGAAGGATTCAAGGCAATAGGCCAAGATCTCAATTAACTCGTTCCTGCAAATCATCGACGTAGAGCCTCAACTAGGCGCAATGATTTATCGAATCTATCCGCCTGTTGGACAGAAATATTAATTAACCTATCAATATCTCTGAACCAATAATCGATATCAAGCCGGTGGACATTTATTGAGACAGAGTTCGCAGATTTTACTCCTTTACTCTCATACATTATGCACGCGCGCGGGGCTATTTGAAGTTTCCCTGGTGCAGGCGCGGTAAACACGGATGTCAGTAATTGTTGTTTGAATTGGTGCCAGTTTTGCGCTCGTTTGCGTCAGTTACGTGGATGCGCCCATCAGTTGGCCGGTCGAAATCGATTACAAGCAGAGATCCGCTTCTCACTCGTTTCGGAACCTCTGTCTTCGCTGCGTCGAGAAGATTGTCTAAGTCTAACAGATCGCATTCGAGATTAGTTGCTCCTTCCTCGACATTCTAAATCCTAACATTCCCCGAGTCAGTGTCTGAAGACGCTGCTAAAACGAGGCGGTAAACAACGCTGCGCGCACTAGCGTCGATTGCAATGTCTTTATGCGCGACGCGACACCGTTGCTCCACGTTCCGCCCGCTCTGAGGATGTCCTGCATAAAACAAGCCGTTCAGGCAGTGCCTCGCCATAATTACCGTTGATTACCACTGTACAATAGAGATATTAGCTAGTTTCAAAGCAAACTCGGGACTGGTGACACGTAAACGTCGCTGAGCGACGTGTGAATAAGTTTCTGCTCGCCCAGATAACACGCAATTTGCTTATCGAGCAGGGAAACGACTAGGTGACCGGTGAACTTTAGGAAAGCCCGTAGATACGAGCGTGTACAAAGAGAACGTAGGTAACACGATCGTGTAGGTTGACGGTCAAGTTTGTGGGATTATAATGTCGTTCCTCCATTTCCATCCCTCTCGCGCCGATGAACGATAAAGTCACCGGGTCGGACCGACGACAAATTTTCATTAGACAAAACACGGGGACATCGACGCGCGTCACGGTATTTTATCGCGAATGGCGGAGATAATGCGACAGCATTAGACGTTCCATTTCGTCGTGGTGAAATCGAGCTGGACGTAGGACTTTTATTCGTGCACGCGCGTCTCCTCTCGATCCCCAGGCACAAGAAGGCGCAAGATCTGGCATAAAATTTACGAGGGCTAACTCCGAAGAGCGCGGAACGTTTGACTATTCTCTCGCGTTGCGGCCGAGGGTACTTTACGGGCGGCGGCTTGATTTTCGAAAATCTTCGGTAGGTCAGGTGGAGGTGGGTGTTGTTCTTGAGACGAAATGACTACCAACCGCCGTGAGTACGGTTCCATATAAATAGCATTGTATTTCACATTTTCGTGTACACTTCAATAAATATCTCTTAAGATGTATTTACATAGCGGCGGGGACAGGGTAGTTGATTAGAAGAGAGGACTCGGTGAACCCGTAACCGGTGAAGCTTGCGTTTAGAATGTCAGAAGGGTTGTTTGTAAGTACTGGCTGAATTGTGCACGATCGTGCTCTCATCGTAACTGTCTCGTCGAGCGTCTAAATGCAGAGCGACTGAGAGGGAATATACAATTTGATAATGAAAATGGACATCACCGGTTAAGAGTTAACGCCGAAGTATCGTGATTCAACGTAGCTGCCGTCGGCGACTCTCTCGCGCGTCGAGTTATTATACAGCCCGATGGACAACCGTTTGAGCCGCGAAACGAGGCCGAATTCTCAACGTCAGGGTATTTTATGGCACTGGTTCGATCGTCCGCGGGCTCGGTGGATCACAGAATCACACATGCACGCGCAATTTATTCTCGTTACGGTCAAGCACACACTGCACGTCTCCAAGCACAGAATCGTCGGTGGGCGCGCTCCGCCATCCTCAGCCGGTCCAAGCTCTCGATGATTCTCCCGGCGGTAGGATACAAACAGATTAAACCAGGGACGATCTTTCAATCGATCACTCCAACGAATCCAGCTCCAGTATATAGTTCGATTCGACTGCTCCTTCCTGCGCTTCATAGAAGCATGAATACAAGTGACTTTCCTCCATTAAATCCATCCATGAGTTACGAGTTCCTCGGTATTATAACTTCTCCAGGGCGCGACTGTTGGTCAGCAGCTCTCTCGTGAGTCTCCACACTTGCTTAGCCGCGTTCTCCAGGCCGCTCGGCGACTTTCCCTTGAATAGATCGAGATTTGGCAGGAAATAGTGCGGGCATCTGCGGCACTGCAGGCAAGAGATCAGTTGCAAGAGAATCCCGTTGATACGGTCGGCGATGCACGTCTCGTCCCACTCAGCTTCGTGAGGATGCTTCTCGCACTCGTAGAGCAGCAGTGTTTTCATGTGGTAGCTGCTGACTGGGTTGCTAGGTAGATCTAGGTGTCGGTCCCTGAGGGTCTTCAAGATACTCAGGCAACGCTTCCTGCTGCCGCCTTGGAGCAGACGGTTCTCAGCGTCTATGAATGATAACGCCCAGGCGTCGCCCTCCATCGCGGACTGCTTCCCTTGCAGGCCGATGCACTCTTTGGATAGCATGTCGAAGCCCTCCGTTTTCACTTCAGCCACGATATTGGGATGGGGCCACGGTATATGCGCTATGGGCCAGTGGGAAGCCGACCTGGGCCACAGGCCAGCGCATTTGAACGCTGGCGTGATCTGCACCACGTATCTCTCTCTGATACGCAGCTTCACTTCGGTGGTGTCAGCTATCATCTTGACCGAGTCCCTGTAGGCGCACTTGTCGCATGCCTGCGCCACCAGGGTCTGAAACCTCGAGCGTATCTTCCTGGCGGACAAGTAGCCAGACGCGGTGATGAACTCCACCCAAAGGGACATGGACCTCTTCCGACCGTCGCTGAGCTTCAGCACCGCGCAACCGGGCAGCGTGCCGTCGTCCACGAAGTTCAGCACCCCCATCTGGTTCAGGTAGATGATGATCTCGAACTCCGTCGGCGAGATCACGTCCAAACCGTCGAATCGGCCGTTGTAGTCCGTTAACGAGGAGATGAACCTGGGCTCCTGCACCTCCACCTCCTTCAGTACGTCCTGCACCACGCGGCAGACCTCCTGTATCGTCTTCATCACTTGGCTCTTCCTGGTCATCACCCGCTCCCCGAAGTACTTGTTGATCTGGTAGACCATCTTGGACTGGGCTGCCAGCATATCGGCCGGCAACAGCATGGTTGCGCCGGCCTCAAGCCTTCAAGGGCTTCCCTGTCGCGTCTGCTACCACCGATCACCGCATTATGCTCCGTAATCCCTTAGCAAACCTTAGGCTCTTCTGACTTCAGCGGGGCGTTGCGCGCCACGGACGTTCCATCTAGTTCTCTCTGGAGCGCTGATCGCAGACCGGTCGTTGACGAACCTCCGTTGCCCGTCTAAGAAAATCGAAAACCCCGTTCTCTACTGGTTCCCTCCTGGAGCGTCGCGTCGCAGAGGGACGCCGGTGAGCGTCCGAGACACGAACGAGAAGCGGTAGGAAAAGGTGTGCGAGCGACTCCGTGCAGGAGCAGATTGTCGACTGCGCTGTCGTTCACCTCCTCCGCGCCACCCGCTCTTCGGGTTGTACGAAGGCGTGCGGTTAGGCCAGACCTAACACAGACCTAACCCCAGACCACGCCACGTGGTTCAGGGTTCGACCAATCCCGTAGCTGGCTTGGCGAGCAGGCGTGGCCAGCCATGGTAGACCGACAAGATCGATCCGAGCCTCGGATTCTACCTATACGTTATGCGCGTCGAAGGACGAAGGCAGCGGCGCGGCTAACCCCAAACGCGTAGCCCTTCTTCCCCCCATGAATTATGCAGATTAGACTCGTTTTATTTCGTGCTCGTGGACACAGAGGGCTCGGCCATTTCTCCGCAACCCCTTCGAGCTGGCCCCGAAATTTTCGTTATGGTGGAGACCACGCGTGACCACGCTTGGCTAACTCCGAGCCTACGAGGCCTCGATACTCCAACCGAATTTTACCTCATCCCGTCAATGTTATTCACTGTTTAGACACGGTGTTGATGAACTTTGACGAAGGGATGAGATTCACTTCATTGTGCTTCCGTGGATCAAGTTCTTCTAATTTATGCATCGGTTGTTCCTTACCTCTGAGATCCACAGGGTATTCTACTCATGTAGGAAGATAGGTATACCTTGATGAAACCTGGAGCGTCATGCAATTGGGTAAAGATAGCGAGAAGAGTCTACTGATGTACACTGAAATGACGGTTGAATCTGAAGTGGCAAGCAAGGCTGAGTTGCTTCTCTAGGATTTATGGCACATGCGCCGAAACATTAGACACCTGTCACATCCAGTAGTCTCAGATAATGTTCACCCTTGGAACGTCCTTCTCGGCGAGATTCTGGTCGAAACGTTGTTGCAAGATTTTAAGGATGCGCATCGAATTCCAGCGTGCCGGGAGTAAGAAATCCGTGGCCCGATGAGAGCACGACGCTGAGTTATCAGCGGGGAGGGACGGTTTTGCTTACAGCGGTTTTATTGAGAACCGGACGGTCGCGGCGCAAAAAGTCGTTATAAAATCTACGTTTAACGACGACACCGATAACTCTACCATTAAGGCTTGTAAATCGCGGGGGAACTGCAACGATATGGCGCGTAAAGTGTGCCTGATCGGGGCGCGTTCTCGCCCGGAGGAGACTGCTTCCCTCTCACTTTGTTTTTACGGGGCAATAATAATAACGTAAATTCCGTAACGATCGGCCGCGTGGTACCGCGCGAGAGGAGAGCTGAATGGCAGCGGCCAACGAATGTCATCGGAGCGGTAAGATAAGGGAGGAAATTTCAGGAGGGTATTAAGATAAGGACACGAGGGGCCTCGTAGGCGTATAGTGGCCCATGAAACTCGGTAGCGATGCCTTGACGAGGCGTTTCAATCTCCTCCAACGCGTGCACAAGTGTTAATATCGTAGATAATAATTACGCTCCGATGCTTTTTATACTCTTGCTCAGCGGCGAGGTTCACGCGCGACAAATTAACTGTCCGCTGGAAAATTATCCCGCTGTCATATCGCAAATTACACAGATAAGCTCTACTGGGTGTTCGTGAAGTCGTACAAGGTAGGTCGACAATGGTTAAAATAGTCGAGAATGTGGAGGTTCGATGCTGATGGGTTTGAAAATCCATAGTTTTCGTATTAATAGAATTAAGACACTTTTGTTTATCGTAGACGGAAGGTCCGAGTACAGAACTTGTCGCGTTTTCGCATTGAAACTTGCAGGGAGTTCAAATTATTGGTTTGTTTCGCTATTTCTCGGGTAGAATCAAGTAGCGATGCATAATGATAAAGTAGACAACAGTGCGGACAGGGAACAGACTGATTAGGTATAATAATAGGGAACAGGATAAAGTGTCTTGTAACATGGAAATAGTTGATTTTCCAAAGTATTTAAATATTCAGTAATATTTTTCTCTTTATCTACATGAGTACTGGGGGCGTTCAGAATTTATACTATGACCTCGTGAATATCCTCAAATTATCTGGCAGTCATCTGTGCATTGTAAGTACACATGTTTTATATATTTTGAGTAACGCAGTTTTCGGGGACTTTTACAGGGCGAAAGGATCGAAGGAATCACAGACATTTGTTACGAGACGAAATGCGTTTATTAATTATTTACATGATTTGTTCGAACAGCGATTCGAGTAAAAATAAATATCGTTTAAATAATATAAAAAAGTATGTACATATAACAATGCGTAGTCCAACTACCGTCGGAAGCTCGCCGCTAACCGATTATAAACATTAGATTAATAACGACAACGGATCACACGACGATTCACATCAGCCATTTAGACAGGTAAGAGTAGCTAACGAAGTAGTTAATTAATCGCTGGTATATTGTGTAACGCTAGGTAGATAAACTAGGCAGGTGCGCGCCTTTCAATCCGCGTTAATAAGCGCGAGAGTCTGTTCCAAGCGGAAAGCGTTTCGATTTGCATAAAAACTCGGTACAATTCCTCGACATTCCACACACCCATTGCCGACTCGGTGGACAATCTCGATCGTCGGCTGAGCCGGGCGAGTCCCCAATTTGTTAGACAAAAACTTTTAACGTTCCCCAGGCTCGGCGAGACTTTCAGTAACGCGAAGTCGAACTAAAACCTAGCAACAATTAATTTCGCGCGAAAGGAAACACGAAAGAACGTATTGCACCGGGACGCGGCGCGTTTCTGGACGAATAATCGAAGCCTGTCTTTCATTATTAGTACTCTTTACCAAAGGAAGCTGAGAAATTAACGATTAAGGTCTACTGCCACGAGTTTTGCTCGTCGCACCATCCCCGTGCCCTGATGCGCTGAAGAAGCTAGCATTAGAAAATAGCGAGTGAAAGTAGACTTTCCACGTGCACGGCGGGGGTAAAAAGCAGGTAAAAGAACCGTCGCGAAAGCTGTAGCCAGAAAGTGTCTTTGCGCGAGTCACCGAATCCTCCGTCGCGCGAAACTCTCCTTCGACCGGTCAGACAATTCCGCTAAAGTTTCTCTAGCGCTCGACTGTTGGTCAGTAGCTCTCTAGTGAGTCTCCACACTTGCTTCGCGGCATTCTCCAGGCCGCTGGGCGACTTCCCCTTGAACAGATCCAAATTGGGCAGGAAGTAGTGGGGGCATCTTCGACACTGAAGGCAGGATATCAGCTGCAGGAAGATTCCGTTGATACGGTCCGCCAGGCATCCTTCGTCCCACTCTGTCTCGAGGGGATGCT
Organism: Andrena cerasifolii; assembly: GCF_050908995.1. Classification (NCBI taxonomy): domain Eukaryota; kingdom Metazoa; phylum Arthropoda; class Insecta; order Hymenoptera; family Andrenidae; genus Andrena; species Andrena cerasifolii. The sequence goes on along the minus strand of NC_135120.1, from coordinate 8,958,924 downwards.
TCTCGCATTCGTAAAGCAGCAGTGTTTTCATGTGATAGCTTGTCACGGGGTTCCCCGGAAGGTCTAGGTGCCGATCCCTCAGAGTCTTCAGTATGCTCAGGCATCTCCTGCGGCAGCCACCCTGCAGGAGCCTCGTCTCGGCCTCGGTGAATGATAGAACCCAGGCGTCGCCCTCCATAGCCGACTGCTTGCCCTGAAGGGCCACGCTCTCCTTCGACAGCAGATCGAAGCCTTCCGTCTTAACCTCGGCCACGAGGTTCGGATGTGGCCAGGGTATGTGCGGGATCGGCCAGTGCGCCGCGGACCTCGGCCAAACGCCCGAACACTTGAACGCCGGCGTGATCTGAACCACGTATCGCTCCCTGATGCGCAACTTCACTTCGGTGGTGTCCGCTATCATCTTTACCGAGTCCCTGTAGGCGCACTTGTCGCATGCCTGCGCCACTAGAGTCTGAAATCTCGAGCGAATCTTCCTGGCTGACAGATAACCGGACGCGGTGATGAACTCTACCCAGAGCGACATGGACCTCTTCCGTCCGTCGCTGAGCTTGAGCACGGCGCAGCCCGGCAGGGTGCCGTCGTCGACGAAGTTGAATACACCCATCTGATTCAGGTAGAGGACCACCTCGAATTCACCGGGCGAGATCACCTCCAGGCCCTCGTAGCGGCCGTTGCACTCGGTCAGCGACGAGATGAACCTAGGCTCCTGGACCTCCACCTCCTTCAGTACATCCTGAACCACCTTGCACACCTCCCTGATGGTCTTCTGTACCTGCCCCATGCGGGCCTGCACCCGCTCGCCGTAGTATTTGTTCATCTGGTAGAGCATCTTCGATTGGGCTGCCATCATGTCCTGGGGTAGCAACATGTTTGCCGCGTTCGGTACTGTCACGAGGATTCCTTTGCACGCGTCTCCGTTGGGACTATCAGTCTCGCTGTTTCGCGGGAAATCGCGATACCTTTGCCGGCGTGTTGTTACCGTCCATGGCGCGCGGTTTCCCTCGTTTCCCCGGAATCGTTACCGACGATCGACGGGTGGAGGAAAAGCACTCTTGAGAGAGCAGTCACGGATGAGCAGAGCGTGCCGCGAGCGAGCAATCGTGCGGCAGGTGTTGTACGTGGAACGGAGCGCGACTCGAGGTGTGCCGCGCGCGCGACGACAGAGAGAGCACCCAGGTGACCACCAGCTCGTTCCACTGCCCTTGTAGTTGTGCGCCGTGTTCTCCAAGGCCCGCCTTCTGGAACGACAGGGTCACGTGGAGTGTGCGCGTCGTCGCCACGCCTCCTGTCGTTCCTCCTCTACCGGCTCGCTTCTTCCGCGCGGCCGCGAAACCACCGTCAACCACCATCGCACCCCTACTCACCCCCTTCGCTTCCCCTTTTGTTTTCACCCATCCATTTATTTATTTAAGCAGTTCCTTTCGTTATTAACCAAAGATACGGCGGCTAGATACCGACGGACGCGTCTGAAAAAAGTCGCGCCAAATGGTAGACTAACGATCCAGGGATGTCGTGTTCCTCGCGTTCGTAAGAACGACGAAGTCCGAAGGTTTCCAAAAATGGGTAGGTCGCGTGGTAAGATACTCTTTCCACCCTTCCACTTTTTCCTCCACTGTCAATGTCCATCAATGGACATGCGTGTTACGAAGGCGACTCTCTCAAGACAGAAGCAAGTCCCAGGAGGACGTAAGCTGTATTGTGTTTTCGATAGGTTTGCACGCGGATTCCAAGCACGATCATTCGCGTTGATAATTCCGTCGCGACGGTCATTTGAATATTCGACATTCGAATAAGAAACAGAAACTCCCGCGCCAAGCTGACGGACGGTAAGACAGTTTTCTCTTTGCTCGCGAATAACAAGCAACCCCTACGCGTCGCAATGCCGACACGAGGCTAACGTACCTAGCCGAGGCAGATGTTCGCGGCGAAAAATACCTAGCAAACACTGTAAGATACACCGTTTCCGAGTTTCCTTTTATTCCTCGGTCGTAAACGCCCGCGATGAGGATACCTGTCGGGGAATATCGATAACCGACCAAGATATCCCCGTACGTCGAACGTCCTTCCCCATAAGATTCTAGAGATTACAGCCTCCGCGTGACAGGCAACGGTCCTTCTCCACTTCGATTTTTATACCCCTTTTGTTATCCGGGGAGATCTAGCGACGTGCCACCGCATACGTGCACTTTACTTGACGAAGTAAAGAACATTCCTGTGTTTGTCGTTCACGAAAGGGGTGCTTATCTCCGGCATACGGTAGCACCGAGGAACTCTGAATGTTTCATGTAAATTCTTCTCTGTTGTGGACGACCATCGAGTCGGGATCTATACCGCACATATTTCCTGACGGTAGCCTATCTTAAACTAAATCTTATTGACATCCCATCGCAATCACACCTTGAGCACTGTCGCGCGCTAAAATAGGATCGGCATAAAAGCATTTTTACTTGGAGCTGAGAGACGTGGGTACAGCAAGCCCACGCGTATTCAGCATCATTCGCAGAAAGCCTGGACCGAGGGTCTCTCTCCTATTCGTTTCGTCAGCCTCGTTCCGGGATAATTGAATAAAGTTCAGAGAAATCCAATCTACTTGAAGTTGGAGTGGTAGATTGGTGCCCACCAGGCCCGCTATCCACTCGCTAATACGACTTGATTCATGAGTCCAGCACGTGCATCCTTCTCTCTCCTCATCTCCTCCCCTTTCCTCGTCTTCCTCTGGCGCGGCTGTTTTCGCGTAAGGGACCGAGGGGTCAAACGTTCTGCTACATCAGCCCTCGCATTAATGCAGAAGCCGGGGCACCCGTTGCACCCCTAAACGTGCCTTTCATCATCCCATTTCGACTTAATTCGTTTATCATCTGAATTATTTGTACACCCACGCGATACCCGGGGTTCAGCCTCGGGGCGACGCCCTCCACGAGAACATCTTTCATCCGGGGGTAAGCAAGCTTCCCGTTCGATTCGAAACGCGAGCTAAACCGGCCTCGCATTTCTGCAGGGAAATCTATTATCGCGGAAGATCTCGGTTTCATTGAGAACTCTATTTTAACCTAGTGCGATTGTAGAATGCTTCCTTGCTTCGTGTGTACTTCAAGTTTGCGAAGAGTCACGTTGAAGAGTGTCCCAGAATTCATGAAATTCCGAGGCAACAGCGGAGGGAAGTTTCTATCGAGTTCACTTCCAGTCGAGTATATCTAATAGGCCGATCAGTGCCAGGATGGTATCCTGTTCGCTTAAAGGAGCAGTCCTAGGCAAATGCAGTTTGCCAAAACATCCTTCGGGGCTCCTTTGACACCGCCGGCAGGTAGAAGAGCTCCTTGTCCAGCTCCTATTGCCTGACGTCTCCTCATTGTATAACGTTTCCCAGCGAACAACGACAACGCGTCTCGTCGTAGGCAGCCAGCCGAACCGACGCGGACGGCAGATCGAGTCGGGCTTGTAAATCAGATCGAATGAACATCCTCGCGTAATCCCGAGTAATCCAGGGCTCAGTCGCTGAGCTCCAACAGCCGGCAAAACTAGAGAGTGCTACAGCGTAGTGCGTATTTCACGGTTTCCTTAGTTAATGACGCGAGAGCAGAGGATCCCGACGAGCCACGAGATTCGATGCGGATGAGCAAAGTGCGCGCTTTATTGGAAATACTCGGGCTTGGGTGAAATGCTTACAATTTGCTGACAAGGGAAGATCCCGAATCCGAATATTCAAAAAAATCTGAATCTTTGTGAATATGTAGGGGATTTCCTCCTGATTACAACGCAATTTTTGTTTGCTGCCCAAATTCACCCGTGCGGGGTGAAATTAACCCCTGAAAAATCCGCTATTTTCCGATTTTGTGTTATAACTCGCGAACTGTAAGAGATATAAAACTAGTTTCAAAACAAAAGTTACTTCTTTTAATTAGATCTATCATTTGGTGAGAAAATTATTTTACAGTTCAAAAGTTATAACACAAAATCGGAAAATAGCCGGAATTTACTAATTCACAAAGTTTCAGAATTTTTCGAATTTCCGGGTTCGGGATGTTCCCTTGTGAGTCTCCTCTTTCGATTTGGAGCTACTTTTGCAAGATAGTAACATAGTTCAGCTAATTCTGCCCCTATAATACGTAGCAGTGGCGCACCCGGGGGGCAAGAGGCCTTGGAACCCCCCAAAGAAAATGGAAAAAAGAGATTAATGTAACCACGACTCAAGTAATCCAAGAGCTTTGTAAAAAGAAATGAAAATCGGATTTAATTCTTTAACTAATTTTTTATAATTACCTAGTGACTTTTATGAATTTTATTTGAATTTGCATTAAAACTATTTTTATTCATTCAACTCGGCTCCCCCAAGATTAAATTCTGAGGGCGCCACTGATAAATAGTTCTTGCCTATAATCCATCTAATCGCAGTACACACAAATACGGTAACAATGGGACCTCGTAAGTTCACGGACCAGTGCCTGAGTGCCATTACTCCAAGTCCATAGTGCGCCTGTTTTGCGGAAACTGGCCGCGCGCATTGTTTTGTAATATCTGGTAAGTCCCGCACGGGTTAATCAAAGGAAGAAACATTGTCGTTTAGCGTGTACCGAGCGCCATTAACGTGGCTCGTTCTGTCCAATTACTTTCGTCCAGCGGCCTACGACGAGACAGAGTCCATTCGTTGGGATCCACATTCCGAGTCGGGTACTCGGAGACACCGTGTTCCTTAAAGACTGCCACGCTCGCGGCGCGCACCAGCCGGGGCACACCTTTTTGTACCGTTGGTAGCCAGCGAATCCAGCGTCTAATAAGGGCAGCAGGACTTGGTTGCATCACCAGGGGCCCTTTGTAAGCCGGATGCCGCGATGCGTTATCTCGTGTGAGATACAGTAATAAAGGTATGAGAACACGCACGTGGCTGGCATAACTCATTGTCGCTCGGGATCGTCTTGATGGGTCCCGAACGTTTTGTGCCCATCAGCCGGGGCACGCTCACGCTACGAGAGCGGGCGTAGCGGTCGATAGACCGACTACATATGTATGTACATTGTTTATGGAATTCCAATATCCGTCTTATGCATTCTTCGACGTTATCGTGATCCGTTAAGTAAGTGAAATATATTCCTGAATATAGATACCTGGGTGTAATCAATGCCACATCGAAGGAGAGTATTTCTCCCTGAGTATTAACGTTTACGATCCATAAATTACCGCGCACCAGCTTTTAATTTCAACGAGCAAAAAAAAGCAGCCTCAGCTACGCGTCAATGATTCATTCCTCTCAGTTACACCTAATCACCGCTAGCTTCGCCGTTACCCCTATCGATACTCGACTCTCGGAAGGCTCGATCATCCTTCCCAGCGACAAGTTTCCAAAGCGAGCTTCCCGTAAAATTCCCTCCCCGCTTTCCCCGTGGCGGGCGCGGATAATTAATGACCGGGCCACTTCGGCTGCTCGCATCCCGAATCGAATAAACCACCATGCATCACCCTGCACCGCGCCACGAGCTATCGTGATTTCGAGTGGTTCGCACTTGGAAGAAGGAGCGAAGGAGGGTGCTTGTAGACACCGAGGCGAGGCCGGGCAGCCGAACGGGGGGTCTATTATTGTCCGGTGCTTAATCTGTTTGTTGTATACCGCCGGCGGGCTGCTAAGTGGTCCCCCATTCTATGGTGCCCTATGGTGTACATAGAGGCAAGCAGCAAGGGGGCCCTGCGAACGCGACACATGTTGTTACATCACGACGCCCCATTGTCGTCGTGGAACCCCGCGTTCGCTGCTGAGTCGGGACGATTCTCGGTCGCCGGGAGATGAACACGATGCATGGGGAACACTAATCGCGCACCACTTGACACTCCACCAGAGGAGGAGCCGGAGCTCTTTTTAACCGCGCGCTCCGCCGACCGTCAACGCGACGGTTCATCGAACGTGTAAACATATTAGTCGCGCGAGAGTGCTAGCTCTCCTCCGCTTGTCCCTGGTGACACGACGAAACTGGGGTGCGCGATGTTTTAACGACTCACTTTTGGTCGCGCGAAGAGGCTCCCGTATATATATATACGCTTTTGCTCCACTCACGTGGTCGGAATTAGAATTTCAATGAAGAGTCAATTATTTCGTGTAGAGGCCACTCGTATAGGTACTTTTGGATACTCTTCTTTTTTGAAATTCTCGGTAATAGCATTGCGATAGCCTGCGGTTTTGAAAAAACTGAGTGGTACCGAGTATTGTGGTGCATGTGTCTGGGGATTGATAGCTTCGAGGGCTAACTGACAGGGGAAGATCCCGAATCCGGAAATTCAAAAAACTGATCTGAATTTCTGATCATTTCGTATTTTTCTTATTATTATATGCGTTACACCGCTATTTTTCATGAGCAGAAATACGTACATTTAGAGCATTATGTATTTAATTACAAATTACTAATAGTTAAACATCTTGAAATATCTTTCTTAAATAGTTTTTGAATTGGTTGATTTATTATTAAAGAATTAATCAATTACTCTGCAAATTTTCGTCACAAACAAATTTTTTATACCTTCTTTATGACGAGTTACTTCTTAAATCAGCAGAAATTGGGACATTCACCTTAGGGGGTTTCCTCCTGATTACAACGCAATTTTTGTTTGCTGCTCAAATTCACTCGAACGAGGCGAAATTAACCCCTAAAAATTCGGCTATTTTCCGATTTTGTGTTATAACTCGCGAACTGTAAGAGATAGAAAAGAAGTTTCAAGACAAAAGTTACTTCTTTTAATTAGATCTAACATATGGGAAACAAATTATTTTACAGTTCACGAGTTATAACACACAATCAGAAAATAACTGGTTTTTCAGGGGTCAATTCTACCCCCTTAGAGTGAATTTGGGCAGCAAACAAAAATTGCGTTGTAATCATTAGGAAATCCCCTACGTATTCACAAAGTTTCAGAATTTTTTGAATTTTCGGTTTCGGGATCTTCCCTTGTGAGTACTGTGACCCCTGGCAGAGGACATGTTATGTACGCAATAGGTACGTGTTGTATCTGCATCGCCGTCAGAAGTATCCAAATAATGAATTCGGTATCACGACACGACTCTTATCAGTTTCACACAGTGTTTGCGAAGAGCTTGCGCAGTAGTCCTTAGGGGTTGGCTCCGTGCAGCCACCCCTGTATGCCGCGCCGGCTCCTCTTTCCCAAACTTGCGCGTCGAATCGAGTGGGGCGGCTCAGTTGTTTACAACAATCGATACCCCAAAAATTATTTCGAAATGCACGATCAACAACTCCTTCGTTAAGTTGCCGCGATTTGCGTCCACAGCAGATTCTCACGATAACTCTCCGTGCAACAAACAGACTCCTCTAACGACTTATTAATACAAACAGCACGCGCTGTACTTAATCCTCTCGAATCGACGCGACGTTTATGGTCCCCAGAGGCCCCGGATCCGCTTATGTTCTTGTAATTAGATTTCGACGTGCGTGCACCCCGGCGCGCCACCCTAATGTCGTCTCTTCTATTTACTTGATCTCCTGCCGCTTGCAGGGAACGCACACCAGCGTATTCTCTCTCCGCGTCGCTCGTGGAAACCTATTTATTTGCGTTCGATGGGTTTCGTTGCCCCGCGTTTCGTTCGCGATGGTCTGGGTTCTTCTTATTGTACCGAGTATGAATTATTGAATACCGCGGCATCGATGTTTCGGCGCGTTCAAACAGTCGCGACTATGCACTTGTAGGAGTTTCTTGCGCAGGATCCACAGGTTCCCGCAAGAAAAGAATACATTAACGAGCATCAAACATGAACCGACTATAAAATTGCCTCTGGGGGTTGTATTTCTGTACAATTCTCCTTGAAACCTGACGAACTCTATTCGCGTTCGCCGTTGTACTCCTGTTTTCGTTAAAAACCCGAAACCCCGGGGGGTGTTTCTACCGCCGTGAAACAGTTGGCAACGCTGTTGGTTACACCGACACCCCGAGTAACACCTAGCATCCATTACGAGCATGGACAAGAATCTGGACGGGCGTCGAAGCAACAACAGATACCATCTGATTGGCGTTCTGCCGGATTATATCGAGGATAATTTCATTTGCCGCGCGTAAGGACATCGCGTCGGCGGCGGCGGCTGCTCATTAAGAGGGAAAAATTGAAAGAGCCTACCAGCCGCAGGGCGGTAAATTGGTCTGTTCGGCTCTGTCCTCCTTTTGTCTCGTCCTTTGCCTCTCTCCTCCGACTGCCTCGTCCTTTTTCTGTCCTCCCCCTTTTCGCCTACGAGAGTTGTTCACGACCCGTTCGAGAGCGCAAGCCCGCGAAGTCCTGGGATCGATTCCCGGCTCAGCAGGAGGCTCCTCCTACCATGACGGCCATCTTGCAACCGGCACTGGTCTCACTATATCACATCACACTTCACTGCATCCAGGTTGCATACTTACAGTCAGCCATGCGATCGCACCCTGACTTCTTGCCGCATGGATGTTCGCTGGATGCTCCCCCGATGGAGGTTCCGCCTCGCTTCCGGTTCCTTCGGACCCTTAGGTCGGCCCTGCGCTGCATAGTTGATGGTCGAGTTTCTAGTCGATCGCGTTAAATGGATTCGTCCTTTGTTCTACCCGCCTCGTCATCGGCACTTGACCATTTCTGAATTATCAAGGTTGAAGGCCATCCTCGTTTCTTTTCTGACTTTTAAAGCGAGTAAGGCCTGTTTCGCAACGTGAGATCAAAATCTTTAGAATAATTAATGGAGCCTCCCATTAATTGCCTCGTTCGGGATCTTCGCCGTTTTCGACGTGTCTCGAAGAAAGGTGGGCATTGGAGAACCGTTAGAAGCTGGAACGTCACTAGTGTAACCGTGTAACCATCAACGATGACTCGTCGTAAATTAATCAGTAGCGCGATACCATAGACACGATCCTCCCTGCTTTATTTACGCGGATGATTTTTGTTATTGTTGCAGGTACTCAAGTACTCCGACCACTTGCACGGGAAATGGTACTTCTCGGAGGTCCGAGCGATCTTCTCCCGACGCTATCTGCTCCAGAACCTGGCCATCGAGATCTTCCTGGCGAGCAGGAGTAAGTCGTGCGATTCGTTTCGTTCGTTTTCAAAAGGATCCACCGAAAGGGCGGCGGGGGCCCTCTGCTCGAAACGGCGCGCATTCCGTTTCTTGCTCGGTCTCCCGTGCCTTTCTGCATTATTTCACACGACGCGATCTAATCTGGCAAAACGGAAACGGAATCCCGAGCGCGCCGCGAGGTGTTCACCCCCGCCTGCTTTTTACGCAATAAATATCTGCCCCGCGTTACGGCATCCCCTTTTTTCGCCGCCGAGCCGCCATTCGGCTCTAGCTACACCTGCTGGCTTCCTCTCCTCTCCCGTCATCCGTTGGACACGCACGAAATCTCGTTGCTCCTGCTTACGAAACTGTGAACCGCTAACGGGAACGTTCCGTCTAAATTGCTTTGTCCAGGGAACCGTCTCTACAGGAGATATTCGAGCATTCGGATCATTTCTCAGCCGTAGCTCTGCTCGTTAAAGTCTTGTCGCTCGCTACACGGTAGAGAACGATAACGTAAATAGCGCTTCGTTATCTCGATTTCATTGCGAGGTGTTAAAACACTCCTCGTGGCTCGGTCAAGCATCGGACGCGGCATTTCGCTTGAAATATAGTTGTTCCTTCGAAGAGGATCGCCGGCCGTCCAGCGCGCACACGAAACAAACGTGGGAGAATCACTTATACCTGACCAGGGGACGCAATCCCCGCTGATTATTTCTCCGGGGAGCAGATAAATTTCACGTCACGTCCCTCGATTCTAATCTGATCTCGACTTTCGATGCGCGCTGAAGCGTACCAGGCGGAATGTCATCCCTGCGAGGTGCCTCCTTCGTCGTTCATTAAAAAATTACTGGAAACGAGCGCGCGCCGGCGCGCGGGTCTGTTCGTTAAACGGGACGGATAAAAGCAGCGCGCCGTTGGATCCGTGTCGGGCCGTGATAAATCCCCCAACAATAAAAATACGAACGGGCTACTTTATACCCCGAACTACGCTGTAACTTCCACGGATTTTTACGAGATGGTGCTCCCCTGAATTTCGCTCGGGTGAAAAATCGCGCTGTCCTCTCGTCGCGCTACGATATCCGCCTGGACGATCGTTGTAACGTACCGCGTTCGAGAATGTAGCGCAATCTTAACCGTTAATTGCCAGCTCCACTAAACGGCTAACTTACCTAATTTATGTACGCGCGCGGTGGAATTGAAAGTGATGGAGCGGACACTATAGGATAAAGTCTAGGGAGCTACTTTCAGGGGGTGGTATTAATTATAATTTCAAGGTTCGGGGATAAAAATAGTAAGTGGAAGAGCAATTGCGCCAGCGGTACGAAATTAGACTGCACTGCGAACGGTGCTGTAGTTACATGGAGAGTGTAGAAAAATAGAGAAGGAACAAGACCAGGAAATTCTCTGATTCTCGGCAGTCTCTCTGTGATCCGGCCGTTTGCTTCCCTTCTTCCTTGATTAAGACCGACTCGTATATTCCGGCCCTGTATTGGGAGTTACATAAATTACTCGCAAGTATTTATGGTAACCGTCTCTTCGCACGCTACCCTTTGAACTCTCCGGGGGGAACGGCGCTATTAAAGCCGTGAAATTAAGTCCATCGCGTATCCTCTTTTCATATTTCCGCATTTAATTTCACCGGCCTAAATGCGCTCGAGTCTCCCTCGGTGAATCATTCTCTTCGATTAAGGAGAAGTACGCAAATGGGACGCGATAATTCATAGCGTTTACGTGCATAGACGATGAATACGGTATATCCTGCCCTTCTCGTTTTACTTAAGAAACTTGGATACCTTTCCCGGAACGGTTTCCTCTGATCCCAGTGTTCTTGCGGGATGAATAAAAGCTAAGACTTTCGCATATCTCCTAAATCTCTCCTATACCTGAACACTGCGATGCAGCTTCCTGGTTTAATCTCTTACCAGAGGCTTCAAATTGTTTGCTACCTTAAACAAATTAACCGATTATCAATTCGCGTACCACTCTAAACAAGTATCATTTTACCTCCAACACAAATCTCACCGTACGTTTGCCAACCTACCGAAAGAATCCCTGCCAGAGATGAGCAAAGCTAAACTAAACTAAAAAATTATTTAAATACAATTTGGAATACCGAATAAAAGTTAAAAATAATAATAAAGCTAATTCGGGTTAACGGACGAATGACGAATAATTTTTGTAACTTCTATTCGTTATTCGGAATTTTAGTTATATAATAATTCTGCCCATCTGTAATCCCTCCAAGCTCCTCGAAAGGATTCTGCATGAAGCAGACACATCCACTGTATCAGGACCGTCCAAAGCGGCGATGCGAGTAAGAAGTTCGTCCTTCCCTGCCATCCCTCCGAATGATTGACACACGATCCGTCGTCGGAAATTGGGTTCGCTTATAATCCGCACTTTAACGCCTTTTTGCCCGCAGCCTCGATCCTGTTCGCGTTCCCGGACCAGGCGACGGTGAAAAAGGTGATCAAGGCGCTACCGCGGGTCGGCGTTGGCATCAAATACGGGATACCGCAGACTAGGTAAGGACTCAACTGCCCGGCGAAACCCTTTTACCAACATCTGGATCTAGGGATCTCGGGGGCCTCGAGGCTCACCCTGGAACACGCTCCTCGCATTCCGCTCTTTCTTTGTCCCCTTGCCGTAGGATTCCGCCTGCGATCAGGGACGGATCTGGGGCTCTTCTTGCTCGAACGGAGCATCGAGATCGGATGATAAAGGGCGCGGATAGATATTGAAAAGTTTCGGCGGCAGAAGAGACTCTCTCGGTGTATTAACATGTTAGGAATCCACCGTGTCGATGGTCTCATCGTTTTTAGTGACGAATGAGGCGGGCAGCTGGAACGGTCCAGAAATTTGTTCGCATAAATCAGACGTAAACTAATTGAATCATTGTGTCGCCTTTATTTTCTCACGTGCATCGTCTTCGTTATCTGTCACTTCGCGTGCACGAGGGTATTCGCATCGCTTTTTATCTGAATTTTTATAAAGTCTATGGACAAGACAGAGTATTGTAGGCAATTTTAACGAATCGCGACACGATTTCTGTGTTCAAGAAATATATCGAAGTGTAGAGAGAAAGGAGGTAATGTCGAGCGTTGAAATCATCCGAGAGGATCCGCGTCTTTGCGTCGCGATCGCGTCCCAGAGGAAGAGGAGTGGGATCCTTTCTCGATACCAATACTCCCGCAGCTCGGCGAGGACAGGCGGCGAGAACACAGAGGTTCGCGTATCCGCGCTTCGATCCATCCATTTAAACCGCTCCTCCGGAGGAGAGAGCCGGCGGGAAGGATACTCCGGCCATAAATATACGGAGGCCAACTCCGACGTCTGATCCGGGGGAGATTCCTGGCCAACAAAAATAATCCGCCGGCATATAAAACGTGCATTCGCGTCGTGACGCTCCGTACCACGCTTGAATCACGAGGAAAATAAAATGTACGTATCGGAAACTAGGCGGTGGTTGAACATTCAGATAAGTTTAAAAATTGCACTATGTTTAAGGGGTTGTATCTAGTCAGGCGGCCGTAAAGAGGCGAATATTTGTGAATTATTTTCGAAGAAGCGAAAGCGTATATTTTTACAAAACTTTTTGCGCGTTAAAGAGCAACGTTTAAAGAACATTTGGTAATTTTTTCGTGGAAAAATATTTACGTTTATAATAAAGTAACAACCGACAATCAAGAAGCATTTTTAAAAATTTGATTTTACGCTGAGCACTGACATTCCGAACCAGATTATCTAACATTAAAAAACAAAAAAGATTTCGTTAGTATATTAATGTATCCTCAGGTTGGCGGAGAGAATTTTCCGATATATTAATTGAAAACAAAATGGCGGCTATTTAAAATTGAAATCCTGATTTTTTCGTGCAACAACACGCGAAAGAAATTAGGACTTCAACTTTGAATAGCCGCCATTTTGTTTTAAATTAATATTTCGGAAATTCCCTCCGTTAATCGGAAGCTACATTAATATATTAACGAAATCTTTTTGGTTTTTTGATTTTAGATAATCTGGTTCCGAATGTCCGTGCTCACCGCAAAAGCAAATTTTTAAAAATGCTTCTTGGATGTCGGTTGTTACTTTATTATAAACGTAAATATTTTTCTACGAAAAAATTACCAAATGTTCTTTAAATGCTGCTCTTTTAAGCGCAAAAAGTTCTGTAAGAATATATGCTTCCGCTTTTTCAAAAAAAATTCACAAACATTCGCCTCTTTTCGGCCGCCTGACTAGGTATAACCCCTTAAGAGAAGCAGGTTTCAAAAATCCACACTGCACGTTCTTATGAATATAGGCAGGATCATCGTATTTTCGATCGTATCGTGATTTCTTTCATACTCAGCACCATTTTCCTCACCTTTGAAGTGCGCAAAAATTATCGCGAGGCGCACGCAACCACGGAATTTATTTATCCGGTTTCATTTGTATGCTTGCTTCCTTTAATGTCGTCTACTGCGCACGCCCATTAAAGTCCCCGGTATAAATCCTAAATCAGCTGATGCCGGTGTGCGTAAAACCGTTTGGTGAACTTTACGGCGCGAATATAAAGCACCGAACCCGCGTCCTGATGTAACAGCTTTCGTCGATTGAGAGCGACTGTCACCTTAATGGCGCACGGACGACGATACGGATCTCTGAAGGCACTCGTTTTGCCTGGCAATTACCTTTCGTAATTAAACTGGCGTGTACAGTTTAATGCACTGAACGCCACGTCACCCAAAAGGAGGCGAAGGAAATTTATATGCCTGTGTAGTTCGCATATCGGTTAAAGGTGGCTGGCATCAGAAAGATGGTTGGGACACGTCAGTTCCGATGTTAATTTTTATTATCGCTCACCTGTTTAGACTTTTCTTCGTTCGCTACTGGATCTCAAAAGTCTGTCCATAGAAAGCGGGTATCTATAGGGTCATTCCAAGCGAAGTCGGACACTTTTCGGAGGAAAGACAGGGCTTTATCCTCCTATTTTTCCAAATTTTTAAAAAGGTGCCTTCAACTATAAAATTGATTTTGTTTAGAACAATTACTAAATAAATGGTCAAACATTCGTTTTTATTAAGTGAAATAATTTTTATTAGGTACTCTTATATCTGCACTGTAAGCACCCAAAAGGTCATTTTTATCAGTTTATTAGTTCAACAGTTATAACTTTTGGACAAATAGTAAACACTATATTTCAAAGGGCTGTAACATCCACAATTGTTGACATTTCGAAAAATCCTTCGAGATATGTTTATATACCCCTAAACACTACAACATATCCGAGTTGCACCAAAATCCGAAATGTTGACCCTATACCATCGATGAACTGTTGACAGGACAGATTGGTTGAGCAGGTATTAATATACCCATCGCATGTTCGCGTAATGTGCATCCTGCAAGTAATAAATAGGTAAAGTTATTACACCGGTCTTCGGTCTCTTTGCACGGTGCATTGGTGCTTCAACGCGTAACTGTACCCTCGATAATTCTTTCCTCTTCTGGACAGGTTGTGCCGGACGCAAGTATTTGCAACCGTTATCAGTAATAGGTATTAGTGTCATAAATTGGCTTCACTATGCATATAAAGTTCCACGACCAAGGAGGAATCAGGTTGTTGGATAAAATCCTTTCGATTTTGGATAGGAAACACTCTGCGGTTACTTCTTCCAAATCTTCCATTATAAAACAATACATACTCGGCGTTCTAGATTACTAGATATTCTGTAAATTGTAATTACAAAATTGTCAAGATTCTATGCAGGTCATCGAGGCTCCTATAAAGAGCATCCACCGTCCGTCAGTCTCCCTGACGGTGGATACTGAAGAATGCACTGTGCTTGCAGGAGAGCATCAATGATGTCGCCCCGGCAGCTAATGAGGAGCTCCAACATGACGCAAAAGTGGCAGCGAAGAGAGATATCGAACTTCGAGTATCTGATGTTCTTGAACACGATTGCTGGTAAGACCTATTCCTCTACGCTCTACGCAAAGACCATCGCGATAACCTCCCCGTCGTTCGCTGTCACTGTTCAACCGCAACATTTACTTCAATCCGTTGCGCGTTGCCTCGCGTATCTGTGAACGGTTCCCTCCGCCGCGATCGCAACAGCAACCGTAATAAAAGGGGGCTGTTCAGCGTCTAAAAAAATCATATCGGCTTACCGATTGCGGAAGGAAAATGCGACGTCTGCGGACGGCCCTCGATCGTCGCTCGATTTCGCCACGGTACCAAGGGAGTCGGACGAAGGGAAGCCAGGGAGAATTGCAAGGCAGAGGAGGATAGACTGTCTACGGGCGCACACGGGCGGATGGAATCTGTCGCGGCGTATTAGGGATGTTCTCAATCAGCTCCGTGTTCCGTTGGCCACCCCATACGAGTAATCCCTAGCTCGTGGGCCCTGGTAATCCTCTCCCGAGGGACCTGGCGTTCCCCGTTTTCCCCCATCGGACGGAGCCGCGCCTTTGTTTCTCCTACGGTTTAATATCGGCCTCCCTTTTGTGCTGCGCGTCGCGAGCTAAATTCACGAAATTCGAGAAGCCCCTTACCTTTTTTACCGACCCGCGAGAGCATCAAGGGTTGCAGGGGTATGCGTTGTACCGCGTACGCTCGTAATTACCCTTCACGGAGGGGCGTGTTCGTGGCGGGTGCCTGGCATATCGCAAGCGAATGCTCAGAGCGAAGACGAGAATGGTCCTGGACGGATGCTAATAGTCGATCGTAAAGAAGGTCGATCGCGAGACACTCGCGGATCTGGTGAGCGGAGAATGTATGCCTGCCCACGCGCGCTTAATGACGAGGATCAGCAGGGACGCGTAATTATTTGCGTATCGGCGAGGACGCCGCACGATGCCAGAGGGTGGCCGTGTATTTACGAGCGTTATATATTAATTGCGCAAATAAATAGTGGTTTCAAGGGGAGCAAGGCGGCGGGGAAGGGGTCGGGCGTGGGCCGCTGCAGAGCGCAATTGGGCAAGGCCCCGGCGGGAGAACACGTTGCGAAAACGAACCGGTCCCGCTGGCAGGCTCCCGCCATGCGATCCACGTTCTTTATTTTTCTCGGTCGCATCGGTTTATTAAAAATTAATGACAGTGGAGTCGATGTAAATATGATGGGCTGCGTGTCGCGATGCGAGCCGGTTCGCGTGGGTGTACCGTTCGTGCACCGCGCTTCGTCGACCTTCTCCTACTTAAGTAGGTAGGTGAGAAAGGTACACCTGAATTCAATTATTCCTCCTTACATTTTTCTTAATATCCTTCACGTTATCCACTGAACTAATTGAGGAGTCCTTGTAAAAAGCACTGTAAGCGCTAAAGATCAAGTTCTACGCTATATTAGGGGAGACCGGGGCTAGATGTTACAGGGGCAAGTTGTCACAAAGCAGTTTAAATTTTTTTCGCTTGGACTATCACTTCGACGATGAAGTGGCTGATGTGTTTCAACCATACACAGCTCTGTATGTTGTTTGTTTGTAGTCGATTCACGCATTGTCACTTTATTACAGTTTTTTGTGTTTTCGATACTAATAGTAACTTTTCTCTTTCTACTTAAATCTTTTCTACCGAACAGACAGATAAATGTATGTAAATTAATATTACCACGTTTGAATCAGTGCTCATTTAGCTACAGAGTCGTACTAAGAACATAAGAGTACACCAAACTGGTATGAACTTACAGTTTTTTATACACAATGGTGTCAACCGGGGCAAGTGGTTGCACAAGACAAAGGGCATGTTGTTACATACGAAAAGGGGCATGTTGTTACAGAGGGAAAGGGGCATGTTGTTACATTGTATTTAGTAATTAATTTATTAATTTAACCCTTTAGTTACTCCTGAACTTCCAGGGGAAAAAAGACCACAATTGTACGAAGAAAGAAGATCAGATCAGAAATTTTAACAAACACGCCCGTAAGAGAATCCATACGACAGGAACATCTGTTAAATGAAAAAACGAAAAGTAAAAAATCAAAACCTAAAAATAGCGGTCATCAGTAGAGGAAAGAACGTACTTTAAGTGAGAGTCATTGACAGTATTGAATACGGAATGCAAACAAAATAAAAAATAAAAAACTGAAAAATGTAACAACTACCCCGGTCTCCCCTAGTATTATTACTGGCACGTGGAACATTTTCCTATAAATTCTTTTTTTTAATTTCGGCGCTTACAGTGTTTCCCAGAAGGACTCTTCGATTGCAAGTTAGGAACCATAGGAAATGCTTTCGTCAGCTATTTTTTGGACGCGTCGCTATCTTTGCCAAGTGTGCGCAGTCCGAGACACCAATCGTGAGAGACTGGCAGAAGTTCCGAGGCTGTAACCATTTCGCAGGACTTCCTGCCGATTTTTCTCCCCGGAGGCCGACGTCTCTCTAAATCTCGCCGAGTGGCGAGTTAAAAACGAGCCTCTCGTCGCGGCCAGCACTTATTATAACGTTGTTCCCCGTGGAACGGGTGGTCGGGCCTCGAGTAGGTAAGAAGCGCCGGCAAGCAGCGACTGCGAAGGGTGGCTGCGAGGGCGGAGACGAAAGGGAGAGCGTGTGTCGCGGGCATTCCGGTGTCGGGGAGCGTTCTGAGAGCGCTCACTCACCGCGACGCTACCATTAATAATCACTTTGATGCATAACGCGGCCTTACTATTATTTACGTCCGACCGTCGGTCGTGCAGCGTCACGATTTACGACGCATTGTAGAAACGACGGGTCTTGTGCGCCGCGACTTCGCCGCCGAGAGCCCTTCCCCCCTTTCCTTCTCGCCCTTCCTTTTTCATTCCCGTTCACGGGCGAATCGAGTATCCGGTGAATTTCGCGGAGACAGGACCCGACGAAATTTTGCGGCTTCGCGATTATTCTCGTCCGTTGGACTGACCCGCTGTCGCGATAGTGGCTCGAGGGAACTGTATACTGTGCGTGAGAAACTAAAAAGAACCCTTTCGCTGCCTTTTATTTCTCATAAGGATCGATGGATCGTATGCAGCAGGTACGTCAGTGGCGCAGACGGGATTTAATCTCGGGGAGAGCCGAGTTGAAGGGATAAAAGTATTTTTAATGCAAACTCAATTAAATTCATTAGGTGATTATAAGAATTTATTTCGAGAATAAAATCGAGGTTTGTTTTCGTTTCGCAAAGCTCTTGAATTACTTCAGAGGTGGTTACATTAATCTTCTTCTTGCTCTTTCTTTGGAAGGGTGCCAGGGTACGTATTACAGTAGGACGGTTTTATTGCAATATGTATGTAAATACGTACAGTGAAAAGAGAAAGAATACCCGCGCAGCGTAATGAAGAGGATACCTACCCTTCTCGCCCGTTGATGAATCCGGGAAGCGAGTAGTACGAATTAAATGGGCACGTGAACGATCCGACGCGCGCTCTGGCTGACAAACTTGCTGACGGGTTTTAATTAGCGCCAGGGGGGGGGAGGAGATTAGACGAAGTGAGGCTTGCAGTCGCCGCTGCCGTCGCTAATGCATCTCGGAATGGGATTCCAAGATGGGTGGGGTGTGGGTGGAGGAGTGAGACCTCCAGAAGTGACAATTTCAGGAACGATTAGCCGTCACGGTCTGAGTTATGCGCTTACTAAACGGAGAACACCTCCGCTCCCCACGAGCCTGAACCGTGGCGCGCATTTCGTAAAAATAGAATTAGAAGGCGGTCCTCCGTGCACCCGCTTTTCATCGTCCCTCAGAGCGTGGCGGCGAGAGGGTGCCAGGGGAAGAAAAGTGACCGCGGCTGAGCTCGACAAAAAATTAGGCCGGTGATTATACGCATTAAAAGGAAGCCGCTGATGGCTCGTTTATTTCTGGACCCCGTGCACGAGCGATCCCGTTTAGGAAACGGGGTGGTACACGCGACTAGATCATCCATGACACGCAGACACCTCGTAAACATGGATAATGACATTTCAATTCATCCTTGCACTTTAATATTAGATTTCGCATCCGTGTAGGTAATAATAATTTTAGAAAAATTTATTCTGTGTTTCAGGTCGAACATACAACGATTTGAACCAATACCCAGTGTTCCCGTGGGTGTTGACCAACTACGAGACGAAGGAGCTCGATCTCAGTTTACCCAGCAACTATCGTGACTTGTCGAAGGTAAATCAATGCCAGTTAAACGTGAATCTGGTACTTTTTGTGACAGTTAATCGAATGCTTTCCTGTCCCTTGGCAGCCGATCGGAGCGTTGAATCCGAGCAGGAGGGCTTACTTCGAGGAACGCTTTCAGGGCTGGGAGCACGACAGCATACCGCCCTTCCATTATGGCACTCATTACAGTACGGCTGCTTTTGTTTTCAACTGGATGATACGCGTGGTAAGCTCAGTGTCAGATACTTTTAACTCTGCAAGATCTGTTCACTAATTCTGCCCCTGAATTCATCAGCTTATTCTTCGCATCATTCTGTATAATCGTATATTGAGAAATGGTACGATCCGTATAACTTGACCCGCTCCCGAATCCCTTCTAATTCGATGTTTTGTAAATAAAGACTTAGCGCGCGACGTTCGAAGACCATTGCAAAGAACCTCGACGCGAGCCACTCAACAATCGTCGATTCTCGGACCTTGGTCTATTTAAGTGGCCTATCCACCGCTGAAACATAAATTCCAGCGACGCATTCGGTAGTGTCTGCACACTAATTTGTGGGCGTCGGAACGCCCTCGAGTCAACGAAGCCCGCCTTCCCGTTAAATATGTGCATTTGTTTTCTGCTGCACTTCCTCGGCTTCCCTGCGCCCGACGTTTCAAAGAGATTCCACGTAAAAATATACCACACTGCCCGGCCAATCGTCGCGCTCCCTATTACGGTAACGACTATATTAATTCCCTTGTTATGAGCTAGCTAAGCGAGCAGAATGAAGCGTCCCCTTTTCACGACTCGTTTTATCGTATCGTTTGTGCTCGCTCGAATCTGCGAATTCGCAGCGGTTCAATTCCATGCGAATAGCTCCAGCGAGCTTGCCCGGACGGGCGGGCATTATCCTGCGCATTTACATGCAAATCGTCAATAAGCGTTTTATTATTCTTCCGCTGGACGACACCCCGCTGTTCCCGCAACGATATACTGCGTCATAAACAATTTATTGCTTTATAACTGCGCCGCTCGTTGTCTCTTGGGGCCGATTTCGCGAATACCTTTAACTGGCCAGTTATGGTATTAGGTCAACGTTGGGTTGCATAAAAGTGCACGTCACCTCGGAGCACGTGGTCGCGTTGGTTCATTGTAAACGACCGTATTGTCGAAAATCTCGCTCGCGATTGTAAATCACGTTTGGCGCGGCTACACCTACGCGTCAAGTGGACGTCGATCACTAGGGGGCTGTTCTGTTAACATTCATCAGGCTGTCAGTACAGGGAACGGCTGAAAGATGGGAGTTTAAGCGTGAAACCGTATAACAGATTAGACTTTGAGGGGCCTTCTCGATATGGTGATTCAGATTTTGTGTTATTCATGAGGTCGATGAACCCGTCTCGTGCACTTTTCTTACCCGCACTGTTTGCAATTGAGGACCTTGCAGGAAGAGGGGTGCAGCCCCATCTTTACCAAATTCGAGTAAATTAGGAAACACTGTTTATAGAATTATTGTTGTTTGTTTGTTTGTTTTTATTGTTTTCCTGTGTTTTAAGCAGGATGGCGTTTCAAGCTTATTTTTTTGCTTATATTTCCCAAAGAACTATAGTCCCATTTTTTTGTTCCCTCCTCTCTCCTTCGGGTCTCAGCAGCAGCAGCGCACCCGAGTAAAGGTCGTGGTCTCCCATCTTTCCCCAGGACACCGCCTCGTGAAGCTTAACTTCGGTGATCTAACGAGAACCGGTGCTTTCCATCACGGCTACGGCCACTGGTAGAATTATTGTTTTGATCTAACATTGAAAAGAGAAGCTAATTGAAAAATATATTTTTTCATAGAATAAGTAGTAGTTGTTGAATTGATACGTTTTTGTTTCTATTTTTAGCGAAAAAATATTCTATAATAAAAATTCAAAATTTGCGTTAAATCTAGGAGAAATAGGCAGTAGAATTTTGTTTACAATATATTACGCGTCATAACTCAAAAGGTGTCCTAAATGGAGCTGCACCCCTCTTGCTGCAAGGTTCGCAATTAAAATTGTGTGGATACTAGGGCTGGGACTATTCGAATAATTTAATATTCGTATATTTTATAAGTATTCGAATGCTACGAATAAACTTCGAATATTTGAGTATTCGAATGTTATTATTCGAATATTTGAGTATTCGAATGTTATTATTCGAATATTTGAGTATTCGAATGTTATTATTCGAATATTTGAGTATTCGAATGTTATTATTCGAATATTTGAGTATTCGAATGTTATTATTCGAATATTTGAGTATTCGAATGTTATTATTCGAATATTTGAGTATTCGAATGTTATTATTCGAATATTTGAGTATTCGAATGTTATTATTCGAATACTAGTGTATTATGGTGTGAATAGTATGGTGTGAAATGGGTCAAAATTAGCTTACAAGATTTCACCCTGACAAATGAACCTAAAGAACTTGATTTATAATTCACACCATACTATTCGAATATTTAAATATTCGAAGACTTAAATATTCGAATAGTATTTGAATACTTGGATATTCAAATAGTATTCGAATACTTGAATATTCGAATTATATTCGCCAAATTATTGAGCATCTGAAGTATTCGAATATTCGAATACCGAAAAATTCAACAAATAGTCCCAGCCCTAGTGGAGACCAGTAACCAGTAACTACTAGTTGATATCTGCGCGATACAATGGTAAAATATGCTAAAAAGGCAATACCGTGGAAGTCGTTACAATGATGGAAATACCGATGTTGCAGGAGCCCATGACAACCATGTTCTTGGCCCTCCAAGGTGGTAAATTCGATTACCCGAATCGACTGTTCTCCTCGATCGCCTTGTCCTGGAAGAACTGCCAACGGGATACTTCCGATGTCAAGGTTCGTTTCGTTTTAACTTCCAAAGGCTCTTGCTTATTAGTTACACCTGTACGAGCAACGGATGCGCACGCAGAACCCTTTTGCTATTTGCGGGAGAATAAATTTCCTCGAGTACCATGTCTCGATGCGTTCGAGAGCGGACTGGTAATAAATTATTCGCCTTGTTAACAGGAGCTTATCCCTGAGTTCTTCTTCCTACCGGAAATGCTGGTGAACAGCAATCGTTACCGCTTGGGTAGGCAAGAAGATGGCAGCGCGGTTGGCGACGTTGAATTACCGCCCTGGGCATCGTCCCCCGAAGAATTTATAAGAATTAATCGAATGGTACGTGCAACGAGCGTAATTCGTTTAAACAACGAAGCAGGTTTAACTGTGCTTGCGTGTTTGAGCGAGCACCGTATCTCTCATGTCTTTCACTTCCACAGGCTCTGGAGTCCGAGTTCGTGTCTTGTCAATTACACCAATGGATCGATTTGATATTTGGTTACAAGCAGAAAGGTGAGTCTTGTCACAATGTCCATATAGGTAAGAGATAAATATGAAGCTACCGTATGTAAGTGTTAGGAAATTACCGAACAGTACCAGAAGATACGTAGAATTCCTAGAAAATGAGAAGCAGATCGTTACTGCCTTAGAAAGCTAGTCCCCTTCAAACCTAATATCCCTCTTAATCGTTAGTCCACGTAAGAAATATTACTTCGCGTATAAATTGAGACGAAAACACCCCGAACAATGGCGCGAACAGTATAGAAGCTGGAGCGGGTGTTGGGACACGCGGAGTCGAGTCAAATTAGGCTTCTAGCAATGGTAATTGTCAGTGGCGCCTCTATATCCGGCGCTTCCTCGAAGATGCTGGGTTCGAGGAGCCAGGGGGAGCAGGGTGGCTGCGCTGGCCGGGCGTATGGAAGGAATTAGTTTTTAGTTAGCTTCCTCCCGGTCTTGTCCCATGCAATTAGGCACGTGTGGCGGGCGCGACAATGCGTGCCACCCCTAACACGTAACACGTTTGCAGCCGGTTGCATGGAAGTACAGCCAACCGGAAATTCCGGCCACGGGCAATCGACAGAAGGTCTAGAAATCAGCTGAAAGGAAACGTCGGTGCTGCGCCGCGTCACTGCTGTGCAGTACTCTGCGAAACTCTATTTCGTGCTTAGAGAATGGAACATCAAACGTGTTCTTTAAATATCTATTAGGTGCACCAAAAAATAAGTAGCTTGCAGTATAACTCAAGCTTTCTGGGAACGAGTAAACACTTGCTTTGTGGGGGCTGTTAGTGTATCAGTTAAAGTTAAGCAGTTAGGGTGATCAATAGCCCACTTAGGATTTAAACTTGTGGGAGCCGAGTTGAACGGATAAAACTATTTTTAATGCAAATTCAATAATATTCATTAGGCGATTAGAAAAATTTATTTATAAAATGAAATTCAGTTTTCTTGTCTTTTTACAAAGCTCTTGAATTGCTTCAGTCGTGTTTACATTAATCTCCTTTTTCCTTTTCCTTTGGTGGGTGCCAGGCCCTTGGCACCAACTCTGGGTGCGCCACTGAGGGCGATAGACCGATTACTCCATTAAGAATTTGAATATTAATGTGCTGAAATTGTTGGAATAAACTGTGTTCCCTTTCTTAAGGTCCCGAAGCTGTTCGCGCAACAAACGTTTTCTATTACCTAACGTACGAGGGTAGCGTCGATCTGGACACGATAACAGACCCAGTAATGCGAGAAGCCATAGAGAACCAAATACGAAACTTTGGTCAAACACCCTCGCAACTTCTGATGGAGCCACATCCTCCGAGAAGCTCGGCGATGCATTTGGTAAACGACGTTCGATTTACGGTATTGCATAATTTTACAAGTGAAATCACTGTTTAGGGACTCGTAGAACTTTGTCACAAGAAGAGCGTGCAATGTATTGTAGGTATTTAGTCTGGAGAAGCGTGTTTGGGGAGAGCATTGTTGTAAGGTAGAGGCTTAACAGTTTGATTATTCTTAACGAAGGCACGAGCCAGCCCTTGCAAGCACTCCGCTACTTTTACAGTACATCACTGCTAGTGCTCGGTATAGAAAAGCTGAGATTCATAGTCTCATGATCGCACAGTAAAAACCGACCACCGTGCAGAATCTCTCTACATTTTAAACGCCAGCCTTTAGATATCTGAGTTAGCCACCCTTACGGCACACTCGTTAGACCATCCAGTTAATAAGTCGTACTTATATACCTACATATACGTGCAATGCACGCTTTTCTTTCTGTTCAATCGTTCCGAACGAGAAGAGTACCGCGAAGTTTGACAAGACGTTGCCACCCGTGTTGCAGTCACCGATGATGTTCTCGAGCATCCCGGACGACGTGTGCATGGCCATTAAATTCCCATCGAATTCGCCGATCTGTCACATATCGGCCAACACTTACCCTCAGCTGCCACTGCCATCGGTAGTTACGGTCACCACTGGGCAGCAGTTCGCTGTCAACAGATGGAACACCAACTACGCTGGTAAGCTTCGCGGTCGGCAACTCTCGTTGCCAGTGAATTTCATTATCCTATTAACGGGGGGCTGAATTACAGCGTCCGTTCAGTCGCCGAGCTACGCGGACACTCCACAGGCTCAGGCCGCGAACCAACCACTGTCCATGGATCCTGTTCTCTGTAAGTGGAACAAAGAATCTTCGACCTTTGAACTTATAGCAGTGACTTAATTGCGGGGGACTCGCGTGTTGCAGCGCAAGCGGCGAACAGCTCCAATCCAACGTTACGCCGGCACTTGGGCGACAATTTCAGCCAGAAGCTGAAGATCCGAAGCAACTGCTTCGTCACCACCGTGGACAGCCGTTTCTTGGTCGCCTGTGGCTTCTGGGATAATAGCTTCCGCGTCTTCTCCACCGAGACTGGTAATGATTTTGATCAATAAGCAGATGGAGGGAAAATTGGCTGATGGTGTGCGGGAGTGTGGCAGAGGAAAGGGGGTGTAGAAAGGGGAAAGCAGTATTTCAAAGTAGAAAGGAAGATAATTCCCTTTTTCCAGCGAAAATCGTGCAGATAGTGTTTGGCCACTACGGTGTCGTGACGTGTTTGTCGCGTAGCGAGTGCAACATCACCTCCGACTGCTACATAGCATCAGGAAGCGCCGACTGCACCGTTCTGCTGTGGCACTGGAATGCCAGGACGCAGACAATCGTTGGAGAGGGCGAAGCTCCAGCACCCAGGGCAACCCTTACGGGTCACGAGCAGCCGGTAACGGCTGTCGTTATATCAGCCGAGCTGGGCTTGGTCGTTTCTGGTTCTTACTGTACGTAATTGCACATACTCTTCAAGATTTCGTGGCATCTACGGTGAAGGTTTAACATTATGGAATAAGAGTGGAATTTATCGAATCGTTTCTCGCTTATAGACGGTCCTGTTCTCGTGCATACGACTTTCGGCGATCTCCTGAGGTCGTTGGAACCTCCAAATGGGTTCTCCTCCCCTGAAAACATCGCGATGTCGCGGGAAGGTGTCATTGTGGTGAATTACGAGCGTGGGCACATAGCAGCGTTTACCATAAATGGGAAACGCCTTCGCCACGAGTCGCATAACGATAATCTTCAGGTAGCCTAACCCATACAGTGTTTGCAGGATCACAGTCTCGACAGGAGTCGCTTACGTCTTCTAATTGTTCCATGATACCATTCGCGTTTTCCATTTCTTTCAGTGTCTGCTTCTCAGCAGAGATGGCGAGTACTTAATGACAGGTGGTGACAAACGTATCGTGGAAGTTTGGAGGACGTTCAACCTCGCCCTTCTCTACGCATTCCCAGCCTGCGAAAGCAGCGTTCGTTCGCTAGCCCTTTCTCACGATCAGAAGTAAGTACGCTTCAAACTACAAGTGTACCCTAAACTCCGGGCTCCGTTGATCGTCACGAAAGACTTGTCGTTCCGCCTACAATTTCAAAGCTCTTTTTGCAGGTTTCTCCTAGCTGGTCTGGCTAATGGGTCCATCGTGATATTCCACATCGACTTCAACCGATGGCATCACGAGTTCCAGCAACGTTACTGAGACTGCTTCGCGTACGTCTAGCAACATCGACCTCACCCAAACACACCCCAGCTGTTGCCCCATCTTTTTTCATAATACCGACTGGATTTCTCCCGAAGCATGAATGGGTCGCAACGGTGACAACCATAGAGCAATCTGACTACAATCTACGTGTACATCTTACGTTACAGCCGACCTACGATTCAACTAACCAGAGTAACGCATCGCGCAATAACGCGAGGTGCGAACGAGACGTTCGTCGAGCTTGCGACGCGACAACCGAGCGCAACGACCCCGGCCATGACCGAGGTGTCTTCTACGGAGAGGAGCAACGAGCAACGACGCTTTCGCAACCGTTTATTACAATCAAGTAGAGGGCGCAGATGCGTAGTCGCCGAGCAGCAGGTATTCACGATATTCAGCGTTTAGCAATAATTCGCTTACTCGCGACTCTAACAATTAAAGCAGTGCTTCCGTGGCGCGAGCGCGCGAATCGACGACGCCGCGCAAGCGAACAGTAGAGGAAAGTGTGGTCAGGAGGTGTCCAACAACCGGGCCCTCTGGGCTCCAAGCCGCGACAGTGCGCGCGAAGAGACTCGGAGAGGAGAGAAAGCCGACAGAAGGCGCACGTCTCTCAAACGCTAGTCAATTACCAAGACTCGGATCTATCTGTACGCTTGCGGACATTCGAAAGGCCGATTCTCGACTCACCTGTTCGAGGGTAGCGCGCTGGTCAGACGTGAGGGATCCTCAGGACAGAACGCCCGCGGCTGAAAGAGGAAATCGTAAGCAGTCTCTGGAAGGCGAGGGCGCGTTACATTTCCCGCTAGGAAATGGCGCGTGGGTATGGCCCCCGATATCTCTAACGCTAGTTACGTCCCGTGTAAATACGATAATCTCTGCGGCATATATAAATATATATATATATATAATACTTATATATATATATATATATACATACACACACACACATACGCATTATTCCGTAATAGGGTGGCGAGCGAATGAGTGAAAAATGAGGTAGGGAAACGTGCACCATTACAAAAGAGTGACGTTTCCATTGTATTCTGCGCCGATGTTGCAATTGCCGCTCGTGATATAAACACTTTTCGGCTAAGCACTTAGTGAGTTCAGTTTACGAGACATAGGAACAACACCTACACCACATCGTCACACCCTGTATACGCAGATCTATCACGCGTTAATACACGTCTATAAATACACAAAGGTACGCGTACACGTCTGCACAAGAAGCACTTCCGCGTGGGGGGCGATCGACGCTTTTTCGCAAGCCCAGTGTACGCTGGATCGCCTCCCCTATCTCTCGAGGAACACACACCATTGCCGTCACAATCACAATCATCGCCACCGCCCCAACCACCCACCCTCACCTCCCAGCAACACATCCCAACCCCCCGAGGTTCACGTCCTTCGGAAGAGATCCTAATTTTTATCAAAGCCGTCCAGCTTAACTTTTGCGAGGATATTTCTTGGTATTTTCGCACGCGAGGTATAATAAATCAGCAAGACAAGGTTATATAGGCTTAAAAACGAGGAATCGCATACCGAATTCATTAGCGGCGGTCCTCGTTGGCGCGGGGATCGACCGTTTCTTCGTGTGTGAGCGTGTCGCCCGTATGACGATTCGAATGGCGAGTTTTGTGGTGAAGAGAACCGTGCAGGGAGCCATAGCAAGTGAGAAAGATTGAAGGGATCGATGGGACGAGAGAGGAAAGTTCGAAAGACGGAGGGGAGAGTAAAGGGAACGTTCGATAGGAAGATTAAGGGGAGGGAGCGGACTCGTTCACGAATGATCGACATCTCGCCGTTTCGCTGTAGAACCGAACGCTAGTCACTCTTTCTTGGGGAATGTCGACGTTGGCGAGCGAGTACAAGTAGGTAGAGTAATCATGTCGTGGGAGATGCGTGTGTATAGCTTCGATTTCTTTGCGTCTTGCGATTCGATCGACGTACACAGCGTACGTCGTGTTTCGCTTGCCAAGTAGCTGGTAGCCATTTCTTCTGTCCGTTTACGAGATTGTTTTCACGCGCACGCTTCAGTCGTCGTAGATCTCGATGTGTTTTTCCTTTCGTGACGGATCAGTGACGTTTCAAGCCGGAGGGTCTTCGTATAATAAAAAATGCAGGACAAAGATAGCGTGGGCGCGGAGAGGAGACAGTGTGAGAGAGACTCAGCGTAAATGAGAATAATTCGGAGCGAGCGCTTACGGCCGCCTCGGTGATCCTTGCGACGCACCCCCTTTGTAACGCGAGTCTATACGCGCACGATCGCGTTTTCAAGACAACTCGATTATAGAATCAAATTCGATTAACTAACGCGGACATACGATTGGATTAAAAACTCACAAGGGTCCCTGGATAACGCTTTCAATTCTACACCCTGCACATAGCCAATGCGGTACTTAAAAGTAAAATACAACGCAGAGGGACTGACCAATTCGAAGAAGAAACGCTCGACGGGATAGACGGACTCGTGGAAATTGCAAAGCCAAAAGGATACGCGAACGCGAACGTCTCAGGATGTACTTATCTAGTCAGGGCTCGCGACAAATGGCGTCGCGGATCACTGGCGGCCTCAATTCCTTAGATGTCGATACACTTAAATCATATACAGTACTTGGTCTACGTGGTAGATGTAAAGTAAGTGCATGGTGCCGTCGTTCTAGCGATCAATCACTCTTGAGCTTGCGGAGATCATGTAACGTAATTGTTAATAATTAGTGGACGCGGTTATTGTCGTGTACCCCGATCGCGGCCGACCGATCGACCGCGCGTTGTCGTACAATTCATACACGCGTAGGACGGTGTTACGTGTGTGCAATGCGAAACGTGTTAAACAATGGTATATTATCGCTATATCGATATTGAGCGTGCTTATGCATGATTGTTCGTAATTGTTCCGTTGGCGAGTCGTGCGAGAGGAAGAGGATGCAACGACGAGCGTGCATGAGGAACGCTCGACAGCTGCGAGGAGGGGAAGCTGCGAGGAGGAAGGCGAGTGACTGCTGAGAGAAAGAATTCGTGCACGCTTGCTATGTGTGCGTGAGGAAGAGGATTGTGCCTGGTGCTTCGGATACATGTAATGTTAATTTCTCGCGTGCACGCGCGCGCAACTGTTTACTTAATTGTACTTAACATGTACAGACGCGTACACCTTATTTTCGCTACGATGGAAGGAGAAATGGGGCGAGGAGGGCGGTAAAAGCGGGGAAGAAGATTAGAACGCAAAGTGGCACGCGCGACATTCTAGCCGCGTTCCTTGCTTTCGGGCGATTCGCGTCGCGTCGTCTCCAATACAACGATCCTGTTCGAGTCACGAGGGAACTCGAAGGCTTCGACTCCTTGGGATCTTGTGATCTCCAGCGGGATATCTGGAGGCGGCCAGCTGCGGGGGAGAAACTCGAATGTGCGCGCGATTTGGAAAGTAAAGAAATGGACGATAGTGGTTGGCACGAAGTGCAATAGCGCGCGCACAGGATCACTCGGGGAAGCAACGTGATCGGCGAGAATGTACCGCGTCGAGCGAAGCAAAACAAAGCGAAAAGAAGAAACTAAAAAAAAAAAATTGAAAAAAAGACGGGGCGAGAAAAAGTAAGAAAAAGATTTTAAAAAGAGGAGTTTTTATATTTGTTTATAGGTGTGTGAGAACGCTGCACTTTTCGAGCAAGTTGTTAGTGAATTCCCTCCATATTGCTATTATATATATATAAATATATATAAAGAGAAGAAGAGGAAGTTAAAAGTCGATTTCTGTCCGTAACTCGAACTTCGGTACATCACGTAAGAGTAACGCTACTATTTTAAATAACGCTAAGTACAACGC
The DNA here is from genome assembly GCF_050908995.1 of Andrena cerasifolii. Taxonomy (NCBI): domain Eukaryota; kingdom Metazoa; phylum Arthropoda; class Insecta; order Hymenoptera; family Andrenidae; genus Andrena; species Andrena cerasifolii. The sequence continues at coordinate 8,929,126 of NC_135120.1, read as the reverse complement.
TACAAACAAAAGGGTTTGCCTATAATTATTATCAAAACAAACACTACACCTTATTCTCATGATTCTTATTAATATTATTATTACTATTATTATGAGTATGTAATTATTAGTGTTCTTATCTTACACGATTGTGGTTTACATTTCGACGTACTTAAATATTAAAGTAACGAGTCGCTGAGCGCGAACGTACACGCATATATACACACAAACACACGTACACAGAGAGATATTTGTATATTGGAGGAGATTTAGGGGTACTTACATCCGATTCCGGTTTCCGTGTCGAGCCAACTGTTTGCGTTGTTCACGTTGATTGTAAGAAAGCGCGAGGTAATGCTAATACACTGTGTAAAGAGACAAACGAAACAACAAAAAAAAAAGAGAAAACCGAAAAAGTGAATTAATGGTTCGTTTAGATAGGGAGCTGCCCGTAGAAGTACTTACGTGTAGGTTAATCGAGCGTTCAAACGTTTCTAAGCGTAATCACGGGCGGATGAAGAGGGGAAGAGGGGACGCGTGTATGGTCGCGGGAATAACACTTATTCGGACGCATAGTCGTTAGAATCGTAACTCGTTCAGTATTTAACAGCGACGCGGAAGAAGAGAATCGCGTTCGACGATGTAGAATCGATGGAAAAACAGCGGACTCATCGCGACGAAGTTCGAAGTCCTCTTCGTTCGTCGCCGCGTGGCTCCTTCCCGGCGCCGAGTAATTTTCCAAATCAATCGATAAAAGTCAATATACGCGCGAGATCGTAGAAATGGGGGCAACTAAAGGCAGCGGAGTAACGAGGGGAAAGGCGGATAGTAGACAGAGGGGATGATAACAAGATGTAGCAAAGTCGCGTAGAGTTGCGATCGTTAAAACCAACATCATCGAGTTCATCTGCGTCGAAGTAGCGTTTTATAATCGTGAGTCCGTTTCTTATGATAAGCGATACGATAAATATTGTACAGCATTTGTAATGCTACACGAGCCATCCGCTCTCGATTAAGCTTAAGCCCATCCGATTTCACAAGACTCTATTGTCGCTGCAGTTACATTTCTTCAAGACTGAACATCGTTCCGCGATACTCTATTCTCTATAACATTCATCGCCACATGTTACCGTCACGTCACGTTGATCGTTGCAATTTCGTGCCAGCACTTAGAACGCGTATTCAAATTTCTAATTAGCAGGGAGGAGAGATTTAAGATAGAGGGGTGGGGGAAATTGCGTAACACCAGGGGAATGCCGCGCGAGGAGCATATAATATGGCCTAATTTTTTCACGATTCACGGCACGATGTAGAGTACTGTAGAGGGGGAGGCACGCGAGAGAGGACGGGATCGATGTTCGATCGACGAACAAATGGCTGCAATCAGTTAACCTTCTAAAGAAAACCTCGATGCTTGTCTAAATATGATTTCTCTGATAAAGAAAAAGGAAAGCCAAACTCGTAACCGCGCGACACCACGTCGGTCGGGTCTCGTTCGACGACACGGACGGCGCAGGTTTATTCCCGGCACTTTTAAAACGAGTACTATTTAAGTAGAAGGTACTTAAGTCGTTGCTACATACCAATATAAGCTCTATTGCTTATTTTATACTTAGTATTACCGTAACGTTTCCGATTAGAGGTAACATAATGGGAAAGTTGTATCTTAGCGTAAGGTAGACTAATCTGTAAAGATAAGTAGTCAAATAAATGAAAAGTACATTTGATGTTGCAGACCGTTTTCCTTTCATTTTTCGTCCACGCTTCGCATCGTTCTTAATCATCTTCTGTATCTCTGTCTTACACTGAAAGGACAAGTTGCAGGGGCAAGGTACGTTGACAAGGTCCTCGGATGACGAATGGGCCCCTTTTATGTCGCTTGCACGCAGGGCAGTCAAGAATTAAACTGGATGTGATGTACGAAAGAAGTTTCCTTTTATATTATTTATTTAAAGTCGCGTGCGCCTGTTGGGGGTTGTTAGCAACTGAAGCAAGAAGTTGTTCTACATGGTACCGATTTATTTATTTCATCCACAATCACAAAGAGGCTACTGTGTGCCCGAATATACAGTACAGATACACATACTCGTTAGAAAATGCATATTATCACCGGCACCACCGGGTGTTCGCCTGCAGTTTGATTAAATATACGGTTATATCACTTTCATGATCAGAGTAGACTTTAAACGAGGTCTCGTTTTTGCTAGCTGCTTTTGTCGTCGCCCTCTCTCTCCGAGATCTTTCGTTCGGGTAAGATCGACACTGTCTTGCAGATTTGTTCGTATCGGTTGATATGTATCCACGTACACATAGATATACCGTTCACCGTTTATTCAGCAACGGCGCGTATCTGTTCATGAGAGGGTGTCGCGAGAGGTGAGATCGAATCGATGCGAAGTCAACGACATGGGGTATCGATGGGCTTTGTCCAACAACATTAACCATAGAAAATAACGCGTCAACTGGGACATCGACGTTACGTACACCAAGAATACACGGGAATTAATACAAAAAACGCGAGACGAAATGAATCGGTACATCTACGAATAGAGGTTCTTCACCACTTTCTTAGGTACATCGCATGTCTCCGAAGATTAACGCTTCTCGGTATTCAACGTAGTTCTCCCGTTTAGAAAAAAAAACGCTTCCACTAAGCCCATTCAAACGACTACTCCGACTGAAGCGATTGGAACTCTTTCAGACGAGACTGCTACTCGGTGAATGCTGCAGAAATTACATCGAATAGAAGGAATGCAACCAGATTAGATACCCCCGAATTTGAATATCGAAAGAAAAAAGCCTCGGGTCCCATTTCGCTTATATTCTGGATATGATAATTAAAGGAAATTTAATTTAATTTAATTTAATTTAATTTAATTTAATTTAATTTAATTTAATTTAATTTAATTTAATTTAATTTAATAATAATTTATTCACGGGACAGGCCCATTAAGCGCAAGAACAATATAGGAAAAGATAATTACAGTAAACTACAGAAAAAGAAAAAAAAAGAGAGAGAAAAAAAAACGCTAGATATGAACAAAGATTACCAGGTAGGTTGATGGGAAATAATCTAAGCTAAGTAATGCCTTCCGCAATAATTTCAGAGTTCATTTTTATAGAACGTTCTATTGTACCTGCCATCCAATTATAAAATAACACGAATAAAAGGAAACAGCCATGTGTTTCGAACACCAACCACCATTCATCGAATCGGTCGTCTGAAAAAGCCCTTCCACCCCTTAACATCGTTACGCTGGATAGGTGAAGTTACTCGAGTAAGCTCAGTCTGTAGTAGAGTGTTCTGTTCGTACGAAAAATACAATCATCTTGTTTGTGTTTGTTTGTGCACGGCGACGGACATCGCTGGAGCAATAGATGAGGCGAGAAGTCCGTGAGACTTTAAAAAGATGACCATTGGAGCGCTTCACGGGCAGCCATGCTCGAATTGACAAAATACGTTTGGTTTGGTACAAGGACATTACAAATATACACTTGGAGGATCTACTACTGAAAGCCCAGAATCTTGTGCACTACGTTTCCCTATGCTACGCTACTACTACTTGTGTCTTGGCACATCTCGTGTTCTACTACTGCACTTACAGTATCTCCGTTTCTCGGGCACGCTGCCTGGCGTCTTCTTACGGCTGTAATCTATTAGCTGTCACGGGTATACTTTCATCTACTTGGAACACAGAGTATCGTCAGAACGTCAATGGGATCGTCACTTATAATCGTAATGTACACCGGTGGCTGTGTCCGCCTACCCTTCTAGCTGCATCCATTGCCCAGAGACGTCCAGGCGTCTGGTACATTTCATCGCCCGTAAATATCTGTGTCTCGCACCTGGGATCGTAGTCTCCGGTCGTTCGCCAGCCGAAAGCATAAAACGAGCCGCCGCGAAGTAGTACTCGCCCCGTCCTGCACCCAGTGCTCTCGAATCTTAAACGTACGTGTACAGACCTCCGCGATGCATCAGCGTCAGCTGTGCGCGCACGGAGTTTCTCTTCTCTGCGAGGCCCATTGCACGGCACACACGCATTATTATCGAGCACACCATCGGGTCGATCCATCAGCCATCGACATGTGTTCCGCGCGTATGTGTAGGTTGCGTGTTATCACAAACGGCGCCCTTCGGCGAGCTTTATATCTAAACACGTATCACGGTGAATGAGAACGTTTTGCGCGAAAGTGGCGGAGGGAGCGTGAATTAGTAAACGTCGCGTCGCTACATCTCTATTCCTCGTCTCGCACCTTTGGTTCTCGCCAGCAACGATACAGCGGTATCATTAAGAATATTGCTATTTAAAGTCTAGAGGAAGGTCTACTCGGGTACTCGGCTTATTGTCGTTAGAACGTACCTCCACGGTGTCATGCGCGAAGTGGATCAGGACAGGTAGTGCTGTTCCGGAAGCACGAAGGAGAAGTCTAGTCGCTGTGGGCTCACCATCGAGGATTCGCAAGGACCGCCATTGGAAACAATTCTGATGGGCATCGTATCGCTCGCTTTCAAGCATACAGGTGATAGGCAACTACATACAGTTTACGTATATTCGAGTTTTTACAATTAAATCGCTCCTTTGCTGCGTTTAACTCGTCGATGCACAGAGGAGTGACCTGAGATCGAGGCTAACTTTGTAAAATATCTGTTTTCGAGGTAACGAAGGTCTCAAAACAATGGGGAATAAAAATAATGATCCTAGACGCGGCGAAGAGCAGCGAAAGAGTTTGAACATAAAAGTCGTGCATGTTTCACAGGTCCTTTCACAATTCCCCCCCTCGTTCTCCGTATGAAAATTATTTCGAAGAGCCACGCATTCAACGAAAACTCTATTTTGTACGCTCGACAGTGATTTTCCAATAGAATCTGTGAAAACTTCACGCATCCATCGAAATCTCTCTTATCGTCTGCTATCTGTACGCTTTCTTCCATCGGAAAATAAGGCGCGCCGGGGCGTGTTTCGAGACATCAGCTGACGCTTCTACGAGGGCCGTGTAAAAATTGATATCATTCACAACCATCTATTGCGTTAATAGTTCTCTTATTCTCTTTCTCTCTCGCTGATAAAATATTGACGAGTATAGTCAGTGAACGATCCGTATTTATGTTTATGCTCGAACACAGGGCCAGCCTGGGTTCATTCTTCAAAAATAAACTATTCTATCTTTATCTTTCTCTCCCTCCCATTCTCTCCCCTATTCTTTTCCTCCTTATTGTTCTCTTCTTCTACGTTTGATCATCGGAATAGTTTTGAGCAACCTCGCCTCCCGCTCGTCTCTCTATCATACTACGCTTCCACAAGCATTCGTCTACGTTCTATTAATTCGTTTACTATTCCACGCTCACCGCGGATGATTACATTCCAAAGCACAGAGTGTTTATTAGTTTTTTCTTATTTTTTTGTTGTTTTTTTTTTTTGGTTTCTTTGTTTCTTCCGAGCCTCTTGAGATAGAAATTGTACTTAAGTCAGTCAAGCGGTGTGCATTAAATGACGACAGAAGGAAACAACGTCCAAGTCGACGTCTGACAAAAATTGCGAACCTTCCGCGATACTTATTTCAGCCGCGGTGTCTTCATCTGCAACGAAAAGTCGTGTTCCGTTCACCGAACCACCCGTCATTCGCGTTCTCAACGGTGTATCAGATTTCTCAGCTGGTACCAATGATTGCCCGATTTTCCGTGCGATCGGACATTTGGTAGACCCGCAGCAGAGTAATCGATAGAATAAGTCACGACTCACCTGCTATTCAAGCAGCTCAGACTCACGGGAAGTGGCTCCGAATTCACGCACGGAATGTGACCAGCTACCGTTTCCATTAAGGGATACCACTGCGCCACGGGTTTCCTTGGATTGTCCAGCATCTCTAGCCAATGGTCACGACCGATGCCGATGAAACTGGAGCCAATCGCCGTGCAACCCATTAATTCGTTCGGTCCAATCCTGAAACGAGGATCGGATGAAATTGTTGGTGAATGTCTACGGGCGATTTCGGGACCATTCCGGCGATTCCTCTCGTTCTGTCGCTCACCTGTCGTAATCGATTACTTTTATTATTAGACTGACATCCTCGATGTTGGACGCGGGCACGTCGAACACCAGAACCTCGTTGTAGACGGGGAACAGCGTGTTCTTCTTAACCGTGGTCTTCTTCTTCTTGATCCTCTTGCCTTGGCAGAGTAGGTACACTTTCACATAGGGATCTGGAAATCAGAGTTTTCGTTGGAACGTTTCTTAATCGTAAATAGTGTCTCGATAGCAATAGCAGCGGTAAGTCCTACCAGACAATCCTGTTATATCCATGACTCTCAGGTTCCTAGCTTTGATTATGGTCACGGTCAGTCGACCAGCTGTTGGAAGATAGCAAAGCGACAGCATCAGTTCTCCCAAGTCCACCTTCTCCTAAAACACCATACGAATCGTCGTCAGCCTTCGTTTCGCACCAGGATCCAGGTGTTAAGTAGCTAAGGAAGTCGCGCTACCTGCATGGCGCACAGAATGTTCATTGTGTACTCGATTTCTTGCTCGAGGTCGGTGCATTCGAGCAATCCTTTGAGCACAACCTGTCCGATCAGATCGGGCCGCGAGCATCGATCGAAGTCGTATACCGAAAATTGGAGGTATCGCTCCCGCAGTTCTTCGTACGGCACACTAAGGTCACAGAGGTCCGTTCCGTTAGTATATCTGACGGGGAGGGCTGAACGAACGAGTGGACTTTACAAACCTGAAGATGAATATCTCGTTGAACACGGGGTTCAAATTCCTTCGATGTACTTTCGTTTGGTGCTTCTTCTTTCTGTCTGGCAGAAGGTATATCTTTATGTAGGGGTCGCTGCTACCGGTCACGTCTTTCACTGGTAGTTCCTGAGCCTCTAACACCTAAAATCGACACCATGGTCCGTTTAAGTAGAATACAAACAAGTAGCGAATGACATTAAAACGGAGGACTATTCGCGAAACATCGCTGAAACGGCGATGGCAAACGAGTAAAGTTTCAGGGAAAATTCAAAGACTCGGAGCATCGCTGTTTCGCGAGAACAGCTCGAAAGTTGAGCCATTCTAATGTAAAAGTAACGCTTCACTGTCGTCACGGCAGGCTTCGTTAAAAGCAATATACTTCGTTCTGATAAAACCGGGCGAAGAACTGCAGTTTTCTCTGTAACGATGGTCCTGCCCGGGCAAAGAAGAAAGGAGCAACGAGAGCAGAAGTTCCAGGAACGATTCGAAGCGAAAGAATGCTTCTTGCTCTAAGCGACGGCGAAGAGAAGGTAAATGGTATGTGACACGCGACAATTAATTCCTCCCTCAGCGGAGAAATAAACGCGAAGAAGAGTGCTTCTAATCTCCCGAGTACTCGACGTGCCGTTACTTAATTCTGCATATCAGGGTAATTACACGGCCAGGGGAGAGAAATTCAGGTCTCCGTGGGCTGTCGTACGTCCACGTTCCTGCAGCTTCGTGCTCAAGTAGAGTTATGAATGAACCGGACATGTACGTGGCACGCATGCAGCGTGCGCATTTATATTTATGTGTCACGAAACGTGGGCGCCGCCCTATTTACGACAAATTCAATCCCCATCAATTCCATTCCGCCGCAGGAATAATACATCGGCGTCGTTACATCGCCCGCGCCGCGCTCGATCGCAATACAACCGATGCCCGCGGAGGAGGGACGCGCGTGTCCATTGCCATGCACACTTCATTATCGTTATCCAATAACTTGCGCTAAATATGTCCGCGTAATTAGCCTGGCCGAGTGCAATCGTGAACTGAATTTGCCTACGCGCTTAAAGCGTTACGAAAACGTTCCCACCGACAAGCAGTCGATCCGCTGCGTGAGCAACGGGCGCCGAGGGAGTTCTGTTTTATTTTCAGTGATGAACGCACAGTAGTCGCGGCAAAGATAATAGTTAGCTATTACGAAATATTGAAAACAGTTCGGGGTGAAATTCTGGTGTTAAGGCGGTCGCGCAATTTGGCGTAGCGCGGCGAAGGAATTGTTAATAATTAATTAATTGTCGCTGCGCTTCGGTCATCAATTGTTCATAAACTTGTCTCTTCGTATCGCCGCGTTTCGCTAGAATGCGCGACGGCCTTAAAAGTTCGAATACGTAGTGTCTGGAGAAAGCACAGGGAGCGCCAAGTAGATGATGCCGTGACTAGTCAGACAGAGGTTCCTGGGAGAACAGTGTGACTTCCACGGCTCCGCTTGTCGCCTCTGCCCCAGTATTTGAGGGTCAATTCTCGCCGCGGAATTTACACACCGGATGTGACCAGGAATTAGGGCGAATCATTCGTTCTATAGCGTGGCAATATTAGCCGTCGAGGCAGGGCAAAGTCGTTCGCGTGATAATGAATGGTAGAATCGATTTCGTTGCACGGTGGAGCGAGCCCTGCCCCTCGGATTCGTTTCGTGTGCTCTCGCCCGCGGGAGAATCTTTCGCCATGACGAAATGGCGCAGCCTTGAAACAGGCCGCGGCTTAATCAATGCAGCTGCATGCGATCGAGTATATCATAAATCGAGACGGATATAATTCTGGGCAAACGTCGAAAGTGGAACGGGAATGTCGGTCATCGCTTGCGAGGAAAGAATTCTTCGCTTCCACTCTACGTGTATGCGTGCGTGTGTGTGCTGCACGTTGATTTCGCGCGTTACGTGCGCAGCTTAAGGAAAAAGCTCTGATGCAGCTTTGGCCGATAGACTTGGTTGTCTCGCGGGAATTGAGATGCTTGGCATAGTGCGTGACTCTATACGCGCCATATTAAACACATATTCTACTCAGGGGATTGTTATTACTATTATTATTATTATTAAACGTCTTTATTACTCCAGTAAAAGGCGAGGCGCAGCTAGTATGCTGTTACTATGCCTGACCTTACTTATAAACAACAAAGGAATACAGCAACGTATACACAAACATAACAAGATAATACGAAATACGAAGAGAAGAGAAGAAAGAAAAAGATTTAACAAATTAGAGGGATGTTGAGAATGCGAGAATTCGACGGATTAAAAGATGAAAGTACATTAGCATTCTTAGTTCATTCATCTTTTTCATTGACAAAAGTCTGCGTGCGACAATCGAGGAAATATTTTCAGCAATTTATAACAGCTTTTGTCAGCCGTCACACTGGTAAGACCCATTAACAGAATTTGCAATCTGGCTAACTTGTATTTCAATGAGATTGACTTCTTCTATGGATCTCCTTCTATCTTCAAAACCAGCTTCTACACAGCGGTGGTACATAACGATGGGTCTTGATATTTATAGATAATTATTTCAGTTGGTTCATGTTTCTGTTCTGTTTTATTTGTAGTTGTAACGCTTGCCTCTACTAAGTATCGTTTACTCCTATTTTCGTCACTAAACGAGTCTTAGGGTACGTTTACGTTGGAGCTGCGATAAACGATCAGAGCGACGATAAGAGCGAGATGACTATATAGATGCCCAACGATAAAAGCGTTGATAAAGAAATATTTCTCTTTCCTCGCTATTATCGCAGCTTCAACATTAACGTACCCCTACCCGTGCAAGAGAAATAATTAAATAAAAATCGATTTTTTTTCTAAAATATTGGATTATATAGAAAGTCCTCGTTTCACGTTTTCGATTTATTTTCCCAGGAAGAAGAAACCCCCTTTTTGATCGCAGAAGTACCCTTCAAACATGCGCAGTTAAAGTTTAGTGTCGGGTACTTCACGATCATCATTCGCACCCAGCTAATATTAATTACCAAATATTAATTTACCAAATCATGGAACTCACTTTAACCACCAATCCCTCGATCTCTTTGTCGTAGCGTAGAGCGAAATGTAGCTTCCCAGCGTACTCCATCTCCGTGGTGCTGGAACTCTCCGCGCTCTCCTGTCTCACCAGCTCCTTCTTGTAAAGTTCCGGCTGCGGACGTGCACGTGCGCGGTTAAAACTTTGGAAAACTGAATTTTCTTGTTTGCTTCGCTGTAAGAACTGCGGCCGGAGCCGCGCGTCCGCGGGGAACTCTTTTTAGGGGCGGGAAGAAGCATTCTGCTCGCTTAATTGCCTAACGCGGGAAGTTAGCTGGACTGAAAGTATCGCGGGTAAAGGAATGGGTGAACGAGGACCAGTCGCAAATATTCTCATCAACGTCTACGATATTCCTCCGTCCACATTACCCAGTCACAACTTTCTTATTTGAACTGGAGTAATTAAACCGCTGAATATGACGCCAGTCTAAGAACGAAAGCAACAAGACTACTTATCCTGTTGAATTTTTCATCGACCGTACCTTGATTAAACCGAGGCTGGAGTCGCTGCGATTCTCCAGGCTACAGATGCTGAACTTGATGTTCGGTAGGTCGAGTCGGTGGGAGAGCTGTCGTTGAAAGCTCTGATGCCTCATCGGCACGATGGGCAAAGTTGTCTGGCGCAGTACCTGTAAAAAAGTCATGCCTTGATACGTCCGTCCTGTTTCAATATTTAAAAAGCTCCATCCGGGTGAGTCGGCTGCTGGGAATCTTCGTTAGCTCCTTAACAACGAAGTTTCTTCTGCTATCTCTCGCTGCATGAAATTTTCATTTTACGTCTCTTCGAAACTCCTACCCCCATGCATGAACTCTGTCTCATCGGGGGTTACGAAGGAGAAAACGCGTGTTGCACGCACCGGACTTTTAAACTGTCATTTCCGCAGCAAGATACTTCTTATCAAACAATCAACGAGGTCTGTATAAGCGTGTAAATGAAAGTTGATACCTTCTTGTTTTCCTTTTGCTCCTGAACATATTCGTGAGTGATGGGCTCCGATTGAAGATCCGGAAGGGAGTGACTGATACGAATGGTGTTCTGCTGGGACAAGTCGCTCTCAGTGTCCTCTTCCTTCATGTACCTTCTCACGTTCATTAACCATCGCCAGGTAGACGAACACTGGAAACTCACGGCGGCCAGCAATAATAGAGCCATCAACGCTACTCCTGTTCCTATCATCAGCTGATAAGGGAACGTTTCCGTCCATTCTTCTGCGAACAAATTCACGGAAGGTTAACAGTCTCGGATAGAGAAGAATGCACCTATGAATCGTTTCGAAAATAGAATAAATATACGATTCAGCGACTAATTGATTCGCCCAGCCTCGCACTTCCTCTGCCAGGCTAATCCAGGAAACGCGAAGGAACCCCTCATTAATTACTCGCGATATCGTTCGAGGGGTACGCTGTTGCGCAATAATTAATCACTTTAGATAAGAGATAGCGGAGATGGGGCCTACTCTAGGAAGAAAAATTTTAATCAAGGATAGGAACGCCTTCTGTGCTTGGAAAAAAGACACGGGAGGAATGGTTGGGAATTTGTATGCCATTGGAATTAAAAGGACGTGCCTACCTGTGAGGTCACGTAATTCCTTTATTTATTTATATATTGCATTGCAAAAAATACTGCAAGAACTGTAAAAGATATACTTTCGAATACACAATCGTTTATTTAAAAAAGTCTCCAAGTTTTTCCCCCAAAAAATCCCGAAAATGTTCTCAGCCCTTACAGGTATTTAAGACGCTAGGAATAAGGTGATTCTTGGGAATTTTTTCTAAGAAACTGTTGATTGGATCTTTTCCAAATATTCAGGGTACTTTACCTCACATTCAAACAATAAAAGTTAATTTTTTCGTTACAAAGTGTTCGGTAGAAATGGAGATATATGAACACGTTCGTAGGGAATCGCGCGCCGGAGTTGTAAATTTGCGATTATGTTGGAGGCCCCAATTCTTCCCCGAGATAAAAAGCTCAAGGATTTTCTTATTTCTCGTATAATTACATTGTCGATGTACCTAACAAACGAAGAAAAAATTAAAAGTTGGCAAATTAGTGTGACTTCAAAGAAAAAGTTACGATTCTGCCCCAAGATATTTGCTACTATTTATGGAAAATGAGTTGTTCAATGTAATTTATTTATAAAAGTTTTAACTCCATCGACAATGTAATTATACGAGAAATAAGAAAGCCCTTGGTTTCTTTATTCAGGGAAGAATTGCGGCCTCCAACATAATCGCAAATTGACAACTCCGGTGCCCAAGTCCCTGCAAACGTGTTCACATGATACATATATATGTATCTCCATTTCTATCGAACGCTTTGTAACGAAAAAATCAATTTTTATTGTTTGAATATAAACTAAAATACCCTGAAAGTTTGGAAAAGCTCCGCTTAACAGGTTCTTAGAAAAAATTCCCAAGAATCACCTGATTCTCAGTGAAACAAACATTATCTGGACCCATGATTGCGCAGTTTTGCACGTCACAATCTTTATCCTTAGTGTTGGAATGTGTACAACGATAGACTGTTCCTAGAGTTAGAGTGTCAGGGACTTTAAGGACCCGGTAATTTATGAGTTTCCTTTCTTTCGCTACAGGAGACCCAAAAGAGGGGAAAACGGTCTTCTCGACCCCTGCGCTTCTCAGTCCGAGAAAACCCTCTGAACGGATAACTTGTATCGCGCTAAAGACAGTATTCTTTCTATTACTTTTAGTTTAAGTTTTATACAGTTCTTCTTATTATTATTATACTGACGTTCGACTGTGTAACTTTTATTTTCTTGAATAAATAAACATTATATTCTAACACTTAGCCATTAACCAAACCGTTATCAACCATGAATACGTTCCTCCTTTTCACGATGCATAAAAAAAATACTTAATATTCCCAGGACATCCCAAAATGTTAGTTCAATGGCAACTGGGACGCTCGTATCTCCGTAAAAAGTCACATTGTCTGCGCCTGTTGAGCGTACAAATACGTCACTGGGTGACTCATTCGCGCTCCATCTGCCGCAACGCCGTTTAACATCCAACAGGTAAAAATCGCGGACGTGGTGGCTGTTGCGCAAGCACCGCCGAGAGAGGACGATGCAAATGAAGAGTAACGCTTCGGGTAAAGTACACGCACGCCTTAACGATTAATGTACGAATACTATGCAGCATTGTGCGCGGCCCACGAGCAAGAGAAAGCCGCGGATCCTCGGCCGAGCTGTTCGGAGCCCAGCGGACAAACACCAACGACGTTTTCTTTCGCGCGGCGTCACGTTTTGTCTTAGCCGCCTCCATTAACCGCGTCCTTAATGACAGGAACTTCTTGGAGCACGCTGGATCGTGCAACAATACACCGCTTGGCCCGCGAATAATGCAAATAAGGCGGGTTTCGAGTGACTAAGGACGCTACGTTATTCATTCCCCTGTCCGTACGACGAGTAATTATTTCCCTTCGCGTCCACTCCAAGCTTCCACGCCCCCGCCTTTCGGTTCCAATTCCTTTCTGAACCGAGCAACTCGTAGGCTACCCTCTATGTCAGTAATTACGTTCTTTCGTCGTGACTCACCGGCGCCCGGCATATTCATACAACACTAAATTGCATCCAGTCGATAAAATCCAATTTGTTTCCTCGCCCTGTCCAGCAATATCGGTTAAACTGCGCGTTGCTGAAATGCTTGTGTTTTATTACAACACACGAGCGTTTTATTCCTATTTCTTTCTTTTTGTCTCTACGGACACAGCCGCGTATTATGTTGGGACGTTGCGTTCCCCAATATTTGGAACGACAATCACGATCTCGTCAATGATTATTGTTCCCTTGCATTAGCCCGCAAACAGTACCTCTGTCTTAATCTATTTACTCAGGACATATTCTGCGCGCTTATTGCCGCGATAGATGTCATCCGCTCGAATTATACGTGCTGCTATTATGGCTCTATTACTGTGCTGTTGGCCTAAGCTTCTGCGACAGATTGGCAAATATGCCCGAGTTGCGAACGATATGGCCCGGCGCTTTCTGAACTTAGAATTGCTGAGTGAAATGCGTTGTTATTTCTGGGAGAAAGAGGTCGGGTGATCCAAGCGTTTCACCGGGATTAGAAGTTCGATCTTTCAGTTATAGAATGTCTGCGCTAACTGGTCGAGGTATGTAGGCCATCGACGGATTCTTCTTCCCTGGGATAAATATTTGAATGTGGGCGGTGGCTATAGCTTGAGCAGCGTGTCAAGTAGGATGTTAAGGGGTCAGTCCACTGTGACGGTTTGAAAAATTAAGCTATTTTTAAAGATTTTTTTTCTCCGTAGATACACACATATAATGCAATAAATCTTTTTGGTATTTATTAAGCTACTCTTATATTATACAAAAAAAATTAAAAGAATTGTTTTAATTTGTTTTAAAACTTAAAACTATTAGACCAATCAGTCTGAAATTTTTACACGTTACTCAGAACATCAGTGGCTATGGCCGGAATCGCGGAAACCTTTTTGGATTAACCATTTCATACTTTTTACAAGGCAAAATGATTGAAAATTTTTATTTTTATTGTATTTATACGGATAACTCCTTTTATATACAAAAGTTTACAAAGTGTTGTCAGAAAATAATTGAATGGGACGCTATTCAGACGCTATGCTGGTGGCCATGACTCGTCGCGCTTGCAATTTGAAAGAAGTAAGTGGGAATCGAAAAAAGTTCATTCCGCAAGCATAGGTATTAGCTAACTTACATACCCTAGTGACCGGATCATTGTGACCAAAGGAGGAAGAATAGAATTTGGCTTTAAACAGAGGAAAGCTCCTAACGTTGGAGCATTCCGTTTACTAAAAAATAAATCCTAAAAAATGACAATGTTTCAGGACTTCACAGTGGACGGACCGCGCAACTTGGAGCTGCACCGGGTGAATTCTATTTCTGGAGAGTACAGGAAGAAGTGAACGGATCGATCGAACTGTTGAATTGAGATGTGAATCTAGACTTTCCCCAGACTTCGATGCCTCTCTCTAAATCTAATATTCCTAGGTAGCCACCACCTATGCCTCAGATTTTTCATGGGCTCAGAGGTGCACGTTCACCTCCGCTTCCGTTTTATCGCGCCGAGTCAATCAATTATCGTTAAACCACATAGTGGAAGGTAGCAGAAAGATGAAACATCAAGTTCTTCTCGGGGGTCTCATCATTTTTATCGCCGATGCAAACACCGTGCGCAAAGTAGCAACCAATAATCGCGTGACGGGGCCGATAGCAGGTAAAGGTTCGGGCGTAAATTCGATTTACGACTTTTAGTTCTTCGTCGTAACTCGTGCCGACGAGACGCTGCCTTCGGCGTACATACTTAAGTGATTGATGAGACACGCGAATTACGCTTTTACTACCATTACTGAGCCCTTAATATTCGTTTGCGACCCACCGACACGGTCCACCTTGTATTTTTTAGTGCCTCGTAACACCATCGCAAGTGTTTTAAGACCGGCTCGTTGTCACAAACCACTGGCAGGTACTTTGGAACCGTCGTGGGCTGGCACACAGGCACGAGCTACGTCAGGCAGAAGTGAAACATCCTACCAAAGGGATAAAAAGGGAAACTGTTTCACTTTCTTCGTAATTTCAGGTGGCAGCTATTTCGGGGTTGTATGCATAATAGAAGAGTGAAGTTCGCGCGGAGCTGCAGTAGCTGAATCGGTAAGTGCTTCTATACTCGGGTGTTAACAGGAGTGTAAACCCGTCCGAACACCGAACTTCCAAGTTTATAATGCCTACCATCCATCCTCGATTATACAAGTTCTTCATTATCCTAAGCACCAAGATAGGACGCTCCGAAACGAATCCACGAAGCGAGTTTAATTTAACGTGTGGTATAACTCCAGCCTCCGTCCGCGGATTCCCAATTTTCTCGCCGGCAATCCGTTCAATTATCGATTCCCCACGCTTTTTCATTTATCTCGTGGGTCGCCGGGCCAGCCTTGACCCTCGCTTGCCGTTGCTCGGGCGGCGAGGTCGCAGGTTCGTGCGTTTCGTTGATAGGACTCTTTACGGCGCTGGTACGCGAGCCTCGAAGTTTACGGACGGTCACGTGAACGGGGAGCCCTGGCCCGAGCCACTCTCATCTGATAAGCGGCCGGCGCCGTGAAATCAGTCAATTAATCGATAAATTTTAGTTCCAAGTGCGGGTGGAGCCGAGCTGCTGCGAGCCGCTCGCGATTGAATTTCATGGCCGTGCTGCTACGTGACGCAATGATCGCGGCGTGACGAAATATCCACGGCCCTGACCTTACCTCTCGCAGCACGTGGTGTAATCTCGCAGATGGTAGCTTCACGTTTCACCTGCACTCCGAGTGATGACTCGCGTCACCATTATTGCTTATTTCGTTTCCGCTCGCTCTCTGAAGTCAAGCTAGATAATTAAATCCACGTGTTCCTAATTTATACGCCACCGGTATATTGGACGCGATAACGCGAACCACGCGAAGTGACGCGTGCAATTGAACTGTCTCAACTTCAGACACCATTGAAGGCCCACGCGCGATTCTCGGTGTCCTAGGTTCTGGTGAAAACGACACCGGCGATGCCACATGTCTTGATGAGCTACGCGAACTCGCTGAACGATACAAATGTGTCCTCGGTGAAGGAGGACCCTTCGCCGAGCCCAGCTGACGAGACCACCTTCAAGCCCTGGCGCGTGTTTATCAATCACATCGACAGTTATCACGGGAAAGCGCTGGTCGACGTGAGTCTTACAATTAGATCAATGCCGGAAGGTGATGATCTATTTTCCACCCCTCTCGCAGTCGCGTTCCGTTATAATGTTCCAATGCAGCGGCGAGCTATGAATAAATTACGGCACGGTGTCTAGGTTACTGTGCGCGTTGGTGGCGGTATTAGCGGGGATAAAAAGGAACGAGTGCGTGTATCCGCAAATATCGATTTCGAATTAGTTCCGGCACATCCCCTTTAACGTCCCACAGGTAGGATCTTTTTTTAAACAACCGCGCAACCGCGCGCTTTCTTAGGAGAGAGATGCACCGGGCAAGTTCTAGGTAAATTACGTGATCGATGGGCACGTCGTCGTTTTCGTCGACATATTGCTCGTTACGTCGGCAATTAAGGGTGTTGGCGCGCGTGCAGTTAGATGCGGCACAGAGGCAAGAAGCATTATGCACAGTGGCGTGCATAATTATTCGAAAGACGATGTATTCCGACTTCACTTCTACCGCGTAATCAGCCTCGGAATTACTAACGCGTTATCAGACGGAAATGATTTAAATGAGCTACAAAAGTGAGAAGGCTCTAAAATTACACGGTGCATTACACCTTCTTAATTGCGAATTCTTTCTGTGCTTAATTGAGATTACAGGCATAACGTGATTTTAATAGAGGAAGCGTAGTATGTTTGGAATACCAGTTTGTTTAAGACGAATAAAAAATTACGGCAGAGGATGGGAACTAAGGCTGCTCGAGTGCTCGGAAAAAGCGAGCCGAGCCAGGCTCGGTTTTTCGAGCCGAGTCGAGTACCCGTAAAAACCGAGTGGCTCGAAGAACCGAGCGGCGAGATAAAACCGAGTAGCTCGAATTTTTTTCGAGCGGCTCGAATATGCATGGAGCAGATCGAAATTTTCGAGCAGACCGATTGTGTCGAGGAGCTTGCAGCTTCAAGGTTGAATATTTCGAGCAATACGAATGTTTTGAATGTTTTAGGTTACGTTTATTTACGGGAATGTAAATAATGGTTCTCAATAAGTAGTGTGAATAATTAAAATGTGAACTGTAAATGGAAATATTCTATAACTTTTGAAAATAAGTACTAAGTTCAAATCTTTCTTTTTTTTCATTTTTTTTGTGTATTTATGAACTTATTCATACATACCTATCTCTTTATGTTATTTTTCCTTTCTTCTTCCTTTTTTCTTCGTAATCTAAAATATTCGAACCATTCATATTGCCCGAAACCTTCAAGCTTCAAGCTTCAAGCTACTCGACACAGTCGGTCTGCTCGAAAATTTCGATCTGCTCCAAGTATATTTGAGCCGCTCGAAAAAAAATTCGAGCTACTCGGTTTTATCGAGCCGCTCGCTTTTTTCGAGTACTCTAACAGCTCTACTGGCCCAAACCGACGCGGCGGTAGCTGTTGCGCGTGAAACAAAAGCATCGCCAAGTTTTGGACTATTCCAAATTACCTTTACCTTCGGTATTCCGAATTAGCAACATGGTATTGAAACCTAAACTTCCATGTCACACTTTTTATTCTTGAAATCATCGCAAAACTGACACGGAACCGTAGAAGGAGCATGCAAATGAGTAGATTAAGTGTTTAACTCTAAAGTTTTTATGTATTTTAACCATGATCGCAACGATTGAATACTTGCTGAAAAAGTTTTGCAGATTGACATTTTCTTATTCCGCAGATTAAGTCGAAAATGTGAAAATGGCGGTTCATCCACAAATGTCATTAGTTAACAGTTCATTAGCCCCTGTTATATCCGGTGTTACAAATTAGATAGCGTCAGTAGTTTATTAGATTCTTCGGTATTCCGAATTACCAACAGTATTCCAAATATACTGCACTTCCTCTACAGTTTCCCATAATAGATTGTAGGTACTCGTTTCTAATTACATTGCGCAACAGCACACAAAATCGCAGCAACAGTCAATAGACCATTATTCTCCAGCGCGCAGCAGCATTCCCTTCACTTAATTCATTACCTGCGTCATTATATCATCCCTCTGTAACGCAATCTGCTAAGAAATTCTACAAGGAAACATTGTTACTGCCCCCGCGATCCAATTCTCCCTTCCGCGTTGAAAACACGGCAATTACAATTAAAACCGTCACCGCAGCGACGCGGCTTTAATTAGGTGGTTTAACAGTGGCTCGTGAAGTATCTTTGCAAGGTCAAATTTAATAACGGTACAAATTCAATTGAGCCGCCACCTCGAGATTACATAACTCGGGGCGCTCCGAGCGGGATTCGCGTTTCATGCCTCTTTATTCAAAAGGGAAAGATCACGATCGGCGCTCGGCTCCAGCGTTCCAATCAAGTTCTTCAATATCGAATCTCCGCGCTTCCTTGAAATTGAGATATCGACGTTTATCGGATAACTCCTTCCCGTTTCAATGCACGAAGGATTGCAATGAAAATTTCAGCTGCTGTCGGAGCGGGTGTTCGTTAATCCGCGAAGTGTCACCGACAAGGGAGAGGCGGAGGAGGAGGAGGAAGAGGAGGAGGATGAAAGGGTTGAAGAAGAGGAATTCAAAGACAGGAAGGTGGATGAAACGGTTGGCGAAACAGGAGCCCCTCGGAGAGACGAGGCTCCGAAAAAATACGAGGTGATTGGTACGACTTCAGACCCCGAGGTAAATAATACTTGCAGTTCCCTTTTAGTCTGATTAACGCCTGGCTGCTTCCTACTAATCCACCGACTTCCGCTACCCCTCAGCCTCGCCGTGTTCCTCGGGCAAATTTATTTTCCTACGTGCCGCGGGGTGAATGGCAGGCAATTTAAGTCTGCTTATTTCTCAAAAGGGTAACCGAAGGAGAACGAAACGACGTTGAGTGACGAATTTCGTAACATTCTGCTCTCTATTCTTGTCCGTATGAATTCAATGCCACCCTCGAGGCGCTCTGCGGTGGCTTCCTACAAACACGCTCCTTTCCTCCTCGCTCTTTATCGTCGTCCAGCCCATTGTAGCCCTTAAGAGACGCCCGACGACCCTGGATACATCGATTCGCCTTTATCGCGCCTAATTTCATCGGAATGAAAGTGATTTCTTCTATGGATTTCTTTTCTCTTTTAAAGCCGGGGTGTATACAGCGATATCAACTTTAAATAGGACTTACATTATTATTATTATGCTTTATATTTTTTCTATTAATTTCTGATTTTGTTTCGTGGCGACGCTTGTTTTTTTACTCCGTCTTTTCACCTTCTTCTGCCACAGAATGGGTCTTACCCGTTCACGAGAAAATAATTAAAAAGAAATAAGTAAATTTCATTTTCTCCTTTAGTATCCTCAGCCGGAGGATGTGGCTATGATTATAAGGGAAGCGAGGAATCGCGAGGCGCTCTCGAAGGAACTGATGGACTGCGGATTCGTTATTTACGATATCACGGGGGACAAGGGACAGGTGGAGGAAGCTCGTTGGGCATTGAAAGGTCAGTTGACACATACAAATTTCGAATCGTCTAAGAAATTTGCCAAATGCGTGTACGATTTATCTGCAAGTCTGTTTGCTTTAAACCAACGAAACGAGAGCCAGGCTTCTCTGACTACAGATGAATCTTGGATCGTCCCGGTTCACTGTCGAGATTAAGGAACAACAAGGGATTAAAATGTAAACGCAAGTGCTCGGGACGATCCGCTGCAGGCGTACGGATTTTCTGTTGCGTCGCTAATTAACGAGTATCGAACGTGCAGCGTTCCCCATTTCAATCGCGCGGAAACGATGTCGCGCAGTTGCCTGCTCGTAACGAGCAATTACTCCTCTGGAAATTTTGAGTTCGCGTGTAATTTGAAACTGCGGACCGGCGTCCTTGCTAATTATACAGAGTTTCGACAGGAGCGTGGTTCCGCCGGCGGAAAACTTTGCCCCTTGTGGTAAATGAACGATCCCCGGCGGGGAAACCGCGAGCGTGTACTTGAAAATATGAAAGAGCATCGCGGAGGGGAACTGCGGAGACTCTAATATCCCGTAAAAACAAAGGGGAATTAGCACGGTATCTCCGAGTCTTTAGATGCGCGATAGTGTGTGCTGGAAAGGCGGATGCAATTGCGCCTTTAGCGAGCTTTATCCTTGAACTGAACGCTCTCACGGAGATAGCACCCCTTTTCCGCTGAATTTCTGCACGTATCCTCTGCAACGTAACGCGGGGGCGTATTTTCACACTTGGCTTGGGGGAAAAAATTGCGAGCACACTGTACCGAACACTTTGCAAAAGAGTCCATAAGCCACGTTCTTTGCCGCTTAAGAGGAAACGGTGGGTGGTCTCTTGCTACAACTGGTCTCCAACTTAAACGAGCTCTGCTTCCAAGTCCCTCTTTTTTTATCGCAATCAAATCCGCGGCACGGTTCAATTTCTGAAACGTTAATGCTCTCGCCGGGCTCTCTGAAAAGTGTAGTTTGCACTTTGCAGATGCATCCTTCTGTTTGTCGGGAAAGTATCGCTGCGAAAGGTACGCCTAGTTAATTAACTTCTTATACAACCACTTTCCTGGATCTTCTACGAAAGCAGCTTCCTGACCCGTCTCAGGTGCGCGATTCATTCTATTTATAAAACCCAAGCCCCCGTAGCGCTTGAGCAATTTTTCTAAGAATACGGGGCAACTTCGCGGAGCTGCCGCATAAATTGCCGCAAGTTCGAAGTCAGGTAAATAGCACGTATGTTTGCGCGAACTTTTCTCATTGTTTTTGCGTCTGGAGCCCTCAGACTGCGCCCACGCGGTACAGTGCACCGACCAAAGTCGTCAGATCATCGCGGTAGGTATCTTACGCCCTCTTCAACAATATTTTGCAGCAATCATGCGGGAGTTGGAAGAGGCGGAGCAGAAAGCCCCGAAGGCTTTCGAACGCAACGACGAGGTGCGATACTTTGTTTTGATATCCACGTTGATGACCTGGGCGCACACCAAGCCGCTGAGTAAAGAGGAACCAGATTTGCCCTTCACTGAGGAGGATTACAGGAAGCGGAAGCCGCATCCGAACTATAAGGAGCACATTCAGTGCGAGAAGGAGGTGGTGGTGGTGAAGAAGAAGTTGAACTTGAAGAACAAATTGAAGACGCTCGTGATTAGCAGTGCTGCCACTTATGGGGACGCGCAAGGGCCTCTGCACTATCTGTTCAAAATGGCCTGGCATAACGCACCGTTCCTGCCCATCCTCGGGAAAGGCCAGAACAAAATACCCCTGCTGCACGTACGCGACCTGAGCACGTGAGCGTGGGACCATTCGATTGCCTGCATTAATATCAGTGACGTACCCAGAAGGGGCCCAAGGAGGCCTGGTACTAGGGATTGCAAACCGGTAAATCGGTAAATCGGTTTGAAGCTTTTTTCACTGATAACGTAGTAGATATCGACGGAATTATGCGCGACGTATTTTTACCGGTAATTCGATAAATTACGTATTTCTCGATATTTACCGGTAGATCGCGAGAAATACGTAATTTATCGAATTACCGGTAAAAATATGGCGAATTACCGGTAAAAAATATGGCGAATTACCGGTAAAAATACGTCGCGCATAATTCCGTCGATATCTACTACGTTATCAGTGAAAAAAGCTTCAAACCGATTTACCGATTTACCGGTTTGCAATCCCTACCTGATACTACCCAAAGAAGGGCTTTGTAAATAGAGAAGAAAACTGGATTTTATTCCTTAAATAATTTTTTATAATCACCTGAATTTGATCAAATTTGCATTCAAAAATATCTTTATCCCTTCAACTCGGCTCACCTCGAGCTTAAATCCTGAGTGCCTCACTGATTAGTGTAGTTTAAACGTTAAATTTTCTTCGCCAAGACTGGCTGTTCACGATATCCCTGGCCTGCAAATCTCCCGAGATTGATTCCGAGGCCTTCGTAACTCTTCGAGTAGCCATTATTCTGTCGCAGCAGATTCACTCCGCGTTTCGCGGACCGCCGCGTTAATAGCTGGTCCTCTAATTCCGCTCCAGCGTCGACCGGGAGCCAGCTGTAACGCTTATACCGATTTAGCATCACTCCCGGAAGCTAAACCGCGTAATGAACATGTTCGCGCGGCTCGTTCATCATTGAATAATGGGACACGCGCGGTCCAGTGGCCGTGTAAAAGCGTTTAACGAGCGTTCGTATCGATACGCAGGCTGGTGCTCGACGTGCTGCAGAATTGGCCTTCGCCGAGGTACCTAGTAGCTGCGGAGCAAGAGCTGATCACTCAGAGCACCATTGTCAAGGTAATACGGGGGACGATGAAAAGATGCCGCGTCGCAGCGATCCATTTATGATCATTCCTCTGACGGCTTGCGGTCGTTTCGACGTTTGTCGTTCACCGATAAGCTCCTCGTAAACTCCTTTTGTTTCTCGAGTCCCTCGTGACTTCCCTCTTTCATTACTGTAATACCGTGCACGGTCGGTTTTCGCTCCAGCACCCCGCGTTCGACACGCTCGAAGTCCCTAGATTCGTTTCCCGCAGCACGCTCGTAAATATCGTCCCTCCCTTATACGTTGAAATCTGGTTGGTTAAATTTGAGGCAGTGGTGGGGATTTTCGCATCCACTGTCCAATTTACGAGACGCTGTCCATCTTCATTCCTATCCTCTCTACGATACCCTTGCCGTCCACTGACACGCACTGAGCCTCCAAGCTCACTCCTACCTTCTCGATTCTATAGTCGTACGAACAGTGACGCTGACAGCATACAGATTCAAGTCTGCACGCCTGTCACAAGCTCTGTGTTCGATAATTCATATCCTTTATTAATTCGTAAACGCTGATATATTATTAACGTTCCTTCGTCGTTCTCTACAGTTTGTGGAGACTCTTTCAGCTTGTGCTCAACAAGTGTTTTCCAGTTATTACGTATGCATCTCCTTGCCCTCTTTCTCTTTCACAAGAAAATCAGTCGAGCGCTAAGCAATGGCAAGACGAAGAACATGGAGCAGGAGGAAGCTTTTTTATTGCCGGAAATCACGCAACAGACGTACGATCTGATGACAACGAACTTGAACATCGACCCAGAGTACATAGTCGATAGGATTGCATGGCACCTCGACATGCCGTTCGGCGATAGCATCGGTGTCATCGTGAAGGAGTACAAAGCCGCCAGGAATCTGCATCCGGTGAGAGTGATCGTTCTTGGACCTCCAGCTTCCGGCAAGACCAGAGTCGCCAGTTACCTCGCCAAGCATTACGACATACACTACGTTCACGCGAAGTCATTGATCGCAGACACGGTCCAGGCACTGGTCAGTATTTTACCGCATAAAACCTTTCTGACCGGTGCTTTTAAAAAACAAGCGTGTTATAGCCTGTTGCGCTAATACGCCCACCGAGAAGTAGATTCTAAAGTAAAACCCTGATTAACCGGCTTAATGGGTAGCGAGCTGGGTAGCATAAAATACTGTTCACCAGTGGATTTAGGATTTACTAAATCTCCGAGATATTTGCGCAGTGGAAACTTTTGTTTACTGCTTTTCCATTTAAAAGCATTTGTTATAAACAGACAGAGTGGTTTTCTACGAAAGCTTTTATCAATTTTTATAAACCTTCGTGGTGACACGGGGTTTATCGCGCCCCGGGCCATTTTTTTTTCCTTTGCCAATATTTCTGCAAATTTTAAGAACTTAAGGGGGGTTTGCGCTTTGTTGGGCCGAAAAATAGGTAATTCTTTGTGAATTTTTTCTACAAAAACGGTTCGATAAATTAATTTGAGGTTTGGCAGGCTGTTCTATTGTATCTTCAACTAGTGTTCTGAATTTTTGTGTGACAGTGAAAAAAACAACATGACAGATACAAAAAGAGCGTTGAAAAATAATCGGGTGGTCCTCGCGTTGACGAAAAGCACTGTAAGGTTTATCCGAAACACAAAAAAGAAAAGAGATTCTTAATCCATATGGATGTGGCTATCGATGGTAGTAGATTTATTAATAAATATAAAAAAATGTTAAAATCGCAGCGTTTTGAAGAAGACGAAGTGTCCTGTGTGTTTTGCCGCAGAATCGGGAAAACTTCTTTAAATAAAAAAGGAACGGTAACAAATACGGCAATAAATCTACTACCATCGATAGCCACATTCATATAGATTAAGAATCTCTTTTCCTTTTTGTGTTTCGGACAAACCTTACAGAACTTTTCGTCAACGCCAGGACCACCCGATTATTTTTCAACGCTCTTTTCGTATCTGCCATGTTTTTCTTTCACTGTCACACAAAAATTCAGAACAGCAGTTCAAGACATAATAAAACAGCTTGCCAAACCTCGAAGTAATTTGTCGAACCGTTTTTGTAAAAAAATTCACAAAGAATTACCTATTTTTCGGCCCAACAAGTCGCAAACCCCCTTAATATTAGAATTTAAAAATTTGTCGAATTTTAACAAAAACAATCACTTTTTTCCACAACTATATTTTCAACGACAAATTTCATTTAAAAGTTTACATTTCTAGAAAAAGACTAGTGGAGCAAAAGTTAAAAGATTCAAAAAATGGTGACTGAAAAATGTCGCTGGGGTGCAGCGAACCCCATGTGACGACGAAAGTATGACCACGAAGGGTTAATAGTCATTTCTAACAGTCGATCGAGATCGAGAACGCCACCGCTGAGCGAGAGAAACCCGAAGAAACAGGGGCAGGTGACGCCGAGGACGACGAAGAGGGCCTGGACGAAGAGGAGGAAGCAACGAACGTAGAAGTCCTGCAGGAATTACTGGACGAAATTGAGCAAGACATGCAGAGGAGCAAGGGTCGCCTGGACGACGCTGTTCTGAACAAGTTAGTCGAACGTTTTCCCAGCGATCCCTCAACGTTGAACTTGAAAAGTAGTAATGGTCAAGCATACGGCAGGCGCGTGTTAGGTATCGATCGGTTGCTCGGTACAGCCAGCCAGCGAGTAAGGTAGTAAATGAATTGGACATTAAGCCAGCATTCGACAGCCTGCGGTCATTTAGCTAACCGCCCCGTTCGCCCTTTGTCGCGACGTCCGGTGGCTCGCGCGCAATTTGATTTACCGAGCGTGCCGCGATGGAATCGCGCGACGGACGAACCGACGAGGTTTGCTTTAAAAGCTGCGCTAGCTGTTGCTTGTCCAGGTCTCCCCACGCGTAAGAAATTTCATTTCGAGGGCGTTCTGCGTCCGACGCTCGCGGAACCACCCTATCGATCCGCCTTGCTCGAACGGCCTGTTCGAACGAACCGCTAAAATTCTGGGCGACCAGCGATAAGTTTCTAAATGGATGGGCAATGATATCCGCGACCTCCACCGCGAGTTCGTTGGAAGAAGACGAGGACAGGGTCGAGAGGATTCAGGGAAACAGATTTTATTGATATCACGAAGCCTGACGATTTAATTCATGGATGGTCGCGCACCGATCAATCATATTCAAGACGAATGAAATACACAGTAAGGAGAATGCATTGCGAGCAGGCGGCGCTCGTTGAAACCGTCGCGATAGAATCAGAAACGCGGCAACGGGAACGGAAGGCAGTCAAGGCTTTGTTGGGTTTTCAGTTCAGTAAGATTCCTTTCTTCCTCCTATTTTTTGTTTCCCCCCAGTGAGTTTGACTGGCGTGAAACCGAGACGCGATGCGCAGAGTCGCGGAAGTCGATTGTGAGAGGGTTAGATCTGCCTCGTTCAAGCAGACGGGGGAAATAAAATGTAGGCGCTTCGGTAGCGGGAAAAGGCGCGTGAATATTCTCCCGAGTGATCCGAACGAACTTATCGCTGGACCGTGAAATAAGATTGCATTCGGCGAGTAAAGAGCGAGTCGATTGGACAGGTTTTTCGCGAGGTGGAGAGCGTAGGTGTGTCCGTGCCACTGGATACCGGAACCACCGTAACGAGCACAATAATTCCGATCGATTCCTTCTACGAGCCTCGCGTTCGTTGGATCGCACCTCGGAGAATGGACTTTTCCGTGCTATTATCGAGAACGTCTGAATAAGATCCATCAACCTCTCACCGCTTACGATCCCGTCGAAGATTGTTCCTGAGGAAGTTACGGTCCAAGGAGTGTCAGAATCAAGGGTACGTTATGGACGGATATCCGAAGACGTTGGGACAAGTGAGAGAACTGTTCGAAGGGGGAAATTTGAACGAAGAGGAGGAGGAGGTGGTTGACGAAGACGCTGCCGATGCGAAAGACGTTGGTTACTCGATCATGCCCGAGTTGGTCGTGTCACTGGAGGCTGGCGATGAATTTCTCAAGGAACGAATTATCCAACGACCGGAGAGGGAGATCCAGGGCACTCATTACACCGAGGAACATATGATGCGACGCTTGAAGGAGTTCAGGTAATGGAACGAAGCTTGCCGGCCTGTTGTTCTTTCCCTGGCCAGTTAAGCGGAAGTTCTCCGCGCGAGCGATGAAGGAAACAGGGGTTAATAAAATGGTAATTAAATTCGAGGTTAGTCGGGGCTACTGGTGCCTCGAAAGAAAAAGAAAACGCTGAAAAAGCAGCGCAACACGTTTCCTGTACGAAAATACAGGCGTAATTGGGCGGTTCGTGGGATTTAATGACGCGATTGCATAAAATCGTGGCTGACGTAACGCGCAGAATTTATAGTTGACATGTTTACCTGCCGCGGTAAAAAAAACTTCATTTCCATCGGCAGACAGCTTGGATTCTTTTTACGAAGCAGAGCTATTAACAAGCCAGTTTGTATTCCTCTGTAATAAATGCGAGCGCGACACGTAATCGGGGATGAAAAATTGCTGATTTTCGAGTAGATTTCGGGACGCAACACGAGCCAGGGAGCGCGGAACGCGATACGATGGAAATACTTTTGAATGGGGAATAATTTACAGTGGGAGAACGTTATTAATTCGGAAGCACGTCACGGGACATTTCAATAGAGCTTGTCCCGCTGGCATGTTGCGTTACGTATCATAATCAAACGCGTATCGAATCGCGGTTTCGCGTTACTCGAGTCTGCCGGACGAATCAATTTCAGGAGAAGGAACACCGACGACAACACACCCCTGCAATTCTTCGATGAAATTGAAATTCATCCGCTGATCATCGACGTAGAGAACGACATCTGTCCCGACATGTTCGCTACGGTTTATCAGTGTCTCGAGAGGCTCGGCCTGCCAAGGAACTACGGTGAGCAGCAACGTACACTGCGAAATTTATCATTTATCATTTAGGCGGGAGGGGGCAATCCCTTTTCGTCGCGAAAGAAAGTGTATCGAAGCGACGATTTTCTGTAACACGGTCCGCTCATATTCTCAAACTCAAAAGTGTCTGACAGATCGAAGGGAAAAAGCTTGCGGGCAAAATGTGGTAGAAAATTCTACAAGGGACAATTCTAGACTAAGTTGCACAAAGGTTTTCAAAATCGCGGTACTGCAGAGGCCAATTTTTTAAGATGTAAACTTCCAGCACAGAAAAGGATGCAGCTGTCTTTTTGAGTAGCGACGACTCGAGAATGAATTGAACTCAAAGAAGCATTATATAGGTAGACAATTAAGTAGCTTATTCATTTTGCATAAAAAAAAAGAAGCCAGCAGCAATCCATCGCAGAGTATGCGCAGGTATTACCGCAGTTTTTTATTAGCAGAGGAAAAATGATTGCATTAATAAATGTCAAATGGTCGTACCCGCGGCGCAACGCGCGTTATGTGCATTTCTTCTTCATGTTCTTCTAACTCGGATAATGAATCTTGGGCATCCAATGTTTATGCAACAGTTTTTTTCTTGTCCCCTGCTGTAGAAAACATTCAATCCTTTGAAGTGAGGCCAGGAGTTTCAGTCCAAGAGGCTTACAATCTCTTTCTTTTCATGCGTGGATACTTGAAACTCGTCTCTGTCCGCTTATCCGCTTCACGAATCTGTACAGTGTTTTTCATCTGGTCAGGATTAACCGACGAAGATGCGCGGAAGCTTGCAGAGGCGGAAACGCGTGCAGCGGAAACCGCCGCGAAGCTGCAACAGGAGAACGAACGTTTAGAGCGGAAGAGGCAACGGGAGGAAAAGATGGCTGAATGGGTTAGAGTCTCTTGTTTGAAATTCACAGCGCTGCAAGTTGGTTACTTGCAGGATATCGCACCTCAAAATCATAGAGGCATTAGTTCGGAACACCTTCGGTTTCCCACGTCATTGAAGGACAACAGCCAGGGTTAAGTAGAAATGTAGTATTTTTAAAGAAGAAATTGTCGCGGAGAGAAAGGAAATTTTTAAAAGTGTTTTCACAACGGATCGCGTTTAAAAGAAACCGCACTTCGATTGAAACAACTTCGCCAGGCTACCTCGTCCGTCTTTGCACCGGTTTGCTCGATCTATTTATGAAACACACATCCCAGTATTATGGTAAAAGCCGCGAGGTAGAATAATCGCAGCAGCGCGGAAACGTAAAACGAATTCAATAATACCGCATGAAAATGACAAACCAAGCAACCGGGTATAATGAGAGTATCGTATTTATATCGAACAGTTAAGCTGCCCCTCTTTCCACTGGATAAGTGAATAATGGATTATCGAGTTATAAACTTGCAGGATGCGCGATCTGATTGTCAACAGTTGATTAATGATGATTTCACCCCTGAAAATTCTCGTCCCCCACGTGGTACTTTTTGTCAATACGCCGCGAAGTTTTATTAATAAAAATTGGAATTCCATTGGAAGTGCTTAAATAGCAACTTTCCGTATCAGTTATTGGGAAATGCCAAGTATCGGTTTCCTATTACGTTAGACGAATATCGGAAATCGAAGGGGCGTCTAATAGCGAAAGCAATTGAAACCGCACATAAAGTATCAGCTGGAATTCTTTCGCGCTGGCTATCGTTCTCTCGCGAAACTAATCAGCAGAGATGCGTCCCGCAACGCGACGCGCAGAGTTTCTCGAGTTAGATTAACGTGTGAGTGGCTGCGCAAAAAGGAACGATATTACGATAAGATTTCGTGTTCGCAGACGAGCCTGATGGAGAAACTGAAGGAGGAGGAGGAGGAAAGGCTGTGCTTACTGGGCCAGCCTTTGCGACACTACCTCGTCAAGTATATCTTCCCAACGTTAACGCAAGGCCTCATCGAAGTCGCGAATCTACGACCAGACGACCCGATCGACTTTCTCGTAAGTCCATCGAAAGCTATACCCCCATTGTTCGATCCTAAGAACGCGTTTGGCGCGGTAATTATCTGAGAATCTTACGCTCCTCTTACTTTCCCCTTGGTAATCGCTCCGTTCCTCCTTCGATAGTCCTGAGAACGAGAAACGTTTGAAAAGTTGCGCTATGAAAGTGCCTTTTGAGTTAGAAAATCTCCAAGGGGCTCAGTCTTCTTCAGACTTTTCACCGACATCGAATTTCCACCACTACAACCATCCATCTGCTTCCCTACCCATATTTAAGACAGTGCGTATCTCCTTAACGACCCTTATGGATAAGTCCAATTAAGAGATCCACGCTGAAAAGCACAAATCCTTCTCTTCTTCTTTCTTTCTCTGCTCTGTATATTGAATCTTCACTATTTTGGTATTTTAATTGGAAATCGTCGGAAACGTTTTAGGAAAGTGCATTGTCTGATTTTTCTAATTCGCGTGGAAGCGACACTCACTGTCAGCTCTCCAGAGGTACAGTTTGGCGATAAAAACGTTTCACACTTGAAAGCTGGGCGCATCGAACGACGTCGTTGCACAAATGCAACTGGCCCCAAACTTGATAAACCGTACAACTTTTCTGGGATGAATTTTTCGGCGTGCTCCGTGGAACGGTAACGAGTGTCAGAACTCTGTATTGGCAAGCCCTGTTTCGTCCGATTTCTCGCGGAAAGTGCGGGACAGTCGGTAGCTCCTTCGCGTAGAGTGAAGCTAATCAGCGGGGGATAGGATTAAAGCCGATATTTTTTAGGCAGCCTATCGACCCACGCTGTAAACAGAGATAGCGTGGCACGTACGGGGAGGGATATTGAATTTCGACTGGCGGAGGGGTTGATGATGTAGCCGAGCTGTTCCCTCAAAAACAAGAGGGAGTTTTGGTTTTCGGTACCTGGCGTCGATCGATCGATGTACTTCTTGACAGAACTCGATAACGCCAGGGAAATTGCCTGACGATTAATCGGATCAATCAAATCATTCGCACCCTCGTCCCACGGTCACGATTTATGACATTGTTACCCGTGATAGCGACACTTTTATTCAGCAGGATGAACGCCTATTGGTGGTAATCTCCTTGCTATCGACGCGAATAGATCTCGTTCCCCCTGATTAAAACGATCAATCGCAGCGGGCGGGGACATCGAACCGCGATGGGAATCGGAGCATGACGAGTGCTCAGATTAGCTGTCAGTCGACTCCGTTAAATCCCTTTGTCCGCGTATTGATTCTCTTGCCGTTCCAAGAACTTTTTAAAGGCCCTCGACGAGTCCAGAAGATGCTTCTCCGCAAGCTACTTTCCAACCGGTGTTTGCATTGAAGCGGGTATCGATCACCGGTTTTATGTAAGACAAACTACTATCGGCGGGGGACGCGAGCCATCGAGGAAAAAGATGGATGAAATATCGATGAGGTAAATTCCTTTTACCTTCGACATCTCCCGGCGGGTTGCGTGCAATTACCGTTCCATGCTTCCGCTCGCGGCTTGGCCGTCCACGTAACGTCCTTCGTTTAGGAGCTGACCTATTCGATGATACAAATCCGCGGTGGCTCCTCGTTTCCCAAGGCTTTTGCACTATTTGCTCGTTTCATATTTGACAAGTATCAACCATCGGATGGTCATTGTGGATTTGCTCTTTGCCGATTCGGTTTCGAACTTTCCGACGGACCATCCCTCGGCTGACTACTTATTTCCATGAAACTTTCAAACCTCGAATGTAAAGGTTCGCTTGTTCTTTAAACGTGATTTCGTAGGTGTTT
This sequence comes from Andrena cerasifolii, assembly GCF_050908995.1. NCBI lineage: Eukaryota > Metazoa > Arthropoda > Insecta > Hymenoptera > Andrenidae > Andrena > Andrena cerasifolii. The sequence continues at coordinate 8,897,833 of NC_135120.1, read as the reverse complement.
GTAGCTCGACCACTTTTCATGCGTCCTCTTTTCAACGAAATGGCATTCATGCCTCCCTTCAGTCGACCTTCGACAACAGTATTCCCTACTGAAAGGGCGAGCAATTCCACGCAACAAATCCACAACAGCATTCACTCCTCCGGAACGTTATGCAGCGCGTATACCTACGTCTCGCGTTTTACGAGTGTGATCATCGAAGGCCGCTCTCGATTCGCCGTCTATTCATCCGCGTCCGACGTTTACTCGCCTTGAACTTCTATCAACCCTTCGAAGGTCGCGGTGAGACAACAGACGCGCCTCAATTTCGCGAGCAATTTCCACGAGCGTATTTCAGGAAATAATTACGCGAATAAATACTCTCTCTCTCTCTCATCGATGATGCTTCCAGCCGCGGCTCCAATTACATAATACAATATCGTAAAATCGTTGCAGGAGTTGCTCTCGTCGATGTAACAGGCGCGGTTCAACGTACTAGCTGGAACACGGAATTTTACGATATCATCGGCCGTGGGTGTTCATAACGGTGAAAGTTTCGCGTTAGTTTCGCCCTCGTGAATGTAACAGCGACGAGTGCTTTCGCGTTAACGACCCTGCCGCCTCTATCGCGAATGTTCGCCGGGTAGGCGAGGTTATAGCGAATAATCAGCGCAGTATACGAGCGATATTACGTCGGGCATTTGTTATAATTTCCACGGAACGCTGCCTTTCGCTGCGGAGCATCAAAAATATTCGACCCCGCCGCCTGGTTCGCGTAATTTTTTAGCGGGGGAATAAATGGAAGCCGTGGAACGTAAACACCCGAAGCTCTTTTGCCGGGATTCCTTACCCGGCAGTTAAAGCGCGGCAACCACAATTTGCCGGGATTTTTATCCGCCTGCTGGTAAACGTCCACCTAGGTAAAGAATATTGATGGTGGATTTAAAAGGCAGGGCTTACGCGGTATTCGAATGCGTCCTAAGCTTTGCAATTTCGAAAAGTTTCACTTAACGCAGCGGCTTTTAAAAGCAAATCGATCTCTTCCTGTATTCTACGAAAGGATAACGCTGAGAAAATCCCAGCGTTGAGAAAATGTATTTTCATTGAAAGCACAGAAGGGGACCTGGACGTATTGACAAACAGATGCTACGAATTATTTGAATAAAGTTTCTCGCGAATAATTCTTATTAAAGTCGATACCTCCGAGCCATTCCAGTTGCACGGAACTCCAGATCCCCGTCTTTTATTTCATCCCCCTTAGTTCTACCAGCGTTATCTGTATCCTAAACGTGTTACAGTTGAATCGAGGCTTATCGTTAAGACCTCGATATTTTAACGACAACTCTCAGCATCGAGTTCGCGGAATACAAAGAAAAGTTGCTCGCAAATCTCCGGATCCTGCACAAATGATTCGATAAACAACGCGGCGCGTGTGAAGCTCGTCCCTTAGTCGCGTGCCGAATTACTGTAGCACGAATACACGTAACAGGAATTTCAGGCGCATTATCGTGAAACAATATTGGCAGGATGCATTCCATGGCAGCAGCGAGGGTAGCTGCGATGTCGTAGCAGGTAACGCGGATCGCCGAGCTTTGATAACAAACTTTTGCCGTTTGTAGTTACGCTAAAGGCTCGTTTGTAAACGAAGATGGAAATTAATGACGAGGCAGAGGTCGTGCAGTTGGAGGTACGAATTCGTGGAACTAAACGTAGCAGCGCGACGAGCATTGGAAACGCCAGATGTAAATCTCACGCGAGGGCCCGTTGCAGCTGCGCGGGAATTGTATCATCGCATTGCTGGGCAGTTAGGGGCGACAGTGTTTTCTGTTTCGCGCGTCAACATTACGCGAACGCTCGCAGTTATTTTACCGTAGAGTTTCGAGCCGAGTGGACTACACTGCATGTCGGTATTATGTTAACCTAATTAGCGTTCTCTGCTGCGCTGGTAGAACTGCTGCTCCACTGGGAGTAGTTTAAGTGTTAATAATAAGACCAAACTATTTTGTCTGCGAAAGTAACAAAGCGCTTTGGATGGCGGATGTTATAATTAGCTTTTATCGTTAATTGCTATCGATCGAGGAAGAGACTAGTGCAAGCAGAGGCGAGCTTTTATGAGCGGCGATTGGAATTATAGGAGTCGAAGGAGCGTCCAAGGAACACCTCTTTACGCCACGGCAATTTGTCTCGCAGAGACAAGGAACTTGCTACGGCATCGAGTTGCTTGGACACGGATCACCTTTCGAAAGTAACAAGCGTCCACGGAACACAGGGCAGCTTCTGAAATCCTCTCGCAGCTTTGACGCTCCCTCTGTGACACACTGATGTTACCCTCGGCTACTTTGAGCTGTCATATATTCAACCCCTTCTACATAACGCAGTTTGTGAAATACGGAGTGCCCTGAAATAGAGCACAATCTTCTTAGTGAACGGTACAAAGTAGGAGGGAATGTAAGTAGAGCTTTCCTTCGTCGCTCTTCATTAGGGATTGCTGCTAAATAGGAGATTCCTTTTTCATTTGTTCAAACAGATTTCCAAGTACTTTCTAAATGCGATCTCTTCGTGGCTCCTCAAAGACCCGGCGTCAAAACACGTCGATGTAAACCGTAATCGAAACCGTTGGCATGCTGATCTACAGGGTGTCCGCGGGAAGACCGAACAGCTGGATATCTCCTAACGTATTGGAGATAAAAAAATAAAAAAAGGGGGTAATTTATTAGCGCAGACGAATTTTTTTTTAGATTATGTTGGGTTTTTTAAATGGAACTATTTTTTTTTTAAGAGGTGAGTTGACAGTGCGTTCCAAGACAAATTCAATAAGTATTAATGTATACACTTGATTTCCACTGGTTCTTGAGAACTTGCATCCCTCCCAAAAGAACCGGCCATCCAAGCGTAGAAGCAAGTGCAAAATAAAAGACTATTGAAGTTGAAAATTGAGTCTGAATGAGGAAATCGAGTAAATGTTATGACGTTTTGAAACATTAACGTTAGTAAGTAGCATTTCTGACGGAAAAGAATTGTCCAGCCTTTGAGCCTGCCATTCCTAATCCAGAAATTTGGCAGGTAGGTATCTGTTTCAACAGGCAAGGCCGTCCCCGGTCCTTGCTATTTCCGCGGGTTTTCTTCCAGTGAAAATCAGTAAATTTGCAAGCGCAATATCTCAAAAACCAGTGGAAATCAAGTGCACACATTAATGCCTATTGAATTTGTCTTGGAACGCACTATCATCTCACCTCTTAAAGAAAATAGTTCCATTTAAAAAACCGAACTTGACTATCGTAACTTTTAAAATAATAATCTAAAAAAAAATTCGTCTGCGCTAATAAATTGGCCCCCTCGAACCATGCAACGCCATATTTTTTTATTTTTTTACCTCCAATACATTACGAGATATCCAGCTGTTCAGCCTTCCCGCGGACACCCTGTAGATTACATACCTAATCCAATGTGCACCTAAGACTGTTTGAATATGTCTAACGGCAGCGTGACACTTTGCTGCGCACTAGAACGCGTCCGCTCAAATCGGGGTGCATTGAAATCCGAATTCAGCCACTTGACACCAGCGCAGGACCCAAATCATTCCCTTGAAGTGAGCCTACAGTTTCACTGTCTATAATACGAAGGAACTGTCAAATAGAACGGAGTGAAACGTATACGGGAACTCAGCGACAGTTTCCAGACTTTCAGCGACCGTTTCAACTTCAGCGAATTCATTCTCGCCGGAGCAGACTCGAACTCTTGTGGTCTTATGTGAGGAGTTGCGAAACTGTTATAGCTATCTCGATTCCCGACTATCGGGAGCGCTTTTTTCCTTCTAATTCGGTCGATTCCAGTTCAGTCACGTCGGGAGACGGAAATGCGTCGACGACCGTCGAAAGTCGTGCATTGCGAGGCGAAAACAATGTAAACGCGGTCGCGATTAGGGGGGAAAAAGTGGGTCAGAAACTTGGGAACCGTGACGCGACCCATTTTTAAATGGACCAGTACATGCGTGGAGGTGAATTGGATGCAGACACCAGTGCATAGCGCTTATAAGAATATCGAGGGGTATTCCGTTATGAGTTCTGTCGATCGGCTATTCCGATCTCGTACGGCTGCGTCCGCGTCGAATGTTTTGCACGTAGCTATATCGTTTTCGTCGCCTTGTCAATAACACCGCGGCCGTTCTACTCGGAATAGAATAGGCTGGCCGAGAATAAAATGATACGTAAATTGTACCCCATTCGTCGGGCACAGCGTGGGAGCACGACGTAATTCGTGTCCCAATCAAACGCAGACGGCAAAAGCTCTGGCAAAAATAACGCGAAGCAGTGACACAGCTCGCTCCCGCACGAATCCTCTTTGAGACAATTCCTTTTCAAACTTCGTTGATTGCACTCGCTATTGATAAGGCTGCCTCGCTGGCTCCTCGAGTATACTTGCACCATACTCGAATTTTATGTGAAACGTACCCTTTTCCAGCACTTCAGGTCATGTCCAGAGACTTTTATTTACAGCCGCTTCATCTTCTCGAAATACAGGGTTCGTGGGGGACGTTGTACAGCGTAGGGCAGCAGTTCTTTTGCTAGATGATGTATCACCTTCTTACGTGACCGTCGGTTCACGGAGAGTCCACGAAACCCGAATTTTCGCGTGACCAACGGAATGTATCTTAATCTAACCCACCCATATCCACGTTCCTTATACGTTTTATTAATCGAGGTCAAACTTGCGCCAGCCGCAAATCAGGAATACAGACACACTTCTCCCTCGTTTACTTTGATTTCAAGCTCGCGAAGATACTTGTAGTAGCGAAACCAGCGCACGGACACTGTTTCATTTAGCGGTTGAAAGCTCTCATATTCTCTCTCAGCCTCTATTCATCCCCGGTCCCGTTCTTTCAGGCCGAGTACTTGTTCAAGGAAAATCCGGAGGGTAAGATGTTCGAGCCCGATTACTCGCAAACGATGCACTCGGTCCTGGACGCGATTGAGAAGTTCCAAGACGATATTCTCCCGCCGGAGGAGCTGGACGATAAAATAATGGAGGTCTTGAAGCGGGAGAGCAAGCAGTCCGATGTGGATGGGACAACGTCGTTGAGCGCCGGGATGGACGTTTGCAGGAGCAAAAGGATCGAGGCTTGTGTCACTCCGTCCTTTGCCTACGATGACGCGGAAGCGTACGAGGACAGGGGCGAGACGGAGTCCGACAGATCGGACTACGGCAAAGGTGACGTTTGTTAAGCTTCACCCGCAACAGGCCACGAATCCCGGAGGACTTTGAAGTTTCAGTAATCATCCTGCGCGTCCCGTAACAGCAACAGTATTTGCCTATCGAAGTCCTAGGAAGTTTTGTAGTCTGATGATCCACCCGTTGCATAGCTACTGATTGGTCGGGGTGAAAATTTTCAATGGTAACTCGTTCAATCACCATTTTTGCTTGGAGTCGACTGGAGACTGATGATGTTCTTGATTGAATAATGTAGATGCTTTGCTTGACGGGTTTCTGGTTTGAATAAAGTGATCTGTATGAAGTTATTACGAGGCTGTTGATTCTATTTGCGTGGGAGTTTAGTAGTCTGGATATAGATTCTAAAAGGAATATCCTTTTACGGAGCTAGTTGAGCAGTGAAGGCATCTCGTTCAGAAAATTATTTAAATGGCGGAACAGATAGGGTAATTGTGAGAGAGATGCCGCACTGGGAGAGGCGCCGCACCTTCGGTATTTCAGGGTTATCGGTAATAAAATACAACACTGTCGATTTTATTTGCTTTAGGTTGTTCGTTTAGGTTAGATAAATAACCGAGAACTGAGTGCTTCCATTATTACTTTTAAAAATTCTGCTATTTTTCGAGGTAAGCCTACCGCACTTTGCCTCAATAGAGGCAAACGTCGAGTTTATTTTTGCTATCGTAGTAGTTAAATATTCATATTTTTCGTAACATAATTTTTGTAATACGTTAAAGGAACTTTGTGGAATATTTCTCGGCCAGAATAGGTCATATTCGACATAGCACTTGGAAATACGAAAGTGCGGCGTCTCTTCCAGACATTTGGGATAGATGCCGCACTTTTATGCGCACTGTATCGGAAGTCGACTAAACGCTTTTAATGTTAAAAATACAAAAAAGTGTCTGAAAATAGATACCGTGATATCTCAAGGCAAATTATTTATTTTTTAATGACAAATCTGATAATCCAAATATATTTGTGGGCTTTTTACTCTTTTTCACATTTTATTTTTATATTATGTGTAATGAATGTGGAAGGCAGAAGAAAAGACAACTAAATTTAGAAAAGCAGAAATAATATCTGCACCTATTTATTTTTCCAACTTTATTGTATAAACGGTATAAATTAACTGTATAAATTAAAAAATGTTTCATTTTACTTTGCTTTTAATATTTTTTTTTTAAATAAAAAGTTAAAATTAACAAGTTCAAATGGAAAGTTAAACGTTTTTCGAAATGCGGCACAACTCCCGCACGTGCGGCGTCTCTTCTAAAAAAATGGATGTTTTTAGTTTCAATTTTTTAAGGGTAGCAAATATTAAAATTTTTGATTTTCTTTAATGCTAGTAGTAGGGCAAGATGTTCAACTAATAATATGTATCCTTTGAACAAATTTTCATTGCAAAATTTAGACACGGTGACAATTTTGCGTAAGATGCGGCAACTGTCCCACAATTACCCTAGTAGGCGTTGGCACAGACAGAATTAGTCGTGCAATCAGAACAAGCTGTATCCGCCTGTTTGATTAAAGATAAGACCAAGCGACGATGGAAAAAGTTGTATGATATATAACTGTTTATCTTCCCACGGCATTACTCTTTCCACGAATGCAATAAATCATCTCTGAAATAAAGCAGCACTCCTTTCTGTATTGTTTTCCAAATGCTACAGAGGAAGTGTGTAAGAGCGTGTCTAAGTGATATTGCTGAAAGAATCTGCTTCTCGCTTCTACAGCAGGCGTCTGCGTGGAACTGAATAGTCAGCAGCATTGTTAAATTATTGACTTTAATCTCGTTTTCAGTTCCAAGCAGGGTCAAAAGGGCGGTGTAGAATTCGCTGTTAAATATGCATCGCGGGAGGCACAGGAATATTTGAAAGTGTCCCGTCCATTTGGCAACAATATCAAGGAGAGCATAAATCGCATTCGTTAGTTACCGGGCACCTACGAAGCGTTTTCCATGCCCAGGTATCCTGGATGCGCGCCCTCAGTTCTCCAACAGAATGTTACAGTCCTTGACCGTTCCGTGCTCGCCCATCGGAAGCTGCGAAAGCTACTTAGTCCGAAAATAACTCTGTCGTAAATGTACGTCAATGGGCCAATTTAGTAGCATTGAATCGCTCGCTGTTAGGGAGCTGACCCAGCGGGAAGCCAGTTACGAATTTTTGCATGAATAAACGTAACAGCCCCGAGGTACTTACACAAAGATTATGTTATTTAAAATTCAGTACTTAAAAAAAGAGCGACAAAAGCAACAGAATTGCAAGGTACTTGATAGTCACGTTTCACCCCGATACAATTGCATTATTTATAAACATAGACTCTTAAATGCGTTGCAAAATAATATTACTTTCACGAATGCATATTGTTCTCACGCTGCGAATAAACAGCAATGACGCGCAATAAAATACTCGCGAGGTGAATGCACAGATGAATTATTAACGAACCGAGTGTACGAGGTTTTATTTCGAGTTGTCACGGGGGTAGGTAGAGGGGAACGTGTTTATGCGTTGAATTCGGAGGCGGTTCAAATTTTGTCTGGCGTTGCTAATAAGCATCCGCTACGCGTTAATATTTCCCCGCGACGGGGAGAGCACGCGCGCGCGCGCGCGCTTAAAATTTGCTGCTCCCAGAAGACTATGAGTTCCCTATCGAGCTGTAGACGCTCTTACGGGGCCAAGGACGATTGTACCACATTGTTCCGCGTCTTTAATATGACGCAGGTTTGCCTCTTTCGCCGGGAGCACTCGCATCGCGGTGTACCTTTTTCATGCTTTCTATGAAACACGGAAACCAACGGGGAAGTTGCGTTGAAAAAGCAGGGACGAGGGATCCGCGGATCGCCCGTGGGTGAGCTTCGCACTGATACCCTTCAAAGTTTGGCAATATCGTTTTTGATAAGCTTACAAACACCGCGCCGCGACGCAACAGAACGTGGTCGACGCGTATGCTGATTATTTATAACGCACAGCATACAAGGTTTCTTCTCTTTTTTACTTTCACCGCGCAATTATTTCTTTTAAAAACAGCATCGGATAATATTGATTCGACGTAAATATAAATAGGATTGGTGCGTGCCACATTCAGAATAAACACAACGCCTACGCGATTGCCGCTTTCGGATCGCCGCTTTGAAATGGACACGTTTAAATCGTGTCACGCGGAGAGCAGCTTTGGTCAGACGCGATGTATCGATATTGGCTGGCCAGCTGGACGTGAAAGTGGAGGAGGTTGTTCGTCAAAGCGAGGACCGCGAGCTTCGAAGGAGGGAAGAGCAGCATGGTTTAAGTGAAATGTCCCGTGCTTGGTCAGACAAAGGATCATCTTGTACACTACTGCCTTCAACTTGGTTAGCAGCCTTTATGTATGGACCATGTTTCTATTCCTGAAGTACAAGGACTTCTGATTACAAGGTCTAGTGCGAACAGTGCTATTATTATAACAAGACCTCGCTAAATGAACCTGCTAATCAAATGTGCAGCACAATAAACAAGAGTCCCTATAAATAGAGGGGAGCATCGGTAGGTTCTCCCAACTTTTCTCGCTTCGACTTCCTAAAATACCAATCTCGCGTTGCTTACTCTAAAGCAAAAGGGGAAATTCTTGCGAACGAGAAATTATGAAATAGTTGAGAGTTAGCGACTACAAGTTCTACGGAACCGAGTCTACGGAAAGTAAACATTTGCCGGACAGCCCCGCGAGTCCCGGGTTCAATTCATTTTAAATCAAGGGTATCGATTGGCGATCGCGGTTATAAATAAAGTCGCTCGTTCAGCTTGCAAGATTAATGCCCTCCCTGAAAGCATCGCAGCCGTCGGTCCCAAGGCCTCCGAAAACCGCGAGCCGCTAATCGAGCGTCTTAATTTCACCTCCGCGGCGGGTGTGGAACAATCAGCGTGGCGAGGTCCGCGAGGGAAATCCTGAATAATTCCACGAGCAAAGTCTCCAGCCGCTTGGTACGCCGCCAGCAACGTACACAGAGGGAAGCGCAGCAGCCAGTATATCTGTATCTTCGAACACCTGTTAGCAGTGGCTCGTGTGGGCGGCTCACCACATCGCCTTTAAATTCTCGCCGCGATTAAGCCCGAAACCCGCTTCCTTTCAAAACACCAGGCGAACGCAACGAGACGCGATCACGTGACAATGGAGCACATTCCGCCTGTACGCGCGATCTTCCGTGGTGTCCTGGCGCACGTAATTAGGTTACACTGTACCGCGACGGGTGCACGTTGAAGCGAGGGAAGAGAAAAAACTTACCGGCGTGACCTTGCACGGAGTAGTTGGCCTCTTCGCTGGGTAGCACGGTTTCCTCGAGGATGCTCTCAGAGGCGGTCCTGACGACACCCATGTCTGGTGGAATCCTCGTCGGTTGGACGTGCTGGGTCAGGCCGCCGGTGGTGTACACGTTGGCGGTGGGTAGTACGATCTGAGGTTGTTCCACGATGATTACCTCGGCTTGATCGTGCCGCGTTGTCTGCTGTCGCTGGAATGCTCGGCGCCGTTTCGCCAACTTATTGCGTCTGCGTTCGCGCCTGCGTCCGCCGTCGCTCCCTTGAGCCCTCTGTCCTGCTCTTCCCTCCTTGACCCTCGCGTACATCCTACCCCCCTGCTTCTTCCTACCCCGTCTCCTGTCCCTTGGCCAGCAGCAACACGTCACCGGCACGGGGAAGCAAGGCAATCCCTAGGCCAGGGTGAACACAGTGGCTAGGACCGGCGCGGCGGGGCGGGAGTGGCGATGGCGACGACGGTGGTGGTGGTGGTGGGCTAGCTGCCTCAGCGTGTCCGATCGCCACGATAGGGGGGTTGCTTCAGCCGCTACTCTCGCGTTTTGCCGGTGCCGTGTAGCGGCGCAGGGCGGGGTGCGGCAAAGTATAACGCACAGGGGCAATGTCGACCAACTGGGTCTCGGTGAAGGTCTCGGCTGGTTACCCGTGCCCGATAATGCGTCCTTCTTGCTTCACGTTTTTCCCTTTCGATCCTCGCCACCATTTCATTGTTCCTCGCCCCGTTCGTCATCCCGGCCAACCTGCTACCGGGAATATTTATTTCTTCCGCTCGCTTTGGTACAGCCAGCTTCTTTGCACTGGTAAAGTTTAGGCAGCGCTCATTAGTGAGAAGAGTGCCGATCAATTTTACTTTATGTGTCCTGTTATTATCGCGACACTGGGAGTATCATTTCTATTCAAACTGATTGCGAACCTGAAAGTACCCAAAGTTTTCAATCGCATTGTTATTTAGATTTCAACGTCGCGTCGCGTTCTACTTTTTCCCGTCTGTTATCTCTCTCTCTCTCTGACCTGATTGCTTCGTTCTTTCGTGGAAGACGGTCTATTTGTCTCGCTGTGCTCGCAAACAATTCGACGCGGTTCCAGCAGTCTCTCAAAGTATTCTGGTGTTGTTATCGTCGGTGAATAAACCAGACGTGTCGGAATTATGGCATTGTATTCGTCGCCAGACCGTTTGTCCTTTTCGCACGAGTTGTATTTTCAGGCCCGAGAACCGCTGAGGGACGTCGCGTGATGAAACATCGTACTTTATATAACGGGCACCGTACGCGAGTTTACGACAATAACGTAAGCGTGTAATGAGAAAGCCATGCACTTCCTAATCACGTCGGTGTTCAATAAGGGCGCAGCGGCTACTAATTTCCTCGCTACGAGGCGAACTCACATAATTGCAGCGAAAGTATCGTAGAGCCGAGGGATCTAGCTATTTGCGCTTTAGAAATCGGATTTCACGGGATACGTGAAACTTTTGCGCGCATTATTCGAAGGACTGCCGCTGTAACTAGAGTCGGTACGAGTCCCTACTTGTCAACTATTTTTATACGTCTATCTTTGTACGTACAACGCCCTCGTCTCACGCATAGAAGCGTCGCAAAAAGTCGCGACAGACTTGGACATTGCCACGTCGGCGCGTAACATCGAGGCAATAAAACATCCATTCCGATTCACCTACTCCATCATCCACCCGCCACTGTCTCCCTTAAATACAACAAGTTCCTACGAAGACTGACGCGTACAATTCATTGCCACCGGCGAAGACAAGAAATGCCTACTCCCAGACCCTAACCCAGCCATCGCGATATTAATTTATCATAAAGCGACGGCGGGACCTCCTCTATCCATCCGCCACAATGTGTACGCGACACCGCACAAAAATAGCTGCTCAAGGATGGAGAGACGGATTCATTAATCGGGACATATCTGTCGAGGCTTTGAGAGTCCTCCCTGCCCCTTTCTTTTCTTCCTTCCCCCCATGAAATCCCTCGGCGCGGAGTTCCAATCGTCGATCCAGGGCATTCCATCGTCATTATCTGCTCTCTCATTGAATTTCTTCTCTCCTCGGTCGGACGTCACGTGGCGCGAGGTCGCGCACCACGCTCCGCAGTTGTAGCGCGAGCTTGGGCCGCGAGACTTGTTGCGCGGAACGCGAGCGAAGGAGAGAAGCAAGCCTTTTCTACGACGGCGACGCCTCGCTCTTACGTCTGTGCTCCCTCGGCGTCGTCGGACACGTGGCCCGGCTACCCGATAAGGATGCAAGGATTTCAAGGACCGCTTCGATCGGAGGGGGGGTCTCCAGCCAAGGTCAACCCGTTCCCACCCTGGGCCTGCGTTCGCCTATTTACTCGCCCTCCCGCGCGAGAGGGTGGCGCGGCAGCGTTCCCCTCTGATTTTCGACACCGCCACCCACCGCCCGATCAGCCTCCCTTCGCTCCACTTTCCCTGTTCCACGGCCTTCCTGGCTACGAGGCGGCGTCCTCCCCTGCGGCCCTGCTGCCGCTTTCTCGCGCCAGTAGTTAACATCGATCCAGTGATCTTGTCGCCGCACCGCGTCGCGCCGCTCTCGTGCCCAGATTTCTGCATGGGTATACCTACAGGCACACGCGTGCATCGGCGCAACTGGTGTAGCCGACAATCGATTTGAGTTCATTGTATGCCGACGCGGTAGCGTGGCATCCGCCACTTTTTCCCTGGGTTGGCTGGGACTACGATCAATGCGCCTACCTCTCTATCCAGTCTCTTCCTGCGCCTGTATGCAGACACGTGGCTCGGACCCCTGCGAAACTGCAGAGATTTCTACGCGCGAAGATCTACCTGCAAACAATGGGGACTCGTACCATTTTTCGCAAGAATTAGATTCGAGATTTGATAACGTCTTGCGCTATCCTAGCATCGTTCTACATAATCGTTAACAACGACCTCCCAGCTTCTCAGAGTATTGACCTTCCACCCCGCTGCGGCGGCAGGGTAAATTTGGGCGGGTTACACCATCTGTAGGTGCGTCTCCCAACAAGCACGCGATACCTATGAACGTAGCTTCTGTTATCGATGTCTTTTAATGCGCCCCATAAACGAGATAATGCGGTTACGATGATTAGCCGGACAAACTAGCCACCAGATTCGTGGTTTCTAAATAACCTCGTGCGGCTTAACCGTACCACGCAGGTACAATCGATGCGGCGCATTGTGAGCCAGCATTTGAAGCAGCGCATTGTTCAGAGTAATAATGTCTGTAACTATAGATTTTCATATCTCTCGCGACCGAGATGCTTCTCCACGCACTTCTATGCTTTCGGTCACTGTTTCTATACCTATGTAACGGGGGAACAATGGAAACTCTGTAATTCAGTAATACTCCACTGGACATCTCTGACGCTTGGGAAGCTCTTTGCAGCATCTTTGTTGCAATGTAATCTGAACGTAACTGAGCGGCTCGCTTCGTAATTATTTATCGCGAAAGCACCCGCTCTCATTCTGTCCGCCGATGGGGGTTGAAATGGTAGTTCGTACTACTTAGTGGACGGTCACGGTTGAGCAGCTCTAAATGTCAGCGTAAACTCCCGGCAACGGGACCCGTTTCATAATGAGACCTATCAAGAGGCGTATTTCATCGGACGCAGGCGGAAATTTTTAATGTAATCACCCTGAGGACCACGTTCGCCTAATAGTTATTAACTATGCGGCTCGTCGCGCGGACGGAGCTGAAATTGTTTAATGGCCAGCAGTGGCAATCGATGCTAGTCACAGAACCAGTGCACGCATTAAGCACGTGCAGCAGAGCTAGATGAAATTTTAGAGCCAACCCTGGGGTGTATCGATTTCTCCAAGTAGTTCCGTTACGGGCGACACAAACAACGAAACTGGAACTTGACTGATCAACGACTCGAACGGCGCTCCACTTCTATGCCACTTACAGCGGCGAGAAGCAGGCTCGAGCTTTCGAAATAGATGGTGGCAGCTTATTTTTAAGCTTCACAGCTGCGGGTGCCACGAGTGAACGGATTGATTGTCCAGAAGGCGCCGTTCGCTTCGCGCACGCAACACTGTACGTGACGTTCTATTGACAACGCGAAGGCGTGCCAATATATCGAGGCTCTCGATCTGACACTGTTAATAAACGGAATTTAAATAGAACCGTTGATCCGACGCTAACGAACTTGCATAACTGGCACGGCCTCCAATAGCTCGTGTTCTTCTGCCCCGGTGACGATTTTCGTTTTGTCATCGTATTATGCCTTCCTCAAGCCTGCTGGCGAGTTACGTAAGCGACTTGCCACGGTGCAATTAACAAATGATTTCTGAAACGAAGGAAATTCGCTTTTTTTTTAAAGAAACAGAGATCACGCGCGTTGTATCGTCCGCCTATCGGCCCTGGGCGTGAATCTCCGTTTTCGATATTGCAATTCTTTCTGCCCGTGTACCGTTCGAAACAATTAGCAGATTGCGTTCCCAGGGAATTTAGAGACTAACCAGTGATTGGGGACGAAATACTGCGCGTATAATACAGCAGTGTGTAAGCCTGAGTCATTTGGAATATTTGGCTCGGAAAGATTTCTTTCGGGATCAGGATGGCTCAACTTTGATCAGGGAAGCTTGACAAAAGGAAGATTTGTATTCGACTTCCGGCCCGGCAATCCAATCATTCCAATCGGCCGATTGTTTTTCTTCCCGCATAGGTTTTTCTCTGAATATCTGATGTAGATATCGCGTTGGAGACTTTATGGCTGCTTCCAATGGATATCTTAACGAGGAACATTTGCAGGGCTTACTAGATTTTGGAAATGGGCAGTCGGCTTTATCGTCGACGTCCCTCTGTTTCCCAGGGTGGTTTTCATTGCGAGAGAAGCACTCGCTCGGCGGTGGGCTTCGTGTTTTGCAATTCGGAGCAGCCGCTGTGTCGTAAATCCGAACGGTAACGACGGAAATGGCAGCTAATTGCTCCCTATGCATTGGAAATGTAGTTTTTGATCACCGCGGAAGCGCGGCATTGATTTAACTTATTGCATACGCAATCGAAGATGCTTTGATCGAGGTGACCCACGGAAGCGTTTGATGCAGCATGTTGAACATTAAAACCATTAGAGAATTGTGCTGGTTTAATTAAAGCCTCGTATCGGCTTTGTTGGTGCAGAACAAGCACAGTGGGATGCGCATATTCTTTGAGCCGCCGTCCAATTATGTTTGCTCCCCTGTAATTGGAAATGTACATGCACGCGCACTGGCTTCAGTTTACATCGATCGGAACGCAGAACTCTAAATGTCAAATTAGATCAATGGTGTCCGGAAGCGTTTCTTTTAAAGCTCTGAACCGACGATGTTTGAACTTTGGAGCAACCATGCTCCTGGCAAATAGGTGTAATCTGCCACGTGCCACACTCGCGCGTGGGCAATCCCCTATTTTCTGGTATACACTTGAACGATCCTTGTAAAAGTGAGAATCCTTTGGGAGAAGATGTTGCCTGCTCCGTCGCGAGTATTCATACGCGAAAAGATTCCCACGCGTGGGAAACTCGTAAATAACTAACACGCCACTCCATTCCAAGTTCCGCAATTAAAAGTGGGAACGAGCAGGAAGTACGTCTTTCCTGGACGTTAGCCGTGACAGTTCTCCGTGGAACGTCGCGTCCTATATTTTTTTTAGGACGCCCCGACAAAACCTACTTTATCCCGTGATTCAGGCTACGCAATTAAACGCGACCGAGTACGGAGGCTATTGTGCGGTCCTATCCTTACTAAAATAACCTTGGAAGCCTCCTGTTTTTTTTATTTTTTTTATATAAAACCAAGTACGCGATCGCGAGCCAGATCGGTACCTCCTTATATGACGCAACGGGCCTCGAATGTATTCCGCGGAGAAATTAATTGCCAGTGGAATATCTAGAGTGTGAAATATTTGAGTGAAAGGAAGATATAGATGCCCGATGGAAATTGGATTACATTTAATTGGAGATAAACGATTTCACTGGAAACACAAATAAAACACACTTGACGGCTGCAGTCTGGACGTGGCTAAAGAAGTAACGAGCTGCGAGCAAATCATCGTTACGAAAGTAATGGAAGCTGTATCGATTAAATAACTGCGCCACCGAGCTGCAGACGGCACGAGGCGTAAAGTTCGCCAGCGATCGCGGATTAAGCGAGTTTGTAATCCGCAGAACTTATGGCGGGTGGTTTAGGCAGGCTAGATCTGAAAGTGTCGCCGCAGGACGGAGCAGCAGATCCTGTGTCGCGGCCGGATCAACGTTCCCGAGGGTTCTGCGTTTTAATTGGAATAAATTATCGCCGCGGCGGATCGTTCGCGCGAGTGTAAGGATCACGCGGGAAAATCGGACCGTAGGAAAGCTGTCTAATAAATCACTGGAGCGCGTAACACGTTCTCTGCATACAAGAAAGATTCGGATCTTGGCCTGTAACGAGTTAAACGCTCCCGCGTTAATTGCAAAGCTTCTTCGCGTAATCAGATCACGGTGCACAGCGAAAGTGCGCTAATTATGCCGCATAACTCTTTGTGCTCCGATTACCGCGATCATTTAGCAGGCTCGCTAAAGAAACCGATCAACGTGTATTCCATTTCTTTTGGAAATCTAATTCACACCCGAGGAAAGGAATCGACCTGTTTCGATTTAGAGCTTTGCTCTTAGTTCCAGGCGTTCATCTCCGAAGATAGTCGATGATTCGGAGAAATTTCCGACTGGGAATTCGCCTTTGCACAAGCTGCAAATATAGGACATCCTTCTACGCTGCGCACCGAACAAAGCTGAAATCATAGAACGTTTAACTTGTTCCGTGGCGTGCGAGAAAGCGGGGTAAGGAATTGGCTAGAAAAATAGACAATGGGACCAGTTGCATATTAAAAAACATTAGATAAGCTTTATTAGTCGATATCTTACAGTTGACGAGCGCGGCCGCGCAATGAGCGCCGGTGAATCGTGCTCAGTGGTCGAGGTCAAGCATGTGCGCGCCACTTTGCCTCGGATACTCGAAATCGTACCTGGGCCAGCAGCTCCAGCAGCACGCCGGGGGGGGACTGTCGAATGGTGGAAACACCGAAACTGTCCCATCGAGATGGGACGAAAGCGAGAGATCGGAGCAGAGGCGGCAAACGCTCGCACGGCTCCGCGGCGCGACCCAGAAATCTATTGCCCGCGCGATGCGACAACGCGTGCTTCTTAACGTGTAATGCAATTATACTCTCGTAGCACCTTAGTCTTAAATAGAGGGAGGTGTGTGTGTGTGTGTGTGCGAGCCAGTGGCACGATTGCAATTTCAAGAATGACGATGGTCCTTTGAGCAAGTGCGCCTCGTTCCCCCTGGTTGGACGTCCTTCAGCAATGGGGGCAGCGTATCAGACCGTTCACGTCGCACTTGGCGCACTTCAGGGCGACGAATTCCGCGGTGAAGTCGTTGCGATGCACGGACCTTTTGCTGCCGTTGCAGATCGGGCACAACTGCCATTGATAACCGCCGCAGAAGAGGCACACGGTGCACGCGTCGTCGCTCTGAAATCCAATAAGTCACAAACTGTTAGACAGGCCTCGGGTTCCTTCGCTCCGCGACTGACGGGGTGGATTGTCCAAGGGGGTTGTAAAGCACGCGTGACAGTGTCGATTCCACGTCAATTTCCAGCGCGTGCGGTTTGTTCGACGGTGTTGCGCAACCCGGCTTTCACTTTCGCTCGTTTTCAGCGGCATTCCTAGCGAAAAACCCACGCCAGCACGGGGGAATGCGGGAAACGAAGTGGTTGTTTTGGCTTCCTCGAGTTTGACGTGTTCACGGTTTCGGGACATGACTCAACGCCGCTGCTCGGGCGTTTTTGTTTCAGTGCGCTGAGTGCCGTTCGATGGTCGATTAAATATCTCGAGGCGATAGTACGCTACGTAATGTATTATCAGGATGAGATGCTCGCGAAGAATCAATGGATCTCGCTAGAGTGTCTACGCTTCTTCGGTAAACGCTTTTACTCCGCCAGCGGGTGACGCGATATACTTGGCACTCAGCGCGTTAATGAAATCAATTGCACAGGCTGCGCATAAACAGAGAATACGTGTTTACTGCGCGAAAGAAGATGAGAATAGCGATGATACGTTATGTAAGAATTGCGTAAAGATTCGCGGGGAAAGGATACGTCGTGGGCGTCGCTTAATTGAATATTTTTCCAACGTTGTAAACCTACCGCATACCTGTTTATCGTTCATTAATGGGGGAAATGCCTTCCTCGCTTTGCGCGAACACATTCTTAACCACTGTCGTCGTTTTACCACCTACGAAGGGCTCAGGATACAGCTAACTAGCGGTCCAAATGTCTCGCGATAACAACTACTGACATCGGGTTGCGTAACGAATTTCCTTCGATCGTTCGACGGTTAATCGATACTTGACTTCGATCGAAGAATTCCAACATTTGTCCCACCGCAAGCGCGGTTTCTGCCCGGCGGAGAATGAAAATTCCACGCTCAGTGGACCAAGTGTAGCAGAGTAATCGAGTCGACCACATTCCTCATTCCGCAGCCGCGCCAGAGTTCGAAGGACCGGCGGGATTTATGCGATCGAAAGGGAGCAGCGTCCTTGCGCCGTGGAGAGTTTGAAAGGGCGCCCGTGATGTCCGTAGGGTGGGCAGGGCGGAAGGAATATCAGGGAAGTGACGGTGGTAGGAGCAGTGTAAACGACCTTTACTCGCTCGCAAGGTAAACCTCAATCGCACGACATCGAAATTTATGATCGCGATGGAAAAGGAAGGTGGAGGCAGATATCGCCAGATAAAAGTGAAAGGATCTCGCACAACCTTGCGTTCGCGACGGATTACGGTGCACGGGCGCGCGCTCGCGAGCCCTCGAGTTTCCTTTGCTAGCTGGCCGTTGTACATGCCCGGCGCGGCTGCACCATTCCTCCCAACAGGCATAAATATTCCGAAGACGTGGAACATTGTTACACAGAGAATTCTCAGAATCGGCGGGGGATTCCTGAACGGTCAAATAATTCTTGCGCAGCAGAAATATCGACAGGCATCTCGCGCGCTTCGCAGAATTGCCAGGTGACACGAACTTATAGTGAACCTCCGTGCTCGGCAGAGGCTCAACTTCTCTCGGTATCTGAATGATATCGAATCGAATCTGCGACGTAGAAGATGTGTTCTTCTATTTACTCTTGCATAAAGTGTACCGAAGTGGTCGATGCGATCAAGGTAGAAAAATAAATTGGTAACAGGCACCTGCTTTCACAAGACTTTCTATAGATAAGTATCTTCGTTTAGCTGCATGTTTGCGAGCGTTGACAAGTAATGATTGATTCGCGCGAGCTTTCAGCCTGTAATTGTTTATTGGTATGGCAAGATGTGACGGATCAATTCTACTTGCATTATTTCTACGCGACGCTGCGAGATGATCTATCAAGGTCCACTTAACGCGATCCACAGAGACAGGTTACATGGCACAATACCAGTCCAAGCCCCGAGAGATGATTGTCGAAGAACGAAACAGAAGGCGTTTAAAGGAGATCGAGAATTAAAGTGGAAGGTTTAATTACCTGGTAAGGCTTAAGCATATCTCTCAGCTCTCCAGACTCGTTGAGCCGCTCCACGGTGTCAAATCCCTGTAACAAGGAAATAACTTTTAATAACTCGAAGACCACCGTAAAACGCCGTGTTGATAAAAGTGTGAGCAACGAAAGGAGCAATAAGGCCTAAAAGCTGTCAGCGATTTCAACTCCCCCTTCGCTTTTAAACGAATCAATTATACGGGGAATTATGCCATCGCGATAATAATTGTTACGTATAATGTGACAGAGAGTTTCGAGAATATCGTATAAACGTGTTGAAACGCGAGGAAAATCGCATGAAAATATTCATGCCGCGGGTGGAAGATGTTACAATAACTTTGGCCTTGCCGTCAGGCAATTTCTCTGCCTCACGGTATTTTGTCGTTAATCATTTAACGGTATCGTGTTGAACCACGTGACAATGGTCGCGCTAATGAACATTTTATGAAGCCTCGCGGTTTAAACGATCGCGCATTTGAATGATTTTCAACCGCTCTGCCCTTTCCCCTATCCTTTCACTGCAGAAATTTCACATCGACTTTTCACGCTGGTCTCCCAACGGGAGCAAGTGAGAGATAAAGCGAAGGTACGTTCTAAAAACGTTTCTAGGTTCACTTTTTTCATTTCTAAAAGTATTTGATAATTAAACTCTAAGATAAGTATCAGTGTGAAAGATAATCAAAGCGAGAGTTCCCAGCCATGACTCAACGCTATCGACGTATCAAACACAACTCATTCGGCAAGCAGCTGGTTACAGAATTAATTAGTTTCCAATGAAGAATGAGTTTCGATCTGACCTTGTTGGAGCAAACGTTCCAATATCGAAGCCTCTTGATACGCGTTATGATGATTTTGGCAGGGGACAGAGTAATCATTGATCTGTTCTACTTGGTCGACTCTATTAATAGTAAAATCAATTAGCCCTGTCTTTTGGAACGTATCAGAGACATATCGACATTTCATTCTGTCACTTCTAATTCTACCCACTACTGCCTATTAATATCCTATATAATATCCTATATAATAAGACGCTTAAGGGATTACCTACCGTCAGAGGGTAGAAAAATAATCGATTCTTTGGCAATTTATTTCGGAATGTACATGCATATTTTTATATAATGGTTTTTGTATTCAGATGAGGGGCACTTTAACAGGTTATTATATTATGTTTTGGTATAAAAATATTTAGTTGTTGCGCAATTACAACTGATTTCCCGGAAGCTGGTTTTAGAAACACGTTTTGCGGGGACCAACATTATTCGGAACTGGGTTATCTGATATAAAAAAACGAAGAAGATTTAGTTAGTACAATAGTTTATCTAGTCTTTAATCGTTCTGTTTTATAAAATATTATTCTGGGACAAAATGGCAGGTGTTTAAAGTGAAATGATCGACTTTCGTAGAAAAAAACACTTATTTTTCATCCATAAAATAAAAACGATGCATTGGAAAAACAAATGCTTCGATTAAAGACTAGATTCGAATGCCTAGAAGAAACCTACAAAGTTTCAGAAAGATTGGTGAAGCGGTTTTGAAGAAATCGTGGTCACCGGTCTAAAAACAGCTTCGGGGAAATCAGTTGTAATTTTGCAATAACTAAATATTTTCATACCAAAAAATAATATAATAACCTGTTAAAGTGTCCCTCATCTGCCTACAAAAACCATTGCATAAAAATATGTATGTATTTCTTGAAATAAATTCCCAAATGATCGATTCTTTTTCTACCTCCTGACGGCAGGTAACCCCTTAAGGTGGATGTTTGTTTGTTGGCAAAATTATTTCCGAGGCTTTTTTCGTACTTCCCGATGACCTACAAGGTTCAGATTCGGCACGAAGTTTCCTTGGCACCCAACGATGCCGTAAAAAATCCAAAAGCTGGAAAATTCGATAACGGGTAGTACCTGTAGCCTAAAACAGGTATTATGTACAATGTACTATCCGTTACTGCATTGCATGTAGGCCCGCACGCGGGTTGAGTTCCAGCTCGAGCTGAAAGACGAAACGAGACAAAGTATCATGCTTTCTCTTTTTCATAGCCGACGATAACTTTGTGTCGACTCTTTTGTCCTCTTTCGCTCGTTCACGAGTTCTCTGACTCTCGCTCTCGACCAAAGGATTCCAAGAAGTGGTGGAGATACAAACCGCGCGCTCAAAGCAGAGTCGAAATGCGCCCTTCAATTGGGCTCTCATGGAGGCAATCGAAAAAGCACTGTTGCAAGAGTGAATATGCTCCACAAATTTCTTTGATTCGGCGTCATTGTCACACATTAGTTGCTGTAATAATATCGAGAATTATTTCGTTTCTAGAGGGGCTGGAGGTCTCAGATGTCGCCGGGCAGTGAGTCTGGGCACGTATGTGACTTAGGCCCCTCGAAATGTCCTTCAGGAGACCAATTAGACGGGTACCCTTCTGGTGCGCAAAAGTTGTAAAATTTCGTATTTCGCGGCGAAAATTGTTTCTAGGGGAGTGTTTCACATAAATTGTGGTTATCTTAAGCCGGGTCCAGACTTGAATGCGTATACGCTGAGCAAGGCTGAACGCGCACGAATATTCCGATGTGGGCGGGAAAAACGGTAGCCAGGGCCGCATGCTACTACGTCGGAAAGGGTGAGCGTGGACGCATATGCTAGTGTGGACGTGTCATTCGTGGCGACTCGACGCATGCGACTCGACTTGCGAATGCCGGCGGAGGTATATGGCCTGAGCCGACCGTTGTCGGTTTTCTTCCACACATCAAAGGGAGATTGGAGTGCATTGTGCTCAGCGTGGAAGATAGAAGCAATGAGATACTTTTCTGAAATCCTCGATGTCTGCGATTTTCATGATACTATTGAAATATATTGTAGTCCATATAAAATTAGAGAGGGCTAAGTCCTCATTTTTCCAGATTCGAAATTGTTTAAAAAATGCAAATTATCAAAGTTTCCTGGCTTTAAAACTCATGAAGGATGGATCTATCTACGTAAATGAATTTAATCCATTGCTAATATTGTCATAAGCAGTTAATGAAAAAAAAAAATATATTTTTAAATTACACAATATAATTCATTTACCATATGATAGACTTTAAAACTCGTGAAGGATGGATCTATCTATGTAAATGAATTTAATCCATTGCTAATATTGTCATAAACAGTTAACGAAAAATAACAAAAATACATTTTTAAATTACACAATATAATGCATTTACCATATGGTAGACTTTAAAACTCTATTTTAATGAATAATTCGTCTCTCTTCTCTTCACTACACCCTCTATTGTTCCCAATTCATACAACCTGACCGACTCGCTGCTGTATTAAAAAATCACACGAGATTACTCGCGGGGAACGGCAATACGCTTCGTGGAGTGACGCAGGAAGGAAAGGGGTAGTCCGCTCACTGCGCGTGACCCCACCAGCCTCGTCCTTTCTCCAAATTAAACACTACTCCCTTATCTCTCGAGTATAAACACGCGCTTGAATTTCAATACCTTCGATGCCCACTTTACGACTGCGGAGTGGGCTAAGCTAACAGAAGTTGGTGACGGAAGACACATGACACTTTCGACCCCTCCGAATGCGCAAGCGCAGCCTACGCAACTACACGCATTCAAGTCTGGATCCGGCGTCTTATTATATAGGATAGTAATGCCTAGCGAAGACAGGCTAAAAAACTAGTTAAATAATAATAAACCTCACAGACTCGTCTTATGGTTACCAGGCGTGACCACCCCGAGTCCCCGAATTCCGAGGCTCCACTGTCATCACTTTCTCAGCCACGATCCCCGCAGGCTCTCAAAGTCCCCGCGGCGGGAATTCCAGCGAACGAAGGACACGCGTTGTGTCGAGGAACCTTCCAAAGCATTTTTCACGTCCGATGTTCGCGTGGCTGTCGCAACGCGTTACGAAAACGAACGATTGATGCCTTTCACCGAACACGATCCGCGTTTCTAATCCGTCAACGAGCCGGCCGCAGCATAGAAGCGGGGAAAAGACCGCCGAGTGACGGAAACGACGCGGGATCGGTCGGTGTCGGTGCACAGGCTAGGTCTTCGAGCCTGGATTCGGACGATCGAGCGAACGGCGATCTCGCGGCGTGGTCGAGGGCTGGAATGCAGTTGGAGCACGGTCTTTGGTTTGCACACGCTCGCCGGAGACCACAGAGGGCCATAATGCCGTGTAACGCAAGCAACTTCACCTTTCCTTCTCCTTCCCTCTCTATCCCTCGTTCTCTGCCTCTGCTCTCGGCCTTGGCTCGAGCAGTTTGACATTTCGCTGTGTGCACGCGCTTATTCGCCGCCGCTGACAACTATCGCCCAGCCACCAAACGAAAGCAAAGATGCGACTGGGTGTAGCCTTCGCTGTTCATTGTGTCGCGACGCCTCGAGAAATTGGGCAATTGCGGGGGCGATGATTCAACAGGCACGGTCTACGGTGTGTCGGTACGTGTTCGGCGAGCGAAATAAATTCGGAGAGATCCGGTGGAGCAGGGCCACGCGACGGCAAACACGCCGGTACGAGACAGAGAACGGACCTTCCAGCAGTTGCAGAAGAACGTTGCTTCTTTCGCTGAGGCGAGTATCTGGCGCGGAGGTATCCTGCGCAAGACAGATCGAATAAAGTGGAATACAGTGAGTCAGAGGTCTGTTAACGTAAACGCAGAAGCATTGTGAAAGCTACTATGTTGCCCATGCTGTCTTATCTCTGCCATCTGTACTCTTCATCGCTGACTATTGTTCGGGTTATTTTAGCTCTAATACGGCTACCGAAACTGCCGGCATAATTTAGATGAGTGGATAGTCTTTCACCAGCTAGTTTCCGTTCGAAAGTGCGAGCCTACGCTCGCTTAACAACGGGCGTTAGAATTTTTATCCGCGCTGCTCCGAATAAAATGCAAAGCTGCAACCCAGACCCAACGCTGGCCGCGTAGTTCCGTCGCGTTTCCATTACGAAAGAATTTCGTCGTGAATGAAATCACGGGGGCGGCTCGGCGGGAACCTGCTTTTTATGAATATTTTAAAATTATTAGCCGCTCGCAAGCGATCGCTGGAACGCCTTTCCGTTAACGTTTATTTCCATTGACCAACGCCGGTCGCTGAGCGCTGGTCTAGCATTAATTAAATGAGCACCTAATAGGAGGCGCTAATTGCGGCAAGGTAACGGCTGCGACTTCCCAACCCGATTATACGGTTGCATGGCTCCCGGCTTCTTTTTCGAAACCACCAAGCAAGCCGATACCTTCAACTTTGCCCAGAGTTACGTAACTTTCCGACTGCTTCGATCGGGAACACTCGCAATTTCGACGGGATCCCTCTCGCCTCTCTATGATGCAACTTATTAGCTGGAACACGCCGCTGTGTGTAATTGCACGCCGTAGATATCGAAGCACGCCCAGTAGATAATTGCCCCACACGATTACACGATTTTTCCCTTTAGAGGCGGAGTCGGTTTCGAGCTCGAGAAGCATCGAGGAAGAAGTGGCTTTATACGCGAAACGCACGCAGATTAGCTTTAACTTTGATGAAGGATCTGATGGTAGATCGCATCGAGCTTACAAGAAGATTCTTGTACACATTCGCATTCTCTGCTTGGAATGCTTCAGATGCAAATTATATCGAACTCGTTGATGAATATTAATGATATGCGTCAGCATGCAAACCTGCGTTACAATGACAAAAAATTGGACGTAAAATCTTGAGAGAAAAAAGTTTCAGTACCCACTCGACCAGGCGAGTTAAAACTACCGTCGTAAACGTAGCAGAAAAGCAGCGTGCGACGCGTATAATAACAGCTTGCCGCAGCAAAACGACTATATCGCAAATGCAGCGTAAGAAAAATAGCGAAACAAAATAATCTGTTCCGCTGAATGCAACACCGAAACCGAAAACCTGCCTGTATCGCGGGCTCGCGTGCCTGTGCCCATGATCTGGAGCTTGCAAAGAATTCTGTTATGGTTTTACTTTTATTATCGCGAGCTGTGCGCCGGAATTGGTTCTCGAAAGTACGTGCCCTAACTGTACATCCCGTCGCGAAATAGTAATCTTTCGTTGGTGCCTCGTGCTTCGCGCAACTATGCCTTTTATTTTACGCGATTATTCAATCCCTTCGTTTATCGATTGAAAGGCTATAGCCGCGTAAATTATTACTAACTCGACGAAAATGTCTACATAAAATTCTGTTCTATTTCGCCTTTCACTCCTCGTTATACAATTTATTCCATCTGCTTGTAGACTTTCTTTTCTGAGGATTTCTTTTTCGCGAATATGTGCCTGGCTGTTAAGGACTTGCATTTGCATGTTGTACAATCAGCTGGGTTTTCTCTTTAGAACGGATTCGCCTGTGTGGGTCGGATCTGATCCCCATTCCCATTCTCCTTGAGGTACAAAAACAGGTGCATTATTGTGGCATTCCTTAGACAGCTTAACGCACGATATCCCTCGGATTATACTGTCGATAACTGGCAGCATCGATCGAGCCCGCGTTATTACTCGAATCTCTCTTGCTAATCTTTTCCTCGGCCGAACACAGATCCTTTCCGAGCTCCCTTTCAAAGCCATTGTGGTTGCCACAAAAGTGTTCTGTAAAAAGCAACGGGTGGAGAAACCAATCGGGATTGCGAAATCGTTGTAAATCGGCGAACTCGGCCCAAGCGAGAACAACGTAGCTGCTGGCAATTAAACACCGAGACTTCTTGAAGTACTCAATATCGTTTATTCGATGAGAAGACGGTAAACGCGTTCACTGCATAGAAAACGCTTTCTCGGCACGTATCTCCGGAATCAATTGTGCAACTGCCCACCCGGTTGTTGATTTCCGGTTACAAGATTATTCAAAACGACTCGGTGTTCGTTGCTCATCTTTGACATTTTGCTGCGGTTTCTCTGCCGCCGCGTCCTTTCGACTTTCTCGAGCGTTCAATATCCACGCGGATTGCGTAACGCGACAGCGGCCTTGCGAGAAATTCGCGGCAGAAATTAATAAACCTTCGGATCAGATCGAAGGGGTCTGCGGGCTAGAGAGCACGCTGCCGGGAAAGGGGTGGCTTAAATAAACCGCCGGCGAGTGTAAATAGAGGAATTACATTTTTCCGCAGGCGAGGGAATCGATATCGGCGGTTTGACGAGCGTCGAGTGCAGCTAGCCAGTCGGTCAGCAGCAGATGCTCACGTTTCATTATTCAACGTCTCCTCGTCTGTTAACTGCAAACTCGCGGGCGTTATCGCGACAGGACACGTGCCGGTCGAAATGGCAAGAGCGATCTCCGACGTATAAAAGATCGAAAGAATGCTGAGTGGGTTTTTAAATCCAAAAAGGACGCGTGATTGCCTGACAGCTTCGGAAATCTCTTTAAACCGAGAGCGTTGGGATAGTATCACTTTTAACCTGGAATTTAAGTGGGCACTCAGAAATGGCAGAGCAGTTCGCAATTTCGGTGCTCGTCGACATGTGAGACAGTGAAAAATTGGCGCGTGGGTGGAGCTGTGAAAAATCGACAAGTGCGATTTGATATCTTCGGATCGTCACCACGCCTGACCGCAGCCTGAAATCGCGGCGCCTACGTTTTACGACCTTTTGCTTTGGAATTCATCGGCTTTACGCACGTTTTTCTCTGTGCCGCCTCCGCCTGCAGCTCCCTGTACAGATTCTGTTTGCACTCGTGATGTACACCTAGAAATTGTATAGACGTGCTTTTGCGGGAGCGAAGAAATGTTCAATTTCAAGCGTTTGCCCGTTCCCATCAGTTGAAGCCAATATACACGGGATGAGAGGAATAAATTCTACTCGGAGGGGTTTAAGGGGTGGCCGGACGATTCGCAGGGCGCGTTTAATAAGAACCTGAGGCGTCGCGCACCGGGCATCACGTAGTCACGTACGAGAGCATCGGTTACAGGAGTGTGAGGCGTTGAAACGCGAGGGTGTCTCGGGGGCGCGCGAACCCACTTCGACTACGCTATCAGAAATTTACATACCCCGATATGTTGCCCGTCGATGAACAGCTGCGGCAATTGAATCACCGTGGATCCCAGGCGATCCCTCACCTCGGCCTGAAGCTCCGCGTCGCCGAAGAGGTCCAGCTCGTCGTACTTGACCATGTGCGTCCTCAGGATCTGCTTCACCTTCTTGCAATTGTAGAACGTCTTCCTGACGATGCCGGAGGTCGTAGTGTAGACCACCACCTTGCCCAGCTCCTTCTTGATGTACGCCTGAAAGCAGACGCGACAACGTCCATTAGAAATCGTGACAAAGTGAAACGTGACCATAGACACAGACACCGTGTCCCTTCGTTAGCTGCAACGTTCCAATTTTCCCGCTCGTTAATCACGCGCCGCGATTCACGGCCGCGCCGCTCGAAATTCCGACCCGGACGGCAAGAGTTCTTGTAATTTAACACCGACTTCGACCGAGGCTCCGCGTGGCTCGCAGCTTTCAACGGAATCACATTCCCCGCGCAATCGAGAAAGCACCGTTCCGCGGGCTTCCTCCTGGCCGCGGAGGTACACGATGAATGGCGCAAAATTGCTGTTAAAGTGGACCTCCGTAAGATTGGAAGCGTTGCACGGTGGTTTGTCGAATGGAGGTGAGCAGTCGCTCGCCTTAGAATAGAGTGCAACGGAGCGGCGTGTTTTTGCGGGGGATTTACTTGACGAAGGGAACGTCGCTAGGTGTACCGGGGAATGTAATACAAGAGCCACTTTCTCGGGGAGATTATGTCGGGGGGAAATGATTGGGGAAGGAAATTGCGAGACAACAACTGCTACTCTTTTCACAGTAGCAGCGGTTTTACTTATTCAGCAGCGCGTCGACGAATACTTGCGCGCCCTGTATCAAGCGAGTCGATAATCCAGTTTCGTCGACTGATTAAAGGACTCCCGTGGCAGCGGTGTCGCGCGGGCTGCAGGCCATTGAAGCTTCGATCATCGTTTCGATTTGCATGGTGTTCATCGGCCGGCGCTCTAAGGATATTCGCAGCCGCGCGGGCGGTCCATTGTATCGCGCAATCTGTTTCATTAACCCGTAACCGTTAACCGTTTACGCGATACGTTCTATAACCTTGCCTCTAATTGCGTGCCCACTCTATTTACATGCTGCATTCGCGATACACGATCGAGTGAAGGTAATGGACTTCATGCAGGCAAACGGTGAGCGTGGGTGTCGCTGGATAATCGGAACCAGCGATTCAACTTTGAAGTACAGGCGTTACAGAAACTGTATTATCAGCGAGCAGGTGGATAACGCGTCAAGCTATGCGAGCAGTTGTTCCCGTAAGTACATGTACAGCAAGATCGCCGCAAGCTAATTGCAAATAAATTTTATTGTTAATCGTGTTACAGGGGGTGGTGCGTTCGTGGCGATATCTCTCCAGCTCGATTAATATTTCCGCGTATCGTCGCGATATTATTAAATTCATTCAATGCGAAATGCCTGCAGTGGATATCGCCCGTGAATTAGCCCCGCGTCAGTTTTTATCGGATCGTTCAGTTTGCGTTAGCAGCGCACGCCCAACCATTCCGCAATCTCGATACGGTTGGAGCTACAGCTCCAGCGTGGCTCTGTCGGTCGCAGGAATTCGCGGTGGATATTTTGAATATCGCTTCGCGAAAATATGCCGGCTTCCCATAACAGCCTAGCGGGACATCGAAGTTGCAGTTACGTGCACTAGTTTTCGCGCGAGACAAGCCTGCCGTTTGTATTCACCGGTCGCGTCGCTCTCCGTGGCGAGTCGCTCCGATATCGTCACAGTGGAATCAAGATCGGAGGGATCGCATTGGAACGATAACTTAATTAGCCGCCGCGAGAGCGTGTAAACAGCCGCCTTCTGCGCAACCCGGCTGTTTTTGTTGCTATGAAATAATCGAATCGGCGTTCTCACGTATGTTACTCGAGCCACGAGCAACCAGATCACGGCTCAAGAATGTTATTGCGGATCACCATGCGGCCACTTTCAACGGGACTGTTAATGAACACGCTGGCTCGGTGTAAAACCGGATCCGTCGATCCAGGTGTATGATCGACGCGATAAAAGGAAACTATAATTGTCTAGGAATGCTCGGTAGGATCTCGAGGGTCGTTTTCTTTCCTCCGTTTGCTCGCCTCCTTCTGCGCCAGACACTCGATTCGTAATTCTCTGATTATATGATTTAGCGCTGGAGGATCATTGCGATGCGCGGTGTGCTCGGTGCGTGTGCATGAAGATTGATTCTCTTCTTAAACTTACAGAGAGACTGAAGAGGCGTTTCTCAGCTTTGCAAAGAGCGCTTTGTATTGTAGATTGCCCCATAATCTAACTGTAGGTTCTTCAGTTACTTGCTTTGAAGAATGCTCTTTATCAAGGAGAAGAGCAATTACATCGTCTTTAAATTAAATGCTGCAGCGTTGTGTGAAGGAGGCATTTTCTGATTCGTTTTACTTACAGAAGCACGTTCTGATAGTGGCTACTTGATCTCTATCACGCGATCCCAATTCATTTATATGACAAGCATCACGGCAGGGGAAAGGTGGGGTAGTTGATCAGCGGGGATACACGATCACAGCAGCTTGTTAATTAATATATTGGCAATTTGTGCCTGCTGTCACGTTATCGTGGTAATGTTTGCATTATCGCAACACTTGACGGTGCAGTTTTCTTTTGGGAGCATAGAATAATGTTGTTAGAAGCTTCGATCTGATTTGCAGCCAAAAAGTAAATACTTCGGTCTGCTTGTTCTTCCTCCTTTTCGAGTAGCTCTGTCATTTTCAAAGATTTGAAATATATTAAGTAAAACCAGCAATTTCTGGTCTATCAATGATGTTTATTGATTGATCTAAATATTTAAGGTAAGTTTAATTTTTCATCCTATTCAAATCGAGTGCATTTAGGGATACTTGATCAGTGTGTGAGGTGGGATACTGAAAATGCCCCAAAAAGAACCATAGAACGGCTAATGAAACAGAAAAATACGGCAAAGAAAGTGTGAAGGAAAATCTTTTCTTTATCATTATTATCTTAATCAGATGATATTCAAGTGAAATGTCTTTTAAGAATGCATTTATGTTGTTTTATGTCATAGAGTTTAATTCTTCGGCCTTATTTTTTCAGTAATTCTTTCAAGTTTGTTATAGTTTACTTTCTTTTTACGATATTCCCTTTATTTCATATTAATGACGGATTTCTTTTTAGAAATTTAATGAGTTATTAATCTTAAAGTTCACTGATCAAGTCTCCTCTTCAGTGGGGGACACTTGTGCACAACATCACAGCCAGAAAGTGTTGAAATTCAGTCATTAAAATTAGTTTCCAGCTCTCAAATTTGTACAAGTATATTGAGAATCCTCTAAGAATCACAACTTACATAATTAAATACAAACAAAGCAAACCATGATCATTATTTTAATAAAACAGCAAAACTGTGATCAACTATCCCACCTTTCCCCTACATATCAAGCGTTCTGCCAAAAGGAAACGCTGCAGGGTCCGCAGTGGAATCAGGCCGTTAGGGTCAGACTCGCTTCAGCCTGACTCCACTCACATCTCGAATCTCAAATGGATGTTTCCCTCAATAGTTTGTTCCATTCCACAAATTTTCGTCCCTTCATCTTTATCAAGCGGTTAGGTACTTGTAAACTTTAGATCTAATTTGTATCTTCCAGACTACTTATCGTTTTCCAAGATTTTTCTTCGATCATCAGTCCTACAGATTTACAGTAAATGCAGTGCAAGCAGGTTTTCAACGTCATTAGAAGAGTAACATAAATCTCGCGTCTGACATTTAGACGACGCGTGATACATCACATATTAAACACACTCATTTCTTCAACGTATTTCGCGCTGCTCCGGTCGCGGGGTCGATGAAAAAGTCACGAAACTAGCGACTTCTCCAACTTCTGAACTCTTGGCAACGTATGAGGTGTCCTGGACACGCGTTATTTAATGCAAAAACTTTTTTTCGCGTCTGGTCTGTCGCTACGGGGAGTAGCATTGCCCACGCAGTTCGTAGAGCGTAGAATCCCGTATCTTTCAAAGTGAAAAAATAACGCAACGACGGCATTGTATCGCTGAACAATCTGCAATGCTTCTGTTTGACCAGATGCCTCGTCGACATGACCGCCTCAACGTGAATGGTAAATTACACAAAGCCTAATAGGTCAATATAAACGTTTCATTTGAAAACAGGTTCTGGAGGATTGAATACAGTTTGTTTTTCTCTCGAGACAGTCCAAAGATCACCATAGACCGGCGATTAATTATGCAAGGAATGACTGTGGACGTTCCGCGGATAAATGACATCAGCGGCGATTTCTCT
The DNA here is from genome assembly GCF_050908995.1 of Andrena cerasifolii. Classification (NCBI taxonomy): domain Eukaryota; kingdom Metazoa; phylum Arthropoda; class Insecta; order Hymenoptera; family Andrenidae; genus Andrena; species Andrena cerasifolii. The sequence continues at coordinate 8,866,567 of NC_135120.1, read as the reverse complement.
GCAAGTGGGATAATGCCTATTCGCGGGATCGACTCGCGCGGCGACTGGGGTTTTCTGCGAAGCGTGCGGATCCAACTGGACAGTGTATCGTTATGCTCAGCACGCGGCCGAGGGTTTTCATATTTTAGAAAGTAAGCAAGCTTTGTTCTCGTGAATTGCGCGCAGTCAAAACCCTCACCTGTACGTAAACCCCCCTCCGCGCGAAGATCGCGAGATTACGAGCTCGCCGTTTTTCATTTCAACAGCGCCCACGTGTGTTTCTATTCTTTTAATTGCATCACAATAAATCCACCAAACCGGCCAAGCCCGATACGTTGGAACTTCTAAGCCCGTCTGATTTCACCGAGCACAGAATTAAGGAGGAACACCACTGTGTGACGGCCGGAAACGTAAGCCATTTTTATGAATTTTTTTCAGGAATAATATACAGTTTTCATAGAAAAATTTTATTACTTATCTTTAGTACGCTGTCTTAAGAGACAATACAAAAAAATAAATAGGAAAATATCCATAAATTTTAATATATTAATTAATCTTCTACACCCCCCACGCGAGCTGGTCGAAAGTGTAACAATGGAACAGCAGGTCCGAAATCAAATTTATTTCTTTTTTTATAAACTATGTGAGTGTAGTTACCGTTGTACGTACCGATTTCTTAAACAAATTATTTTTGTAAAAATGGTGCGCTTTACAAGAAAAGTTTCAAAAATCCTCGAATAAGATGGATAGTTTTTCGAGCGTATTTCAAAACATTTGTTTTCAATCAAAGAATTCGTACGTACAACGGAAACTACACTCATATAGTTTATAACAAAAAAATGAATTTTGATTTCGGACCTGCTGTTCCATAGTTACACCTTCGACCAGCTCGCGTGTGGGGATCTAGAAGATTAATTAATACATTAAAACTTATGGATGTTTTTCTATTTATTTTTTTCTATAGTCTCTTAAGACAGCGTACTAAAGGTAGGTAATACAATTTTCTGTGAAAACTGTAAATTATGTCTGAAAAAAAAACTTAAAAATGGCTTACTTTTCCGGCGGTAACAGTGGTGTCCCCCCTTAAAAGTAAAGGCAGACCTTTCCACTTGGCGCGCGCGCATCTCCTTCATTTTAATGCACGCGATGAATATTCGATTCGAATGTATATTAAGACTTAGCTATTTAATAGAGAACAGCCGGTATGCTCTGAATAACCATGACGCAGAGTACCATAACCGTGCAGCATGCGCACGGAGTACTGTCATTTCTCTAATAATAGTTTCGCGTTCAGCGTCTGCGACTTTCGCCTCATGAGACCGCGGAGAGAAAAAAATATTTCATTCGCAAAAGGTGAATTGTATATCGCGGCAAAAATAAAGGTGCCGTAGCTGGAAAAGAGTTGCCGGGCGCTCAGGATCTCTGCCCGCTAAATAATTTATTCCCAAATGTTCGTCCTCACCGAAAATTCCTCGGACCTGATGATGCCGGAGGAATTCGGCGAAGGAGAAAGCGTGCGTGCCCGTTCGCCACAGTTGGTCGATGGTTAATCTAACGACAGCGATAAAAGAGGAACACCCCGTGTAGAAAACGACGAATTTCACGATTTTGCTGGTGCCGAAACGCGGAGGAATATTGGAGGACTATATGAAGGAACGGAACACGCAAATGCACCTGGAAATTGACGAAACGAAGCGCAAGGACCGCCAAGGACATCGATTCCAACCAAGTCGTGCTTGAAATTTCCAGTTTTTGAAATGAACCACAGTTGGCTGGAATATTTTTTCAACTCGAAATAGAATATTTTTCGAGATCTAGGGAATCCATTGCGAGACTCTTCGCGACCTCATTTAGTTTCTCACTCGTACTATCAAATGATCTATTCTCTAAAAATGAAGAAAGTTTAGGTTTAGATAGAATTAAATCCTGTTTACTTACATCGATAGTCAAGCTCTAATATTGAACTCTTTTAATTAAACTTTCCAGTCAGTCCAGAGGTATCTCATTGCGAAGGCATTGCTCGCGCCTGATATTGATCGGCTGCCACATTCATGCAACACGGACTAGAATCGAAGAGCGATTGGCAGCTATGGATAAACACCGTTGATAAATATCGCAGTTACTTAACCCAAACGAACGATATTTTGACAGGCTGTTCTATGAAATTCAGTAGCTAAGTAGTTTCGCGTTCGGCGTTCCGATATCGAGTAAAGGGTGTGTCTCGACGGAAACCGCCCCGCGAAGGAGGCCGAAGGAAAGGTCTGCCAGGAAGCTTAAACGGCGTCTCACCATTCCGATTAATCCGCTTGTTGATTACAGGAAGGGGTTAGATGTTGGCTCGATGTAGATTAGTTTTTTTCCCTGGTCCCCTGAGAAAGGACTTGTTCCCATCTTTCCCCGGCGTAGTTAGAAAGTTTCCAGACGTCGCAATAGCACGCATTCCTTTACGATTCATAAAGGCGGAGAATAGAGTGTCATTATCTCTATTCACGGACGAAGAATTTACATTTGACGCGGCGAACAATCGCGACATTACCACCTGCTCCCCTTCGCGTTTATTACTGCCGAATCAGCGCGATAAATTGAATAATTTCGTAAGAACAAGTGCAGCTCGAGTAACTCCGAGTAACTCGCGCTTTCCGCGCAACAGGAATACAATTTTCCGTGTAATTCTCCTTGCATTTCCACGAACGAATGCGCCCAGGCCTGGCCGCAGATTCTCTATTGTTCCGGAATAAACTATCGGACGTTTCACGACCTGGTCTTCATCGATCTTCTGTACCTTACTTGATTAACGATTCCATCTGGCGCGATGGGTATTTCACTCGTACGGTATTAATATTACATGAGCCCGGCTTTTCGAGGCGTTTAACGAAGCCAGCTTTGTTTTGACGAGCTTCCAACAGGCTTTCACTGTTCATTATTCTCGGCGTAGGCGCGCCCGCGATCACCGTGCTAATCCCCGATCCAAGTAGAGCCATCGTTTTCATCGGCCGAGCTATTCCGATGCTTTAATTATAACGAAATTAACTGTCCGCTAGCCCTGATCTTGCTAGTGAAGGCTAATTAACGGGGATAATTGAAGGGAATGCTGCCTTTTCACGACGGCTCTGCATTAAACTACCCGAAGCGATCAAGGGGACCCTTATTGATAGCGAAAGGTCAATACCTGAGACGAGCATTTGCCGGATAGAGGCCGACCTTAAAGTGTGGATTCCAATGGGCGACGTAAATTCTGTAATATCAGCTGTTAATCGACCGCGGATTAAACTCGCAACTGGCGCGCTCGCGGCAAGGTTTCGAAACGCTCGCGGATCCCCTCGAAGCCCGTTAATTGGACGGGGCTGCCGCGGCGACGAGGGGAATGCCGAATTCGAAGAAGAAAGCGCGCTTTCATAAATGCAGCTTAATTATTTATGCACGATCGACAGTGGGCCGGCGTGCCGCAGAAATGTCAACGACGCCGTGAATGGAAAGTGCCAAGCGTCCTGCCATTGTCGGCGCACGAACACTGCCGTGGAATCTTTTCTTTCTCACGGTGCCCCGTTCGTTTTCCATGCGCCGCGCACCCGTAATTGCCGGCCTCTCCTCCGTACGCGAGACGCTCTATCAAGGATGTCAGCTGGATGCAAACCAAGGAGAGACGCATTCCATCGATCCGGAGCTTCCACGGGCAGCGATTTTTCCTTTCTTTCGCCCGAGCGCCCGTTACAATCGCGAGCCGTCCGGCCGGGCGGCGATTACGCGCCAGTGATTGCCGCGAGAATCTTAATTAATCGCCCCGGCGGATTTGCATTCACGGTAAAGTCACGGTCTCGTGGGAAGCGGCCGCGGGAACGCGGCATAGTTCCTAGAAATGACGTAAAGGTAATGATGTAGCGCGGCGGCAGAAGCGCATCGTTAGCCGCGCGTTCAAAGAACCGAGAATCGCGCTGCTTTTCTGGAAACATCCGACGATCGCTCAGAGTTCCTGCACGGGGGAGCCGGAGCGCGTTTTCTTGCCGCGGTTACGGCGCTTCTTACCCTGGCTTTAGCGCTCGAAAACACTCTGCTCTTTGGAAAGGAAAACAGCCTCTCTGTTGAACGGTGTCGCGTCTTTGCCTGTTTCACGGTTCGTGGGCAGGGCTTGGAAACTGTTATAATATCGATTTCGGTTCTCCAAACGGTTACGAAGAACCTTTATTCTGAATAACTGTTATGAAGAACCGAAATTTCCAACTGTTATCTGTTTCAGTTACGGTTCCTATTTCCTTCCTCATATCGGTTGCATAATCGTTATTTTTTCGGTTCCACATCGGTTCCGAAACGGTTCTAGAATCAATTCTTGTATCGACTTTTCCCTAATTGATGTCATTAATTATTGTAGCTGCAGAGTACTGTATATGTGCATATTCTTTACAAAATCCTTATAGAAAAAGAAGAAACATTTATACATATCGTATATAATAAAGCGTTGAAATAAAGAAATCAGCTACGTATTTTTTACATTCACGCACACTATATCATTCAGAATAGGAAGTTAAAAGTTTCTCCTGTTTCTATAAGGATTTTGTAAAAAGAAGATGAACATCTACAGCAATCTACAGCTACGATAATGAATGATATCAATTAGGGAAAAGTCGATATAAGAATTGATTCTCGAACCGTTTCGGAACCGATATAGAACCGAAACAATAACGATTATGGAACTGATATGAAGAGGGAAATAGGAGCCTTAACCGAAACAGATAATAGTTGGAAATTTCGGTTCTTCATATCAGTTATTTGGAATAAAAGTTCTCCATAACCGTATTAATCAGAACCTTTATATAACAGTTTTAAACAGTTGTTTTCGGAACCCGAAATAGCCCGGATAGCCCGAATTGTTTCTAACTACTTTCAAACCCCTGGGGCTTGTACGAACTTCACACTACACATGTTTTCCTCGTATTTAGTGTGCGTATACAAATTTTTGGAGGGTGTATATTTGTGCAATATACAGTGCTTACGTATGTTGCACAATATCCGTTGTACACTCTACCGCATTACCGAACAATGTAAATATCACTTAAATATATTTATCTATTTTCCATAACAATTCGAGCTACCCCCTTCTTTCGCGCGGCCCGAAACGATGCAGACTACCCTGATTTTTGAAGTCACCCGAAAAAATTCGAGCTACCCGAATTATTCGGGCCGCCCGGATTTCACGGGTACCCGGCCCGGCCCGGTCAGTCGAGCCGAGCCAGGCTCGGCTCGCTTTATTCGGGTACCCGAACTGCTCTACCGCCGTTCCCGTTACGACTTTTCTCATATCCAGCGTTTCCGTTATAGATTTGATCAACCGGTTCCGAGGCCAGCCAGATTCCTGAAATTTTGGGTTACCAGTGCGAGGACCCGCTTGCACGCACACGGGCGTACATGCGTTATGTAAAGCTCGTCATTGAATAACGGCACGCGGGGCGATCCTCGTCGATGCGGCTTACTTTCCGCCTGCACCTCTATCAGGACGTTATCCAGGAGGTTTCCGCGCGGGGTCAGGGTCTGGGAGTCCTGAATGCCGCCGTGTGTAAGCAAAAATCGCGGTCAAAGTGAGCGCAAACTTGGCGTGCGACGGATGGACGGTAAGGATTGCGTACAGCCAGATGCAGCGAAGGAAGAGGATGAAATGGGGAGTGCTGGAGAGGAGGTTAAAGCTGCTGATCGCCGTTGCTGTCGCCACGGTGGCCTCTTTGACCCGCTTTCTCTTTTCCCACCCGATTTGTCTGGTGGACATGCCTACCGCGTTTTCTTTAACCGGGAAATTCATGATGCCGGTCTCGCCACCTGCCACCGTCGACTCTCCACCGCTCGCCGATCCCCCGCAGCCAACGTCCTCCGCGGAGAGGAATTGCAAGAACGAAAAGGCGGAAGCCACCCGGGTAGAAGTGGGTCGACTCTGTACCCGCCACGATTCCGATTATCGACTTGCCACTCGCGGTTCATTCAACCTTCGCCGCGCGGTTACATCGCGGCGTGCGCAGCACTTTCGAAAATCATTCCGTAAGAAGCGCATCCGCTGGATGAATATGTGTCAATCAGTAGAGGACTAATTCTTTCCGCGAAATTACTATGGACAGGTTGCGAGTAGCGCTGCTTTTGGTGATCGAGCTACAATGTCGAGGGCTTCGTGTATGATTTAGGCGAATACAGAAAGCCCAACGGGGGACCATGCGAGAAGGAGTTGCGAAGGATAAAGTGGCTCGACCTTGATTAGAATCGTCGTGCTAGCAGACGCGAGGCATGGAGAGCATTCGAATGTTTATTCACCGGCAGACCAAATAAGCGTCGAGGAGAAATAGAACATGAAGCGTGACACGCTGGCTGCCCATAAGCGTCGATTTCGAGCCGCTCCGAGCCAGAAAAGATCGGAAAGAAAGTTGGCGACGGCGGACGATGAAGTGGGTCGTGTTACTGCCGCATTTATCATCGATCATTTCACCTTCTTCGCCGGGAGTCGAAGTGGGTTGCCCGAATAACCGGGCGAGTTAGCCTCACGAAAATTCGTGCTACGCGCAGGAAAGTAACGCCGATTAAATCGATGACATTAACGGGCCCATGCATGCGTGCAACGCCTCGCGCCCATAACTTTCTTCGCGGAAGGCACACGAAAGCCGTGGGCCCCCCTTTTTTTCGCGAGTAAAACCCGAGATTGACCGGTCGATTAACGGGGACCACGCAGAAAGTTTTCGCCGCCGTCGTGTTTCCACCGAAGGCTCGCTTATTATTTTTTTTTTCTCTCCCCCTACCTCCCTTGCAACCCCGCTCGGCGGCGCTAAATTCACTCGGCTCGAAACTCCGATTTAATCGATAATTGCTCGTGAAATGCGCTCGGTTTAAAAAGGGACTGCTGCAGCTTATTCTGTCAATTAAGCCGCGTTACAAATTACGTTTAATTGCCGCGCGTCCGCGACACGGCGGATACGATCGAGCGATTTTTAATGAAATTTTCCGTCGGCGGAGCGGGCCGGCTCTACCAGTTTCGGGTTGCTTTAATTTAGCGCGCGCATTCCGTAACTGGATTATTCAACTGCTAAGGCACCGACGTTTTAATTACACGTGTAATGCTATTTAATCGTCCGCAGAGCCGCGAAACGGGCACGTGCACGTACCACTCTGTGTACATTCTATCGCGTTGACGTGCCGCTACACATTTTACATGTAATCTCCAATTGGCGGAGGGATATGCTAGTTACATAAGCGGGGGAGTTGGATCGATCTGACCCCGGGCAACAAACAGCACGGAAATTGAAGGAATAGGTAATTGTTTTAAAAAATCAATAGATTACAGGAGCGCTTAGAATATTGAAAAGGAGATGTGACACAGTAGACGCCTATTCTCTTCGTGGTAAACAGCACGACTCGCGGATCCGTTCGAGTCTAACTCGATCAAATAGAAAATTGGTGAAACTAATGGCGACTCTGAATTACTTCGGCCCCATTTTACCAACTGTAATTGAACCGCTTTCCAGTTCCGACGCGTTTGCATGAAATTTAATGAAGATGATGGGCACGAGCAGTCTAGGAACTGAATAGGATCCCTTTCCATCGATGCATCTTGAAGCATAATGCGGTTCGGTATACCAGGAAATTACGACATCACTTTCCGCTGGTATGTGTTCTGTTATGTCAGCGGCATCGCGATATCTAACGTTAGTTTCATATTGTTAACGATGCGGAAGTAACCACGTGACTTCCCATCCAGAAGTGTTCTCGTCGGGCGAAGGCTTTGCCTGGCTGCAGGTGGAATCTCAATGCCCCTGCTTTTATCTGGATCAAGGAATCCTTTGCAAAATACATTTAGCGCTAGAAACTAACGAGACAATTCTACCCAAGGAGAAACTATTCGACTGAACTCGTGACTATGGTTATCGATTGGAGTCTAAGAGGGACACCGGGGAGTGAAGAATTTGTACCTCGTGTAAAAACATGTGCCTTGAGTACGAGGCAAAGAAGTAAATTGCAGACTTTTCGATCCCATTCTCTCCACGACAAAAAGACAGTACAGTTACAACGCAACAGCTACGGATTACCTTGCAAGCAATGCTCTAATCTCAGCCTCGCTGGAGATTCATTCTCGGCGCAGGTTGTGTCAGAACATTGACCGTAACGTCGTGTCCCCCTTTTTTTCCACTCTAATGGAACGCGTTAAGAAACCGAGGAGAATTGTCGCTAAGTAAATGACACCCGTAAATGTACCTGTTGCGAGGAGGGTTTAAGAAACGCGTTGCGAAAACAGTCATTACGTCGCTTTACTGGCTAGCATTGTATAATCTGATTCCCTCTTTCGCGCCAAAGGTTCAAGTGTTTGCGCTGGTGTCCGCGGGGCTGCTGACTCGGGGAGCGAAATTAATGGAAAGGCGATACTGACACCTGAACGTATAACCATTGTACAGTAACCTTGCATAACGAATGCAATACTTCTTCCCACCGTTCCATCTTCAAGAATTCATGCGCGCGGAAGATCAAGGAGTCAAGGACGGATGATCGATACTTCGACGAATGTCAGAAACCAGACGTTTCCTGATCACGTGTACAACGGTGGCGGAGTGAAATAGGTCGCATTCTAGTCAGACCTGCACCGCGGTCTATCTAAATTTCGTCTCAAGTGGACCGCGACAAGCTCGCTCGTTTTTGCCTGCCCCGCGAAAGGAACCGTAACAGCAGATTTCTCTGCCGTTCAGGGATCTCGAAACCTCTCTCGCTGGCTGCGAAGCGAGTGTGTCGATCAAGCTAATACATCAAGTCCCCGGAGAGAGACTGCAGTGAATCCGTGATTGCTGGGAGCGGAGGTTCCAAGGAGATGCGGTCTCCTCTCTAGGTCTGTAATTTCGCGAAACAGTGCGACCGCACACGCAATCGAAGGGTGAAGAAAAATGGCGGGCCAGAGGGGTGGTGTAGATGGGGCGGACGAAGGGAGTAAGACAGAAGGGAACAGAGGTGGAAAGAAGACCGGTTTGCCGAGCTAGGGACACAACGAGCACGCTCTTCGGCACGTTGCCGTAATATCGCTTTATCGGATCTACCGTTATGTCGATCCGTTCTGCATCGACGGTACGATTTCCTGGCACGTCCGCGACCGATGGTCGCATGGCAACACCGGAAACCTTGCAGCAGGACCACATGGGACGGATCAACGTCATCGATCGACGCCACTCAACGTCAATCCGAGCTGCTGGCCGACGGAGAGGTGATCTAACTGTAAATCTAACGCTTTTCGCAGGTGCTCCAGCCGTACGCGTGAACGGAGCACCCTGGCACGTCCGCGCTCGGCCGTACGATTCGTAACCCCGTTCAGAACGATCCTCGTCGGCTTATTTGCATAACAAATCGACGCGGTCGTTTACGAGCCCCCGTACCAGGTCAGTGTTTAACTTTGTAGCGCTACGTTTAGCATGACGTTTTACCTGACACGTTTACAGAAAGTATATATATATACATATATATATATATATTTATGTTTATATGGCCTCGTTCCTCAACCAGTTTGCTCGATATTCTTTGACTGCGACGGGTTCTTCCAGTTCTGATAACGACGGGGCTTATTTTGATAATGGCGTGTTACGAGGGCTCGTAGAGGGAGTAGTGGAGAATGAATCAAGAGAAATCAGTGGCGCACCCAGGGGCCCCAAAGTAGGGGCGTTGTAAGAAGAAAAGAAAACTGAATTTCATTGTTTGAATAAATTTTTATAAGCACCCAATGAACTTTATTGAATTCAGATTAATACAATTTTTATCCCTTCAACTCAGCTCCCCCTAAAATTAAATCCTGAGTGCGCCACTGAGAGAAATAAAGGTGGAATTGGTTGAGGATGATTCAAAAGTTATTGAAAGGCACGGAGAATGTCTCCTTTCGATAGGAAATAATCTGCGATCATCATTGAAATTACTCGTTCTTAGAGGCGCCACGTGGGAACGACATGTAAATTCCTATGCATTAAGTGTATTTTTTTTTTGTTCGACGATGGGTAAACTCGCACCGTTCAATTAAGAGATTAATGCGTGGCAACCGTGCTCTGTTATTCGACGCGAAGGCAATCATGCGCGGAAAGCTTTTACCAGAGCTGTTGGCGTATTCGGTGAAATCTAGACCAGCGATTCGCAAATTTTTCGACACGGTGTCCTTCTGACCTTTGAGAACGCCTTTCACCACCCTCCTTCGACTTCGCCACGATCCGTGGCTTTTTAACCCCTTGCATTTCTCGTTCCACTATTCTCGTTCCTTCTATACACCTACTCTCTATTTCGATCAGCGTCTACTTAATACAAATTGCTGCAGGTTTAGTGAAAGAGCGAAGGGTTGAAGTACCTCGTCGCAAATGGAACAAGTAAGAAGGAGCGTGCGCGCGCGGCTATCTCGCGTCCTTTGAACCCCTTCTAATTACTTGCATTTTTTCTCTCCCCCCAGCAACTCGCGGTTGCACGCGGGCACAGCGTTCCGCAAACACCGCCTCGGACGGCCGATAAACATCGCTTAATTTAAAGTGTTCATCCGCTTCCCTGTATACCTATTTAGCATTCCGACGCACCGCGGATCGCCCGTTAATTGGCACGCAAGAGGAATTCCTCGAAGCCCGTGAACAGAAATGCGGGGGGAAATACCAACCTGGGACGATGGTTTCTGAAGAAACGTCGCGATACCGGCGCGTACCCGGTTTTTGACACCGCGCACAGTTCCCTTGGCACTGCGTATGGCTTCCTTATCGAGGATCTTGTAACCGGCAAAACATTCGTCGGTGTCCTTATCCCCCAACACCACTCCCCGGCTCGCGTCCTTGTTGTTCCCCTTCAGTTCGTTCACGTGAAACTTGTAAAACCTGTCGTACTCGTAGAGGTACTTCTTCCCAGTCACGGGATTGATGCTCGTGTCAACGTCACCGGCTACGGACTCCTGCTCTAGCCTCTCCTGCTCCTGCTTCCTCTCCTCGTACGTGCATTCCTTCACCATCGGGGACGGCGGCTTGCCATTTTGCTCGCCGGATAGGACCGGACTCCTGATCCTCGGCGTGGAGGAGGCCTTCGACAAGGAAGAGGCTCCAGACGGCGATGGCGAGACGCTGGGGGAAGCTGTGGTCGAGCAGGAATTCGAGTCGACTTCCGGCGTGACGGCAGCTGGCATCGATTCCTTGATCGTTGCCTCCTCGTTATCGGTGCCGTTCGTCAGGTCCAATCGTGTGAAATTCAGCAGAGCCTCTCTAGCCTCCGGATGGCTCCCGACACCGTTTACCAGCTGCTCAGCCTCCGCGCGCTCCTGGAAATCTGGGGACGCTCGATCGGCCTCGACGATGCTCCCGTTCGCGCTCTGTCCCGCTATTCTGTCGTTCAGGTCACCTGCGTTCAGAGAGTCGCAGCTGATGTTGCTCTCATTATCATCGCTGTCCACTTCCGCGCCGCTGCTGGTCAGGCTGCCCGTGTGATTGTGCTGATCGGTGGCCAGCATAACCGTGCTGGCGTTCTTCTTCTTGGGAAGAGGCGGCGGCGTGCCGTCGAGATCGCTGCAGGTACCGCTGTCCAAGGTGTCGCTGGGCGAGCATTGTCCGCTGGACATCACCATGCCGGTTAACGGGCTCTGGTACGAGTTGTAGTAGAAACAGGCGCTCGAACGGTTGTTGGACGGGGGGGAGTTGAGGGTGTCCGAGGTGTCCCGGTGAACCATGTTCTTCTCTGAGCCGCTGTTATTCCGATTATGCTTGTCGTCGTTATTGTTGTTGTTGTTGTTGTTATTGTTCCGCTCGAAGCCGTTGGTGCCGACACTGATCCTCACACAGCCCTCACTGGCACTTGCACAACGCTGCTCGTTCACCAGATTCGTCGCACTCACGACCACACCACCGTCACGCTTGCTCGAACGTTCGCACGCGATCCCGTTCTCCTTCTCGGCTTCGTCCTGGCCGGCGTGGCTCTCGTCCAGTGTCAATCGTACGGTCGATATAACCCTGCCGTTCTTCTCACCGTTCGGATTGATCCTGATCTTCACCACGTGCGCTGCTTGCTGTTGTTGGTGAGGCTGGTGAGGCTGATGATGCCCAGGCGATGGCTGGCTCTGCGTGTGCTGCTGCGTGGCCGGCTTCACGCTGTTCTGCTTACCGTAGCCGTTCGCGGATTGCACTTCCGGGATTCTTCTCCTACAGGCTGCCGCGGAATCGACGCCAGGAGCGGTGAGCCCAACGAATACCGTTGCTCCGGCCCCTGTGCTCAGAGGAGTCGTGGGGGGATTGGAAACAGTCCGGATTGACACAGTCTGTCGGGCGACCTGACTCGGGTCCCGGGCCTGGGCCTTCGCAGGCAGTGTCGGAGGAACGGTCATCCTGGCGACCTCGTCCATATACACATTCGACACCACTGTCACTTGTTCGGGGAACCACTACCTGGCCATCAATCGAACAATCTTTCTCTCTTTCCCTGTACCCGTCCCTTTGCCTCTCTGTATTTTCGGCAAAGTGTCGAGCTTTCTGGTTGTTAATTAGGACAGCTTTTGAGGTGGGTTCAGCTGATGGAAATAATGTGAGAGGTTTCAGTAAAATTATCGCTTCATCGACCGCATATTCTGGAGCAAACGCCGATTTCTTTCCAGTGGTTGTCACTGCGAAAGTTAGCGGCCCAAGTGAACGTTACAGCGATTGATAAAGAGTCAAATTTGTCAATTTTTCAAACCGTTTCGTACGATGTTTACAAATGGAATCGCTAAATCCTCCAATTACATCTACTACGTGCAAACGCGTCGGGTATATAACAATCTGTCGCGGCTCGAGACACGGGCTGCAATTCTTCGCGAAGAAACGCACGGTTCAGCGCAACATATTGCAAACACTGCGGACACTGCCCTCGAGGTGCTCCAAAAACGGCAAGGAAATCAAGCCAGAAGAACTTGGATCCCGATGGAAACTTCGCTCCGTGCACTTTTTTCCCTCGAGCCGTAGCACCAACCAAAAAGTGTGCCGGCAATATCCGTAATTGAATTAGAAGTCGATCAGCAGGCGGAGAGTATACACTGCATCCCGCGGAGGATCGTTATCGCGGCAGTTGTTGCAGAGCTAAGATCCAATCGGTCTACGACACTCGAGGGACGCCCTTTAAAGAGGCTCGTTCGCGCGGAATACAAAACACCTGCAAGCATCCGCGAGACCGTGCACGCGAGTCACAGAAAATCTGTCCCCGGGGACCGCAGTTGGAGAACACGGCGGCGGACAGGCACAGGGAGGAAGAGAGAAGGAGAACGAGACCGGAGAAAGGAAGGCAGAGACACAGAGAAAGGGAGCGAGATACAAGTATACTGCCACTTACTAACTGCATACGTTTATCAAGAGCGGCGCATGGTAAAACGAACTCGACTCTATTCAGCGGCGACGGCGACAGCGACGGAGACGGCGACAACAGTCGACGACGGCGATCGTTCACGGTACGGGCCGTCAGTAACTGTACTGAGTGCCTCTGACACTTACTCATGCAGTTTCTTTGGCTAGGTGGGGACCAAGTTGGGCCTCGGGACGGGGCACAGCGACAGAGGGAGTGGGAACGTCGAGCTGTTCGCGTCAGAGTAGAGGGGGCCATGGGACAGGACGGAGTGCAGAGATTGGAAGGAGAAGAGGCATTGCTCGATCGCGTGTGAAGGAGCGAGACAGGGTGGGATCACCGCGCCAGCGGGGGCCGAGATCCAGTGAATGAGGGAACGAGTGAAAGAATCGGCGCGTGTGTGGGTAGGTAAATGAGCAGGCACGGGGACGTGCGAGTGAACAAGTGAACACGTTAGCGAGTGAAAGGGACGAGGTGTGCGAGCGTGTGGGGCCGATGAATAAGCGAGGGCGACGCGGTGAGCAGCGAGGAGAGGGAAGGACGCGAGAACGGGTCTTGGAAGTCGTCTGGGCACGTAAGCACTTGCTGAGGAGGACGTGGCGTCCTCTACCGAGCCAGGTAGAATCGACTATCCGGTTTCTCATTTAAATACCTGTTCTTTACCGTTCACCGGCTTTCTCGCGTACACGGCCGCGCGGCATATGTGCCCCGCACGTACACGCCCACGTCCTGTGTACCTGTTCCACCGAGTACACCTGCCGAAATTTCACCAACACACTCGGCGGAGCGTTCTCCTTCGGGTCGGTCCCAGCGGCTTCTTCGTGACCGTGAAAGCTGCGGAGACGCGGGCTCCCATGCGCGTGTGAATGGCTCCGTGAGTGGGGAAGCAGGGCGACAATAAGCTCGGGAACTAGCGAATTTTCCGTGCGCGCAGGAAGCGCGAGGCGTTGCGCAACGTTCGGCTTTTATTTCCTATTATTGCGCCGCGCATCAGCCGTAATCGCTTCAAACCACCGTGTAATTACATGTGTGTGAAAACAGAAGGCATATAATTCTTTAATAAATACAGGCTGAACCGAGCTGAAGCTCCTGATTTATGATACTTATAACTCATTGATTGGCAGGTGACACGAAGGCCGTTGATTCGCTTTTTGATTCACATGTACGTGGTGACCGAAGGCACTGAGGCTGTGGGAACAGGAATTTGTAGATTGGATCATGTACAGAGCTATTGCGGGGTTGCGTCGGGGCTGGGTAATATTTAGTCAGGTACCCACTTGGGAGACCCGCGTGCTGTTAGCAACCCCACCAATGTCGCTTCCGAATCAGGATGGAAAAGGGAGAAGGTTCGAGGTCAGGTTCAGCAGGCTGCCACAGGAAAGCTGTAACCTGCCCACCGACCCAGAGGAATAATTCTACCTGAAACCTAATCTTCGCGGCAGCGATAGTGGCAACGGTGCTCTTCATCTAATACCTCTGGAGGACGCGACCCCGAGCAAATTTCATCTGTCCCATATCCTATTTTACTAGATAAGCAATGCTTCTTTGAAAGCAAAAGAATGTCACGGTAATTTGCCTGACGTAGCTGTAAATGGACGTAGAGACAGATATATGTATTCAAATGAGTAGAAATCGATCGTAGAGCTATCGCTTATCAAGCAAGTACCTTCCTCCAACAGAGATGATCCCGAATACCATCGCAGTCTCGGGAGAACCTTCCAGCATTCCATTCTGCTGGTAAATATCGACTGTCGATATTTAACCCCTGTTGCGTGCGAATTCTCATCCCCAATTTACCCTTAACGCTCGTATCTCCGCCGTTTGTGTCGACGTAGAAAGTCCACGGTCACCATTTCTTTCCAGTGGAAGAACTGGCTAAAGAAAAAAAGAAACGGTCATTTGGTCCGTTCCCTAGAAAGTTCCGAATTCCATGGACGTCGCGTTTTTCGATTCAAATCGGCGTCTCGCTGCTTCCCTGTTATTGGCATCGGTTGGCCAACGCTACAGGCGCGGATGTTTCTTTTACTCTTTATTATTTGGCCTTATTTTCCACATACCTCACCCGGTAAACCAGTTGGGTAGTGTTCGCCTTTCTTTCCACGAGACGAAACCTGTATTCAGCATACCACTTACCGCGGCATGCGATTGAATAAGCAACTTTATAAACAGTTGAAAAAACCGCGCGACCAGCGTGTCTAGGAAATCATAATAAACTCTTGGGAGTTCTCCATCTTTTCCTTACCATATGCGCGCAATATCGTATGAACATAGTTTAATACGAGGCACCAGTACGCGTGCGCCAGCAAAATATCAACGTACACCTACCACCTACAATTAACTGCTCAAGTAAGAGTCCAAGGAAAATGAGACACTAGCTCTCATACCTGCGTGTAGCTTGCCGACATAGGGCAATAATAATTGTGAGGAATGGAGTGACTTAACTCTCAAGTACCTTGCTTTATTAAAACCTCTTTAGTGCTGCTGTAAAGCGTGGCTTCGGGCAGTCATGCAAGAGGAATCAACTTCCTCTTTCCAGAAACTCCTATCCCACCCGTGCGAATTCCTTCAACTAGACAACACTTGCACGCGATACATTGCCTATTTAGGTGACACCCTCGCTTGCAAACTCTGCCACCAACCACTGTAATTCAGCTGAAATTCATTAAAAACTTCTTCGAGACTCTCGATGACAAAGTAACTCATCAACGATCGATCTGTGTGCTTTGAACCTAGAATATTTACCAGGATTGATGGGTCCTGCGCGTCTACCTCTCGCGCCTCGTTCGCGATAAGCAGGACAGGCAAGTAGGTCTAACGAGCGTGAATTATTGCTCTCGCGCATTGAGATATACGCGGGCAGGATAGAAGGAAAAATGGTCGCTGGAATCTGTGCCGTATCGGCGATCGTGCACGAGGTTCGATGTATTGACCTTGCGGCGTGCGTGGGACGTGTCGAGGAGTAGAACAGGTTCCGTTACACCTTCCAGCTTGGAGCATTCCATCGAGCTCCGTCTGGGCATACACTGTCATTTTTTTCTGCTTTTCTGTCTTGTTTATTTTATTATTTTTGTTTTTTTTTTTTGAAACGGGGAAAAAAGTTCCACGTACTTCTGGCCGACGCATGGTCGTATCACTGACACTTATATTTGATTGCCTCTTACATTTACAATTGGTAAACATGTCGCCAAGTCGGCGACCAGACGTCGAGGTTCGTCTGCCTGGCGGACGTATGCGTGTAAGGAACCGTTTGGACGTGTGACTCGGGCTTTTGAGGACTTCCGGGCTTTAGAGTTTCATTGCGTAATGGTAAAGTACTTATGCAACTAAACTCTGCATTGTTGGTTCAGCGGGATGGCAGATTTTTCGGTTAACACTTAGGAAGACGTCAAACATAGATAAATCGTTACGCGGTAATTAACGAACTCACAGGTAAAGTACTTTGCCAATTAATTGCACTGCTGTTGAGCAAGCAGCTACGTGAAATATCAATCTTCTTCGCACAGAGTTAATTACTTAGGAAAATCGATTACGTCCTCACTTAAGACTGACAAATGCGCGACGCGCATAAATCTCTTTTCCCGCTTGCTTCCTAGTTACGACGAACTCGCTTGATTTAAATATAAGAAGCACAAGTTCTTGGAAGTCTTAATAGTAGAAACAATGGAATGTATGCCTGCGCGAGAATTAAACGACCCCAGAAGTCGCGCTGGGCGGCAATAATTCTGCGATACTGTGACAAAGACGTCTTCCACAGCTTGCGTTTCGATGAGTGGTCGTTTCAGAACATTATGACCGTAAAAACCTTATAACTTCTCTATACAATACGTTGAACGCACGAAGAGTCATTGTAGAGTCTCAAAAATATCGTTGCGACGATCGATTACGCGACCAACTCCCTTTCTCTGGAGAGGAACCAAACGTTCATGGGTTCCGTCTTGCCCTTCATGGTCACGGGTCCTCTGTACTCCAGCAGGAACTGCGGATCTTGGTTCTCAGGCATGCACAGGTACCTGCAACAACCAGGGAACAATATCATTGCCTTGCTAACTGGAAACATCTCCTTCGTGTTACTTCAGGTTATTCCATGACCCAAAACGTAAGGATCGCAGTCTATGGCCTCTAACTAACATTAAACTGTTCGCATTAAAAGTACATTCGCTTAGAAAGTACACCGTGCATTCGACAGGCCTAACAGCGAGAAATATCGTGTAATTTACTACCGCGATCGTGTTGTAAATTAGCTGGACACTGGAAATCGCTAATCGCCGAGCCTCGAGGTTCCCGCTTAATCAAGTGTGTTTATGCGCCGCCTTGTGGGGATGAAATATTTACCGTGGCGTCACTGCCGGGCTCGCTGCAGCGCCCACAAAGGGGACGAGCAGAGGAAGCCCTTGGAATACTTATTTAACATGTAATCGAATTAGTCCTCACTAGTCTCCCGGGTTGTGTTTCGTGTAGGCTACCATTTGGTGGCGAACAATGGTCAAGGTGGCCCGCTGGCTCGTCCAAACGATCGTTTTTCCAACGCCATATTAGTGTATGTCGCACGTCGAACGTCTCTATCCGATCCAGAAGAGATGGAGGTGCTGATAGACTGCTATTTCGACAGGCTGTTCGCTGAAATGGAGCGCAGTTGCCTTGCCTCCCGATACAAACGTCGCGAACTGGTCAGCTACTTCTCGGACGTGATAAATAGCTGCGCTGCAGGTAACAGTCTACCCTTGCGACACCGTTCACGGTCCCGTACCCCCGTAGCGATCGAAATTACCCACGAAATTATCCATCGCGGACCCCGTGATTTACCGTAACAACTAACGGGGCCACGGAAGCGATCCTTTCGAATCCTTTTATACTGCCGGACCGTTTCCACGCAGCTGCGTCGGAATTTTCCGACTCAGTGATCGCCAGGTTCGTCCAGCGATCCGCTAGAAATTGTCTTTTGTGACCATGAAAGTGGCTCGATCGCGAATGGCGGAAGGAAAGTGATCCTATGTAACATTAGACGCGGGAGAAACCTGTGCATCGTCGTTCCGTATGATTTTACTTTCTTCGAAAAATTATGCAAAGCGGCGGCTGGATGATCGAGGCTACCGGCTCGTGACAGAAACAGTCGAGATCGATGTTGTTGATTAACATCACCCAAAATGCAGTACAGACATCCGTTATCCAAATCCTCCACCCTTTCTCCCTTTTCGGTCAGAACCTAACTGACTCGACATAAACCTAACATCTTCAAAACCATTTGCAGCTGAGAACCTAGACAAGCAGGACGTCTGCGAGAGGATAGTGATGTCCGCTCTGCGTTACCACAACATCGCGATGATGGAGAACGGGTACGTGTGCATGCTGGGCAAGTTCCACAACGTCCTCTACGTGGCTGCGAAGCTCTGTTACGACTGGAATCTCGGCAACAACGAGATCGTCTCGCGGCTGCTCAACGACATATTCTACTGCGAGAAGACCTTCGAGCGAATCCTGGTGGGCGCGATCTTCGGCACTCGGGTGACGCACTTCCTGTCGGGCTGGAAAAGCGACTTCGAGGACCGCAAGGAGAACATGCGTGCCCTGGTGTACTTCCTGCACCACGCCACCGTCGGTCGTCTCGAGTATCGGGTCGAGTCCGCGGCCGAAAAGAGGCGCTTCATCGACGTTCCCATGGAGTCCTACGGGCAGGCGTTGCCCTTGAGAGTGGCCATTCAAAACGGCTCGCCAGACATACTATTGATCATGCTCCGTTACGGGGCTTCGGTCGAACCAGACATGCTGGCTCCTTCGCCGTTGGAGATGCTCCTGACCAAGTTGAACGAGTACGACCCTCGGCCTGGCCAGGACCAAGCTGCTTATCCGGAACCGCTGCTACTCTGCCTGAGGTTCGTGCTGAGAACTGTGACCACGGCGTTCGTGAAGACACCGAGGCACATAGCCGACCAGAGCGGGGTCTTCAGTGTCTCCTTGTACGAGCAGTATCCGGCTCTGATGGAACAGAAGCTGGTCCCACCTGAGAGGAGCGGCATGAGCCCTCCGGAGCTGAGGCACCTCTGCCGCTGCAAGATCAGGGAAACGCTGTTCGAGAATTGGGCCCTGCCGCACGGGATACAGAGTCTCCAGATACCGCAATCCTTGATGGATTATTTGGATCTTTCTCGTGACTGAGGTCCTGGTGTCGTTGGAGATGAATTTGATGAGTGGTTTCTAATTGATTGCGCGCGAATGGTATTAGTAACGTGGTTGCGTGAGGAGTTAATAAGAGTCGATGATTTGGATGTTATCATATATATTAAGGGGGTGTACCCGTTCGAACCCTCGGAAAATGTGGACATTTTGTGGATTTTTTTAAAAGTCAACGGCTTGATGAAGATTTCCCGTTTTTTTACTATTTTTACATAGTATTATGAACTACTTAAACAAAAAGTTTCAGTTAAAAAACTATTGTTTTTTGGAAGTTATGCATACATATCCGAAAGTCTCTCGATTTTAGACGGCTAAACGGTGAGCCTAAAAACTCGCGCTACGTTCAACCAATTCACTTCCAATTTTGCATGCAGGATCGTAATAAGATTCCACATCGTCCAACGAGGGTTTTTTTCATTCCGATTCCCCGTTTATTATTTATGAAGAAAAAGGTGGCATTTTCTCTTAGAAAAATGTAACTTTACCTTTGATCTCTCACCATTTCTTTATTTTTCAAAATTTTCAAAATCGGCCCCTTGGACGATAGCTATTGACATACTTTATAAGAAGATTTTACTGTTTTTAATTTCAGACGCGACATACAGCTGTTTTCAGGCCCACCGTTTAGCCGTCTAAAATCGAGAGACTTTCGGATATGTATGCATAACTTTCGAAAAACAATAGTTTTTTAACTGAAACTTTTTTTTTAAGTAGTTCATAATACTATGTAAGTATAGTAAAAAGACGGGAAATATTCATCAAGCCGTTGACTTGTAAAAAAATCCACAAAATGTACACATTTTCCGAGGGTTCGAACGGGTATACCCCCTTAATTCTGTTGAAGATAAGCTAAATTCATTTAAAAGTGTATCACTTTCTATAATATTTTGAAGCTACATGCACGTAGTGTTCCAGAATGCTCTTCAGGTTCGATGGAAGTGTAATCGAAGCTGTCGTCGCTCGACGAATCGCTCTACGCGATCCTATGGAATCAAGTTTCGAAGTTTGACACGCGAAATGCGCACGTTCGTTGAAAGCATCGGCCAAAGCGCTGGAAAGCCGTCCATAACTTTCAATGCAATTTCTTTTGCCGACAAGTGCCCCATAAGCCGACCAACTTCCTGATCGAATCGGAACTAGACAATAACTGGATAACCATATCAATTTCGAGATAAGTGTAGGTATCGAATTTTCCGGATAGTTCCTGGAATCGTGGTCCATGAGAGGAGAGAACATCCACGAGTATTTATAGCAAGCTACGTTAGACGACTGTGGCACATGAAAATGAAAAGGGACAGGGAAAATTCTGAACTAAAAGATGATAAAATTAATTCGATGCGCGCGAAAATTGAAGAGAAGAGTGTAGTCTTGGTGTTGATTGAAATGAAATGACGTTTCCATGTGAATACAGTAGACTAGGGACGACTTGCACCTGGTTAGGGGAAAGTCAGGTTCAATAGGTCCGCGATAATTGTACGTTGCCATATGCTCGAGGTTAACGAATCCTGGGAATCAGAGAAACTCTTTCTGAATCACGAACGTACAGCAGGAATACTGAACTGCTCGAGTTCTCACAGCGTGCCTTCCCTTTTCGCATAGTAATCGTGTCGGGAGCAAAAGTTTTATGAATCTCCAACTTCCACGGAGATGTAAATTTGTAACGCTATGTACGAGCTTATGGTCCAAGCCTGAACTACATTTTTTTTCAAGACTTTCATCGTACAGCTAGCGTTAGCCTACGAAAGTGTGCAATTATTACGAAATGCTGTGGTAAAGTTAATCGAGACGGGCAGACAAGAACAGATCGCTGCACCCCAGCGTATAAATCCTAGCAGACACTCCGAGATTGAGCAATAAATTTGATTTTCAATATTTTACACGATTCCCCGCAGACGTTTAACGAATTCGAGCTCCAATTCGATCTGCCAATCAGAGGCAATCGATCTCTCCGCGAAGAGCGGTTATATTGAAATGCTCAGGAGATTAGCTGACAGCCATGCTAATCGGTTCGACGTAACTACCGTTTTGCATTAAATTTCAGCCCCGTGTGTCAAACGAGTTTCCCAGAGGGGTGTCAAGTCGCGGCACTGCCTGGATTCTCCTGAGTTCCCTCTTGTAATTGGATTACTTTCCCTCTAAAAAATTCATCGTCACGTTAAGGACACCGGACGTGATTAGCGAGTGTTCGTTGCGAATTCGAGACCCCGTTTTAAGTATTGAGGACGAATTAAAACTTTAATTCAAACATTTTAACGACTTCGTGCATTCCCCCACAAGTTCAACTTTTCCAATTCAAAGCCCCGAACCTTAAAATAAGGCGCCGTGCACGTAGGCTGTTGCCTAACTGGTGGGATCGACCCGATATCCCTTTCAGACTACAGCAATCTGTGTGCTGGATCCACTTTAATCCAATTATTTCTACACCGAGTGCTCTAAATCTCCATTCCTCGCCTTATAGCCCGAGAAAGTCTGAATATTGATCCCCCTGTGCTCGAAGTCTCCGGGGGAGTTAGTTGTAAACAGTTCAGCGGTTTGCCAAAAGAATACCGCAGCACAAAAATGGCTGTGACTCGAAAACAGGGTCAAACAAGTCGTACATTTGCATGGATTCATTTTCTTTCACGCAAACGCTGAATCCCAAAGTGGAATAAAGCTTGCCAATAAAGGAACACCCTATGCTATCGTACGAGACTTTGTACGCGTTCCAAATCTCTCCTCGGATCCGACTTTTATCCACGGAATATAAAAAAAAAAAGAACAGCGTATAATTCGTACCTGTACGCGTCTTCGGAGACGTTTATCTTGCCAGGTTCTCCAGTGGTTTCCGTTCGACTGGTCAGATTCACCGTGTTTCCAAACAGGCAGTAACGAGGCATACGGTGTCCAATTACTCCAGTTACGACTTCGCCGCTATGGATCCCGATGGTGATTTTCTGCGAAACGGTTCGAACGGTTTCCAGCAGATCTTCTTTGTAAGCGACAATGCGCATTCCCGTCACGTCGGTCGCGTTAACGCTAGCGGCGGAAGCTTTCGCGTAGGAACAGGAAGAGCGTGTTCAGGAAGAAGAACAAGACTCTTTTTACGGATAATCGAATGCGAGAGATCACCATTCCCGCGTTCCACGGAATGCGATTGAAAAGTTTAGTCGGAAGTGAAGGAAATATCGAATTTCTTGCATATTAGATTGAACATTTCGTATCGAACGTTCTTCGACTTGATTTTGGATCTATTTTCCTCGACAATTGCCATGGAAAATTATGAAGAAAAAAAATGATTATCGAAAGAGCCACAACTTCGTTCAACGAAATTACTCGCGAAAATTTCAAATTGGCCATCGATCGTGGAAGACGTAAAAAAAAATACGAGGACTTACCACAGGCTCCCCATCGATCTGCACTTCGTCCGCAGCCAAATCCATCATATCTAACGCCAGGCGAGCGATGCACCGTGCATGGCAACGACATGGTTCCGGTAATCCGCTCACGGCCATGTATTTGTCACCAACAGTTTCGACCTAGTCCGACCAAAGTGGATCAGTACTAACAAGTCTTCCCGGTAAATTCAAATATATTCGCTGTCAGATGTACAATGGATACTTCGAATCCGCGTTCAACGCAATTGTAATGAATAATAATGATCGCGTTGCGTGTTAAGAGAAGAGATAAAAAATACCGTCCTAAACAGTGGACTTACAGTAAGGGAGAGTGGGGTAATTTCGAACACCTGAGCAAAAAAGCAAACAGAACGAAAACTATGTCAGAAATGAATTTGTTTATTATTTGCAAACATACTTAAACTATTCGTCTATAAAGTACTGTTACGAATTTTTGAAAAATTATAATGAAAATCAACTTTATAGTGAAAAAGCAAAACCCCTGGTGTTAGCGATTACTCGACTGCCGTGGGGTAATCGCGAACAGAGTGCTAAATATCGCAGAAGTCGCATAGAAAGCGCAACTTCAATGGTCAACGCATAAAAAATGTTGCTACAACCTATGCCTAAGGTATTTTTCAAATTCCTCTTCTTGTGCGTTAGAAAAAAATTGCAATTGGTCGGAATACTGAAAAAAAAATAGTAAAGGTCGTTTATTATACTTTTTTTTCTTAGCCTGTAATGAAAAATCCAAAATCCCTTTGGTAGATTTGAGTAAGTTTTATACATGCAGAAAATTTAATCAAAATCGGTTAAAGTTGCTAATCTCGAAGGTTCGAGATTACCCCATCCGATTTGTTCGTCAGTACCCCACGACATCAAAAAATAAAACAGAATTTATTTCAGAGGTCAGAATCATGATTCAAGCAACACCTTGGTCGCAAAACGTTGGTAAAAAAGTGCTTTATTTCAGCTTTAAAAAAAACAATTGTATCATTAATCAACAGTAATTACATGCAATTGTAAATCGACAAGATACTACTTGAAACATGATGAAAATAATAAATTGTGTTTATCTTGAATAGACTGTTAGCTAGTGAAGAGGGAACATCGTGTTTATTTATTAAAACGCCGTAAGCATCGCATTCGCGATTACCCCGCGTTCGTGTTTACCCCACTCTCCCTTATCATTAATAAAAAAATACTATAGCTTGGAGGTAAAGTGAACTAGGCGCATTAAACTTATAGAAACTTGTCGTTGCTCTCCGCGTGCACTCGCCTGTTGAAAAGCAAAGTTCCCCGTCGATCGGCTATCGTATCGAACAAAAGAAACTCCTGGAAGGTACAAAAAGTTTCTCTTTCCTGCGGGCATCGCTATTAAACTAACCACTATCTATAACAACGGCGATCGTTCGCGTTTCTTCCGGGATTCGCTTTCAGCCATGCATTAACGTCCCCTAAATGTTACGCGTCACGAGCGCGAAACTTTCTTTCCCGTCGATCGAAAGTGTCTTCGAAAACCACGCGTCGCGGTGCACCGTTTACGAAATACGCGCGGAATTTGCAATTTAAAGTGTCCGCGCGGATGAACGCTCACCTTGTACACGTTGGGGTTTTTCTTCGGATCTGTGAGCACGTCGAAGGCTGTGTACAGCTGATTGAGCATGTTGACGATCTTCATGGCGCCGCTGGAGTCGGTGTGAGCGGCGCAGTAAGCGCCGAACCCGACGATCCCGGAGAACAGAAGTGTCACGCAATCGTACTTCTTCGCTGGGACTGGCCTCGAATGTCTAAGCTCGTTTGCCACGGAAATTGGCAGCACCGAGTACAGCAACCTGCGGCGCACAGGCAACTTTTAATGGAACTTCTTTTTAATCACAGCCAGCCACGCTGCAACTCGCTAATTTCGTTTGCCCCCCTAAGTTATGGGGCTGGTTAGAGGAATTACTTTAACGAGGAAACGAGTCGGACGTTCGCGCCCCTACACCTTTCTTTATTCGATGATACAGGGCTCTTGCTAATGGCGAAACCACTTTGGGCACGAAATCGTTACTTAAGGACTACTGGGCACATTTGTGCGCGAGCACGGCTTACTTATGTATGTGCGTATCGGTGCTCGAATGTTTCGCCGACGATCGTCGAACGAGACAAAGTTTAAACGCGGCGCAGCCCCTCGACGAGAAAAGGTACGATTTAATTTCCGGCGGGGAAGAGTATCTTGTCAAGAAAGAAATTTCAGTGGCAGGGGTGGGGGGGCGTCGACTCGCCCCCTCTGGGAATCGCGTTGGGATAAATGGCAAACGAGGCCAATGGGGATTTCCTTAATCAGAAAATTACGCGGGCGGGGATCCTTACCTGTCGGTTTTCTGCTTCTCGCCGTCGAGCTCGCGATACGTCTGCTGCAATTTATCGGTAAGCAATTCCAAATTCCTCGTTAATTTGTAATCAGCCTCGAACTGCTCTGACATCAGAACGAGGTCTCTGGTGGCGTCGTGAAGGGGGATGTCACTCAGATACA
This sequence comes from Andrena cerasifolii, assembly GCF_050908995.1. Taxonomy (NCBI): domain Eukaryota; kingdom Metazoa; phylum Arthropoda; class Insecta; order Hymenoptera; family Andrenidae; genus Andrena; species Andrena cerasifolii. Next base: position 8,841,214 of record NC_135120.1, on the reverse strand, counting down.
AGCCCCGCCTGATGATCAGAATCGGGGGAAAATGAAAAATGGCACGTCCGCCCCCCTATTGACGGATCGACTCGACGGAAAGAAACTACGAGGCCTCGTAAAAAAAAAAAAAAAAAAAAAATCGTAAAACGGAACGCTGGAGTTTTAATCTTCAACTGTTCACTGATCCCTTATCCAACCACCGAGCGCGTTCGTCGCAGCTGCAGCTCTGCGATCCGACGCAGAATCGGTGGTTTGCGCAACCGTTCGTGGGTCACTGTTCTAAAGCGAGCCGTTCAACATGTCGCGGGGTATTTATAGCCCTGCATCGAATATCATTATCAAAGAATAGACCGCGATTTTTCCTCGGCGACGTAACTGCGCGTTTATCGTCTGCATTTCCAATCCAGCATTCAGTTATTCTTCATGCGTCATTCAGGCCTCTCCTCTCTATCACTGACAGCGAGACGAAACTACGCAATAACGCGATGCAATAAATTTACGGGGCGCGAGCTGGGGCCCAGCGAAAATGGAAAATGAAGCTTGCGCGCGGGGGATCGCCGGTGCGGGAGCGGCAAGGAGATACGAAAAATATCGGCGCTACGCGGGGTGAGAAATTTATTTGACGTAGAATCGTATATTTCCAACGGCTCGCTACGAAGTAATCCAGCTATACATAACTTCAGCTGGCGCGTCTAATCTAATACTCCACGAGGGCATCGCGGGCCGCATAGCGCTCGTCACAAATGAAACTTATCGCAGCAAACAGGTAGCGTAACCGGCAGCTATCTCGACGAGGCTTTAAATTTGCCCCCTAACTAGCTCCGCGCTTCTTCTCGGATAAACCACCCGCCGACTCCATCTAGGGAGCAGGAATTATCTGGGCGTTAATCGTCGACCACGAAGGAGCGGCGTACGCTTAAACGGCGAACGCTTAAGAACCGCGCGCCGCGTAATGTACCGATTACACGGTCGAATTTTCCAGCGACAAAAACCGCCGCGGCTAGCACTGATCGAGGGGAGTACGTGTCGGAATGTATGAGGCGACGCATCGGCCACGCGATGTTTAATGCATTCGGACGGTCGTCCAGGCGAAAACTGGAAAAAACGAATCCTAAGAGAAACGGGGACGGATGAAAATTACAACGAGAAGAAGAGACAAGGAGGGGACGGAGACTATTCGAACGAGGGCAATTCGGTGGCGTCGTGACGAGAATACACGCCCGTGCTGCACACTACTTAGGACCAGACGCTGGAATGGCTGCAACAATGCGGACCATCGCTTCGGTGTCTATCGAACTACCGTTGCTGCCTTTATTTTATCGATGAGAAATATTTTTCAGACGGCCTATTACCCCGTCCAGGCGTATGCAATGGATGAATTAATAGGGAGAGGCCTACTTATCAGCCGCGAAACATGTTACGTCTATTCGCGATAACGACCTGCAGGTTACAGCGGCCGTAAGTCAGCATTTCAACTGTGTTGCATTTCGTTCTGTCGCGTGCTTCTTGGCACTGGACGGAATCCGATGGACTCCGTATTCACTACCGCGGTGCACGGGTTGACGCCTTCGTTAGTCCACAAAATCGCGTACCAGCGAAGGTACGTTGAAAGTGGATTAATTTGCAATTCAAACGCTGCGCGAAGAACTATTCGGTAACCGTGAAGTGAGAGCGGCATTAAATGAAGAATTAACGACGGCAATTCGGTATGCCGTTATTGCGCATATAAATACGACAGTGCGCCGGGTATTGCAAAACGGTAACCTGTCGCGTTGCATTCTTCGCGATGCCCATTCGTTTCAGTGAGTTACGTTACCCTGCCGATGGTTTCGCAGGTATCGTCGAACGAGAAACGCAGTGATCGATGCGTTAGCGAGCTGAGTGATTGGAATAGTACGCGCGTGTTGTTTGGGCTGGTAGAAATTCAATTTGGTAACTATTCGATAATTGCACCGCGGCGCAGATTGACGCTCGCCCGCATCTACGTGGCAGCAGTAATCTATACGACGCAATTATTACGATACACGCGAAAGGGAATTTTCAATTATGGAAGCTTCAAGAGGAAATCTATTTCATCCGGGTCGTCCTGGTGACTCAAGAAATGGCATGTCAATTTTATTTGAATTCCTTTAGGATAAATTCCCATTTCACTAGACTCTCTTCGGATGGTTCGACGCGCGAGAGTTCTAAGAGGTCTAGTAATCATGGTAGAACCTTTCGCCAGACGCTGCAGCTAAATAATTAATAGTCTCGCTGCATTAAGCATAAATTCTGTGCAATGTCTCACCTGGTTAAGTCATCCAGATTCATAACGCTGGGGTAACAGAGAAAGGTGACGAGATCTGGCTCGGGTATGTACAACATTTGCCCCTAGAAGAGTAATAAACTTGCCGGTGACAATGGAACCTGCTTATCCATTTACAGCAGAATTACGCGCCAGTGGAGTACGTTTGCATTACAGAAGCTGTACTAACTTTCAAGCGCAGATACGAGTACTCCTCGGTGGCGTTCACTCGCATCACTCCTTTCTTCGTTTGCAGCACGTATACCGTGTTTATATGCGACAGTATGTTCTCGAACGTTAACTCTAAATGCGGCCTGATCTGCGGGATGACAAAGCTGAAGGTTTAGTCGAACGTGAAAGAAAAACGTCGACGAGGGGATTTATCGTGGTAGGGATCCGCGAACGTCGTAATAATCGCCGGACGTGAAATCGAATTATACGTGCCAGCGGCACGCAACGTTCTATCGCGACTTCTTGAGATCGACGGGAATTTCAGGGATGACGGAGGAACAATAATGGGCAGATAATTGATTGCTCGGCCGCGGACGTCTGCGCGAGCGGCTATGCAAATGAAGCTAAATGGTTCTGTTCCAGTGGTGCGTGTCACATCGTTTCAAACAAGCCGCATTTGAAAGATATATGATTACGCGCGTATGAATCCGCGTGAATTATAGCCGCTGGTGGCCACGACGTGCCGGACAATAACGCAATTTCGTGCACCGGGCTAACTAATGCAGCGTGTCGGAAATAAAACGTGATATCGATCAAACGTTGCTCGGCGTATCGACGGGTCTTCTCTTTTAATTGAAATTAGATTGACAGTAAAGTTATGCTTAAATGTATATCGATACCTCGCTGGCTTATACATCACTTTATCATTTTAGACAGAATAACTTCATGCGCCAATTAAACGACTTGTGGTTGGGTAAACTTACAGTCACGAGGATGTCGTTCAGCTTGCAGTTGCCAGAGCACACTTGGGGTATGACTCGCGTTATGGTGCAGCCGGTTTGAACGATTATCAGATCCCGGTTGAACATCAAGTGGAATGGAAAAACTCGGCAGAACGTCATGGGGCTCACTTTTGGTTCTGTGACACATTGGAAATCGATTTTTTTTTTTGTTACTACGCTCTGTGATTCGGGAGAGTTAAATCGGAGGGAGATTCGGTCTATTTTAGAACCGGAGGTAAAAGTTTCTCTGTTATCCGTGGATGGTTATCCCATTTGGCTTGGGAATTTTTTGAAACGTCAGTTAGGATGGATTCTCTTTAGCGGAGGATTAATATTGAGAATGCTGGCGTCACTCACCCACAGATAAAGTCTCCAATTCGGCGATCATAGGGTTCGAGACAACCCCAGGGCCAGATGTGTTGGTGATCAAGAATTGCACGTGATCGCACTCGTTTTTCGTCTTCAATATTCGCATCTCTATGTCAGTGCCGTGGAGCTTTTTCGCCACGGTCTACGGGCATAAAAGTTATAACTCGTTTAGTCGCGGCTCGTTTCCGTCCGAACGAATTTGTTAGGACGAAAACTAAATAGCGAGCACCGATCGATTTAACGGCCATTTAACATTAAAATACTGTTACACCAGGCAGTATACCTTAACCGATCTAACAGAATAAGGATAATACCAACGTAGTTAATACCGCCTGAATTTCTCGCAAATTAATTGCCCCCTTTCGAGATGAATTTCCAAGCCACATCATTTTTAAACGATTTTATTCAGCTTCGATCCTCTGTTTGTTTGTATGTTTGTATGGTTCAAATCTGGCAACTCAAATTTAACCCACTTCCAACTATCCAATTGTCTTGAAGCTTTGCAGGCGTGCGTAGTTTGGATGACAATAAAATATTTTTAAAAAAAATTAACCCGTGTGGGGTGAAAAATTTACCCAGTCGTCAATAAATATAATCCACAACCACTAATACAAACAACTTGAAATGAGCCACTCGCGTTCTTTATGGAAACGGCAAATACCTGCTGCAATGCTAGTCGCATCGCGATTACCGAAAATACACAATTTATCGAGAAATTATCCGTCACGTATGTACGAATAGTGAAACTAAAACTTTGCAGGCGTTCGTATATCGCCATCAAAATTGTGGTACAAGAAAAGAATTATTTTTTAGTGACTGTTGCACTACAACGTTTAAGCAAACTGTTAAACTGTATACAGTAGTAAAAGATATTTTTAAAGAAGTCTGAGCTGTGAAATGTAAATCCACAAACACTAAAAACTAGAAAATAAAAAATATATAAAAAAAAGTTTCTTATGTTAAACGATTTTATTAAAAATACACTAAAAGCTAAAAAATAATTCTTTCTTGTACTACAATTTTGATGGTGTTAATATCACTTTAAATAAAAGTATTAAAGTGATTCATATCCTGTTTAGAAATATCGTGCCCCACGATTTGATTTAAACTGATCAAACACCATTTTAACACCATCAAAATTGAAGTACAAGAAAAGAATTATTTTTTTAGTGCATTTTAATTTAGTTTCTACTACATTTTTAATAAAATCGTTTAACATAATTTTATTTTTAATATATATTTTTTATTCATCAACATCCTCGACCATCCGCTCGTGTTTCGCAATTTCCTCGAAATACCTTAACGATGCCAATGACAATATGCTCCAAACCGGGTCGATCGGAGTAATAATGCAATATGAGCGCCCCGTCTTCTGGCCTTTCTGTGCATCGGAAAGAGGGTGCCCTCATTCCCGGATACAAAGTGCCTAAATGATCGTGAAGGGCGTCCAGGTTCTGTAATTAAACGTCAACGGGGGCCACCCTAAATTCATCGGTGCTTTAAAAACGGCCGGGAGATAAATATTTCGCCTGACGAGCCCGGTATCGCGCTCGTGGTCGCGCTCCCAACGATCGAATTTTACTTCTCGCTGGGTCCGGAGCCATTAATTTCAATCGCGCGCGGCGATGCATGAAACGTCAACGGCAAAGGTAGAAACATAAAGTCCCCCAGTTGGACGGGCATCGATACCGGACAAGAACGAATCACCTGTAAGTACGCGACACTTGACTCGAGAGAGAGAAGCGGAAATGAAAAGCCGCGACGGAAAAACGCCGCAATAATAATCTCGCTCCGCGACGGCATTCCGCTCGCTAATCGTATTGCGCGCATTCATCGTGACAGAAGTTTCTTGCCGGCCGCGAGTGTATTTTATTCAGGTTTATTCTCCGGTTAGGATTAAATATACGGAAGACACTCCATTATTCCAGCAAATACGGATACCAGAGGGTTTCTATAAAAAGACCCCGAGGTTTTTCACGTTCGCCGTGCCTCCCATCAGATGCGGCGAATAAAATTAGCTTCGATTGCATATCAAAGAAACCATTCCGAGGAGAGGCGGGATATTCTCTAAGGATACGTTCTGCACGAGCAACAGAGCGTTCAGGAGGTGTCTAGCTGCGTTTCAGATTCCTTTAATCCCGTTCATTTCGAGAGAAGGATTCTAGATAACGAATGACAGGGGATCCGGCGTGTGCAAGCTCGGCGGCAATTCCGCGCAATAATTCATTCGTATTCCGGCCGCGTGAACGGGTTCACGCACTTTTTCTCCAATTACTCAGCCGCGGATTGCCGCAATCGAGGACTGGCGCGGCCTGTTTCCCTGAAACGGCACGTAGTATCCTGGGTTTAGAAATGCGTCGAAGGCGTTCGCGCGCGGTATTCGCGAATAAAAATTCCGCGGGTGGCTTGCACGTGTGCCTCGTTGGCTGCCCGTAACAACCGGGGGACTAAACAGACCGAGTGTGCTGGTACGTGATTCCATCGGGAACATACTAGGCAACGATCTGCCTACGTGCCATCTTTTCAGAGAACTTTCACCCGGCCCGCGTGGAAACGGAATCGCAGGAATCTCTGGCAGAGTCGGTCACCGCTTATTGCCCGAGGTAATCTTTCTTTCACTCGGCACGAAAGTGAATGGTTTGAAGAGCGTGCGGCCGCGTCGCTGCGGGATTTACCTGTAAAAAGTCCCTGGGCGTTGCACCCAGCACCTGCAGGATCTTGTCGTAGCCGGAGTCCTGGCAGAACTCGAAGAACATGCGCCCGAACAGCTCGAGGATTTCGTTGGCCGGAATGTCTGGAACAAGCGCGATTCGTCAGGTGTCTCTGGGCCACCCAGGGGCCATCGATACGATTAAACTTAAGCAGAGTTAACTAGGGAACCGTTGAACAACTGTCGCCCGGTCGATCTACTAGGACTCAACAATTTTAATGAATATTGCAGGGCGGGGGTTGCTCGGTCAATTGAACCTGATGTGCCTATGCTGGCTCCTCGGTTTCATTAGAAGGATCGAAGGAGAAAAGCAAGGTCGATGAGAAAGAGAATCACGCTTCAGCCTCACAGTGAGTCTGCTATTCGTCTCATCAGCGAGGTTAGCGTTAGGACGCGGGGTCTATAGATAGCGCTAGGACAAAAGATTCTATCGAGGTATCTCTGTCCGGGTCGCCACTTTGGCGGCTAATAGGAGCTGAAGGAAAGGTTGGAAAGAGTAAAAGAAAGGATGAGAAGAAAGAAACAGTCCCGGCTAGTGGACGTATTCGTAAGGATACCTTGCAGACCCGTGCCTCGGGCATTCAATGTCAGAACGAAGGATTTACTTGAAAGGATTGCAGGATTGCCAGAGAACTTGCAAGGGCAGACAGTCTTCTGGCAGGGAATGCGAATTATGCCGTCACAATAGACGAAGAAGAGATAAAATTATATTGTAATTCAATATTTCTTATAGAGAATTAAATAAATGGGACAAAGGAGTGCCGAGGAGCTTGGCTTCAAGAGCTGAGTATTGCAGAAAATTCTGTTAAAGAGGTGGCGAGCTTGTTTCCGGATAAGAATTCTTATTCAATTGTTACTCAAGTTTAATCGAAAATTGGATAAAGTTTATTCTCGTAACTACCCTGTTAAAGTTAGGAGTTTGCATTAATGAGAGGAAAGGTACGTACTGAGCCTATTGACAGCAGCCGATATAATGTTATAAGTGATCTCGTCGTCGTAGATCTGGCGCACCAGAAACTGTCCGTCCATGTTAACCGCCGCATCTTTCCTATATTAACAAAATATCAGCTGAAGAAAATTTGTATGCTTCGAGCGTAGTACATTTCGTTCGGGGTAATTCGTAGGAACGCATGCAGGAAGTGCACAGCACAGTTCGCGAATTTGGGGTCACGTATTACTTCCCGTAGCTTTCATTGGTAGTATAAAAGTGCTGGGGTCTGAAAGCGTGATTCTATAACGAGCGAAGAACGTAGAACTTCCCTCCGAAGTAGGCAGTCGCTGGATTTTAATTGCTCGATTGGATGCGTCGGACAAAGTGAGCACTCCTTACCAGCCAGAAGCAGGACAGTTTAACAGGTTGCTAATCACTGGCGGTGGTTTCCATTAAATTTACAAAGTAAAGATAAAAGCCACTCGAGCGTTTGATGTGGATATGAGTTGCTACTGCAAGCCGACCTCAGCGTGTCCATGCAATTTTTCGAGGCCCCCTTTGTACCACGGTGCAAGCAGATACTCCTTTTTAAATGGACCGTGAAAATACTATTAGCACTTGCGTTCGCAAACTTTGTTCCACCTGCAACGATCGCGACAATTTTATAACTAATTATACACGCGTTATCCCTTAATGACAGACGCTTAAAACGAAGCACTCTGTGCGTTAAAGACCTTACTACAGCCACTGTGTCACTTGAAAGGAATGAATACGATGTCTAAAATTATATCACAAAATTTGTAAACGCGGAGCCGAGCAGCGTGCTGTGAAACGTCATTTAGAACGGCTCAAGTGACCTTTTTTACGCGAGCTTTAAGAGCCCTCGTCATATCTGGCTCTAACCCACATTTCCGTGCCACTCACGCGTGTTTCTCCCAAACAACTTTTCTCCCGTGAAGCTTCGTCATATGATATGCCAATTATCTCATTATGAATCTATTAGATATCGTACGACACCATATCCAGCTAATAAAACTCAACAAACTAACGTGCCATTTCCATGCGTACCGCTGAAACTCTTTCGCTCCTATGACAGTGCGAAGCTGCGAGGAAACTCAGCCATAAATATCCACGCGTTAACGCGCTATCTGGGCTTTCAATTAAGCCTTCGCAAACCGCGAAACGCGCGGTTTACCGCCGAGCATTACAGCGCGCCGAACAATAATTCCCCGCGTCGGTGAAAAACTGCTCGGTTCCTGAGTAAACGCGAAAACAATGCGGAGTCGCTTATGGATTCCGAATGACTTTTCCGACTTAAGTTCGCGCGCGAGCCCTTTCTTTCGTCCCCAGAAAGCGCGAGCTCTGGAAAAGAATCGTCCCGCTAGTACTTACACGCGTTTCGCGATAATTTGGGGCGTTTTGAGGCGAACGGGCGACGGTGCATAAGCCCGCATTACAATTCAAGTAGACGAGCACGTTGCCCCTGTTTCTTCTTCCCTTCTCGCTGGTTTTGAGAATCAAGGAGTGCCGCGAAATAGTCGCAATCTTTGGGGAAACTCGAAAGCGCCATTGACGACCGACAAAGACTGCGCTGCCGAGGTTTTCTGTGTAAAAACAACGCGAAAGAAGAGTCCCCAGCGTGCCGGGGGCGTAAAAAGTTTCGTCCTCCAACGAGTTGCCCTTTTTACGTGCCACTACCCGTTCGTAAGCATTCCAACCACCATTATTCGGTAGTTTCAAGGAAACCATTGTGATTCCGTAAAAAGCAAGGTGCGTTACGCGATTCCCCGTGGAGGAAAGAGGCTCGGTAAGCAGTAAAACATTTATGCAAGCCGTTCGATCTCGGATTTAAGGATCCGCGTGTGGACATGGATAAACAGTAGAGCGTGTGCCAATATTTTGTCGTCGTGTCGCTGAATCTATAGAATCGCTGGATCATGTAAACAGTGGATTATTAGTTGAACTTGTTGTTCCAACAAGGGGTCGAAGGAAAATTTACTAAGGCTGGACTTATAATTCTTTCCCTAATTTCGGGTCATTTTTAGTGTTGAATTGGCAACAGGGTTTGTATCTGTGAAAGCAAACGGTGCAAGAATATTGAGATGAATTAGTATGTTAGTTAGATGGAAGGAGCAATCAGCAATACACCATCGCGCGGACCTTTACATTTTTAATTTTGACTAAAAGTGTATTCGTATTAAATAATTTGCTACTCATCAAATTCCTTAAATTATAAAAAATCATCCTACCTTGGATATCAAAGGTAAACATTAAGGGATTATACCTAGTCAAGCGACCGAAAAGTGGCGAATGTTTGTGAATTTTTTTTGATGAAGCGAAAGCATGTATTTTTACAAATCTTTTTGCGCTTGAAAGAGCAACATTTAAAGAACATTTGGTAATTTTTTCGTTGAAAAATATTTGGGTTTATAATAAAGTAACAACCGACATCCAAGAAGCATTTTTAAAAATTTGCTTTTGCTGTGAGCACTGCCATTCGGAACCAGATTAACTAAAATCAAAAAACAAAAAAGATTTCGTTAATATATTAATGTAGCTTCCGAATAACGGAGGGAATTTCCGAAATATTAATTTAAAATAAAATGGCGACTATTTAAAATTGAAATCCTGATTTTTTCGTGCAAAAATCACGCGAAAGAAATTAGGACTTCAACTTTGAATAGCGACCATTTTGTTTTAAATTAATATTTCGGAAATTCCCTCCGTTAATCGGAAGCTACATTAATATATTAACGAAATCTTTTTGGTTTTCTGATTTTAGATAATCTGGTTCCGAATGGCAGTGCTCACCGAAAAAAACAAATTTTTAAATTGGCTTCTTGGATGCCGGCTGTTACTTTATTATAAACGTAAATATTTTTCAACGAAAAAATTCCCAAATGTTCTTTAAATATTGCTCTGTTAAGCGCAAAAAGTTTTGTAAAAATATATGCTTCCGCTTCTTCAAAAAAAATTCACAAATATTCGCCTCTTTTCAGCCGCCTGACTAGGTATAACCCCTTAAGATCCGCCCTAGATTTCCAATCTTTCGAATTCAATACGCCTTCGATCTAAACACTCCGAGTCCATGAAACGCACGAGCCGTTCAGATAAATCCATCGCATCTGAGATTCAATCATTTCCTCGCTTAGTATCGGGGAGCACGTTGGCTAGAAAGTTCAATATAAATTCCGGCTCTTATTACCAGAGCGAGGAAAAGTCCCGGGCAAGGCCGCTGAAATTTCAATTAAAGAAGACCGGGGATTCGGGTCACGGATGCATCGAACTTCGCTATATAGAGGCTGTGACACTACAGGGAAATAAAGCTAGCCGTGGTAGCGCGCCACGTGGCCTGGGCGAAGCGTAGTCTCGCGATCAGCTCCTCTTATGGAGCGCATGGCGCAGAAAAAATGATCGCGTCGTCGTGCATTGGAATCGAACGAACGTACGCACTAGACGCAGTTTACGATTGCGTGAAGAATGGAAGGCAAGAGATGGGGGTGGCATTAAACGAGTCATGCAACACGGCAGGTAACAACAAAAGCCAACAGCTCGGTGCGGAGGATGAAAAGAGATGAAGGAGTCGGCGCGTCGCGATCCGCGCGCCCACCTTTTACCTACTTTATCGCCTCCCATGTCTCGCTGTCATAGGTCTTCACAACCAGCAGCTCGAGGGCGTAATTCACAAAACCGTACTGCACATAAGAGAAAAAAACGATGATATTGTTTCGCATACGAACGTGAATGGATACCGGGTACGCGAACTTCGTCATGACTGCGAGATACATATTATTATATAATCGTCCCGTCGTGCGAGGTGATTTGTCACTGAGCCGCGATCAACCGGGGTATCCACCAACTGTCAGTTTGTCTGTTTGGTCCAGTCAGTCTCTCGTGTCACACGGTGCAAGTCCGTCGTCCATTTGTTGTCGCGGCAGAGACGGTCGTTCGTTTATCGTTTCTAAGAAGCAACGTACCATGATGACTAGAGAGAAGCAAACTGGGAAGAGGCTTCTCCTCGTATCATTCCATTCTAATTGCCATAGGAGCCGTGTTTACCTCGTGCACACGAGCCGCGTACTGGAAACTCGGCCTGCCTTCCGTCACAGACGATAAGTATCGATTTTCTGCTCGCAGCTGCGCCACCTAGATACAACCCTGTTACCCGTCTTCGAGGCGCCCTCCACGCGGCCTCCTACACCCCCTTCCGCTACCAATCCGCTTTGCCGTGCGGTGTCGTTCTCTCCGCGTGGAATCGACAACGATATTACTCATCGGATGAATAGTTATAAGACCTTCGAGACTAACGAACGACGGGTGGTTCCACGTCGAGACTCTCATCCATCGCTCCGCGACACCGACATCGCGATTTCACTTCGACGAGGAAAGCAACCTCCATCGAGCGGACTCGATGTTTTCGCGATCTAGCGAGCACTCGATCGTGCCACCATCGGTAGGCGAAATTTCTATCGAGAGCTTCACGGTTTGTAGATGCTTTTGGTAATTATTATTTCTCGAACTTGGACCAGGTCGGACTAGGAAAATAATTTCGCCTGCGTATTGACCGCGCTTAGGGGTTTGCCCTTGTTACAGATACAATTGTTCTTCCTTCCCTTTCTTCCCCTCGGTCTAAATAATTCAGTGACATCCGTTTCTGAAGAATTCTAGCGCCCGCTATACTTGGGAATAGTTGGAAACTTCCTGCTACCAAGGAGATGCTACCATGCATCTTAGGGGTTCTTATCTAGAAAGCTTGGCCCCGGAAACACCCTCGTATCGGTCGTTACGCGAGGAGAAAGGGACCGTCGGTAACTGAGAGTGAAGCTTCGTTGCAAGAACGAGTCGTATTTAGGGTTTGCGAGTCTCGATAACAGACTCCACTGGATTAATCTTGTATTAACGTAGAGCCCGAGAAACTGGAGCGGAATGATATTTCAGCGGGGGCGATTCCGCGTCTTGAAATCTCGACTTCGGAACGCGCCAGGGAATAAGCTCGGCTTAAATCGTAATTAGAAACGAAGGCAGAAATTGGTAACGTTTCAGACTCCAGAGGCAGGCTTCCATCTTTGAAGCTTCCGCGACTGGGGGAGAGCCTTTGCTTTCTCGACGCTCATTGTCATCTGACGCTGAAACGGAGAAGCTGGGAATTGCTAGGCACCCCTCCTGTACATTAGATGCGTGTAGTTACGCATTGTGCCTTTGAGACGTGGAAGGAAATATTCGAGACGAAAGTTACGAGATTCATATGAACTTTTGCTGGATGCTTGTTGCCACTGCATCAAACTTGCTGGGAGCGTTCCGTGTAACTTTTCTATTTCAAAGAATTAAGATCGTATATCGTACCTATGTTGCGACACAAACATTTATTCCGAGATATCTGGAAAGCCTTTGCAAAATTTCATACAAATTATAACCAGGAAAAGAACCGTAGAGGTATCTTGCTTTGAATCTACTCTGCTTGGGGTAGTGACCCCAAACTTGCTTAATATACTGCACGCAATGCGCAAGGATGCTTATCGGAACCCTGCACGAAACGGAATTTAATTTATGCATAAAACATCAAATTTATTACAGTACACCCGAATCACACCGGAAAACGGAGCACCTCGGTTACGGGAATGAAATTTCAGTCGACACACAATAGCAAATGCTATTTACTCGATACATTATATGGTATGTACCTACTGGAAAAACATCACCGTCCAGCTAACTAATTACATAGCGCGCGATGCACATACACTAGGGTGTTTCATATTATAGGGTGAAAATTAAAATGTTACATATTTTTTTTTGCTCATGCCCTGATTCCTATTAATATAAAAAGAATATCTGACAAATTTTAGAAAGATTAAGAAATATTTAGAGGTTGCACACTTTGCACACTAAATAATATGTTTATTAGGTAGGCTAAGGAAACATGATTTTCAATGACAAATATTTTTATTCTCAAGTCCTTAAAAAAGAAACTAAACTCCAAAGAAATCTTAGACTTAGATAAATTTACATTTTATTATTATTTATGTTCACACCTATACAAATTTTGTACCTTATTATTTTACCCACATTTTTAAAACCTGAAAAACCGAAAATATATAGGGTAGACCGGGCGCGGTGGTAACAGGGGGGTGGGTATAACATGCTAATATCTCAAAACATAATATAATGAATATTAAAACAATAGACATGCATAGTGAACAAAATAACTTTTCGATACACTAAAGTAACTTTTTCTTACCCACTTATGAATGTAATGTAAACACTCCGTTTGCAAGTATGTGATTTTTTTAAATCTGTAATGTGACCTTTTTAAAGTAATACTGATCGTTACTTACAAGGGAACACCGCGAACCCGGACTCACCGATTGGAACACGACTTTATGGGTTTTTAGAGTGACTGAGAACAAGAACAACTTTAAGGGGGTGAAAACTAACCTCAAAGTCAAATTGGCATTTCTATTTTTTTGCGTATAACTCTCAAAGAACAACAGACAGAAAAAAATGTTTCACACAAAAGTTTAATGGTGCAATAAGCGCTACAAACTTGCGTAAACAAAATTTTGAAAAGAGAAAAGATTCCAGAGAAAAGATTTCAGAGAAAAAATAGTTTGTAAGTCGGCTTTGGAAAAAAGGTATTTATTTTACATATAGAAGGTACAGAGCGTCAAAATTAGCTTATGGGTGGCTCACACCCAGAGTGTCAACGAAGGGTTAATAACTTGGACATTACTTGACATACAGTGAAACTGTCGTAACTCAATAATGTCAGATAAGTAAGTAACATTCCCGTAAAAGAGTTTTTGTTATAAATGTAATAGTTCCTCCGTAATCGTATTCCCAAGTCAAAGTATTACTACCTCCCCAGGCCTACCCTAGTGATAAAACTGTGCAACCCCTAAATATCATTAAATTTGTCTAAGATTTGGCATACAGATCACTTAGATGAATAGAACCAAGGGGGCGAGCAAAGTTACACGAAAATAGCACCTTTGGATAATTGAAACACCCTAACATATACATATGTATGTTCTCTGGAAATCCTCTTATCCCTATGTTCTTAGTGAATTGACGCGAAACACCGTCGAGCGATTTCCATCGAAATGCATTCGTCTCCCCGGCGAGACGAAGAGTGACTACCGAGTTCGCGTTCAAAGGAGACGGATGTCTGTCGAGGGCGCTCGTAACACAAGGAACGAGGATCATTAAGGCGGATAAAAGTTTAAGGGAGCTCGGGCAATGGCCCAGGAGATTCCTTTTCCAATTTCCGTTCCCGACGACAGAATTTTGAAAATTTTTGTGACCGTCCGCCTGGGACGGCCGGAGGCATAAATATTTAAGATCCGCGGGACGCAGCCGAACTCGTGCAAACTTGATGGCTTGGGCGTCGACTGTTTAAGGTTGACCCATTTCCTTGCTCGCGATGCGCCACGCCGAGAAACTTCATGGAACACATGCCACGGAGGGAAGGAGGATGGAAAAAGGGGCATCGGGCAACCATTCTCTCGGCACTCGTGCCGCTCGCGATACGCTCGCTCCACGCGAAAGTTTTACGCGCGAGTTCCTCTAATCCCTCCCGAAATTTCCTTGTTGTTCCGTCCCGGCCACCGAAATCATTCCGCTCGCCGTCGTTAGGTCGTTAGTTCCATCGTCTTCTGACATGCACGACGTCGACACACTTTCCCGCGGCAGACGTCGCAGATGTTTACCTTCGCAGCTGTCGCGTAAATTCAAAGAATTTTGCTATATCAAACCGGCAATATCGGTATATAGGGCACCCGGAGGAATTGCACAGACCTCGTCCTCATTACGAAAGGCCAAAAGGGCACGGCGCCGTTCCTCTAGGCACGCGATTACGGGCGAAAATTGAGAGGACGATCCAGGGGGAGCATAATCGACTCGGTAGTCCATCAAAATACTCGGCCCGTGCCAATGCATCCCCCGTTCCTGAGGACCATTCGTTCTTCCAAGTGAAACGTTTACATGCTACATCATCAGTTCCGCGAACTTCGTCCACATTTACGAGCTCATTTCTATTTCGCCAGACAATGTTATTCTAGTCGTCGCGACGAGAACAGCGAAATTTTTTCCACCGCTTTTTCGTAGCGGTGGAGCCAGTGAATGGGTTCGTCCATGGGCCATAACGACGTGTCTGTCGCGATTCCTTCCACCAAGCAGGAGCCACTGGTGATCGCCAGTCGAAGTAGACTACGGAATCGAAGCAGCCCAGAGATTTATGAACCCTACCACTGGTCGAGTTATGAGCTGAGATATAGTTTTGCCGGGGGGTAGGCGGGGCGGTGTTTGCCCGTAAAACCATGGAAATAATGGGTGTTATATAATTGGCGGAGCATTTACGACTGCCGGTTTTACGAGCCGTTCCACTTGGAGACGAAGCAGTCGTATCGGCTGTCAACTGAAACGCGCGACCGTCAGGATTAAATGGCTCCCGATGATTCAGGACAGCCACGGCTCGAAGGGGCCGATAATCAAGCGGCCGGCAACAATAACGAGTCCGACACTGCTCGCGCACGATGAAGAATCATTATTTGATCGGGGCAAAAAGGGCTGTAATTCGTCCCGATATCGGCTAATGACAGGGGGCGGTTAAATCCTAATTGGGGCAAAAAGTTCTTACGCGCACCTTCGATGGGCGGTGATATCGTTAAATGACACGGTGCTACATTTCTATCAGAGAAAAAGTTCCCTTGTGGACATATAGGTCACGACGCCGTGGAAGCTGGACTCGAGTCTTTCTAATTAGAGGAGGCTTTCTTGATATACATATGTATGTAATTACTGTGACATAAATATTTTGATTAAGTAGTTCTGGAAGGGTGTCGTAGAAAGTTTTCAAGTGGATGATTAATATTCAAGTATGGAGAAGCACACTTAGTACGTCTTGGCATTATCAAACGTTAATTCAGGTGGCAATAATCATAGGAAACCTGCTAACGATCCCGAGAAGCTTCTTGTACACACCACGAATGTATATATGCGAATGGATTGTTTCAATTAACCCGCCTGCTCGTCGTATCTCGCAGCTAGGGCAAAATCAGTGCACGCCGTAGCTTTTTGCGATCGCAGTTCGAGCGGAACGTTAACGGAATTATTTGGAACGAGATCCCTGTACGTGTCTGATACGGATCTGCCGTACACCTGCTGCTTGCTCGTGTAACTTGGAAGTTGTGCTCGCGAAACGTAGGTACAAGTCAAACAAGAGGAAGGGATAAGCAGTTGTTCGAAGTGTTATCCCTCTTATAAACCATCGATGTGCAAATATTGGAAGAAGCGTGAAGCCCCTCGCGACGCTGTGCCCCGTTTCGTCACCCTCGTCAAGGGGGTGATTTATTTACAAAGGAATATTCGTCGTGGTAAAAGGGTCGCTTGATGTTTCAGAAGTGTCCCTTCATGTAAATTTGTTAGGCACTTTCCGAACGTATTACTTGCGGTAGTTCGGGGATATATGGTACGCTACCGTCTTGTGTACTCCTTGTAGTAGTTTCCAACTTAAGCACAGCTTCAACATGTATTAATTGAGCGATATATATGCGCAAAAGTAGTATCCCCTTCCTCCAGAGCAAGGCATTCGAGCGAATAGTGTGAAGATATCTTAAATTCGTGAATAAAGAGCCACTTTATGTACGCAGCACTTTTCATAAGCTGTGTAGTGCAGAAGGAGATACATCAGAAGAAATAAAACTGTATGACTAGCCCCATAAGTCTCCATAGTATGCGGGGGACCGGGATACAGCGGAATAAGGGGAAATGATCGGTCTATTGTCAGACGCACTCCACAAATCAATATAACTGGTCCTATATCTCTCTGTAACTTCCCACGTGAAAGTTTCGAAAAATAAGTCTAGCTACGTTTATTCAGATCGAGTGAAACCTATATTCTAGTCCTTATAAAGGTACAGTATCGCCGTGTAAACGTGTTTGAAAGCGGCCTCCTCCATCGCGAAACTAGTAACAGGATAATCAATAGAAACAGGACGCTCATTAAGTGGACATTACCTGAAAACTGCAGCAGGCCATGGGGCAGCGGTAACAAATTACAGTGTCACCGTGAAAGCACGAGCGGCAACTACTTTGCATCTTCAATCTGATATAAACTTAAAATTGGAAAGCTCCGGCGCGGCGCGGCGCTTTCATTAATCGATTCATTTGAAGTACGAAACAAAATTATCTGCCTCCTTGCCTCCCTCGAAATTAATTAGTCAAGGACGTCCTCGTAATTCGGATCCTCGGGGTGAGCCGTGCGATGATGAATAGCGTTCCGGAGTTAATTAAAAATACCGTCACGCATCGAATATCCATGATTGCCAGCGCCGTTCTCTCCTTTCGCTTCGCCTTTTCTCTCATCTTCACCATTCCCCGTCCACTTTTCTCCGGTGCCCATAGAAATGCGTACACCGAGAAAAGTACCGCAAAGGCAGAGGCCGCTGGTCATAACACAGAAATTACGTGACGTCATCGGATGCCTCAAGATATCCTCGCGCTATTGATTTTATATCGGCGAGCGTGGATTCCGGCCTGTCCCTCGTCAATTTTTATAATGAAACGGCACTCCATTGTCGGGACGTGGTCATGTTAGGGCATCCCAGGACGACCATCAATTTCCCTCTTCTATGATCTCGTCGGAGGGCGAAGATTAATGTCGACTTTCGCGGTTTTTTTCTCCTGCTACCCCCGGAACCTCGTCGACGGCCGACGAACCGAGCATTCCCATTACGATGCTCCCCGTCCGATCGAGCCACGAGACACGATTAGACTCGCGACTCGATTGAAGTTCAGTGTAAGTGGGATCGATCGGCAGGGAATTAACGTTTCAGGGAATGGAACGACTGGACACGTCTGCTCCACGAAACCGAGCAGCCGTCGTGTATTTTCTTAGGTAAAAGCAAAAATTTTGCACCTCTTCGCATGGAAGCGATCCCCATTACTGGGGAGTTATGAAATAAACAGCAGGGGAATAGCTGCGTCTCATTTTCATTGCCAGCATCGGAAACACCAATGTGTAGTTCGACGAAGCGTGCAGCACGCATCTCAACGCAGGGAATTCAACGTTTGATCTAAAAGTCGAAGAGCTTCGCAGAACATTGGTGGCTGGCAATTCCCCGCGAAATTCCACGATTTCGAGAAGCCTGTAATTGTCACGAGCCTGAAAATACGAAATTTGTACACCGGTGCTTTGCTAGGAGAGCAGGTTGGGAAATCGAGAGCCCTGGATTCGGAGTTAATTAATAAGTCGTAATATTAATTATCGCGCTGCAGGGGAGCAGTAAGCTCGGCACTTGTTCATTTATGTTCAGTCGGCTGGGCCGGGCGTTCTCGATTGGAATTGCAAAGGAATAAGCCTGGAATATTTTAATATATTTCATTAATGAAATGGAAGAGAAAGAATGTATTGAGGCTCAGTCGAGAGAAGCACCAAGCTCGCTGGTATATATAAAAGCCAGGAGAAGTGTGTCGAGGTGAAAACTACTTTGTTCCGTTGCTGCGTGGCCGTAAAAACGACGCTGTAACGCCTGTAACACGATAACAGAATGTGTAGCTTCTGCGACTGTGGAAAAGTAACGACTAATAACTCTTTAAGTTTCGGCGACGGATAAGCGATGTTGCAGCGCTTTTACAGGTCGAACAAGCAGAGATTTTACACGTCGCTTTATACGGGAGACGGGGGAAATGAGAGCCAGTGGGTAATAGGAGACAGTATAGTTTTAGCAATATTGTAAACCGAACGACGACATATTTCCGCCCGAAGGTATCGGTTCCCCCCCAACAATGATGCTAGGCATTTGTTTGTCTCGCTAGTCGCGTTCGTACCGGTGACAGAGAACGTTGTTTGTTCTGCACGTATTTCCTGTTAATTCTCGACAATTTGCATGGAAATAGTAAGTACAAAACTTTTGTCTAAAACCAGGGAAAGACAAATTGGAAGCTAGTAGTTACCGACCCATCGCCCTAACATGTAATATGTGAAAGACCGTGGAAAGGATAGTCAACAATAGACTTAGATGGTTTTTGGAAAGCAAAGGGTTTTTCGATATCCACCAGAGTGCTTTCAGACGGCACCGATCTACTCTTGACTCTCTGGTTGATCTGGAAACATGCTTACATGACGCACTCATCAACGACCAACACCTACTGGCAGTCTCACTGGACATTGAGAAGTGCTATGAAATGGTGTGGAGAAATAAAATCCTCCACATCTTACTCGAAAATGGGGTTGACGGATCTTAGCTAACTTTTATCAAAAACTTCCTCTTACAAGGAGAGGTTCCCAGCTGTCTGTGAAGCTGAAAAGTGACGATTCCTTGTTTGCCATTCTCACTGACTCCATGTCTGCTATTGAGGGAATTAAAGACTCCAGCAACGGTGACCACATCATCCAAGAGCTTCAAGAGACCCTCTTTAATCTAAAAAATCGGGGGAAAGAGATTATTTTAATCTGGATACCATCTCACGTGGGCATCGAAGGAAACGAAAAAGCTGATTCCCTAGCCAAGTCAGCATGCTCGCTACCAGTGCCTGAAGTTTCTACCCCTGTGTATTACAACGATCTTAAAGCCCCGATTCGTGTCGCAGTTAAGGCCCTATGGGATGACAAATGGAAAGAAATGGAATCTCTGGAAGAAATGGAATCTCTGGAAGAAATGGAATCTGGTTAGAAAATCGGAAAGACCAAGTGACACTCACTAGACTAAGAATCCGCCACACTCACTTGACCCACTCCCATCTCATTACCAAGAACGAACCAGCAGAATGTGATGTCCGCAAAGTACCTGTCCCCATCCAGCACATACTGACGGAATGCGCCAAGTACGCAATAAACCGAAATCAACATAAAATTGACACCGACCTGAAACAGATGTTCAACGATCCGGATATTTTCAACAATGTGCTCACCTTCGTTGAAGACATTCGAATCCGACAACTGATTTAGCGCCTGTGCTTACCAGTATCTGATATGTCTGAGCCCCAGGAACGTTTCTCTCTTTTCTTCTTTTTCTTTGTTTCACAAATTCAGATGATGACTAATTAACCTTATGCATTCACTGTAGTCGCTAATGACCATAGAAGTAGATGCGACTTAAAACACTTAATTAATAAAAAAAAAGTTTTGTCTATTGTATTTTGTTTAGGCCTTATTTGAAAGATCTGTAGTTAAGCTTTGATATGATAACTTCAATTTTGTGGTCGTTTCAAATGTTATTCTGCTATTTTTGCAGAAATAAAATAACGCTAATGGGGGTAATGAGAGTCAAGTGGCTCCTGACCCTACAAAAAGTTTGAATAGTGACAGCTTTTTCTGACACAGATGCCAGGAACTTGGAAACGGTTGCCACAGGTTGTGACACACAAAATAAGTACTTACACACGTCGCTTCTATAACTAAGTGCATCCACCTAATTAGAATACGTTAAACATTAATCAAATCATTAAATTTGATCGCTGTACGGATATTATGGATCTCTAATAATTGCTGTCCTTGTATTATTAGAAGAGAAGAATTTAATTTTGCTTTGTGCTACATAATTTTCTGCGTTCAGCTTTCGCAAAGGAGCCAGGGATTACCTTTTCACGAGACATCGCACAGTCGATGCGAATATCACGCGATCTTGATCGATATTCGCCACAGAGCAAAATTGATACGATAATAATGCAAAACGTGGCGTTATTTGCACTCGAGGAAATTGTTTCGCGAAATATGAAAGTCTAATGCGGAGAAAAATGTAGGCAGCTGCTCAGGTAGATGTTGCACCGAGAATTCCTGCTTCGTATTATTTACTGTCCTACAAAGAGCGGAATAATGTGCATACCGTGCTACGCGGGATCACTGCAGAAATCTGTGTATAAAGTTTGGGCGGAGTGATTTTTTTTTTTTTAAATTTAAAAATAAACCATTTTCTACATTCGCTGTGGAAATTGTTATTCAGAGACGGCCCGCATGGCGTTTGTTTTCGCATTCAGGAGCGTTTAAATCCGAATGAAATTGAATGCGAAGAAATAAGCTGTATGGCGTAGCGAGTATCGGTTTGTCGAAAATGAATTTCAGTTGCAATATTTGATAACCATGGCACCGATATTGTCAATAACACGTTCGCCGGAATTTCATTACACACTTTTGTTCCAATCTGGAGAAAAGCGAGATTGAAAAATTCGAGTATATTTGATAGAACCGCTAGGCACCGGCGCCAGCGATTAAGTTCGCTGAAAATCGAGGAGGATCGGTAGGTTCGTGTAACCTGTAACGTTCCCGTTAACGGCGATGTCGAAACGCAATTTCAGCGAAGCTCGTTGATGGTAAGGGGAAATAAGTGCGCGCGACAGCCTTTACTAAACCTTTGATATCCAATGGGAAATCTTGTGTGCTCTTCTATAAGTCTTTCTCATTTCTCCTCGGGGGAACATTTTTCAATACCAGCTCTTGCGACTACTTGCGCGATTTCTCAAGATAAAATGGACGCTAAGAAAAATATCTCGCGTTTCCCTTCTCGCACCATTCGTACATTTCCATCAATATGTTATTGCCGTTTAAACACGCTGCCTTCTATCTAAAATGTGTATCTCGGAACACCTACGGATTTCAAAGAATCTCATCGTATAAGCTTGCTGTACAGCGGATGGCATCTCAGGGGAGAAACCCCTCAAGTGCGTTTAATTGCCCTGCCAAGTTGCCTCGATCTATTGCACCCGCCGAAACACCAGTGAACTAGGGTCGAACCAATGCCGGCACGGCGAAACCCATTTCAATATCCAAGACCAGCTTCCAACCCAGGACTAACCGCAACATACGATCCCTTTGAATTTTCAGGATTACTCATAACCCGCTCGCTCACACCCTCACTCGCGTCACGGTTTGTAATATCCGCCATGCTATAAAACAGCATCCATCCTATTCATACTTGGCACACGCAATAATTCGTCAGGAATTCATTTCGACTTGCATCAACTTAGTTAATTCGAACTACCCTCGGCTGGATTTTACCTATTCAAATACTATTCAACGTGTCCTAAACATTCCTCGAGGAGCATTGAGTTAGTTAGATCATAAACTTTGGTCACTCTTATACTTTGTTCAATTCGCTGGAGTGTCAATTTTCCTTCAATTGGATTGGTAACGTGTACGCAGTGGGAGCGTTTCCTTGTGCAGTATCTATTCGTTATTTGGAGCTTCTTTTGATTTGGCGTAATGCGTCCCAACTTTCTCCCACTTACAATGACATACAACGTCTTTTGTTGGCTAACTTTTGGAAGAGGAGCTCTCGAGATTGCCTGAGATTCTCTCCGATCTGATCAAGCGGTCGAACTTAACCGATCTTGACCCCCAGAAATGGCACAGGACGTGTAGAGACTTGGTGAAAAGTTATGACAGTGGGTGGAATTAGATTCCATACGGTCGAAGCGCGTTGAGGCGTACAGGAGCGACGAGGGTGTCCAGGCGGGGGTGATCGAGTTTGATTCAGGTTTATCAGAGATCGGGTGGACAAGGTCGGAGCTAATCAGCCCAAGTTCCGGAAGTATAGACACAGGTCGGGCCGATGGAAACTTGCCGGAACCGCTCCGGACGAATCGGTGTGGGTCGAAATAGCTCGGGGCGTGTCCAGCAAAGTCAACGAGGGTCTAAGTCGATTGAGGACATTTAGATAAGTTGCGGGCGGGTATCTGCCCTAATACATAAACATGCGACTTAGCCGTGGAGTCTCGTGAAAATACGGGGGAATTTACCAGAAGCGTAGGACCTATTCCTCGAATGAAACATTCACGACTTCGTTATTTAATTTGTATAGTGACAGTGGAGCTCCTCGTTTAACAAATACGTAGGGGGTGTAACGCAATACCACTTCGGGAATGGATTCAGCACCTAAAGATAACAAGTTCGTACGAACATATGCCCTTCTACATACAGGGAACTCTGCTATCTCAACAATGCTCTTCACAATCCGAACCAACCTGACTCGGCTGCTTGTAAATGCTAAATACCCCACGTGTCCAGCATCGTACTTTCTTCTTTCCCCATTTTTCAAGAACGAAGGAAGCATCGACGAAGCAAGAGATCGGGAAATTGAATACCACTGTGGAGCTTCTGGAGCTTCTCCAGGAATTGTTCATTATTTAAGCCCTTCCCCTGGAGTTTGCAGCGCGCCGACGGAATCAACACGGTCGAAAGCATCGATCCAGCCTCAAGTGAGCTTTGATTCATTGCCGGATGAAACTGTCGGCGAACTTGTATGGTACGAATCTCGATAACTGTACACGTGTAAAGGGAATGCACGTGGCGGATAGTCGGGGGCCACTCTGCCGTACTTTCCTGGCACTGACGGCGAGGCGAAGTTTGAAACGCGCCTCGCAGACGATCAAATTCAAAGTTCCGACGCATTACGAATCAAACAAAGTACGCTGCAAGTTCCGCGCCCCCGTTGTTGACGAAGTTCTGGGTCGGGGCACTTAGGCGAGGCGCGTCAACAGCACCCTGCTCGATGAAAGAACCGTGTCATCTACCGGAAACAGAGCCTTTATTGCACGTGCCGGCTGGAAATGTAGCTGATTACAGTTTAAAGCTCTCTGCGCAGCCGAAGGGAGTTAATTTTCTCGAGCGAAGCGATGCATTACGATTACAGGATTCCAGGGCGGAAGGCAGCGGAGATTCCTGTTTCAGGCGAAACTGTTCCTTCGGTTGTAGAATGTGTACAGGAGTTTGCAACGAGATAAGAATTTTTGTTTAGGTTAAAGCGTGCCGTAAATATCGATCCGCTATAAAAGAAAGCAATCAAGGCGGACCAGTTTTATAGTCCGCCTCATAGATATAGCGCCGAGTCGGAATTACGTTTTTCGCCGCACTGGGTGTCAAAGGTTTAAACTAGAACGGCATTTTATTGCTCTTCGTGGCGATGGGTCCCAAGAGTGCGTGATAAAATGCAGAACTATCGTTAGGTTTTGCACTCTTGAGGACTGCTCCAGTTTGCAAGGATTTAGTGGTGGACGCTTTCAATATAGTTCGGGTAAGACTTGATCTTATATCCTGAAGGGTATATATCTTTACAACACAGCCGCGTGGTCGTAAAATAACAGAATATTATTCAAGAACTGTTGGGGAAGCAGAACCCAGCATAAAGTAGTAAGGAACTTTATACTTTAATAGCGATGATATTCTCGCAATCAGTTAACATTCGTCGAATTCTAGTAAGTGGCCGCTTGTTCTCCTGCAGTTTTCATTCCGCGAGCGTACAACTACTTTCATCGGTTCAATGGCAGCGTTTACATCGAACTTCCAACGATCTTCGACTGTTGCTTCATCCGAACTTTCACAGAACATTTGCTTTCGGTACACCCATTTCTCCACGTCACGTCGCGGTCGAGTTTGAGGATTTGTGCAATGGCTAATAATTCTCTAGGGTCGGCGCTGGCTTTTGCTTCGGGTTGTTTCTCTCTCGAACTTCCAAGATTCCCGATGGAATTTCACAATTCCTTCTTTTATCGGCGTCAAAGTAGAACGATGCGCATTCGAAACGCTTTTCAAGTATTTCCACGGCAAACACGCGCCCCCCGCTCTCTCGACACAAGATATCCGGTATTCCGCGAACGTCACTCTTGTTTATAGGTCCCGTACAAAGGATTTCTATTACAGGCTTGCGCGCAGCGCGCAATTAAAG
Source organism: Andrena cerasifolii (assembly GCF_050908995.1). Classification (NCBI taxonomy): domain Eukaryota; kingdom Metazoa; phylum Arthropoda; class Insecta; order Hymenoptera; family Andrenidae; genus Andrena; species Andrena cerasifolii. Next base: position 8,816,331 of record NC_135120.1, on the reverse strand, counting down.
CCTGCTGCTCGCGCGTCGCTATTTAGTTGGCCGCAAATTTCTGCATTTACTAGACACTGGATGCGCCCCTACTCCGTTCCGTTTTGCTGAGAGATTATTGTACTGGTCTGGCATTTACTGCGAGCAAGTACCGCCACCGACTTTGCAGTACCTGCGTCCATTCGCGCCGCCCATGAAGTATTAGTTCCTTAATTAAATTAATACCGAGCACTGTTTTCTATGCGCCGCGAGCCGTCGCTCCACCGCGAAAAAGAATGAAACGTTTCGCCACGGCTTTGTGCACGGAGCAATAAATTAATTCCCGGTCGTCTGCAACGTGATTATAAACGGTGGAAAATGAGCCGGGCCAGAGTTTCGATGTTTCAATAACCGAGCATCCGCGTTGGATTTACATACGCGGCGCTCAGCGTTATCCCGCCGAGATGTCTAGTATTTTTCGCCAGCGAAGGATATACAGATTTTCGGAGGAACAATATTGCAGGCATTAAGAGTATCGATCGCGCGCCGCTATTGTCTGCTTGCCTATCTAATGTCGCCCTAGAGAAGCGTAACAAGCTATAAAAGCGGCACTTATTTTCTCAGTGTCGTCCTGCTTTTCCTGTGCCACCGATATGCAACTTCATCTATCTGTGTGTTGCTTGCATCTGGCACGATGGTCCTCCACTGGCGCCTAAACTTGCAGTTCCTTCGGGAAGAAAGAAGTTCCAAGCGCAGATTAGCAGTCGAATTAGGCTGCGTCGATCTTCCTCTGCTTACTGAAGCGCAAGTAGTACAAACACATATAGAGGCATACGTGACACATAAGCGCGACAGGAAAAGGACGAGGTCGTCATTATTCTTGTGGTATTCGCGAAATGCCATCCAGATCTGTTTATAATATTTCATAAGCTGTTTAATCAAACTCAGTGACTTAGTTACGTGAGTAGTTGAAGAAATATTGACGTGGAAGAATAGCGTATGCACCACTGTTTACAGAATTATGAACAAACATTCTACGTTATTATTCATAGTCCCTCATTTTCAAGAAACATACAATGAATAAAAGGAACTACATCAGCAGTGCCACCCGAATGGAAAGTTATATTTTGCTTGAGCGTGGTTGATTATTTGGCCTACAGTTTCGTGGAAAGCGTGAACGCACGTTTTAGCGAGAGAGAATTCATGAATTTCATCATCGTGGGGCAAAATGAGCGGCGAAGCAATATCAGTTCGACGAAACCTATTACAAAATGTAATTTCCATTCGTGTCTACCTTTCTTCGGAATTACTGTTTTCCACAGCTTCGACGTTCTCATTTTCATATAGAACTTTTCCAATATGATACATTCTATTAATTCAGTAATATATTTTTACATCTACCCCGCATCAACTCTCACAAATATCGTTCTAATTGTCAATCTGCACAGCTGTCTGTTTAAACTTGTCGGTAATTCCACCATTCTTCCTTATACCATATCAATTTAATATTCTGTTACATCACTTAAGCTCCATTTGCCAGTCACCCTCAATATATAGCTGATGGAGGTACACTCAAACTTTTAATTGGTTGCAAATGTTTGTAATAACGTTATTTACCCGCGCCAGCGAGCTCCTGATGCTCCTAAATTCTAAAGTACCTACCCCTCTTGACGCTCTCTACGTTACTAAAGGAGTGTTTGACAGAAAAATTGCAGTACAACGTTGACGATTACCAGGTAAATGCAAGAGTTTACAGGAATTACAGATTGCAAAAGTCTTAACGCAAGTATCCCTTCGGCGTCGTTATTAGGTACCTAATAACAGAGGAAACGCCTCGGCAACGTCAGCGCGCACGCGACCCGTTACGCTTCACATTATTGAAAATTGTTTGACCATCGGAAGATTCCATTAGCAGGTCTGAAGCATTAGGTACACCCACTTTGCATGATATTTCATTCCCCCCGCTCGCAGGGGAGCTCCCACGGTGATATTCAGAAATATCCACGTCGATTGCAGGCTTCGAGGTATTCCTGTGAAATTAGCTCAAATTGCGATCCTCCGGGACGGCACAAAGAAATGGCGGCCCATTTTGATAAGGGGAGAGCCCCGTCGAGGGGACGGCGGAGGAAAAAATACGGAAAAGTAAGTGCGCCGCTGGTAAAAGGACCCGTACGTCCCTTATTCTTATTCCTCTTTTTTTCCCCCTCCCTCGTCAGGACGAAAGAAAGATGAAGATTCGCTCGGCTAAAGGCGGTGACGGAACAGTGTTATTAGAGTTGCAAAGAATCTGTCGTTTCAAGGCATTGCCTTCCAGCAAGATGGAGTTCTTTGCCTCGCTCGGCATTAAATATGTACGGATGCAAAAGGAGTGTGTACGTCGGACGAGGAAGACGGAAACGGTGCTTCGATCTAGCAAAATCCTGAGATTCGAAGGGACGAAGAGCGGAAGGGCGAAAGTGTTATTACCTACCTAGAACGAGCCGCGGTCGAAAGTTTAAAACATTCCGACGAACTTCCATGATCGATGATAGTCTGCGCTATTATTCCTGATAAAGGAGAGGGGGGGGGGGAGAGAGCGTTTCTTGACGCGATGGAACGTATCGAAGAAAAGTTGCACAATGTGAAAGAGGCAATCGTATGGCGATCCCTTGGTAGGTGGATTTCTATATGTGGCTTATTACGACTTCTTTGTGCATCCAGCTGCTTTGCGGATGTAGCCGCTACTTTTACCTCGTTGAAATCGAATTACGTCTTTCTCTTTGCGGCGCAATAGGGCCTCTTTGGGAGAATTAATGGAATAATACTGCACCATTATCTTTTAAACGAAATCATGTACGTTTTGACATTTTTCTAGCTCGTAACTTGTACCTTGAACGCGATCATACGTTCTCCTTTTCTTCCACTATTGCGTTATACCATGCTGGCTTTGATAGAAAGATTCGTTGTATTTAACAAAGTCATTTGTACGTGCCATCTTGAATTTTGATCAGTACAAGACTACGAATTCTCGTGAAATTAAGTCTGCGAACGGTTCAGTTTGAAGGAAACTCCATACTCTGTGCCGGAGACACTTTGAATCCCCGGTTCCGAGTCCATGACCTAGACCATCTATCGGGAACTTCAAACGATACCACAATAGTTTCAAAGACATCGTGGTAACGACAGTTGCCGCGCTACTTTGTGCACACGGCAAAGCTTTGTCGAAAGGAACAAGCACCCAGAACAGACCACGTGTGGAAACAAGGTTCTCGGAGGATGGCGGAGCCGAATTCCGATCGACAGCCAGCTCGAGCTTGTCAATCGCCTCATTGAGCGAGCTCCGGCCGTCGGAGCGGGGCCGAGGGAAAAGAGCGGCACGGAAGGGCTTGTGTTTCTGTAAATTTCGCGCGAAACAAGCAACGTTAGGGATGTGGAACGGGGGTAGGCGAGCAGAGAGAGGCAGGCGGTAGGGCAGGCAAGTAGGGCAGAGGGAGCAGGTTTTCGTTTGCGGTTGAAAGAGCTGCAAGCAAAGAGAAAAAGCCGCCTCCTTTCTCTCTCCCTCTCCGGGTAGGTTGAGAGGGGCTGAAAATTCGCGCAGGCGTTTCCACCACCGTCCATCGTGGCGCCTCGACGCTCCTCGAGCCCCCGAACACCCGCGCTAGTATCCACCACCGCGCCCCTCTCACCCCGTGCACCCCCTTGCCGACGAAACGGCGGCTCGGCGCTGCTCGCTGCGCCTCGGTCAATCCGCGACTAGTATGGCGCTACGCGCTCCGACACGGCATCGTACGTAGCGTGCTTGCCAATCGACGGCCGATCGTGCATCGCGATTACTACTTTGCTGGGGGAAAAGCAGGGGGGAACGCGCGCGAACCTATTCGCAAATCGTCAAGGACTGCTTGGTCGCGCCACGGTATTTGGACAGAGTCGGAGGAACGTCGTTCCGCCGCGCCAGGGCAAAAAGTAAACACGAGAGAAAAAGGAGAGGAATCCTCATCCGCGTCCAGCGTTGTTTTCTCAGTGGTGCGCTTGTTCGAGCGGACGGGCAGCGAGTGACAGAGGCGGAGGGTGAGCGCGAGTTAGGGGCTAGAACGTAACCGCGTGTACCGCCGTTGACCCGGTGAGCTGATCGTAGAGAGGACGCCGGGCGGTAAGTGCTGATTGCATTGCGGTAACACGGACTGCGATAAACGAGCGCGCGCCAGTAATAAGTGAAATGATAGCGTCGTCAGCCGCGGCCTGGGACACGAGGGTGAATAGTAGTTGCGGCAGGTGTCTGGTCCGGCACGGGCTCTGAGGCAACGATGCCAGAGGATCGGTTCGTGACACGAGGACCAGATAGGGCAGCGAGGAGCAAACGGGCGCGCACATATCGCTAAAGCCGATTGGCAGGGGAGGAAACTGTGGCGTTAAGGAAGCGAGATAGGGTGAGCAAGAGAGAGAGGGGGAGAGAAAGAGAGAGAGAGAGAGAAAGGCTCTGTGTGTCAACTGCACAGCTGATCGCTGATAAACATGAGAGTGCCGCGTGACGCGTCCGTTCGCAATTAACCACCGTAACATTTGCACGACCCTTCCCGCTAGTTAGAGAGCCTCGTGCACCCGAATCGCCGGCAGCAATCTCTTTGAAAGCTGACCAACATCAAAATGGCATGTCCTTTTTCACGGGAGCGATTCAAAACGAGCTGCGACGAGGGAAGCGGAAAGGAGAGCAACAGTCGGCCGAGAATCGGCAGATTCGGGCGGGACGGCGGTGGAAAGTCCAGGCAAGCCTCCTTCGAAGTCACGTCGTTGCTGATGAGAGAGGAGACCGAGGACGCCGAGGACACGCAGACCCTAAACTTGAAGCACCTGAGGTCCGCCGTTCTCGTCCTGACGAATCCATCGGTATCGAACTCACGTTTCCCTATTTTACACACTCTTTCACGACCTTACAGCTCGCGAACACGAACGAACACCTTGCACGTAGCCCGCGAGACAAAGGAATCATACGATTGGTTTCCCAGGTACCGACGAGAACGCGGCTCGAGAAACTTGGAACAGAGGCGAAGTTTCTTCTCCGGCGAAGGGGACAAAGACTGGCAACTCGAGCGAGTTCCTCTCGTCCAGTTTGTCATCTCTCTATCAATTTTTCATAAAGCTCTTCGAGTCAATTCTCCCCATTCGCTTTCTTTACGCACTCCGTGCACTTATCGCCGCAATGTACCCTGTCGCGATTACGAATATAAGCTGCATGGGCTATCGCGTCTATTGTCCACTGGCTAGATCATATTTTAGGATTAAACGTAAGAAAACAATGTTGTACAACGCCGACCTGAATATACTTTGCGAGAGAGTAGTAGCAAAAGTACAAACCGCGGTGTACACTTCTGCGTTTTGTACTTTTGTTGTAGTCTCCCCGTAACGCATGTTTGCGTCTACGTTTATGAAACATTTTCTCCCTTCTAGTCTTCGTTTGGCCGAGAAAACTGACAATAGACTATATAAGCGATGAAGTTACAGTCACCTTTGATACGCTACTATTCGAAGATCCTTTTAGAGGTCCCTGGAGACAAGAATCAAGGGATATCCAGTGTCATCTCTTCGGATGGAGCCAATATCCAATTACCGCGTCTTTTATGCCAGTTATCGATCAGCGTCTGATTAAACAAAATAGCAACCGTTTCGCGGGAACCGAAATGTCACTTCTTCTAGAAGAAGGAAGCTCCCCGTTCGTACATCCACGATCCGTCGAACGTGCTCAGAAGAGAGACAAAAAATGTATCAAATCGCTCAATGCCTCGCATTCGCGAAATCATCTCACGCAATGGAGCAGAACAGGCAACGTGTTTCATGGCCGCCGTAGCCGTTTCGTTATTAAACCCGATAAGATCACCAGGCATCGTTCCCCGAGAAATACGAGCAACATTCTGCTGTGTGATACAAATTAGAATTCTTCCACGGCGAAGCATAGGGTCGGAAATGTGCACTAAACGCGCACGAATGGTTGTTCCTGTTTCGTTCTTCCTCTCGCAGCGACACGGTCTCAAAAGTTCTTTCGATTTAACAACGGCAAAACAACGATCCCTCTGCTTATAAAAATACTTTGGCGAATCTTTTCACGCCGCAGCACAACAAAAAAAACTCCTGACAGCTTTAAGCGCGTGCGAGTGCTCTAGAGATCAATGGCTCCGCGGCCGATACGTTTCACGGTTTTCCATTTTCCCCAGTCATCTTCTGTTTCAACGTGCACCAAAATACAACGAAATACAATGGAGTCAAATTTTCCTCTGTAAACGATGTTCGGAAAACATTTCACGATGTTACCGTTGTATCCGAAAAGCTTGCTTTCAACAAAGTTTTGATTATTTTTCGGCGAACGTCACGTATCTGGGGTTTTTCGTCCCTCTTTTGGGAGACGCGAAGGTTACCCTTATCTTCCCCTTCTTCGAGAGGAAAATATATCACGTTTTCTTGTGCAAGTTACTTGGCAGTAATTCAAAAGAATTCCAGGGTGGAAGTCCACGGAACGAGGTGCAATCTTGTCGAAAAACAGTAAAAGTAGGTGAATGATAATATCAATGCACATCGGTGATTAACTTCCACGGGATTCTGCTTCAAGTTAACAATAAGTCTATTAAGCGCCTAACCATTCAAGCTGGGAAAAATTAGCATCCCCGTCGTCTTAACATCGTGCGATCGGTAACTGTGCGCATTAGCTATCGCCGCCTGCATTTCATCCCAGACAAAACACTGGCGACTGAAAAATTTAATAGCGCCATAAGACGATCGTTCAAGCTTTATTCGGTGTCCAGACAAATGGCAGTTTTTCGAATGGTAACGGCGAAGAAAACCGCGTGAAACTCAAGAGGCAGTGCTCCACGTTTGTATACGAATTTATAAAGAATGTAATCCTCGCTAATGGTCGTACACGATTGATCGGGAATTAATGGTCGCCCACTGTTCCTCGCTCTTCGAAAGATCTGTCCTAAAACCGGCATGCTTTTAACGAGGGCGTCGTTCAGACTCGAATAAAATCGTTCACGGAGAGAAAGAGAGAGAGAGAAGAAAAAGGGTATTGTCGTTCGAACGGCGTGCACTTTTTCCCATCATGAAATTCCCATTAGTTTTGTATCAATCCGTCGTGCTCGCGAAAGGGGGGGAGGGTATCGATTTCGAACGAGGAAATCTCGAATAATGCTTCGGCATTTAACATTCGCGGAACGATACCTCGTATGTTTCAGCTGCTCGTCTATTTGGCCAGGGAGAGTAACACGAGCTAACACGTAATATGAATTTCAAATTAGAAGCGCTCCGTTCGCTAAAATTGCGCATATTGCCCGGTGCGTTTCAGCAACCGGTACTTAATTCGAATTTGATACCTCGAACTTACCGACTCCGGCGTCGATTTACATTTCGAGCGCCCAACAACTTTTCGCGACGGGTTCCGGGGCTTGGCTGAGATGAAGATTCATATTCATGCTCGGCTCTCGCAAATTCCGGACTCTGATATTCCTTGCATCTAAAATATCACCTATTCAGATAGTCTGATCCGCGCCGCAACCGAAAACTCTTCGTCCCTATTGTCCCGCAATCAATAGGATAACCGGAATGTATAATTTCTGGACGACCTCTCTCTCTTCTCGTGCTATCGGTGAGGATTTCCACTACTCGTCTCCTCCGTCAGTTCTCTGTAACAGTTCTGAGGCTGCGAGTAGCGAGCACTCTCACTGATCGAAGACGTTAACACTTTCTGATGGTAGATCAGAGGAAAGCACAGTTGCCAAGGCGGTAACGTTATCCACAAATCCGCAAGGAGCCAATATCGCCAGCATTACCTTGCATATCCAACCTCGGAGCGCGGTCCGTTCCCACCGCCAAGTGATCCGCCGGCGGAGTCGCTTCAAGTAGGTCGATGCAACTCAGAAGAAACAAAATTCCTCGCTGCTGGATGTTTAATAGCGATCCACAGGGGTAGTAACCTGTTGAGTCGGTGACACCTCATCGGCATAAACATCAATGGAACCGCGGCGTTCCTGATGAAGGCGATAGGACCCCTTGGTTTTCGTTTCGCATAACCTTCCATTCCCTCTGAAAGCGAACTGGTCCGATGCCGCGTTGTTTAATCGAACGGATAATACAGCTCCGAGCGGGGTTTCCAGGGTTCGTGCGGTTACACCCACCTCAGTTGGAATAACCGCAGCTCGAAGTAGCTGCCCCCCGATGCAAATCGATGTGTATCATAATTGCCGCGTGATTTCGCAGAGGATTGTCGTCCATTAGTCAATTGCGCTTTGGGCAGCGGATTTGGGAGGCGACAAAAGAGGCGAGCCGAAGGAACAAATGAAATATCGTTGGAGCATCGTCAATAGGTACTCGTTGATTGAAATGGGATTTTCACCCCTTCGACGATAACAGCCTGAAGCTGGATGGTATATTTCTAAACCGATCTGAAGTGTAACATTAATCGTGCTTATGCTCCATTATGTTCCTACTTGCTGGTGTTACGCGATAATGGATCCCTGTATTGTGTATCGCATCCGTTTCCAGAGTTGATCCCACAGTTCGTAAATGAAGCGAATTATAAACTTTACGCGCGGGAATTAGGGCCGATAACGCGACCGAGATTGCTTCGCGGTCCATTCTTCATGTTTGAACAGCCCGAAAGCGCAAGCACATTCGCCGCGTTTTGCTTTCGTTAATAGAACCTTCCGCGGTGTTTTATTAAATTTTCGTTCTTCGTACGGCGGTTTCGGTTGGAATTCATGCAAAAGGTGCATTTCGGTGTAGGATTCGCGCTCGGAATTGTTTTCCAGCGCAAACACCGCCGCACGCGAATAAAAAAAAAACGCGTTGCCGGTTTTCATTTCACGTCTGAGCGTCCGAAGCAAGCAATCTGTTACATTGTACAGTTTCAAATCTGGATCGATGTATCTGAAATTAGGCGGGCAAAGTGTCTGCTGATTTTTATCGTACATTGGATACAATACAGCGGGTAGAGGAAATACAGATGGAAAGCTTACCCTCTTCACGCTCTGTGTGTCCTTCGCTGCATTCTCTCGCTAGTCTCTAAACGCTCGCTCTAAGCACTCCCTTAACGCTCTCTCTACTCGCCGCTCGCATTACGGTGCTATACTACTGCTCTCACAGCGCACTGACCGCCCCTAAGACCCCTCTTACCTCCGGAGATGTACTTACTGCCACCATTTATTCAATTCTCAAGCACACACGCCTCTTGAATCTTTATTTTCTAAATATCCCCGTCATACTTAACGCCACAGAAAGATTCTCGCATTCTCACAGCCAGCGCTACGCTCACTCAGGGGTGAACTTATTTCTCGTGCTAGATTTAGAGAAGCCAGACGATAGATTATTCCTTTGAATTTATGTGAAAGGAGCCCTAAGACGACCGAACACTACCCTGTGATCTTCCTCACTTAAAGGTATAAAACGGACTTTAATTTCTAAATGGAGCCTCAGAATAGCTCATTCACTGGAAGTAGATTGTAAAATCCTGTCTCGGAAGAAGCAGAATGGCGTTATTGAACGCAACATGGACGATAAAAGATTGAACGTGTTCAATCGCACGCGTATCCGCAACAGCGTCCCGGGGAGCTGGTGATACATTGATTTCCTTTGATAAAATTCTTAAGGCGGAGTGGCCTTATCGAACGCTTTTAAAGAGAAACGTGGAGTGGGTGGCTACGGCCGAAAAGGGTCGAGTGCAATTAACCTAGGAAGTGGCGCGGGGGTGACAAGCGATATTATTTTTGCGCTCCCTGGTTCCACTTTTAATTCCATCACGCCAGAAAGCGTCGTATTCTTTCCGACTCTGAACGCTTAATTCGCCGGATTTACGGCGCGTTAATTCAATCAGCCTTTACCGCGGCGAAAAAATTATGACAAGCTTCTTCGTCATGGAACCCAGACCCATTATTCGCCGATATTTTCGCCGCCGTTTTTCCCCCGACTGCCACGAACTTCGCGCAGCTATCGATCCTAAACGGCGAAATATTAAATCCGAGAAAATTCTATTGCTTTTCTTCGCCCAGCGGCAAAGGGGAAACCTCTGAAATGCCCTTTGCCCCTGCATGCTTATTGTTCGCGCTTTAAGCCACGAAACGGTACGATCCTTTACGAAATTACACATTTCCCAGCAGAATCGTACCAATTTCGAATAACTCGAATTCTTAAACGTGCCGAACTCCTCAACTGTGCCTCGAAATTATTCGCACGCTTGGGACATCCTAGGCTTTGAACCTGCCGAAGATCGTTTGTCGCAGTATCGTTCCGTCTTCGAACTCTAACCTCGAGGAACGAACTTGCAACGAGTTTGGTTGGGACCTAGCGCATTTGCAAAGCCGGCAGAAAATCACGCTCGAACAAACTCCGCGAGTCACTGGATACAAAAGCTTTCAAATTGCAGGAGAAGCGCGAACTGTAATCCTTTGGGAAGCTCGATACGTTCGAGAGTGCTGGCGGGAGGGACCTCGACGATTGAAACTCGACGGTGAAATCTTTTTGCATATTCGGAGTGGTATGAAATTTTGATTGGTCGTTAACGCGGCATGAGGACTAGAATCGAGGGCCACTTGCAATTGCATTTGCATCGGGCGGCATTAGCGATTACGCGGCGAAACGGAGCGCGCTAACGCTCGGCTCCGCTGCTGCGAGACTCGAGCGGGCAATGGGAAGGCTACTTGGTTTAATTTGCCGCGCTTTCGGGATTAGGGCCGCGCAATCCACTTAATTCCTGTTCACGGGGCACTCTTTTAAGTGCCGCACAAAGGAAGCTGCTCGCTTGAAAAAGTTCACACAGTCCGCGTCTAAAAATACACGCCCAAAGGCTAGCTATCGACAAGCCAATTTCTTCGGCTACACTCTCCGATCCGTCCGATACGTTTTTACTCAACGCGTCCCCGCGATACCTCGGCGTTGCTCGTTAATTTTTAACGTGTTCAATTCTCGCGGGAGCCGCGCAATAAATGCCGCCAAGCCCATGCTACCGCTCGCCTCCCATATTTTCTACTCGTACTACTGCGGCGTGATGAACCAAGTGTGAAAATGCGAGCGCCTCGTGCGAAGCGTCTCACGAAGCACAAGTTCGCGAATAAAATTTCCGTTAGGAACCATTAATGAAGAAGCTCGGCATCATTCAAGGAGCAGAAAACAAAGGCAAGTAGATAATAGCTGACGCTGCAGATAAGGAGATTCCTTTATTTACGAGAGCAAATGATCGATTGATTCTGAAAGAATACGTGGCAATTTGTTGAAACCAGATTTGGATTTAACGATCGTGATGTTCGGTCAACTGCTTCTGTTTAACGTGGAATAGAAGGAAATAAAAACTAATACGTAAGCTCGTGAAGCAATTTGTGCGAACCGCGGTGTTTCCAGGGGAAAAACAAGCGGGAGCGTGTTGCATTGAAACGATCGTCGGCGTCGTTCATTTTCTCGTTGTTGTCGTCGATTCGAGGCGGCTCGCACAAGTTGCCGTGCGGATTACGGGGGAAAACGGGCTCGCGTTCAATTAATAAACGGCGAACGGATAAATAGAACGGCGGCATGAGATTCGACCATTAACAAGATATCCAGGGAAGGCGAAGGACGGGTCTCGTGGATGAGAATACCTCCCTCCTATTATCCGCACCGCGATAAATTGAATTTTACAATCCATTTGCTACGCACAAAAGAACAATGCCGCGCCGGGGAGAAAGGAGCAGTAACCTGCTGCTAATCACGAGCCAATCGAATGGCCGACGACGCTTCTTTATCGTTGAATCATGGTTATCTTGAAATAAGAACTAAATTTATTTCGATACCTCAGCGATCTGAATCGTGGTAATTTTATAATTGCACCGCCGGCGAAATATTCGCCAGAATTTTCACGCGGATCGAAGGCGGCGACTATTTCGCTGAAAGTGGTTTAAGGCAGGGGCAAATATGAATAAGGTGATCGGAGATTCATCGAGTTTTAGACGAGATACGAAAACCAGGTCCTAAGGCCGTCTTAAAGTATATAAACGGGGATTTGCGCCGTGCCAGCGGTCTCTGAGTAGGTGCAAATGGAGAACACACACGATACTCTCTGTCGATCGATACGTTTGCCTTTACAGTGCTTCCGCGTCTCGGAATAATCGCGGGGGTCGCGATGCGTTTTGAACCGGATGGCGGAGCGACCATTGCGGCCCCACCGCGAACTTGTGAAAGCGTCGTGATCGATTCGGTATTGCGGGTTATGGCAAGCACAAAGGAAGAATGGAATCGACAACCACATTAATATGCCAACAAATACGTGACTTCAGGTGAATAAAAGAACGAACAACAGTGCGATGAATGTTGATAGGAAAATCTAGCCAGAAAGAACTAAATATCCATTTAAAAAAAACACCCGAATAGAAAGCTTTCGCTAATCCAAGATACTCCCGCTTCAAATGGCTTTCGAGATAATGCGCGAATCAAGCGATACACGAGGAAGGTGCGAGCCAAACGATCGATCCGTACGACTGAGGTGTAAAAGAGAGGGGAAGGGAAAAGGGAACGTTTGCAGTCAGACAATTCACAAACAGACGTGATTGAAATTCTCACCCTGCATCTTTTTACACTTGCATTATTATATAAATTGTTTCAAAGAGAAGTTGCTCAAAGGACAAGAGCCGTGGAATATTGCTTTCTCCAGCCACTCCCAGATTCTTCTATGGTTACCATCTTCTCTAGCCTGCAACGAAATTACCCCGACAACTTGTCCTATCAGAGACAGCACGGAATCTAATTTCCCTGGTATGGACGTAAAATACAAACGCAATGCCCCGCGGCCAGGGTGAATTTTTACGTCACGGCACTCATAATTCTCTCGCCGTCCGTTTCCGTCGTGCAACCGTAAACAGTGGACTGCATCGTGGAGGGAGATGTACAAGTTTTATTGAGTCATGGGGCGCAGGCCGCGTTCCCGATGCGCGGCCCACCTACTGAACAGTATATACCCATTGTATCGCTTGCGGATAAAACCAGCGGAAAATCCAGCTCTCCGGCGCGCGGCATCGCTGAAAGATCGTCCCAAGAATCGCGTTATTACGTTTTTCGCGACAGCGCGCGACAGAGCTCGTTATTTTACGCCCGGTGTCGTTTCAATTACATTTATATCGCGGCGAACCCCTCCAGGCGATACTCCTATTTACCCGATAAACTTTTTACCCTTTGCGCTGCTCCGTGACTAATTTTTCCCCCTCGTTGCTCAGCTACACCGCCCAGCGAATAACTGGATATCGCGGCCCGCCGATAACTGGAAACTGAGCTTTAATATGCGGTAGAAAGGGCCGACGAACCGGCTGAAAATGATCGCGCGCATACTGGCGTGTGAAATAAAATCTCCGTGCGATACAGGTGCGCGTCATTTGTTGCGTTTCTTTCGCCGCATCTCCGCGTTATCGTCGACGACCGATGTAATCGCGCGGCGCGTCAAATGATATTGTTTAAACCGCATATGATTATGCCTGGCAGCGTTATAAACTGATATTGAAATAAATTGAATCCGGCAACACGTGGAGCCCCCGATACGGGGTATTTGTGAATTAATCTTCGTGCCGAGACGCCCGGTCGCGTTCGCCGCAGCCGCGTGTTCTGGAATTTGTAATTGAGTGTGCGTTACACCGAGTAACGAGCTTCGAATTCGAAACAGAGATGAGTTTCTGGGAGTGGTGTGTATAACAGCGGTGCCTATAAGGGGATGAAACCAACGAGTGACGTGAAGCATTGGGCGCCCGAGTTTGCCGGCAGAAAGAACGAGGGAATTCACGAAAGGCTGGGAGAGGTTGCAGAATCCGACTGTGCATACATTGCCCGCATGAATGTAACATCTATTGATATTCCGCTGGAAAGTTTAGTGCTTGTGGATCGTACCTAGAAGCTTCGCGACGCCGACGGTTGCTTCTTCCGTTCGGTTCACGACGGGGATAGAAAAGGAAGAGAGGAACCAACGGTCGAATAAATATGTATTATCCGGAGCGATATACGAACAAAACCCCTTCTCATCGTAATTCCATCATCCCGACCCGATTTCGATCGCCTTTCACTGATTTTCCAGCAGTTCAACAACGGAACGCGATCGCGCTGAAAATTTTTTCTCCACTACGAGAGCCGTAATGGGCGACGATATTTCCACGAAAATGCATCGCTTTCGCTTGGGGAAAAAATGAGACATCCGGGAAAATCTACCGTGCATTACACAGCCATCAAGGAATACAAACGAGACGATAAAATCGGCCATTCGTGCTCGCCCGTGCTCCAAGAAAAACGGCCCTCTTCATTATATCGCCCTCTTTCACTTCGGAACGAATCCTCGTCGCAAGTTGAGCTCTAATAAACAACAGTAGACGGAGCACAATGCTTTTCCTGTAGGCGATTGTTGCCACATTGTCCTTTTATCATCGTAAACTCTTTTTTACGATTGTATAAGAGTTAACGTAGCTTTTGTTCAGGCGAAATTTAGTTTCAACGTTCCCTCTGTCCCTGGTTGCGCGTGTTAGAATTTGTCTCTTTGTAATTACATTAATATTCGCTCTCTTATCACAGAACGCGCGGTTATACAAAGCAAAATACGTAGAGGCCATTCTATGCAAGAGTTTCGTTCGCGAAACATTAATTTAAGAAGCAATTACAATCCGTGGTAGGTATTTAATTATAATTTACAGGCAACGTTTGCTTCTCAATGCAAACACTCTCAAAGAAGAATGTCCTTTGGTAGCATGAAATTACCACTGGCGATACGTCGAGCACGCCTTCGAAGGTGACTATCGTCCTACAGTGTTAAAGTATGCCACGCTAAATACAGAAAACGTAGCTAATGTTGAAACGTCCATTATGCCGCCACTTATCGATGTTTCCTTGTGAAACTCTAATAAACATCCACTCATAGGGCAAAAATAGAATCCACCGATCCTTTCTTCAGGAAACAAAGCTCTTTGTACACCTCCAGCGCCCCACTCGAGCACTCGTCACTTCCGAGTATTGTTCATCGACTATTGTTCGATGTCCAGGGAAACCTCGCTCCTTTTCAAAAAACCAATGGCCAATTGTTCCTAAAAATGCTGCGGGAAGAGTCTCTGTTAAAAAGTGTCGCCGCATCGACACGCCCTTAGACCCCTGCCGAAATTGACTGCGAGGCTGACAAAACGTCCGGCTCTCTTCGGCGAAAGAATGTGACTTGAGAGCCTGGAGCGGGATAAACCTTCACAAATCCTATATTTCGCTGCTCGTGCTCAGCAAATAAATCCAATACGTCTATCGCTTCCAACTGCGTTATCGATAAGGAATAGAATTCCGTCGCTCTCCACGGCGAACCCTCGACCGTGCATAATGCCGTTTAGCGGCGAGGCGGAATGCGTTTTCGGCGCGAATCACGGGGCGCAAGGGCGATCCCGTAAGTGCACGGAGATGGAAAACTTGATTTCCGTCGATTTGACTAAGTAACGACGTTTCGGCCCCGTCCGTCCAATTCGACGAATGGAACGGAACCGGAGCCCGGTCAATTTACACATCGTCACCTCTATCCGCGCAGTGTTTCTGTCTTTGTGCCAGTCACCGACGGAGGACAATTAGCTTCCCGTTAACGTCGGGCACGTTCCCGGTATCCGCGACCGTCGGGCTTTTTCCACGCGACCCGGACGGCGACGCCGAAAAATTCAATCCCACCGCTGGCCACCGTGACCCTTCAGAAGCCCCCGTGAAATTGCGACGAATTCGGGAATGTTGGCCCTCTCCGTCAGGAATTCCGTTGCTCGAGTGCACCACCCTTTGTGACTTTCGACAGCTCCTCTTGATAATAATGCCCGTCGAGTCGAGATGAAATTACAGCGCAACCCAACACCGGAGGCAACAGTTTTAGAGGCCGCCCTGGCTACGGGAGCTGTATGCCTGAATTCTGAAGCGTATTACTGGTTTAAAAGCTAGAATACCCCGGGTACTCGAAAAGCCGCGCCCGAGTCCAACTCCTCAAACATCGCATTACGCCCGCAGTCTCGTTTCGAAAAACAAAGTCGCCCTCGAAACGTCCGCGACGCCTTCATCTGCCAATTTTCTTTACAGAAACTTTAATCACCCCCTCGACCTTATTCACCCCGCGTGTGTTCCCTTTTTGCGATCCAGCGTGCTCGCCGCGGTACGCGCGTCCATTTAGAGATTAAAATGGGACAGGCTGCGTATAAAAAAAGCAAGTGAATTACATTCCCTCCATTGGCAGAGGCCCCTTCCAAGCCGTCCTATAATGTTCCCGCGGTAATGGTTGTTATTACTTGCCGGCTGACCGAGTTCGCATGCAGCGTAACGCAAGAATTTATGCCGCACGGCGTCTCGCGTATCGGTGTACTTAAGGGTAGAAAGGCTCCGAATATCCAACGCATGCTCGCGTGCATTAAGTGTACCGAGAATTTTACAGCTCCTTCAAAACTTGCGTAACGCGGCTCGAGCTTTCGCCGCATTACGCCGGGCAAACTCCCCGAGCAGAGGTCTCGTAAAAACGCATGTTTTCCCCCAAATGGTTCGACCGCACTTCCACTATCATTCTAAAGAAGCCCCTATCGATTTTGGCTCCAGTTGAAATACGGCTATCGCGACGTCGTGCGCTCCAACAAACCTTGCCCCAGCCAAATTCGATTCAACGTCCTCCGCCCGGCTAATCGCACGCTCCCGTGGAACGAAAATAATTTTTCAATCGCGCCACTGTTCCACCGTGTCCACAGGATCCAGATACTTATTAATCTCCGGGAAGTCATTAAGGGCGTGCAACCGATTAGCTCGCCGATATCTTCGATTAAACAATCGGCTTAAATCCCAATCGATAGAGTCTCAACGCGTAGCTAACCGCCCGATTAATTATCCGACTAGGGTTCGCGATCGTGCAATTAATAACACACGCAGTTGTAAATCCATGAAAACCTTCTGATCAATTTCGCGGCGCAGGTTGCGGAAAATCTATACAACGCCGCGATACGGACGGCCCTCATCAATCACCCGAAACGGCCACCGTTATGAAACAGCACGGAGAAACTGTCACGTGCCCGCGAAATTCTAAAAAGATGACGATGGTCACGGAATGTGATGAATTCGATAACCGGACGACGTTTTAAGTTGACGGGCGAGCGAGTGGGATCGCTTTCAAGGAATGGAAATTCAGGGGAAAGGTATCCACCGTACGATCCTACGGCTCCTTTTGGTAACGCGTAATCGTTTACCATTTCCGTTCCCCGGTACACTACAGGCCGCGAATGTTCAGGAGCGAAAATTTCCTCATGAAATTCGATTGCCTCGCTCGCCCTTCGTCGTACGTTAAACCCAAAGGAACGAGGAAATAAAATTTTCACCCACTTCCCTTATTCTTCGACTGTTTACCCCGCTTTTCAGAGTTCCTTGGGAATAAAGAAATTTAATCAACTCGACGTTAGCAAATAGCGTCTCGTTCACTTTCCTCTTAAGCGGCGGAACTTTTACGGGACCTGGTCGTTCTAAAGTCAAACAAAAGTTACCATTTCAACGGACGATTATGATTATATTATCGATCGTACCGCGAATATTTCTCCGGCATTCCGGTCCTTCCTCGTCCCGAGGGTAGAGGCCTGTGTTTAGTAGCGAGCTGATGCGAACGGGAAACGAACAAAGAGCAATCGATCTATCTTTACGAGACGACAGCGTCTGTGCGTGATCGTATGTTTCCACTCCGTCGCCCTCCCGTCGTTGCGACTCCTTTCTTGTTTAGTTTCCTTGTAAAGTCACATGAATACGAACAAGGAGCGAACGTCACAGTGAACGAACAAATATGTGGATCGCTTGGTACGCCCAAGTCTGGGAGAGCAGCTCGCAGAAACGTAAAGTTTAATCGACTCTGAAACTGAATTTGTTTCTCCGCTGTAACTCCTTCGTTATAAATCTCCGGAGGATGTGTAAATGACATTGGAGGTGATAGATTTGATTCGACAGCATTCCGCGAATTCTTTATTCTAACGGGGGCGTAGTTTACGACCCGATGACTAACGAAGGCAAGGAGAGGGCGAAATTAGGACTAGAATTCCGGTTCATAGCCGGGGACGGATAATGCAGATCGTAATTCAATCCGGCTCGACGCGAGAAACTGGTCAGAAAATGATTCCGCGTTTAACCCGGCGAGCGCCGAAGGTCGCGTAGGCAAAGTAATGCCCCACATAACAGCCTCGGATAGGAATTCTCTGGAGAATAGTTGCCCATAGAGGCGCACCAAGTGGAACGATAAATTCCGCTGCAAAGCACGGTCGCGTTATAATTTACGATTAAAAGCTGGAGCCGCTGCGAGCCGCCCCTATCAAATTATTCGACCGATTATTAATTTCGTCGCGCCTTGGCGTGGCTCGTAAAGTAAAAACACTCGCCGAGAGTTCGCGCCGACGTCGAACATTTCCATGTGAATAGAGGCGGAGGGAAACTTCCTCGGCGCTCATAGTTTTTGGCGACAGGTTTGGTTTATACGCTCCCGCGAGGCGTATTGGAAGGACATTTCTTACGCTTCGCGCCTCCCAGTGACAGATGCAATTTATTCGCGCTTTTCAAAAAATTCACGTCGCAAAGTGCAGCTGCGAACTTGACGCGAAGGATGCCGCAACGATTCCCTTATACCGGGGGAACACAGATTGATAGAAATATGATTTTGCCTAGTGGATTACGCGGGGCCAATAAGCTGAACAAGTTATTAAGGTAATTGGAAGCACTGTGGGAGATTATATCTTGCCTCGAGGTGGAATCTTCTTAGGATTCTTATTGATGACTAGGATCCACTCGGGGATAGAAACTTATTTATATCCCACAATATATATGACTTAGCGGAGTGTGGGAACTTCGCCAGAAATTATCTCCTTGCTAGAAAACCATTTTGTAGCTCGTCATGTACCCTAGGGCAAGTGATACAATTTTTCCATTCACTGCAATTCTCTAGTGCAGTCGTGTCGTAACTTGCGTGTGCATCCTGTACACAGAGCTGGCCTCAGCTCATCCACCAAAGATATCTTCTTCCTTCGCCGGTGTATACATGCTCGGCTTTCATTTTTATTACAGAACGAGGTGGTTGCCATGGCTCTAGGGGCCCTTTTGAGCAAAGGCGAGGAGCCACTCTCAACTGCGAGCTACCTGTAAGTATTTCTCCTTGTATGTGTGTGTATATATATATATATATATATAGTAGATGATATATATATATATATCATCCACTGTCTGTGACGCGTTGCCTTCAGAGCTCCATTCGACTTCGTCCCTGCGCACATTCGCGTATCCTTTCGAAGTATTGTTAACAAAAGTACAGCGTAACAGCTACTAAGAAGATCATCCATCATTCCATCTCTAGCTGCATTCTGTCACTTTGCACCGTCGCGTGAGCCGCAAGAATATCGCCGGTAAAGCCGTGTATTCACCTGCGCATTCGCCCCGAATGTGCGTTTGGCGCGCACCGATTTTTTGCTCGTCCAGTGTTCGGCGCGCATTCGGGCCGATCCGCTTGTTGGCGGTCCATCAAAGCGCGCAATCGGGTCCGAACAATACCATGAAATGGACGCCGCAAATTTCACTCAACCCCGAACGCGCGCCGAATGCGCGCCGAACGCGCGCAGAGCTCCGAACGAGCAAAAAATCGGTGCGCGCCGAATGCACATTCGGGGCGAATGCGCAGGTGGATACGCGGCTTAAAACATTTCAATCGCCCGAACGAACGACGCAGCGAATTAAACGGCCGCTAAATGCTAACGAGATCGCCGATAAAAAGGACAGACAGTCGTTCCGCGAACGACTAATCCCACCTAATTGAATCGCACTAACATCGAATAGGACACGTCGGTCGTTTGCTCGAGTTTTCGTAATGATTCATCCGCCCCGTCCGAATGGCGACAACCACGGAATCAATTCATCGTTAAAGATGCACAACGAAAGTTATAATTGCACTTCCGTCGCTAACCATAAACTGTTTTCTTCGATATTTCAGCGAGAAACTCCTGTACAACTTCGACGTCGAGGAGAACTATAACTTACTGGAGGACATTTACGAGACGCTAAATTATCACTGCGGTAAGACGTTATTCCTAGTCTGATGTCTCTGTGCGTAAAATGATAAACTTAGTTATCGCCGGGGCGGTTCAAGTGAATCTCGAATTTGTTCGTCAGCATCCGGGGTATTCGCTTATTCAGATCCCATAGGTTTATTTATACGCCACCAGAATCCGAGAGGCTGTGATATGAAAATAGAAGACGAACTAACGGAACAGAATCAACACAGCAGTTTCTCGTAATGAATTTTCTCATGAATTTAAACGAAGAAACTTGTGGCAGTTAAGTCAGGCGTACTTGGCATGACTCGCCCGCGTCTGATCGCATACTAGATCACTCTACTCGATCGTCTTATCTGCCCCGGAAATGGCTCGAGGAAAAGAACCGAGGGAAATATATTTCCTACCTTATTACCCGCTATTTTTCTATTACAACCTCTGTCTGGAGCCTCGAGCGTGGGTGTCCGAAATTATCTCCTGCCATTTTGAAAAACGAAGGTACCCTCTGCACGATCTGCACGCCCCCACCTAGAAGGAGAAACGAGAATCTCAGATCTTGCCTAGTTTTAGTTTTAACTCACAATCTAATGGAGATCGAATATCAATTTCGCGCAGCTATGTGGACAAAGTTGTGGGTCACTGTGTTCACGATTGTTTGAAGCAGTCGTCGCGGTAGATTAAGAACGCGCGATGACTATTGGCGTTTCGCCGTTTCCTGAAGCCGTACCCGGCAAATCTTCCCTTGACCAGAGTTGGAAAGTTACGCGATACTTCGTAGGCTTCGCGTTCCACGTTTCGGAAGTAGCAGGACAAAGTATTCTTGCGCACAGATTGCTCTCGCTATTACTTCAGTCTAGCACCTCCGGAAGCTATCGTCGCTCGTCGCATTAATCATCCCAAAGTGTATAATGTTAAGCGTAAAAAGAATGTTCCTAGAAACTTGTTCCCACCTCGTGGAAGCGAGTGTCGCGAATGAGACAACGAGACTCATAGAGAAATCAATTTCGCGCGCACTTTCGACAAAGAAAAACAGTTTACGACGCAGAGTTATGACGCGAGAAGCTCGTCGTAAAGTAAAATCGACGTTCCCTAGAGCAGAGAATTCCACAATCATGTTCGCCGTGGCATTTCATTCTTTCAAGGGACGACCTGCGCAGATAGCAATTTACGTATCTTTCGCAGCTTATTCAAACTACCTGCTGAATTGAATACGGTAATTGTTTTCCTCCTCTGAAAGGCATTCTTTGCTGGAGCTTGCTAATAGGAGGGAAAAAAATTGGAACTGGATGAATGGAGTGTCGACGGTGTCTATTCATTCACGGAGCCCAGAGCTAATTTCGTTGAGCTTTTGTGCTTCCCAGCGATCCACCTTTAAGCGTCTTCGGCCGCTTTTGCACTTTTACATAGGCGTCGAGAGCGCGGGATTCGTTAATACAGGCTTGACCGAGTTTTTAATTGAATGACCGCGGAATAGCGCGAAAACGAATCGATATGCATGCTCGCGGGTGTAAAATATTCAGGGGCGTTCCATCTCGGTAACAGGGGCACAATTTGTAATCTTCTTTTATCCGTCCCTCTCGTTTTCGCTCGTCATCATCGAGAGATCGATGGAGTCTCGGCGAGGCCCGAGGAAACATGCCAGTTCCCTGGATCACGAGGTCCAAATACGTCACGATGTCTCTTTTTAGCTGACTCAGTGCCGCGCGACGAAAAACTGCGCATCGCGCGAGGAAGAATATTAAAAACGGTAATCTTACGGGTAATTAAACGTCGGGCTAAAGAAAGGGTCCGTACATCTGTCAAAGGAAGACCCGGTTCTTTGCAAGGAAGTGGGACGACAACGAGCGGTTAATTAATTTTTTCTTGAAATCTGAGACTTCGTACACCGTACGGCAAAAATCGTAAGGCGCCTCATTAATCTCCTCGATGAAATTGCCTTCTTATTAATTTTATCGCGATATTCCCCATTATGTTCTATTACTGATTTTAAAACTAATTTCTCGCATAAACCCATCAAAAGTCTTCAATTCGTAATTTATTTTCAAAGCGAAGTAGAATTCTGCGCTTTACTCGAAGCAGAATCAAGCTCGCGCGTATTCAAGTCTGATACAATCGTAATAGTTTCTTGCTTCGCCTCGTCGCCGGGAAGTGCATGTAAACTAGTCGCCTTTGCCGGGAAACGAAGTTAAATGGTAGCTGAATTAATTTATTACTCCCCAGTTACGAAGTCACGGGGCCACCGTCGTTATGTCAGACGGGAGTCGCGGGGTGCACGCGCACCGCAGGGCTGGAAAATTTCCTGCCACGAAATACGAAGTGTTGTTCCCTGTCTCCTAATTGCGCGAAGGAATGCAAATTCGCGAAAATACTGCGCTATGTGAGGCACGCGCGACTTCGTCCCCGCGATGCTGTTGTAACGAGATCGGCGATCGCGGGGCGTGCGACAAACGTTCGTCGCGCGAAAGTTTCCGCGATGCGGTAACAGGGAACGACACGTAATTTCTATGGTTAAGGATTAACGAAGTCAACGAGCGCGGCCCAAGGAAATTGCATTTACCGGATCGCCGTCTAAGGATATAACGTCGATCGTGTTTTATAAAGCTTGTTAAGAGTACGGTTATCGATTTACGTTTAAAGAAAAAAAAAAAAAATGGACAGCTGGACGCGCCACCCCTCTAATAGCATCCCCTGGTTTTCCCGGCGACTTCGAAAATCTCGCACGTGTATTCAGTTCTTGACACATTTCGCCGTGTCACTCGAGGAACATCTTCTCCCGCCGACCTTCCTGTCCTTCCTATCCGCGAAGAAAGTGCACCAAGCCGAGACTACGAATTCGACCGAGACCTCCATCTCCTTGGGGCGAAAAGTAGGACGAATGCACGTCCGACGAAACTGAATATTTCATCGACGAAACATCGAAAGACATGGGCAGATAAGAACAAGGGAGTAAATCAAATCCAGCCGCGTTTATCATTCTCTTTATATTCCGGGCGTTCAAAGAAAATGGTGGAAATGATAGCGCGTTCTATAAATATCCCTGGATAAAAGAGACACAAAGTCGCGGCGATGTTTTCGGCGAACGTTTAAACGGCGGGGATAAATGCCACTGCGTAGTGTCGTTTCCTTTGTAACGCGTGTACCAAACTTTTTCCAGCCACTTGCAGTAACAGCAATTGCGTAATTGAGGATTAACGAAGTGCATGGTCTCTTTTTGCCATCGTTTCATTTCCCAGCTTTACGCTGGCGAAAATGTTGGTGGTACGTAACACATTGCGCGGTGATCTATAGGGACATTAATTAAAACGTTGCCACGGGTCGTTGTAAAACGAGCCAATACTGTTCGAGAGCACTACGAAAGCAGTTACTGCAATTATCTCTACCACTTATCCGTGATAGACATTTATTACATTGGAAGGTGGTTGTAAGTCGTGCCAACAAAACTGCTGGAAAACATAACTCTGTAAATGCAGAGCGTGCACTACGATCTAATTTACTGGTCGTATGTAAACTTATCGTGATGGAATTTAACGCGGTAATGGAGTGCCCTTCTCGCTTTGTATATTCGACGTTGGGCAATTACTCTAATAGTCGAAATATTTTCAACACAGTGGACCTTCGGTTTCACAAGCTTACCTGCCAACGCCCACGAATACGGAAGCAATGTAAAAAATTGGAAGACTCCCCTGTAACGTTTCTCCTCGACGAAACGACGGTATTCTCCCAATAAATCCATACCAACGATAATTAAAATCCTGCACCTAACGCATTAATATTCCCCATAAATGGATCTTAATGATCCGCCGTGTATTCCGACTAGCATGTTCGATGAGATGCAATATACGTTGTCAGGTGGTTCTGCTCGATCCTTCATCTTCGAGGGGCATGTTAACCTAATTTGCATTCCGTTGTCAAGTACTGTAGTTACAGTGGAGCATGCTCTGTGAACGTCCCATTAATCATCATGGACAATCAATATGCACGGTAACGTATTCAGATTCGACTTCCCTGTCGGAACTTATCAACGATTTCCGTCAAGACCGTGCCACAGAATCGCAACGATAAAGACAATTCATCGAGGCACCTACGCACGCCAACATTTCTTCTGTGGCCTAGACGGTGCCGTGCCAGAGAGATGCGGCGATACGAATTTATTGCTCATTATCGTAACACATAGTACGCTAATGTAATAACACGGGTAGCTCCTTTGTACCCCTGCTGTGTCGTAGGGTGTAACTCGCTTCCTCGCAATTAGATGGAACACCCCTTTGCCCACCGTTAAAGATTCATCCTCGACCTTCTCTAATGACATTTCACGCTTAAACGTATTATTATTGCATTACAAACTTCGGAGTTGCCGGTAAAACGGTTTTTCTCGTAAATACCCTGAAAGTTTCGAGTCTAAACAAAGCCTATATGCTTTTAGCTAACATTTAACCGTAACCTATCGATCTTCGTTTCCGATTGACAGTTACAACTCGGAAAAGTAGCGATATATCTTTATCAAAAGCATTACTCTTCCACGGACGTTAGACATTCAAGTCCCACGAAGTTGAAGCTCGAGAGGGGTCTCTAACGGTCAGCAGAAGTCAAAGCCAACTGTAATTACTCTATAGTTAAAGTTATGTCAGTAACGGCTGATCATCGAGCATTCTGGTGCAAGTTTTCGTTAGCGAACTTAAGGGATCGAAAAAGTGGACGTGCCAGCGTTGAACCTCGCCTTCCGTAGCGTGATCATTCGACATTACCGATAACGACAAGGAAGAAAAGTACGGTCGCGCAAGGGCAGCACGAGAGATCGTTCTTTGAGGTTGGTGAAGCGAAAAAAGGATTTCTCTTACGGTCGTGATGGAGCCCCGGAGAGTGCCTCGAGTTGCTTCGCCTTCGAAAAGGCGTCCTTCGTATTAGACCTTTCCTATTATTGACTGGCGCGCAGGCACTGCACACAATTCCGATACATCCAATATACTGTACCAGGCCGAGGAAAAGGAAATACATCGGGGCAGAACGTCGCTGGCAACGGGTGGGGATACAAATCTTCCCGTGCAACTTTGTAATTATATCCACCGTTCTCTGGCAATTCTGCCTCGCTGACAGCATCGCGGTTAGGCTCATCGGTGGGAAGGAGCATCGACGTATGTAACAACGGGCAGAGGCGCGGTACGTCGATTTTCCAAAGTGTTCCCTCTCGACGCATTGTCCCAATTCAATCAGGCGTGAATATCAACCTTCTCTCCCGAAGCGAAAGCACAGAGGGTGGCTTCATCTAAAATGTTCCGCGGGTATAGTCGCGCCAGAGAATCGTGCACCTGTTTCGTCGCGAGATGATCGAACGCCGTTCAACTACAAGGGCGTGCCTGTATTTGCCAGAGATGTTTACTTTTATCCAAGCTGTTCGGGTAATGTGTTTACTCGAGTCTTTTTAGAAGAGCGTTAATTTCTGCTAATCTTCTGTTCTTTCATTCTTAGAGTGTTGGGTGTGCGTCAGGAAGCTCGTTAAGGTGGAATCACACGGCACGTGTATCGGCGAGCCATGAGCGATCTCACGGCGCGTGAATCGGCGATTCGCGCGCAAAGTTCGCCGATCCACGCGCCGTCTGACTCCACCTTTACAGTTCTCCCACTGAAGTTGCTCCTTCGCAGGCATACAATTGTTCGCCGTTGCTGCCGAGAAGCTGAGATTTCCGTTATCATTCGGACTCGCGAATGATTTTCCAGGAGACTATTAAACTTGGAAGGAACTCGTTATCCGCACCGATACTTTCATCTCCTCCTCCGACAGGCGACGATCGCCAGCTGCCAGGGGGCCGTCGATCCGTCAAGATTTCCTGGATAATTTGGCAGCCCGTCACAGAAGCATCACGCCGTGTTCCAGACTATTGGCTGCATTATATAGCTGAATGCCAACCGCTATTGATTATCGCGTGCTGACAGTGACATTCGCTGGGAAATAATACGCGCGGACGTTAGAACAACCCAGCTGGGGCCGCGTCGATTTCCGGATTTGCAAGGGAGCTAACCGCTGGTTTATCGCGATTGGAATCCTATCTAGCGTTTATCGACCGCGCCCGAGGCTGTCCGCGTTAACTTTCGTCACTGGTCGAAGCGTTTAGTGGGCGCAGTGCTGATTCCGACGTCGAATCTAACTCTTGGATAGGGGAACCGGAGGGCGAGGTACGAGAAACACGACGATGGGAACGCCGCCCCAAGTGGAAATTGAATAACGCCGACGAAAAGCAAAGCGAACGTCCCGTTTCCAAAGCCCGCGCGAGCGGAATCGCTCCAGATTAGGAACCCTTCCACGCGTGTAACTATAGAAATTTTCATCCATCTCCCTCGTTTTTCAGATTCTTTTTTTTTTTATTCCTCCGGTGGATGAGGTAAGAAGATTCGAGTAATTCGCCGCTGGTTGCCCCGTCAGCAAAATTACGGTCGCATTCAGCGCGCCGCGATGAAAAATTGAGCCGTATCATGGCCGTGGTTTCTCTCCTATTGTTTTCCCCCACTGACGGATATTAGTCGAACCCGCTGACCCCAGGGTATTCAATTCTCGTCCACTTGTGCCCGCGCGTAGCCACGATTTTCGAGTGTTTACAATCCGGGTATAAAGGTGGAGAAAAGGAGTAGCCAGGGCAGTAAACTGGAAAGTCCAGAGTTCGGGAGACTGTTACCGAAGGAACGACTTCGGGCAACTCATATCGGACGAAATCTGCCGTAAAACAGTTTCGCGCCGCGAAGGAAAATATCATTGTGGAAGTTTACAAATAGTAAAAGATATGGTACGTTTCCTCGCGCCTGCCTCCAAGGGATCAGGTTTGTTTGCTTGCTCATAAACGAACATCACAAACCCCGTTCGAGGCTTGAAGGGCTGGTGAAGAAATTCAGGAAACCGTGGCGCGGTGGTGTGTTGAAAATTCTAACGTCGGATACTCTACTAAGCGCTAAAAGTGATCTGAATACGCAACCATCTGAAATCAATTTAATGATCGCGTAAGGACTTCTACGTTACTCAGAAAACTGCAATTTCTCTAAGTGCACGAGGGAATGCAATTCTATGGGATCTACATCGCGGGGGGTGGAAGCTAATTCAGCGAAACTTTTTCAGACATCGACGTGAGCACGTTTTTCGATCACCTCGGTCAGGAGCTGATCCATACTGCTTGCGTGGGTCTTTTGGAGCGAGCGCTCCGTTGCCTCGGGAACGATCTGACAGCCTTCCTGACCACTCTCGACGGCGTAAACGACGTTGTACAACACCAGTCCGGATCAGAGGCAGAGGCTGAGTTCGTATGCATCGCTACGCCAGAAGCGATAGAACTGCACTTTACAACTGACCACCCGTCGATCGCTTATTTGCTGGTTGGCAGCTTGAAGGGCATCGCCAGGCAGTTTTATAATGACAATGCGAACGTGTACATTCTACCTGACCCTTACAACACGAAGTTTTTTAGGTAAGGAAACGTTTGCAAAATTAACGTAACGAAGGAGAAGGAGATTTGATCGAAAACAGTGTAGGCTAAAGTAGCCGAATATGACGACCTATCCTAATATGAAACCCCAGCTTATCTGCGCTACAGAACTCTTGAATGTCATAGCGAAGCGACATTTCTTTACTAACTAACCGTGTATTAGTTGTTTTGTCCGCACAGTAGTTTGTCAAGCACATATTTCTGAAATATGTTGCAGAAAGTTTTTGAAGTGGTTCGATTAACTTACATATACCTCTAAAGTGGTAAGTGTATAATGATTTTCACAAATACTGTTATATAGTGCTTGCAATGGAGTTTAAGGCTTACTTGTTGTACATCATTAAATGATGAAAACTTCACTTCGAAGCTACTTAGCAGTTATCGTGTTATTGTTTCCAAATATGAGACCCGTGAAAGTTCTGCTGATGAGAGTGAAGAAGATATTGTTCTGAATGATGAAAGTGATTAAGAAAGAAAATTATGATACAGAATGCGTGTTTTGCACGGGTCTTTATTCTTCAGATGTGCTAGGTGAACAATGGGTTATGTGTACGTGTAAAGTGTTACAATGGGCGTGGTGGGCCCACGAAGACTGCGGTAGTGAAGAAATAGATTTCACGTGCCGACTTTATAAAAAAAGAAAGAAAGAATGAGTTTCAGGAAAAAGCAAACTGGGTCTCATATTAGGAACCCATTTTTTTGATCTGCGTATTTGAATGACTTTCGTTTTTATTTTATTATGGAGAAACTGAATTTTTGTTATAGTACTTTCCAGTAGGTTGCTAAAGAATACATATTCTACTTTTAAAACGTGTATCGAATTTAAATAAAAGTGTTCTCACTCAAAAGTTATAGTGTTTTTAAGAAATGGGTCTCATATTCGGCTACTTTAATTATTACGACATACCTAATTATGGTATTTTATAAAGAGCAGAATTTACTTTCAAGAGCAGAATGTTTGGTATCAGCCCATTCGATCGATACGCGTGTATGCAGACATCGTGTTACACGAAAGGAATTCAATTTACACGGGCAGAGAAAAAGTACCAAGAATCGCGAGACTATAAAAGCGAGCAAATATTGATCGGCGATGTTTGCAGGCATTTGCATCCAAACACCGCTGACACTGCCGATTTCTAGCATTTCGTTATACGCCAGTTTAGAAACGAATTCGTTAAAGTGCAAATTTCTCTCTATTTACCCGAGCAAAGCACTGCCGCTGAAGCATCTCGAAGCAAGTTCCGTAATTGGTCTATGTCGGTTCGGTTCAATTAAAAGTTTCGGGAAAGAAAATCTAAATCGGGCGCGCATAGTTGGTGCGAAGTCAAGTAGCCTGTCTGTAGAGTTACCATGCCAGCGAAGAAAGAGAATAATATCGATGGTAACTTTACGCAGACTAATAGACAATTAGTGTAGCAAGCATAATCGCGAAGATTGGAGCGAGCTTCGATTCTCCGGATACTGTCGGCTCGATGCGAGGACGCGCAAGCACAATGATCTTTGACGAACTGTTCCGCAGGTATCGTATCACTCCAGAACGTTACAGCCAGCACTTGGTGGTCGATTCCGAGATCGATGATAATCTCGTGACGGTCACGTCTACTTTCCGTCCACTCTCCACCGAAGCCACGGACCTTCGTATGGGAGTAGCGAGCTTTTGCAAAGCGTTTCCATGGCATTTCGTCGTCGACCGGCAATTGGAGCTGGTACAGCTTGGGGTCGGATTCATGAGGATTTTCGGACAACATCTGAACCGATTGGGGAGAGAAATATCGACGTACTTCGTTTTTACACGGCCGAGCGGGGTTACTCTGACCTTTCACGAGATATTGAAGCGTGCGAATACGCCTTTTGTGCTGACCCTACAACGGCCGGAGGGCGTCGATAAATATCCCGCGGAGGTACATGAATACATTATCATTCGTATGGGGAATATGAGTGCTGTAATGTTACATGGGCAGCAAATGGTGAACGCGTAGTTTTACGCGGTGGTTAATTGGTAGCTAATTGTTCAAAGAGTAATGCATTCAGTGGGTATTGATACTGTGGGGTAAAATCGAAAATACCATTAAGTACGAGTAAATATAATAATAAATAAAATACCATTAGTTCTAGTGAAAGATGAAAATAAGGAATTGGAAGTGAAATGAATTAAATATTAAATATCACACAGCTGAAAAATCTCCCTCGAAAAAATTTGTATCTAACTTTCATTTAGTCAAAATTATATTCCATTAGCCATATTTTGAAAATCCTTACTGGAGATCTTGTCTAGGGAACCGTATACATTGTCTTTATCGGATAACGGTCCCCGAATCTTTGTATTGATAGGATTTCAATCATTCCAGGGCTTAGAGATGAAAGGTCAAATGGTCCATTGTCCCGAATCGGATTCCATCCTATTCGTGAGCTCGCCATTCCTGAACGGTCTGGAAGGGCTAACTGGGCGAGGACTTTTTATATCTGATATTCCATTACACGATGCCACAAGGGACGTGATTTTAGTGGGGGAGCAAGCTAGAGCGCAGGTACATTAAAATTTCCTTTCCATCGTAATATTGTTACTTCGATATTCATAAAATTCATATCAACTGTTTATTATACATCGAATTATTATATTAAGGCAGAGGACGAAAGAGATTTTAAGTGAACTTTTTCAATACCTGATACATAATTCATTATTAAATCGCATGTATTAAAATATTCATTGATATTTTCAATCCGTTGAGCATCATGCATTTTTAAAAAACCCATCTACATTACCGGTGCTGGTTTCCGCGATATAGAGGGCACTAGCCAGCAGAGGCCACGGTCTAGATGGCACCATCGATCAGACTGGCGCGGTCTAAATCAAACGATCGAACTATAAGTCCCAAGGTAATAGAAGTCATATTTTGTAATTCTGTATTTTTTATGCAGGATGGTTTAAGAAGGCGAATGGATAAATTAAAGAGCTCCATAGAAGAAGCTAACCTTGCTGTGTCTGCGGAAAGAGAAAAGAATGTCAGCTTGCTTCATCTTATATTCCCTCCAGATATAGCAAAACGCTTGTGGTTGGGTGAGTAATTGTAACACGGTTGCAAATTAACTACTTGCAATGTGGAACTATGTGCACGCAATATCCTGTTATATAATGATAATTTATGCTTGCAGGAGAAACTATCGAGGCGAAAACTTATCCCAAGGTGACAATGCTTTTCAGCGACATCGTTGGTTTCACGGAAATTTGTTCTACCGCGACGCCAATGATGGTCATCAACATGCTTCAAAATCTTTACGAGCACTTCGACTCGTTCTGTGGCCAGTTGGACGTTTATAAGGTGCGAATTATTAAAAACTCGGCTCATGAATCCTTACGTACTCATATGAATTAATTATTGTAAAGGGTTGAAGGATAAGAAGATAATGAGGTTGAACTGTACAATGCAAGTGTAAATTTACACACTCTGTGCATAATGTTTCATTATGAAATCAGAATGTGAAGTTAAGAAACTTAGTTATTACTTAATTACTTTCATCAAATGTTCCATGAAGTACACTTCCATGTCATCACTTTTAAGGGGGTACAGGACTATTGAAATCTAAAAAAATCGATTTTTGTATTACTATTAATTCCGGAAGTGTCATCCTTTGTGAATATTTATAACAAAGTTTCATGAGGAAATTCGAATAATTACGGAAATTATAGCGCTGAACGTAACTGAGTGCACCGCCGAGTATCGGCCTCGCAGAGCGGTACTGACGTCGGGGACTTAATTTTGAAGCCGTTTATCTCGAAACTACATTTCTAAACACCGTATACATCATAACTCTTGAACGAATGAATATTTTCACTTGCCATTTTAACTGGAAGTGTAGAATTCCTTCCCCTATAGCATGGAATTTCTACGTCAACATTGGAAGTTTGTAAAAGTTTTTATAAACGATTAAAGGCGCTTTTTTGTCGTAAAAATGTTGGGAAAAATTGAATCGTGTGTAACTTTCACAATTTGTGTTTAAATTCGCCAGTAAAGTTCCATGCTGTAGATTTTGGTGTAGAAATTACTCACCCCGAAGCAATTGCTTTCAGATGATTGGTTCATCTGCAGCGGTTAATAATTTCAACAAATTTGAACATTCCGACATTTTTTTTTGTTGCAATTACTCGGAAACGCGTCCATAATAAACTGTGACAAGTACGAGTGTAACGATTGCTTGGTACCTAAGCAATCCGACACAAAAGAAACCATCGATTTTACGTATTCACTCCTGTACACCCTTAAATGAATTACAAAATGAAAGATGACCTAGTATATAAATTGCTCATATGTACATGTATGAATTATGGACACAAAAATTACAGGTAGAAACAATCGGAGATGCCTATTGCGTAGCATGTGGCCTTCACCGTGATACTCACATACATGCACAACAAATAGCTTGGATGGCCCTAAAAATGATACAAACATGTTCTCGCCACCTAACTCATAAGGGCAAACCAATAAGGGTAAGAAAATATCAGTTTTGTCTAAATGATTCAGCATTCGATCATGTAGTATTCAAAGTAGACGATATATTATTCAAAACGACAATATCTGAACTCAATACTTAATCAAGATATCTAAATAGTGTACTGTTATCATTGAAAAAGAATGCACTAAAACAGCGAAGGCCAGTTCGAGCCATTTGGGAGCCGGGGCTTCATGATGTTTACCATAGCCACGCGGAAGAGGAGCTCGAAAGCCTATGATAACGAGTGTCGCGCCACGGATAGGGAAAACTGTAAAGGTTTATGCACACATATCCGTTCCGTGTCAGTTCCGTATCCGGCGTGCCAGTGGTAAGAAGAAGAGGGGCGTAGAGGGTCTCTTCTTCTGCGCAGACCTTAAGAGTGTAAGTAGTAGCGAGCGGTGCAGGCTCGTACCCCTACGCTGAAGCATAGACTTATATAGACGGAGCAGAAGCTGGGACTATCGGCAAGGTGAACGGTAGGCTTGGAGGTGAAAATGCAAGAAGTCAGATACAGGCACGTCGGGGTAGCTTCAGAGGCATTCGGCATGCATAACCACTGCGTTACCCGATTTGCCTGTATCGCTCCCCTTACCGCGAATCTTACACCCCCCTCAGCTTACGCTCTGTCTATATACGTCTATGGGCTGAAGTAACTGGCCCTTTTAAGGTGGGATTTCCAATGCGCGGCTCGCCGCGGCGGCTGGCGACGGTCCCACTAGTCCAAGGGAGAAACAGATGCATACTTCTCCCGGTAATCGCTGCCACTGGGGCCCCTAAAGCTGGGATTTCCAATGCGCGGCTCGCCGCGGCGGCCGGCGACGGTCCGGACATTGGAAATCCCAGCTTTAGGAGCCCCAGTGGCAACGATCGCTGGGGCCCCCAAGAATCCCAATCATTCAAGCCTATCGTACGGGTATGAGGCTGCACCGCACACTACTACGTTATCATTGGGTCTCGAGCTCCCCTTCCGCGCTGCTCTGGTAAACATCATGAAGCACGGGCTCCCAAATGACTCGAACTGGCCTTCGCTGCACTGAGATGACAAATACTACCGCAGCTGCTCATGCACCGTACCTTGTGTTGCTAGATGCGCATTGGCATTCACACTGGAATGGTGCTGGCAGGGGTTGTTGGAAAGAAGATGCCGAGGTATTGTCTGTTTGGGCACAACGTCACCTTAGCCAATAAATTCGAATCTTTAAGTGAGCCACTTCGTATTCACGTTAGTCCAACAACATACGAGTAAGTAATCCGACTCGCTATATTCGATACTTATGGCAGAACAGACTAATCTTCGTACGCGTGACCGTCACGTTGAAGATTCTGTTTTTCTCTCATAATCGAATAAAGAGAGGAGACAGTCAAGTGTAAAGACTTGGTACATGACATGTTTATACTGTTACAGTCACGGTCTCATTTCACGTTGCTTACATTGTCGTCTGTTTGTGGCAGCTTATTGAAATATCCCGTATCAGGATTCGACTTGGAGCCACGGAGCAAAGAATTTTTACCAAAGGAGTTCCCAGCTAACATAGAAGGGCCGTCTTACTTCCTCAAGGGTTACAATCACAAGGACGTCGATGTAAATCTTCCTCTCGATCTTCACATTCAACACGCGATCAGGGAATATGAGCTCGGCGCCAGCATGTAGATACACTCTTAAATGAAACTATTCCAACGAATGTGCGTCGTTCGTGAATGGTGTCGCTGTACCAACGCCTACTGTCCGTAATCACGATAATTTCGGTAACATCCGGCTCTATGAATTCAAAAATTGGCACACCGTCTAACGACACTGATTCGACCAGCCTAACGGCCGTTCCGTCAGCCGGTAATATTTATACGCAGAGTTTTAGGTTACAATTATTATATACTTATGACCATATGAGCAAATAAATCTGTATGATAAAGTTCACGGTTAGTTTATTCCACGACGAACCCGTTGCGTTATGTATTTTGAAGACAGTCGATTATTTTAAATGATTTTTTTGGAATCCGAAGAAATGATGGTGCGAATCGTGTGCAGAAAAGCTCTTACCAAACTGGAGGAAAATGGTAGATTCGCCAAACAAACATGGATTGAAAAATTGTGCACTTGCGAGTGACAATAATTTCACAAGTGAACGCACAAAGGATTTGGGCCGATCATTATCGACAAATGGATGGAAATATTCTGCGGCACGAGAAGCAATGCCACTTGGAACTATGTTTACCTTTTTTACACCCTTTTTAATGAAACTGCCTACCCCCCAGAGTTTGCTAGGATTTTCGTAGCATGAGCGACACGAAACTACAGTTCTTTCCTTAGGTATATATATATATATAATCCCCTCCGTGAAACCGAACACGAAGAACATCAATATCTTAAAATGGTTGCTACGAGTCTATGTAGAGTCATTCCTTCCCCAATTTCTCAGTTACCTGCGCCCCCTTTGAAGCTGGCCGGTGGCTTTTATTTTTGATAAGGCTCGTTCCAGATTCGAATCCCATTCCACGTGGCTCTTTGTCCGCGAAATAATAGAACTATTTGTATTCTTTAGCGAGCCACCCGGATATCGGGTACGGTTTCTTGCGGGCGTAGCGTCCGGCTTGCTATTTCTCTGTTTAGCAGCGCAGAAACGGAACCCCATCGGTGCAGCTACTTCGTGACATTACTTATTTAACAGAGAAGGCTACGTTCCCGTGAACACGCTCGTTCCGCTTTCCTCTTACTACAGCAATTTCCCTTGATTTCTGCTATTTAGCCGTGACGTAGCATCGTGCCACTCGGATACCGCTTCATTTGCGTAAGACGGCCCGTGGAAGGGAAGAAAGAAAAGGAGCGAACGAGAGGGAAGTCGCATCAGCCAGGCAAAGTGCCTACACTTAGGCGTTCCACCGCGAAAAACCGTACAAATATTTCCTTCGCCTGTGCCTACATTAGCTTCAATTCCTACGACTACGTTACGAGCACCCTCTTGGTTTTGTAATCATACTAGGGCAATAGTTCCCCATAAATCAAGCGAAATGACTAAATCAGAGAAACATATCTTACCACGCGCGGGTTCCTGTTTTAATTCTTTAGCTCTTCGAGAAAGTCTCCTTTCATAAATACAGTTTTACTTGCGAGAGTACCGAGAGGTTCCTCTTACCCAATTAGTTATTTCCTTGAAACTCGAAATACCCTTTCGTTTTTTCTCCGCAGATATTAACTAAGAGGCTCGATGTTACGAACCCCATCCACTTGAATATTCACATTATTGACTTAGCAAATTAATGAGCCGCATTAGTTGACCGTCGGCCGCCGTGCGGTGTATGCACTTCCGATATTACTCTCCGCTTCCGTTTGACACTTTATTTATATTTTCTTGACTCGCCGCCGTATTTACCTTCCACTCCCACCGGGACCATACTTCTGAACGTTGCCGCCGAGGTATTCTAAGTGCTATTGAAATACTATTGTTACGCGTAACAATGATTCCTCGGTATCGCGAGCATGGCTGATTACAGCGTGCTCCGAAGGGCTCAAATGCCGTAGCACCGCTGTGGCTTTCGGTGTTACCCCAGCGTGCGCCATTATTTTACCGTCGGGTACAAAAGGAAGCAGGAGACTATTCGTAAAGCTACAAAAAAAAAAAAAAACGCCACAGAAAGAAACTACAAAAGGCTAACACTGTTCCACGGGCAGCGTGTACCTGTGCGGCGCGCGCGCGTGCTTTCTCACGGGTTTGCCAGTGTAAACCGTGCCTTCACTGTTTCTTATACCGTGCCATTCATCGCGACGAGACCCGCGGCCGTGCAAAGAGAAAGAAATTAAACATTGGCCCTTCCGGCTACGCGGCGTAATCAAACGCCGGTGAAACTAACGAAGCAGCCGCGGAAAGAGGCCGACTCGCTGATATCAAAATACAAGAAGCAAGCCGGAAATGGGGAGACAGAGGGAGAGAAAGAGAGGACACCTCAGTAGGCATAGGAGAGTAATAACTTAGATGAAGTGCAACGAAAGGCACGTGCATTTGAAATAGAGAGGAGGGCAGATGGAAAAGGCAGACAGAACGTCTTCCTTTGCACTTTGTACTTGGCAGCAGAGATTGACCTATTGATAATATTGTTGATGTCTTATCGATAATGCAGCGATACGTACTTTCAAGCCTGTACCCTGAGCCACGAGCATCAGCAAACAGAATTACATCTAACGTACTCGTTACAAAGCGGAGGAAAGAGAACAAAGGGGTTGAAAAGCAGGGCAACCATATTGGGGACGTTTATATGGAGAGGAGGTGAGCTCGAAGATAAAAAACTGCGGTGCCGTGGCCACTGAAGGGAAAATTACTTGGATTACGCTGATCGAGATGGCAATTTGGGTAATCTCTCCTCTGGGGCTTTGTGCGATGACACCCATTTAGAGCATCGACCGAAAAGTATTTGAGATGCTACTCCGGTTGTCTTAGCGGCAGAGCCGTCTTAACAGCATTGTAGGCCCCGGGGCGAAGCAATGCAGTGGGGCCCCTGCCCACCCACGGGAACGAAAATGTATTTGGGGGCCACATGCTCGCAGGGGCCCCCAGGCGGCTGCCCAGTGTGCCCATGCCTAAAGACGGTACTGCTTAGCGGTCGAAGCGATATCGAATAAAAAAAATATGGAGAAAATGTTGCCAACAAATATTCTTTTCCGTGTTTTAAATAACCTAAATAAAATCAATAGAGGCGGAAGCTTGCACCGAATCCAGCAATCGTTATCTACACGCGCGATAATTTCTTTGTTCCGCGACATGATTCCGGATAACACGAATTCGGTAAATATACCGTGCAGCGATGTTTACAGTATCTCTGCTTTACACTCCAAATGAACGTTATTCCATTTCAACGAGTGCATTGTTCGTACACCAGGAGCTCCTTGCAATAGACTGCCCGTTGTGCGCTAATGCACCGAGGCAAACCGATTCAAAGGCACTTCCATACATTTCGAGTATCGTCGAACGCTACAATTATAGTATCGGACAATTAATTAGACCGAACTTCGGCTCCGTTTCTATGCACGGGGATATTAAAAAATTCGACACCCTTGGAGAGGCGAACTAAATCTGAATGAAATAGAATGCTTCGTTAAAATGAAGCACATTTGAAAGCGGACAAAATATAAAAGGAAGAAATGGAGAGAAATCGATAGAGCACACGTTCCTATTTAATGATAACAACTTTCCTACCCTTTATTTACACATTAAGAACCGTTTTTACTTATGCAAATAATGTAGCGGTACGTGTGGATCGTTAAATACTAGCGGTAGATATTTCAAGTACCTCAAGCTTAATATGCTTGGCATTATCTACATTCTCCGCTTAATTACATTCCCTTAATAGTTTGTAACTGTTCCAAGTGAGCCGGGTGCGCCTGGCTTCGCCGAAATTAAGAAATCACGCTGATATTTAAGCTTAATTGTTAACAATTTATTACTCGATCTCCCCTTACTCTCGGTCCGTGAAAAATTAAAAACTTCGAGGCATCGCGTGATCCAAGTCGAGAGAAAATCCAGAGCAGGTACTCGTGGGGGAGAAAAGCACGGTGCAACGTGAGCAAAACGTTTCGAAAGCACGAAAAAGTTGGGCATCACGGAGTTCTATACTCAGGTGAGTAGCACATAATGAGGGGAAACTTGGGTGGACACTGAAATTAATTGAAGTAATGAAAGTTTACCCAACTACGAGGAAAAATGCTTTCAGATACTTTGCTCATTTTTCATACTTTAAGGGATTAAGTAATCGCGTTGCAAATAATAATACGGCGTGACGTCTCATAATTACAAAAGAGGAATATGTGTCTCTAAAACAGAAACTTTGTTCGCAGCATATCCAGTTCCAATCTTCCTGTTTCGTTCAAGAAATGTGGGAAGCTAGTGAAAAGTAATATACTAATTGTAAGTGGTAATACAAGACTGCTAGCGTGTCACGACGAAAGGAGAGCAACGCAGATTCGTGTACGATGTGGTTAAATGTGTGACGATTACGTAAACAGAGGAAGCACGCTAAGCCGCGGAATAGAATCGGTTACTCCGTTTCAATTACGACAGAGTTTATTAGCAAGTTTTAATCTTGTATCGTGGTTCCCCGCCACAGAATACAAATGTCTTTCACTCTTCGCGTTTCAGACCCAGGTCATCCTCTTTTCTCCGAGAGCAGGACAAGTATGAGACAGGTCTGAAAAATTACCACGCTACTGTCCACCGCAAGGTTTCATTAACTAGCACCTCGTGATTTATTTTCGCACCTTCGTGGTGTTTTTTTTTTCTTTCCCTGAACGGTGGTAATCAGAATCAAACAAGTATGTTGAGAAGAGCTCCAGAAAGAAAAACCGTTAATCACGGCTGTACGAAAAAGATACTCGAGGATATTCGTAGATGTTACTATAGAATTACAGAGCCGCCGATCTTTATTTCCCCGTGAATGCAATTGTCCCCTCGGTTAAGCGAAATAACGTCGCATGAAGGTTCTAAATCGAACAGTCCCCATTATCAATTAGAACATCTTAATCGAATGTCTTCGGTGGTATGTTCCCCACAACGTCGACTTCCGACTTACATCTCTGCCCATATGCATCCTCGATACGAGCAGAAACACATGGAGCAGAGATACGCTCGCGTTCTTTGTGCCGTCGCGCCGAGCCGCGCGTCTGGCTGATCGATCCGTTTAGTCGATTACGGCTGCAATGACGGACGCCAGCTTTTCGAAATACACCAAATATTAAATATTTAACGCGAGCCAGTGTGCAGCCGCGTACGTACCAAAATGGCTCTCCCCGTTTTGACGATGAAAAACTGGGGGGGGGTGGCAAATGAGAGGAGTGGACCAATCTCGAATGCGGAGGCTATTCCGCAGCAACGACACGCGCGCGTGTACGTTAAAGCTGTCAATATTACAAATGCAAAAATTTGTCACACTCGCGCGACTTTACGGCGCGCTGTAGTCAGCAGAAGCCAAATTCGAAAACATGAAATGCAGGTCGTTTCTGTTATTATAACTTTTCATTGCACGCAATTCGAGGGGCTCAACACGCTGTACCGCATACAAATACATCGCCACAAATATATCGAACGCTCGGAATACTAAAGTATTTAGTTCCGTTTTTTCTTTTCGAGGGAGCATAGGAGATCGGGGTTGAATAGTGGCTGCGGAAGGAACGGCATTTGAGGGATAAGAATGGACGAATAGATGTCGGAAGATGTGTGATTGTCGTAAACAGATATCGTTGGTGTGAATGGGAAGAGGTTAAAGAACGCGGCGCACGAAACGCACGGACGAGGGAGGGTTCGATGAATGAAACGTAATTCATTCAATTGGTTCTAATAAATGGTACACACCGAAGCGTGGTAGGTACGCGTAACGAAAAATTTGTCGCCACACCCTGCTATTCAAGAGAATGCCACGTAGAGACGTTGGGAATACTGATTTAAGCAATCCTAACTTCAATATCCCAACATTAACATTCGAGAGTGCCTACTCTAAACTGCAATGAATAATCTTTTCATATGCATAATTAACCATTCATTTCGGCATATTGTCTTTGCGCGTTTATTCGCCCTCTCTGCCTCCGGTAATTAATTTGTTGCATGTCCTGTCGGATATATCACTGCAGAAAGATTCAAGAGGTACAAAATGTGTATTGAATTATACCAGTGGCATTCTGACCTACTTGAAAAATAGTGTAATCGAATTATGTGACCTACAATTGATTCACACGTACTTCACAAGTCAATATCGGTTATAATGCGAATGTAGGGCACACAGTGACGAACAAAATATGAAGTCATGTTCTCAGTTTTGCTCCTATTTATTGCTGTAGCGAACAATGAATATCACATTTATGTACTAATCAACGCTATATTTATCGTTATTGAGAAGAGCTTCTCCTTTCTGATTTAATTACGCCAGCATTCAAGATATTATGTTTCCTTCATCCCAATAGGTTATGGTAATTAGTAGGGTGTGTCCATTTTGTGGGTGAATTTAAAATTTTTGAAAATTTTAAAATGACTAGTGACAAAGTAATGCTGTTTTTAATTCTGAACCTGAAACTATCTTCTGAAATTGATTTGAGTGAGGTTTAGCTACTTCAAATCACAGATGAAAAAAGTGAAAATTAAGTAAGATTTAACTACAAATTACATATTTATATATTGCTTAAAGTGAGTCTTGCTTACATGGAAACATGAAAAAGAAAATAAAAATATGTACATATTAGTATTTATTACATTCGCATGGAAATGTATGGAAGTGTGTATTTATTACAAAATGAAAATGTATGTTAACTTTAGCAACAGATCTAGCCATATGTCATCTATGTAGAAAAATTTCATGCTATGTAACAAAGCCCGCCAAAGAGGCGATATCTTATTTGCTTCTGTTGCAGTTCATAAGCTCAATTATTAATTTTTTTTAAAATAATTTTATTAATTTTCGTATTCTTCTCTATAATTTCAAATGAAATTCCGATTAGCTAAATAATGCGTTACACCAAATTTAAAGATAGTGGTTAATTTTAAACCTGAAATTGTTGCGTTTTTCCACTAGTCGTTTTTAAAATTGAGACATTGAAAAAATTGAGACACCCTAGTAATTAGGGATACGTATTACGAGAATGTCACAGACAGTGGTTAAATATTGGTAAACCATAAAGTGAAGGAATGAGTAAGAGATTTTTTCCAAGCGGGACACTGTCGTGCCAGCAAGAAAGAACCCCAAGAAAAGAGAATTCCAAGAGTAGGTACGTTGGACACTAAGTAGAATTTTACACGCTCCAAGATAACGTGCCACGTGTGCACCAAATGCGTGAATGTGTGTATTCGAAGTTCGAAAGAAATTGTTTATCCTAGTGCAGAAGATGGTGTGAATGTCAACCATATTTACCCGAGAAAGTTTCGAACTGTGGAGGTGAGAACGATAAACAAACTAAGCTACGCTGAGTGCTTACGTCCCAGGTCACGGCGAATACCAAAATAAACATAGCGACTTAAAAGTGTACAAAATATAGTCGAAGATATCTTTACGAAACGTAAATATCATTTCGAGAGAGAATTAAGTATTAACAATTGCACGAAGAAACAATATTTCGATGAAAGACGAAATATTGTAAATAAAACGAAATCAACTGATCACTTACAATTACTCACGTCCTCAACTGTAGATCATACTCTTTTACAGTTACTTAGTATATAATTAAGTAATTTGCAGTGCTACTTTTCAAATACTATTTGCATTTGAGTTTATTTTTTACTTTCAATGAATCACGATAATAATCTTAAACCCCGATATTTTCAGTTTTAACCGACTTCAAAAAGGAGGAGATTATAGATTCTACTCGTATGTGTGTGTGTGTGTAGTTTTGATGATCTTTTTCCTATTCGAAAGAGGGCGATGCCCCAGTGATTCCATCCTGCACTGCATCAATATTGGTCAAATATTTTGTAAGCTCTGGTTAATAATAAAGACTATTCTCACCTAATTATTATTATTTTATGTACGTACGCGCATATCTCCTTAGCATTTTGTGTCAATATATATAAATCTAAAAAGTCAAAAATAAACAAATTTAAAAAAAACTAAAATTGCACTAAAAAGTAAAAACTAATTTTTTCCCTTATTTAATCCACGACTCTCGTTTTTTAAGTCGACGTCTCATCATTTGCACTGTGTAACTCTGGTGCCGACTTAAAAAATACGAGGGTCGTAGATTAAATAAGGGGCAAAACTAGTTTTTAATTTTAGTGCACTTTTATTTTTTTGAAGTCGGTTTCAATTTTTAAAAAAAATTTTTTCTTCGTACAATTCTCTAAAGAGTGAAACTTTTAAGGTACCCGTACACGTGTACTGTAACCTATGCAATGCACGTCACTTACTATTATGTTATGCAAGAGACTACTTAGGATAGAGATAACCTCTTATCGTTAGTGACGTCTGAATATCAGATGATTTCACTCCGATTGTAGATCAAGTTATAAGCTCCTTTCACTCTTTTATAAGAACAGTGACTTAAATTAACTTTGCCCAATGAATAATTCACAATTGAAAGACAATCGTATTGTATACTTTGAATCGACTACATCAACGCCATGCTCAATGACCACAAAGGGCTGGACATATCCCGGAGTATTTTTCAAACACTCGCGACATTATTTCTGCAGAAGAATCGGCTTCAATTAGCCAACCTTTGACGTCAACGTACCCAGAATTTTTGTCTTTTAAGAATCCCAACGAACTCACTACTCGACTCCGTCATCCGGCTCCATTCAACGCAATGGCGCTTCATACATAAATCGCGGTAAGGTCTTTTGATAGCTACCCAGCCTCGTTGCGTTCACGAAAATCGCAATTGTTATTTCCGGATGGCATTTTCTGCACCGTCGAACCGAGCGGGATTTGATTTAGCATGTGCACGGGCCCGTACGCCGGCGAATGTATTACTCCAGTTTCTAAGGAATCGGAACACACGGGGAGAGAAAAAGAGAGAGACCAGGCAAAGACTAGCAAAGACGCGTGACGCGATAGATGCGGGTATCGGCCGCCAGGAGCGCAGCAATCGCGCACGCTAGCCTCAAGACTTTCTCGCCGCTCAGTCTGCCGGAGTCTGCAGCGCGCGAAAGTTGTATCCGCGACGCGTAAACGTGGTGCCGATCTGATCGGGGTCCCGTCAAAGATCTCGCCGCGAGTTCACAGTGAATCGGAACGGTCCCATCTTTGTGAAGTCACACCGCGATCGGAGCTCCATTCCACGGATAGGATTGATCTCGATCGATGCTCCCCGCGTTAATCGAAAAGTCGCAGTG
Organism: Andrena cerasifolii; assembly: GCF_050908995.1. Taxonomy (NCBI): domain Eukaryota; kingdom Metazoa; phylum Arthropoda; class Insecta; order Hymenoptera; family Andrenidae; genus Andrena; species Andrena cerasifolii. Next base: position 8,773,614 of record NC_135120.1, on the reverse strand, counting down.
ACTCGCCACGTTCGATCCTCTCGCGAGTCGCAACGCGTTGCCACGTGATTTTTTTCTGTCAAGTTTACGCGCGTTCCGCCCAGCATGGATGGCACGGTCTCGTTCAGTGTGTGTTGAATCAGATCTCTGAAGTGTAACCCGATCGAGTACGTGTCGTGTCTCGTATCCGTTTCGAATGTACCATGTTCGCGCGTTACGGTGAAACGGGGGGAAAAAGAATTTGAACGGGAGTGGCGTTCCGTGAAGAGGTCCCGGCGCGACGGATCGGCTGGTGCGAGCGGCGGCGTCCATCGCTCTCTCTCGTTCCCGCGGATCACGGAGCGGAAGAGAGAAGGAGAAGAAAGGGAATCGAGGTTGCTGCGGCTGCTACGATTGACGGATACTCGAGCATCTCCTGGGGACCACCGACTTCAGCGGCGGTAAGTGTTGATATTATTATCTCCCCTTTTCCCCGCGGATTCATTCTCCGCGGCGAGGGTCATTCGTTCGCGTCCCTCTCGGTATGACCTTCTTGGGATGCACGCGAATAAGCGTAGTCGATCTTACCTTACCCCCCTCTCCGTGGCACACGAGGTGGACAGGACACAGTTGTACACGCTCCTTTCTTCGAGTAACGCGGACTCGCTCGGAATGGAATCTTGCCTCGGGAACGGACCTCCGCACGAGGAGCTTGAACGTTCATCTCTCTCGGGATCTCGTTGTCTGAACTTTGCGAGCAACGACAAGAAAAGGTTGTTGCCAACCCCCCTGCCCATTCCCCTTGTCGATCCGTAGATCCGTGGCGGGACACTTCGGGCTTCGCTTCGGTACTTAAAACCTGCCAGCGTGAAGTTTGAATGATTCTTTGCGCGGCTGCGGGCCCTGAGCTCCTAGCGGCGACCTGCGGTTCGCAGGTATGTACTCGAGGGCAGGTCGGCCAACCAAAATCAGCGCCCGATTCCCGACCGTTCCCCAGCCGTCGCGATGTATTCTTATTGTGTGTGGGGGCCTTTCAAACTTGCTCGCTCGTAACGTTCGGCTTCCGAAGGTCACGCTCGACGCTAGCGTTCGTTATTTTTGTAAGTCGCATGGCTTGAGATTAGGGATACTGTTTCGGAGTATATTATGTATAGAGAAGGAACTTTTCACATTCAAGTATCGTTCGTTTTTTTAAATCGATGCGCTCCCAAAGTAATTCGATTGACCATCCGAATTTTTAAGTCCATTAACGAAGAAACGTTTAAAGAAATATTTGATGCACCGAAGGTTTATTGCTCCTAAATTTCCTACGTTCTCATAAACATCACACCACCCCAAGCAGCAGTGACTCCACTTCCTTCCCAATGTCCGAAAATCCCAGATGAATGACCGCTTACGCTCGTATATTGACCGCAAAAATTCCTCGCGTCGGCGATGTGTGTTTTCGAACGATGTGGCTCGGTTTCGGCGTGGAAATCTCTGCAAATCACGCAACACAGAATCCACGGCAATACCGCTGCTCCGAAAGCTATGCTCGCAACATAGATTGACCGAACCTCGGTACCATATTTCACTTGAGGATGAGAAAAAATTATACGACTGTATATGTCTGAATACATACTCCGTCCATTTCTTTCTACATTAATCGCAAAGCTCCGTGAACTTTCTGGAGAAGCGTTTGTGACTCAGAGAGAAATCAACATTGCAACATTTCTTAATCCTCGAGATCAGTAAGACAAGAAAAATTTAGCTAGTTATTTCTCGAATATGTGCAAGAGAGCATTTTGAGTAACAGAGAGGGGACGAAACAGAGAATGGAAAAAAAGGGAAGACAAAGACAGTGGTAAACGAAAAACAGGTCGGAAAGCTGGTATACTGGCCTGGCTTCCCCAGTTGCTGCTAGCCACGCACGTAAATCTGCCGTGGAGTCGTTAGTCATGCTTTATTTCGCTTTAGTTTTCCGTACACGCTGAAATAGCATCAACTTTCCAGGAAGGGGCTGACTCACGCGCTTTTGAAATCCATTCAGAAAGTGACGAATGCCCATGCATGCCACGCACTACCCGCCGGCTGGCCGAGCGCCACATGTGTCTCTCAGCTAATGGCTCGTCTTTCGTTTTATTGGTGCATATGGTGACAATGAAACGTCCCATGGATTTTCTTTACGGCTGATTATCTCCCGAGCTCGGGTATTCAGTATCCATCGAAGGGACTCCGTTCGGGTTTTTCGAGTGGGCTATACTATTGTCCATATGTCTTTGGGATATTCGCACTTTTTAAAGGTCCAAGAATGGTCATGCAGGATGATGGACTTCTTGTAGCGTATTCAGCGATAGATATTCATTGTTTTTCCTCTCTCCCCATCGGAATCTGTTTCACAGAATCCCTCTATAGATAGACACCTTTTAGAGGGTGCCTTGAATATCAATCGGGAATGTTTTGTCATGGATTTTAGAGTGCCACGCTCGGGACACTTTTGAACTTGGTCATAATTAATCATTCGCATATTATTCACAAGTTCTAAGTACATATTCGGTGTTTCGATCGCGAGCCTAGCGTTTGACCCGATTTTCACGCGATGGGATTATAAGTACACTAGGTACGACGATATTAAACAGAAAGTGGACACGAAAGTATCGCTAATTATGTAAGAAACTGGCGCGGTATAGGTAGTATTCCGGTGTTCCCGGGAGCACTTATGCTTATTAAACCCATAGTCTCCGCGTGCGTCATGTGATAAGGGGTAATGAGACATAGGGAACAGAGAATAGCATCTTGAATAGAATGGTCCAAGCATATAATGCTGGTTCCGTTCAGCTCGCGGAAATTAATTACAATATTCAACGGGCCAGTCCGGAGTGATTTGATTGATTGAAATTCAAATTAATTTGGTGGACATTTCGATTCGAAGAGTGTTAACCCGTAAATAGTGTCATTTCATTTTATGTTAATAATTACCACCAAATTCTCTCACCTGCTTGAATTTCATGGAAAGTGCAGCCAAGGCTTCGAAGTTCGATATATCGTACGTTGGAACTCCACCTTCGGTGCCCACTTATGATTTGAAATTATTTGTTGCTAAGCTAGACGAAGAGTGAAAATAAAAAAAAATTGTCTCTTCTCTTTTCACTTATCTCATCTTAAAGAACCACTCTTTTTCTCCTGTGCACACCACGAACCGCGTCGCATCGATCGGATTTCTGGACTGGCTTTCAAATCCGGATCCCTTTCGTTTGCCAGACGACTGCTCCGACCAATCGAGCCATCCGTCGATCGACAGATGCTTTCTCCCCAAAGCTAATAAGGCTGTTCTCTCTAAGACTGTTTTGTAGAAAAATATTTAGCTATTGCGGACAGACATTTCCCGTAATCTCCAACTAAACTAACGTGGCCCAGTCTGGCAGAAGGAGGTGGTGGACTCAATGTAAAATCTATATGAAATTGTGCAGTAACAACAATAGCAAGCTGTATAAACCAAATTATCACTCTCTGCTGCGATGCTCGTTAAAACGATCTCTTTAGACTCACTTAAGCCTGTCCGAAAGCTCGCTAAAACTTTCTAAACTTTCTTAACGCTTTATCTGCTGCTTCTGCGTGTACCTAAGTCCACGACTTGGATTTATCATCGCGTGCAAGCCCAAGAATACAATTCTACCTCGTGCTTATCATTGGTAGAAATGTCTAATTGGAAAATCTTAATTTCATTTGCAAGATGCGGGTGTTAATTGCCCTCCAAAACCCACGAATTGCACAGAAATTTTGTAAGAGATCACTGGTAGAACTAACATAAGCGTGTTATAGATCATGCCTCTGAAAACACGATATAAATTCGCTAAAATCTAACTAAAGACCCTCCGTAATCATATTCTGTAAAAGCACCAGAGAGTCTCTGTAACTGTTTCCTGTGAAAACTTTCTGGAAACTTAAAAAGACACTTTCGCCATGAATTAGTCATATAAAAGCTTATTCTCGTACACGCCCAAGCATGCGCCCCCGCAATTGTTTCTCGGCTAAAGCATTTTAAACAATGCATTGCCATTCACCCTTGAAAAACTCTCTGGCTCCCACGTGTTATTAATTTTGTCCGCTTAGAAGCAAAGCACCATAGATGCCAGTGATCCTAATATCAGTTTAAGGGGGCAGACCACTGTAAAAAATTGGAAAATAGATTTTTCTTTTTCACATTTTCTGAAAGACGCACGTTTCAAGAATACTCTCTCCAAAGTTTATGAAGAAATTCGCAAAATTGACGGAGATATAGTATTTTCCCTGAAGCGGTGTCAAGCGCGCGACTGACAAGGGAACACCGCGAAGCCGGACTCATCGATTGGAACGCAACTTTGTGGGTTTATAGAGTGACTCAAAACAAGAACAACGGTGTGTTTCATTTGGGCCCTATCGCCCTTTAAGGGGGTGATAACTAACCTCAAACTCAAATTGGCACTTCCACTTTTTAACAAAATCCTCCAACTTCCGTTAACAACATTTTGAAAAGAGTTAAAAAAAATGTATAACTGGCAAAAAGAAACTCTTTTCAAAATTGTGTTAACGGTAGTTTGTAGCGCTTATTGCACTATTTAACTTTTGTTTGGAACATTTTTTTCTATCTGTTGTACTTTGAAAGTTATACGCGAAAAAGTGGAAGTGCCAATTTGACTTTGGGGTTAGTTTTCACCCCCTTAAAGGGCGATAGAGCTCAAATGAAAGACACCGTTGTTCTTGTTTTGAATCGCTCTAAAAACCCACAAAGTTGCGTTCCAATCGGTGAGTCCGGGTTCGCGGTGTTTCCTTGTGAACCGCGCGTAACTTTGAACGCGTTTTCCTCAGAATGACATTTTTTAACCGCGTTGACAGTCTGCAGAGATAACTATACGTTCAATTGACACGAGCAAGGGCATTTATTGTACGAAAAACCCGTCTCTATTACATGACGATCAGGTTTTTTCAATTAACGACCTGCTTCTATTGTTTTTATCAACATTTCCCCAATTCTGCACCCCGAAAAATGATTTTTTTTCAGTGGTCCGCCATTTTGTAATTTTTTGCGATATTTACTTTTTTTTTATCGTCACGTAATAGACGTAGGCTTCTAGTTTCTAGATATTTTTGTCTTTTTTAATTCGGATTAACCATATGACCTGGGCACTATCAACGCGACAAGCACGATTTTGCCGCAGCGCACATTTTGACGAAGAGTATACAGGAAACGGATTTATGAGTTTCATTGAAAAAAAATTGTTTCTTACCCTTCGATATGTACATTATTAACTATACTAAGCAATACATCGATTTACTTGCGTTGTTCGGTTGAAATAAATTCCCGAAAACACCCTTGCATTTCGGAGCGTTACAGTGGTCTGCCCCCTTAAAGAACTGGCCGAGTGTGCCATTGTTCTTGCGAGAAACGTGCATACGCGAGTCACATATTCCTGCATTCTGGCTCGGCCAGGTAGAAAATGCACACGATAATCTGATTTAAGGTCCGCTTTAAGTGTAGCAGTTCGTTGACTCTGGCATGGGACGTAAGTGTGGCACGCAACGGCGATCCACATGCTTGATAAGGGAAACTGGAAATTTTTCGTGACACGAAAAATGTATTATTTTCTTCCAGAAATTGCCCGATCCGTTTTCGTTAGATAAAGTCAAGGCCTGGCTCTCTCTCTGCTACAGTTCCTTCCTTCCTCGGTATCGAAATTGCACTGCACATACATTTCGGAGTAGAGCGTTCGTCTTGATCCAATTGTCCTGTTAATAAAGCGCAGATGGATAGAGAAGCAACGTTGACAGAATTTTATCAACTAAAACTTCTCTCCCTTTGTTCCCCCAGGCTATTTTTTAATTTGTTCCCGACCTGGACAAGCTTCATTAAAAGCTTCTCGCTGTGCAGGCGGTTGGGGGAGGAAGCTTCTTCCAAAGTCTCATCTCTCGCCGACTGTAAAACCGTCGACCCGATAGGATCACCATGAATTTTCAATATCGTCACGTGCAAATCATTATGCCCTGTCAACACGATTTACACTTTTCCTTGTGCATGCGTAATACGAAGAATTACGAGCACTCGCCGTGCCTAGCATAATAACGGGGCCGGCCTTATAAAAATGCAGGTGACTTCGGGGTTCCCTTTGAAATGGATTATAAATGATACTCGTCAAACAAAAAAAAATCGCAGCTCCGTGTGGGAATAATGGGCAAATTTATGGGTTTCCCGTGCGGAACGGCGGCTCATCGCGGAATAGAGTTCAATTATTGCATTCTGTCGGTGCATCGGCGCGCGTAAAAATAATTCGGTCATTTCACCGTGTAACATAGACGAAAGATCGACTACGTCCTTCAGCGGCATTGTTCCACCCATTCGTTTCAATGCAAAGCTCGACGTATTTATGGCCGCTGACAAAATATTATACGAGTAATAAATTCTTTTCCTTCGAATCGATAGCAGTTCTATATGAACATTACTCCCCGCGTTTCGGAGTACTGTAAACCAGGAAATTGTTGGGATATTAAAGTATCATTAACGTTGATTATAATTGAACGTCGGCGATCCTTCGGGTCGCGTTTAATAGCCACTAACAATCTTGTTAGCGTAATGATATTCATCGCGTTTAAATGAAATATATCCACATAACGAGACCAACGATTTATACTCTGTTTCGGTGAAGCGAAATTCATAGATTTCTATGAGTGAATTCAACCGAAACTTGGTGGAGTTCATGTAGACGGTGCGTAAATTTACTCGAGTACATCAACAGGATTAAAACATTCCGCGCGAGAGTTAAGTACCTGAAAGGGCCAGGAAGCAAATTGCCCCCCCGTTCATTCAGCAATTATTCAGCTGAAAAAATCCTCCGCCGTCCAATCATTTTCACTTTTATCCCCCGTTTAATCGCCGAAGCGTCCACGCACGTACTTTGCCTTATTTGTCCAGCAAACGCGTTGGGTTCAACGGTGTCTGCCGCGAGCCAGCGTCGGACATCCTTCGCGCGCAATTCGATGCGCGATCTCGGATAATACACGCGGCCGTTCTCAATCAGTGTATCCCTGCGGTTTTATAAAAGCAACACCACAGCGTGCGCGTGTCCGTAGTAGGTCGACCGGTCTTCGTCTCAGGTTTTCCCACATACACTCTGGCCTTCGTGCAAGCAACAGCCTTTTATATCGATGGCCTTGCCGTCGAACGTGCGCTCGTAGCAAGTGCGTTGTCTGTTTATATCGCGGCAATCAGGACGCTTGCGAGTGCCCGCTTCTTTTCATTCCTCTCTTTTCTCGTTTTCCTTCGATACGCGCGCTACGTGGGTGGCTGTTACGAGCGCTCGTAATAATATATTCAACGTTACGATCGCGGTCACGGATTCGCGGTATCGCGACGTTGTAGGTGAAAGAACGTGCGCCGCGCCGAGCAATTACAGGATCACGTTTCTGGATAATTCGCGGCTGTTCAGGCGAATATCGGAGATGAAGGGAATTAACGTATTGCGGGCTTCGATCTAAATTACCACCTGCACCTAAGCCTCGTTCGATATGACGCGATTACATTGTGGAGAAACTGTATACCTGTCGGATGTCTTGCGACTGATAAAGTCGCTCGAGTAGGTGATCCCTTAATTTGTCCCGGGAATTGTCTCTTTTTTTCCGCGCACGTTTGGGCAATAACTTGAGAACGTGAGCTAAGTTAATGATGTCTACGCTCAGCGAGTACCTGTATAGGTGTTATAGTTACAGAAAGAAATAAAAAGTGTAATTCCTACGAATCTGTGTAATAACAGCGAGGAAGCAGTTGCACGCAGACGGCGTCGCGAAGGTAAGGCACATTTCCATTTCTATGACACATCGTCGTGCTCACTATCCAGTTCTGCCGTGTAAAGGAATCCTCCGGCTGCTTTGTAATCCGATCTGTAACCCGTTTTTCTCGCGACAAGCATTCTCGATCAAGTTCAGAATACTATCTGATTACAGTCACCTTCAGCCAGCTTTTCATACCTTTTAATTCCATTTCGGAGCAGCTGAATCCGTCCTCAGACGTTCCCTCGTGTCAGGGCGTTAAGCTGAATGGGCATATTTTTATTAGAACGCAGAACCTACATTTATCCGTGGCGGTAGTAGTAAATTCTTTTTAAATCCCCCATGCTGACAAATGAGCCGGACATCTGCGGAATAAATCTCGTAAGAGGGAACGGAACACCTTTAAATTAAGGAATTTAACGAATCTCGTAAAGCTTCATCTCCCGGGCAACTTAGTCTGCTACTTTACTAGGCAGGATTCTGGAAAGAATCGACCTGCTGGCAGAAATAGCTACGTCTGTCCCGCATTTAATTTATTCCCATCACGAGCGACTCGATGCTTTCGCAATCTTTGCCCATTTTGCTCCGCGCAATGTATCGCGCACGATTCGAGCAGAACAGCAGACATTACGTCTGGGTACATGCATTTTGTCGAGGTTGGCTGATCACGATTGCACGAAGCGCGCAGCCTCGTACACGGGGTAACGCGAAACTTTTCTTCGACCTCTGCTTCTCTCCGTCTTGCCACTGATATTGGAAATACATCGGGCGGCCACTTCGACAGCCTGTAATATGAAAATGATTAAAATATGGAGAAGTCTGCGGGAAAGTTAAATTAAAGATGAACCAAACTTGGGCGAAGCCCCCTCCCGGCCCAACAGAAATTGCATTTTACCGTGTCTCGGCTATTTTGTCGACTGGCTGCGAGAGATACCTTGGTCCCGCGAAATTTATTGGCCGACCCTCCGCAAACTTTATTACCATTCGCCAGAATGTTGCTGCGTTTATTGGAACCCTTTATTCATCGTTATACAGCTCGGCAAACGGGACAGTTAGTGTCGTTAATTTATATTTGTTCAATCATACAATACCCATCGGTCTGTATTTAATTTTCGCGAATCGTTGTATATACATCTATGTTCGGTGTACCGAGAGGACTAGGTATGTAAGTCGCTTGCAAACAGAAATAAATCGAATCATCCGCGGCACGTCACAGCTCCAGATAGACCAAATTCAATTACGGAAAGCAGACGTTGCAATTCTTGCGCGAAATCAGACGTTCTTGCCCTTTGTGCCGGCCGAAAGATCGTCGACGACAATTTATAATAACGTCTATTCCGTCCTCGTTCCCCGCGCGTCTTCGTAATACAGCGAAATTCGCGCAGAAAAATGTCCTCCGTTTCGGACTCTTTGTGCGGCACCGAAATTACTATCGCGAAGACGAATGCCCCTCAGGCGACACGGGGAAACACATTAAATGTCTACCGTTCGTACAGAGTTAGCCGTGATCCATTACGGGAAAGCAGAAGCGTGGTGCCACCCAGCCAGCACACATCTGCGAAATAAGCTTTATCGGATTAATATCAACGAATTAAAGCCACGAGCTCTCTTCTCCCCTCTGGTGCAAGCTGGAGAAGGTTCCGTCGAAAGCGCAGAGCGTCCAGCACCCCTCCAGCCAGCCGGGGCACACCAACGCACGCCGGGCAAAAGGGCGACGAGAGAGGGTGAAAAGGATGCGATTTACTTAACGAAAGGACGCGACGAAGAGGCACAAGCACCGGGAACGCTGGCAAACTCTGATTGGACGAAAGAGTTTTGGGGTGTTTGCTCGAAAATTAGATCGCCTTCCGACACACGGATTTTCTTCTTGGCTCGTTTATTAAATACTTTGATCTATATATCAATATCGTCTCGTTTAACGCACCGGCGACCAGGGGGTAACGTCGGCTAACAAACTTCCTTCTTTCCTTCCTCCGCTTCCACGCCCCCGACTCGCTGCGCTGCCTCGAGCCACCCACTTATCCTCTGCGAAACTTTGAATTGACGTAACAACACGCCGAATGAGTGCAAGATTTCAAAGCTGAGTTTCATTGGCATGGGAAAGTTGAGATACGAGCGGCGTTTGGTTCAAGTTTTTCTTTTTTTTTTTCAATGGATCTTATAACGAATAGCTCTGAGCGGTTACTTCGTCTTAATTTTGTCAGAATTTTAATAAAGCTGCTGTATTACAATCCAGAAGACGGAGATTCCAAGCCAGCGTGAGATGATCTCATTTTCTTTCATAATCGTGTACTTCTTTCACGACGGTAATTAAATTTCATATTTCTCCGTTACTGTAGCCAGTTAACTGGGTCATTTCTCGACCAGGAACGGAAGTTCCTACCAAAATCGTTCGCCTGGGTCGCGACCTACCCCTGCGAGAACACTCGTTCACTCGCGAAGTCGTTGGCGCGCCTTAACGAAAAGACTTTGCAAGTTTCGCAGCGAAAAAAAGGGGGCGGCTTTAACTTGCCCGAGGCGAACAGTCCGCGGTTAATTGAAAACTGAATAACCGTAATATCGACGGGGGTTAATTTGTCGCGGCTGTATCGGTTCCGCCGGATACCGGTCGATTTTTAATATCAGGATTTACTTGGGCGATCGAGTTACGAAGATCGTTCCTCCGCGCGCTCGCCAATCCCAGTCACGTTCGTAATAATCGATTGGCATCGAACTTCTGTTCCGCGCATATCCCGCGGCGTACTTTTTATTTTCTATAATCTGCTCTTATTTTAACCCCGGATGGGTTAGGGGATTTCATGGGGCGCTTTGCAGAGTAAAAATTTATATTATTCCAGGCGAATTGTTTACGAGTTTGCTGTTGGCAGAGAGTGTTATTGTAGCTCTATTAATACATATATGCCACGGGCGATAAAGATTCATAATTTCCCAGAAATAATGCTACGCAGCTGCAGATCTGGACACATGTTGCTTATGAAAGTAATTTCATCCAAACAACACAGAAATACAGACAATTATCCCTTCGTGAATTACTGACTCGCGGGATAAACTGTTGCATCTTGTGCTAAAACTTCCGTGACAATAACTACCGCGTCGACTTTTTCCAGCGAAATCCTTTCGCCTTCCCTCAGTTCTCTCAGCTCCCACAGTTCTCTCGTCCAGGCTAACGTAGTGCGCTCGGTCGTCTGGCCCGCAGAGGGGCTAAATCGAGCTTCTCTGGTCGGAGTTACGATCTGCATACGGACGGGTTAAGGCTACCGGGAGAATTATGAAGTGGCAACGATAAACATTTAACGCGGGGAAATGCAGGATTGCGCGGTCTAGGGGATCGCCACATCTGCTTGAAATTCAAGGCGATGTGTGCGCTCTCGCGGCTTCCGCGCCCGGCAAGAAAGACCTTTCGGGGGCTTAACCCCATTTACGGCCGAACGTACGGGTTAATGGGTTAAAAGGGTACGTGTACACGTGTAAAGGTGCTCTTCCGGTGCTAAATTTCTTTGTTATACGCCGTTCACGGGGATTGCGTGCGTCGGTCGATTCGGAGGGTCGTCCCGTTGTTGAATCATTCAATTCTCTGTGGCATTTTTGGGCGGCAGTGGTCAGCATTCGCGAGAGATCCCTGCGAAGGAATTCCGGTTCGCTCGCAATTACGATTCCGGAGGAAATAACTCTGCCATTTGCTTGATTTCCATTTCCTGAGGGCAGTTGCGCGAATGAAGATTTAGCAATTCAATCCCAGCATTGGCATAAAGTTGCCATCGTGCAATTGTAGATCGAACTGCACAGAATGCCATGCGAAATATTTGACAGCTGATAGATGAGGCAGTAGGAGCTTTCCTCTTTCATTCATTTTAATAGGAACTCATTTATTCGGTGCGGTAGGACGTTAAATGTTAACGATGGTCCTTGTAAAATATTTATCGATTATAAGAGCGTCCGACGAGAGGAGTAGCTCGGCAGACTGCGGCCGCTAGAAATCCACGTAAGATCCAGGATATCGAGGGGCATCCGTTGCAAATTCACGAGAGCACTAAGTTAATCCCGAGCATCGCCAAGTTTCGTGGCGGATCTGGTCCTGGTGTGATAACGATTTTGTGTGTACACCCTGCTCCCAGATATTCGCGCAGCAACCACTAAAAGGCAGAAACCTTCTATCCCAGTTCGCTGCGGGGCCCAAGTTGTTGAAACGTTCGGTTGTTCCCTTGGCTCATCGAGGTGCACTTGCAATTCTATCGCGCAGACGTGTAAACTAAGGTTGCCTGTGACTCTCCGGGACAAGTAATCTTCCCATTTCTGTTGCGCGCTGTATTCCCTTCTGCTTCGAATTTCTACGCGCACGAACGTGCAGGTATATATACTTTCTATATCACCCACCATTTATGGAAACCATTAACAAATTCCTCTTTAAATAATTGATGAATTTATCTGATCGCGTACACGAACCAGCGATCTTCCTTTTTCCACGCGTGTACTCTATTCCCTCCAATTTAAAATTAATCGATACACCGGAGGTCACTTTTTCCACATAATTTGCGATTTATTGCGTTCCTCTTTGAGCGCTCGCGACTAGGCAGCAAATGTAATATTAAATTTAGTCATTTACTCCGCACGTGGATACTACTACATACGCGTGGCGCTGAAAGTATCATTCGCGTCGTGTATCGATGCATTCAAACAGATATTTAAACCTGGCTTATTTGCTGTGAATCCACTCGGGAAACGTTCCCAACGGCGAAGATCCAGTATTGAACGGTTAATTTGATTGCGATACACATTCAATTGAAATAAGTAATTCGTTTACGGCCGATCGTTGGAGAATAAGTGGCAGCAGCTCGATCGGAGGGTAATAACGCGCTGAGAACGGGCAGAGGAGAAATCATGGGTGCTCGAACCGCGACATACGGGAATTTTATTAGTTACATTGGAATTTCAAACGAGGGATCTCGGGAAAGGTTGCGTTTCCCTAGTCATTTTATTCCTCTCTACATCAGATAGAGTACCTACACCTTTTATTACTCCCTTGTTGTACTTAGGGGCAAGACTGTAATACAAAAAGATCGCCGCAAAGAACACTTTGTACGACTATAATGAAATAAATCTCCTGCGACCCGCGTACTGGCAGCAGGAACATATATTTTTCGGGTCACAATGACTGCCGATCGCATCAAATTTATTATACGCGGCGAATTTCGCTAATCGGAATACGATCGCAACACGTAAATCACGGCGATACGCGCGTCATCGACTTGTCAAAGAGTTTTACACGACCCCGATAAAATCTTTCGGAAAATTATGACGAGCAGCGGTTCCTGTACGCAGCTTCGATAAAATTAACAGTCCGCACAGTGCTCACTTCATTCCGTGACCCGTGCAATTTCATTTGCATACGTACTACAACGATTATCAGTGCCAGAGCACACCAGCTTTGCGCTCAATGTATTCTGCAGGCAGGTGAAGAATTGGGATTTTTAAAAAGTGAAGCCCTGATGCATTGTCCGCGTTCCATCGACGCATACCCACCAGAATTTCACGTCGCTTTCACTCAAAGTGCCTCGGCAGTCAAAGTGTCAAGGTGGCTGTTAGATTGGCTGACCGGCGAAGGATCTGATAAATGTAAAAAGTTCCGTGGAGAGACGCAACAATTCGCCAGGTTCCCTCATTACGTGTTGCACGGGGACGCGCCATTTCAGGAATGCCAATATGACGAATTTCCCCAGGGACGAGCCCGGGACATCCTTGCTCTGTGTCGCGGAGACGCGTCCAAAGCCATCGACGCGATAGAGTCTTGTTCCATCGGTTAACGTTAACACACGCACACAGCGCTGGCACACATCGCCTACGACCACGCGTCGAATTGGACGCTGTTGTTCCAGGTATTCACTTAATGCCAGCCTTTGGGACCCGTCTTGGTAAGCTCCGCGGCGACGCTCGCGGTGAACGACCCAGAAATTCGGTGCATCTATGCGCGCCGGCCCAAGTGGCTAGGTGCACGCAGGTGACTGGCCGCGCGATGCTCGGCCGTGCAATTTTGCCTTACCATGCAATCACCTGACACGAAGATTCGAAAAAAGGAGGAACAGGTTCCATAAGCTATTCCATTTCGATGGTCTCTCGCCTGTAGCAACGAAAGTGCCAATAATATCGCCAATGGTCGATGTAATCATGCTGTGTGCGTACGATGCCCCGAAGGCCTTCTTTGGATAGTTTCCGGCTTGTCTCCTCTTTGTGTTTGGTTACTGGTTTCCCACTGAGTATTCGGATAAAACCTCTACTTTTTGGCAGCGTTGAATGGTGATTAAATAATAATGCGACTCCGTTACGTACGAAAAATGAATTACATTTCTGTATCGTTGCGAGTTCCTTCAGCGAATAACTCTCGAGGTGGCAGAGTTAAACGAAGTGTCGAAGTAATCAGCTGTTGACGGCTATTATTCATGCAAAGCCCATTCGTGGAACGTGCATCCTTTATCGCGAATTCCCTTTATTGCCGGGTGCAAACCTTGGGTTATTGCAGGGAATTTCTATCTGCCACTGCGAGCCACCGTTACCGTGCAGTTAACTTATTCATCTAATTTATTATACGCGCGGGACTGGCCGCGCAACTTTGGCAACGCAGATCGATTTGAACCATTGACCATATTCAGACGCGTAGCTCTCCGCATTCTGTAAGAGGATATTCCCGAGAATCGTTTCGCTCACTCAGCTACAAGCGGCAGAAATACTTGTGCCGTACGGTTTCTCGGGAGCCGAGGAGACACGTAATCGCCCGCGTGGCGGCTATTTCGCGAGATCAGCGTAATTGATTAGTCATACGTGAATCAGACACTCGGCATTTACACCGCAAATCGGGACGTACAATGAATTTTTTCACCTCCAGCTGCATATCGCTTGAGACTCGGCTTGTATTCTCAGATGCACCGCGTACTGTTCGCGTATGTATAAATCCTCTCGCGTTTCAGACGCATCAGGTGTCAGAAGCCAGTAAACACGCATTACGTTGCGATACAATTATTTTTATCGCAGCATATGCTTCGTTCAGGTAAACAAGAAATCCAGCCATTCTGCGAATTTTTCTCTCGTGGGAACGAGATTATACCTTGCTGTACTTGTAAGATGAGAGGTACAAGGACGCGTCTGCGACTCTTACAGCGCTGGTTATGAATCAGGCCTTTTGGGATATAGGTAATTGATATTACGGTGCAATAAAAACCAGGCGCCAGGATGCATACACGCGACCCGACTATCATAATTCTGTCTGCCGTTGGACTGCTTTCCTGTAATTACAGGGACTATATGCATCGTCCGTGTACATTGGCGGTCCTTTAAGTTTCGATTTTTTTATATTGTTTAAGTATAAATTGAGCTCTCGATAGAGTGTTATAAAGCTGTACACGAGGTTTACGGAAGGATTTACAGTCATCTATTTGTGGTACACTATAGTAAGATACATAAAATTGTATAAACTAAGCGTATATTTATAACTTTATATTTTTAGGTCGCATTTTTTGATAAATTTGAGGCAAGCACCTAATATTACACGCGATAATCATAATTATGACCAAATTCTTGCGTCTCTGAACTTATCTACGTTATCGCAGCGTAGGCGTATCGCTGATCTCTGTTTCTTATTTAAAATTGTTAATGGTAGCATCAACTGTCCTTCACTTCTGCGGGATATCTCACTCTATGCACCATCCAGAAACTTAAGAGGAAGCGTTGGCAATTTATATTCAGAAAACATTGATTTTTTCGGTACAATCTTTCAAGAGCAATCTGCGCAAAATTGTCATTGGCTAAGGTGCAATGCTTAAAATTTTCTTTCTTTTTTTTTGCGGCTAGATACTTTGTTTTTTCTTGCTTGTACGTATGCTACTGTATTCTTTATTGTATAAATTGGGTTTGTCCCGTAATAAATAAATAAATGTAATATTTAGTGATGGAAATAGGCTGAGCTTCCTTAATTTTTTCATTAAGTCCACAAGTTTGGACTTCGGAGCAGCATTTCAGAACTGCAAGTGTGTTGCATGCAGCAGCGATTCTCCGAAACGGATTTCATTCGAGGCCGTAAACTAACGTAACATCAGCCGCAATGCCAGAGCACAAGGTCGTTTCCCTTCTTTTTGCTCTACTTTGCACTTTGCATGCATATCTTCGGTTTATTGCACCGCCAGTTCGATAGGACTACGGTGCTAATCGTCGCTCGTATTACCCAATTTCGTCGGGCCAATATTCTTTTATCGACTTTTCCCAGTCGAATATTTCGTCGGACGCCTTTCAATACTCGTTAAAGTTTCCTTAATTCCCTCGGCACCCGCTCTTATCGCTCGCTCTACTGAATATATTCAGGACAACCATTCGTGATACATTCTACGGGATCTTCAACGTCGCGGTGCCAGCCCGCTCGCTATACTTTATTTATGCGATACGTTTATACGCGCCGTGGTAGGCGATATATGTTATGTTAATAAACTCACAACGCTGTCGGTTTAATTTTGTAATTACGGCGCTCTTCCGCGAGCGGATGTCGCAACGTTGATTCGTGTAGTTGATTATGCGAGGAACTATAACTGCATCAAGCGTTACGAACGCAGGCATGTTGCAATTACATTTTCGGTTTCCCCGATATTCGAGCATGTCGATCGCACCGTGCATAGGTATCTGACAGAGATTGCTCCGATCCCGCTCCTACACGTGTCGATGATATTCGTACAGGAAATGATCGCGTAGCATTTCGTTATCAAATTCATTCGTTCCTTCGAGCCTACATATTTACGGAATTTGACAGGAAATTTGTGAATTCTCCTTCTGCGAGCGTTTAGGCTGGTTCCCCAAGTATTAGGCGTTATTTTCAGAAGCGTCCCTACACAATATGCAACGTAATTTCCCTGTTGATGCACCCTTGCAGTTTGTATGTATATCGTTTGAATATTTAGATACACCAGCTTTCCGCGCACGAAGCAACAGCAGAAATTCATAGCGCCGCGATTTATCGGAGCAGTAAATTGAGAGATAACAATGCAGCCCCGCGCACTTAAAATGCTCAAGGCGATTACGAGGTGCTATGATTTTATTTTCGCAATTACCTTGGCGAAAACTCGATATCGCGGGCTGAACGCGTGGGTGCGGTTTTTTTTTTTGTAACAAAGCTACGCCCCACGATGTACCCTATACGAAGTTTCCGAAATGATATAAATCAATAAGTGAGTGCTACGAGGTTTCCAATAATCTACAAATATATATCTTACCTGAACACCGTAGTGCTCGTACTAACGTAGGGATAGCTCGTGAACCCGATAATTGTTGCTTCTCCGATAGAGACCAGGATTTATTAGAACGATTACTCAGAAGGCTGTTAGAACGTTGCTCGTATATTGCGTATCACAATATCTGTCTCATCGAGCGATGTTTTCTGTTGAATATCCGCACTTGAGCGATGTATGCAGAACTTTATCGGAGTAATTAAATATCTCATCTTCGGAAGGGAGGGGGACGAAATCAACGGCTGCAAAGCGATAAATTATGCTTTTACGTGCCGCAGAATTATGGTTTCTCCAAGTATAAGCTGACGTGAACGAGGCAACACTCGTATTATAATCAATCTGGTTCTTTGAACCAGCATGCCCGGGAAATTCGTTTTGGGCAAAGCGCTTTGCTGATTCCACCCTTCATGCACGTCATTAAACTTTCCACAAGTTGTTACTTATCCCCTCGCGTGTGTGTATGGGTGCATGTGTGCAAGCAACTGGTTACGATTCTGTGTACCGAAACGTCGAATCTCCTTCGGCTCTTACTGGCTGGATAAACTAGCGGGAAACTTTCGAATCAGACACATGAATCCAGACGTAGGATATCCTCGAGGGAAGAAGTGCACGGTTAACTTTCCATTGCGCGAATTGCATGCGAACAGATTTCCCGCCCCCTTCCCATCCCTTTTTTTTTTATTCACCGAAAGAATCCACGGGATACAATCCCTTCGGTCTCGCACGGTCCGATCGAATAGACGCTTGGCAGCGATACAAATTAATCTTGCAACTGTTTGCTGGTCAGCGAGGAATTTGTACGGTTTTCGCGAAGCTGAAATTTGATATACGTTTATCGTAATTAATAGCGCAGAGATATCTTACAAATAGATCTCTAAAAGGTTTGTGTACACATCCTCTTGACCGAATTCCTGAATGCCGAGGGTTGATAGAATATAAATAGGCTGGAAGCAACGTGAATTATTTTCCGTAGAGACTGCAGCTTCGGAGGTCTGTAGATTTTTTCATCGAGTTGTGTACATCCCTCCTCTCGGCGCTCTGTCAATATCCCCCGTAATGCGTTTCACGGAACAGAATTTTTCTTATTCGCGCCCTTGCGCGGAGCTACGCGAATTATTTTACACCGTGACCTCGTCGAACTTCGCTCAACTAGATTTACGTGCAGATTAGCCACGGCCTCTTTCATGAATTATTTACTGTAATATTTCCCGCGCCGCGGCCCGAATAGGATTCCAAATTTTCTATAACTCCAACTTCTTGCAATCTGATTTTACATCGAACTATCGCGGGTCGATGTATTTATGGTGCTCTCGTGTATGCGCGCTCGGAACTCCCCGGTACGTGTCCTGCACTCCTATATACCCTCGATTCCATCTCAGCCGGAGAAACTTTCGCGAAACTAGTTTACCCGTGATCTGGATGTAACTTCCGCGGAGGTTATATTAAGCAGTCGCTAAATCTTGCAACCAGACACACGCCAGGACCGATAGGCTGCGTGTCTCTGTCGTGCATACACAGATGTTGATTCCGACCGCCTTCGTTAAGGATCAAGCACTATTTAGTATTTATGCCTTGGGTTAAGAAGTTCGGTCGAGAGTTGCGGTGTACACTCTGATTGCACGCGTTTGTGATTGCGTTCGTACGCTCGTGACGTTCGTACGCTTTCGGGCAACATAATGGCCAACTTGGACGTCATTGTTTAGTTTCGATGGGAGAGTCCTGTTTCTGGTGGTCGAGTTGCTTGCGCGAAAATGATAAGGGAATGTTTGTGCTTCCTTCTATAAAAACATGGTAATAGCTACCGAGGCGAAATCCGAATCGGGTTGACGAGAAACTTTGCCGCAGGTCAAAGGTGGACCCAGCTCCTGCTGTCTTAGGATTTATCCTTCGCGGCGCAGATGTGCCCCGCAAGCGTGCACCGAGCTTTGGATTAATATTATCGTCGAGACCCTTGGGATACTTGGGATAATTCAGGTAATTGGTAATAATGATGGCGTTATGATTAGTTGAAAGAAAATGTTCATAGATTCGCGTGATGGAAAGCGCGCTGCGCGAGGGATGTAGCTTTGGTGTAGACCACCGAGTAAGAATTCTGGTTTCTCGTTTCACAGTAGAGTATCAAGAGTCCGAGCCAAAGCCCAGTTTATTGCGCTTTCAGGCAATAGGTCCCGAGAGTTTGCGGCAAAATGCAGAATCCTACTTGGGTTATTCAATCTCGAAAGCCGCGTAAATTCGAGTATTCACTTGCAAGAATCTGTGTCGGTGTGTCTGTAAGCCTCGGCAGTAAATTGTGGGATATCACTTTGTTTAACCATGTTCCATCTTTCTGAAATATCAAAGCTCGCTTAATTCGAGCCCGCCAGATTTGTGAATTACGTTTTATGAATCTTTTGGAATAGATGGACATCTTCATATGCGATAAGAGCTTCTGACATGCAGGAAGATACAAAGAAGCATTGGTTATTCGAATGCTCTCTGTGTATGGAATATTGAAAGAACAGCTGGGCAGAGACATTGGTCCATTACGTATAGTATCCTTTGAACAATCCCCACGAACTTTTACGTCTGCTATCCCAAGAAATAAAGCATTTGAGCCCATTTTCTTGGGCTGATGGATTCCATAAAGAGCATAGATTGCTGTTCCGTAAAATCAGTACATATTTGCAAACCATCTAAAGACAACTTTTTCATCAAAATTACTCCAATTCACCGTATCGTGACACACTTTACTCCAAAAGGAACTGCCCTGTCAATGCTTTGTTGCGCGAGGCAGAAGAACTGCGGAAGCAGTTCAAATTAACTATCTACAATTAAGCATCTGATTTCAAAGAAACTCACAATAGAATTACCGAGTTGAAGATAATTTTTAACGCGTGCATAGATAGAGCGCGAAATACGAAAACGAGAGAGATGGAGAATGTCGTCCACGAGAGATAAGTAAACTGTAAGGTAAGTCGAACGCGAGCTAAATCCGATAAGTCCGTGGAATCAATTCGTTGCACGTAGGTGACCTGTGTATATTTATCTTTTCACGTATGCCGGGTAATATGTACCCGACGAGATAAAACCGCTGCCGCTCCTTTCGAACACACGCTACACACGCACGTGTATTTCTGGCGTGTGTGTATGTGGGTGAATGATAAGAGACAGCTTTTCGCCCGAGAAACTTTCCTACGCGTCAATCAATAAGAACGCTTCAATCTCCGCGGGTAGTGTCATCCCGTTATAAAGGGAAACTCGTTAATGGCGATCGTAAATTAAACGACTATCTGGGCGTTGACTCTTCTCCGTCGAGACAGAATAATAATATCATGACACACATTCTTCTAATCAGAAGGATGTTTTTCATATGATTCATTATTTATATCTGGACGAGCATCGCGGTTGAACGCCCCGATTTGTAGAAATCTTTCTCTCCGAAATTAGCTATATTTGCAGATAACATAGGTTTCACTTCTCTCAGTGAAATAGCCGTACAAAAAGCCCTGGAAAGCTGCTTCTTCCGACAGAATGTGTACTGCTATATTCTGCCGTTCGGTAGCAAAAACTGCTGTAAGGAGCCGCGAACATGTTTCAACACAAAGGTAAACATATTTGCAAATTTATGGAAAGAGCAGCGTTTCTTTTTCCCCCAAACCCGGCGGAACATGTGGTGCAACAGGAGCGCAAAGTTTCGCGGAACAAAAATGAGAGACTTGCGCGAAAGCTTGCACGGCGGTTTCTTTGAAGTACACTTAACAATGAAACGAGATTGCTTTGGATCGAACCGCGGAATTGAATGAACAAAAGAGTACCAGATGAATTGAACTGGAAAAAAGGAGGCAGCATTGTTCCTTTGCTCCATTGAAGCGAATAACGTCGGTAGGATGTTAGGCTTAGCGGCGTTAAACCTTGATAACACCTACACGGCGGCAATATTTGCAGTTCGATATATCATCGGAATCGTAAACTTTAATGATACTCCGAATCCCACCGTTCTGAACTGTGGAATATTTTTCTGCATCGATCACGATTAAACGTAAATGTCCTCGGAATTATCGAAATGACCCCAAGTGCGTGCCACTCCCTGTGTTGGTAATGGTAAAAGAAAGTGGACTATCGTATTTTCCGTCACTCTGCTCCGGGGTGGACTTTTAAATTCTACAGGGTCGTAAATAGGTCCTATCAGTCCTAGATATCTGAAAGAACGATGGCGTGAAAACTAAACTGGCGAAACCCTTTTTGGCCGGAACAAGACAATGCACTTCCACCCTCGTTCCTCGCATTATCTTCTCGCCTCGTAAGTTTCCTCGCTATTATAGCGCTTACTAAATCGGTTTTGCATAATCCCGCTTGAAACTGGCGCTGCCTGCCGTCCCTATCCTAGGATGAATCGTATCTTCGAATTTACTTTTACACGCGCACGCGTAGGTCTGTGTTTGTAGTCGAGGCATGTTCTCGTATTCCGTATTCCTAAATTTGCAAGCACATTTAACGCAGAGATACAAATTTAGCGTGATTTTATTAGTGTAATTATTTCTAGAATAACCTCCATTTATCCACCGTGTTATTTGACTTGGTTTGACGTTCCTTATCTCAGGATTGATACGTGAAAATTCCACGTTCAGAAGTAAGGTGTCATTCTTACCAGTGACGCACTCAGGATTTAATATTGGGGGGACTCGAGTTGAAGGGATAAAAATATTTTTAATCCAAATTCAATCAAATTCATTAGGCGATCATAAAAATTTATTTAAAGAAGAAAATTCAGTTTTCTTTTCTTTCTAGAAAGCCCCCTCTTTGAGGGGTGCCAGGGCCCCTTGGCCCCCGTCTGGGTGCGCCACTGATTCTTACCGAAAATTAAACACGAGCATAACACCGGAATCTCTATAAATACCGCTCTCACTGAAAATAGACTCTTTCAATTGGACAATCTTTCTATATCTTCTGCGTTTCTATATCGTCAACAATACGACAAAGAACTGCCTGTGTATACACTCGAACCGGACGCACTGTATAACACGGTGACTACAATGATTTATTGTTTGTGCGAAACGAGCCACAGAAAAAGATACGGCAACGTCACTTGTAGAGAGAAGAGACAACGTAATAAATCAGCCCGAGGAAAACATTTGTTACGACCGGGGAGGAAATTACATGGACGGGCCTGTCAAAACGCTGTCAAGAGGCGCGAGCAGCCATGTAAGAAACATTGTCACACCGCGTGGAGTTCGATGCACCGAGTAATGATTTATCCGTGGCTGCGACAATGCAGCGAACGCGTTCAACGAACATTTGCGTATACATCTCAGTACGTCGGTTTAAGCATGCCGTACGCACATACGTACACGTATCTCAGCAATAACCCATACAAATAACGTCGCCATCGATGGCATTCGGCATTATCGGATTTGTAAATTAGTCACCGGTCACAATGGCCGTCGGCAAACTCATTGATGGGCTCCAACTACTCCGTGGACGTTACAACGCTTCCAGGCTCCACTCTGTTTCGTCCCCGTTGTATCATAATCACAGCAGCCCCACTGAGGCGTAGATACGCGCAGAGAGAAATTGTCACGGATATTCGAAATTCAGGTACGTCCAGGATCGTCTCGTCTCCGAATAATTTGAATATTTTCCTGATTCGAAGGGAGCCCAGGATCGAATTGACTCTCCTCCGCTGATTGACTTGATTTCGCGCCACGCTTCGGCCAGAAAAAGTACTTTCCTACCCATCGGAAACGCACTACACTGGAATGGCAGAATCGCCGTTGGTTTATTTTCCACGTTTTCCCTCGTTCGGCAAAGTTGTACGAAGGGTGCCGGGCGTGGGGGCTGAAGTCTCGTCATTTCTCCCTTAATTTACTCTCGGAACCATCTCCGTAACGACTCCGTGGAATTTTTACGGTTCGAAATGAATCAGGATCCGGGCGGCTCGTGGAAAGGTAGCCGACGGTGGGTTATCATTTCGCGGATGAATGTAACTAGGTCTGGTTCGGTCGTTACAATTTAATGCCGGGCCGAAAGTTTAATGAACGATCCGTGATTCACGGTATCGCGCCGGAGCGAGCATGGAAATTAAGGAAACGGAAGAACTTCGCCCGCCTGGATAGAGCTAATTGGCTCGATCGACGGAGCAGCCTCGGAAAAAAAAGGATCCCTGTTACGCCTTCCGCGATCGTCGCGCGATCGGATGAGCCATCCTCGTCGCGGACTTTATGGGCCATAACACGAAAGCCCTCTCGACTTATTCTTAATTGGCGGCGCGTATGGAATTTCAGTTGGGGGCGATGCAAACCCCGTAGGCTGAAATTACATAGCGGCTCTTACGATCGCGTGGCCGAGGCTTTATCGGTGAAGATTAGATACAGCGATCCGCGGCCGCAGCTGTGCGTATATAAAATTACGCTGCGAGTTACGTTCCTCGTTCAAGGCCGATTCCCTTTTTAACGTTTCATTTGGTCGAACGGGAACCTACAACTGCACATTAAAAGTTATAATTTCCACATCCTGCGGCGTGGTTCCAGCGCGCCGAGTACACCGGCGCACAGAGGGGGGACCTTCGTGCGACCGGGTACCTCGAGCACCTATTAAAGGATCGATACGGTTTGTGCTTTGTTCGGCAACTTCGACTCTGCTCCGAATTCAGTGTGATCGCTGTGTTGAACATTGGGAAATTTATTGCCAGCTCACTGGGACGTCATTATTAGTGCACAAACTGCTTTTAAAGTATCTCCTACAGAGTTTCGTATAATTATCCTCGATATTTCAAGCCAGTTGGAACACGGGATGATTCTTTGTGCCAGGATTGGCCAATAAGGTAAAATCGAGTTCTTCTCTCTCAGGTTTAGTATTCAATAAAAATTCAATCATTGGACAGAAGGAAAGGCTGTTTCAATGCACTTCTCTAACACGCCAGTGTTACCCGCAGCCCGTCTAAAGGTGAACCCCCATTTATGTTTACGTTTCCAAGGGGGAAGTTGAGAAGTTGCTCCCGTGTGATAACTCCGGTAAATTTACCGGCAAACTTCCAGACACCTGTGATTTGCGCCTGCAGTTATTTGGGCGATATCGGTTTACGCGGGGACTCGGTCCACTAGCGATTTCCCAGGCCGCTGCGAGCATCAGACTTCAGATGCCACCCAACTTCCTACAATTCCCCAGCGACTCTGTACTTTAGCATCGAGAGTACCTCATCGGTGGAACGATCAAATTCGAGGGGACGTACCGATACACAGTCGCGACTCTGCGAATTCTGGTAAAAAAAAATTTACGACCCCTCGTACGTGGCTGCCTCTCGACGCTCGGGTCCCTTCTTCGTGGCGTTCGAATATCAAATCGAAAGATCGATAGTCCGTCGACCTCTTAGCTCGTGGAAGCTCCTATGTAGGTATTTTATGAACATGATACTTGTTTTCGAAAGGGGGGAGAGCATGGCTCGCGTGTCGCGAATAATACATCGGGTTGGATTTCAGTATTTTGTAGATGCAAAGGAATTACGTCCACTTGATCCTGATTCATCGCCAGCACTCTGCGGTCGGGATCCTCGCGTGTGAACGCCGCGAAAAACTCTCCCTATCAGCTTTTTGTCGGGCATTGAAGTACCCGGTGGCGCGTGGATGCTGAGGGGTTGATCCTTGCATGTCGCGCGGCTGCTACACGATAGATTACTATCGCGAAGCTGGCTGAGGGCGCGGTGATCCTCAGCTGCAGCGAAAATCCGCGTGCTCCTTACGACTTCGCAGTTTGTAGGCTCGCGATACGCACGGATTTAGAGAAACATTCGTCCAATGTAACGGACTAGCTGTCGCAGTGTGAATACCTGTGTCCATTAGCTTTTGATTCTCCTGGAGCGGAACAGCGCCGTATGTAAGGCACGGAGCCAAAGAGGAAGCGAGTATATCTCCTGATACACAGATGCTATCATCTTGCTTAAGATATAGATTCAAAGGACCACTAAGGTCAACGATGAAAATATATAGGCACGTACACGTTTCAAGCACAGTGGAGCCAGGAACCCCCTCGATGGAAGTCGTGATTTCGGAGCTTTGTAGAGGGGAAAACGCCACCTCTATCTCCATTCTCTTGTGCCCCTTTCTCTCGCCTCTCGCATCTTTCTCCTCCACCCCGAGTTCCTTTTACGGCTCGAAGCACACGCGAGGCACGTTCGAATCGGCGAGGGAGGACTGGCCTCGTGTACAGCGGGTGGCGGACGTGGAGCTGTGTGCGCGAGCAAATTGAAGAAACGGAAAGTATGTGCAATGGCCAAATGATCGCGCTGTGGCCGCAGCGGGCTCGGAATCGCAACGTACGAGGTTACGCCGCGTTGCTCAAATTGAATACAGTCCAGGACCGGAGACGTTGCCAGGGGCTAACTTTGCGAACGTTCGCCGAGTCTCGAAGAGAAACAAGAAACGACGTTAACTCCTCGTTATTTCTACGGAACTCTTTGTTCCGGCGGGGGAAATTGTTTTACAGTTATGGCGGGTGTTTAGTTCTCGGAAATGTTTCGCTTGGCTTTGTTTCGCGGAGCTTGCTTTGTCGAGCTTGCACGTAGCGACGGGTGCAACGCTAATACGGCAGTATCAATACGAAATACGAGGATAATGCGAACAATCCCTGCCGTATAACTTGTGCAGCACATATCGCAATTCAAACGGTTTCGCGTGACATTATACTTTATAATCCTCTATATCACTCGATATTACCATTGTTCCATTCCAGAAACACGACAGATTGCACATCTACTTATCAGCGTATTTTCGTTCTTCCGATTCGATGAAAAAAATTGCCCCGCATCTGTCGCTCACCGTCGCGTTTCATATCCGAGGCGCACGTGGGGAAAGGTGCGGTGAAAAACGGCGAGCGTAATCGACCAGTCGCAATATCCTGTGCGTGACTCGACACGCACCCGATAACAGACGATTTAACGTTCACTTATCGCCGGGCAAACCGAAGCTCGATAAGATACCCGAAGCCGAGCGCGCGATACGGCGATCAGGCCGCGTCGCGTCCCGATCCTCACGGATTTAAATGCGAGCCTTAGTTTCGCACGCAGGACCAGGCTGAAATTGCCAATTAGTCGGCTATCCTGTCTTCGCGCTGGTTCGTGGCAACACGGCAAGCGCCTGCCGGATAAATAATTGCCAATTCCACGTGGGGGTCGCTGGATGGTCAAGATACTCGTGGCAGGTCATTTTCTCCCATTTACGTGGACGCGGCTAGCAAAGTCCGGTCCAATGTTCGTTCCGACGGTATTAGTAGGACACGAGTGTGTTAACGCGAAAGAGAGGGAGCCCCTCTGTGCGGGCTGTTTCGAGAAGGTTGCTTAATACTTTGAAGTTTTTCATTCCAACTTCAGCGGCATGTCAAATGACCCGACAAGTCGCACTTGGTATCACACGTCGCGGCTAAAAGCCACCACGATTCGGACCTCGTACACCTCGCGCGGTGCATTTGAAGGGTAGGGAAGACCGGGGCTGAAAGTTGCGATTTCGATAAAACATAAAAAATGACTGGAAAATAATGTAGTTATTCTCTTCACTATTGACTAATTTCTTATTAAATTTATTATATTTTCTGATATATATATATATATATACACTATTACAAGCTTAAAGTCAGAAATTAGTCAAGATTAGTCAGAATTTAATATATTGTAATAGGTTTTCCATAGAAAGTAATTTAGTTGTGGCTGATCGAAGTGGAACTTCTTACCCCTATATGGGGCAAGTTGTTATCGCATTGGGGTAAGTTGTTACTAAGATATAAGAGTTGCCTTTCAATGAAACATTTCATTTTCTAATGAAATAAAACAGAATTTTATTAATAATGTTTATTTATGAAGGTTTGAACCAACAAAAATGTACTATCTTTAAAAGAAAACCAAAACGATATAATAACCATAAACTTTATCTTTGGTATAAAATCTATAATCTACTAATCAGTCTTGCATTCAGCTGTAGGGTAAAGGACCCAATTACTGACACCTATCCAATTACTGTTACCTTAAGCTAATTTACTTAAAATAAAGAATAAATAAACGTTGTAAAGTCAGACAGAAAAAGAATTATGTAATTCAACCTATAACCTATACCATAGATTATATACTATAGTTTATTTATTCGTTATTTTAAGTAAAATAGCTTAAGGTGACAGTAATTGGTTAGGTGTTAGTAATTGGGTCCTTTACCCTATGAATCCTTAACGCAGACCTAACCCAGACCTCCTTATTGAGATTTGTACTTGTAGCCTACTGTGGCCTCTTGCCCACATTGTAGTATTTTAATAAATCTCGATAGAATCATGTGGCAGATATTGAATTCTCTACCGACAGTTTTTATTTATCTTTACGCATAACTTCGATCGAAGTCGTGTCCCCTTCCGCCTTTCATTCATATGTTCGCATATTAAAGCACAGCAGAAACAATTTATACATTTGCGGCGGGGCAAGTTTTTACGGTAACAACGTGCCCCGAGTCACGGTAACAACTAGCCCCTACCGACACATGTAGCAATTTCAAAGACTATTCTGCTTATACATGTATTCAAACGATAAACACTATTACGCCATGTTCTTAAATGTCATTTGATCCATAAGAACGAATCAATCTATAATATCGACGTTAAATAATCGAAATAGACCAAAAAATAATGATAGAAAATTTTTCACTTATCTGGTACGCGACTAATAGGTCCTTGCTTACAACCACACAATTCGCTGTCGCGGACGCTATTAAAGTGGGCGACAGAGTGGCGTGATCAACTCACACGGAAAAAATAATTTAAAGTACAGCCCTCTTTTTATTTTGAAAATAGAACCGACGGAACAACTTACCCCCGGAACATTTAGCCCCGGTCTCCCCTAAGGGGAAAACAGGGAGTGTCACGAAACAGCTTTATCGAGAAAATTAAGTTTTAATGCTGTAGTCCACCAGTAAAGAAACAAGCTTCAATGCATTTATCTGCACACGAAGCTTACATCCTAATTAGGTATCAGACAAAAACAAACAACAAAACAATAACCGTTTTACATTAATTTTAATATTTTCTTCAAGTCTGAACAGAGCGTAACCCTTTTGTGGTTTGACAGTTCTGTAGTTCCAGTCGCCATTCCCCGTTTTCCCCTTTATCCTCCATTTGGAGTTCTTACAGTAGATTCTTTGTTTTTATAGTGACTCCAAAGGGAAAAGTGTTCCGTGCCTGTCTACCTACCAACATTTCTCCTTATTTTGATACGTAGTACTGGTACAGAAAGTTTGCAACCTGTATATCGTATTATGGGGGTTTCACTGAAAATTTCGCAGCACTTTCGAAAGCGGCTTAAAACGAACTCCGCTCGCGGCGCGTAGCTCGCGGGCAAAATGTCTGGTTCGTTGAGCGGATAGCGTGCGTGGGTCCGCGAAGCTTTGATATTTACACGCGTCCGCATGTTTGAGCGCGAGTTTCTAGAACAAATAAAGAATAACGGGGGCGCGGTCGCGCTAAGCGCCCCTGGGAATATTACGCGTTTAAGCGGAATTCTCAGGAGGAAGGCTAAGTGGATTTCGCCGGGGTAATTGCGTAAAAATTTGCTAGCACTTACGCATTCCGTGTGCTCGTGCCCGCGAGTTAACGTTGCAACTTACAACTAACTGCATGCTCCTCGCCACGTGTAACGCTTAAATTGTTTCCACCTCGGTGCGTTGGAAACGAGCCACAGTTTCAAGCAATAGACCCCATCTTTTCATTAGCAATGCTCCCTGTGCCTGAATTTCCCTTGTCATTCATTCTTATATTTTCTTCATTCTCTGTTCCAGGGTAAGCTTCTTCCTAAGCCAGCGTGCAAAATTCCGCTCAATCGACCGCTCTCAGACCGCGCCGGCCGATGTCTACATGTAAGCAAAAACACGGTTCATTTGCGTAATGGTTGTACAAAAGTTTAACGCCATTTGGATAGTTGTAAGAGAACAGAGTCTCGTTTAAGGGCTACACAGATGGTACATAGGAAGTTTTGGAATAGGAACGTGCTGAGTGCCGGACGAAACTCGAATATTCTTTAGATTTAAGGTGAATCCCAATCTGACATCGCATTCGATGTCAAGCTTACATCCACACGAATTTGTTGTATTCTTCATTTTATATGTTACTCGTCTGTCGGTGCTTTTAGTTGCCTTCTAAAGCTTCGGCGCTCTAACTAAACTGACGAAAACAGAAAATCGATGTATTTCGTGAAGTTCCAGCTTGAAAAGAAGATTGATAAACGCTGCGAGAGATAGATTGCCGCGCTACAAATGAGAAATCCATTTCCCATTAGCCAGAACTCAGCTAGCGAAACAGTGGTCACGACAAATTCCGGTTCCTTACTCTTAATTGCTTCGCCGAAATTTAATTCAATTTCCGGGGTGTGTATTGATCATCGACGGGGTGCACGACCGCAGGTACATAACCTTCGGGGCTGGGTTCGTCTCACCTTGAGCCCCTCATTCGGTCGCGCTTATACAAGCCGATTTCAATTTAGTTTTCGCAGTCTCGCGAGAATTCCCAATCGTGTCGGTTGAATGGCCTGGTTCCGGCTCGGTCGTATTTACAAGGGTACACTGACGGTGGCTCTCTCAGGCAATGTCCATTTTCGCCTTTGCCTCGTGTTATATGCTACATGTATATACTTCCACCGTAATATTGCCATCTATCCTCTTTGAATCTACATTCTTATTTTCCGCATCATAATTATATTTCGTATCATAATAGTATCAACTTGCCAGCCACTGTATTGTTTGCTACGTTAAGAGACACCTTTTGTATAAAACCTGCTCCGTCGCAGCGCCGCGCCGTTCCTCTGCAGACTGGTGTGGTCTGGCCTAATAGCGTAGAGATGGTTCGGTAACCGCTCCGGCTCCTCTTCCCCTTTTCTCCATCGCCTCTTTGGCCTGGAAGACGGGCAGGCGGCGGCTTGTACGAAACGCTTCGCCCCATTGTTCCCGAATGCTGCAGCTGGTTCCTATATTCCCGCATATGCCCTTGTACATATTCCGTACGATTGCACGCGCATTGTACCCCACCAACATGCATCTCAGCCGACGGTGTCATGTCACGAGATATATACGACGCCGCTCGAGGGTATTAAGCGCTGCTTTGGCTCGCGATGAATGTAGTGCGTGAACGCGGTTAACCCCTAAAAAGGGATACTGTGGAGAATCGAGGGGGAGAGGGGGACAGATCGCTGGCACCGTAGGGGTTCGACACGTAGCAGGGGTGCGTGTAAAGTTGTGTGATACTTTGATTTTCAAGAGGCAATTATTGAACGTCAAGGGTGAAGGTGGCTGGCGTTATGACTCAATCTTGACACTCTCTTTTAAGGGGTTATAGTTGAAATCCTAATTCTTTTTCGCGCGATTTTTGGACGAAAAAATTAGGATTTCAACTTTAAATAACCGCCATCTTGTTTTCAATTTATATTTCGGAAATTCCCTCCGCCAATCAGAGGATACATTAATATACTAACGAAATTTTATTTGTTTCTTGATTTTAGATCGCAAAAGCAAATTTTTAAAAAGGCTTCTTGGATGTGGGTTCTTACTTTATTATAAACGTAAAT
The DNA here is from genome assembly GCF_050908995.1 of Andrena cerasifolii. Taxonomy (NCBI): domain Eukaryota; kingdom Metazoa; phylum Arthropoda; class Insecta; order Hymenoptera; family Andrenidae; genus Andrena; species Andrena cerasifolii. The sequence goes on along the minus strand of NC_135120.1, from coordinate 8,743,062 downwards.
ATTTTTCTACGAAAAAATTACCAAATGTTCTTTAAATGTTGCTCTTTTAAGTGCAAAAAGTTCTGTAAGAATATATGCTTCAGCTTTTTCAAAAGAAATTCACAAACCTCCTTTGCCTCTTTTCGGCCGCCTGACTAGGTATAAACCCTTAACCCGGCGGGAGGCGTACCCTGTATTATAACACAGGTTGTCGTTACCGGATCAAAAATACCCAAAATTGAAACGTAAAAAACCACGGTTTCAGAATATTTTTTTTTAACTTTGTAATTTTTATGTTAAAGTACAGTGTTTGAAGAACCAAACAAAATTTATGAAATATCTTAAAATCTTTATTAAAGTTCCTTAAAAAATTGTAACAAAAACTCAAACAGTCATCATATTTTCGCAACCTAGCGCCTCTGTGGTACATTTTACCCAGTAGCGCCTCCCGCCGAGTTAAGAGTGTTCCGAGAGGAGAAGTAGTACTTATCCTTAGAATTGCGGTAAGATACTCGACTTCCCTCGAAAGCCACATTGTGCGGAGCAGGATTCGATTGATTTTTGATCGGAGAATTCTTTCCTTCTTGATTGTACCATGGATCATGGAACATGCTGCAGTTTCTCGAAACCAAACGAACCGAGTAATTTCGGAATCGATCGTATTACCATGGAAAATATCCGGAGCGGCCGCGTAATGAATCGTACACGACGGCATTTGGTCTGAATCAGGGGAGCTATCTCATTAGCTCGTCAGGGCCGAAGATCTCCTTTCGAGGATTTGCAACGGCGTGGACGGGCAGAGAAAAACGAAACATTTCCATGGCTCGGGCGCATTGTAGGTGGCCTTATTCCTTCGATTCGGGCCACTGGTCACAATCTGCCGTAAATTCGAAAAATTCCACGGCCACTAGAACTTCGGACCGCTATATACAGTGCAAGATGGTCGAAGATAATCAGCACTCGGTTTTATTGGAAAGCGAATTGTGCTGGCGGAGTCGAAAGAAGCATTGCCCGCTGGAAGCACTCGGAGCTCGTTTGTTCGTTGCACGGCACTTTTACCGGTACTTTACGTGAAATTTCTGACACGCCCCGATAAATTGAAATATTATCTGCCTCCTATCTATCGCGACTGACCTGCGAGTACCTCGATTGAATTAAAGGGATATACCGAATCCCTGGCAAGTTATTTATACGCGGCAAATCCGCTGCCTCGATTCCCTAAACAGATTTAGGACTTGGCGGATTATCGTATTCTTTCTCGGCGCTTTGCATTTAATAACGTTAATGCGACGGTCCTATTTTTCACCCAGCACGTAGTTCCTCGTCGACAGGCATCGAGGCCGCTCACATTTTTCTTTGTAATGTTCTTTAGGCGCACGTATTCGGAAAATGGTGCCGAACACACGCCTCGCGACGAAATTAAATGGGTTGTATGGAAACAATTTTGCAGCGTTCCTTCCGTTACAGAAATTGTTCGAGCACGTTTCTCTATTTTTCCTATTTCGGAATTTCCTTTTTTTTTGTAGGAGAGCGCTGGACAAACGTTCGCGAACTGCTAAATATTCAATAAATACCTGGAAAATCGAGGCGCACGGTTATCCAGCGGAAAAAATATTGCGTTCTCGTCACTTTTGTGCACGTGCTTCGCCGATACGACCAATTATTCCGCAGGGATGGAAAAACCACAAAAAGGACAAATTGATGCTCGATCTATTTCGCTTTCCGATCAATCAGTTGCGGGTGAGCAGACGACTCGCCAGTACAAATTGCCGTTCCGGACATGTAAATATAATTCCAGATATAAATGGAGATATTTAGCATTCGAATGGCGGTCTGTTGTTGTTTACACGCGTGTTCCATTGTATGGCTGCTGTGAGCACGTCGAAGCATATTTAACTCCCATTTCACCTATTGCTATGAGCATCGAATAATATTTGGAACATTAATAGGTACCGTTGTCGATGGGGAAAAAAGGCAACGACGTTTCCCTCTAATTTGCGATAAATACTGACCCCGCTCAACATTTTCCATTTATATTTCATGCACTCGGCGCGGGATATAATTTTGACCGTTCCGGCTTTCCCGAATTCATTTTCCCAGATATTTTTGATTCGGATGGTCGATTTCTGATAGCAGAAATTATATTACGTTGGCAATTTTTGAAAGCTTCCGCGCAATTCGGGGCACGCCTCGTTCGCTTATTGCTTCCGACCGAACATCAATGAAATTACAGCACTGTTTATTCGCGATTTTATTGATATTTGATTGTTCATTAACGTTTACGTTGGAATATAATGGATTTCGGAAAAATTACACGAATCCCGCTGCGCTACACAGCAGGTATTCAGTTCAGAGGAATACGAGTCTGCATTCACTTGATTCCCCAGATGAGCATCGCATGAATTTCTTCCAACAGAACTATACCGAAATGAAGAGACAGTCTCTCGCAGATACCTTAACTAAATCCCCGAGCATACGAATCTCGCCGTTATTCCCCGCAGAATTCTGACCAGTCAAGTCAACCTCCACGATTCCCACCTCCACCTCTCGCGAATACCTTTTATCGTTTCATTCCGGAGACCGAGATAAATCTGCATCAACTCGCGTTCGTTCCCGTGCACTTTCCATTCGCTAGATTATTATTTGTGCACCGCGACCGGCGAGAATTCACTCGTTATTACTAAACGTTCCACGGTCGAAAACCGGTGGATCGCGACGTTAAATCAGCGCTCCGAAATGATGCCGCGACGGGGGCGGCGGTGCGTTATATTTCCTCGTCGACACGAATGAATTTATGCGGTCCCCGACGTAAGGAAACATTCACGATTGTTTATAGCGGCTAGACTTTCTTTTCCACGGCTGGTGTCTCTCCCCCCTACTCGGCGTGCCGTCTAAAATAACCATGCAGCAGCTTCTCTACGCAGAAAAGGGGAGGCCATTGTTTATCGAGTTTATTTGCCGCATTTCCTCACGTTGCGACCCTCACTCTCCCGGGACACGGCTCGCTTTTTTCGAAGCCACGACTCCCGCCATGCGTAACGGCCATGCCGCGGTTCGCCCCGTAAACTCGGCCGACCTGTGGAACAAAACCAACCAACTATCCCGCGGTGGAGTTATGATAAAAAGGCCTGTTCCCGTGGCTGTTTACGCGGTGTGCAAAGTATGAAAAAGAGCGGGGGGACAGGGCGATGATTAAAAACTGTGGGAATTCGCTGCGGTCGGTTTCTCTAGCTGGAAACGTGAAGAACAAGCGGATCTACAGCCGCGTTGAAATCTGTGGAGCCCGCGGTCGGTCACGGTTGTCCCGCGTTTAAAAGACTTGAAAATCCGCCCCGAGTCTGCCACAATACGGCGGTGCGCGGGCTACAAAAGCGGTGCCGGGACACGTCGAAAAAGTTTGCGAATTATATCATAGTTAATACAGGGTGGGGTTACGCAACTGGAACGGGCCCTATCTCGTTTTTCCCCCCAGAACGGAGGTAAATAGTGGAGGAAACGGTTGAATGTGGTTCAACGGGGTGTAACTTTCTACGACCGTGTACGTCTTTCGCGAATGCAACGATGCAGCTGCGAAATGCAATTGCACTTCTGTTCCTGGACGGAACTTTTCCCAGGGATGAATATTTTCCTTAATATTTGCAATTTTTCAACTAGCACGCACAAGTAATCGTGGAAGCTAAGGTAGTGGCCTGAAATCGTTGCTTCGAGTTATCTGATGTCTCTTGATACATCGCAGCACCTTTCGTTGCGAATGGTAAATGTCAATTACCGATTTAGAACCTATATAATAATATCGTTCAAGTTTTAAACGTAGAATTTTGCGCGAATTTGATGAACTCTCTGCTAGAATTCTTCTTCAGTGGATTATATTCGTTTAACAAGGTAAATCCAGTTGGCGTCGCACAAGGGGAGCAATTTAATTTCATTGTCCTTAAATTATTATAAGGGGACACCGTGCGCGCCGAGTGTCTGGACTGACAAAAACACGAAACGGGTATTTGCCGAGCCATCAGTTCAAGTGACTAACAAAAGGACGTCAAAGGGGATCGTGGCTCTTAACGTTTCCAATTTTCTCTAGTTGATGTACAGTTTCCTCTATAAAATTTTCTCAATAGCAGCTCGCCCGCGGCACGGCGAAACGCGAGCAAATATATTTTCCGAAGGAAACGGTGCGGCGATGTGTAATTCTTGAAATGAACGTTCTCGTTTGCATTTCCCCAGCATTTAATGCGTCAAATTTTATCGTCTACGATACGGAGCGAGACCGTAATTCGTGGTGTGGCTGAAAACCGGGCGGTTCCTTGCGGGAGCGTAAGCTGAAAGCGGGAAATTGAATGGTAAATTATCCAGGTATGTATTAACCACGATTAGTAGAACTCAGAAAACTCGATTTTCCCGAAACGCGGACTGTAATACAGAAAACCTTAATGCCAGCTTCCCGACTTACATCTCCGCGAGGAATCACATATCCTTTGGGGATTAGTCTCCATCCGATATTTTCGGTGGCGAATAACGAAGCGAGGCCGTTCTTTTTACGTACTCCTTGTTACGTCCCGCATCCATCATACTATCCCAGTGATCGTTCGGGGAATTGATTGATCGATGGCGCGGCTGTGGCCATCAGAACTTTGTCCTCGTCCTATTATCCACCCTATATGGCCTCTTAACATAAACAGTAGGTGCGTGGCACGTTTACGAGACGGGCGCGTGTACACGGGGCTACTTATATCGCCCTGGCGAGGCTCATCAAACCGAGTCTTCCGCCATCACGTGTTGGAAGGTATTCCCCATGATTTATTTGGTAGACGGCCACCCTCGGCCCCGTAACGCCCTGCGGCAACCTGGCATTATGCGAGGGCGTATATGACCCCGAAGTTTCACGAGGATTCCGATATTTACTGCCTCGCGTGCACGATGGTCTTCTTTATGCCGATTTTACGCGGCAGCTGTTGTGTCGCCGTCCGCGACTGCCTATCCATCGTGCTTTCTTGCCCTTCCTCCCGTAGAAAAATTGTGGAACACCGGCACGATCCCAGCACCGATGAGCTTCTTGCGTCGCTTACGTCTGCCAGATCGCTCGGACGCTGTCGATCGTTTTTCTCGAAGAATCAAACCTATGAATTCATAGCCGCCAGAGGGTGTACCCAGTTTCTAGTGGAATCTCCGAGGAAGCAAGTGGAATGTGGGCGGTTATAGTCAGACAGCGAGGAACGAGTTTTTCAGCGTGCCCAACAGTACGGTGAAAATACTTTTCTCTTGCATCAAGGGGCCCGCGAAACACGAGAGCGAAATTTAATAAACGGTGTGTTTATGCAAAATAGAGGGGGGGGGGGAGGCCGGTTCCGTCACGAATTCGGTGACTTTGTTGTGTCGGTTCGAACGAAGTCACGCTATCATTTTGCTCGTTCATCATACACGTCGTATCCGCGGGACAAAACCCGGTGGTCGTATTTACAGTGACAGGGCAAATCTCGTGGAGGTAATTACTGTTACTTGCCGCTCGAAGAGATGCTCCCCCTCGACCCACCCTGCGCGGCTAGTTATTTCCACGTAAATTCACTGACACGAACTTTTTTTTATCGGCGAACGACGGTTTTATATTCCCTCCGCTTCGTCGATTCGGGATTCATGCGAACCCCGGAACAACGACGTGACGCCCTGAAGAGGTTCAGTCACGACCCGAAATTATCGTTGATTAACCAGGTGTTTGTATTCTTTTGCTGCTTGAGCTGATAAAACACCAACAAAGGGAAGCTCATTCGTGGTTGGATTCGAACCGTGTAGATTATAAGTAACAATCTCTATCGGTGAAAGATGGTTCGTTTAAAGCGAATGAATCGCTTAATCGAAGTGGATGCGTGCTATTTAAAGTTTGCCGAATAGTTACGTAGTATGTACTTCATTAAGTCACTATTAAAAGCTTTCGTTAAAATTTCCACCATCTTTCATGCACGTATGCAGAGTCACGTTGCAAACGAGCACCCCTGTTTCATTTTTCGAATTAATGGACGGGCGTTACTAATGGGCGCGCATCATTAGGCGTTTGCAAATACCGTGAAAGCGCATCTTCGTCTCTCGCCCTGCCAGCAGCTAAGCGGTTGATTATAATTGGCGCTCGTCGATCGCGCGCACTCTCCCAGCAGCCGTCGCGTCTCTCCCCCCGCTCTCCCGGCGAGCTTTCGTTGTCACGTAGCGCGGTAAAAATGTGGAACGAGCGCGCTAACTTCATTGCACATAAGTGCCGGCGTGGGAAAGTGCCGGGCCGCTCTTTACGGCCCTCCCAAGAACTTGGAATATCTTGGTGGAGAACGGGCCATTCCTGATGAGAATTACAGCCTCCCTCCCCCACGCGCTGTCTGCGACGACCATTCGGCTGCTACCCTCCCGAGAAAGTCATTGTTCTAACGTGAATTTTCGTCAATTAATCGCCGCTTTCTCTTCCCACACCACTTCGCACGAATGTGCCCATTCATTCGAATTACATCGAGACGGAATGGAAACCCATTTAACACCCGACCAAACGCTTCGTCCAGGCCGGTCGAACTAAACGACTCGCCGTTTCGCGGGTTCCGTGTCGCGGTCGCATTTACGAATGGGGTGGGACCACGTGAATGGTGGTTGCGAGTACGAGAGAGGATGTTGTCACACGCGGAATATGTTTAGGAGTCAGTTGGAAATTAGGAGCAGAGAGGCTTTTTAGGAATTGGGTGCGTAAATCTTCGCCAGCAATAATTGCGAAACGAAATCGGAGAGAGTATTGTACAGCGACCGACCCCGTAGAAAAGTCTCGGTCATTTTTCAAGCTCCCGGAATACCAGAACGCAAAAGCTTTTGTTCGTCGGTGCGATGCATCAAACACTTGAACCCCTTAATGGTCTCTATATTCCCAGCGGGGCTATTTCGGAGTTTCAATATGGTTCACTCAAATTACGTAATTCAATTACACGGGGGGGTGGCCGGAGTCAAGCTTAAAGGGTTCTTATCCTTATCGACGTGCATTCAGATAAGCGATGTTTAAAATTTTAAACGCTATACTCAACATGCACTCGAGTGCATTAACCAGGAGTAACGCTGGGCTAAAGATACCCACCCTCGCGCTCGGCCTGAGTGTACGTAAAGATGAAACACACAACATTATCGACGCGAAATATCCCCATTGCTCTCGACCGTAGGAACAAAAACGTCCACAGAAAAATTTGCTAGCGCTGCGAAGCTTTCTAAATACGATCAGTGGCACGTTGCACGGTGCAAATGCTTTTGCTGGGGTTTGATTCGGAGTACTCAAATATAATCCGTCGATTAGTCGTTAAATTTCATTAGATAATATCCGGGAACGTGAAATACCAAAGGTAGCTTCCATGTTTCGAAAGCTCGCGAAACGATCACGCTATTATCATCGACGATCCATGAATTGATAGTTCCGCGTAGGGAGTTCCGTTCCGCGAGCCTTCGGTTTATCGCTTAGCCATTACAAACGGCATCATGTTCGGGCCATAAATCACAAGGCGGCTCTGTATTAGAAGCCAGCGCTATTTTTCACGGGCATCTTCCATTACCACGAATCCCGGTGCATTCTCCACGCACGTTCAACGGATCTGTACCATGTGCAAAGCACCGAGGCACGTACCCCTTTTTCTTGCTTTAACCGCTCGGAGCCCCACCAGCCACTATTTGCACAAGGGTGCATAGCCGGTGGGTGACGTAAACAGACTCTCACTCGGCTGCACCTTTAATCTCTATGTAAAGAGTCACCAGCCAGCAGCGGGTAAATGCGTTCCCCTGAATGGCCCCCTTTGCCCGCCAATTTCTTCGATCCCGAGTGCTTAACCGCGGCCTTTTCTCGGGCAAAGTGGCCCGGCAATAACCGCTGTTGAACCGAATGGAACATGCTTCCCGTTTCTCTCGACTCGAGGCTGAACTCAGCTAGAGGATACGGGGCAAGCTGTTTACTGTATGTCGATGGGTTCGATGCACGGGCAATCGGCCGTTCGCCGTTGTTTTTCGTGCACGATACGAATACCAGCGCGGCCAGCGAGCCGCAGATGGAAGCTGGCCGCGAAACAGAGAGGGTGAGCGGGCGAAAGAACCAAGAGAGAGGGATCGCCAGGGTAAGGGGGGAAAAAAGATTGCCGGACGCGCTTTGAAATTTTCAGCGGCGAATCCGTTCACAGTGGCAGCGGCCACACGCGGCTGCCTCCACTGGCGCGCTCGTTCCGCGAATTATAATTGCTAATCCGGAGCCACGATCGTTATTTGCGGGTCAGGATTGAATTCAGCCACCGTCTATTACCTTGGACCGACACGATTCAATCTACTTCCATTTCACTGCCCTTTCCTTCGTTTGTTGTTCGATTTTATGGCGTTTCGATCCGGTGCCGGGGGAAGAGGGGCAGTTACAGTAAACGCGGGGGAACACGCAACCCTGGACTTTGGTCAGTTCCTTCTCCACAGCGTTCCCTATAATTTCAGCGTATGAAAGCTACTTTCCGCGCCACGGTGGTACGAGGGAGTAATTCGTAACCGAAGTGCTTATCATTCGGCAATGTTCCCTGCTACATGTGACACAGTGGCTTCCTTTACCACGGTCGCGCTGCGATCAGGAGAAACTGGACCCAAGGGTCGCGAGTTCGTCGGGACTATCGACTGGTCTGTCGAATCGTGGGTTTACGGTACCCTAGGTCCGAACCCCTGCAGCGTATCCAATCGTCAGAAATTGCAAAGTTCCTCGTCTTCTCTATACATCACTGTTTCTTAAACCTCGATCCCTTGATGGATTCATATATACAGGTATTCATCAAAGTGCTTGTCAACTCTGAGAGCATTTTAGGTGTCCGTATCGCAAACTCAGTTCTAACGGAAACCTGGCGTTGTCTGGCGCCGAACGCAAATTCCATTAGAACTCTTATAATAATAATAATAATAATAATAAAAAATCGTCTTTATTCCAACATATGATACAGAAGCGGTTATAATTAGGGTAAAGGTACCAGTAGCTGACCATGTATCAGTAGTTGACAACTTTTCAGGAAAACGTGAAAAATATGGAGAAGTGGCGAACTGTGGGTATTAGGAGCCGCGGCGCGCTGTTGAAAAGAGTTAGTTGCATTTCTAAAAACCTTATCTTTCACATTTTTCTGAAAAGTTGTCGACTACTGGTACCTTTAGGGGAGACCGGGGCTAAAAGTTCCGGGGGTAAATTGTTCCGACGGCTCTATCTTCAAAATAAAAAGAGCGTTGTACTTTAAATTATTTTTTCCGTGTGAGTTGATCACGCCACTCTGTCGCCCACTTTAATAGCGTCCGCGACAGCGAATTGTGTGGTTGTAAGCAAGGACCTATTAGTCGCGTACCAGATAAGTAAAAATTTTTCTATCATTACTTTTTGGTCTATTTCAATTATTTAACGTCGATATTATAGATTGATTCGTTCTTATGGATCAAATGACATTTAAGAACATGGTGTAATAGTGTTTATCGTTTGAATACATGTATAAGCAGAATAGTCTTTGAAATTGCTACATGTGTCGGCAGGGGCTAGTTGTTACCGTAACTTGGGGCACGTTGTTACCGTAAAAACTTGCCCCGCCGCAAATAGGTCTGTGAAGATAGCACCCCCAAATTCGATTTTTTAAAAAAACTCAACGGCATTCGTTTGTTCATCGTGTGCCCACGTTTGTCCATAAAAAATTTTCGTTTGCCCACCCTTCAAAAAAAAATTATGGCAAAAAAAAATTTGCATCAGCACCCCCATGAAAACATTTTAATGATTTGTCGGTGGGAAATGATTGTCCTTCGTTTGCCCACGTTTGCCCATAAAAAATTTTTTTTTGCCCACCCTCCAAAAAAAGTTATGAACAAAATAAAAAATTTGTCTTCATCACCCACGATGAATGCATTTCAATTTTTTAAAAGAAGCATACGAATATACCCGACCTGGCCACGTTTGCCCACTCTCAGATTTCATTTGCCCACCCTCCAGAATTTAAATAAAAAATAAAAACCTCGAAAAGAAGGGCACAGGTGAAGCGATCGCGTTAAAGTTCGATTTTTCTGGAAAATATTATCAAAATCGTTCTTTCAACGATGCAGTCCGTTAGTTTAGATGTAGAAGAGATTTGCCCATGCATTAATTTCGTATGCCCACCCTCCAGAATCGAATTATTAATGAAGATAGCCAAGAAGTGCGGTACCCGTTGAAGCGATCGCGTTAAAGTTCGATTTTTCTGGAAAATATTATCGAAATCGTTCTTTCAACGATGCAGTTCATTAGTTTAGATGTAAAAGAGATTTGCCCATGCATTAATTTCGTATGCCCACCCTCCAGAATCGAATTATTAATAAAGATAGCCAAGAAGTGCGTCGTTGGAAAGAATTCGAGACTATCGCAGACATCGGTTTACGTTTCGGCAGTGGCACTCGGCGCTGCTACCCTTTAGGGTATCAACACTGCGTGTCGTCATCGAACGTGCCGAAACGTAAACAGATGTCTGCGATACCCTCGAATTCCTTCCAACGACGCACGAAAGTCAGTCGGTCTACAGAGTTCGGACGCAACTCTTGCAAGACCGTGCGTTCATTTACGGTTTGTGAAGTGACTGTGAGATTATATTATTTTCCGTTGTGCGATATCATTGCGGTAATTAGTGAAAAATGACTAGAAAACCACTCTGGTGTTATTCTGCACATGCTGCAGATGTGTGAAAAGTGTGAAGTGTTCGATGAGCGATACAAATTTAAGTGTCGTTCCAATAAAGTGAGAAGGAAGTGTGTGCAACATTTTTTGGATAACATGTCACCAAACACCTTCAACCTTTACGGTGAGTACAATTGATTTTGATAATTCATTCGGGAAAAAACGAACGGAAAGGTATTCGGTTCAACGGGTACCGCACTTCCTGGCTATCTTTATTAATAATTCGATTCTGGAGGGTGGGCATACGAAATTAATGGATGGGCAAATCTCTTCTACATCTGGACAAACGATATGCATCGTTGAAACAACGATTTTGATAATATTTTCCAGAAAAATCGAACTTTAACGCGATCGCTTTAACGGGTACCGCACTTCTTGGCTATCTTCATTAATAATTCGATTCTGAAGGGTGGGCATACGAAATTAATGGATGGGCAAATCTCTTCTACATCTAAACTAACGAACTGCACCGTTGAAAGAACGATTTTGATAATATTTTCGAGAATAATCGAACTTTAACGCGATCGCTTCATCTATACCCATTTTTTCGCGGTTTTTATATTTTATTTAAATTCTGGAGGGTGGGCAAATGAAATCTGAGAGTGGGCAAACGTGGCCAGGTCGGGTACATTCGTATTCTTCTATTAAAAAATTGAAATGCATTCATGATGGGTGATGAAGACAAATTTTTTATTTTGTTCATAACTTTTTTTTGGAGGGTGGGCAAAAAAAAATTTTTTATGGGCAAACGTGGGCAAACGAAGGACAATCATTTCCCACCGACAAATTATTAAAATGTTTTCATGGGGGTGCTGATGAAAATTTTTTTTTGCCATAATTTTTTTTTGAAGGGTGGGCAAACGAAAATTTTTTATGGGCAAACGTGGGCAAACGATGGACAAACGAATGCCGTTGAGTTTTTCCAAAAATTCGAATTTGGGGGTGCTATCGTCACGGACCTACCGCAAATGTATAAATTGTTTCCGCTGTGCTTTAAGATGCGAACATATGAATGAAAGGCGGAAAGGGACATGACTTCGATCGAAGTTATGCGTAAAGATAAATAAAAACTATCGCTTTTGGTTTTCTTTTAAAGATAATACATTTTTGTTGGTCCGAACCTTCATAAATAACCATTATTAATAAAATTCTGCTTTATTTCATTAGAAAATGAAATATTTCATTAAAAGGCAATTCTTATATCATAGTAACAACTTACCCCAATGCGATAACAACTTGCCCCATATAGGGGTAAGAAGTTCCGCTTCGATCAGCCACAAATAAATTACTCTCTATGGGAAACCTATTACAATATATTAAACACAAGTTTAAAATCGGAAGATATAATACATTTAACAAGAAATTAGTCAATAGTGAAGAGAATAACTACATTATTTTCCAGTCATTTTTATGGTTTATCGAAATCGGAACTTTTAGCCCCGGCCTCCCCTACCCTAATTGTTACTGCTTCTGTATCATATGTTGGAATAAAGACGATCTATTATTTTTATTATTGTAAGAGTTCTAATGGAATTCGCGTAGCTGCTATTATGCCTGACCCGAAATAGAATAGGAAAAAGAAGAAGGAACAAGAATGAGAGAGGGGTAGAGTATAAAAATAAGACGTTATTGGGAAATATTGTGAGAGCGCCATCTACTAAAGTAAGCTCTGTAATCGGGTCAATCGCGTTACAGGACTGGTGTCACACAAGTATTAAAATATTGCAATAATGTTTTTGTCATTAAATAGTCTGTTAAATTATACAAAATCGATCATCAAACAGTCGAAATTTCCAATACTGCCAATAACAGGTGACAACTAACCCGATTAGACTGCTTTAATTTTCGCCACCAGACGGCATAGCGAAAATAAGAAAATGCCAATAGGGACGCAGCGGTAGATCACGTCAGTCCGGTTAGTCCTAGGTTACGCGTGGATGATTGAGAAGAAATGCTTTGGTGGCATTTTCGAGAGAGTGCAGAGTGGAAAGTGAACAGGTAGCATCCGGAAGAAGATTATAGAAATGAGATGCAGCATAGGAAAATGAGCCGGAGAATTTAGCGGAACGGGAAATAGGAGCGGAAAGACGGTGTTGGTGTATTCCGCGATACAGCACTGTGAAAGTAAATATATTCGTAGCCATAAATGTAATAGGAGGGGGGAGGGAGGGGGGGGGAGGGCACGCGGACGGCGGTGCCTTTGAAGTAGAAAGCCCTTGAAGCAAATTGCACCAGGTCGTGGCAACGTCAAAAGTTCGCCAGCATGTCCACACCGGTAGAGTAGCAGGAGCGTTGCTCGCAAGTGGAAACACCGAGTGTGGTCACGGCATTGCGGAACATTCGAGTGGAAACTGAACTTGATTCGATCGTGAAACGTGAAACAATGGCCCGCATGCTCGACAGTTGCGGTGGCTCCGGGGATCGAAGCTGCGCCCTGTCGATATCAAGTTACCACATTTTCAAATGTCCGCGAACGCGTAATCCCAATTTACGACAATGTGGATCCGAGTGCCAACCGAACGGGACGTCTCGGCAGTTTAAGAGCTCGCGATTGCAGGCGCCCACTCGAATAAGTCGCTCGAAAATGGAAATGTACGTCGCGCGCAATTAGCGATCTTCGACCTGCAGCTCTAACCCTCGAACACTGTGCCCTGCTGTGCCGTCCGCTCTTCTAGCGTCGTTTAAAAAGCGACGTGCGTACTATTCTCACCTACAGGAACACGTAATCTTCGTCTTGCTAGGGCGTAATCGATCTCCGAGGGTTTTACGTGAATCCGAACGTCGCCAATTTGGCGGTTCACTCGTTGTCATTACGGAACGGAATAACAGTCTCGGCGTGCCTAAGGCAAGACAGTAATCTTGGATAGATGCGCCTAATTAGCGAGATCCAAACGCCGATGTACCTATTCGAGCGAGTTGCCCGAAGGGGTCAAAGTAGATTTGTGCAGATGTGGATTGCTCCGGGCTTCCACTCGGCGTTGTTGGCGAGTACCGCTGCCAACTATCACATTGATAATCCGGTAATACCGGAGGAATAATTGAGTGATACCAGTGCACACACAGCGCACGGTACAACTTCCTATCCGGCCTGTCGGTTCTGGTTTCGATGCGCGCCGAACGGTTAAGCTATGACGGTGTTCCGCGGTAGTCGGAGCCGCAGGCTTGATAGAATAACTAAGCATTGACTTTCAACGACAAACAGTTGCTCGGAAGTCAATTATTAGCCAGCGTCGCGGTAATGTGACCTCCCATTTCCCCCGTCGCACACCCACTGTTCTCGCGTCCACGGCACAGCGCGGCGGCGCGGCGCGGCGCCTACCGTTGCTTTTCGAGCGGGTGGTCGCTGCTTTCTCGCGTGTCCCAGCGTTCTGAAATTTTTAAATCCACGAAATTGTGGCCGGCACACCTGCATCTCGTGCCCGCTATCACGATGTCCCTGTGCCGTGGTAATCGTACTCATTACACGGTAATGCTACACGCGCCTCGTTTCGTCCGCCGCGTACGTTTTTATTCCCCCGGAAGGCTAAGGTAATCGAAACAGACGTGTAATTAGGTGTACTCTTAGCAGATTAAATTCAATCGCGATTCACGATCGCGGACATGACGCGTGGTGCGTTTCGTACCGCTTTTCATTTTCTTTTATTCGCGCGCATTAAGACCGTCTATATGCTCAGTAGCGGAGTTGTTAATCACCGTAATTCGCGGTACTCGTTGCGAGCCATAGAAAAAAGTGTTGGTCCGGTTTGGGGAACGTCAGCGGTCCGAGTTAGGCTTGTATATGTATTTGAAGCAGTGTAGTTTGCGATTATTACGCGAAACATTATAAAGTCGCCACTCGAGATCCCTTCTTCAAAGAAGCCACCGTGAAACCGTGAATTTTCCACGTTCCATTTCACATTGATCCGCGACATGCAAACACTGTGGATCCAGTGGAGGAGACCTGATCCACAGGCGCGTATGTTTAGCAGGCGCTGACTGGTGTCGCTCCTGTTATCCTTTGCGCGCCCGTGCTCTTTCAGACGGCCTCGATGAGCCCAATTGAATCGACATTTTGAGCGTAATCCAGCTTTATTGGCGAGGGGCGACAAAGCAAAGCTGGTTCCTATGCCCGCCTTAATCCCCACGGGCGTCAATCGCGTGAAAACTTCAACAGTTGGAGGCTAGTACCTCCGACGACGGCCACTCGATCTATGAGAGGGGCTCGCGGCCATTCAGTAGGCCCTTTTAACGTTGAAAGCACCCCTAAAGAAGAAAAGCAGCCCCACCTCCCCCACCTGGTCGTCCGTGAAAGTGAGGCATGCTATCGGAAAGTGGACACTTCTCCCAAAGGCTTCGAGAGCATCAAGCGTCAAAGTACTCGGACACATTTTAGGGACTAACCATCGGAAAATCTTTCATCGATTCGGTGTATAGCAATGGAATTGCACTCCTAATTTCATCTCCAATTCTTCGATAGGTACTATTCTCTGTCTTTTCTATATTTCCTGACGCGCTCTTGGTCACAGAAATTCCTGAACCCCCGAAGCTCGGACATTATAGATCGTTAATTAACGCTTGACAGATACAGAAAAGCGAGCGAATTAACTTCTCTTCCACATACACAGACAGCAACGAACTGTTTTCCCGCCGAGGCAGTATAGCTGGTTGCCTTTCGAAGCGCTGATAATTTTCTATTCTGAAAGTAATAGGGCCCCAAACGATCAGCACATTCAACCGAGCTCGTAAGCTCCTTTTCTCTGCAGCTTGCTCCCTAATCCTTCACCCTCTTCCTCCACGTCCAGCCACCCCTTTCTCTTCGCGCTCTATTCAAGTTCCTCGAAATTCTTTCAGCCGGAGACCGTGCTCCCCTTTATCTCTTTCGACGATGTGCTCGACGTTTAAATACTTGGAGCATAGTTCCCCCGTATGGAGGGAGCCTTGAAGCGTGACTCTTTATCCTCCTCTTGTTTCCCACGTAATGCTGTGCCTGCCGTGATTTTTAGTCGCGCCGAGGCGATGCTCGCTGCGACACCTTATCGAGCGCGCAGTTTGCGCCTTTAACGGATACCAAATCAACGAAGATTCCATTTTGGTACCGCGACCTCTATCCTGGCCGGTGACGTCGGCGTGGCGTATCCCCTTCTTAAATCCTTTACCTTTTTCATGGGGAGCTACTGTTACGCGAGTTTACACTTTAAAATCTCCCCCGTGCCCTCGCTCGCTACTGCGAAATTATTTTCAGAGCGTTACGGCTCCCCTGGATATAATACTTTCCCGTGGAAGTTTTACACAAGTCGCTTCTCACATTGCTTAAAATACAGGAGACACTTAAGGCGGTCAGAGTTACTCTTCGCCCCGTGATAAATTACGTGGTCGGTGCGGTGGGTGTAGTAAAGAATTTCGAATCACCAGTGCGTTATCAGCCGCCTGTACCCGAGGGTAGATACCACGTAAGTTAACAAAGAACGCGTTATTTTCACGTTATCCGGGAGCGTTTTAATTGAAAAGCGGCGTTTCGTAGACGCAGATCGTATTATCAATGGGTCTGTTCAAAGAGTGTTGATAATGCGACCCGGTATGTAGCGTAACCCCATTTCGGAGCAGACGGTTGTAACGATTCTTTCCTGTGTTAAATTAAATCTTTCGTTCGGCGCGCCTGAACGCTTCCCGGTCGATACGCTTGTTTAATTAGACTTATACGAAGATTCTCGATCTCTTCCAATTGGCTGGTCATTTAGATGAAATCGTATAAAACACTGAGCAGGTGTTGCGCTTTATACCAGGTACCGTGAATTCGATTTCATTCATTTGTATAAAGTTTTATTAACCCGTCGGCGGGCGCGCCTAAAAGTTTTACACGAGCGGTCGCGTCGTGTACTCCGTACACGGGGGACTGTTTTGGCTGAAAAACCGTTTTACCGTGCTGTATTGTACCCAGCACCCCTATGTATTCATTCAGCGGACATTTTTGCATCATGCTACGTACTTGTGACGTTCAAATTCAGTTTGGAAGTATTTCTGATTGAATGAAAACAAAAGTATGCCGCGTATCCAGCGCGCCCGTGTACCTACTCACAAGTTTCCCAGTTGTCCGCCTCCGATTGTTTTGGTTTTTGGATATGTTTCAGAGGACAGAAAAATAAGAAACAAGGGTCTTTTATGTTTGCCTGTTTGCATGTTTAGGGGGTGAAACCACTCCTCAAAGATTTTCAAGTGTTCGTCTTCCATTGCTTTGGTTTTTGGATATGTTTTAGAAGACAGAAAAATAAGAAACAGGTGTGCTTTTATTTTGGCCTGTTTACGTGTTCAGAGGGTAAAACCACCCCTCAAATTTCATGAGAATAGGTCTGAGTTAGGTGGTGCCATCCTCCGATTGCTTCGGGGTTTGACCAACGCAATCGGAGACGAACACCTGAAAATCATATAACTTTGAGGGGTGGTTTCACCCCCTACACATGCAAACAGGCCAAAATAAAAAAACACCAGTTTCTTATTTTTCTGTCCTCTAAAATATATCCAAAAACCAAAGCAATCGGAGGCGGACACCTGGGAAACTTGTGAGTAGGTACACGGGCGCGCTCGTCGGCAGGATACGCGGCATACTTTCGTTTTTATTTAATCAGAGACACTTCCAAACTGAATTTGAACCTGACAAGTACGTAGCCTTATGCAAAAATGTCCGCTGGAAGAATACATAGGGATGCTGGGTAGAATAGATCACGGTAAAACAATTTTTTTAGCCAAAAACTGACCTCCGTGAACTGAGTACACGCGCGTGTTCGCCGGTGGGTTAAGTACCTTGCTTCTACCAACTCTTACAATAAAAGGCAACGTCTCCCTTCAGATATTACATTCCCTAGAATCCACTTGTTCGTATCACCGCATGATCCTGGATCAGGCAGACTCCATTACGCGTACAAAGAGATTTGCCTGGCGTTAGTTTCTGACAGTTAGAAGTCCATCGAGAAAATGAAACATCGGGCCAGCAGAAATGGCAGGAACGGAAAAGACGTCGGCGCGTGTGATGCCATTACTTCCCTCGCCGTAATTAATTGTCATCTCCCGACAGAAAAAAGAAGTCCGCGCCACCTGTCGCGGCGAGACAAGGGAAGCTTTATATTTCCAATACTATCTGGCCCCGTAATTTCTCGCTACGACAGCCTTTCCGGCTCTTAATGTGCCTCGAACTTAATACTTTTCGTGGAATTATGATCCTCCCAGTTACATTTAACCGCGGAGCGATAGTCTTGTTCCAAAGCGAGCCGGCGATAGTTGCCAGGTGTAACTCATTTCGAGTTTATCAGCAGTTCGATCGCCACGACAGGGGATAAATCTGAGAATAAAGCCCACAGTCGTAGCTGTTTCACGAGCCACCTCGGAAAATGATCGTAGAAGCTTTCGTTCCTTCCCCCTTGGTGTTCTTGGGATCACCAGGGCGATGTGTGTACTCGAGAAGGAACGCGCGCACGGGAATCGTGGCAGTCGTCACACGCTATCGTACTTTTACAGCGATCGATTAAAGAGACATGATCTACGGCGTGTTCACGTGCCCCTGGTATAAAGGTCGAACACGTGTAACAGTCATTAAAGTGAACGAAGAAGGGTTACTGGTGGGAGTAGACCTACTGGCGCTGCTCGTACTTGTTGAGTGGATAAAGTTTAGATGGAAAATGTTAGTAGCTCTGCTTCCTAGGTTCAGCTTTCTATAGTACACTCTAAAACATACATGAAAAAACGGAAGCCTATACCACACACACATATATATATATATGTTACATACTCAGAGACTAGCAGGAGTTACACCCGTGTGCCACGAATCTGTGAACACCCCCGTAGAAGCGTAGCGCCCCGGGGTCGTCACCCCTAATCCCTCCTGGGTTTTTTCTCGCCGATGCTCGTGTACTGGGAATTTACGAAGCTGGCGGGCGAGCTGCCTGCCGGAGATCCTCTCCAAGTAATCCATCCTTAAAATAAGCCTGCACCAATAACAGCCCGGATGCGGCCGTACGTGCAGGCCTTTCCCTCCATCCCTCGCGAGAGGAGTACATACACGGGGTCTCGCCAGGAATGCCAGGGCCGCGTAACCCCATTCCTCCGTATCCAGCTGCCAGGCCTCGCGAGCATTAAAAATGGTAGACGCGCCCCGGGCTAAAAGCTGCTCGCGCGGCTCTATGCTCCATGACACTAAATTGGGATATTCACCGCGGCTTAATAGCCGGGCGATGGTGCAGCGCCTGTGCGCCCGTGCGTTTCGCGGCGTTCAGCGAACGGGAAGAGGGAGGGACGGTGGACATAGAGCCAGTAAACGGGCGACAATGAGGGGAAGACGCTGCCAATTCCACGAGACGTTTACACGAAGGGTGTGTGACGCGAGGGAGCTTAGGCATGACGAATGGTCTGTCAGGTGGTTACTTGCTACCTACGCGAGCGACCAGGCCCAGCAACGGGAGCACACATACTTGATCCTCGATTGCGCGCGTGCCTTTTGAGAGCGTGCCAAAAATGCACGCCGCGACCCACGGGGCCATGAATGAACGCGGGAATCGCAGCCAGCGAGTAGAGTCTTTTCAGACGGCACACTTCTGTGGCCTACGACTAGTATTTCCTACATTCTCGTTTTCTTCTCATTTTTTTTTTTTTAAATGGGTCCCGAAGTTCGTTTACTTGTTTCTCAGGTACAGTGCATATTCGCAATACGACTGCTGAGTTCGGATTAAAACGAGACGCTCTGTATAATTCCTCCCGGGTTGACGCGCGATACTCTGAAATCGCGAAAGCTGCAACCCCGCGAGATTCAGAATAAAAATTACACGCGGGACGTATACGCACCAAGGATACGCGAAAATGGGAATAAAAAGGCTTGTTTGCAGCATGAAGTCCGTGGAGTAACCAGGCCGTGTTTTAATTTTAATGCCTCCATGGCACCGACTGCCCTGGAATAACGAAAAATTTATTTCCACCGAAAATATTAGATCGTTGACATTCACGTACGATGGAACGCCAACGATATCGTTTCGTTCGATCCAGGAATGTAAAATATTGAACGCGTTTAATCTGGCATTTCTGGCGGAAGGTTTTCGACATCGTCAATTATTAGGTATTTGTTTACAGGTAGTCCGGGTTCATAAAATTCAGATCCATTAAAACGACCAGCCCGTCGAGGCGTGTCGCGTGTGTGTGCTGGACCCGTTTGCCGCACGCGATCCCTTCTGAACTTTTCATCCCGTTATTGATTACGATATACAATTTTTCAAATATTTTTCTGAAACATCAAGGTCTACACGAACCTGCATTTCTCTAACGAATCTTCGTTTACAATATACGATCATCGCGCTTCCTACATCCAATTGCTACATACAATTTTCATTCTACAAAATTCCACGATATTACGAAACAGTTTAGTGTCATATATCGCCGAATGTTTACCGATGACGCGAAACTCGTCGAAGGAGGCGGAGTCGGAAGTGGTCGATGCGGATAATAGTTTATAGAGCGTTCGTGGCTGAATCAGGCGTTAGTATTTGGTTGCAGGAGCGACGAAAATCACTCGAATGCGGATATCCGCTGGCCACTGACCGCTCGACGAGCCCCAATATTCTCCGCACGTACATCAGAGAGATACGATATTGTTAGGCGAATTCGTTTCTTTCCCCGTCTTCTGGCTCCCTCGACCACGGCCCCGAGTTTCTCAGCCGTTTTCTATTCTCCCTGCCAATGGAGCAAATTGCACCAGGGACCTTACCGATGACGGGATACGCCGCTGAATTATTGCGTTCAATTCTTCCCGACTTCGCCCAGCAAATCAGGATTTCGCCGACGAGAAATGCCGGCCGAAATAAGTCACGGATGTACACTTGTATGTTATGTACTTGCTCGGACGTCCGAACTAACCTTCCGAGAGCGATGTCGATGATGTTCGACGCGTGCTCTTGGAGCTGTTCCGCGAATAGATTGAAGCGTTGTTATGGCCGTGTCGAATCACTAATTGATTATGTCCTTGTTCGACACGCGATTTGTCATCATTATCGGCCGCGCTGGTCACCGTCATCGATCGCTGTCACATATTTATTATCAGCTCTACCGTCTCGCCGGAGAGTCGATTCACTTGTTCAAAGACAACAATAATGATCGCGCAACTGTGACTTCACTCAGAAACGTAATTTTTTGTTCAAGATCTTCGAAGCACTTATAATTCAGATTTTCGTTGGGTTACCCGGTAGAGTGGGCAGTAACTCAATAGAGCAAATACAATAAAATCACTTTATTGATACAATGCAGTTAATAGTATTAAATGATAATCATAAGAAATAATAGAAAACTGTTCATGTAAACTGGAAAGGATTGCGTGCAGCGTCTACTGCGTCCGGAGAGGAACTGACTGGGACAACCACGGTCCTCGGTGCTTCGCAAGCCCCAAAGAGACCCAGCGGTGCATAGGGCCTTAAGGGGAGGTTCCGGTCTAGAGACCAAAAAAATAGGTGATCTTTAGGAATTAATTGAAGGAAAACTACTATATATAATTTAATGGGACTTGTTGCATTGTATTAAGGATGTCTTAAATTATAGAAATATATTTTTTGTTTTATAATTAATCATTGCAGACGGCACTGAGGAGTCGTTAAAGTTAAAGTGTCAGAAAATTGATCCAAATCAGTGGGCGCTGTATCTGCAAAAGTTATTATCAGATTTGACTGAAACTTTTTTTATTTTGAAGATTATTCTTCTGTATAGGGGAGAAACCAGAACAAATTAAAAAAATAACATTTTTTTAGAAAATAACGACACTTGAATTTTGAAATCACTAACCCTACCTTTTTCACCCTTTCAACGCCTTTGAAAATTATAAAACTTCAATTTTTTGTATTTTTTTCTAGTCCCCCCCCCCCTAGCCAGAAGTAT
Source organism: Andrena cerasifolii (assembly GCF_050908995.1). Classification (NCBI taxonomy): domain Eukaryota; kingdom Metazoa; phylum Arthropoda; class Insecta; order Hymenoptera; family Andrenidae; genus Andrena; species Andrena cerasifolii. The sequence continues at coordinate 8,721,512 of NC_135120.1, read as the reverse complement.
ATTCTTCAAAATAAAAAAGTTTCAGTCGAATCGGATAATAATTTTTGGAGATACAGCGCCCACCGTTTTGAGAACACTGTTTCGAGAAAAACGCGTTTAAAGTTTTACGTGAGTGCCGAGTGGCCGGGTGTTACCCATGCATTTGCCGCTACTCAAATGCCTATAACTTCGGGAATTTTACGAATTTCAATAAATCCTTTTAAACCCGTTTTCCTAAAAGGTTGACCATTCGAAAAATGAAATTGTTGGGGACTGCGCATGCTCCCAGGAGCGCTGACAAGAGCGCTCCCACACGGGGATCTTGGGTGACTAGTCCGGGCTTGGGACGTGACACGGAACGGCCGTGCACGTTTGTATCGCGTTAGAAATAAAGCTAAGAGTTAGAGTTATTCGGCATCGCTTTCACCCGTGTACTTTAACCCGATCCTAAAACCATTCGGGACTCAACAGAAATAAAAAAGATATCGACATTTAGACCGGAACCTCCCCTTAAGCGTGACACCGCCAGTCTCCAGACCTCAGTCCTCTGTTTACAGCTCGCATCGCTGTTCCACCGTATACGCCGCATAACAATTTTTACAATTCTAGCTGCTAGAGCTCCAGCAGAATATTAAATCCATTACCAGTAGGCGCGAAGCAAACAAAAGATCCAACATGGAGTTTCGTTCCATAAATTCGATCAGCCAGTCTCTCCTTCCCCGCACTACTTTGTGCAGACATTTAGCATTTTACGCCCCATTGTTACGTAACATATCTCTTTGTACTCTTTTAATGTCCCTTTCAATGTATCTTCTTCCTGACACAATGGCAGTACCGTGCCCTTCGTAAGGCACAGCAACCGAGCCCCTACGAGCCTTGACATTTCGCGAGGCGAACAGGACCCCATGTTCGACGAATAATTCTCCTCGAATGGGCGACATTAATTTGTTGACAAGCCCGTGGCGTGCTGGAGGGTAATGAATTTTCGCGTTCTCGGAGAAGTCGGTGTTTAAATCCGCAGGTGGAGGCTGGTAAACGTTCGCGAGCGCATAATGACTGCGGCAATTGTTACTTTCGACGCGGGCGTCGGTGGCGTTTATACCAACGCCCGGCGGAGGAACGTTTGTAAATTGTTTGCGGTTTACCAAGCCGTATGTAGGACGACCAATATCAACTCGGTACGCGATATTCCTTTTCCATGGCGACCGGTGCTCGCGCGCGCGTAAAGGAACCAATATCCACTGGCATGCACCGAAACTCCTTTTCGCGTGTGCCATGCTATTTTCAACTTGAAATGCTGAAATGAATTTTTCTTTCGCCTTTTTCAAAGGATTTCCCCTCTTCCCTGGCGTTTCGCGATAGTGCCACCTCGTCGCACATGCACACGTTAACAGGTTCTGCCTGTTTCTCTTCTTCTGCGGGCCTCCACCGAATAGCTTCGAACTGCCGACGCGTACAGGGCCTACGTGCAGGTAGCCGCGCGGACCATTCGGCGTTCACTTTCGGTTCAAAGCTCAAAGTCCCAGCCCAGCGTCGAGCTGCTTGCGGCAAGCAGCAAAGTCTCCTGAATATGTACCTGGTCTTTTTTGTCTCTGCTTATCCGTTCCCCGCGTGTCTGCCTCCTGCCTTTCACACAGTACGGAAACGAATTCGCGGTATCGGCGGGCGGGGGCGGTTCCCCGTGTTATTTTCATCCTGACTGAATAAGCGAGAGGTCGAGGCGAGTGTGTCGGCTGTGCTGCGAAGCATTTTCGTGCAGCTCAAAGGAGCATAAGGCGAGGAGCGACTAGCTGTGACAAGCGTTGCTGCAAGAGGGAAACTAGCTGCGCGCTGCAATCGGGAAACACGCCAGGCATGCAAGCACAGGAGGAAACGCTTGCGATCGAATGCGCTCCGCGAGGGGCTCTCCGCGCGCGGATAGGCGCGTCGCGTTTTACGGCGCGTGTATTTATTCGAAATGTCGCGCGGGCAAGCGCCGCGCGAAAGCCTGTCGTCGTGTGTATCGTACACCTCTGCCGTGCACTCTAGTTTATTACTTCGCTGCCGTAATTTACTTGCGCTCCCAGGCCCCGCGAAATCGAATCCCCTGTGTTCGCAGCGACGGGCTGTGAAACGAGAGCGCCGGTGTCAACAGCCACGGGAGTAAATAACGCAAGTCTCATCCGTTCACCCTCCTCCTCCCCGGCTTTTTGTTTACAATTTTCCATTCGTTCTTGCGCTGCTGGTTTTGCCCGAAAACCTCGCTACTTTCCTTCGCGGCGATCCTCGAAGCGACGTGGTCATTGCCGCGGACAGGACCGGGGGGATTTCGCGTCGTCGAATCCAGTAGGCAGCGATTGCTTTTGAGATCCGAGCCTTTATAAATCAATTGCGTTGGAGCCAGGCTTTGCAAACGCGTTGACTCGCTCAGTTTCGTCGACACCTTCTCAACGAATTCGGAGCTCCATTATCGAGGCTCGGCAAAGCGGGCGCTGACCGTCCTAATAAACCGTCCATTTCTGCTATGACATCGCCTGCGAAACTGTGCCCGCTAACACGCGCGAACGGATCCGTGGAGGGGGCTTCACAGCTTCCTCCTCGTAACCGTAAATGAAATCTCAGGGTTTTATCGCGGGAACGCGCCGAAGCGCGTCGGGGATTCGAGCGAGAGGCTAAACGAACTTCCCTCCCAGCGAAAATTCCATTTTCGAGACGGCAGCCGCGCCGCGTCGTCGGGGTAAATCAGTCTGAAAGCATAGCCGTATTAACCGGTCGCTGGACCGCTGACATTTACCAGATGAGACAAGACACCGAGCGCAAGCGGATTTCGTTCAAAGGACACGCCGTGCGTCGGTGCCTCGTCTTTCATTTCGCCGCTGAATCGAACGAAATCGAACGGCCGTGCGAGCATTACGCTTATGAGCTGACAGGGCTCATCGAGTCTCGGGGTCTACTTTCGAGCGGATTTTTCGAAACAGCGCGGTGAATAGCCGCCTTTTGTCGTGCTACGGTCGGAGGAGGAGTAGAGGCGGCCAGTACAGTGTAATATCGATTATTTTAACATTGACTGATCACGATAAATGATGGGGAACAGATACGAAAAAATGTTGGGAAGAGCGTGCGTCTATCTAACAAACTGATAGCGTTGACGTTGATATCTCTGAAAAGAAAGGACTTGAGGGAGAAGAATGTTATGTTCGGAGGTCGTGTAGATCGTTTCGAACTACAAATCTTGCCCTAAGCGGCCGTAAATCTTGTCCTACACATCTTTTCGTATTTTCAAATCCAGGAGAGATGTTTAGGTGTTCCGTTCCACGTGACCTGTGTACGGGGTGTGCCACGTAACCTGTTATAAGCTGTTTCCTCGAGAATTATTAGGGGTGGCTGCGAAATTCCGTTTCGAAGCTTTAAGCTCCACTGTTGCACCTGGCTTTTGCGGAATTTGTTTTCCTCGTGCCGCAGAATGAAATGATGTATAAGCTTCTGCGTTCTTTAACAGTTTTTCTTAATTTCATTTGCAAGCAGTTTTTACCCCCCACTTAAAGCACGCTGTTGCAGCAACGGCATCCTTTTGTCATATACTCCCAGCTCTGCAGAATAAATATGCAGGTATCGACTTTCTCATTCTCTCATCACATATTTCTTCCCTCTGCCCCCATCGATCGATCAGCCGAAACGCTTCCTCTCTCTATTATTTCGTATAATCGACGTTCCGCCGCAGCAGAGAAAGATTTACGGGCGGTGCGAGGGTGGATGTAGAGAACTCGGTAAGGGAAGAAGGTCGGGGCGAAAAAGGGGGGTTGGAACTTCAAAGAACTCCCCGTCATGTTCCCGTAGCGGGTAGCCCGTTAACATATTTTCAACTCAGCTCTCAGGAGTTTCCACAGTTCTTTTTTGACACGTGTCCCATCTGTTTTCGGTAATCTTCGTGAAATAGGGGCGAAGCTGGACCTTTGAAGGTATTCCGACCGTGGCAAGGAGCACCACGAACGAGTTAAATAGAGATGGGTAGAGGGAGATTGAGAGAGGACGCGTATATTCTAGATACGCGATTAAATGTTGTCAGAAATTCCTTTCTTTCGCTTACTTTAATTAAGTTCCACGGGGCAGGGTGGGAGATTGGAATTCGCCGTTGGCCAAGTTGGAGCGCGTCCCTCGTTCAAGACAAATCGCGGTTTCAAAATTCTTTCGTACCCGCTCGGTTGCACGACGACGACCGCCTGCTTTAATTAATTCTTGATCGGCCCCGATGCTCCAGTGCTTGTTTATCCCGGATTAAAAGGATTCGAGCTTGGACCACGAGTATCGAGCGAACGTCGGTATTTCGCGAACAAGTCTAAGTAGTGATGGATGAGGGCAGGTTCTGATTCCTCTTCTCGATTTATTTTGGGTGCCTTGAAGTGCTTTAAAGGGCATCCGATGAAGAGGAATTCTTCAAGCTCGATTATCGGCGTCGAGCAACATCGACCTCGTTAAATTTAGTAATCTTCCGGGAGAGAGAGAGAGAGAGAGAGAGAGAGAGAGAGAGAGAGAGAGAGATCGTTGGCACGAGACGACAAGGAGGAACGACTACTAGTGCTCTCTGAGCGCGCAACTTCAATAATTTTTCGCTAGCGAAGCGTAATATTTTCCAGCCCGAAAAACGCTTCTCGTAGAGGGAACCAAGTTCGAAATTTATTTCTCGCAGGATGGAACTTGTCTCGGGCGAAATCCTTCAAGCATCAGATAGGAGAATATCAGGGCGGCTTTTGGAACACGATTTCCAAAAGAGATTGCGTGCAGCTGCTTAAGCAGCTGCGCGATTTATGTAACGTTGCCGAACTAAGCGGGCCCGAGGTGCTGTTGCGATGCAGGCGAATTCCGCGATAGCTATTGTATCGAAACGCGAAAATGAAGGCGCTGCGTCTTCTGCCAAAGCGACGCTTCACAGACTTCAGCCGGAATGCATATTTCATGCGTGTTCAAATGGAGATTCGAGCCCCACTTGAACGCAGCGGAGCAACAAAGCTCTGAATTTCGACTTTATCGTAGTCCTTGGGGATTTTAGTTAAATATCAGCTGGTAATTTGAATTTCCCTGTTACGAGTGATGATTTAGAAAATCCTCCATCGAACTCGATTAAATACTTTCGATCAGACACATATCGCCAATACGATAGAGAGGATTGATTTCTAAGCTGGCGTAAACTTCGTCTGTTTTTCGCAGCTCGTTCGAAACGCCAGATTTTCAGATCTGCATCGCTAGACACGAAAGTTTACAGAGAAACGTGCAATTGCCATTTGACGGATGCAGGTGCAGTTTACACGCGTCAGAAGTGACAGTTTCGACGTGTAATGCTAATTGAATTCGCGTCGTTACATGCTCTTTTTGTTTGCCATATCCCTCGTAAAAGGTTGTCACGTGCAATTCTTTCGGCGAATTTCGTGGAAAAATCGTTCGTTACGCGATACACTGCTTTTCCTCGTTTCCCCACCGGATTGTTCCGCTTGTTGTTCGCAGCGTAATGCTTGTTCCGTTTTCAACTTAAACCTCCCGAAACGATCGATCAACCGTTATTTTCCAGTTTGAAATTGGGTATTAAGCCGGGGGAAGTTCGCTGAATCTGTAATACGCTTAAATTGTGTAAGCGTTGCATGTGCTCGTGCAAAGTTTCTCCGCGGTTGTTCCGCGTAAGAAGCTAGATCTTGACATATGCAGTTAGAAACTAATATTCGGTATCTGGTCCCTTCATCTTCTCGTACCTTCATCCTCCTTCTCTCTCTTCTAATTACTACTGCCACGTATCCCTTCGAAGATACAGCTAATGTCCTGCTCACCTAACGCGTTCGAGACACTTTCATCTGAAACTAATGGTCATTCCACCTGAAGTCGGACACTTTTCGGAGTAACATTTCGGATTTTCGTGCAACTTGGATATATTGTAGTCTTTAGGGGTATATAAATATATCTCGAAGAATTTTTAGAAATGTCAAAAACTGTGGATGTTACAGCTCTTTGAAATATAGTGTTTACTATTTTTCCAAAAATTATAACTGTTGAACTAATAAACTGATAAAAATAACCTTTTGGGTGCTTGCAGTGCAGATATAAGAGTACCTAATAAAAATTATTTCACTTAATAAAAACGAATATTTGACCATTTATTTAATAATTGTTCTAAACAAATGCAATTTTATAGTTGAAGGCACCTTTTTAAAAATTTAGAAAAAATAGGAGGATAAAGCTCTGTTTTTCCTCTTTATGGACACGTTTTCAAAAACGTGGACGTTTTAAAATTGGCCAAATGAAAATTAATTGAATGTAACGCTGCGTCAAATCACACCGGCTAGACAGGTCGCTCGGACCGTGCGGTACTCGCAGCGGCCAAGCGGCTATTCCTGCCACTTTTAAATAGGGTATTAATGAGGACCGCTGCAAGATTTAATACCGTTAATAGTTACTGGAAACTCACTCTCTGTCGATGGCACTTATTGCTTGAAATATTTAAATTGCCATTGTTCAATGGAAACCACGAGAAGGTGGTGAGTATTCTCCCATCGGCAGAGGATGGGATGTGATGATGGGATTATGTTAAAGGATAAATATTTCATCGTATTTTTGAGCGTCTTTTGGAATACATGACCGGTTATGGAATTACTTATTTGATAATTGCTACAACTTTTCATTTGCCACTGTATGAATAGACTTTAGCTTTTAAACGAGACACTGTATCCGCTGGTATAAATGAATGAAAGTTTCGCGTTCCAGAAATTGTTTAAAAACAATTTCTAAAAAGGTGTACAAAATTTTAAAAAGGTGCCTTCAACTATAAAATTGCATTTGTTTTGAACAATTACTAAATAAATGGTCAAATATTCGTTTTTATTAAGTGAAATAATTTTTATTAGGTACTCTTATCTCTGCACTGTAAGCACCCAAAAGGTCATTGTTATCAGTTTATTAGTTCAACGGTAATAATTTTTGGAAAAATAGTAAACACTATATTTCAAAGAGCTGTAACATCTACAATTTTTGACATTTCGAAAAATCCTTCGAGATATGTGTATATACCCCTAAAGACTACAACATATCCAAGTTGCACCAAAATCCGAAATGTTACTCGGAAAAGTGTCCGACTTCGCGTGGAATGACCCAGAACTAAAGATAAGGTGGGATGATGGAAGTGCGAAGACACATCGCAGCTGTTGGCGAGCACGTAAATCTATAAATCTATAAGTGGATAAACGACTATGAACACCTACGATCTAGAGATCTCATTGCTTTTCCAACAAGATGCAAGGACCATTGCAACATTCTCCGTTTTTTTCAACGTCCGCTTTTTACGCGCATATATAACCGGGGTATTTTCTTGGATGAAACGACCGACGTAGAACGAACCTAGAAATTCCCCCGGAAGTTGGATCCCTGAAACTTCCAATATCATTGATCTCATCTATAAACCCGCACATTTTCCTCTCCCGATGCCCTGGTATACCTCCCCTTTACTGCAGCCAGATTTCACCCGGATACATTACTTCCTGTCGGAGATTATCCGTCGCCGCCTGCCACGACGTCTTTTACGCGGATCTACGGCCGCGTCCTGGCGTCTGAAATAAAAGTAACGAGCCCGAGATCTTCCTGTCGGAGTTCATTTCTTCGCGTTGATCGCGCCGAGTATAATTGCGTTCGCGGTGTCCCACAATCAGTGGGGACTTGCTGACACTTAGAAACAACTACGGGGTAATTTCAATGAAACGCCCACTAATCCGCAGCTATTTTAATTCGAGAATTTCTGCTGTTCGACTTAAAAGTATGCTGAGCTGGTCCCTGAACCTTTCGAACTCCATCGAGCTCGCTTCAAGAACGTACACAACTATGTTCCAACAGATTTCAAAGTTACCCCGTTGAAGCCTGGAGATTCTCGCTAGAATCTACACACGATAAGGGCGGCCACCTATTCGGAACAATTTGTTCCGGAGCTGTCGCGATCGGATCAGTCGCAGAGATTTTCACCCTCGGTCTACTCTCGCCGCGGACTTAGGAAGTTCTCTAGCCGGACGTATCTCGGGCCAGCCGGATGTTACGCCGAGTGGAAAGTTTCAATAAGATTCGCGGTCCCGCGCAAAAGTCGACGGAGGAGCCTCTCCGCGCGGGATGCAGACGAACGCGCGTAGCTGGTTTGTTCGCATTGGCAAGCTTACACGATCGCCGAATCGAATTTTCGATTTTCTGGCGGCGGCTACGTCGCGACCCGTTAGTGGCATCGTGATCCAACTCCAACGCCACCGGCTGTCACCTTTGCCAACACCTCTATTCCCCCGAGTCACGTCCGCCCCTAGCCATCTCCTAGATTTATAGGGTTTTCTATCCCCTCGTATATATCGATGTACTCGGCTGCGGTGGAAGCCCTGCAAGGGGCGAGAACGCGGGGCGGGAGATGATCCGCCGCGCGAAAATAAGACGAGATCGTAGAATGAATTTTCTCCGTGCAGGGCTTTGTTCTCGGGAGAAACGATCTCCAAGATCCAGCGTGGAAAACCTGCAGATTTATGAAAGGAGCCGCTGATTTTTATGACCCTTTCCACGGCAAATCTTCTGGAGTATGCGCGGCGCTCGCGGAGCGTGCCTAACGTTGAGACATTCGATAAAATCGTGATCATGCAATATTATCAGAGAGCTCCCTTACCATTACACTGCAATCGACCTAAATTCTCGCGCGCAGTACGCTTCCCTGTGCTCCATCCCCAGTTGCGAAGCGTGCAGATCGAATCTTTGTCAAATCCGACCGAGCGCGTTAATCTCGTATATACCGCGCCTTCCGCGTCGTGTTCGGTGCTGAATAAAGCTATTACCGTCCCGAGTACGCATTGGTCTATGTAGCAGCGGAACATTTTCCAGGGTTACGCTCCTGGGGATTCCAGCAGGTCGCGGTAAGTGAAAAGAGCCGTGATAAACGACACGTCTGTTGTTTATCAATGTTGTTCGATATTGGGCGTACCCCGCGTTCCTTTTCCGCGCGCAGATGACAAGCGGTTGCAATATGCGCACCGCCAACGTGCACGGCAAAAGGAGTTATTGCGGCGCGCAGCCACTAATTCTGCAGTGGTAACGGAAACATAATCCGCCGGTACGGTGCAATAATGAGGAGTCGCGTTCATGAAAACCATTGAATGGTGAAGCCAATAGCTGCAGCCGAGTAGGCGAAGGAGGCTATTGCGAGATCGTCTTTTGTGCGAGCGTACCACCTATGGAGGGTGCATCCTGAAAGGATTAACCTTACATCGTTCTTGTGAAATATAAGGGAAATAGATGTAGTACCTAATTATTTCACTGTTTCCTCAAGGAGATATCTGAACAGTGAACACTGCAGGGCTATTTGTGGAAATGTTTTCAGGGGCTGGTAGCAAGACGTTATACAGTAGGTAATACTGTCCATGAAACTTTAACGAGACGTTGAAGAGCAGCGTGGAATAAAGAATGCGGAGCATCTCATCTATTAGCGTCGTCGTTCCATCGTGTATCGATTCTCCTCTTAGGTAATCACGATACGTGCATTCCAATAGATAGACGAGCCGGTGACCACCTTGTATTAAAATTCAGTGGAGCGCGTTTCATGTTCATAAGGTGAATGTTCCAATTTCTGCTGATTTAAGAGGTAACCCGTCATAAAGAAGGTGTAAAAAATTTGTTTGCGATGAAAATTTGCAGAGTGATTGATTAATTCTTTAATAATAAATCAACCAATTCAAAGGTATTTAAGAAAGATATTTCAAGATGTTTAACTGTTAGTAATTTGTAATTAAATAGCGATGTTTGTATTGACACTCGTGCAACACTCGCGTAAATGTTTAAATAATTTAGAATTACTTTGTTGCAACTATAGTACAAACGTAACGCATGGGGACATGAGCAGAAATTGGGACATTCACCTTAGTTGATCCGTTCCACAGTCGCGAGTAACCGAACAATAGTAGAGAGAAATAAGATCGTATCTCATCAAATGCCTTTGCGACGAGTTTCTATTACGATTCCACTAGTAACTGATCCATGGTATCGCACAGTCCGGGCGTTTCAGCCAACGGGCCTTAATAATAGAGATATTTAAATGTAAATTATTAAAAAAAATTCATAGTGGCTGTGGGGTTTTAGTGGGTAAAAATCCCACAGTACCCTGGCGCCCGCGGGAGATTCCCTTCTGAAGGCGTTGGGGTGCCTCTTGAAGATGTCTCTATGTTAAAAAAAAAACTTTATACAGTTTTTTTTTAATAAATTACATATTTTTTTTATAAACTTTTTTTTAACTTGGGGAAATCTTCAAAAGGCACCCCGACTCCTTCATAATCCCCCGGGGGTGACAGGGTAGTGTGGGATTTTTACCCATTAAAACCCCACGACCACTATGAAATTTGTAATAATTTCCATGTAAATATCTCTATTATTAAGGCCCATTGGCAGAAACGCTCGGACACCTATTTACTTATTTTCGACATAGATCCATCGTGCCAAGGCTCATCAAAATCGGTGTCTACCACATGGTGTCCTCCCCTTGTTAGCCAGTAAAGAGCTCACAAGGGAAGATCCCGAACCCGAAAATTCAAAAAATTCTGAAACATTGTGAATATGTAACGGATTACCTCCTGATTACAACTCAATTTTTGTTTGCTGCCCAAATTCACTCGAAGGGAGCGAAATTAACCCTTGAAAATTCGACTATTTTCCAATTTCGTGTTATAACTCGCGAACTGTAAGAGATAGAAAAAAAGTTTCAAGACAAAAGTTATTTCTTTTAATTAGATTTGGTAAACAAATTTACAATTCACGAGTTATAACACAAAATCGGAAAATAACTGGATTTTCAGGGGTCAATTTACACTCCCTTAAAGTGAATTTCGGCAGCAAACAAAAATTGCATTGTAATCAGGAGGTAATTCCCTACATATTCACAAAGTTTCAGAATTTTTTGAATTTTCGGGTTCAGAATCTTCCCTTGTCAGTCATTGTTCGGGAACCCTGCAATCTACGATATGCGATTCACGTAAGAGGTACTTCAAACAAATCGTGAAGTTTTCCATCAAAGGGGTTTCTCCGATAGTGCAATTCATCGGCATGGTCTCTCGGAAAAATTAAGCACGCGGAGGAATAATACGAGATACATCGGGAATTAATTTATTACCCGACTGCACTCTAACCTGTGACTCTCGGACATCGGTATGCTGCACGTTTGTTTGCTACACTGTTCAGACTGGGTGTCCCTTGATCCGTTAGTCGTTGCATGCTAATTTCCAGAAATCCCCGGATAATTCTTACCGCTATAGGGTCAGGGATAATGTACTACACGGTGGCACATGTATTTGTCAATTGCTTACAATGCATCTTTCTGCGCCGCGCGACAAGCCAGTTTACATTCATTACTGTCAAGTGTCCCATTACATTTTATATATATATATATTTTCGCGTTGAATCCACCACATTTTCTCAGCTCGCTGGTCCAAAAGCGTTTCAATTAGACGTTACGGTTAATACCTCCTCCATGTATCAAATTCATTATAGCTCTCGTTACGCCGCGTCCTATTTACAATTGTGCCGCGCACTCTGCTCCAACCAGCCCTCGCGACCTTCATTTACCGTAAGATCAGCCTGGCTGCATCGCGAGAAAGGATCGGCGAACAGTCATCCGCGGCTCGGCGCTGCAACAACCTGCATCCGCGAAAATAGAGCAACACTCGCGGATGCGCGTTTAACGAGTACACAGGTATTTAGCGCGTACCTTTTCATTTAACTGCCTCTTTGCAACAGGCCCAGGCAAAGGCCTCTTTCCTTTCAATCCCTCGGGACGACGAGGGGTGGGACCAGGGGGCGAAAGGTGGGGGGGAGAAAAAGAGACGTTTAATTTATGACGGAGACTGAAAGGTGCACGCGAAACCTTGGGCCCCGAATGTAGAGCGACATTCAAAAGGGTAACTTCACGGAAAGGGGGCGATGATCGCGTTGCGCGCCGAAGAGGCGAGCGTGAGCCCGTAAACCGAATCTTAAACGCGGCTGAGAGCTACCAAGCCCGTCCACGAATCAGCGTCGACGAAAAAGCGCCGAGCTTCTGGCTCGTCTGCTCCGCAAGCCGTCCGCGTGCACGTTTTATCCTCCTTATAGAGATTAATTGGAAAGACAGCCTCAAAAGGTTAAAGAACACAGAGTATGTCGGCCAGTGAAATAAGGAAAAACGAGGAACAAGGATGAGAAGCTTAGGACAAGGGCGGAAAGGGTGAGGACGAGGGAGGGAGAGGGGGGTGGAGGAAAGGAGAGAGAGAAAAGCGCATGGAACAGACCACTGAACGAGGGCGTCATTAGAGGTCCGCGAATAAAGCGGAAAAGCCCGAGGAAGCAGTGACGCGGCGAGGACGCGGGGAAAAAGGAGCAGACGCGACGTCGAGCGAGCTAGAGCGGGTAAATAACAAAAAGGACCAGGCCAAACTCCGTAAACTCTGGCGGCCGGTTTTTCGATTTGTCGTTAGTTTCGAACCATCCTCATTAGAGCGGTCCTCTATTTACATTGGATTAAACTCGCGGCTGAAAGCGAGACATTGGCGCGAGCCGCTTCTCTTCTCTGGCGTGTAAATAACGTCGCCGGACGCGACCACGGTAACTTCCGCCGCCGTTTTGGTATCACGTGATAATTGCTGGCCGAAGGATTCGTCCTTTTTTGTCGGCTTTCGACGAGCCTCCAGTAATTAGGCAACTCCATCTTCGAGTTTCTTCTTTATCTTTTTGTATTTAATTTACGTCTTCGTGGATACAAGCTGTGTGTACAGCAACACAAGCGCGAGGTATTCACGGATTTTGCGCAAGCTCCTCTGACTCTCTGGAGGAGAATTTTCCTGAGATTATCGTCGCCACCGTAGGTAGCAGACTGTTTAATAAATAGAAACTGCGCCTTCTAGAAAATACGGGGGGAGGATGAATCGCCATGAAACTGCCTAGTTGAGGGTTTCCAGTTGGACAAAGGTAACGATTGTTTTGCTTAGAAGCTCAATTAAGAGATACAGAGGAGCGGAGCGGGAAGAGTAACGCGACATCATTAAGCTTAATTGCATATCGCGCGGCCGTTGAAAGGAGGCGACTCGGGGCGCCGCGTCAATTTCACGGAAAAATCCGGCTTCTCGCCGGTAAATCGCGCGTCGATGGAACCGTCGAAGCCAACAACGCGCGTTAAGCGCGCGTATTTATTAGCGCGTCGTCGTAATTCCCAAAAGGTAACAAAACCGCCGAGTTTTACAGCCACTATTAATAACTCGCGGGATACGTCGGCCATTACTTGCGACCTGTTTAATGCAATTTCCGTGGGGGAGGAACGCTCCCTGTTAATTCTGCGCAGAGATACGCGCTGGCGTGCGCTTTCGTTTGCAAATTTGTTGCGCAGGCACGGCGGAACCGTTGGGGGAGGGTGTGGGAACGGGGGTGGTAGGGGGAGGAAATATCTCGTTTCCAGCCGCAATCACCGGCCTCGACGTTTGTGCACTCTCAGGAGCACGGAATCAATTGAACTCCTTTAAACGCGTCAAACGTGCAATTTCATGCTCCTCGCGCTCTTTGTGCCCCGCCGTTCGAGCATTGTTAGGGAAAGGGGCAATAGTCGTAATTTGCATTCTCCACGGCTGCACGGTGAAAGGTGAGGAGGAGAAAAAGGAGACGGGGCGCGTGTCATTCAATCGACGCCTCGAATTACGGTACTCGATAATTGTAGCTACGATGTCGCGGGGGTTGTTTTACTTGTGTCGCGCGGGAAAGTGCTTGACGAACCTTTCAGCAGCACTTCGCTGCTACGAAAATCGCGGGGATCGGTGAAATCACAATTTCACTTCGTAAGAATTGAAGAAAGCAGTTTAGATAAATAGAGACTTGAATTATTATTTTTTTATTTATCTTCGCTATTGGTCGTGCGCTCCGTGGAAGGAGATGGCAATTCAGCGATTTGGTTCTGCCTCTAGCAGATAAGCGTGATAAATTTGTGACCCTTGAAACCCCAGTTTTTTTCCCGGGGGAACCCGACCCTTTGAACTGTGTCACGTACTTTCCAAGTGTTTCCTAAGTGTTTTGTCGACTGAATAGGGAAACAGCCGACAGTTACACGGTTCCGAACGGTTTTGGATATTTCAACGGTCTCGCTCGTATCTCGATCTTTGAGTTGAAAGGGTTGGAGTATCGATTATCTTGCACGGCCGAGTGACGACAAATGGCACGGTACGTGACATATTGCACGAACCGCCGGCGCGTCACACAGCACATCGTTTAAAATTCTACGCCGGGCTCGTCGCGCGCCGCTAAATTCAAAGGGCGCTGTTATAAATTGCGGGCTCGGCCCCCGTGCAGCCACTGGCCTGGCCGAGTTGCCGGTCGTCCAAAAAATATCACCACTCCGGAATATTTCGGAAACGCTGAGTGCCAGGGGCCACGAACTGCCTCGTCAGGAACACCAGCTCTGCCCTTTGGGGTTGGCCTCGGTGAATTTGATTAGCGCGCAGGGTATACAGGTGTGCCATGGCCCCGATACGAAGACTCTACTACCCGTGCCCGACGAATATTCCCCCGCCATAGGATGGTGATTATCCAAGCGGCCCTCGCACCACGAAACACGGGAGCGCAGGTAGACGGATTCTGCATTCTAACAAATGCTTTGTCCGCGGCCACGTCCGCCGTGTTAACCACAACAGGGGTCACCATCATCTAGATTCTAGATAGAATATCCACGTTTCTCGTGAGTTCCGCGCGTAATCATCGATCGTTTCAAATTGATCGCTTTGCTGATGCTCAATGTAGCGTCCCGCCTGTCTTCCCCAATGGTCGACTCCGGCGTGATAATGGTGACTGTGTGTAATGATGATGAATTTGCGGCGGCCACCTCCCACGCACTTGCCACCAGAGGGCTTTTCCATCAATCCCTATTCCCGGCACTTGCGCTCTAACCATCGATCCCGTCACGTGGATCGAGCCCTGTCCACGAGTCAAGCCCCTTGCGTCGTTTTGTCCCCCGTCATATGCCATCGCTAAGAGACAGGGGAGTCAATAGGTTTTAGCCACGGCGATCGTATTGATTGTGACACTTCTCGCATATACAGCGCTGCATCAAACACAGCGGACGCGCTGCGATACTTTTCACCTGCAAACTCGACGAATTACTGAACGTCTCTTAGCTTCTTCGCTCTTGGTGTCTGTCCTTCGAACTCCGACGTCTCGATTCGTTAGATGCCTCGTCTATTTGCCGCCAGTGCTTCCCAGGCGTCATAAATTTCTGATGTAGCGAACGATGGTTTATGACTTGGCGAAGCCGTTTTTGCGTAAATCAAGATTTCACGAATCCTTGGAGTTCGAGGACGGACGACATGTTACAAAGCAGCCAGGATGCGTAATAGACGTTGAAAAGCAACTCCGGCCCTGTAGTATTCCCACAGAGTATGCTACTGTAATCTACAGTTATTTATTACGCCCTCAAAACTTTGCCTTCAGCGTTGCTGTGTCGAGTTTTCATGTACCTTTCGCGGCGTGACACCATGGAGACTTCTGACGTGTTTGCGCTCTTTGTCAGTTGTCGCTCCTCTGTGTATGATAATCCGCGGGCTCTTGCCAATAGATTGCTAAGGTGAACGTCCCAATTGCGGCTCATGTCCCCATTTCTGCTCATTTCGTATTTTTCTTATTATTATAAGCGTCACGTTTGTACTGTAGTTACAACAAAATAATTCCAAATTATTTGAACATTTACGCGAGTGTTGCACTAGCTTGGGGAATAACTTTTAAAATGAGAGACACATGATTTTTCGACCGTATTTTAGCTGGTTGTGGTAAGGAACAGGGTCACTATTGGTATTCGATAATTGGGCAGAAAATAGTTTTTGCAGTAAAAGTTTTTATTTATTAACAAAAACGGATACCGTATTGTGCTCTGGATGTAGATTTTTTTTACTACTTTTGATTATTTTAAGTAGAAAACAGGTGATTCGGTTTAGGGTCAAGTGAATCACCGCCGTGTCCGAATTTTTTACTCACCAAAATTTTAGCAACATGACCTCACGATTCAATATATGCTGTAACCTCTATTTCTATTCGAAGGCATTTTATTTTTTGTTTATCATTATTTTATGCTTTACTGTTGTGTTATGGAACATCTCCATAAAAGATGTAACTTATTTTAACCTGAAAAGGCAACATATTATGTGAGCAGAAATTGGTACAAATGATGAATAGAAATATGTACATCGCTATTTTTCGTGAGCAGAAATACGGACATTTAAAGCATTATATTTAATTACAAATTACTAGTAGTTTAGACTATCGGCGAGGGGAAGGTAGGCTTGGAGGGGAAAAGTTCGCTTCCCCCCGAAATCCGCGCTTTTCCGACCCCCTCCTCTTTCAAATATTCTCGTAAATCTTTCCTACTGCTTCATCCGTTATAATTTTTCTACAAATCATACTTTGCGATCTGGTCGGTTCGTCTTCCCTTCGTTTCTCTTATTTTCTTTTCTTTACTTTTCTTGTACTAATTCTAAGCCTAGATTAAGTTCCCGTTTTAGGTTGGGTTGAAAAACAGTCCTTGACTGAACCCCGCCTTTGCATTTGTCGTGTTTCTCTCTGTTTTGCTACTTGCTGTGTTTTGTTTGTTTGTTTCTTTGTTTGCAATAAAGAAGTTTAATAATAATAATAAAAAAAGGCAGAGGTTCAGATACAAGCACGTCGGTTAGCTTCGGATGTATTCGGCATGTATA
This sequence comes from Andrena cerasifolii, assembly GCF_050908995.1. NCBI lineage: Eukaryota > Metazoa > Arthropoda > Insecta > Hymenoptera > Andrenidae > Andrena > Andrena cerasifolii. Next base: position 8,704,821 of record NC_135120.1, on the reverse strand, counting down.
ACCACTGCGTTACCCGATTTACTCGTATCACTCCCCTTACCGCGAACCTTGTCAGCCCCTCAGCTTTCGCTCCGTCTATATATGTCTATGTTTGGGTTTTGCCAGGCGACGAAACATCTTCGTTTCGTGCCTCGGGGTTTTTCCTGGTTTCGCGCAGGGTACGCGTTCCCTTCAGAATCGGAAGGAACCCGTCCGTTGACCAGGCATTCGATTGCAAGTGAGCGTCTTGAGCGGTTGTGCTTTTTGTCTGCTCGTCATCTTTACATAAAAGGTTGCGTGTTCCATCTCTTCTAATAAACACTATTTTGTTGAGTTTACTAAGACGTTAATTTATTATCACTCCTCACGTTTCGCACCTCATGTTTTTCAAAATTTATCTGCTTTATACTGCTGCACTCGACAGCGAAACGAATGGTGAATGTAAAAATCCCCAGCGAAAAGCTAATTATTTACCTGTTCAACACACCACCCAGCGATGTTAATTCCATGGATCATAAGAAGTAGTCTCTCGGAGCTACCTTCGTGCCCCGAACATTACTGTGAGTTACAACCCCTTCGTTCAAGGCACTAAGGTACGAACCTCCCAGGGATAGCTCTAGTCACGACTCCCCCGGCATACTCCAAACGAAATGCATATCTTTCCTTTTCATTCTGCCTATTTCCTCCCATTCTCCGACCAGCCAGCATTCCACTTACAACGGTCGATATCCTATCGCGCCGCCACACCGTGGCCACGTATTTAAGCCCGGCCGCGAGCGAGTTTCACGAGCGATCGATCTACAGGGGGTTCGATATGCTCGGTGATCTCGAATCACAGCCAGCCTCTGACTCTTTCGCGGCTTTGTGTTACTTTCACCCGCTTCCCCTTTGCTGCAGCCACGAAAATAGGCTCATTGTACACGCCTGTCCCTCTTTCTTTGGAGGAACGATGGGGGAACGCGCGGTGATAACCCTTTGACCCTTTCGATTCACGCCTCTCTGGCGTACAGGCTTTCCTGATGGGGACAAGCGAACGATTGTGTCGCGTGAATAGGATTTCGTCGAGGCTGTCTCGCGCTTCTGCGCTGTTTCGGCGCACCCTCGAAATCGAGGGACGTGTTTACGCGCGATCCACCCCCCGACGACGGAAGCCTTGAAGCATTCGGTTCTACGTTACTTCAGTTTTCTAACCGAGAGCTGCAATTAAGCGGGCTCGAGGGCACGCGAATGCACATTTATTTTTGTGCTTCTAGTAAATTGAGAAAGTTTTTTCACCCCGTTCTTGCCTGGTTTGGGAACAGGAGGCGCTTGGCCGAGTGCATTGTGGGTTGGGTTGGTGCACAGTGTCGACAGTGGCTCCATATTGTGAAACTTATGACCGATCGTTATTGTTTAATGGAGATATTGTGGGGCAATGGTGATGGAATACGGGAAGTTGGACCGAGTGAATGAACCGGAGAAATGTGTAGGTTCAGTGATGATTTTAAATAATACCATACTTCTACCACAGTTTTTGCACGATACTAATTTAGTACGTAGAAGGATATTATACATTTTAAATGTCACGCGATAATCAACGATATCACTGTTAATGTATACATTATTCCTGCATTCCGTGTGGAGTTGGGTAAACCAACCAGTAATTGACCGCGTACCAGTGAATGACCATTAGGCAAAGAAATGTCAATTATAAATTGAAACATTATTATATGTTTATAAATGGAGTGTAGTTGCACTTTTAATATCCTATGTTTTTAGTTACGCGTAGTAAGCAAACATTAATAAGTACAATTCTTATTAAAAGTATGCGGTCATTAACTGGGCTTCTACACGTTTTGCATTTTATAATTTTTTTAAGTAATTATTTTTATAGAAATTTCAAGAAAAATAAATTCAAATGCAATTTCAACAGTTGCTTTGTTGTTATACATAAATATATTCAAGTATTAATCTCAAAGGTCCATAGATTCAATAATTCGGTCAGTCACTGGTTGCGAATAATGAACAGCCGGGAATCACGCCTTGGATACGATATTTTGTTTCGAAGAACACATCCAAGCACGTGCTTTCCGTCATAAACGCAGCTCCAATTTTTTGCCTCGCCATTTCTCCATTTCCCACGCATTGTTCTCTGTTACTATTTGTCACTTCTCGTTAGTCCTTCTCTTGTTGATTCTACACCTTTTGCTAACCGTTGTTTGACAGCAAACATTATGAAACATTCGCAACAAAACGATAACGATGCTTCTCTTACTGCTAGTTTTTTACACTGCATAAACAGAATTACCTCTGCGCGTTATTCTCGTCGTATACATGCGAAAATTTCCTAGTTGATAGCAAATTCTGTGTGACGCCTTCCATTCCCGTGATTCCCAAGCTTTGTGAATTCCTCGGAGCTGGATTAAGTACGCTTATTAATTCGAAATGTGTACGAATTTTAGCGCTCTCGTGAAAATTTCTAGCTAAAACGGTCTGCGAATTGTGGACACTTTGGGAAAGTCCCTCTCCTCGGGTTCCATAATTCAATTCATGCGTTTCCCCTGTTGTGCTTCCAGCATTGATATAATTGTTAGATTGTCGTTCCATAGCGCAGTATATACCGCTGGCCTACATTCGTCAACACGATGAATCTTTTAACACGTAAACTTGATGTTTGCCAGAAGCTGCTTGCGAGTTGTAAATTTTTGACGCTTCATGGTATTTTGGAGCTTGCGAAAGGAAAAGCCGCGTAGCCTGGCGCGACGTGTGTGAAACTGGAAAATAGCAGATGGAAATGCTCTGCTAATGGTTATCAATAAGATTACGTTTGGTGCCGGATTGCCAAATGATAACCAGGTTGAAAACGCGCAATGAAAACCTCAATTAAAACCGAGCATTTCTGTTGCTGGCTCGAAGTACCCACGCTTCCATACTTGCCCCGCTTTAATAGTATCAATTGTTTCTGACATTTATAACCTCTTTATAGCGGCCACGGAGCGGTAATGCGCTCGATGTTGTCAGGCCGATCGATATTACAGGTACACACCCTTGTGTGTGCGCTGTGCACGTTCTAAGAAGCCGCCGGTTGTTTTTATAAACTTTATCGATTCGACGATGAAAAAACAATTTGGAGCGTGCATAATGGATTGCGTGAAAGCCTGTGATCGATGCCATCGATGTCACGGTGTCAGCCCGAAGGAACCAATAAATAAACAATGTGAATGGATCGTTAAAAAAAATTTAAGCCGCATGAAAGGTGACTCTGCTTTACCTTCGCCGCGATAAAACTTCAGCGCTCGAGAGAGGGTGGAGTGAAACTAATCTCCTTTGTTCTTTGAAAGCATGACATTCTATTGATCATACTTATTAAAATTTCACGACGCCAGCCATGTTTACCGTATGCAAACAATTTCCCAGCCACAAGCTCCGCGGTTATCTTTGAGATATTGCAGGTGACCATATCGAACACACATTTCCGACGCTGGATCCATTTTAGAACACTAGAAAGTACGACGAATATTTAGGTAACCAAATCATGCGCACCACCCTTCTGAATGGGGCACAAATTGACTCCAGCCCAGCAGCTGTACAATAAATATACTCTGCCCTCCGACACGGAGGGGTGAAAATCGGTGTTGCAACGAGAAGGAGAACAGTATTCAGGGGTGTCGTCGAACGGGCAACGGACGCGTCGATAGATCGAAGATCGACGTACCTTAGCCATGTACGCGCCAGCGCGCAACAAATCGTCTAATCAAGTAGATATATGACTGATGGGAGGGGGGTGAAATTGGTTCTTGGCCGCGAGTAAATCTCGCACGCGTCAGGACGAGACGAGTATCGGAGGGGAAACTGGAAGAAGGAGAATCCGAGATCGATTTCCTTTGGGATTTATGCGTCTATTTTTTATCCTGATACCTCTGAAGCCGTCGGCGTCACCGTGGGACGAGGATACCTGGCAAGGAAGCGGCCTTCTCTCGGGTCACTCTTTCATTTCGCGCTTCACTCGGAGCCAACGTGAAGATCCTTGGTTATTAATGTGCCCAACGGCGTGGCTGAAAGTTCTCGCTAATTCATTCGGATGATTCTCTGGGAATCTTTCGTGCGTATAGATATACCTGTAACCATGGAGAGATTTCAGCGTAACTCGAGCAGAGCTTCTTTCTGAATTAGGAATCAGTCCGTTGAAAACGGTGACCTCTTTGCTGCCACTTTTACTTCCCTCTGTCGCCGTGACGGCGGACTGAGTTAATAATTCTGCTCCTCGTCTGCCCGTTTTTTTTTTGTTCTCTTAACTTTTTGGATTTAAATTTTGAAGACTGGTTGGATATCGTGTCCTCGAGTGATGACCCGAAGTCTACTACACTGCGAATTCCCAATTCGATTATACCGCTAATTAGCCGTTTTGGTAGTCGACAGACTTTTTCGCACTGTAGGTAATATTCTACTGTAGCTACAAGACGGAACATCTAAAAGGTGGAAGGAAGACTTCGCTTGCTCAGTTTAGTCAGGGGCGGTTCTTCGAACGAGTGTTTTTTAGGTGAAACTCTATTCCAAACGTAAGGACAGATGAGCTCGCAGAAATTCTACGCTGTTAGGAATTTCTAGTCAATTAGAAATGTTACTTTCACGCCCTATATCAACCACGTCACTGTCCTTTGGATAGGCTCTGCTATTTGCAGGTGGAGTAGGTGTACCGTTTGTGGCCATTGCACTGTTTTTGGCCATGTGCATAATTATCTTATTTTTAAACTGCTTGCAGATCATTATTATGTGGAGAATTTCACGTCATAAATATTTTGTTTAGTATACCGCCAGAAATATAAGGTTATATATTTATTGCTTACCCGAAAAAATATTATATTTTTTAAGAAGTGGCCAAAACTGGTACAGTACCTTAAAGTGGCCACAAATGGTGCATCTACCCTAAACGATGGGTTTCAGAGTTGAAAGTAGAGACCTTGGCGAAAGGAGTACAGAGTTTATACGGCTAGTCATCCAAGGGCCGATAATTCGGTGAAAAAGTAGATTTCCACTGCCAATTGTGGGAGTGAAAAATTGATGGGCAAACCATAGTACATGATACATCGGGAAGCGAAGGGTACGAAAGGTTGGCGCTCGTATTCCAGACTCTTCTTCGTGCTCCTTTCCCCCGACGTGCATTTTCAATATTGGACTCCGCGTTTCACCTCGCGTTCGTTTCCTCGTCTTGCCTTCTTTCTTCGGCTCTCCAATATAGCGTGTCCCGCGTAAAGTTTACGAGTTCAGCTCTCCGAAACTATTAAAGGTACCGGGGAAATTTTGTTTCGCATACGGGAGGACCTATCTTTACGCGTCTCGGACGCATCACGAAATGCGGATGTTCGCTGATACGCGGATGATATCGAGTGTCCTGCTGTTCTCGAAATTCCGCCGCAGAAAGGATTAATCGTGGCCAGGTGCGCGCCGAAGTTTGATGGAGTATCGGATGGCGCCTAACAAACGACAAGTCGACGTTCAGGTTCGGATATTATTTCGGGTCGAATTCATGGCGGGCGGAATCGCGCGGGATGGGTCAAAGGGAGAAGATAGAACTGCGAGGGAGGGCGGCAGGCAGGCAGGAACGGAGGATGCGATTTATCACTGATGGGTGAAAACGAGCGTAACACCGGTGCCGTATAATTGCGCGTATATCGTTGACCCGTAGTTATCGCCGATAAGCGGGATATCATCGATCGTACGCACCCCTCATTTTCCGCACGATTTTCGATCACCATTCGACGCGTTTACGGGCTGTCAATAACCGCCACGGATCGCGATATGCGTTCGATTGCACCGATGGTCGGAACTTACGGCGCATACGCCGCGCTAGCATCGAGGTCATTTCATAGCAGACACTTTGGTGGCACTTGACTCCTGCCGGGAACACATTCAATTATTTACGATCCGTGAATATGCCGCGGTTTGTTTTCGGCTCGTTCAGGCTTTAGTTTCACTTGCAAGCGGTGCGCCGAGTGTTTGCCGAAGATCCAACCCTGCCAAGGGAATCGACTGGCAGCTTTCGGTAGAAACTGTACGTACTCGCGGCAACTCCCAGTGACAAATAACTGGAGCTGTACCGTTTGAGACCGACGATGAGTAAACACGAAACAAAGGCGCGAACTAGAATGTCGAAAGGGGTGTCTGAATGTTCCGCAGCGTGTCCGTCTGGTGTCTGAAGGTCCAGATCGCCTGAATCAGTGTCTAAATGGAACGAATCGTTGTATACCTGCAAATTGCAGAGCGTGTCCAAAGGACAGTGACGTGTTTGACATAGGGCGTGAAATGTAGGTTACAGAATTGGCAAGTGAAAGTACATGCGTGGCTTTTAGCGGCGGTACGCGTCGCTATTGTCGCGAGGAGAATAAGAACTACCGTTCACTTGCAATTATACGCCGTATGCGTCGCAGGGAGCGGAAATGTTTCAATCAGGGATAGAGAAAAGCCTCTACTAACGAAGCGCACAGTTACTCCAGGAATTTGTAGCCGTCCCCGCCGTAAAGCAGGTAAACCGCGTTAAAGTCAGCGCATCGATACAGCGTGCAATCGGATTAAATCAAGCACCGAGCAGCAGGGGACGAGCTACGCGGCCCCGGCGTCCGCGTTCAACGCAAGATTCGCTCGGCGACGGGGAAATGAAAAATGTTTCATTCAAATTCCTGGCGTACCGGCGGCGAGAACGACGATAATTCGCACGCGGCGTTAATAGAAAGGGATCCAATTAAAGGGAGCGGAAACTTTTCCAGCCGGATATTCAGCAGCGTTCCCGTCGTTTGCTGTTAAGTGCGTTTTAAAATTCGACGCACGTAGCCCCGGGAACGTCCGTGGATCCTTATCGCCCGGCAGTGTAATAAAAGGGAACCGGAAGTACCGTTCAATTCGCGAGGGAAAACAATTTTTCATTTAAGTCTGCCGGGCCGCGCGGCCTTCCAGCGCGAAGATTACGCGCGCGGCGGCGCGTGCAGCGTCGCGTAAAAGCCACTCGCGACGAGCTCGCGACCGGCCAAGGAGAATCTCAAGGGTGGCAAGCTGGTAAGCTGGCCGCGCGATAACACAATCTTTCGCTAGGAATCATAAACTCGCGCCACGGCCGTGGGGATAGGGTAAAAAATGACGATGACTGAGGTACAAGGGCCCGGGCACGAGCGGTAGATCGTAACGACGGTGCTTAAAGCGGCCGTTAAAACGAATATCGGACCGGACGAAGAATTTACACGAACACCCTTGCGCGGTGCATAAAGTTGCGCGTCGAAAGCATGAAATCCAAGGGCAATTTCGGACCAGTCACTTCGATTGCCAGTGGCATCCGCGACAGAAGGGGTAGCGATTCACGCCGTCGATCCGCGTAGAGAAACTAAGACGCGGAGAGTAGTTATCTATGAAACTGATGCATCTAAATCGATCTTTCCTGCTGTTGCGTAGAGGCCTATGTAAGTACTTGGGAAGAAGCCCTTTGTCGGGGAAACTTCCTGACGATCGAAGTTAAGTTACGCTGTACGCGATTAGTGCTTACATAGATGGCTGACTATTTAAGAGGATAGTGTATTGTCAGCGTGTGTGTGTGTGTGTGTGAAGTCTACTTAGAGCCTCGCGTTTGATCACCAAAGTTGAGCTGCGTTGGGCACTTACGACGTGTACTTAGCGACTCTGTTTCCCGTTAACGTGGATAGGGTTCACCTAAAGCCGCAGCTCTTTCTCCGATCGATGCAGCAGTCGATAGTACTGTTCGGCTCAGCAAAGGGACGAGAGGAGCGCTTGTGAAAGATCAATTCGCAGATACGTATTCCGTCATAAACGTTTGCGCGAATACGGCCCCACGGTTGCAAAGGTGTATCTGCTTTTATATGTGAGTCCTTTGAGCTTTGATTTCGGGCATCCATTTGTTTTGCACTCGTATTGCTTTGTTCTCCAACTGATACTCTTTTTGCTCGTCACTCTTATCAGCGTTGCTAATTTTGTCGCAGTAAAATACTTTCGAACGGGCGCGAGCGATCCGGCTAGAGTGCTATTGTCGCGGGAGTTTAATTAATGCCAAATATTTCGTCAGGGCAACGATAAGATTCCCTTTGTTCGTTAACCGGTAGTCATGGCAACATCGGCGAGCCGTGGGTGAACTTTGCTCGACAGAGAAATGTACTCATTCCATCATTAATATATTCATCCCCGCAGCCGAACGATGCCCGTTGTTTTTCCGCTTGACGATATCTAATTGCATTTAAACGATACGCATTTTTCTGGATTTCCCACTTGCTCGGCCGGGGGAAAAAGCTGCGCAGCGACGGAGGCAGAAATACCCTTAAGGGGAGGTTCTGGTCTAGAGCCCCAAAAAATAGGTGATATTTAGGAATTAATTAAAGGAAAACTACTATATATAATTTAATGGGACTTGTTGCATTGTATTAAGGATGTCTTATGTTATAGAAATATATTTTTTGTTTTATAATTAATCAGTGCAAACAGCCCTGGGGAGTCGTTAAAGTTAAGGCGTCAAAAAATTGATCCAAATCGGTGGGACCTGTATCTCTAAAAGTTATTATCCGATTCGACTGAAACCTTTTTTATTTTGAAGATTATTCTTTTTTCTAGGGGGGGACTAAAAAAATTACAAAAATTACATTTTTTTTAGAAAATAACGACACTTCACGTTTGAAATCACTTTTCCCTGTATTTTTCGTCCTTTCAACACCTTTAAAAATTATAAATTTTCAACTTTTTGTATTTTTTTTTTAGTTCCCCCCCTAGCCAAAAGAATAATCTTCAAAATAAAACAAGTTTCAGTCGAATCGGATAATAACTTTTGAAGATACAGGTCCCACCGTTTTGAGAACACTGTTTCGAGAAAAACGCATTTGAAGTTTTACGTGAGCGCCGAGTAGCCGGTTGTGACCCATGTATTTGCCGCGACTCAAATGCCTACAACTTGGGGAGTTCTACGAATTTCACCTTAATATTTTATGGACATATTTTCGAAACCCTAAACTATTAGAAAACCAAAAAAAAAAATCGAATTTTGGGTAGAATACCCCCTTAAAAGCTTCCACAGACCAACGCGAATATTCGCCGCGGTTCAGGAGTTTTTTTATACGTGGCTGTTTATAAGCAGCCTTATCTGAACCGCGTCGAATCCGCGCCGCGAATATTCGCGTTGGTCTGTGGGAGCCTTAACACATTCCGCACGGCTGATGTCATAAAACACAAACCGACCCTACCTGCCCTATACCTTCAGAAGTAGCCGTGCGGAACGTGTTAAACGGGTGTGCTCCACGCGTCATAGTCGAAATTGCCTGAATATTCCGGGAAAAAGAGGAGTCCGATTCGTCGCGGGAAGCCGCCCTCGATGTGACAGCCGAAAAACACGTAACGATTGGTAATCGTGGATTCTTTCACCAGCAACGCAGTCGAGTTCAATTATCGATCAGAATATGTTTTATCCGCGAATAGGGGTGAGTAGGGGAATTACGAACACTTAAGGGAAAAGTTAAATTGAAACAAAAGTATTGATTCTAATCAGATTTGCTTTATAAATAAATGAACTTTGGTTCATTATCTACAAAGACAGCACCAAGAATTATAGATACTTTAATAAACAAATCATTTTTCGAAAGAAAAACCAGACTCTTTCTGTCCGCAATTATCCGCAGCTAGCGGGGTAAATGCGAACGGCTGCTTAAAGATCTCTTGGTTCTGGAAAACACTGGTTTTCTTCCACGCTGTGGGTCTGACACAGACTTTCTTCTTGTTCGATCGAATTTAGGTTGCTCGTGGGATTGAATATTTATTTCCTGACGGACGGATTGACCTTTATCAATCTTTAACCTCTTTCACGGGTATCTCAAGATCTTTCAACGAATATGTACGTATATTCTTTCTAATATAATTTCGGGGTACTGGACACGTAAAAAACTTCGAAATGTTAAGAAAAAGGGGTAGATGCCATCGTCCGTAATATCTCCAAACACGCTGTTTGTAATTACCCCAAATGGACAGAAGTTAAGAAATTTAAAATAAACCAAATACGAACATGTATATATACAAAGTGATCAGATGATTCCATTTAGAATTCAGTAACCGACCTACGAAAAAATTATACTTTGTTATAGGATAGACCCAAAATACTCGAGTGTGAAATTATAAGGAAAGTTACGAAAACATTTCACGACCCTTATCTTCGGGGCTGCGCGCAGCCTTCCGTCGTGACAGTCCCCTTAGGATTGAACGTAGCTAATTACATCATGTAGCAATATCGCGGGAGAACAGGACAAGCGAAACCAGCGAATATCGCGGTGTTCGGGTTTACCCCGCGTTCACAATTCCCCTCCTCTCCCTTACGCATCGACGGCGACGCCGACGGGTCGAGTAAATATGCTCTTGCCGATTGAAACAACCCGTCTAAACGGTTGCAGGGGAGTTGCAATCCGCGCGTTTACACACATGAAGTTGCAACTGTGTAAATATTTTATCTGATATTGATTAGGGTCCCGTGGATATGCGAAAAAAGAACTTTCGCAATTTCACGTAGCTACCTTTCGCGATGACTTCGTTCTGCGAACGCATGATTGGTAACTTTCCTCCTCTCCGCGGTTTTCATCAACTGCCGTACGGTTTCATTTAACTTCCGCTACCATTAACGTCCTACCAACTCCGCTTCCCAGCGATAGCTCGAAATCCATAACAATTAATATTGTTCCCGCGGTGGGGAATATTCGAGAATGAAATTATTGCTGACGGATTGAATTTTGCGGAGGGTTTCCAGTACGGTCAGGCTCTGCGCTCCATAAATTCCGTGCCGTTCGCTGGGGACAATCGTTAATGGCCACGGCGGATCAAATTTCGAGTCGTTCCGCGGGAGAAGAAAGCGCGCGGGGAAAGTTAATAGCGGGGGAGAGCGTGCGACCAACAGCGCCGGACAATTAAACGCGAGTACGCGGAGCACTTGAATGAAAACGGCTCCCTTTTGTCCGTATTGGGTACGACTAACAGAAACGAATAGTGAAGCTTAATCAATTCAATTTCACCAACGTATGGACAATGCTCGCGTTTTTCGATTCTCCGTTTTAACGGTAGGGTAGACCTGGGGCGGTAGTAACACTTTGACTTTGGAATACGCTTGCGCGAAACTGTTACAGTTGCAACAACAATTTTTTTTTACGAAAATGTTACTTACTTATCTGACATTATTTGAGCCGCAACAGTTTCGCTGTATGTCAAGTACTAATCCGGTTATTCATGAAAAAATGAGAAGCGGAGAAAGTGTTACAACCGTACCTCACCCCGGTTCGGTTGTAACGCTGCATACAGTCGATAGTAGCACAAATTGAACTTTACAAAGTTAAAATATTTATTGATTTTAATTATAATAATAAATTGAAAAAGTAAAATTTATAAGCAATTATGCTGTGTCGCCATTGTGGCAGAAATAGAAAACGTTTTGGCTGGTGCTTTCTTTGTGTGATCAATCCTTACATTCAGTACATTGCACCCATTTTGTAATTGGTTTGCTTCTGCTGTGGTATAGGATTCCATGCAAACAAGACAATATTATTAATCTTCTTTGTCACTACACGGTTCTGTCCCAGTACAACCGACCCCGACTGCCGATGTTACAATCGTCCCCGACCAGGTTTTTGAACTTAAATTATAAATTTTTATTACGGAGACACTTAAAAGTAATAAGTAACGATCAGTATTACTTTAAAAATGGCCAGATTAAATATTAAAAAATAGAGAAAATATGTACTTGCAAAGGGAGTATTTATAATACAATTTTAAATCAGTAAGGAAAAGTTACTTTAGGGTATCGAAAAGTTATTTTCTTCAGTATGCGTGTCTATTTTGTATCTATATTGCTAGGATATGGATGTGTGAATTTAAAATGTCATTCTTCATCATATATCCAAAATTTGTGTTAATGTCTGTCATATGTTTTGAGATATTTAACGCGTTACAATCGCCCCCGGTCTACCCTACATTGCTCAAAACGAACACGGGACACCTAATTGGGGGAAGTATTAAATTCCTGCTGTTTTTCACCCATCTGCTACAGAGGCGGATTCAGGAGCCTTTCTTGGAGGGGGCGAAATATGTAAAAGTACATAAGTACATTTTTGAACCCTCTTTTACCAGATTTAAAATGTGCTTGCACCTTATATTTTAATATCTCTATCTGATACTGTAGCCTAAATAATTAAATTCACATTAATTATTTATACAGAATAATACACAATGTCATAATATTTTTCTATTTTATTACTCTTGGGAGGGGGGGGGGGGGTGGCGATCGCCCCTATCGCCCCCTCTGGATCCGCCCTTGATCTGCTATAACTGTTCTTCATTATCCCACGGTGCACGAGTGCTGAACGTTTATAGCTGCAAATATTGGATAATTAATCTCGAAATGAGAATTTCATTCCGATCGTTTCCAGAGTCCACTTTCACTAATTCAAATCTGTCCCTGTAGAATTTGATCTGGAAGAATCTGTAAATTGACTGTGAATATTGAGAGTGAAATTACTACAAGTCTCGGAGTCCAAGGTGTCCTATTCAGCCCCAAAAATGAATACCGAAGCAGTAAAAACGTTTAACAATAATAACGTCGCTACGCTTTAAGCGAGACATCCTGTGTATGAATATAACATCAGTTACACCAGTTCCGTCACTTTCGGTACTAAATTTAACACCAGTTTTATTCCCCCCCTTATTGCTCACAGTTTCTATGCAGCCTCCGGTTAACGACCATTTTATACACCGTTAAAGCAAAAATTACAACCCGCAACAAGTTCCTGGCGCGCAGCTTCGCACCTTTCGCAAGCAACATTGCAGCGATCGCGTGTACGAACGTACTTGGTGCGGTAAGAAAAAACGAAGCGCGGTCCTTTTTCTCTCCTGCAACGAGTAATTTATAAAGCCCTTTAATCACCCCGGCGGTTGCGAAATTGTTTAACCGTTAGCGCCACGGCAGGCAGTGTCCGCTTGCCGTTCGAGCTCATCATCCCATCACGGTATCCCCGCCGGGAAGTAATTGTTTCGCATTTACGCTGTTAGCCGCACTCTTGGCCGAAATAACGCGAGCAATTAAGTGCGCGTCATTAACGTCTTTATAACGAAAGAATCTCTGATCCCGGAGAATAACGTCGACGCAGTAGCGTCTTCATTATTCACGGCCTGTAAAAATTTCACCGTAATCCCCCGAGGTCGCGCTGCCGCGTCCTCCTATTTACCGTTTGCCTTTAAGTCACATCAAGCCCAGCTTTCTGTTTCAATAAATTACACGGCCCTCCTCTTCCTCGCGTCGCGAGACGCGCCAGGGCGGACCCCTTGAAGCGTCCTTTTCAATGTTTCAACTTTCAACGACCAAGCCGAGAGCTCCGCTCCCATCCACCCTCGGCAGAAAGATTGATTAGCATCCCTGAAATCGGAACTGTTGGGCGCGAGGCGGGATCATAGGCGCAATTAGTGGTGGTGAAATGGGATTCTAATTCCATTTGTCGGAGATGCCGGCGCGTTTGCACGTTCACAGGGGTTCCGTGAGGGTGACGCGTATTTGGGCGAACTCCTCTTAGCGGGCGGACCTCGCCCCCCTTCCTTTGGCCAGCTCTCCGTGCTGGTGGAAAATTGGTTTTCAAGAAGAAGTAATCTCGCGCCCGAAAGAGGGCCGATGTCCCCGCGGAGGAGTACCTAATGAAGTGTACGTGAGAAACAAGTCATCACCGGGTAAGAAGACCCGCGGGAGGGCAAACAACAAGACCGCGGCCGAAAGCCTGTGGCGAGAGAATCTCCTCGGCCACAGCCGTTGGCAAAGAAGTTCGGAAAGTTTTTCCCGCTCCACCCTCCAATCTGTAGCCTCCTCTTCGCACGTGCTGCCGCGAAACGACCTTCGGCATCCGAACGTTCTCCCTTTCTGGCGAATCATCGGCCACTTTTGTCGACCAACCTCCGCCAAGTTTATCTACCTATCTTCTGAACGCGGTCGGATGGGACACTGCTGCGGGTACTCTTAAGGATTCGTTGATTGAGTTTCATTAAAGTAATGCACCGAGTGAGCCACGTTTTCGGGATCATCGCGTTCGGAGGCTCGTTTCTGCTTCGATATTTCTACGTCTTCGTCATCCTCGATTTTGCGGCTCTAAAGTCGGAAATATGCTTCTCGGTGTTGCGATTAGTAAAATTCAACCAGGTCAATGTGTATACATGTTTCTTGGCGCGAGCAATTAGGGTAGCGCATGTTTTAACGTGATTCGTTACACTCGCATCCACCGTAATGCGCGCGCCACGTTAACGAACTTCTAATTACCAGTGGTGGGCCCGTATCGAGATTGTCTGCAATCTCAGCGCGAGCGTAATTGTCATCGTAATTAATCCAGCGACCGGTCGGCGAGTCGGATTCTTGCTCGACCACGCGTCCACCTCTCGGCTGATCTCTTTTCCGTTCGCATTTGCGCTCACCGCCGAACAAAGACGAGCGAGCCGCCCACGACATTCAGCATTCGTTACCGGCCCACGGCTGTCTTTGTTCGCCGGCGCGTTCACGGCAACTTCCGGTTCGCAAAGTTTAGCTACGTGCGCGCAATAAAACCGACGCCGGGGCAAAAACCGCGCGCGCAGAGCCAGGGGGACGCCCGGGCGTCGCGATGAATGCGATTTCAGGAGTCACGCGTTGCGCCCCGTTTGGAAAACAAGCCCCCCAGAGCGCAACCGTGATAAATGCGCCGCCAGACGATTGGATGATTGCCACCCTGTACGCAGGAGTTCGTAATAATTAACCTGCCGCACGCAATTCGCGCGTCAGCCTCTCTTCTGCATTGTTTCTCCTCGTTCCCTGTCAACTGGAGCATCTGGCAGGCGAGGCAGCAGCGATTGTTGGGAAAAAGTCCACGCTTGTAGTTGCGAAGCTTGGTGGGTCTCGTCGAAATCCTCCTGCGCAGAATAATCTAAGAACTGGTGGTAGTTCGTATCTCGGGGGATCTTTATTGACCTTGAATGATCGAGGAAATTACATGACCGCGTAATTATCCGGTGTAATTAAAGTGCTAATCTGTAGTAACTTTGAAAATCGTTTAATTGAAAGCTAACATCGTTGTTCCTCTCATTTTCAGGTCCGGAGGAAAATAAAGGCCGACGCTCTGAAGGTAAGGAAAACCTCCTTAATGAATCTCCGTGCCCGTTGATGTACTTACGTGGGCTAATAAAAACGCTCCGGGGGAAAGGTGCTTCAACGCAATTCAGAGATAAAATCCAGTGGTTTCTGGTGTTTAAACAGAAAACGGCTGTTCATAAGTCTCCCCCGTAAAGCGTCGCTCGCGTTTCCGGATCGATTCCTCTTCCCGCGCCGAGCATTTCGAATTTTACACGCAGGATAGTGACTATAGCGCGAAAATCTACCGTATCTAGCAATTATCATCTCTGAAGGAATTAATTTTTCACAGCCCGTCGGACGGTAAAACGCTGATTATTCACAGTCGAAAGTACTGGAAATTAACGGCTTCTGTGCGCCAGTCGAGCTAATTTCCCTGTGCCGGTTTTACGGCAAATTAAGAACGAAAAAGCTACGTTAGAATGGACATCTCCAATTTCAAGCTTTTTGCATGACTCTTTAATGCCCGCTGAAGCGTACACCCACCACGTAGATTCGTTTAAATTTATTAATCTTAATGAACCATTACTGGATACATAAATTATTTACACAATATTCTTTTCTTGTACCTACAATTTTGGCGAAGTTAATGTCACTTTAAATAATTCGCATTAAAGAAAATCGTGGGGCACGATATTCCATAGCAGGATATGAAGAAAGTAAGAACTTTTTAGTGCATTTTTTAATAAAATCGTTTAACATAAATTTTTTTTAATACATTTTTTATTTTCTAGTTTTTAGTGTTTGTGGATTTACATTTCACAATTCAAACTTCTGTACAAATATCTTGTATTACTATATACAGTTTAACAGTTTGCTTAAACGCTATAGTGCTACAGTCACTAAAAGATAATTCTTTTCTTGTATTACAATTTCGATGGTGATATAGTGAATGTCTCAATTTCTGCTCACATCCCCATTTCTGATCATTTCGTATTTCTCTGATTATTATATGCGTTACGTTTGCACTATAGTTGCAACAAAATAATTCTAAATTATTTAAACATTTACGCGAGTGTTGCACGAGCTTGGGACAATACATACATCGCTATTTTCATGAGTAGAAATACGGACATTTAGAGCATTATATATTTAATTACAACTTACTAGTAGTTAAACATCTTGAAATATGTTTTTAAATAGTTTTTGAATTGGTTGATTTATTATGAAAGAATTAATTAATTACTCTGCAAATTTTGATCACAAACAAATTTTTTACACCTCTTTTTATGACAAGTTACCTGTTAAATGAGCAGAAATTGGGACATTCACCTTACTACGAACGCCTGCAAAGTTTTAGTTTTACTATTCGTACATACGTGACGGATCATTCCTCGATAAACTGCGTATTTTTGGTAATCGCGGTGCGACTAGCGTTCCAAACGCAGCGGCTTTTTGTCGTTCTCACAAACAACGCGAGTAGCTGATTTCAAATCGTTTGGATTTGTGGTTAGGGGTTATATTTATTGATGTCCGGGTAATTTTTTCATCCCCACGGGTTAATTTTTTTTTAAATATTGTATTGTTATCCCAAATATGCACGCCTGCAATGTTTCAAGACAATTGGATAGTTGGAAGTGGGTTAAATTTGAGTTGCCAGATTGTAAATATACAAACATACATACATACATACAAACAAACAAACAAACAGAGGATTGAAGCTGAGCATAATCGTTTAAAAAGGACAATCTATTCTCCTGCTATTTTTTCGGAGTTTCTCCATTACGGAGTTGAGATTCTGCTTTTATTCCCTCAGAAAAGAGAACAGAACTTTGAGAAGCTAGAAGTAAAACGAAAATCCAAGATTTCCTCGTAATCACCAGTGTTTTTATACCAAACTCAGAAGGATCAACATGAAAACCCTCTACCCCGGCTGCGTTTGTACTCGCACTCTTCTAATTGTATGTTGATAAAAACCACGGAAATCACTCATAGGGAACTTCGTTATACCATTACTTAACTCGTTTAAATTCACTTCCCACATTTTGCATATATTTTCTTCGTCCCTATAAACTCTTGTCTTCGTTGAAATAAATTGATAAGCATAATACAATTTCCGACTATCACTTAGAATTGGCAACTGAGTTTCGTCGAGAATTTCATTTCGAATTGGACTCCACCGCAGCACGTGGCACCTGGGACGATTTCTAAGTGGCAAAAGTGACGGGGAATGAGTACTCCCGAGTCTCGCATTCGTTCGCTTGGGTCAGCGCAAAAATCCGTCAAAATACTGTGTACCCTTTGCTGGCTAATTGCCTCGTTTGTATCTCGTGCCGTAGTGGCGGGTCACTGGGCGCCAGAAGGAGAAAATTTCAAATGAAGCCGTCTGTCTAGCTCGCAGAGAAATAAGCCACTCGGCCTTCAATCCGTTCCAGCTTACAAGAACTGCAATGTTTCCGCTCCCTTTATTAAATCGCCTTCCCTCCTGCTGGAAAAAGTACCGAAGAGGCGGGCGAACCAGGCTCTATCGCGTCCTGTTTCGTGAATTTGCCGAAGCTGAAGGGTAGAGACGGAAACGGGGCGAGAGTGCAACTCGTTTTGCTCACCTCTCGGCGAAGATCCGCCGAAAACCTCCCCCTCTCTCTCCGTCTCTCTCCCTTCCCTGCCATTATCATACAACACGCCGGGCCTTGAAGTTTTAATGAATCGGAAAGAAAAAGTTTCGCAGGCCCGGGAAGGTTAATTTCATCCTGTTGAAACCGGGGAGGGGCGAGAGGGGGGCGATGTAACGTCTTGAAGCATTTAATCGTGCCGGTGTTTGCCCCAACCGGACTAGGTCTCCGCTTCGTTTTATTCGGATCACTTTGGAGCGAGTAATCTCCTTAAGCGCTTCCCTCGCGCGTCCCGGCAAAAACAGCCGATTTATTTTCCGAATTCAACGGTCGCTCGAAGGAAGCCCGGGCGCGTATTTCGCTTCGCGAAGAAAAACTCGGTCCTTATCCCGTGTGTATCGGTGAGGGAGGATTGAAGCAAGTCAGTGTTACGTAGAACGTGCGAATGCTGGCGTTGCCCTCCGCGGAGAGAAAGTATCCGTCTACCTAAGTAGTCAAACGAAATCGGCTACAATTGCATCACGACGACGTCATTGTCCTGGCTATGTCATTCCGTCGAAAAACAATCGGTCGCTAAAGGAAAAACCAGACCTCAAATTCCAGTTCAGCGAAACTCCTGCCGGCCGATACTCTTTCCCCGTCCGGTTAACGGACGGGTGGCTCGTAATCGGGAAAAGCGGGCACCGCGAAGTTCCGCGTATTATCGCGGACCAGAAAACTTGGTCTCGCCTTTCATCCGCGGATTAGTACTTTTATGGAGTTTCTGAATGGGGAAGTTCCAGGGCGTGATTCAGCGCGACACCACCGCACCGGTGATCAAGCGACTTCAGCGACTCGCCACGTTTTTGGAAATAAATTTAGACGGACCCGAGCGCCGCGCCGCGCGCGTATACCGCCGTTGTGCGGGCTAGTTGGAGCGGAAGTTGCGCCCATGGCACCGTGGTCCGCGAATTTCTGGTAATCCCCGAAGTAGGGAACCGTGTACAGAGGCCGCCGTACGTGCGCGGGCGGAGCGCTCGCGTGCACGCGCCCCTGATTTATGAAACGCGGTGTAATTGACTTACATTAAGATGCAAATTGCCCGGCTCACGATACCGCGTAAAATTCCTGTCCGATTCTTACGAAAACTTTCGCCCCTCTTCCCTTTTCTTCCCTGGTCTTTTTCGTCTTTCGTTCGGCCGCGTAGAATTAGTTAGAGGTTTCACGCTCGAGAGGTATTTGTGCACGGTTGCGCGGCGCACGATCGTTCGCCTTTTCTCTGTCGCGTGCTCTAGCTTATATTACTGCTCGTCGAGAATATTTTTAAACCTACACATAACCGGGACACGAGTGTTGCGCTACCATTTTTAAGCCGCGCCAGTTCCTTTACCCCGAAATACCGCGGCGATGTGTCAGCGAACGTCTGCCTCTTTCACGTGGAACGAGGTTTGTTCACGTGCTGGCGTCACGAGCTGCTTACGACTGGCTGAGACAGATTTATCGCGATCCAGATACGACGCACCTTTGGTAAAATCGAAATAGCTAACGTCTTACAATGCGAAGACGAGTCGAATCACTCCCAGGCAGTCATAGCTCCGTGCCTCGTGTCGAAGGACGGCAAAGCTCTCGCCCTGGAATAGAAACGATCAACGTCGAAATCACGGGTGGCGAAAAATTTCGACAGAGCGATAAGTGGCCCAGTTCCGAGGGATTTTAATTCGATCCGGACGTATTGGATTAGTTGCTGGCAAGAACGTGTTTAATTCAGCCAGCCCGGCGGGCGCACGAAATTTTACGAGCCCGGGGGCTGCTCAAGTTCCTCCCTTTGTTTCTACCCTGTCCGCCGAAGCGGGCACGTGACCCACCTGAAAATGAACTAGCCGTGCCCTCTGACGGAAAAATATCTGTGCACTGTGCCCGCGCGAGCGCACACGTGCGCTTAGTAAGCCCCGAGCGTACCCTTCCGTTCGCCCAGCCACCCACACCGGACCCCCGCCGATACAATTAAAGAAGCGCAATAGATCCACCGTCCAAGTGGAAGAAATAAACTCTTTGACGGTAAATCGGTGAAGCCGCACGGGAGAGAATTCTTATCCTTTGACTCCCGGTGACGCGGAGTCTCCTCGCCTCTTCTTCGTGCTTCCCACCCCCCACAAACCCCACAATTCCGCTTTATTGCCCGCGTATTAGAAACGTCATCGGTACCGATCACGCGACTAGTGGCGGCTGAGATGAAATCCAGGCTGGGGCATTCTACAAAAATCGTGTCGATAGGTGCGACGACAACACTGATAACTCGTTATAAGATATCTTGCACGTTTCGGGGATATCTTGCTCCGGATAAGTAAGCACGTAGGTACGTGTGCGTCGCTGTGTGGAATTAAAGGCACAGAAGTGTGGGTGAATGTTTGATCGTTGCCACGAAAACGTATGTACGCTATGTACGCGCGAATCCAGTTACGAGCCCTCCTAGGCACAGCTGAAAAATTACGTTGGACGATTTATGCTCGTACGCGAGCCTCCAGGAAGGGACGAGTCCCGTTGAGAAATCTTCGCGAGCATAGTTGATTATTTGTGACCGCCCTCGTACCTCACTTGGGCCAGGCTAAGTGCATATCCGTGTGAACGCGTTGTATCCTTTCTTGAGGTTATAAGGTATGCAATCAACGCGTACCAGCCATTTGGTATAACCGTGCACAGCTCCGCTAGGAAATCCGGCTGAAAATTGGCACGGATCTTATCCGCGAGCGGTATCCCTGGCTTCGTTCCGCCGCGCGCGGCTATTTTTCTGTTGCTCCCGCTAGATCAAACGGAATTAAATCCACCCATACAATTTCCTTGATATTTATTACAATGGCGACGGGCTGAATGGAGGGGTCGGGTGAATGCGATGAATGAGCGGAGCGCGCTGCAACGAAATTAGGTAAACGGGGGCGGCGGGGAGCGACCCCGCGCCTGTTAGAAAGTTGTAAATTTAAGCTCTCGTTCGTCCGTTCACTCGTCCATTCAGAATGCTCGCTGGCTGCTTGTTATTTTCATCCCGCATAATTCCGGCCGGATGTGGAATTCGCGGACGCTGGGCCTTTAAGCTTCGTACCTTTGTATATTTTTAGACAAAGCCCCCGCTCCTAATGTACAATAATTCATCACCGTAGTTGCCACCGCGACTTCCGCGAGGTTCCGCGTGAAACACGGCGCAAC
The DNA here is from genome assembly GCF_050908995.1 of Andrena cerasifolii. Classification (NCBI taxonomy): domain Eukaryota; kingdom Metazoa; phylum Arthropoda; class Insecta; order Hymenoptera; family Andrenidae; genus Andrena; species Andrena cerasifolii. Next base: position 8,683,983 of record NC_135120.1, on the reverse strand, counting down.
AAAAACTGCAACTTTACAACAGGGGTGCCCCGTGCCTCTAGTAGTTGTCCTCAAAACTTTCGCACACAATAAGGGCGCTAGGATTTTCCTCTACGTTTCAGATCCTTTTGTTTCCTTTGAAAAGCGAATCCTAACAGCCGCCCCGTTGTAATAACCGCGTTGCGTGTGATTTCATTTACATTCCATTCGCGAACCGGACCGTGCCGGTAGTCCAAAGTTAATTGTAGTAATCCTGTCTTTACATCGAAACACCGGTTCGGGAATTTTCGCAATTCAGTGTCAGCCACCGTTGCGAAGAATTCGGGCACAAGCGTTAACAAATTCGACGTTGCGTGTACCTGCACATCGGAGTCCGGGCGTTGGGAATTAAAAGGTTCTGTGTATGTAACAGGTTCAAGGGGCAATGCTCAGCGCGACTTCAAAGCGCGAAAGTTTGATTAGTTTCCAGTCCGAATGCTCTGTTTAAAAGTTCAACTAATTCAGTTCCAACGTTGGAATAGTTGCGATTTTAAAAACTGATCTCATCCCAGGTAGCTGTACGCTCCGGTCTTCTTCTACTTGTTAGTTTAGAAATTAGCGCAAGTCGCGAGACTTAAAACGGTCTATAAGTTTTGCGGAAACTACAGAATCTCGACAGAAGCAAACGGCTGCTTTCGGTGCCGAGTAGCGGCTCGTCAAAATCCCCATGATCGGTGGCAGCTGGAGGGAATTCGGTAGAACAAATCGGGAAAGTGGATGCGAGGGATTGGTTGCGTTTAGAGGGAGGGTAGCCGCGTCGATAATGACACAAACGTGCGTTTGCGTAAAATTAGAATCGTCGGGCTCACCAGTCTGTAAGTGCAAACAAACCGAGGTGAATCATTTGCATGAGGGAGCAAGGGAAAATCTACAGATTCGTTGATTCCAGCATAATGCTCGTTCGAATAGCCAACTGGAAAGTGTTAATTGCCGTCCAACCGAATTTCAAATGGTTACGATTCCTCGTTATTGTTTAACGAGACCATTCCAATTAGGTAGGTACTCGGACGATTCTTGGACGCTTCAGGTCTGTAATGAGTGTAATGACTCGTTCCGTGCTGCTTTCGGATATCGTGGTGATTTCAATTTGAAAGACGATGGAGTCTTGGACTTTGCGGCTTATCTGCGTTTATTCTCCGACTTCGCGATAGTTCAATGTAAAAGCATTGATTACAATGTAGTAGATAAAATAACAATGTCTATATAAATTTCTCATTCATCCAAGCATTTAGTTTCGTTTTTCCTCAATTTAAAGAGGACGATGAAAGCATCCCCGTCTACTTGCAGACAATCCCAGCGTAATAATTATCCTATACCCCAACTATCTAGCGCATCGTTTCGCGAGTGGCGCACGCTTTCGATCTCCCCGTCGTTAGACGTTTTATCATAGGGGTGGACTGAAAATGCTCCAGGTATACCCTTCCATGGTGAGCTTTTCTTTCCTGGCTGGTGCCTAAGTAACGATGCCGTGTCGCGTCCCATGAATATTGACGATCGAGAAGGTCGATTCATATTCTTGTTTCTAATCGAGCTCGCCGTGACTCTCCATTTTTCATCCCCTATCAGCGGAACAAAAAGTTCGCCATCCACCCTCTGCAACGCTGAGCGCACCTCCACGTCCCTTCTCCCTACGACGCTTTCCACGCGCGTCGATGGCAGCGCGATACCCTCGCGATCAACCTTCCATCTATTTAACGGCACTTACACAGCGAACATTTCCTCGACACGTTTTAAATATCAAAGTAAAGACGAATATCGCGGTAAATATTTGCCTAACGAATCCCCAACCACCTGGATGCAGAAATTCAAGTACAAGTGCCGTTAAGGATCTATCGGACGTACAATATTCGACAAAAGTATATGAAACTTGAAATACTCGAATATCTCCGTGTTACGCATAGTAAGTCTAGATGTAAGGAACTCGAACGACAGTTGCAGTCTTATTTTTACTCCTAAGAAGGTATTTTTCACTTTACAAGGGCTTTCTCAAGCATTATTTGCTAAACTTTTGGCAGCGAAAATGCCCTGAATTCACAATTTTCTCAAGTTATAATTTATTTCTTTAAAACTGTGCAGTGAAAACAATTGAAACTTGGCAGATATTTTCATCTACCCGTATACTACATGTAGAAAAAGATTGAAAACATTGGTACTATTTCTTCAACATTTTTTCAGCTGTTTTATCTGTAAAGGTCGTCTCTTTCCATAAGATTACGTGTAAAATCAGTGGCAATTAAAATCGTTATAACTCAGCAATCATTTAGAGAATTCGTTTACAATTTTTGGAGCACATCAGGAAGATTAGAAAGAACTTAACGTTTAAAGATCGCAGAGTAAGGTCGAAAATCGCTGATTTCGGGAATTTTCGCGATTCTCGACCTTATTCTGCGATCTTTAAAAGTTTGTAGCTCAGAGAAACGTTAACCGATTTTGATGAAATTTTAGGCACGTATACAACTTACTGCAATCTACAAACGTTTTTTTTTAATTTTCATTACAAGCTCACAAAAAAAAGTTTAAAAATCGACCTTTACTATTCTTTTCGCTATTCCGACCAAATACATTTTTTTTCAAAACGACCAAATACGTCATTTAGCAAACTAATCCTTGTAGCTTCTCAAAAAAGCTCAAATTGTTTGGACGAATTCTAAAAAAGTTATGCGATTTTAAAAAGTGTCCGAATATTAATGCGAGTCACGTGTATACGTGAAGTGTCGGTAGGAATAGTGTTAAGTCGCTACTAACGATCAAACGCATCAACCTATCTACTGCCAATGGACGTAACTGTGACACATGGCCCTCGTTCCTTCCGGTTCGATCCTCTGCGATCGTCTCCGACCCCCTGCGAGAAGGTCCACGACATAATATTCCCAACACCCGCACTCGTCCTCGCGATTAGCTCCCGCCGCCTGTATCATCTCTACCATCCTATTCGGCGGCACGTACGATAACGGCGTATCGGCTGGGTTTCCGTGTGCTAGAATTCGATCAAAGGCCATGGCAGCAGCACGCGTTGCCGCTCCTCTTGTCGCGTTCTTGCGTGCTTGCCCGTGAAAGAATCGAGCTGAAAGGAACCTTTTGCGATGGTGCACCCTTTACGATACGCGCCCGTGCCCGTCCCTAAAGTGTCGTTCGCGTCTCACCCCCCCTCCTCCCTCGTCCATGCTTCGACTTACTCTCGCAGACCATTAGCGAGCTGAATGATTAATGGAGCATTCACGACGAGAGGAAGATCGTCGTCGCCCTCGAGGAGACACCACCGCTAGCCAGACAACGGAAGTCACCGGTTTAGGTCGATTATTTTTAGGTCGGAATTCTTCGGCCGCGACCCGCTGTCTCGTCGCCGTCTTACTTCGCATTTCTGTGGCTTTCCGCGACCCCTATCGACATCGGGAAAGCTAGCATGTCCTCCCGCCGTTTGATGGTAGAAATGACCTTACCACCGATTCGGTGGTAAGCTGCTGCTACGTTATTAGACCACCCGCGAGCACGCGAATATTAAATCTATTCTCCCTTCTAGAATGAGACCCCGCGACGTGATAAATCGTCGCAGCGTCGTATCGCGGCGATAAAGAGCCACGAGATTGGTAACTGAAGGGCGTGTTGTTGGCGATACGATCGTTCCCCCGCCATATTACCGAAGACGCACACGCATCGTAATCACGCGGATACACGCCATTACGCGTGTCCAATATTCTGGCCAGACTGATAGGCTTGATCTTTGTTGGCTGGTATACGCGTGTATCGACAATGCGATAAGGGGGGAGGACTAGTTTATTGTCTCCGGGTCTTCGATTATCTAGGCCCGTGGCCTAGTGGTAAACACGACCTACCGAACATCTGCTAGTTTCTTGCTGCGCCGATACAATTTGACACGTATCCTTGATTACTCCAGCCGCACGGCACGCCAATTAGGCAACGGATACACTGCTTAAAGCTTAAAACTGGGGGGAAAAGAGTCCCCAGGAAGGATTTCAATTATCACGCCGTCAAGGTTCACAAACCACGGCCGTGGATGGAAAAACGCTGTCACGTTGGACAGATAGCTGTCGGCGAAAAAATTTAATTATCCGAGCGCGCCTTTAACAAATGGATCTTTCATTAGGATCCCCCATTCGTGTCGATCACGATTGACAGTCGTTTCATCCGCATCTCCATCGTTCATCGGCCGTTTCGTTCGGGCTTTATACGGTCAGCGTAGCGTGCGCACGAGAGTCTCCCGGGTCCGTCGACTTGCCTCTAAACGAGTCCCTTTATGATCACATCGTGGCATGACAAACTGGTCGGACTAATTGTATGGACAATTTTGTGGCGCTCCGAGCGTGTAGAACAAAGGGCCGGCGAGTTACCGTCGAGGGCGAAGCGCGGCCCGGCCGTTCCGATTCGCCTGACCTTCGCTCTGCCTTCATTTAGCCCCGGCAGTTAAGAACTTTCAGGGCAAGAGCACAGAGGGGATCGATGAAACGAGGTGGGTCACCCCTCGTTGCGCCGAGCGAAAGCTCCCGTTGTTGTTGTTACTGCGGTGGTAAATCGAGGCTTTCGCGGCCGACGAAAGCCGCCGCGCTAGAGGCAACATTTAGCGCAATAATATGGGGGGTGTTTATTGATATTAATAGTCCGCGGTAATAACCCGTTTCCACTTTGTTTAGGATTGTCCGCTTATGAACGTAAATATTCAGCGAGTCGCAAGGGCGGAGGGGCCTTTGTCGCGATAAATTGCCGTTTCGTGTGCAAAAACTTGCCTCGAGTACAATGGAGTACAACAATAAAGCATCTTTATTGATATTAATAGTGTACCGTTAACGCGATTCGATTTTGTTTGGTGTTGGACGCTTGGAGAAATAAATACAGCCCGCGAATTAAGAGAGCTGTGGCCTTTTGTTGCGATAAATCGTTATTTCGTGCGCAAACAGCCGCGCCGAGTGCAGTAATACGTGGCCGCTTATTGATATGAATGGTTCGTCGAAATCACGCGGTTCGATTTTATTGGGCACCGAGCTTTTAGAAAACAAGTGTTGCGTGAATCGTCGCTGCGCAGAGCGTGGCGGTAACGGCGGCGCAAACCGCGAATGGGGTCGTTCTTTGTGAGGGGTAAATCGAAATTGCGGGATAACTTTTTCCAAACGGGGCTTCGCGTCTGTGAACCTCGCGCGCGGAAAGCATTCTTGGTATGAATAACAAGATTCTAAAGAGCACTGCAAGCAATTGGTGGAGTAGAAGAAGGAAACCTTTTTACAGATTCTTCGGTTAGAGTGTTAAATGCTCGTGTTCTGCACAGATTTCCAGATCACAGCTTGTACATAGAAAAGCAGTGTAAGTAACTTACAAGGGGATATCGTGGTTGTGGAAATCGCTTTTGGAACGACAGTATATGGGAGTCGTAGTACTCGTGTAGTATGAAAATACCATTTCGGCTTTCCGTTGAATGGGCCTTCGTTTTCGAGATATTGCAATTTAAAGTTTTTAACTTACGTAGTAATACAGATATATACCATCTACAGTAACCTACACCCAAGAAGGTTCCGTGGCTGCAACGGTAGCGTGTCAGATTGATGCGCGAGCGACACCGCGGTTCAAGTTCTCCCCACAACTCCATCATACTCTCTTTTTCTTTTTTTTTAACAATTTTTCCCGTGGAAATATATTTTGTGGATATTACGTATTATATAATACGTTACATATTACTCTACGCAAATTTTAAGGCTGAAAATGAATTTATGACATAACATATTATTTAACAGACCGAACCAGTGCGTCGAAATCATATCTTCTAATTATAACAATTTTTACGGTCGAAATTCAAATTATATTATATAAAATATTATTACAATCATCTCTTTCACCGGTGCTTTCATATGCTTGTACCTACTGCGAAACTATTTCATTCCGAAACTTTCGACGCATGCGTTTGTCGAGCAGGTAAAGTGGGACAGCCGTTACTTCTGACCGTAAGGGTGTTCTTGCTTGAAAGAATGGTCGAGGTCGTTGGGAGCGAGTAAGTCTTGACAACGATTTCTGTGTTTACACTGTATAATCAGTCTGGCGATGGATATTTCGTTTAATTAATTAATCTTTGTACAATACTTGGGGTGGAAAAATTATTAAAAAAAATTGAGAAAAAAGAGTATGGGGGATGGAGTTGTGGGGAAACTCGAACCTCGGCCGCCCGCGTGATAATCTGACGCGCTACCGTTGTGGTCACGGAACCTTCTTGGCTGTAGGTTACTATAAATGGTGTATATCTGGATTACTACGTACGTTAAAAACTTTAAATTACATTATCTCGAAAACGAAGGTCCATTGAACGATAAGCTGAAATGGTATTTTCATGCTACACGAGTACTACGACCCCGTATACTGTCGTTCCAAAAGCGATTTCCAGTACCGCGATGTCCCCTTGTCGGGTCAACGGTTTCACTAAAAATTTTCGAATCTTGAATCAAGGCTGAACAACTGAGTTACGATTATACCAACTGGTAGTGAACGCCCTCCGGAAATGATCGTAAATGTAATTCGCAAATCCATTATCGTAAAAGTGCACAGCTTGTGCATGGACCTCTAAGCGTTTGCTGGACGTTGATATAGCGAGGGCTTTTCTGTCTCCGTGGGCAGGGATCCCTGCCAAACAATAGCGAATGATTTACCACGAATCTTGGCTTCCTTGCTATCGTTGCGCGCAGGCAATCTGTTTAAGAGAGCCGGTCGAAAATGGAGCAGCTTGCGCGGAACGTATTTTCAACGCTGGAATATCAGACGAGTGTAAAAACTAAGCCCACCTACGATACCGGCTGACTTAATCTGTTATTGTAATATATCTCAAGCCCCTTGTTGGCAATTCAAACTTGATTGATTGTCAGAAACGCGCGGCGATTAAAGAAACCGTGATATATCGAATCGTGCCCCGCTACGTGGCTAAACACGCGACAGAAATAGACACGTATCGCGGTGGTTCTCGTTAATGGTTCAAACTAACACCCTGCCCAAAGATAACACAAATGATAACAGCTGCCTCGTTGTAGACACAACTCACGGTTTCTAATAACAAGAGAACTTAGATTTCTTGGCTCTAGCGCGGACGCAGTTGGAGTAATGGCCTATCCACGTGTTATGTTTAAACAGCTGTCACGCGGCCGATTTTTTGTTGGCTTTTCCGATAAAGTAAACGTCCCTACAGTTTCCGTATCTAATCGTATTATCGACACTGACGGCGTCAACGTCCACTCGGGTTTCATGCATCCTTTCGACATTCTCTCCAACGACACTTTCTGTGAACTCGCGTCACAACGATTTAACGTGACTCACTGTCGATCTTGTTTAAGGTGCGCAAACAGCCAGTGTGAGATTCGAATCAGGTCGATTCATTTCTTCGCCCTCAAGTGTGCGTACCTATCGAATTTTAGATTGTAAGGTCCATTGGCGGGGTGATCGTCCAATACTCGAAAGGCCCAAGATCTTTCCATGTCCGCGGATGGGATCTACTTTCCAATTTCTTCTGCAGAATAGGATACCTCGAATGCATTACAATATTGGGTTTCGTGCGTGAACGGGAACGACCACGCGATCAAGTTCACCGAGAAGCAACAACCATTCCACGACTTCGCCTTCGAAAGAAGGAATTTATCGATGACACAGATACCTCGATCGATTGAAATAGTCGCGTAAGAAACCTGGCCCGAGTGCTTTCTTCCTACGGGATTTAGAACGTGATTCTCCTTTTTACCGGGCTGCAATTACTTGGATCGCTCGGCGAGCGATGTCTCGTCGCCGGGTTTCTCCTCGCAATAAACGTACAAGTATTTCCGGGCGGAGTGGCGGCGATATTACGTGGCGTCGCGGTGAAACTTGAACAGCTTTCGTCCGAAATATCTCAGGGTAACTCGTTGTTGGCGTTATTATTATACGGTGTCGGGACAACCCTGACGTTGCACGGTTTGCAGCGCAGCTTTGGTTTCGGCTGCTCCGCGATATTCGAAAGCCAGATTCGTCGTCGCTTTCGTTCCTCCGCAGGATGAAAGGTTGTCTCGCCGTCGACGGCTGGCACTATCCGGGGAAATTCTGAGCGCTCTCGCCGCACGGAAACTGAGCCAGAGTCACGACACCCTCGCCTCATCGCCGAGACCCGTGCTCCCAACCCACCGCGGTGTCGTGGATACCAGCCAATTTCATTCCTCCGTCTTTGTAACAAGGCGGAATGTTCATCGCCCGCAGTCACGTGCCCGAGACCTCGATCCATCGGAATGAACTCGCGCCTCGGCGTCGAAGGGGTGTCACTTATGCGCCTGGCCTCCAGCTTCCACTCTTCTCGAGACCGAAGAGAGACGCTTCTAAGAACGAGAAATTGCTAATCCGACGAAGATACTGAGAAGCCGTAGATCACAGTCAGAAGAGTAAGTGGTTCCGTGATCTCCCAGAATGTAGTTCAATGACAGAAATTACATTGGCGCAAACCGAGATGCCTCTTCGTTGCGATTCTCTTCGAGGTGACTCGAAACGAACGATTAAACGTTAGACGGACGAAACACTGTGTCTTCGTCGACTTTATCGCAGGCAACGTTACTTACGATTATATCCGTTCCTCGAGCACGACACGTGCGGCGACCACTCGCAATGGTATGAGTGCCATTTTAATCGGACTTCATCTTTCGGCTGCATCAGGGATTCACGGGTCAGTAAGTAGCAGCGAAGGAACGTATTGCCTCCGTGCCAAGAATACCGACGACGCTCCATTCGGCATCGAACTCACTGAATTCGTGGCATCGATCACGCCTTCTGCTCGACGAGACAACTAATTGACAAAGCATCGCGACTCGGGCCCGTGCCCCCATTATGCGGCTTGTAATTAATTTACACCAGTTGGTTAATTTAGTTGAGCGCGGAAATATCGAATCACCGGGCGAGAGGAACGGGGGAAACACAGTACTTATCACGGCTAATTTCCGTGCCGAGCTCCGGAGCAGAAAGTAGCTGGTAAAGCTATCGCATCTGAAGAAAAATCCTATCATCCATGGTGAACGTAATTACCTTAAAGCTGTGTTTACACCTGACGAGTGACTCGGCCGAGTGAAAATCTTCCCCGCCGGATTGCTCGGCCGAGTACTGGAATATGCGTTCAGACTGGGTTCGGCCCAGTGGGCTCACTCGGCCGAGTACTCGTCAGGTGTGAACTAAGCATAACGTTCTAGTAACTCTGCGGGAATTGGTGAACGTCACGAAGAGTAAAACATTCGTACGATAGGAAATAGTAGGTATTCAATAGGGATGGGATCAAGTTCAGTATGTACTCATGAATCCGAATCAATTCCAATACAAAAGTTTCACTTCATGGTATTCGAATACTACTCATAACAGCTGGCGTTTCGTTCTATCTTTAATCACGAACTATAGACGTATATTAATAATAAACGTCGTGAGAATAATTCTTGACGCCATAATAGCGGATAAAATAGCGGCATTGACACGGAATATTATCATTGTTTCTGGGCGTTCAACAAATACGAACCTCATGGTTTAGCATTCATTTCGCAATAGATTGAGAAAGGTAACCAGATTGATTCGATTTATACTGATTTTAAAATGGCGTTTGATACTGTTAATCATTCTGTCATTATCAATAAGCTAGCATCTTATGGCTTCCATGGAAAGATGCTTGTCTGGCTATTTAGCTATCTAACGGGTAGAACTCGGGCGGTTAAACTCGCGGGGGCACGATCTACTCGATTTGAAGTGTCATCTGGTGTGTCACAAGGGTCCCACCTCGGCCCCATTCTTTTCATATTGTTCATTAATGACATTGCGGATGTGTTTATGTATTGCCAATTTTTATTATATGCCGACGATTTAAAGATATTCCGCGCCGTCAGCTCAACAGAGGATGTACATTTCCTACAAGATGACTTACATCGTTTCACTAAATGGTGTGAAACAAACTCTATGTTGTTAAACGCATCCAAGTGTCACGTTAACCTGCTGAACAATTATATACATTGTACCGAGATATTGACACTTTTCAAACTACACGTACCACCTAGGATACTGAGGAAGCTTCCCATCTCCCATCTAAATTCTTACAAAACTACCTTCAGTAATGGTATCATTATCAATAGACTATGCAAGTCTGCTAACAAAGTTGAACCTCTGGTTGACTTTTTTTCTGGATCCCTATATACATTCAAGAGCTAACTTAATAGACGACCTTTTACCTACTTAGTACATAAGTTATCAATAATTAATTCCAAATTATATTACTCATGTTTGTACCAAGGGGTAGTACCCGTAAATAAATAAATATTATTATTAATATTATTATTAAATATATACTTCAAAAGTACTTGGGTTATAGAAGCCGGTTTCGAGCCTCAGAAAAAGTACCGGTAGAGTTCGAGAATGTACTTCTAAGTTCTTCGACGTTTGAAAGAATCGAATCCCTTAAAAGTAGTATTCGAACCCTGAAAGACAAAAATCTACATAGCTGAGAATTACCAATACCGTACCACTTAAGATATTTTTCGTTGTATTTCGTATTTAGTACTAAATCGAACGCAAGTTAATATTGGATATTGTAGCTTGATGTTTTAGGTACAGTTTTTAGTTAAAAGATTAGAATCTATAAATAGTCAGGATTCGATTATACTTGCAAATACCATTCAAGTTTCTCAAAGTTCTTATAGAGAGTTCAAACCTTTCTCGTCAAGGTTCGAGTCTACATGAAAGTAGTGTGTTTTTTTTCCCGAATTCCTCGTGAACTGTTCGAAACTATACAGTCAGATTCGAACCTACTTCCAATATACTTGATCCCATCACTAGTATTCAAACCACACCAAGGCTTTGAGCTCTAATGTTTAGAGCTCAATGCACCAAGGCGAGCAAGCAGAAACACGCGAACCGCGGAAAGAGGAATTCGCTTCGTTGAATTCTAGCCGAAGTTCAACCAGTGCCTCTTTAATTTTCCGTATTTTCTGTGGCCGCGAGCGCCTGCTCGAAAAACCATGAGCCGTGCTGCGAGGGAAAAGCAATAACGAGAAATTAAAAAAAAACGCGACTCGTGATCATTCATATTCATATGGTCGAGAACGTTCAAATAGAATAATAGTAGGCACGAGGTGGACAGGTTTACGTTTTGATTATTAAATATAATGTGAATCAGTTCATCGAATTCTGTGGGGTTATTTCTATAGGGTAGATCACACGCTGATGTTTGAAAGCTATTCAGTCACAACTCATAGGAGATCGGGATTGCGCATGAATTGTCATCGAGATATTGTTTATATAAAATAGATCTTCCGCGAAAGACGCCCGAAGGAGCTCATTATGAAGCCTGATGGGTTTCAGTTCTTATTATTAAATCGTGGAACTTGGCGTTCCAATGCGCGTTCAATATTTACCACTGAGCAGAACGCTACGCATGGATCGTGGCACGGCCGATATTTATTGCAGCTAAATAATTTGACCGGCCGTGATGATCGCCGGGGACGTGGCTCCGCAGAAATATTAATAACGTTACTCCGGGCTTTGGAATATTCCGATTTAAATCGTTTGAGTGGCCTGGACACAAATGCCAAGCCGCGAGCATTATTTTTCACGGGTGCGTGGAACTTTCATTTTCCTCTCCCTCCGCGTTGATAGGTGCCTCAAGTCCCGCGAAAGTAACACCGCGGGATTAATTATCGCGACATCCCATTACTTTTTCCTCCCCGCCTGTTTCGTTTATCTCGACGATGTAAATATTGAATGAAATCGACCATCGAGATTCACGGCACCAGCGCGTTTATTTTCATGTTTACGGGTCGTTCTTTTCGGGTTAAAGTTGGCCATGAATAATGTGTTTTTATCGCTGAAAAACGAGAGATGTATGTCGCGCGAAATCACACGAATGTGGAATAGAGTGAAACAGAAATTTGAATTTTTCATAAGTTTGAAGCTACAGTTTCACTGCCCCGCTACTGCGCCAGTTCTCCAACAGATATTTTGGATACCTTCGCGCGTTCACTTTATACTTTTTAACTAATATCACATCCGTCAAACAGAGACCGGCAAGATTTTTATTTAAATACAATTTCGAGTAGCAGTTAAAAGTTAAAAAAAAAAATGATTCGTCACGTAGCGAATAAAGTTAACTCGAGTTAACGAACGAATGACGAATAATTTCATTTAACATTTATTCGTTATTCGAAATGTTATTTAACTAAAAATTCTGCCCATCGCTGCCGCGAAACTGTGCGAGGCAATGGCTTGTCCCTAATTGCAAGTTGCAAGGACTACCCTTATAAACCATCCATCACGCAGAACGTGAACTGCAATGATATCGCCCCGATTAGTCCGCTCCCCTGTTGTACACGCCACTCCCGCATATTATAAACCGCGAAACTCCGCGAAAGCTGGATCTTCCCACGACAGGAGATTACGCCGAAGTTTTCTGGGGGTCAGCCGCGCTCGCGGGCTCTGCCTGTGGCATTGTCGATCACCGGCATAAGACATTAGGGGACAGGGAAGTTTGTCGTCTAACCTAGAGGAGGCGGCGGCGCGAAACTCAGCCGGGTTAATCGAGGCGGCACGGTGTCTGAAAACGTTACAAATGTCATTCAGCGAACTCTGTCCGCGCTGGTACACGGCTGGTATCGAAAGTTCGCGCGCGACAGGGGTAGTTGGAGAAGCGACGTAAGTTGGCCGTCACTTGGCCGCTGGCGGAGGACGAGGCGCGGAAGGGCGTCCCGCGGCAGCAGGAACACGCTCTCGCCCAATGGCTGTCCAGCAAAGTACAATATCTGGAGGGGAACGGCGGCCCATTTAGATATCGATTTGCAATTTCGCCGACAATTACACGAGGCGCAGAATATGTTCGTATAGATTAGATCAGATTAAATGAATATTTACGAGGGCCCAGGCAGCCGCGACTGGCCGACACGCTGCGTGCGTGTAATCTGCCTTGCAAACAGGGCCCGGTACTTGCCGGCCTACGCCTGTTATTACGCATCGTCCTCGGCCGCCAGCCGGATACCACGAAACGCGTTCCTTACTCCAATGGACGTTCCACGGCTAGAAACGCGGGAAACGGAATAATCGTTTTCTTGCGCCTCCCTCCCCAGCCCTCGCCGCGTCCTCCGTTCGACGGGGGAGGGTGGAGGATTTTCTTTGTAAATTGGAAACGCGACGCAGACTCGGGGAGAGACGGTCGGAACAAAGGGATCGAATTGGATATATGGTATTTAGTCACGACGTTCGAACTATCCTCCCCCTTGTCGCTTGGTGTTGGGTCTGGACATGTACAGGGTGTCTCGAAAGGGGTACTGTTTCAAAGAATCGTTAAACCACAGAGAGTCGAGGGATTTTACTCTATTGACTTTTACAAAGAACCTGGCATTTGCGAAGAACAATTGTGGAGCAGTTTTCAAGCATGGGTGCAGTGGTGGAATGGGTTCAGTTGACTTTGTGCACGGGGATCTGTGAATTGCGCGAGATCACAAAAGAGCTGGATTTATTTACAAATGAAACAAAAGAGGTGGAACGGTTGATTTGTTCGGTAAAAGGGCAACAGAGGCAACGTTTCGGCCTCTGTGTCTCTGCGAAAGGAACACCCCATGTATAAGCTTAGCCAGACATTTTCGATCGTTTTGTTGCGTGGGTGGTGCGTGTCGGGTGGGCTGGCTGCGTTGTACACGGTGACCGGTGTAATGGATTTTAGCCAGGGTATCCACGTATCCCCCCCCCCCGTTCGAGCTTATAGTTGGCGCGTGTAGCAAACTAATCTGCAATAAATTTTCAGGACCTCCCCGTTATACCGTTTACGATCGAGAAGATTTCGCCGAAGGACTTTTGATTGCCATAAAATATGCTACGCTGCCCCCTTGCTCCCGTCTGCCATCCACCCTGCTTCTGTATCCCCTAAATCCCTCACAAAGGAGGATATAGATAGGTAAACGACCCGATATTGGGCTAGCGTTTCGACGACATCGGGAACGGGGCCCGGGATTTTCAATTTAATCTTCCAAATGATGCCTCGATAAACCCTTTTATTGGGTAGCTAGTAGCTAGGACCCGGGAGAAGCAGGAGGAGATGGGTTCGTTGTAATGCCGCGTGGTGGTGTATCTGTCTCTCCTTGCTTCTTTTCTGCTTATTCCCCGAGGGATATAACTGGATAGCTCGATAATTAGATAGACCCGTGAAAGCTTCTATTAATCCCGAAGTAATTGCCTGCGATGCCATCCTTTTCGATCCCGGTACGAGCATCCCCAAGACCCAGCTGTAATTGTTTCATCTGTAGATGGACAGGGTCCTCGCCTCGCGAAAAGGTCCTCACGCTCGATGTTAACTCCTGGAACACCGTGACCGGCGGGACCGCGACCGCGCGGGGTGAATAAGCAACTAGGGGGTAGAGAATCCCTTGTTCCCGAAACGCGACGAACTTGGAGGCGGAACGGGCGAGGCGTTGTTCGTGCTTCAATTAAAATTTACTTTCCGGCTAGTCGCGGTGCCGCGGGCACGTTTACCTGCGTGACTAGCCTCACTGATATCTAATGTCAATCCGGGACGTTGTTTAGAATATCGTGCAGGCACGCTCTCGGAGCTCGCGGGGCGAGTGTGCAACCCTCTTTCGACGGCAAGGGCGAGAACCGGTCGGATAGGGGTGGGCACCGAGAGAACCAGAAAAGGGGGCACGTTTTACAGGCGCACCTGTGTACCGCACGCGGGGACGTGATTTGTACACGGGCCAGCGAAAGGGGGATCGATCGACGCGCGGGCTCGTTTTCAAGGATTTCCTCGATTGGTATTCCAACGATTTTTATCCACTCGTGCTAACCGATCTGATCCATTCGCACAGCGGCCGCCGCAAATTAGCATTTTACGAGCCACCGTCACCCGAGAGGGACAATGGAGGCCCGCGTTAAATTCGCTGGAAGAAAGGTGGAGAGCCGGAGAATCCATTATCTGGATCGAGGAGAGCCTGATACTGGGCCCGGCTGTTTTATGCAAAACAAGACGTAAAATGCCGGATGCAAATGTCAGGATTCGGTTCCCATCTGAAACGCGAACGGCAGGCCCACCTTTTCCGCGCTATCGAGAGATTAGTTTTATCTTGCTCCGCGTTAAATTAAACGAATAATTGCTTCCCTGGCCAGTTTTTAATTTAATCGTCGCCCTTTCTCTCTTTTTTTTTTCCCCCGTTAGCGCGAAAATGTAGCCACGAAGCGGGCTGTGATTAAATTTCCCTCCTACTTGAATTTCCACATCGATTTCGGCGCGGCGGACGTTTTCAACGAAATTATCGGTTCATTTTGTATCGGCGACCGCCTGCGTTTGACGGAATCCATTACCTCGGAAGGGCCACCCGGAATTTCGGCGGGGAACGATGTCGGCCGGTAAGGAAATTGAGATACTTATCGTTTCGGGTGGGCATCGATGTTTAATGGGAATTAACCGAAGCGTCACTGCACGATGCTGCTAGTAACACTTCGAAATAAATGTGACAAAGTTAAGTAAATCCCCTTTCCACTGCTCCCCAAAGATGACCGCTTTGATCGCCCATCGTGCGTACGTGCAGTCGAGTAAAACTCAGTAGGGGAGACCGGGGCTAAAAGTTCCGGGGGTAAGTTGTACCGACGGGTCTATCTTCAAAATAAAAAGAGCAGTGTACTTTAAATTATTTTTTTCCATGTGATCACGCCACTCTGTCGCCCACTTTGATAGCGTCCGTGACAGCGATTCGTGTGGTTGTAAGCAAGGATCTATTAGTCGCGTACCAGATAAGCAAAAATTTTTCTATAGTTATTTTTTGGTCTAGTTTCGGTCGGTAGAGAATTCAAGATCTGCCACATGATTTTATCGAGATTTATTAAAATACTACAATGTGGACAAGAGGCCACAGTAGGCTACAAGTACGAATCTCAATAAGTAGGTACCTACATACAGTTGAATGTAAGACTGATTAGTAGATTATAGTTTTTATACCAAACATAATGTTTATGGTTATTATATCGTTTTGGTTCTCTTTTAAAGATAATGCATTTTTGTTGGTCCGAACCATCATAAATAAACATTATTAATAAAATTCTGTTTTATTTCATTAGAAAATGAAATATTTCATTAAAAGGCAACTCTTATATCTGACAAGGGAAGATCCCGAACCCGAAAATTTAAAAAAATCTAAAACTTTGTGAATATGTAGAGGATTTCCTCCTGATTACAACGCAATTTCTGTTTGCTGCCCAAATTCACTCGTAGGGGGTGAAATTAACCCTTGAAAATTCGGCTATTTTCCGATTTTATATTATAACTCCTGAAGTGTAAAATATTTTTTTTTCACCAAATGGTGGATCTAATTAAAAGAAGTACCTTTTGTGTTGAAAATTTTTTTCTATCTCTTACAGCTCGCGAGTTACAACACAAAATCGGAAAATAGCCGAATTTTCAAGGGTTAATTTCACCCCCTACGAGTGAATTTGGGCAGCAAACAGAAATTGCGTTGTAATCAGGGGGAAATCCCCTACATATTCACAAAGTTTCAGATTTTTTCGAATTTCTGGGTTCGGGATGTTCCCTTGTTAGTAACAACATACCCCAATGCGATAACAACTTGCCCCATGTAGGGGTAAGAAGTTCCGCTTCGATCAGCCACAAATAAATTACTTTCTATGGAAAACCTCTTACAATACATTGAATACAAGCTTAAAATCAGAAAATATAATAAATTTAACAAGAAAATTGTCAATAGTGAAGAGAATAAATACATTATTTCCCAGTCATTTTTTTTTTATGTTTTATCGAAATCGGAACTTTTAGCCCCGGCCTCCCCTACCTATTCGACCATGCTCCATCGAATTTCGGTACTGCGAGCAATATACTTGACGCTGGAGTCTGGTCACCGGCCACCGTCACGCAGATATAACTTTTTCAAAACCATTTCCCCGACCGTGCTCGTCGGTACTCGCGTGGCAACGCGCGCGGTCCCTCGTTTCGCGCTGGCCGTGCTCCATGGTCGGCAAAAAGTTTCGCAACCGGCCCGCGGTTCTCGAAACACTTATTTAATAACGTACAGCTCGCATCGGTATCCGATGAGGCAATATCGGCTTGTTGCTTCGGGGAGCGTAAACACGAAGAGACGTAAAAAAGAATCGAGCGCGCGCGGTGGACGGAGACAGTCGTGTGTTTCCACGCGAAATTCGTTCCACCGAAGGCGTTTTGCAATTCCTTTTTTGCCCTCCCCCGGCCGGTGGCGGTTCTCATATACCGTTAATTCGCTTCGAACGATACGCGTGAGCACGCGCACCCCCGTCCGCCACCCCCGCACGGTACACAGATATGGCCGCGTATACCGATAAAACTCCGAAGTTGTCGAAGCGTTGCATAGTCCCGTCACGAAACACTCTATTGCACGGAACCATCGAACGGGCTTCCGCACTTGAAGCGAGAAACGAATTGTTCGCCGCCTGTGTCGTTCGATCTCTCCTCGTTTCAACGGGTTCGATGAAAATTTCGCACGCCCCGACGGTCACGCGGCAATACACCCCGATACCTTCGCCGTGCTTCCATGGCGGACGAATTTATGACACGTTACGCGAAAGATTTATGCAAGTCGGGGGTGACCGTTCGCATCCGAATTTTCCGCCAGCAGTCGCTTCGTTCCTCCGTCAGATTGACCGAGAATGCCGGCGCGCCCGTAGATCGTCGCGGAGTGTCGACACCCTTCCGGCTCGGTTGGCACAAACGTGTCTCACTTCTATGGACGGAACTTGTCATTTTTCTGACTCTTTGCTGCCTTCCATCGCAGCCTTTTACGGCCACGCTGTTCACCGCGGTATCGATCACTCCCATCGGAATAACGTCTTGTTTTGACAGGTTTAATCTTTTGCGGTCCGTCCGCCGCAATCGACGAGCTGACGGCCCCGGGTTCGATTTATTCCGAGAAAGTACTCCGACACTCGCGCGCAGCCCTTTGTAAGTTAACGCGATCTATTGAAGTGGATCACCTTTCTCGATTACCCGGAGCTTCTTCGGCGTGCAATGTTAAACAGCTGACTCCGTCAAGTTATTTTGCAGGAACGCAATCAAACATTAAGGGCCACTAACTGGCTGTAGCACTTCGGGCGGATAATTTATTCCCGCGCTCAGTGTCCGGGATGAGCGGCGCAGGAAAAACGGTGCTCCGGGAAACGCGACGAACAGAAGGGCAGGGCAAAAAGTTTCATCGGGCGAAAATAAAATCTCGAGCAACGTCCACCTTTTAATAAATCACCGGTGGATGTATCTCTAGGAAACACTTCCAGCGCTCCTCGCTAGGAGGGCTCTATTTCAGCGTTTGCAAAAAAAGAACAGGCATCGAGTTTGTCGTTTTAAGAACGTGCCAGTGCAATATCGATTATTGGAACGCGGGATGACGGTAACGACGTCATCGCGCGGATATCCCACAGCGGTATCGCGATGTATGTATTTAATGCGTGTAAGTGTCCGCGTAACGAGGATAAGTACCTACCTGCTAATCCCGCGGTTAGCGCGCCTTAATTCGTCCTTATAGGTATTATGATAATTACTGCGGACAATGCATGCGTACGAGCCCTTAATTTCTCGTCTCTTGGGAATTTATATTAATCGTTTACGTCGTTCCGCTTGATATGCGCTTAATGGGTTACTGCGTTGTAACAATGGGTCGGGAGCCATGGATTAGCGAATAAACCGATGATAGGAACGATTAAGGAGCAAATTGCTCATTAAGGTGCAGCTGTGTGCGATTGTTACATTGAATCTTCCAGTGCATGCACGCTCGCATACCCTGAACCGTTGGCTCGGCTCCGTTCACGTCTTCCCGTGAACATGAACCGTTAGATCAGTCGATGATCCTCCTTATTATAGAATATTATTACTTACAAGGGAAGATCCCGAGCTCGAAAGTTCGAAAAATTCTGAAACTTTGTGAATATGTGGGGGATTTCCTCCTGATTACAACGCAATTTCTGTTTGCTGCCCAAATTCACTCGAAGGGGGTGAAATTAACCCTTGAATATTCGGCTATTCTCCGATTTTGTGTTATAACTCGCGAGCTGTATCTTACATTCTCTATCTGTGATAGAGAAAAATTTTCAATACAAAAGTTACTTCTTTTAATTAGATCTACCATTTGGCGAAAAAAATATTTTACACTTCACGAGTTATAATACAAAATCTGTAAATAACCGGATTTTCAGCGGTCAATTACACCCGCTTAGAGTGAATTTGGGCAGCGAACAAGAATTGCGTTGTAATCAGGAGGAAATTCTCTACATATTCACAAAGTTAGTCAATATTTAGGGCTAGTGCATACCGGGATACTCTTGCACCGTACCTAATTAAGGTCCTCATTTTCCTCCTTTTTTCGTTCTTTCTATTTTTAACTTGCCATCTTCATGCGCTGTATCATCGTTGCCTCTACTTTACGCCATTGTGTTGAACATGTTGTAATATGATATGGTTTCGACCGTTAGTGTCAAATAAATAAATCAATAAATATTCCTGAAGCAACCAGCGACGACTTTTTAATAAGGTCAACTGTAAGGTTCACGTGAAATAGTCGAATCTCTTCTGGGGCAACGATTATCCGACACGAATCTTCAATGAGAGGAAGAGGGCGTAGCTATTCCTCGAGTTAAATGTGCCATAAGTAATGCATCCCCGATGGATCGTGTATACTGGAAAAGGATTACTTCCACTTCCTATTCCCCGGGTTTTATTCGTCCCTCTGAATGCGCGGAAGAAGTTCAGGAGTATCGCCCTGGAAGTATAAACCAAACGACATTTCCGAGATCTTATTAGGATGAAATATGAGAGAACAACGTTTGAAGGAAGAAGAGAAATATAAAGGACGCACGAATATGTCGTCTGATTTCAAGTCGCTGTTATCCGCGAGATTCATGGCTGGAACGAGTAAAAAGTTCTTACGTTTCCTTCTTTAACCGAGGCCATTGATACGAGTTTGAAGCCCAGCTCCACTTATACGAATGTTCTAGAAAAGAATTTCTATGAAAACGAAGGCCGCTCCGCCTTGGAAAAATATGGGCATTTCGAGGCTCAAAGTTGTAGGTAGTTTCTGACGGAAGAATTTGCAAATAGTGCTCGCAGCACGTGCTCCAGATGAGAACTTTGGAAACACTAAGGAAGTCCACACTTTCTCTGTATTTAGGTATAAAAATTTGCATTTCACGGTTTCAAATTTATCATGGTGTAATTGCTTGGATGGAGGCCAGGTTTCCTCTCGCGAGTGTCACGGTAATAAATGGTTCCTCTTGTTTCACCTGGGGATTTACGATGCGAACACGTTAAACGATCTTTATGTTCCTCTTGGGGACGTTGCGAAATATAACGACAAGTTTCGACCAATTATTGATCTTCATCAGTGGCTTGGTATCTCGCCGCAAGTCTTCAACTCTTCCTTATCTGCAAGTCGAATCTCATAGACTTGGAGATACTTGCATCTTGCGCAATGTTAATCGCGTCCAATAAAACCCACGGCGCGCAGACGCCATTCGATATCCGGGACTCTTATCTTACGCGCAAGAGCGACACGCGCGAGTCGAATTTTACGTTCGAGCCGTTACACCTGGCAGGATCTCGTTTACCGCGTATCTACGGTTGAAGTAAACGGGAGTGTCAAGAATCACATCGATTGGCCTCCGAAGCGCGATTCCGGCGGAGCCGTTCCCAGTCGTTAGTACTTCTCCCCGGGATTTAAACTGTTCCTCTCCTTAAGCTTTATTGAAATTGCGCCATCAACCCTTCGCCCGACGGGCCGCCGTGTACATTTGTTAGAGCGCAGACACAGGCGGACGTGGAAAGTCAAAATAGTCCTCCATCTTCCCTGTCCCATAATGTTTCTCTTTTTTAGGGTCGACGGTGATTTATTAGTTCGAATAAAACGCCTCGTCCCCCGGTGGGAATGGGGCTCCTTGAAAAAGCACGTTTAGCATCGTGCAAGCAAAGCGAGAGAGAAAAGGAGAGGAAGCTGGCTGTCAAGCAGCGATATACGAGCGCTATTGGATTCTGCTTGTGCAATAACGCAAAGTCGCGGGGAATATTTCCCGTCGCTACTTGACGCGCGATAGAATCGGGCAAAATGAAAAATTGCCGCCCGGTACAATGCGTAACACTGATACCCTTTCGACTCGATCGAATCGCGGCAGCCAGCCGGGCGCGGGCTAAAAAGCGACGGCTCGCAACGGCGCGCGATGGAAAGTTAATTGCACGTGAAACGAACGAAACGGAGCACGGCACTCCGCGTGCTCGTATAAGAAACACCGCGAACATTTCAATTTCGTGGAGCGAAGTTGCTATAGAACAGACCTAAAACTTTATGAACTTTCAACGCTCGCGGTACAGCCGCAGGTACTCTATTCTGCGACGCAACAACGAGCTCATAATTTTCCAAATTGTTCTTAGAAAGAGCATCCTTTCGGGCCACTTGACGTCAGCTGATCGCCTGCCCCGAAGATCAGCGTATACTTTAAACTCCCACGCCCCGAAGACTCCCTGCAAGAAATCTCAGAGTTTTTGTCGCAACCTTTGGAAACACCGTTTCATCCACGATTCCCTTTTTTTTTTCTTCGCCCCTGGCCCCTGAATTCTC
The DNA here is from genome assembly GCF_050908995.1 of Andrena cerasifolii. Taxonomy (NCBI): domain Eukaryota; kingdom Metazoa; phylum Arthropoda; class Insecta; order Hymenoptera; family Andrenidae; genus Andrena; species Andrena cerasifolii. The sequence continues at coordinate 8,662,381 of NC_135120.1, read as the reverse complement.
TGGCGGAGTAAAAGAAGCAGGGAAAAAGGTTGAAGACGCTGAAAAGCGAGGCCGCGGATTCTATCGGAAGGGCAGCGCGTTTTAATTCCAGCGTGTCTGCGTCCCAACCGGCGCAACAAGGTTAAAGCGAAACGAGGAGGCAAAGTTCGTCAGAAAGGTTGGAAACGCTCTTTCGCGGCGATAACTTTCTGCCACGCTGGTTGCCCGCCAGCCTGTGTCCGTGGGGGTGTCTGCCGCGCGCCCCTGTGTCGCTCTCGTAAAAGTGGTCGTCGAGGAAACAAACACGCGAAAGCGACTTCTGCGCGTCGTGAATTCCGCGCGTTTTGTAACGATAATGCGAAAACTTGGCCGCGGAGAGAATAATTCCCGTGCGAAAGCTGTGGGGTCCCTCTATGCAGTACGTGTTACCCTCCCTCGCCTCGGCCGCGCTCCCGCTTGCAGTTTGCATTTGTTGCTGAATTTATGAGGCTGTCGGTGCCCTCCCCCAAGACGCTGCCCTCGAATTGGATATTTCGTTTCGTCGATCGACCGGTGTTACACGAGGATTACGAGTCGATAAGTCCCTCCTTTCCCTTACACCACCCCTCGCCACCCCTTTGTCCTACCGTTAGCGAGCTATCGTAGGACGTTTAATTACTTTCATCCCGGTACCTCTGCGCGCGCGTTCCTCTCCGCTTTCCGGCCATTCCCTGGCAGGATTCTCAGTCGCGTTTTTCTTGGGAGTTACTCGGTCGTGGCCCGATACGAGATTCGACGAGTCGATACTCGTTCCGCTCCGTAAATTCTGTGCCACGTCGAGAGAACCTGCTTGCTTTGGAGAACGTGGCTTTTTATCGACATGCTTCAGGAGTTTGGAAACTAATTGGTGATCTGTGATCGGGGAATTGTGATTCATGCGTGATCCTTTCTTCCGATTCTTCCCTGGAAAGTTGAGAGAATTAACGAGTTCCCATGCTGCTTATTCTCCGCAGGATGATTTCACTAGATTTTTCCCGATGCCGCGTTATTCCCCAATTCGTGTTCGAAAGTCTGTTAAAGCTGCCGCACTGAAGTCGGTTGCTTTGGAAAGTCGTGTTACACTTGCGAGCCCGTTATACCGTGACGCGGAATATCAAGATGTAATAATAAATGGCTCGCCCCTATAAACTGTAACGATTAGGGCAAGCTAACGAGAAGACGAGGTGATACAGCCGGATCCTTGGCAAGGATTGACGACGAAGCCGGGGACCGTGGCGTGGGTGTACCGCGCGCTTTATTACGAGTACGCGCTCAGTCTGTTTAGACGTCCTCCGTTGTGCTCGCTGTAAAAACCGCAGGAAAAAGGGTGCGAGCGCGTAGACACCGAGAAGCTTCTTACGGTGGCTCGTAACAACTCCCCATTAACGTATCCCCTGAAACGATGGCGGAATTCTTGAGGGAAGGGACAACGCGGAGTCTCGCAGAAGTTGTTACGCGAAAGAGACCCGAATGGCGTGCTAAAGCGCTCCTCCTAGCGAGGCTGTTTGTATGATAACGTTACTGCGCTGGGGACCGCCTCAGTGATTCTGAATAAAATCATTAAGGGCCCTCCAGACGCTGATACATGTTGCAGTGAAATGTTGATACATGCATCGTGATACTGGTTTCACGAAACTTGTATTTTCCTCACGCGCCTAGCTGATGAGCAAGATGCCAGTTCCGCTTCTGATGCTGAGACACGGAAACCGATCTACAGGCGTAGCAACATGTATCACGAAACCTGTAGGGGAAGCCGGGGCTAGTTGATACATTATTCAGTTTTCAATTTTTTTTCGTTTTTGTTTGCATTAATTATTTAATAACAAATATGCCAAAATATACTTTGGTCTTTCCTCTTTAATATGTAGTAAACGAAAACTTGAGAAAATACGTACAAAATGAATGAAAAAATGTTATTTGCGCGATAGCAAAATGTATCGATAATTTACCCCACTGCGGGGCAAGTTGATACTGCTCTGGGGCATGTTGATACGTCTATAAAATATCATTTTAATGAATAACTAATAAATTTGAAGAATAAAATTTTAATCTAGATACCTTTCCAATAATTAGATTCAAAATGAACAAAGACGTATTCTAAAAGCCAAACAGATTTTTGGACAAACATAGAAAAACATTTTTATTTTTACTTTCTTTTTATGTCTTGAATATCCCACTTTAACATGAGGTGTCTTCTTTTTTGTTAATATATCTTAATAAACTCATTTTGTTAATATTGTATATATTTTCGCGCTTTGCCTTTATGGTATTGAGTCTTTTTCTATCGCGCCACACGTTTTTTCAAAAATATCTTTCGATATTTCGCCACGATTTGTCTTCTTGATATAATTTCGAACCGTTTTCGTAAAAATAAAAGGAAAAAATCCAATTAAAAGTAGTCGGGGAAATTGATACGCTGCATCAACATGCCCCAGAGAAAACTTATCAACTTACCCCACAGGAAGTCATTATGTACAAACATCTTCATGAAAAAATGTAGAGCATATAAACAAAATAACAAAACATAATTAAATACCTTACCTTCAAAAGTCTCAATGTGATGCCAAATTAATTCGAGTTATAAAATCCTCTATATCGTCTCAAAACGGATTGGAAAGTGAACGCAACTATTTACTTTTCCTTTATATAAACGAAGACAGTTAAAAAACGATTGTTAACGTCAAGGTACACAGACACACGCTGGATCGTAGTAAAGAATTGAACAACAATTTTCACATATCTCGCTCAAATGGAGCTACATATATACGGTGTCGAGATAATTCGTCTGTATCAACTGGCCCCGGTCTCCCCTATCATGAAGCATGTATCAACCTTTCTCTGCAACATGTATCAGCGTCTGGATTAGGCCCGGTGCACACGAGCGGCATGCGTCATTTTACAGTCGCGCCAATACAACCATACTGCCGCAAAATATACACACAGTGGCGAGCAAAAGTTCCCGGCCAGACGTTTTTTTTTCAATTTTTCTTCCAAAAGCAAAGTCTAAAGATCTTTTTATTATTATTGCACATAAGGACATATTGTGTAAAAAAGAAACTACAAAAGAAATTAACGCTGCTTGTCTTTTATGTGTTTATTCCAATAATTACTAAATTAACATGTTCAAAATGCCGCTAGTGTGCAGCTTAGAGTCACAGCTACTAGACTACTTGTGCGTCGGCATAGAGTCTCGAATTTGCCTGCATCCCTGATTCGTTTACTACAGGTAACGAGGGTCAGCTACCATTCAGATCGCAATGTGCTTGATAGTATAACCCGCAACGACCTGATTTCTGCTTCGAACGTAAGTCGAATTCTTACAAATTGCAGCGCAGCTAACAACGCTCTCGATTGTAGAGCTCGCAACTAGGTAACTCGAACATTGTCAAGGAGCGACCGTCGCTGGCCGATTCATTACTCATAACGACGAATCTTCACCGCTCGGTCCATCGTTCCTGTTAAATTCATCGAGTGGAAGTTGCATCGCGAGTTATCTCCTCGTAGCGCAGGTTCACAGTACGGCGCATTTATGGCTCGGTATATTCCCTTATTCACGAACGTTCAGATGCTAAGCCGATGTTCACTTCTGCGCGGAGATAAACGTGGCGTTACACGTTTCAAAGGAACTCGGAATTCCGGTCAGAATCCCGCAATGGCTCTGAGAATCATCGAAGAAAAACGGAGGTAGGAGCGCAAATAATTCTCGCGGAAATTCGACAACGGGGCCCTCGTTTTCCCTTTCTGCGGATCTCGTTCCGGGGATCCGCCGAGCTTTGTTGCCGGCTGCGGGTAGGAATTTACGAAACAAAAATTGAAACACTTGCCTGGCGAAATTCCGGGCGGAAAAATTAAAGGCGAAAAGGAGAAGAGTGAAGGAAGAAACCACCGCGGAAGTCGGACGCGGCGAAATTCTTCCCTTCTTTCTTTCTCCACCGCGAAACTCCCGCCGCGCCGTGAGAATAAATTTATTCTGCGGGAGAAGTTAGCGTTTAGTTTGCAATTTTTAAACAATATTACAAACCTATTACTGAGAGACTTTTGGTCCACGGAATTGCTTCCCCATCGAGGCCGAGGCCACTTAAACGCACCCCTTTTTGTCGTCCCATGAATGCATCTGGATTCGAGTACAAGTTTTTCGGTGCAACAGCTCGAACGCACACAATCGTGACTAATGCAAAGACGGATGGTGTTCTCGAGCCCTTCCAGGTCTTCGTCCCACGGATTATACGCGAAGAAGCTGGAGATCAGCGAAGGAGTCGGCGGACTTGCTCGTTACAATGCATTCATCCCGAAGACGTCCGCTAGGTGCTCTTACCGGACACGTTGATTCCTAGGGCGTGGATTAATTCGAGCATGTAATCATCCGCATCTTATACCTTTTACAGCAGTCGTTACGTTTAATTTCTGAGGGCATCGTGACCTGGTTTCCCGTTTTCCCGTTTTCCTTCCTCTCTCTTTCTCTCTTCTCGTTATTACACCAGAGAAGAACGGTTGATCCACTCGACAGTTGGAGCAGCCGCAGCTGCAACGTCCTAGCACACCGTAGCTCTCTCTCTCTCTTCCACCTAGGATGCAACTGCTGCTGCTGCTGCTGCTGTGGATCCGCGCCCTCGTTCATGAGAATTGTATATTTCCTCGGAGCACCTGACGCCGCCGATCGCCTTCAAATTTGCACAGTCGTTCATCTTTTATTCTATTCCGACCCCTCCCCGTCCTCAGCCTTTCTTATTTCGCCTCGATCTTTTTCCTTCGACCCCGGTCCACCTTTGCAATATCGCGCGCACCTGATCTCCCTGTAACAACCTGCTACAATGGGGCTACGAATTTTTGCGGCGAACATCCTCGCCTATTCTTAACAAGAAACTGATACTTTGCGTCATTTAGGTCTGCCTCGGCGTCCCTTTTTTCCAACCTTCCTCCAGTGCTTATACAGACTTAGGAGAGGTATCATTTTCACACCCCCCTTTTAACCATCACGGACATATAGTCGTAATTTATACGAGCTAGCTACAGAAACCTTTCGACGCTTTCCTCTCTACCCTGTGTACGGTTCTAACGATCGATAACAGAAACGGCGTATTCTTTTATTGTCCCTGTTAACGGGTCGTTCGTGTCTCTGGGCGTGTACGGTCTGACATAATTCTCATGAATGCCCTGTCTGTTCCGTGGCAGCGTGAACGCCGAGGAGCACGCGGCTTCTTGCAACTGTGGAATCGTAATTGAACGAGGGGAAGCGCATAAAGGTTGAGCATCGATACATTTCATATTCACGATCGCTTTTTTCCTTTGCTTCGCTGCACGGGCAAGGCTACTCTGTACACAAGAGCTCGTTTTTAACGTCGACCACCGAAGTCGCTGCCGATCGATAACCGACGGCAGAAGGATCCTCCGCGAAGATCGTTCGGTCGAAGTGCGCCACTTACGTATTACAATCGAGTCACCGATGATACATGGGTCTCTTTCGGTCTCGCATCAACGTTACAGCCTTTTGGCGAGCTGCCCATCTCCGTGGCCTCTCCCATAAGTCTCCCCGTAGAGAACGAGGGAACCCGAGCCCGAAACCCTCGCGCCCAAGACATATGACTCCGGGCGTCGTGATTCTGAACATAACTCGCACCGAAATTTTTCAGCCCCCCACCGGATTGGCATATAAATCGTTCCTCGTTTCAATGCGCGCTGCTTCTGAGTGTCCATCTGACGTTCCGATTAACCACACTCGTACCAACGATACGTTCGTAGGGACACGGTCGGGCCGTCAGATCAGTCAGCTGTTGATAAATTATCTTATTCCGCAGGCGAGAACGAACCACTCGTAGTCGTGGATTGGGCAGCTTAAGGGGTTAGGCTACCTTGGACGGAGTAGAATTGCAGTCATTTTCGGAATTTTTTTTAGGAAAATAATGAAATAAACAGCAAATTTAAGATGAAGTCTGTTATTGTACAACTCTTGCCTGGAAAAATCATTTTTTTTTCCAAAAAATGGCGGCGATAGAGCCGTGATACGCAAGATCTTGAGGAGCGACGTTTTCCACGGTGCTCAATCTCACAGCTATACCGTTGGACCTCGAACAAAAAACCAAAAAGTTTTATTTTCTACATGACTAAATCTAGAGAAGTACGTAGCGGTTTTGCGATATCTTGAATATATTCTTTGCAATTGACACTTTTATAAAAAAAAATATGCACTTTTTCTCCCCATGGTCACCATTTCGAGACGGATTAATGTTTCTGGATTTCCCTACGTACTTCTCTAGTTTTAGGCATGAAGAAAATAAAACTTTTTGGTCTTTTGTTCTAGGTCAAACGGTATAGCTGTGAGATTGAACACCGTATAAAACGTCGCTCTTCAAGATCTTGCGTATCACGGCTCTACCGCCGCCATTTTGTAGGGGAAAAAAATACGATTTTTTCCGGCGAGAGTTGTACAATAACAGGCTTCATATTAAATTTTCTGCTTTTATCATTATCCTTCTAAAAAAAAAATGCCGAAAATGACTGCAATTTTGCTCCGTCCAAGGTGGCCTAACCCCTTAATGATTCGACCGAGGCAAAAAGAAGTATTCTTAGCGCCGTCTAGGACGTCTCGCTTTAAAGTTCTGTCTATCCTTCAATGAAATTAATGGGATGACAGTGAGAGGTGGGAAAAATGAGACGCATACTCGCAGGTTTATTTTCCCACGCTTTTCTCGACCTCCTTGTCTCAACCCTCGGAATTTGTTTACCCTAACGCCTGGATGATTCGGCTTTCTCGTATTTCGCTGACCACGCATGTAAAGCAAGGAAAATAGGGAAGTGGGTTAAACGCATTCACGCGCCAAAGTAAACACACGCTTCGAGCGTCCTAGTAAGGACGTTTGAAAAAAACGTATGAAGGTGAGCCACCGAGTGTCGCTTGGGGTCGTAAAGAATATATATGTCAGCTTTCATTCACTTTCTGCTGATCCCATTGACGACTACGCGAAACACTGGAACGGGGAGCCGTATAAACAGTTCTCTGTCTTTCTGTCGCGGTCGGTGTGGCCTGATTGAAAACGTAACGATATTTAGGGGTTGTTCGATAAGTGGGGTAAAGGACCCAATTACTGACACCTAACCAGTTACTGTCACCTTAAGCTATTTTACTTAAAATAACGAATTAATAAACGTTGTAAAGTCATACAGAAAAAGAATTATGTAATTCAACCTATAATCTACACTATATAGATTATATACTATAGTTTATTTATTCGTTATTTTAAGTAAAATAGCTGAAGGTGACAGTAATTGGTTAGGTGTCAGTAATTAGCTCCTTTATCCTATTTGATCAATTCGTGGAGGATTTTCGACTAGACAGGTGGGTTAAATAAAAGCTGGCTAAAATAGATATTGCTATACACTCCGCGAGACTACCTTTTCATGAAATCTACTGAAATTTGTGCGCCTCCTTTTTTTTTTTGCCCCGTTAAACTACCTCACGACACTTTTTCAAACTCTTTAACGACCATTAAAACTCGACTGACCTCTTGCACCCTTCGAATCACGCGCATCTCCTCGCGTCTCAAGATCCCAAGGATCCATTCACTCCGCTCGCAATCGATCCTTAAGTCTGAAGGGTACTTCGATCTCTTTCCCACTGCTCCAAACACTTCTCCAATTACCTTTCATACCTACTCAGGGTTGTGTACACTCTTCCGAGATCCAAGGTCCGTCGATGAGTAATCTGGTTACGCCCGGAGATTTAGTGGAATCCCCTGATTTCACGCGCAAAGTATCTTCGTGAATTACGAGGGAGCTGAGTATCGACGATCAACGTGGACGTTTTACGAAGACAAAAGTACATGGCGTTTAATTCCCTTGTTCCGACGTTTACGGGCACGATGTAAAAATACCTCGTCAAAGACATTCGTTCAACGTGCTCCCGCTGTCGTCTAAAGTGTTTTACTAGAGACTGCTCGAGGCGCGTTTAGCTGGCAAGTGCATACTCGCACGTCGTAATAATCTAGACGAGGTAAAACGAGGCTTCTGTTTTGTTTTATAGAGAGGTCTGGGGGAAGATATTGTTGCATCCGGGGAGGAACGTCCCCCGTTGCTTCGCGAGAAATATATTTGTTGTACGCGGGCTGCGTTCCTTGAGCTCCGATGAAACCGGCTTGCATTTTCTCCTCTCGCGAATCACTATATAATTTTGTTTTAAATGTAACGATTTGTAACGATTGAATCCTTGTTGTTCGCGATGTTAAAAGCTCGCCGACCTTTCAATTACTATTTGCCAATTAAGCCCCGCACCGTCCCCCTTGCTTCCCAGATAGAAGCCAATAAAAAATGCACAAAAGGGAGGCATCAACTCGGGCAGTACCGGCGGTGATGAACAAAATGTGGTAACCAGCCGTGCGTTATCAATTATGCAGGACGGAAAAACGCATGCAATTAAACGAGTCGTGTAATTGCACGAGTGGATTCGCGTAATTCGCCAGCAATTAGTGTGTCATCGATTTCCATGGTGATCCAGGTGTTTCGTTGCAATTAGCAACTCGATTCTTTCTGTCGCAGGTATTCCGAAGGGGACTCGAATGTATCAAAGGAGAAAGGAGGGAACCCGTACCACCCACGCCGGTTCACTTCGGAGCGATGTGTCGTAAGGTGAGTAACCGTACGCCGTGAAACTTGCCGCTTAAACTTGCCGACTTCTGAAACGCGCCCCTTAAAATTATTCGCCGTTCTCGCGTGAAATATCGTTCCATCGGCCACATTCGCGAGAATATCGATTTAGAGGCGACCCGTTTAGCTTTAGCAATTAGCTCAACAAAATGTCCTGGAACATTCCCAAACGATCGATCGGTGGTGAGGCATATTTGCGCATTATCTTATGGTTCGATTGTTCTGCGAAATAGTATCGCTACTTGCATAACTTCTACGAGTCTGTTAACTTTGAATGGATTTATGTAGGGGAAGGGGGGACATGATGGGGAAGCTAAGCAAACATGCAAAGAAATTGATAATTATACCTTTTATTTAAGTTTTTATGAATCAATATATAATTATAAGTTAATAACCTTTAACCTTTGGTACATAGTTTGAGCAGCATTTAAATAAAAATTTGAAGTTATTAAACTTTAAAAAAAAGTAATGAAAAACCATCTTGCCCCTGCCACGGGGTATGATGGTGTACCAAAAAGGGGGTAAGACAGTTCCCCTAAATATTTCCACAATCGATGCAAATATGAATTTCTTCTAAATTGTTTTCTTCCTACCCCTCGTACAGGAATTGTGGGACCCAATCTTTTAAATATTCGACAAGTTCTTCCACTTCTGTTTGCGAAAATATACTCTTAATTGGACCTAACCGAATGACCACTTCATTTCCCTGTTTCAATTTTTGGACATAACGTTCCACTGTTGTTTGTGGAAGGCAATATTCTCGAGCAGCTTTCTTGTACCCCATTTTGTGTGGTTAAAACTTCATCTACAGATTTCTTCATAACTTCTTTCGACCATTTTCGTCGTCTAGTTATTTTCTTACATGTTCTTACCATTTTAAAATCCGAATTAAAAGTAACGAAAATTCGACTGAAATTATAACAGAGAACGATGGCGTTGTTCAACCTCACATGAACAACCATAGTACGGGGTATGATGGGGTACCCCATCTTGTCTCAAACCATCGCTTTCCAGACACTGATGTTTTTTGTATAACAAATAGAAAAATATTGAAATTTTTAATATTGCACATTAAAGTAAATAGAATGGAGATTATAATGTAACAAAAATAATTGACTTACCGTTTTTAAATATATGTAAAGGAAATGTAATTCCTTTAATTTAATTTGAATATTGCCGCGCTCTCTCGAGCGCTAATAAAGTAGAGCGTGCGAAGGACGAGAGAGGGTAAACAGAAAACATTTGTGCACGTGGCAATTCACGCAGAGTAATTATAAATTAAAGCTATTAACAGAACTTGGAAATAGAGATTAACAGGGTGATCAGTGGCATTAAATGTCGTTTCTTGATTACAGGTAGGAACTTTGTAAATAGTAGTTTAAATAAACTTAAATAACAAAATATAATTACTTGTATATATTATGTATATATTATTATATATATATTTATTATAAGTCTGTTTAGTACGCAAAATAAGATCCACACAGCATGTGGACGATTTCACAGCTCTAAATCAAAGACGCGTGTTCCCCCACTCATTCTTATCAAATTTGACTCTTCTAAGTAAATTCTATCGATTCTCCAATTATCCACCTTCTGCACCCACACTATCCACAACGTGTCTCGTGTCATAGGTATTCTAAACGCACCCCGTGTATTCGTGTTCTACTGCGCCAAGTTGGATCGAATTTATCGGCACCCAGCATCAAACGATATTTATTGTCGTACAGTGACTCGCATTAATATTCGCACACTTTTTAAAATCGCATAACTTTTTTAGAATTGGTCCAAAAAACTTGAGTTTTTTTGAGAAGCTAGAAGGATTAGTTTGCTAACTGACGCGTTTCGTCGTTTTGAAAAAAAATGTATTTGATTGGAATAGCGAAAAGAATAGTAAAGGTCGATTTTTAACCTTTTTTGTGAGCTTGTAATGAAAATTAAAAAAAAACCGTTTGTAGATTGCAGTAAGTTGTATACGTGCCTAAAATTTCATCAAAATCGGTTAACGTTTCTCCGAGCTACAAACGTTTAAAGATCGCAGAATAAGGACGAGAATCGCGAAAACTCCCGAAATCAGCGATTCTAGCTTCTCAAAAAAACTCAAGTTGTTTGGACCAATTCTAAAAAAGTTATGCGATTTTAAAAAGTGTCCGAATATTAATGCGAGTCACTGTATATTCTGATAACGTTATGTACCCCCTACTATGGTTAGCAGGGCCTCCAGCCGAGACGGCTGTGTTTGAGTAACAACGACACAATTCGTCAGTATAAGATGTGTACAACATCAGGAGCAGGTTCCCTCCGTATAGCTTTCATTTTCCAGTGCCGCGGAATAAATATTCCATCCGTGGACTCGACGAGACTCACTGTCAATTCGGTGGCCCCTCGAACAATATTTATTTAGCCGGTATCGATTTCGTTGGCATGATATTGGTTTCCCGTACCCGTCGCCTGTATTTTTCCTCTCGCTCGCTCGCCAAACCGCCCCCGTCCGTTTTCAGCCCTCCCCTCCGCCGTCGTTTCTTGCACGCCGGTTCAAAAATCGCTCCAACTTCCGAGCAAAGTCATTTATAAACGTTTCAAGAATAGAATCGTCGTAGTTTTTGCTCGGTCAGCGCGGTTTTGTTACGTTTCCCGCGCGGCCTTATTTCCCCCCGAAAGAGGGCGAGAATTTATCCTAAAAGAAAAGTGCGGCTCTCGAATGCTCGGAAGATGGAATGATTCTCCTGTGCGCGGTAGAATCCCCCGAGAAACGCTCAACTTAGCGCGCGTAACAGGATAATTCAACCCTCATAAAACGCACGTGTTAAATCGAGATTACGATTGTCCAAAAATTCGTTCGGCTGGCTGTTACAATTTCACTGCCGCTGTACTCTCCGTTGTCCCAGCGTTATCGCCGCTGGCACGCGAATAACGACGCGCATTCTACGGAGGATGGCGGTTTTAATTAACGATATTAACGCATCGCGGCGCGAGTCAGGTGTACCGACGGCCGCAATACACGCGGCGTGGTCTGCCTAACGGTAAGCTTGAATTTTTGCGCGGACAACGAGAGCACGCTTCATTTCCACGTAACGGCGCGGCTCGTTCCGATTCGTGATCTAAAAATTTCAGGAATCAACCTTGGGATCGCGCTGATAAGCGTCACGCGGAGTTACGAGCCACGGCAGCGAACCATTTTTTAACGCGCTCCATCTATAACACGTTACATCAGTCCGCGCTAATAACCCGTGCCAGGCCGCGAAATGTCGTCCAGGCGAGTCGCTCGAAAATAATTCGGTTTACGGCGCGTCGATGGGGTATTCCCGAACGCGGCCTAACAGCGGCGGCTCTAATAGCATGAATAATAGGTGTCACAGAGGATCGCCACGCGAACTTAATGGCATTATCGACACGGCGCATCGCGGAAACACTGTAGACATTCAGGCTGATTGTAATCTCATAACGAAATAGTCTCGTTCATCTTCGCTAATCACGATTCTGTGTAACTGTTTGAGGAATTCGCGTGCGAGACCGGGACTTTGACAAATCGTTAGCAAACCACTTGGGTCCCTGTAGTTGCACGATTCAATTGTAGGACAGGCACGATTGGCTGTCAAATTATTTATCCTTCGTCATCTATCAGCCACTTTTCAGGGACGTATTTACCCAAGCACGCCGTTCAATAGCAATAATTTCGCATCATCGTTTCGTAGGCTCCCTGATCGCTAGTGGTTAAGGTGTTCTCTTCGAGCAGCCCTCGGTGATGCTGCCATGATGCCACACCGTCGATACCTGGCACGATGGGGCGATAGATTTGCATAACGATCGCCGCTATGGGAACCCGTAGTATGCATCGTACATAAATAGTTCACCTAGGACTGGTCCAGACCACGCGGTTATATCGCCAGTGTTAATGTTTGAATCTCTGGAACACGCGTGAATCCACTAGAAATTAATTGCTGGTTTCTACCATATTCTACGAGTCTCTGTCTTGAATTTTCGCTTGCCACTTTAGAAGCACTTCGGCCACTCGAACCGAAGAACGTTTATGCCTGTTCCGAAGGTGTTGGAGTGAATCCACAGCGAATTCCTTAAGAAAGCCGTAATACCTCTACAAAAGAGGGCGACCCACGCCGATGGATTACTTCATCTTCGAAAGTGCTTCCGAGAAGGAATTGGATTTATCGAAGGAAATCGTGGCGATGCGCCAGCCGTTCAATGGCCACCGCGTTAAACGTCACGCGTCGTTCTATCAATCGTGCTTCGTCAGTTCGATTATCCTCCGTGTCATACGATGCGATCTGCGAGCGTTTATGCGTCTGTCCGCCAGATAGGCTTCTCTCTCTCTGATTGGCTGTAAATAATCGCTCGCCCGTCACGGCGGGTCTTCGCTCGTACATCATTCCGTGGACATTCAAGATATTACATTGATTCGCGGGAGAGCGTCCACCAACTTTTCAGATAAATTATCTGCGCCGAGCTGACATTGACTCTTCGATGAGCTCTGATAGCGCCGGACCAGACGCATTCCATTTAACTGTCGCCTTGGTTATCGGATTTAGGGACTATACAGCACTCCGAAGAGGACCACTCTGCACACCCCCTCGCGCTCCAGCTCGCTTAAGCTCAAGCCGAAGTCGCGTCCGCACGATCTTCGGACGTGCATCCTCTTCCATTCGCGTGACACGCGCAAAACTGGACGGCAATTTGAATAGAGCAGCGCGCGGTGCCAGCGGACCGCGATCATCGCGAACAACGAACCGCGTTGTCGCGAGTTCAGCAGCGACCGGCCAGAGTCGCCGGAGATAATTAAGCGTGTAACTGAATAGGAGCGTTCTCCGGGCGGTCGACGCGTGCACGTCCCCGATTCGCGTTCCGATTCGAGTGCCCCCGGCCAGCCACTTAGCCCCGTCTAATCCGGACGTAATTTTAAACGAAACAGTTTCCGCGAGTTTAATAAAGCCGCGAGCCAGCGACCTGTCCGCGTCGACGGGCAACAAGTGCAAATTGCGTAGCTCTGCCGCGGCGACGCGACGACACGGCACAGTCGCGCTGACCCCGTGCTGGTAGCAGTCCTACCAAATAATCCACGGCTGCTCGGTTCTCTCGCCGCCCCCGCCGTTATCCGTCTATGTAGCACCTTGAGCGGCCACGGTTATGTACGAGTATGGGATTTTCATGTAGCTCGAGGGCCGCGAGACGCCTGTCGCGCACGTAGACGACGTGGAACCGCTGCTGGCGCAGCCCACGGGGGTCTGGAGATGTTCGTGGGTCGACGGAGGGTAGCTACGCTCGTTGTCGTCGGTTTCGTTCTCGGCTCTCCGCGCGAGCCACGGAATAAATGGCGCGTTTTGGTCGCCCTCATTCCGTCCCGCGTCTCTTGCCCCTTTACCCCTTTTCCCCCTCCCCCCGCTTTTCCCCTTTGTCACCTTAACGCCGTAAGGGACGCTGGGAACGAGGGGCGGCTTTATATCCGCGCGAAGATAAGAACGCTGCGCCGCGGAGATTTACATGGACAGCATGAAATGTAAGCGTGCCGGAATGTAGGGAACCGGCCCTCCCCGGAATGCTTGGCTTTTTTACTGCAACCGGATACAAGGGTCCGCGAGGCGCCGCCGCCGCACCGCGTCGTTCTGATGAGCTCTGTACGAGGCGAAAGGTGCTGCGAGGGAAATTTATCCTCGTTAACGTTCTAACGGCTAACGTTTCGCGTCGCCGCTACAGCTACGTTCTGTAGTTGGCTCTTTTCAGGCGTTCGATGAACTCTCGATGGACAGTTGAATTGGCTGACTTGGTGCATTATGAGTGGAGGGAATATTATTATTATTATGATTATTATTATTATAGTATAATCGGGACAAAAAAATCCCAATAGTTACAAAAATACATAAACGACGGCGCTAACAATGACTAGCACTTATTCAACTAAATTTTCACCATAGATTTCATCCGACCGACTATATAACAAAGACCGGAACGAACTTCTAGACTCTAGAGCAGCAGTGTCGAACTTCCCCACTCCGAGAGCCGCACGAGTCGGGCCCCGGGTCAGCCGGTTCCCCCACTTATTTTTCTCCAGGCGTTGCACGTGACCCGGCAGGGAGAGAGTGCGGCACTCGGAGGAGAAATTCATTAGAGTGAAGTAGGTGTGGAGGGGGCCGTTCTCCTACAGCTCTACGGAGCAGGCGAAGAGGAGAAGGAGCCACTGCGGCTCGCGAGCCGCTAGTTCGACACCCCTGCTCTAGAGAGACAAAAAGGGTCCATGCCGTTAAAATATTGATTAGTCACACTCATGGTGCGATTTATTGGGTCAACTAGTGTTCCTGATTTCTCGAGAAATAAGAAATAAGCAATTATAAAATTTCTCGACAAATTCTCGAGAAGAAACACTAGGGTCAACCTAGTGACGATATTGAGGTAGTCTCGGAATGAATAGAGGCCTGGATCGCAAATGCCTCTGCGGTGCATTAAGAGAAACACTGGTTATTAACGCAGATCAGTCTATGTGACCATTTAAAACATTATACAAAAACATCATATCCGCAATACGTCTACGATCCACGAGAGTAGGGATATTCAAGAGAGCCATAATAGGGCCATAATTATGGTCAGTGCAGTGCATAGGCTTACCGAGAATACGAGCGGCAAACCTCAAAAATTTGTGTTGGGTCCTTTCAATCTAACTACTATATTTGCCATGCTACGAATTCCAGATGACAGAAGCGTATTCAACGTACGGCCTAACAAGGGCAACATATAATAGTTTAATTGCATCTATATTTCTAAAATGCCTCGCGAATCTGGAAATGAATCCAAGGGTTCTTAACGCCTTACTGGCATAATATAGCGACATACGAGTTTTTTCGGCAATAAATATTACCAATAATTGTATAAATGTGCCTCAACATTGAACACAGTATCGAATCTAAATTAGATCTCGCTTTAATTAAACAGACACTGATCCTATTATAGGTACATCAACTTGCAGAGTTAATCCATAATATATGGGCGAAATGCCCTTGCTGCGTACCGTTGAATAATTTTACGTTGTTGTAATTATTGTTACATTGTTTGTACCGTAGCGATACACTTAATAACCTCCACCGATGGCGAGGAGAGCTCTTTAATTGAATGAAACTTATTCCCGTAATATTTTATTGTCCCGAAGATTAATTCATATTAATTGCTGCAATATTGGTGAAACATGTCGCGTATTAATAACACCGTGAAACCTGTCGAAATTATTCGTTCGGTGGAAATTGTCGTGACGCTTTTGAAATTGTACTCACCCTCTGTGCTAACTTCATTAAATCGACTGGGGCGGACGTTTGCGCCTGGCTTACAAGAACTTGTTAGATTATTTATGACACGGACAACGGGCGCTGTATCGGCCGTCGCGGAGAATCTCATTCGTGTCCGAAATTAGGAAAACAGTGGCTCCGTAATTTCCGGTCCTTGGCCAAACACGGATGCGCACAGACGCTTCGCGCGGTTTCAATTTCGTGCACGCTGTAAATGTCTTATACCGCTGCGGCCCCATATTATTTGCATAGAATTATCGTTATCCGAATTATTTTTGGTACGTACGTTTCTCTAATCCTTGCCCAGCTTTTTGCATACCCTCTCTTTTCCGCGCAAGAAACATTTCGTAAGTTTATCCGGCTCCCAAGAGATTGCGATAGGTGCTTTCTAGTATCTCCGGCGCGAGATAACTTTGGATTAGCCTGGCGAGACCCCTTCTCCATTCTAATATTGGCAAATATGAGTAATAGCATTCGCGCGTAATCCACGGCCGGGAGCGGCGTTCGAGGAGAAAAGAATAACGCTTTCAGAAAATTAACAGTCTACCCGGTAGTTTGCACGTTGGAGAATTGCGTTTCCCTCCGCGAATAACAGTATTCGGGCGAATAATGTTTTCGCTTCCAAGGGAACGTAACAGGCATAATGCGCTACATCATTTGCCCGAATTCGGGGCGCATTTAGCGTCGCACGCGCGCGCACACGTCGCATTTCCGGCTTTTCGCTGCGCTCGGCCAACTCCCAGGCGGCTTTTAACGTTAAAAACCGTTCGCTTATTCCCCAAATCCAGCGGCAATGTATTCGCCCTGGAATCGTGACTCGATGATTGCGAAGCCGATACACGATCTCGATTTTAATCGACCCCCCTTAAGGATGAACTTCAGTAACATTCAAAATAAGCGAAAATCTTTGAAAATTCGAGGCATCAATCTTTATGCAATAGTAAAACCCTCCGCAAAATTTTAGAAAAATTGATTCGGTAGTTTTCAAATTATTTAACTTAGATTTTTATTAATATAATTAAGATATATATGATCAACACTCACCAAGTGCATCACATTGGCACACTTTTCACTGCTTTTCATATAAGTAAAAAGGAAAATTATAGTTTGATTATTTCATTTCTAACAGTTGCATTTCAGGTACATTCCATCAAACGAGTTAATGACAAATCATCAAGTATTCAATAAATTAGCAAAACAAGATACAAAATAAGATCGAATTCAACTGAATTTGCGATAAAAATACACCATTGCCATTTCTGACTGGTTTTCATCACAGGAAAAGAGCCTTATTAATATCTTGTAAACGGATTAACTTTTGGCTAAGATTGTCACTGAAGTTCATCCTTAATTTTCGCAAGTTCCTCCCTCGTTCAAGCGCAATGTGTCTGCCCATTCAAACGCGTAGGTACTTGCAATCTATCTGGAGCGATATCTCGCTATCTTATAGTTTTTCTCTTAGCGACGTATCCTGCTCAGTATCGATCGACATAACTGATAACTACATTCCGAACAATGGGGGTGGCGAATAGGTGCTCCCGTCGCGGAAACTGCCTCGATCGCCCAAGTCGACTCTTTCTCCCTATCCAACGGCGGGGTTTAACGCCCTCGGGCTCCCAGATTTCTAGTCGTTAAGGGCTAAAGTATTTCGCCCCGTGCCACTAATTTCATTCCACCTAACTCTTTCCAGGAATCGACGCGTCAGTCGCAGCTGCGCGGGATCTGTTCTTAAAAGTGGCGAATTATTCAAGCCCGTTCCCCCGACCGCGAGCCCCGAGGAGGAATAATGAATTCTTGCGTTGTTGCGTCTTACGTTGGAGGATCGCTGCGGTCTCGTAGCTCTCTGAAACGCGGAACATTCCCCGGGCGCGAGTCCGCAGGATATTAACGTTAAAGAGGAGGTACCGAGCGAGTTCTCCGGGAACATCGAGTGACCTTCATTAAGGATAACCTCTAATCTCGCGCAGGGCGGACGTTGGAGCCCGGTCAATTCCCGTGGCGATGATATTTGCAAGGTAGCCACCGCGAGGTGGCAATTACCACGTGCTGCTGGTCGGTCGGATGGCGGAGAGCCGGCGGCTGCGCCTCCAAGTTAACCAAGCCGAAAGGGGACGAAATACTTCAGAAGTTGGCTCGCCCGGTTGGATTGCCGGCTAGCTTTCTCGGTGTAGTCACATACGAAGCTGTATTACAGAAGCTCTCCGCCGAATAACTGGGAAATTCTCGAAATACTTACCAGCTGCCACGGTCAAACGTCAAAGCGAGCTACCTCTCGCCTGGCCCCGCTCGCCCCCTCGCCAACCCTCTGCCGCCACCTCGGCTCTGTCGCGTTCAGAGACTTCCCACTCGCTGGTACACCGCGCATTAACGTTCCTAGGCAGTAACATTTTTACCATTTTCCCGTGGATAGATACTTTATAATTCTCCGCGGCCCTCCGGCTTGGGAGTTATCATTATACGCGGGCGCAGCCAGCTCGTTTCTGCTCGCTTTGAATTACGCTGTGTAATTAAGTCTCCCCGAATCTCTGACTACTCGTTCGCCGGATTTTCGGGGGCCGTGTCGCTGCGCTACGCGACACTTCACGGTAATGTATCGTGTGCCGGTACCGCTAAACACGGATAATTAATGTGATCGCCGTGCAGGTCGACGGGGGTGGGTACTTGATGTTACTCGGCAGGTTGCTAAAGAGTGAGGTGGACGTTTGAAATTTTCCACGGGTTCCCGGCTGTTCGGATGGCGACTACTTAGCTTCGGTCAAGGGAAAGGTTCCGAAGGACACTTCGGCTGTCCAGGATTACTTCAGCGAGGAGAGTTTGGTAAACTGTGCCTAGTGTTAGTCTAGCAAATGGCCCAGGCAGATGGTATCAAGTATCGAGGGTTCTTTGAGCCTGTCAAAGCAGATTTAAGTGTATTGGCACGACGTAGCTATAGAAAAGGGGCCAGGTGGACGGAGCTGAATGCGAATCAGGATGGAGCTCGGATGAACGTCAGAATTGCTAGCTACCAGAGGCTTTGGTGAATGGTTGGGACAACTGAATAGAAACGGCGACTAGTTCAGGTAAACGGTGGCTGCCCACTCAATCAAAGGTAGGAAGAACGTTTTATTAAACAGGAAATTATTGGGATTGGTGGAGCAGTGATTAACGAACGACACTGGTGTTACATATCTTCCTGGAACACCTTACACATATTCCGGTAGAGAAGATAAAAATATTTGGTCAGAGACTAAATATTTGAATATGCCGCAGGCGCGGTGAAAGGGAATAAAAAATGAAAAAGATCCTGTCTAACTGTCGGCTGCTAAAGCCTCTATTAGACAAGTTTAATTAGACCGACGCGAAGCTTTCGTGACAGGGACTCGTTTTAAAATTGCACGCTGCGCATCCGTGGAATTAAAAATAACCTGGCAAATGAAATCCAGTCCAGTTTCTATTATTATAATGAAACAGTTTTTGCCAGAGTGACCATTTCCTTCTGGAAATATTGAAGTAGAGCAAAAATACACCTGCGCGCTCTATGCATTAACGCGTTATTAACTTGTAACTACTTAAGCACGCAGAGAGGAGTCGACATACTACGCGTCTGACATTGGAGACACGTTGCCTCGGTTGGCAGCGCGATGGCATAATCAAACCTCGTTAGCACTGCCGCCGAGTGCTTGAACACTGTCGTCACTGTTGCACTCGATGCACCATTAAGTTCGTCAACCTAATTCACGGTAGTTTACACTCGCCTCTGGCGTACATACAGGCTGCCGCTTTCAACGACTCTTGCTTGCATCTCCAGCGGCCAGATCCCATCTTAGTAGCGGCGGTCAAGGAAACTCCAATCTTTCTTAATTTACGTTAGACCAGCGATTTATCGAAGCCATCCGCGACCCTCCACCCCCGTGCTGTAATAAATATCATTTACTTTGTTTCGCAAATCAACCGCCACGTAATCCCCGCGCGAAACAGTTCCTCATTTGAGAGGAGGATCAGGATGTCCCCTTGAATCGTTCGACCCAGGTTGAGTGGTCCTCGCGTGCGTGTCCCCGGCGAGGAATTTTCCCAGCCATTCGATTTCCCGTGCTCAATTTCGATGGCCGTCCTTCCCGAGGGTTATCGCGACTAGCTCGTGCCGTTTCTTTGATATCCTTCGCTCTCGGCTTCCTGGCGCGGTCAATTTAAGCGAGCCGTGATTAAAGGTTATCCAATTTGAAGGGAGCTCGAACCAGGCAGACGTGTTAAATGACTCGCAGCCCGGGCGAGCTTAATAAATTCCTGTTGGCCGTGCACCCTCGGATACGCCGCGGAACAATCTGGTAGGTAAACGGTGCCCGTTTGAAACACGCGAAATTATGTTTGGCGTGTCTGACGCGTTAGGTGTATTAGCGTGGATATTACGTGAATAATATCCAACCGTCAGCGGGGGGGCAGATGATCCGAACTTGTGCGTTCAGACCAGTGTGCAGATTTTCTGGCTGGCGTTACGGTTATCCGTCGTTCGAATATTCCGCCAGATATCCGCTGCGAGGCAGGCTCGGCTAACTGAGTTCCTTTACTTGTCAGCCCATCCCCTCTTTGATTATTCACGAAGAGGGTTTACCGTGAAATCCACCCGGATATATTTTACACGCGCATTGTTCGTCGTCCCTTGCCCTCGGTAACTGTATACAGCCGCGATATTTAGCTTCTTTGAAGAAACTTCGCTGGGGAAGTTTCGCCGAGCACAGCGCTGGAAAAGGGTAGGATTTCAGTGTAACGATGTCTGTAATTCCGGGACAGACGAAACAAATCCTCGGGAGCTCTAGTAGCATCACTATTCGTTGCGATACGAACGATCGTACTTTATGGTGAATGGAACCGAGCAACGGGGCTACGGAATGCTTTATGCACCGTTACGTGCAACTTCGTGTTGTAACAATAACGCGGATGCCTCTAATATCCGCCCCGACCGGGTAACAGATCCACCATATTATCCGGATAACGCACAGATCCGCGGCTGTCTGCCTTGTCGGATTACGAATGTACAGGGATTCCGATAGTTACATTGATATTGTAATACGTACTTGGATGCTGGGGCGTCTGAAATATCTGTCGAGGCAGCTGGCAACGGTGGTTCCTTAGCGTCGAACGATCCAATGAAAATAATTCACACAGATCTTCTCCATCTTGTCTCGCCATCGTTTAATCGAATTTCGCAAAGGGTTGCCACACCACATAAATGTTTCAACTGCCCCTCAAGTTCTTTCGCCCAGGGAAGAAGACTCCCTTAAATTTTGTCGCAGCAAATTACAGCCTAGGCGTCCGAGCTCTCGGTTCCCTCCTAAGAAATTCACTCGATCTCTTGAATATTCACCAGCCTGTCGTCTGATCGCGCAATCACGTGACACTATTCACGGGAAGCGCAGGGACAGGACAACGAGGAGTCAGGGAAGAAGAAGTCTGGACCCGTCGCCCACGGAACCTACGACGTTTCCACGGCCCCTTGAAGAATAGAATCCCAACGAAGCGAAGGGACACGACCCGGCTCGGTGACTGGACGGATCTCGATATTCCTCGGATATCTCTATTTATTGCGAGCCGATGGGAGCTTCTCCCGCGTCTGACCGTATACGCGCGGTTTTCGCTTTCTACGCGGCAACGCTGCTGCAATATCGAAGATGATAGTATATAACCAATCCCTTCAGGAAGTTCGAAATCATCCACTGCTCTGACACCTTGCTTCTCCGGGGCGTCTCTATTATATTGCTCTCACGGCTGTCTTTCACTGTAACGCTTTTCTGTCGTCCAATTTCGTCGTTTGATTGACAAAAATGTTCCGACAGCTGCGGCAACGGCTGTACGCAGCACGTCCCTATCTTCCGTCGGAGTAACCCACTGTAGATCATCGATTGGCAACAGTTGCGAAGCTGTAGATAACGACGTTGTAGAACGCAGCAAGTTGCGCGGTGAGTGCGCTGTTTCTGCAGTCTACTTTGGGTTCAGCTGGAAATATTTAACTCGTAGATGGAATAGTTATGTGATGGAGACAATGATAATTGAACTACGTTTTATGAATAATATTTACAAAGATATTTATTCAACTAAATTAAAGATATTGCAGATTCAACTGTTTCGAACTGGACTCCGTGACTGAGACTGGTGGCTTTTGAAATAGTAATGCTCGTGAATAAGGGAATGCAATGGGGTTTTAAAGGTTTACGAATGTAAGAGAAGGGATGACGGATAGGGCAGAACTGCAGGATTTTGGGTAGGTGACGCATTAGCTAACATGACGATGGGTCGCAGGGATGACACAGTGTTCACATTTACGCAGCAGTAGTTTGCATAGCTCAAAAGTAGTTACACTGATTCATGTTTGCAGAGACAGTCAGATAAGTAAAAGGTCAGTACATTACAGTTAAGCATCAGAGATTGACACACTACCTATGGTATGTACAAAGATTAAAATTCTCTTAGGGTAAATTGCTTGTACCGGGGTGAAACGTGCTTGGCGAAGGAACTTTGGTAAGTCTGAAGTCTCTTTTTAGGGGGCGAGTTCCGAATTCCTCGAATTGCAGCTGGTGAATTTCAGAGCGTTGTTCCCGTGCAATCCAAGGGGGAGGGTGTATAAACGCTCGTTGAAATCTAGGACAATGTTTAGCGGCAAATTCATACAAGTCTTCGCTGCAATTATGGGGTATATCCGGCTTTTCGGGGCAACATGGACGACAGACACTAGTTTGCACTGGCTCTATATACTGTGGCGGATTCGATCTATAGAACAATAAGCCCCGGTCCGATTTTGAACCGCCATTAGTCTAATAACCCATTATACGGACAATTCACACACTTGTATGAGCTTTCGCATTTCTGAACGATACTCGATGCACATTTCCTGACAATCACGCGAATGTAGAGGATGTTTATATTTAACAACTTGCATTGTTGTCTTTGGCGAGCGTTGAAGACAAATTACTTATATTTACAAGGGGAGGACACCATGTGGTAGACACCGATTTTGGTGCGCCTTGGCACGATGGATCTGTGTCGAAAATAAGTAAATAGGAGTCCGAGCATTTCTGTCAATGGACCTTAATAATAGAGATATTTACATGTAAATTATTAAAAATTTCATAGTGACCGTGGGGTTTTAGTGGGTAAAAATCCCACATTACCTTGGCACCCCCGGGGGATTATGAAGGAGTCGGGGTGCCTTTATCTCCACTTTAAAAAAAAAAATTATAAATTATTTTTTTTATAATTTTTTTTTTAATTTGGGGAAATCTTCAAAAGGCACCCCGACACCTTCAGAGGGGAATGTCCCGGGGGCGCCAGCGTAGTGTGGGATTTTTACCCACTAAAACCCCACGGTTATTATGAAATTTTTAATAATTTCCATGTAATTATCTCTGTTATTAAGGCTCATTGGCAGAAACGCTCGGACACCTATTTACTTATTTTCGACAAATATCCATCGTCCTCCCCTTGTTAGATTGAATGTGAAAATTAATATTACAGTTTCTCATTCGACAAGTTGTATTTTTATAGAACAATTCATCCAATAACATTCTACGAAAGCATTTGAAGAAGAATCCCAATTATTAACATTCCTCTTGACAGAAGCTCGCCGAATGTTTATACCAGTCGTGGCACGCTCTTCTGTCCGAAATCTTTCTGGAGGCTCACCATTGTTGTTAAAGGGCGACATTCCAACCTCATCCCCCGCGTTTGATGGCAGACATTTCATTATCACACGAAAGAAGCAATTCCGCGAGCCCCGTGGTCCACGGTGCGTCACAATCATTTTCCACGTCTGGCAGCGAGAAATCCATCCCGACAGTAATAAAGCTGCGGATTGCGAGTCAGGACGAGAAACGTCTGTCGCCGCTAACGATCATGCCGCGTGCATTATTCCAGTTTTATTCTTTATTCCGGGGCTGGCCACGGCAGTTTCCGCTCGGCCGCCGCCACCTTTTACGACCCCCATCCTCATTTTTATCCTTTAAATTCACCGATGTCTGCAATTCCGAGGAGTGATTTACCTCGGCCACTCGACGTCCCTGCGAGAGGTAGCCAGTCATGCGGTGGTAACGACTCGCCCGAGTATTTCTTTCCAATAATCTGCTACGGGTATATCGGCCCAGGTAACGTACAGCCGCGATTCGAGAAATCGACGCGCGTGCACACCTCCCACACTCGGCCGTCTCGGGGCAGGATTCGGTCGGAGTTACCTTCTCCCGATCGTATCTTTTATCGTTCTAAACGATATACAGGGTGGGTGGGCGGCTAGTGGTGGCGGTAAGGCCGGGGAAAGGAAGTAATTTCGCGCGGAAAAGTCGACTCGGAATTGTTGCTAAACCAAGCTTCTGCGTGGGAGGTTAAACGTAAGCTGAAAATTTGTTATGCAATCTTGGTTTCTTCTTGTCCCGTCGATTCACCTTGTTGTCCATTATACCTACTCCAGTGATGGGACTGATACCAATACTATTGCTGATATTCAATCAATTCGATACCACAGTACTTAATAGGAAATATCGATACGCATCGAAGTTTTATGTACTTGGTATCAATTATTAATACCGATTCCTCTTCAACCGATACCATATCAATACTATACCGAATCCAAACGGTTCAAAAACTTCCCGAAAGTATCGATATTCGTTTGATACTTTCCGAAAGTATCGATATTCGTTTGCTACGTTACGAAATTATTGATACTCGTTTGATACCTTACGAAATTATCGATACTTGTTTGATACTGTACGAAATTATCGTTATTTATTTGATAATTCTGTGATCAGATGGCAAACCTGTTACGATATCTATTTGATATCTACTTGAAAATATATGTATATATAATACCTGCTGCATGCTTGTAAGAAAGTATCAGTTTCGATTTGCAATTTAGTACTTCACGAAAATATTATTTATTACCAATCATGATTTGATAATATAACAATTAAGTAGGAGTAGGAATCACTATCATGAACTACCCCTTTCTTAATAACATTATATAACGCACAAATTTCTATACATTAAGGAACAATGTACATCATTTATTAATAAAAATTCAATTATATAGGTAGTTATGATTCCTAGCATGATATTGATTCCTACTCTTACTCAATTGTTATGTTATCAAATCATGATTGGTAATAAATAATATTTCCACGAAGCCCTAAATTGCAAAGCACAACCGATACTTTCGTACAAGCATGAAGCAGGTATTATATACATATTTTCAAGTAGATATCAAATAGATATCGACATTTTCAGGTAGGTCTCAATATTTACGTGTAGGTATCAAACTGGTATCGATACATTCGCACATGTAAGTATCAAAGAAGCATCGATTCCTTTTGATACCTTTGACTTTGATATGAATCAATACCAGATTGAAAATTGCAGAACGGTATCGATATGTATCGATACAGTACCAGTTCCACCACTAACCTACCCTAATCACCGGTGCACAAGCGGGCGTCGTTCATTCGCCTGGATGCTACGGCAAAGAGAGAATCATCGTCACTGCGATTGGCTTTCGAGTGCCATCCTACGAAGACAGTCGCGAAGGAAGGTCGTTACTATGTTACAGGCGTCGTAAATTCGGCGCTTATGAATTCGATATGCTATATTTCGGTCAAGGTAGTACGAAAGGGCGGGCGAAAGGGATGGACGGCGATAGAGGAGAGGAGATAGGGAAGAGGAGGAATGGTAGCGCAAGCTCGTAAGCTCTGAAATGTTCGGGCCAGGGTATTACTACCCGATTCTCGAGTATACGCTTGCCGCGGAAGCGGCATAATCCCGATTTCATACTGTTGCGTGTTTAACCCGCGTGCAGTGTTTAACGATGCCATCGATCGGGATAACATAGTCCGTTAACGAAGAACACCCGTGTCGCGGGGCAGGGCAAAATGCAAACGATGCGTGTTCGAATAGGTCCGAAAGGTTTCGTCGGTCGATTATCGCGTGGCCGTCACGATTTTTCGACTTGGCGACCGCCGGTGTATAAATAAACATGGGATTCAACGGACAATCGATGGTCGATGGATGCCGCTCTCCGATCTTCCACGTATCGCGGATATTTCACTCACCGTGTCGGGATTAATTCGTAAAGCGTGCCAATTAACCTTCGACAGCCGATAACGAGCGTTCGCGCTCTATTTCGCGCTCGGAAGCTAAACATACCCAAAAAGAAGTCTCGAAAACTTCTGGCGTGTCTGAAATGCCCCTAGATAGAATGGTGGACGTTGAGTGACGAATTTAGCAGGACGTAGGGGAGCAAAATGCACGCTCAGCACGAAGAAGTCCATCTCCGTCGTTATTACCTTCTGGACACTGAGCTCTTTTTACGTGTCTCTTACCATTCTGGTTCTCCGTTTCTTCGTGATTACGTAGGAAGAAAAGCAAATGACCCAAGCGGCGTTTTCTGGGCCGTGATTCGAAGTTTAATCTCTCGCTCGCTGGACCGATGGTTTTGGATAACTGAGCTATCCAGGTCATCGATTACTCTTTCCCTCTGGGTCTTGTATTCGAAATAGCTTTGTCGTCTGTAGGCGGTGCGTAATATTTAGACCAGAAAATCAGAATATACTCGCTAAAGCAGTCTAACGTAGAGAACGGGGCGAACGTCAGTACGGGCATAACAGCTGACTACGAGATCCTACAACAAAGTGAAATGCTCCCTGCAAATGCGCCTTGCGCGGTGCACGTTGCACTTAGAGGAACAGTAGAGCCGGCAGAAATTGGGCCACGTTAAAGTACACAACTCGTCCCTCTGCCACAAAAATGTCACGAAAGAAAAGGGGATGCGACCTGCGGCAGTCGCGTGACTCGCCCTGTATTTCGCCAGGAAAACACATAACGCTTATTAGATACGCCCGGAGCTTCTCCTACGGTGGCGTCGCGCATTACGGCGAAATCTCGTTAGCCGGATTACGTAAGACCGGGCCGAAAAGCCCGGAGGAGAGAGAGTCAAAAACGCGAAATTAATAGCAAGATGGACAAGCGAGCGTAACCGGGTCGGTTGGTTAATGCCTCGCGACCCAGTCGGCCCCCGCACCTTTCCAGGCTCGATAGAAGCGGATTTCGGCGCGGATAATCGTCGCGCTAATCTGGCGGTAAGCCAGACGCGATATTCCAGTTG
Source organism: Andrena cerasifolii (assembly GCF_050908995.1). Classification (NCBI taxonomy): domain Eukaryota; kingdom Metazoa; phylum Arthropoda; class Insecta; order Hymenoptera; family Andrenidae; genus Andrena; species Andrena cerasifolii. The sequence continues at coordinate 8,635,351 of NC_135120.1, read as the reverse complement.
TAACCACACCTCGGAGCCACGAGTATCAAGCCGAGCTAATCGAGACTTTCGCCGGTTAAGGCCGAAATTCCGTCGAACTAATCGGCCTGTAGTTTTATGGTCGGACGTTACGTCTCGCCTGGATGGATCGTGTTCTTCGCCCCTGCTCGTGTCATGATTTATAGAACAGGGGAGCCAGAGAGAGAGAGAGAGGGAGAGAGCACTTCTGCGCGTGATATTGCAAAAAATGCAAGCTGCCATGAAAACGGGGGTGTATCATAATTTACGAATCGAGCAAATGACTCTGCTGGGTACTCTGAATCTTGTGTATCGTATCGTTTGCTTTTATTCTTTCCAGTTGTCCCCCGTTTTCTTCTCATACCTTTTTCCATTCTTCTTACGTGCCTCGCACCGTTACCGCCGTTTCCAACGTTCGCCTTTTACTATTTACAAGGAACAGGAGCTAATCCTGTTTATAAACGAACGCGTAAATAAATAAAGCTACTCGGGGTCGATGCGATACCTCTCCTCGTTGCCAGTTTTTCTCGAACCGCCCTCGTAAATGGCCCCGTGTAAAATTAACGAGCGGCACAACGCGAACCCCCTCGCCGGTCCAGAAATTTCGCTAGATGCAGGATTGTTCTTGCAACGAAAGTTTCCTCGTACGGATGCGATTTACGACAGTATTAAGCAGCGCGATGCCCATTAAAAGAGCGCGCGGGGCTGGATAGCCTTGGATAGGCAGCGTCGCAGTTCCCGTGAAAGGTCGCTGGGAAAATAAATTTATCCGTTTAATCTGCCTGATCTCACCCCCGTAAAACAATTTTATATCGAATAAGGAGGGACGAAGCTCGATATATATCGCCGAGACATCGTCAGGAGCACGATGCATCGAGCCGGGATTCTCGTGGCATGAATTTTACATGGCCCTTTGAAGGTCTGTCCGCCGATTCGACGGAATTCTAACTTCATTCTCGAAAGGGGAACGGATGTGTCTGGGGAAGATTAGATTTCCAGGTGGAATTCCTTAATTCGGGGTCACCTGAGCCCGGGGTGAGTGGAAAAATTGCTGGTCCGCAAGGATCCTTTTATTTCGTCGCGGATTTCACTCGACGGATCGCACGGTATTCACGGGACGGCGCTCATCGTGCATCGACAAGTGAAATGCCAGCCCCTAGCTCGCGGGCGTTTCCAGTTTCGAACAGAATCTGGACTTTCCCATCCAGCTCTTCGATTCAGAGTAAGTCGGAGTAGGTCTGGTGGGCGGGGGAGGGGGGGGGGGGGTCGCAAAAATTCTGTGCTCCACGGCGAGTCGAAGTTTTCATTTTGTCGCAGACTCGGCGCGTTAAAACGCGTGATCCACGCCACTTGCTCGCCTCGCTCAGGCAATCTTAACTTTACTCGAGGGGGGTGTCCGTGACTATTGGACAAAGTTAACATCCCGCTTCCTCCCTTCTGCCCCTCCTCCACAGGATTGTTTAACAGTTTAACGCGCTGCATCAACTTACCTGTTTTCTGCAACTCGTTTAGCTGACGCACGTGGCCTGTTTCTTAACAACACGATGCTGCTAGCTTCTTTTTCGAGGGCTTTCGAAGCGGTCTCATCTTTTGGGAATACAGATTTTGCGGAGGGAGGTTCGGGGCACCGGTGAGGATGTATGTAACGCGTATTAAGGGTCGCTTTGCGCCGTGCACAACCCCTCTTAATATCAATCAACTATGCCCTCGAACGTAGAAGCGAGAACGCTCTGATGATATACCGCACACGATTTTGATTATCCACAGGACCGTCGTTAGCAATTTCCGGTACCGCTTGCTACGACGGCATCGAATAACCACCGAGCACGGATGCCAGTGAGAGTTAAGCCGCTATCTCTCTGAATATACCTGCAATAGGTACCTCGAAATTAGATCCGCGACGAAACTCAGGTAATTATTCAAAGTGCAAGGTGAATCGGGCGTGTCATCTCATTTTTCCAGATACGTTTAAAAGATGAAGCTACGATTCGGAGAGAGATGCGATTTTTTAAAAGAACAGTGGGATAATAATAATAATAATACGTTTATTAACGGAAGCCGTTTGATACATAAGTGAGAAAAAGAACAAAAATAATAAGTTGAGCACAACGAAGCGAACATAAGTAACATTGAATAGTGGACGCCTGAAAGAAAAAATTTTGAAGACTGATTGTTTAAACGAGTTTAACGAACAGCCAAAAAGGTCAATCATACCGGAATAATTATTAGCAAGAGAGGCAATACGATTAATAGCATTGAATTCACCCAACACTGTCCGATGAGGTTCGATGTACAGTAGGGAAGTTCGTCTTATATTTCTAATATGTGCATAAAATTTAACAAGTCGAAGAACACCAGAACAGTGAATATTATCATTAAGCAGATTGTATATAAATAATAGATCGGAAATAGTCCTACGATTTTCTAGCGTCATCAGCCTCAATTTAACCAGTATTAGCTGGTAAGTATGGTGCGCGATTGGCATGGGATCCTTCAACTTATATGACACAAAACGAAGGAATTTGTGTCGAACCCGTTAGATCATGACGGAGAGGTACTTGAAGTGTGGACACCGGATGATTGTAGCGTATTCAAGATGAGGATGAGCTAACGCGACATAGAGAAGTTTAATCGTAGAAATGAGTTTAAACTAACGCGAGACACGAATCACATAACCGAGGATTTTGTGAGCCTTGCCCACGATAAACTGACAGTGTTCGCGGAAGGATAAATGTGAGCTAAAAACAATGCCTGGATCTTTGATTCTACCGAGAGCTATGAGCCGAGCAGAGCTGAGTTTATAGTGAAACAGTATGATCTCCCTTTTACGACTGAAGCGAACAACGTTACACTTGGATAGGTTAAAGACTAGTTTATTCGTACCGCACCACGCAATAAGTCTGTCCAAGTCGTGTTGGAGCAATCGCCACGGTTGCCAATCGAGAGAAAGATTTTCAAATCACCAGCATAAAGCAGGAACTTACTATGGGCAAATACCTCAGAGATGTGATTAATAAAGAGGTTGAATAGTAACGGCCCTAAGTGAGACCCTTGAGGTACCCCGGAAATCGCCAAAAACCTGGACGAATAACAGTCCTTATATTTTACCCTTAGATGCCTGCCAGATAAAAGGCTCGAGAGCGATGAAAAAGCGGCGCCCCGGAAAAAAGACAGTTATTTCGGAAATAATCGACGAAGGGAGAGGCAGCGCGCAGGCTTTGGTACCTACATGTTGCGTGCTCAAGGTAAAAAGGAGCCACGGTCCGTTGAATATACCGTCGATTCACTGAGAGCCAGCGCCGTCTATGGGGGGCACGCTGGTAGAAGATATGAAATATCAGAAAATGCGGCGGTGGCACGCATAACAATGCTTCATACATCGATGCATCCCTTCCCGGCCCTTTTGTTTCGCGTAACGATGTTGCTCGGTGCAACGATGATCTTGAGACACGGGCGGAACATCAATCGTACGCCAACCAGAGCGTTTCCCTTCAGACCACTTGAAGAATCACTCGCCGAGAGATGAACTTCCGTGTAGCTGATTAAAATTGAAACGCGCCCGTGTAATCTTTATTAGATCGGCGAGCGCTGAGGAGCTCCAGGGTTCCCTAAATTTCTGATAAACCAGAATAGGCTCGCAAGTTTGGCCATACATTCCTGGAATACCCTGTATAATTCAATGCGATTTTATATAGAACGGAGTGAACGGTTAAACTCCGCTGAGATAATTTAGCAGAGGAAACAGCGGCTTCGACGGGATCTCGACCAAAGTGTTTCTCCCGAAAAACAAACCAGCGAGAGTTAATCCTGAAAGCTAGACGCCCCGAAGCGTGCATTCGGTATTTAAACGCACACTGGATAGAGACCAGCCAAAAATTGCAAGCAGACTAACACATCGACAAGGCTAAGGGAAACCCGTCTCGGTTACCGATGGAATTAGACCCACTGAGTATAACCACTTTAGTTCGAGAACGACTCGCTAAACGTGCTGGAAATTCCCTCGGTTTCCTGCCGGGACACCCCGTATACGTATTTCCGTGGAATTGATTTCCTTTCCCTAAACTGTTTTCCGCCGGGTGGCCGAGGTTTCGGCTGTCTCGCCTGCTCCGTTTCACGCGACGAAAGAAAAAATCGATGGGGCAGGTCTTTCGGTGGGACGCGTTACCCTCCGTTCCCTTATTCAAGATGTCCGGGATGCGTTAAGTTTTCACCGCACAGGGACGAATGACGACGCCGCATTAACGTCTCCACCCGCGGCCGTTCGTCCCGCAGGATCGTGAAAGTTTCAAGAAGATCGGTCGTACGTCCTGCGGCCCGTATTTTACGTTTCCCTTTACGACGCCTTACGGCGAAGTAATCGCGTCCGAGAATTCGAATACATTGTTAACAGGAACTCGTTTAATCTCTCGCTATCTCCTTCCCTCTGCCCCGCGTCTGTCTATTAACGTGTATTAACGGGCGGGATTGCGCCCACGCGCCCGCACCTCGGCAGCCGGTCGACGAGCAAGAACGAAAACTTTTCGAGATAGCAATAGCGCCCCGTAATTCCATTGCCTTATCCCCAGCTAATATAATTACCGCCTTCCCTTGATTTCGAGATCGTGGAAATGGAGCAGTTCTTCGCGAACCCACCGCGCGTCCACGATTTCTTCACCGTGGTTGGGGGTTCGAGGGGGTGGCGACGAACTTCTCATGCAATTGTTTCGAGAATATCGCTGCGATGTAATCGTTCACCCGAGTGTAATCTGCGATTACGCTGCTTCGAGCGCCGAGTCGGTAGAGGGAGCTGATTCCGCGCGAGAAAATGAATGAAAATGCTGGGATGGGAGTTTTTGGGCGGGACGCTAACACACGGTGGAAATTGATTTTGAAAATTCATGAATCGTGCAGGTACTCTTGGTCTAATAATACGTCTCCATTACAAGAACCTCTCTGATTTGACACGAACAAAGCAGAATATCAGGGGTTAGAGTATTTTATGATAACCTCCTTTAATTCTGTTACTTGGAAATCGGTCGGAAATGTCATACCATCGAGGATCTGTTCCGACTCGAATCTACGTTCCCGGCTGTTCAAATTTTCACGAAGTTATCTTGTTATTAGCGAAAGCTTCCTCTATGTTGCAACCCAAGGAAGATAGAACCTTTGTTTATTGCATTAAGGTTATTACTTTCGAAAATTGGACGCAGTCATAGTAGGGTCACTGTGCCAGTAGTCGGCTATTTAAGGGAAAGCGGAAATTCATGTTACCCGTTGTTATTATTAATGTACTATTTTCTAAATGCGTTATTCACAGTTAAATTCTTTGAAGTATCTATTTTTTTAAAATGTGTGAATGATTCTTTTAACAGTATAACAATTTTTATTTAAAATATCAATTATATCGACGTTAAATAATCGAAATAGACCAACAAATAACGATAGAAAAATATTTACTTATCTGGTGCGTGACTAATAGGTTCTTGCTTACAACCACACGAATCGCTGTCGCGGACGCTGTTGAAATGGGCGACAGAGTGGCGTGATCAACTCACCCGGAAAAAATAATTTAAAGTACAACGCTCTTTTCATTTTTAAGATAGAACCGTCGGAACAACTTACCCCCGGAACTTTTAGCCCCGGTCTCCCCTACACTGATCATTGTTTCGTTTAAATATATAAGATTCTATTCCTAATTTCTTATTTCTAAGCAATTTATTTCCAAAAAGGCTGACTACTGGGTAGGGGCCGAAATAAGGCACATTTACCCTACATATCTATAGCAAGGTCCATTAAAGCAAATTTTAATCGAGGTAGCGCGGCACACAACGAGTACCAATATCGATTTACTCCAAAACGAATCCTGATACGAAGAAATTGTATCTACCACGTTTTCAACGCACTGTTTCGTGGGAATCAAATTTTCTCGATAGCCTTATCATTTACCCTGCATTTCTTGTTTAATCATCGTGATGCTCTATCCACTCTTCCGCTAATGTTTCTCTTTCATGGAATTACTGGAATGAGAAAGTATTCCAAAAACGAGCGTGGCCAAAGTGTTTAGAAAGAAAGTTTCGAGTGGTGTCTGCGCGCTTTCGGAATAGTTTTAATTGTTCTTTGAAGACTTTTCAAAGGCTCTTAGCACAGCGAATCTTTCGAGAGTTATGTCTATTAAGACACCAGGACCTCTGGTGAGACCATTGTGTAATTTAATCGAACAATCCCGCCAGAAACGACGATTTGACACGGACGTAATAGAGTTTAACTGCGCAACGATAATACCGCCTGTTAGACCATTAAGAGGCTTTCGAAAGAAGTTGAACGCTCGGATCTAATTTACCATCATTAATTACAATTGTCGCTGTGGTCGTGGGAACGGGTCAGGCCGGGGCGAACGTGACGAAAGCGCTTAGTAGACTAGCAACTTCTGTTGTTGGGAACACAATGGCCCGGGTCTTAAGTGCAGAGAGCCCACAATGTACCTACTTTTTAGGGGCACCGCCCCCGAAGTACAGGAGGGAACAAGTGACCGGCCGTGCACGTAACGAAGTTAATTGCTCTGTGGATGCACGATGATGGTTCGAATTTACAGCGGGCGAGATTCCTTTTATATCCTAAGATAATCTTACGAATTTTTTATTCGCGTCATTCATAATTCTGTTAGGATATTATCCCGAAAGGGACCGGTGTCAGATCGAGACGACGTTTGGGGGGAGGGGCTGTGGACCCTAAATCTAAAATTGTAGCTTCGGGTATTTATTAGTTTCCAAAATATCAATAAAAAATTATTGTTAATTTTTTCTTAAAATTTTTTTTGGACGTTGGTGCAGGCTCCTCTACCCGGGAACTCTCCTATCCTGCTATTTTTTATTTTTGAAATTTGTAACCACTCTCATTTTTAGCATCGCCAAACTCACATCGGTTCGCTACCATGCTCTACGCGCCCCCGCAATAATCTAGCCCCAACCAATACTAATACCCGGGACAAGTTGGAAAGTGTAATGCGTTCTGTCGGTATAAGTCAACAGAAATATTGTTAAGAAGTGGGACCGTGGTAATGTGATTAAAAAAAAATCGGTAAGGTGTTCCCTTTTATGCACAATTACCCTTGCATCGGTAATTATTTTCCGTCCTCACCGATTTCAATGATTTTTGGATATGTTATCAAAATCAAGATTCTGAACAACTTTTTCCTATACATCTTACTGCTGCACGATCTTCGTTCCCGGATATTTGCGAAAAACTGTCGATTTATTCCGACGCAATGCATTCCATTTTCCAACTTGTCTCGGGTATTAGTATTGGTTGGGGCTAGATTAGTGCGGGGGCGCGTAGAGCATGATAGCGAACTGATGTGGGTTTAGATATTTGAAACAGAAACTTGCGGATGCCCGTCAACACCCTTTCTCATATCGGCTCGCTATCATGCTCGCTATTCATGCGCCCCCGCACTGGTCTAGCCCCAACCAATACTAATACCCGGGGCAAGTTGGAAAGTGGAATGCGTTGCGTCGGAATAAGTCAGAAGAAGTTTTTCCCAAATATCTCGGAAACGAAGGTCAGCGTCGTCATTTGTTTAGTCCCATGCTGGCGCATACATTGCGTAGTAGCAGCAGTTTTTCGCGAATATCTCGGAAATGAAGGTCGAGCGGCGGTAACATGTATAGGAAAAAATTGTTCAGAATCGTGTCCCCGACAACATATTCAAAAATCATTGAAATCGGTGAGGAAGGAAAACTTCTAAATAATTATCCCTGTATCTTTTGAACGCATTAATTGCCGAAGCTAAAAATTTATATTTGGGGTCTTTCCGCACCTCTCGTAATACCCTCCAAGCTTCATCTCGATCGGCCACCGGTCCCTTTCGGAAGTACAGGCTTCTTTTGTACAATAACAGAATTGGCCAAAATTTCGCGAAACGCGTCGTTTATACTGGACAGTGGTTCTTTAATAGAGTAGAACCTTGTTGAAGACAGAGTGAGGCTGCCGCCGACGTCGCGAGCGAGGCGACGCGTGCCTCTAGCGCTCGGCTGCGGGCCGAGACGAATCGACAGCTATTGTTGACAAAGGAGCTGAGTGGGCCATCTCTGGGCATTACCGTCTAATTACGGCCAGGTGGCTCACTCAGCTGTGAATTACGTCACACCTCTAATCACATGACTTCCCGTAATCCTCGTCAGGAGTCCTTTTATAACGAACAATTCGCGTTGCCAGATCGCTGGCGCAGTCCGCAAGTTTCTTACTTCTCGAGTATTGCTTTCTCTAAACTCATGAGAATTACGTGCAATCTGTGTGTGCGTGCATTAAAGCGTGTAAATAGTTTGCAAATAGGGCTGTGTCTTTATTAAAGTTTACATGTTGACGATCTATTCGCGTAATCCTGGAAACTCATTTTAACCTAATCCGCAAGAAACCTATTAGGAGATCATGCATAATGCACGATCGACGCGTTCGAAATTCAGAACGCTGCTCTAAATAAAGAAAATGTAAATTGATTCAGTCCCGTGGTGTAAACTTAGCGGCAGACACGGCAAAAATAAGTTTCGCGTTCGAATTCTGATGTTGTGTCGGTTTTCTATAAAGAAATATCTGGGATCGGAGGAGTACCTATACTGTTCTCTTTAGTTAAATTGTCCTATCTAACATTTTGAAGCAACCGAGAAAACTGAAGCTTTATCATGTACTTTGTACCGTCCTTATTTTCCTTCATTTAAATTAAAACATGTTGTCATTATTTCGTAACAGCCTAATATATTTGTTTGTATTATTAACGTACCAATTAATTAATTGATTTAGATAGGATATTTTAACCATTTGGAAAGAAGTTAGGTTAAATACATTCGTTTATAAATCTTTGCGAAGCATGTGGAGTTTTCTAACTTTACTTAAAAGGTAAAAGACGCGTGGAACTTCAAATATTTCAGCAAATCTCAAAAAATGAAAAAATGCTAGTTGGGACAGTTTAACTAAGGAGGGCAGTATACATTGTAAATTGTAATGTGATGTGCGTTGCAGTGAATTGAAAGGAAGATCGATTCGTGCTGGAGCACCATGGTTTCCAGCATCTTTCCATCGTCGCTATTAAATTCCGACGCGACGCGATCTTCAGAATCCAAGAAGCCGATAAAATAATTTTCTGCATACACACCCCTGCCCCGTGGGGTATTACCATGCTGCTTGCATTAATAATTCATAAGTCCCGCCGAGATAATCCGATACGCGTTTAGCTTAGTAACCGCGATTCAATTTCCATTTGTTATTCATTGTTTCGCGGGATTGTGTTACTTTCTATGCCCCGACAGGTTTCGCCACCCCTCCGAGCCAAGGGGCTCGTCACTGCCACGTTTTGGCCGCGCCGTTTTCCCCCGCCCCGCACCTAAAACGCAGACGGCAACCGAAAAAGGAGTTTCGTCAACGTGCTCGCATTACAATCCTCCGTTTATCCCTCCGCCGTTCCTTGCGCCTCCCACTGCAGCCCGTAATCGCACGATCGCTGTTTAAGCAAATGCAAGAGCGCAGCGAGGTGAATTATCGCAGGCGACTTCTTAAATCCCGAGCAACAGCCCAAGGAAAACGCAACAGTCGCGCTTTTTCCTCCCCCGCCCTCGCAGTATATAAAGGTGAAATACATCGCTAATTTCGTATTCTTCTTCGATCGTACGACGCCACGCCGCCGTTGGCTAAACCCTTACGTGGCAGTACAAGATACAGCAGAAGTTCCGGAAAGATTCTCAGTTCTGTTGTCGCAGATATATCCCGCTTACGTAGCCCCGCAATTCTCCATCACCATTACCAAAGTTCCCCTCGCAGTGTCGCGCAAAGCTCAGGATACTCCTCCACCTTTATTAACAGCATAGACCAGAGGACAGCACTCTTATCTTTACGCTCCTGGAATTAATTACGCACCTTTAAAGAGTGCGTCATAGCTTCGTCGATCCGCGTTAAGGCTGCCCCAAACCAACGCGAATTTCGCGGCGCGGATCCGCCGCGGATCAGATAGCACTGCCCATAAGCGGCCACGTATAAAAAAAAACTACTGCCTTATCTAATCCGCGGCGCGGAGCGGATATTCGCGTTGGTTTGGGGGAGCCTTTACTCTCTGCGAGCGATTAAAAGAGCACGCGCATACGAGGGCGCGCGACGACGGAGGAAACGGCGCGGAATCCGCAGCGACGGAAGCTGAAAACGCTCAGCTGAATGGGGGTGGGTGGCGGCTGAAATTGTCAAGTCACTTTAACGCTCGGGGCTCGTGAAAAATACGCGTAGAATGCCAAATAGAGGCCAGGCTGACCCTGTGTGTGTGTGTGTGTGGGCCTGCGTGTGCATAGAAATTCTGTTCTGTCGCTTCGTAATTACTGTCCAAGCAAAGGCGAGGTGCTCGTCGTTGGCCGTCGCGCACCCTTTTCCAGCTGAGCCTGTACACGCGAGGCGGGCCACACGTTGCGCAGCCTGGCTGAAACGAATTCGCGTCCCGTTTTATCCTTCTCTGGCCGCCGTGCTGCGCTCCCAGCTTCGGTGCGCGCGCTCTCTTCCCGCGCCACTTCCGGCGACTTTCCTCAGGGCCGCATTAAATTATGTAAGAAATAAACAGCACCACTCCGGAACGGCTCCTCGTGCACGCCCCCGCATCCGTTACGAAGCGTTCGCCAAACCCCGCAGTGTGATTAAACTGTGCTCCCGGTGTTTTGGCAGATTTTCAAGTGTCCACGTAGCACGCTCGTAAGCGGACTACGTAACGGGCCGACGGTGAAAGAAGCAGAAGGAAGCGGCCTGTAGCTTTGCTTTAAATGAATTCGATCCCGTTAAGATGCTTCTGGAGCCAGCGGGAGAAGCGAAAGGGTGCGACGTTAGCTCTCGATTTACCGAGCCACACAATTCATGGAGACGGAATCGCATCTGGATTTAATAGCTTCCTCGGGTGTCCTGCGATCGCGGAGAATTTAACTACCCGCATGTCAGTCGTAATTTTAGAACTGGAACGCGCATTAAAATTGCACTTCTGCTATGGAATAGAAAAAGTGAGACGGATTGAATGTTGAAAGAGAATGATTCGAAACTGGAGCGTTATGTTATTAATCACTAACTCGGGTCATTCTTCTTTCTCCTTCGATGATGAATAAAAGGTTCCGTGATCTATAGATCTTCTATTTATATCTCTGGGTCTTTCGAAAATTTCAGGCTCCTCTCCTTTTAGACGCCCTATTGTAGTCCCGTCTAGGCTCTCCAAAATGGAGATCTATCTTTTCGAATCTGGTGAAAATTTCGGTGCACGGAAATTGAAACGCAGTCAATAGCGTACGGTGTAAAGATAAAATCCTGGCAGTCGGCTAATGGTTCGAAAACTAGATTCCAGAATCTGCCCCGCAGGAACGGATCGAAAAAAAAACGGGTCCATTGGACGCGAATACCTCGCTAAAGTCCGATAACGTTTAGTTTCAATAACGACGGGGACAGATTTGGGCTTTATCCACGTGTAATCGAAACCTGATGAAAGGAAACACGTAGGCATAGTGCACTACCTATATTATGTTGCAGTTGCACTCGCAGATAATACACGGAGCTGTGCAAAGTAACGCGTAGTTCCGGAATAATTAAATTCGTGCATAGGTGTTCCATGGATCCTATTACAAATCGATCTGTTGTACATACTTGTAAACAGCCATTGATTACTGGCCACTCGTGGCTGGAAATGGAGAGAAATACGAAATACAAAATTGAAGCGGGTAATGTGTTTTCCACGGGATGTTGCGCATTTTCGTGAAATGGTAAACGATGCGCTTGTTTATTTCTGAGACGAGCAAATACAATCATTGCTCACTGGTACGTTTACGTGCTAACGATTAGCTCGTCGAGATGTAATTGCTTTTAATTTATGGAGAGCGGTATATTTTCGTTAAAAATAATACCTGCAACATTTTCTTGGTAGATGACAAATTGATTAAACATCTTTTACGTAGCTTTGAATATCGAGCTGCTGAATTCACGGGCTGTTGAGACCAGTGAAATGAGAAACGAGAGGGCGAAGAGCACGCTGCAGCACAAGCATTTAGATTGAAAAAAAGAACGAATGAATTACTCTTCTGTCAGCTTTAAAAATGCATCTCGTTATAGTCGAAGACGGTTCGATCGGAGTCGCTCTACTTCGGATTGCTGTTTACATTGCTCCAAAGTTCCTCCTCCTCCGCGATTCCTGTTTGCAGAAGACGTACCGCTATTTTCAATTCGAGTATGCGACTACCATAAACGTTGCAACTGGTCCCGATCGAGCGGATAAACAGCCGCGTCCGCATCTAGCCACTGCATCAGCGACGGGTCGCGGCCGTATGTGCACGCGCATGTGTGCACCAGGAGCAAGGATCAAGTATCATTTCCTCAAGATTTAGTCTAACAGCGGCGAGTGTCTCTTTCCCTGGGAGCAAAGCCGACAATGTGTAGGTTCAGGCTCGTAAATAGAGAGAAGAACCGTGAGAAATTTTCTTCTACATCGCCACTTCAATTCACCGCGTTTAAAGCTACATACTAGCGCGCTAGCGGTTTGCTCACGCCTGTCAGGCAATTCGGGCGAATCGAGCGATTCTGAACGTTTTCGCTCGGTATGTGACGTTTCTACGTAACGCGTGAGAAAACATACCACGTGTAACTCTTCGCACGCAGTCCGACCAATTGTAAACAATAGGGGAGACCGGGGCAGAGTGATGAGAACAAATTTTGGAGTCGAATAAAATTTTTTCCTTTCAATAAAACTGCGTGGAAATAGATTTATAATATAATTTGAACATTACTATTGATAAATGACGAATAGCAATACTTAAAATGAACTTAAAGTATATTAAAATTCTACTTGAAAAGAAAATCACAAAACGACCACTTTACCCCATATTATTATTATTATTATTATTCCTCTTTATTACTTGCAACATACATAAAGACTAGCGAAGTAAAGGGCGAGGCTGCAGTAGAATACTGTTAGAAGCCTAATCGTAACTAAATAACTAACATTAAACCAAAACTAAAACTAGGGAAGAAAAATAGAAACAGAGAGAATCTAAACATTATTCTGACGCATAGTGCAAAAATTTATGTCGTCGAGCTTTACATTTAAAATCATATATATGGGGTAAAGTGAGCTACTATCTGGGGTGAAGTGGGCGGAAATAAAATACGAGTTTTAATTAAGGATATAGGTAATTATTAACCCCTTGTGCTGGGATGACGTGTGTAGCACGTCAGTTTCTGTTTTTTTTTTTTTAACCGCGGCTGTCAAAAACTGTGGCAGATTTTTCATTTTTTTGAGGTTAGATGTTGTTCCATCACGCCGCGTGGTTTCACATCACTCGCGCATCTTTTCTTTGCAGCTCAGTTTACCCCGGACACTTTGCCCCGAATGTGTACTCAGTGGAAAATTAATTATTTAATAGTGTTAGGATTAATGTTTTCTCAAACGCGTGTACATGCATGTTTATAATCTTGTTATAAACACGCAGCAAAAAATTGGAGTTAAAATAACACATTTAAGACTGATTTATCCAAAAAGCTAAATTAAAAAGAAAACCAATTGGAAGTCTCTAAAACTTCATTTCTAATTTCTTAAATAAATTTCCATTTTTCGATACCTGAATGTGCATAATTATCATTGTGGTATTACACACATTTATTACGTCACCAAAACTTGTAAATATTTTACCCCGAGGTTCACTTCGCCCCGGTCTCCCCTAATAAAATCGCAAAAAGTGTGTTGCACACGAAAATATTGAAACAGTTTAGAGTTTGGGAATGTTCGATAATTTTGAAGTAAAGCGCTTTCGATCAGTCGTTTTACAAATTTCATTGGAGCGACGAGATTCAGGATAGAGTTTCGATCGAAGAAAAAGCACGCACTTGCAGCGGGGGTGGTATTTGCGATACCAGGTCAAGATGCGGCCTCATTGTTCACGTTCCACTAGAATCGGCTAATAATTGAAAGCGCAGGGGAGTAGAAGCGTGGCGAAGCCCAACACCACGCATCCGTTTTCGACGGATCGCGTATCGGACCGCAAAATCAACTAACGCGTTCCACTGCGACGCGTCCAGCTAGAATGTAAATTCTGCCGTCGTGCAGGGGGCGTTTTCGGCCGCTGGAAAATGGGCACTGAAAGCTCGACAAATACAGGAAGTTAAAGGACAGATGCGAGCTACCAATTGCCCGGAAATCGACTGTCGTTGCGCATCTCGGAACTTGCTGCGCCCATTTTAGACGGAAAGTGCGCGTCCCACGTTCCACCGTGATCGAGGGGCCAGCAATCGCGTTATTTCGCTCGATTTCTTTTTTATCATTTCGCTGATGACCCGTCCTTCATCGAGCACACCGAGCGTGCTGGCATTGATTTTTTTCTTCTCACCGTTCGGCGATAGAAGCGGCCCGAGATTCGATTAACATTCGAGTTCGCAAATGGCCAGCCGGAGAGAGCGATAATTCGGTTATTGCTCCAAGTGGAATCTCATCGAGGAATGAGCATGATAATGAAAAATAAATGGGAATTCAAGACGGGGGTTGTCGAGGCGAGTGCTTTTAAGCACGCGAAATTCCACAACCGCTACCGCAACTACTAAAAATAGCAGAGCGAATTTAGAAATTGTGTAATTAAATGGAACCGTGTCTTTAAACTGCTGGTACGGCGAGTAAACAGTTTTAACAATGCAGTGCAGCTATTGCCGGCAAATTTCAGAGTGCTTATTGCATTAAGCTCCAATATCCTCCTTCCAAAATGGATAATTCAAGTGCCCCACTGGTGTTTTATAGAAAGTACATCTTATTTCAAGCTGTATCAAATACGTATCCAATACTTGCGGCTCGGAGTCTTCAGCCGTTAACGACTTGCGTGCCACAGATACTACTCGAGCCACCCCCCGAATGTTCCGAGCAGCGGAATTGCATTAGGAAAAATCAGGAAATAGGGGCTGCAGCCGGCAACGAGGACCGCATGTGCGCAAGCCGTACAATTATTTTTCCAGAATGGCGGGCCGCGTTTCGAGCTTGCGGTATTCCCTTCATTTTTTTTTTGTTCATCCCCTCGGTCTCGCGAAAGAAATGGTGTACCGACGGCCGACCGGCATCGTACCGCGGCAAAAATTTCATTAGCACCGTCCCACAGTATCCGCGGCTGGTTTCGCCTTGTCGATGCGAGGAATATGAAAGGACCGGAGACTATTGTCATTCCGAAGCGGGCGATAAAAGGGAGGGCGGCGGGAAAGAAGCTGGCGGAAAGCAGTGTCGCGAGAAACCCGGCGGAGAGGGTGCACGTCGGTGAAGTAATATAAACGAGAAGATTATCGGCGGAGCTCCTACCCTGTTTCTTGGTCGGCGAGCGTTAAACGCACCCTCTCCGCCCGTCCCTTTTTCGATCTTCATCGCGCACCGCTCGTCCTTCTACCCTGCAACTTATCTACCGGAGCTTCTTCTCGTAAACTTCCCCAGCGTTTTTCTTTTCCATTCTGTTCGTTTCGATGCAGCATTTTCCACGCTTTGTCCCTCTCTCTCTCTTTCTCTTGCCCCTCCCTCTCGCGTCCCTTATCTTCCTGTTTAGAATCGAGCAATCTGAAGTACTGGGAACTCCCTCGCGCCCGAGGATTACTCGATATGCACCGCGATAACAGAAACACGTACTCTCGGTTAGCTTCGAAAAAGCTGCGCTCGAGCTACCGGCGGGTTTTTGCTGGCTTGTCGTGGCTATACTTCGAGTCGACTGGCTAAGGACAATTTAATATGCGAGAGTAGCGAGAACCCCGTGCACTTGTAAATTATTCGGTTTAATGTAGAGATCCTTGCAGCTCCTTACAGGGGATGTAGGAAAAGTTCACTGGTTTTAGCATCGCGTTGGGAAAGTCGCGGCTCGAACAGTGCAGGGTGCAGCTTGAAACCGAAACGACGTATCGATTCCCCGTCGCCATCGTCGATCCAGACACGGGATTAATCTTGCCGCGTCGCGTCACGAACGTTTAGCGTTTCTTGGATTTACGGGCGGACCTGATGTCTATAAATTTCGTCCGCACGCTCGTCTAGAGCCCCGGGGAGTCTGTTTTTTTCCCCCGCGGCTGCTGCTGCCGCTTCAACATCGTGCTTCCGTGTTTTCATTTTCCTGGATTATCGGGAATTGATCGGATGAGGAAGTTATGAAGGGCGCAGGTGTTCGAGATTAGGGGGCTTCTCGCGTGGCTGTTGCATGAACCCCTTCGACGAACGGAAAGTTTTCGTGGATGTGCGCTGCAGCGGAAAAGCGCAACGGCGCGCCGGTGCAGCAACGGGAAAATTGAGCGTCGCGTTTAGGTTCCGGTTAATTATTATCGCGGGGCACCGCATTGCCGTGCACCTAATATTTCATGTGCTGGTTTTGCTGCCTACTTAGCTAGGCACCCGCGCTTCTGCGCGCTTTCATCCCGATGCACAATGTACGCGGAGCCGCGAGCAATTAAAATTCCAAGATACTGTGAAGCTTTCATCCATCGATCGATACGCTTCACTACCCCGTGTGCCCTATCTTCGATCGGTGCGCGAGAAGTGCATCGCTAATCAACTAACCCGCTGACATTACACTGCGGTTATGCACGTGTTGCGCGTAAACGGCCGAGAAACCACAGCTCGAAGAAAATAATTATAAAATCTGATTGTCCAGGTAAGCGTTATGCAAATCCCGTTTGTTTCCGCTGGGCCGTAGCGGGAGAGAGTGCATTACCCAGGTTTTATTTGCTCGTGTTAAAATTACCGCGGGAGAAATATCCCCGGGCGGAGTCCTCGCCGAGACTCGTCTCGTCCATTCGCGTCGAGTTGGAAGCAATTTTGGAACTTTTAAAAGGGGAGGAATATCTTCTTTCTGAAAGCTGTAAGAGCCCTCCCGTAGCCGATCCCTTCGGGAAGTTCAAAATTCTCCCCCGCCGCCCCACCCTTCCTCCGACCGTTCGAGACGGATCGAGCTCTTAAACTGTCCGGAGACGTGCCATCTCCTTTTGTGCCGGCAGAAACGACCGTGTCGCCACACTGTTCCTTCCAGCGAGTGGGTTTTTAATTCATTCCGGCAAAGCGTTCGCGGACGGGCGAGGGCGTGAACGCGACTGCATAATGCGAGGAAAATAAGGAGCACGTGCGAATGTGAAAGCATAGGGGGCAAGGGGCGAAGGAGAAAAGCTGAGAACGCTGGCGTAACAGTGCGCTACCAAGTGTCCTCGAGAAGGTTTTTATCATATTTTTTTTTTTTTTTCGAAAACTCGAGCATTCTCGTGGTAACCGGTGCTCCTCGGAACTTCCTCGGAATTACTTGAATATTGCCGACTTCCGTGTGCCAGGGCCGAGGAAACCGAAACGTTCCCGCGGTGTCTAATTGTTCAATTCTATCGTCAAACGAAATTTGCGACCGCGAACGGTGTCCCGGTGCGGCGGTGGATTCGCAAAGCGGTAGGTGCGCATATTTACATTTCAGACATGACATTTACAGTCCCGACATTCGGTTACAGTCGTGCGTCACGGAGGTATTTCCTTAGACAGCAATTTGCAGATTGACCTACGAGGTACCTTGCGAAGTAATCAAACCCCAAAGAAGCACTAACAGGAGCAACACGGGCAAACCATTATGCAATGAAATTATTAGCAGTCAGCTGGATGTTAAATTGGCGTGGACTTGAATGGAAGTAATGATCCCATAAATTGCATTGAAATCGATGGGAATGGAAATATGATCCAATTATCTCAACTAATTATGGATGGCGCCTTTCTAATTACACCTCATTACGAGTTATTTAGTTCGTTTGAACCGAGGGGGAGCGAGGCGATATCGTTTGAAGCGGCAGACACCGAGGAGATGATGATGTGCAAACGTTTGATGAAGCAAATTTAGTATTACCCCCTGTGAATCGCATATTAAATCACGAAAATTAGGTCATCCACGATCGGTTCCTCGAGGTATCGCGCATTATTAATAACTGGCGAAAATTTTGCCCGCTTCCGTTGGCGCAAACGGTATCAACTGCGAAGCCGGGGTGAGGAACGCAAGGAGGAGAGCAAACTTTCCACGGCAGCAGAGACCGAGGCGCGGGATCTTTGCGAACTTCCCCTCGAACGTGTAGCGAGTAGTTGGAAAACTGTAAATTCGGCGCGCTGTGTCGCGACATCGAAACAATGGCGCGTAAACGGTGCTACGTGCGAAACGGAACACTCTTGTTAGTATAATCGCGTTTCGGGAACAGTTCGCGTCACGATTTCTCCCAGCCCCGAGTTTATAGTTCAGTTTATGCAGCTATTTTTGAAGGGGAGCTTTTCCCGATCGATCGACAACGATCAAAGTTCGCGAGCGCGCCCCCGAAACACTCCGCGCGGCGGCTGTACGAATGTCCAAGGTGCGCGGTCTGTTTACTTCCCTCCCAATACCTGACAATTGGTAATGATTAAATAAACACGCGTCGCGACGCGCATCGCGGATGCCCTGCTAGCAGCGTCCGTTAGCAACGTTCCGAAGTGATAATGAAGGTTCCTGTGTACCCCGTATATACACACTCCAATTAGTTTCCACGGTAATAAGGCTGCAAGTGAGCGTTAATGAACGCGTCGCTGACATGAAACGGGAAGGAAAAAGCAAAAGGAAGGAAGAAATATCTGAACTCTCTCGGGCGAGCGGCAGAACCGGTGAAACTTGTCGCCTCTGATCCCTTCCGCTTTATACGGGGGGAAACCGGGTCAAGAAAATGCAGCGGAAAAATTCGTCTCTGCCTACGTTAGACAGGGGGGATTTTCCTTGGGAAGGAGTAGAAACTGGGCCGGCCGCCTCGTTATCGAATACTCGCGTTCTATTTTCTTTTTCCGCTGTCGGTGGCACGGCGGCCAGTAGCTGAAGAGATGAGAGAAGAGCGGCCGAATGAGGGTGAGTGAGAGAGAGAGAGTGAGAGGGAGAGAGAGAGAGAGGGGGGATGCCAAAGCAGAAGACCTTCGGAACGAAAAATATTCTCGGGGTCTCCTTTGAGCGGCCCTCGAGAAATTCGAGGAACGACGGAACTAAAGGACGAGGACGAAGAGTGCAGAAGAGAAGAGAAGAGAAGAGAGGGGAAGGAGCTAGAATGCACGAGGTGGGAAGGAGCGAGGGGAAGAGAATGGAAGGGGTGTAGTCTGACAAGACGTTGCGATTGGAGATAAGGCGGGCGGTTTGCTTATGCCGTGGCTCTCGTTGAGGCCCTCACCTAACCCAACAGCTTCATCACGCGCTTGATAAACGAGGCGGCTCTGGCGTTGGGTTGGGGAGCATCTAACCGCTCTTCTATCCAGCCCAGACCAGCAGGAATCGGGCAGCGTGCTAGCCTGGCATCGTGCTCGCGATGGTCAGTAAAGCTGGCCGAGCAAGCAGCCGGGGAACATCAGCAACAGCGTTGCATCAACGTTCCTTCAGGCCCGGTCCGCTCGATTCAGCCTCCCTTCGTTCAACCGTAAGCACACACGATTGCATGCGGTTGCACGTCGGGATGCGTACTCGAACGAGTGAATGATGGATCGAACCGGGCCACTGTGAACCGAACCAGCGCCAGGTACCTTCGCAATGGCCATTCTATCGTTATCGCTGCAAAGATAACGATACAGCTTGAACCTCTGGCTTCCTGTGGCCTACGTCAGCTACGAGATAGAGCACACGCCCACCTCGCCGTCCCTGCGGTCCCTGTCCTTCCCTGGTTCCCTTCGACTTCACGTGTGCCTCTTCAGCCGCTATTTCCTTTCTTCTCGTCACCTCCGTGGCACCGACCGCCGCCTACGGGCCGAAGATTCCTCGACGCGAGCCCGTCGATCGCCATTGTTATGGCCACGGGAATGCTCTTCTTTCGTCTCGAGTGAAAATCCATATCGCGTTCGTTTCCACGTAAGCACGTGGAACGGGGGGTTCGTTCGTCGGCTTATCGTTGCATCGCTCGCGTGGTTCGCATGGCCCGGAGGGTAAGACGGGCGTCCATTTCACGTCTTATCGCGGCTCCGGAGGCGAAGCAGATTCTACTCCACCTCCCCTTCCAACCGGCCTACCTATTTCCGCGACCTCTTCTCGTCTCACTTGAATCGACACCGTTCACCGAGGACGAATCCCTCGCGTGTGCTCGTTGCCCTTTGCCTTTTAATTCGTGGGATAATGGTGGAGGCACGTCGATGGTCCTTGGAACCGCGATCGATCACAGTGTACTTCCCTGCGTAGCTTCGCGTTAAGTCTCCCTCATATTTCCGACAGCTTGATCAAAGACCTACTTTATTCAACCATCACCGAAACTGTCTTCCGCAGAGACTTGAATTTTCCAGATTTTATAGAGAATTGTGTAGGGAAATGGGACGAAGCTTGTTAATCGCTCGCCTCTACCTAGATTTATTTTCCACGTTTTCCATCACGGTGCACTCGTTACAAAGTAATTGCCAACGAGTCACATGGAATTGTTCGTGTGTGTGCGTGCGCGCGGCTAGGGTACGCATTAGCAGTGATAAAAACACACATCGTCAACTCGGTACGATAAATTGGCGGCGAATCACACAAGAGGAATTCAAGCATCGAGTGCGGTAACCGGTTACGCAACGAGGAAACCCGTTACCGATTCCCCCTCCTGACACATTGCGAATTTAACCGTGCAATTACACGGCCGGGGCAGCGTTACGCTCTCTTCTTTCTTTTTTTTATAAATACAATCTGGGCGCATTTATTTCATTAGAAAAGCAGGTTACCGCACTTCTCCGATTATTTTCCGGATCAGTCGTTTTGCGGACCGCAACGGCTCAGCCAATTCAGAGTACCGTTTCATTTATGGGTACCAGATGTTCCAGAATTTATATCCGCGAAACGAACGAATTAAAAAATTTGGTTTAGTTACTATTGGCTCCACGGTCCTATTACATTTTATCGACGGCGTGGGAAACGGTAGACTGGCGCGCAGCTAGTAGATGTAACCTGCCACTGGTCAGACACGAGAATCCTTGGTTAGAAACGGTCACGGTACATATTCTGGCGCCGCAGACATATTCTTTACAACCGAATACAATGATCGTCGCCCTTTCCAAGTGAAAAATCCTTGCAACCTAATTAATTCACAACAGCGAAGTGGCTAGCTTCGAATAGCAATCAAACCGTGCCCATTCGAACACACAGAACGCATTCAAGGGATGTTCCGGTCTAGAGCCCGTAAGAATCATATCTCATATTTCATTGTTGAATTAGTTTCAAGTATTTTTAGTATTAGCATACGTAGTACTAATTAATGTTTAGTTTTATGTTAGGGTTAGGCCTATTAACAGTTTATACTGCGGCCTCGCCTTTACTTTCTCCTTATGTACTATACCTTTGTTTTACGAGTAATAAAGACGAAATAATAATAATAATAATAATAATAATAATAATAATAATAATAATAATAATAATAGGTGATCTTTAGAAATTAATTGAAGGAAAACTGGTATACAAGAAGCACTGTTTAAGGGCCAACCCTCAGCATCCACACAGTCGGAGCAGCGATTTAGCCTTGAAACAAACGAATTCCATCCAAGTTCTTAAGTCACTGTGCACAGATTCGAAAATAAAAACCGATAATGGGCCGCAAAGCCATCGACGTCGACCGTTTTAATGAAACTATTATGGCGCTTCATCCGCGTGGTTGGTCGGTTGGCCCGCGATAAAGTAGTTGCCTGTGACACTTTACCGTCGATCTACGGTGGCGGTTGAATTTCGTCGCTTCCAATAATCGTCTCATTAATTTGTCTCCCGTAGCAAATACGTATCCGCGTCGCGGTGTCGTTTCACGCGGACACGTCGCGTCGTTACGCGTGAACGCGTCGCGGGATTGCCCGATACGAGCCTCGCCGCGGTTTATTTTTCCCCTTCTGTTTCATTTTAACGAGGCATCGTCCGCGGCAAAGTGGTTCTCACTGATAAGCCACTGACGATTTCGAAAATGACGAATCTTGATGTTTAAAGCGGAATAACTAACGAGCAGTGGAGCTCTGGTACACTGCAGCACTTACCCGTGGACAGAAATGAGTTTCGTGTGAAGATTTTGCAATGTACAGCAAGGAAAGGGAGTCACGGGAAAAGAGTATAAATGTGAACGAAATGTATGGGCAACTATGATTTCTGACGAGCGCACCGAACGCAGGTATTTTCGCATTTAGCCCATCCTGTTGAACTTTCTCAATGGAGCTGCAGTTATCGAAATTTTCGGTGCTCGCCGATCCGACATTTTTATTTCGACGCGCTGCATTGCTTATTCATCGGTATCAATACGTATCCCCCTAATTCCCGGCCGCTTTCGTTTCTCTTCTTTTTTCAATAGTTAATTGGCTTCTGCGCGGGGCTCGGTCATTAAATTGTTAACGCTTGCATAGCGAGCGCTCGTAACTCGGCGGTGAAAACATTCACAGCCGCGGATAATATTTTCGCCTGGCCCGATTTCACGTGCAATTTCATTGGGAAAGTAATTTTCTACAAATAACGAGACGCCCGGTGCGCCGACGGAGGGAATAGCTCGTCATTAAATTATAATTAACCGTTATTAGCGTTGATTAACCCGCGCCGTTGTAAAGGTCCCGCCGATTCTCTAAGTGAGTTTCATCGTTTCGAGAGACAGACCCGGCGGTTCGGTTATTAAATATCCGTTGCGGTAATATCGCGTACCTATCTACTTTATTAAACGTATCAAGCGAGTCCGCGCGAACGCTAACGCGGGGCATACCATCGCGGAATGGATTCTGTGCACAGATATGCGTGTGTACCGTATTGCGCGTGTCGCTACAAATTCGCGAGATGCCACGTCTAAGGCCGCGCTATGGAGAATTCGTGGAAAACGTGTGTGTATATATATATATATAATCACGAGCTGTCCCGGGGAAAATTCCACGGAAGGAAATCGTTTCATAACGTTTCGCAGCTCGTATAAATACACGTACGCCTGATCTCTCGCGAGTCTGCGCCTTTTTGGAAGAGTGAGCACGCTCAAACATCCGGATTAAAACAAATTGGAATTCTTTTTACTTGAAATCGTCGGAAGGGAATGTGTATGTATGGTTAAGAATGTTTCTATTAAAATAGAATACCTACATTTGAACTAAGGCTGTTCGAGTGCTCGGAAAAAGCGAGCCGAACCAGGCTTGATTTTTCAAGCCCAGCCGAGCCGAGAAGGGGTGACCGGGGTAGGTTGTAACACGGGGTAAATTGTAACACAAGTAAAATCTTTTGAACGACAAATCTGGTAACCCACAGCATGCGAGAGCTGCTTGACGATATTTAGCACCGTCGGTTTTACTGACACAAACGAGCGTTATGTATTCGTTTTGTGGTTACAGCCCAGAATTTTAGTATTTAGAGCACTTAGGTAAATGTTGTCTTAGCACTTTTATTTCAATTAACCGTCATTAGAAGCCGTTTGAATTTTTGCTTTTTTGTCGCAAACGAATCAGTGCACATTGGTTTATTATAATGTGGTAACACGTGTAAGAATAAATGCCATATATGGTTATTTATATATATTTATACATATAGTTATAATGCAGCGAACCTCCTCGAGCCTGGCTCGGTAAGACAACTGACTCTGCTGTTCGAACTGCGTGTCCGTGAGTTGGACTCCGAAGCGCGGAGGGCAATTGTGTGTATTCCAATCATAGCACAGCACAAATTACGTTTTTTTATTATTACATTGATATGTTTAAACATATTTCGTTTCGTGCAACTCCGTTCGAGTCTGCATGACAACTGAGACAACTTTCAGCAAAACGAAAGTCCACAGTTTCGATGAGATCCGCGGATAAACCAGCGGTTTTCATCCATTAACACGCAGTTCGATCTGTGACCGATTTATCCAACGTGATTTCTCTGTGAACCTTCGTCGTATGTTAGTGGGTATTTGCAGATTTGATCCGCCGCAGACTTTGATCGCAGGTTTGTCCGCGACGGATGAAGACCGCGGGGAAACCTCCCCGTGTGTGGCCAGCTACTGTTTGACTATGCCGATATTGTTTATATTCCCTGCATCACCAAGTCGACACTTCGTCGCATCCAATATGTACAAAACTCTTGTCTTCGCTTTTCGTTTAATACGCGGAAGTACGATCATATTACCCCGCTATTCGCTCAAACAGGCTGGCTAAACATGTCCCAAAAAATGGATCCTTCATCTCTGCTACTTAGTATACAAAGTCCTCCCCACTCAAACACCTCTTTACCTCCGCGACCTAATCCCTTGCAACTCCGCATTCCATTCCTCCAACTCTAGCCATACGAGAAGTGAACACCGTCTTTCCACTCCTATTTTCCACTCCGCTAAATTCTCCGGTTCATTTTCCTATGCTGCATCTCATTTCTACAATCTTCTCCCCGATGCTATCCGTTCACTTCCCACCCTACACTCTTTCCAAAATGCCAGCAAATTATTTCTTCCCAATCATCCGCAAATAACCCAGGACTAACCTGCCTAACGTGATCTACCTCTGAGTCCCATTAACGTTTTATTATTATTATTTCCATAATTTACCCCCCTCTCATTCTTGTTCTTTCTCCTTTTTCCTATTCCATTTCGGGTCAGGCATAACAGCAGCTACGCTGAGCCTCGCCCATTCCGTTAATTATTTTTGCTACACTAATTGTTTACAGCTCCTGCACCTTGTGCGGAATAAAGACGATTTATTACTACTATTACATGCACATATCGCGAAGCTACACGAAATCATTCACACTTGGTTGAAACGCGGGGCAGCGATAGCGGAGATCGCGCGAAACCGACCGAATCTTTAATTTCCCAGGCACCGAACGAAATTCCCCGAACACGGGGCCAATAGGCGCGCTAATGGATCGTGGTTTACACACGGATTCCACTGCTCGTATCCCTGAAGCTTATCCGTCTGTGCTTTCACATATCAGCGGATTCCCTTCCTTCCTGTTCACGTTACTGGATTCGCGTCGAAGCTATCGGCTCTCTGCGGAAACGCGGCTGGCGTCGCCGCTGCCGAGCTTTTGCTGCTCGGCGCCGATGGGATGCGACGCGAGCTGCGATCCGCAACTGCCAAAGCAGTCGTGACGGCTGCCTCCGACCGTGGATCGTAATTAGAAATGCGCGAAAACTAGTTCCTCATTCGTTGCGCGCGCATGTGTCTGCTGCAGCTAAATGGGAGGCAGTTGCACACGAACGATTCAGGTACTTGCGAGACTTTCCTTTGAAGCTGTCAAACCTGCAGTTTAGCGCGCGCCGATGTGTGCGCCAAAGTAAAACGATACTAGCTCGGATCGTCATTATTGGAAGGGGCACTGGCAATTTACGGCTTAAGTGTCAATCGTTGGGTGGATACCAGCGCTAGCGGCTAATTTGCTTTGATTCTTACCCTCGTGCGCGCGCGCCCCCCCCCCTCTCACCCCTCTGCTCTAGGCCTTTCGTGTAACGAGCTCGGGGTATCGTGAAGTTCGTGGCCAGGAAAGAGCAATTGCGAGGGCCCTTTTCGAGCCACCGCCACTCGTCGAGAACAGCTTTCGCTTGAAAACGTGGCTTGTGCGATTTTATTCGCAACTTGAGACACTTTCGGCGGGGCGTAACGGATAGTGTGGCCGAAGAGTTCGCTAAATCCTAAAGCGCCGGGCCTCCCGATAAAACTGAAACACGCGCGAAACGCGGCGAGCCTGGATAACGATCAAAGGGGGATTAAACCCGCTTTTTCAAAGCCGCACGCGCGGCGTTCGATTTTTATGTTTTCACCTAATTCTTGGCACTCCGAAATGAAACAGGGAACTGAGGACACGCGCGCTCGTGCTCTACTCGGTGGCTCGCAAAAGAGGGAAATTTGCGCATTCCCCTGAGCGTGGTAAATTAAAGAAAAACTACGTAGGCCCGAGGGCAGACGGGTTTCAGAGTAGCGGAGTCACGGTAACCCTGCAAATTGAGCTTTGACGCTCTCAAAAACTTTCTTGATACAGGCTGGCCAACTGCTCTTGATTAGCCTGGAATTACGCGTGCCTCTTTGCCAGCGGAACGTACCGATGGACCACAAAGTCTGCATTTAAAGTAATAGCGTAGCTCGACGCGATCAAAGTGCCCGGGATAAGTCGCTGGAAAGGGAATGGCAAATTATCTCCGTCCGTAGCGTGCACATCGCTATTCTAATATCTAATTCTGTATGTTTCAGGTAAGAAGCTTTTCCGGTTAATATTTCACCGCCTCCCTTGGAAGCTATCCGACAGCCAGAATTCTGCGAGGACCAGCTACGCCCTTCGCGTAAGTGAATTTCCGTAGCTATTATTCGCGTGCCCCAAGGTCGTCCCGGCATTGTGAGATATCATTCTGTTCGGATCTAGACGAAACCGTCGAATAATTGTCCCTAAAACGACGGCCATTTCCAGGAACGATCGACGGTCTCGCGTCTAATTCGACCCGACTGTGTTCGTGCGAGGAAAATAGGCTGCATTTGAATAATAGTCCTCTTACGTCCGGTTCACACTAGGGAAGCGTGCGCGGACATGCAAATTTTGAGTAACTGTTTTAGAATATGTACCGAGGCCCTCGCGGCCACGGCGGATCGTAAACCTCGCGTATATTCCCGCCGACACCCTCGCTCTGCCTATACGTATAACATGTTAATGGCACATCATTAGATCCCGCCGCACGAGAACGATCTCCTAGGAATGCTTATCAGTTCCCGTCGGGCAAAGAGTTCGGCTTGAAAGTGAAACAAGAATAACGGAGTACCAGCCGCGAGGAAAGGCGAACAGCGGCGCGTTTAACGCTCCATTTAACGGTCCCGTAAGCCAGAAAGAGGGTGCACTTTGGTAAACTCTATGAAAATTTATGCACCTTTGTCTGCAAGCATATGGCTGGCTGGTGAATCCGGCATAATTGTGGCTTGATGCTGTCAAACTTTGTGCACCGTGAATGGAATGGGATATTCCCTGCTAAAGATCCCGCTGCCGAGTCACGAAGCTCGCTGCAGAGATGAATCGCGGGATACTGAATTCCCTTTCGGCTGAATCGATTGTAACGCTCGCAAAGAATCCGCGCAAAGAATTTTGCACGTAATCCAGGTCGTCCGCGGCGAACATCGCGACGCGTGTGTTTTAAAAGGGAGCGGAGGCATCGCCGCTGCCGTTCCTCCGCGCGGAGATTAATTAAAAGTATTTCCATCATTAAAACGCCGCTCGTTCTTTTCCGGTTCTCGTCATTCGACCCCGTTACTCCGTGAAAATACGACGCGTATAATTTACAATTACAAGGGAGCGGGCACGCGAGAACGTCACGACGCGGGGGATTTTTATTCAACGCGAAAAAAAATCGCGAGCGCCCTCGTCGCGGACTTGTGAAAATTTCACGCGTGAAATTGTGAAAGTTTCACGGGCTCGCGCCGCGCACCGAATTTCTCTGCGGCCGCAAGGTCTCCATTACGAATGCAAAAGCTCTCGCCGTTCCGCGTACAGGTACGACTGACAATGGGGCCATTTTTATCGACGCGCCGCGTAATTTGGCGATCGGGCACAGAAAGCATCGCGTCTCTGGGAGTTCGCTGCGCGGAGTGCCGAAAGGCGAGGCATCCATGGGATGTTTAGTAGCTCCCGGTGCAAATCTTGCATTTGGTACTCGTGGAAACGCAAGGGAACCTGAATTACCGAATGAATCATGCCCGGGTCATTCCACGCGAAGTCGGACACTTTTCGGAGCAACATTTCGGATTTTGATGCAACTTGGATATGTTGTAGTCTTTAGGGGTATATAAACATGTCTCGAAGGATTTTTCGCTGGTGTAAATGAATGAAAGTTTCGCGTTCCAGAAATTGTTTTTAAAACTGCTAAGTTGTAGCAAATTGTTTAAAAACAATTTCTAAAAAGGTGTACAAATTTTTAAAAAGGTGCCTTCAACTATAAAATTGCATTTGTTTAGAACAATTACTAAATAAATGTTCAAATATTCGTTTTTATTAAGTGAAATAATTGTTATTAGGTACTCTTATATCTGCACTGTAAGCACCCAAAAGATCATTTTTATCAGTTTATTAATCCAACAGTTATAATTTTTGGAAAAACAGTAAACACTATATTTCAAAGAGCTGTAACATCCACAATTTTTGACATTTCGAAAAATCCTTCGAGATATGTTTACATACCCCTAAAGACTACAACATGTCCAAGTTGCACCAAAATCCGAAATGTTGCTCCGAAAAGTGTCCGACTTCGCGTGGAATGACCCGCCCCGGTCATAAACAAGTGCGAACAGATGCGAATCCTTGTCACCCATGGTCTCCTCGGTGGAGATTCATCTGCTGGGATCGCTGGGAAAAGCGAAATAGACCCGGTCGAGTAAATCGTAGGATTTCCAATATCTCTGAGAGTTAGTTGCAGCTCCCGCGACTCCTTTCACGGGTGTACACTCCCCCTCGGTTATACCAGCCGCGCGTTATGCGCGAGGGAAGTAAAAAGTCGTCTCGAACCCCCGCGCCTCCGGCGCCTCGACGCGGCGGCGTCGCTCCGGCGATGTTTGACTCCGCCGGTGGCGGCGAGGATTACAGGGATGTACACGAATATATCCAGGCGCGCCCCGCAAATGAGAGCAGACGCCGGGGAACGGTTACCGCCTCTGTTCCCCCTGCGCGGCGGAATTCGAAATCGGAAAGCGATATTTATTGTAGCCACTTTTATCGCGGCACTCGAGCGAAATTACCGCGATACTGCTAGCCCAGCCAGTGGGGATCGACGTCTGTTATTCTCCGTGCTTATAGGAACGGGGATTCGTCGCGGTGGAAAATTTTTGAAGCCCGAGCCCTTATCGCTGCTGTCTGTCTCTGCGGGTCGCTCGATCGAGCATCCATGCGCTTTATCGAGTGCACGGCTCGATAACCGAGCGGGGTCACGTAATTCCCGTTGTCTCGGCGCGTCGCGTCGTCATCATCGCCGTCGTCGCCGTGCCGTGTTACCCTTGCACGCGCGATTGAATCCAATCGCGGCGAAGTCGGTCGCGCTGACCCCGAAATTGGGTCAACGCGCACCGGGAGGAAATGTTAAACAGTCGAGAACCATAGGGGGAGGGAATGTAACGCGATGTATCGAGCACTCAATTAAACAGGCGATGGTTAACTTCGGAAATTTCGGTAGCGAATCGAGTCCGCCGGTTGGCCGGCGCGCAGACCAGCCGCTTGTTTAATAATTCATGGTTCGATTGCCTCGGACAATGTCGAAGAGAGGCTTTCGATCTCGCGGAACCAGAGTTGTGTTCTTACGGTTTCGATGCGCGGACCCGACGGGTTAATCGATATTTAATGCAATTTGCATGTACGGACGTTCGGTTTGCCCGGCTGCCCCGCTGTTCCTGCAATCGTTCCGTGATACGATAATAATTGGGGACGCGCAACTGTTATGCGATATCTCCAGTGCTGGGGGGAATTGTTTCGCTGTAACAAGTGTGGAATGTCCGCGGGACGGGGAATCGTTTCATTGTCAAATGCTACCTTCCCAGGTACCTTCGATTTATTTTGAACTCCGCTATTTCGGTGGCCAGGTTTTTCCGATGCATTCCATCATAATTTGCCCTTATTCCGCAATGGTCAGCTAATTTCGCGACTACGCGAACGACGGTGGAAGGGTGTTATTATAAAATGATGGATGTGTCTTATCGGAACGTTGGTCTTTTTCGCCTTTTCATCTTCGATCCGCTGAATCCAGATTCATGCGGTACTATTAATTTCCATGGTGGATCCAGGCAGGCAGCCGCGCTCGCAGGTTTCATGCTACGTTGGGCAATCAATTGGTCCGAGTATGATTAGCTCGTAAAGTTGTGTAACGGCGGTGGGATCGTACAGTAGCACCTTATCGCGGTGCCTTCGCCCTGTCTATACGTCTGAATACGTTTAACGCTCCACTGGCCGAGAGGTTTCGGTGTAATAATTGAGCTATAGCCGCGCACGGATGTAGGTATAGGGTACCGAGGATTGGTCGGTTGGGTATGCAATCGAATTCATTTGGCCCTCGTTACGCGGCGTTTACCTTTCGCCGGATTGTTCGGCTAATTCTGCTATCGACCATTCGTCATTCATCGATATACGTACGTCCACCAGAAACGGACGTCAAGTACACTTTCCTACGTTCCACTGTAATCCCAAGTTAATCCGGTATATAATAATTACCAGATTAAATTATCTTTTTAACCCACCGATCGAGAGCCACCAGCGTAGCAGCCACCTCGAAAATACTTTTCACGGATAAACGAATTCCTGCTCAATTTCGCCGACTCTTTATTTACCGGGAATTCAAACGGGGAAAGCCTCGTAGATCAAATAACTGCCGGCGTCGCGGTTATAGACTGAAATTCCCAGGAAGAGGCTGCGTCTCTCTTTATTCCCGGGGAGATCCGCGCGGAAAAAGCGAACCGCCTAGCCAGTTTCATCGTGCGTGTCTTTCTGAATATTAAAACCGTTTATCGAGTCCGTTCCCCGTATTGTAAGTCCGGGATAGTTCGACCACTTTTTGAGAAAAAGTTCCTTTTGCTTTGCAGCGATAACTCAGAAACGGAGGTTCCATTCGATTCAAAATAAATTCGAGCATCTTCACAAAATGTGTAGTTTCGGATCAGAACTAAATTAAAGTTAATGAAAACTCTTATTTCTTTTAATCTTTTTTCCTTTTAAGGATTGATAAATACTAGATAATATAATATAATAAGTAAATTCTTTTGAATTTTTTATTTTAGATGATCGACTTTCGAGCAGCAGTGGTCACCGCAGAAACCTTTTTTTTTAGAGAAAATCGAGTGATAGACAATAACTCAGTTATTGATAAATATTTTTAAATAAGAAAAATACGATGCACGGTACCAGATGCAGTCCTTAAAAGGAAAAAAGATTTTTTGCGAAATATGTTATAGCTTTGGAGTAAAAAATTTCCAAAGACCACCCTTTTTTTGGCCTCCTGACTGAGCATGACCCCTTAATGTGATCGAACTATCCCATAATCAACGGAGTGATCGACCACCTTGTTAAAATAAATTAGAAACGAATACATACGTATTATTGTGGTGACAGTGTAGTTGTTATGCATATTATATCCCCAGTATCGCAATAGTGTAAATCAACTTACCTGTCTTCCAAACATCATCAGCACTGCAACTTGGTTTAAAAACTTTCAGACTCGCATAAAGTCTTAAGTGTTTCTTATAATTTGAATATGGATTTGTGACAATGGTCGCAAAGTGCAGTGCCCTCTCTTGCGTCAGTCTTAAAATATCAACACTGGCCCGACTGTCCCGGTGGTCGAACTATACCGGGCTTACCTTATAGTCGTCCTCTACGCGTAATAATTGTCGAAACGCGAAAAGCAGAGGATCCCACCATATTTCCCTCGCTTCCTTTTTTCCCCTCTACCCCTCTGCCAGTTTCTCTCTCCCTCGCGTGGAGTCGAGAGTGGGTTCCAGTTCTGAAATTCAAAATTACGAACGTGAAAAATCTCGATTTACTAGGTGCATGCCCCGGAGAAAGAAAACCGGCCAGCCAATCTTCCTGTGTACGCTCGTTCCATCGCTCGCTCGCTCAGCACGAAGCAGATTGAAGCTAGCAAGCTGAACTCACATAGTTACCCGCCTCCCTCTATCCACTGCTGATTCTGAATTCACTTTCCCGACGAGTTCGCGAACCAATTCTTGACATGACTATCTCCTCGCTTTCTGAAATACTTAATCAAAGCAAAAGAGTGGTGGGACGAGCAGGCAGAGAGCCGACGGGGGTAGGCAGAAGTTGGAGTAGGGTAACGTATCGTTCGACCCCGTCGAAGACGATGATCGTGCACAGATAAACCGGGCAACGTTCCTCGCTGCCTCGAGAGCGAATCTATTATTCGACAACCTAATTACTCTGCTCTTAAGAGCCTGGCAAAAAGAAACATTTATCTTGCGAAGCTCGAGGAATGTTCCAAAGCGAGAGAGTATTGATTTTACGCGTGCTTGAAGAAGATCCCTCGATTACTTGACGAAACTCGCCGCTGGGAGGCTGCTTCTTTGTCGCACTGTACCCCAAAAGCTAGCCTCGGGTCTCCTAGTTTTTCAATGGAAAATACTTAAAGCGAACGTGATGAAATTAAACATGCATTAGCACGTTGGAACACTCAACAGCCTGGAGGAAGCAAAGGAAGCAACAAAAGCAGAGCCGAGCGATAACGCAGTCTCAATAATGAACCCCCACACGAACAGCTTTCCAGGAGCAAGAATAATTTTCCCCCGTCCGATACAATTTCCCCGGGGTACCGATTAAACTGCGCTCGACCTTCAGTTCTCAATTAGTTTTCTCAATCGGCTGTTATCGAGCGATTCTTAGCCTCGGGGCTGCGGTTTTCGCCGGGCGAATCAGTGGCCAGAGGCGAGAATCAGAGGTGGCCGTAGCCCCGCGGCCAAGGTGGCATCGATATTTATCGTATTTAATATCAGCTGCCGGGTTTACATTAATTGCAACGCTCGTGCTGTTGCTGGGTGCAGATGCCAGCTTCCCCCGGAGGCCCACGCTCGAAGTGGTGAGCCTCGACGCGTCTTAATCCCTTCCGCTGTGGCACCGGATCGAACAGCGCCGCTTGTTCGACGTACAATTAGCAGGCCGGAAGGCACGGGGGCCTGGGGTACCAACGACGTGGGTTTAGTTAATGGCTAAGCACCGTCTCGCCTAATATGTCTACTTACTGGCTTCTGCGAACGCGGAAGAACAAGGACGATCGATCGCAAATCAACGTGCCGAGGTATGCGAGAAAGTCCTCGCGGAGGAGGCGAGGACTCAAGGGCGGAGTTTGTCACGGAGCGGCAGAATTTTCGAGAAGGCAGATGGAACACGTGGGGAAGGCAAATTGGAAATCAATTCGTTTGCGGTGTCCTGGAACACCTGGCATCCTTCTTCCTTCGACTTCGGGGCAGGACGAACTTTGTTTTCGGGCAACTTCGCTTTGGCTTGGGCGTGAATCGTTCAGGGAGGTCGTTAAACGTCGGGGGAGAATTTTTAAACGGAATAATGTCTCCTTAAGGATACTTTAAGCAGACAGCTGACCGTGTTCTTTAATCTTTAATTGCTGTAATCTGACAGGGGACATCGACAACGTAATTATGAAGGGAGGCGGGGGGCGTAATGAAACGAGCAACAGGGGATGATTAAGTTCACGGCTAATATTTACGAAGCTTCTTGCAAAAGCGTCGAACGGTCCCCGTGTAACAACCCCGAGGCTTCGTGGCTGGCGTCTTCATTAACTGCATTGATTTCTGTGTACAGAAATCACGCCCCGCGATCGCGTCACCCCGGACATAAGCGAATTTAATTTACTGGCAAATGCTTTTGGAATCAATTTCGCTGGAGCCCTGCAGGCGGTAGCGTTTTAATTAAGCTGTTAGCGGTGAAATTTTCTGAAACGTGCGTTCAGTATGACTGCACTGTGTGGACCAAAATTAATTGGTCGCTTGAAACTGCACTTTCCAGTTAAGTTTCTACCGCCCGGGTGAAATTTTCGAGAGAATTCACTTAACGAAAAAAGAAAAAAAAATGGACGAACACGAGGTTTATGTGATCGAATAAATCGCGAACCGTGGGGGTGATTTTTACGGTATTGATCGGTGGTCAAGTTATCCGCCACCTCAATTCCAGCTTCAATGTGCCTATCCCGACAAGTAGGTATTCTCCGGCGTTCAGCCGTGAAAGTAAATAAAGAATTGCCGATTCAGCCGCAAACTAATCGAATCGCTGGTCGTCGAATATACCTCGCAAAGACGGTATATAAAAAATAAATGCTCGGCGATATATTTGGGAATACTGCTGGCAATTACTCCGCGATTGAGTATTTCCTGCGTTCTTGCTTGTTTACGAATGCCCGCGCACAGTAAAGGAACGAACAAAAGGCTACGTACACTTTTATTTATTATCGTGTTGTTCGTTCATGCAGAAATGCAAAACGATTATGTGCATTAACAGGAGAGTGCGTTACAATTAATTTTTACGCCAACACAAAGCTGTCTTCGTTTCTGTTCGACGGTTTATTTGCCCTGGAAATTCTCGTAAATTTTGCATAGGAAAGCTTTTAACCAAACACGCCTTATTAAATTCAAGCTTTGCCCGAAATGATGTGCAGCAGAACGAATTGATATATCGTGTGTCGTTGAAAATACAATTGCTTCTCTATTTGAAAATGTTCAGCCAACTAACGGGCGAATAAATAGCGTAACAAATTGACGTGTTCCATTGCGAACTAAATTTAGGAATCTCTGCTGGAACAATAACTGTTTGTGTTTAATCGCAATCCCTAATTAGATATTCGCGTTGAGTGACGAAAAACTCGATTCAAGCGATTTAAATACCACATGCATGACTAAAAGTCCTAAGTAGTAATGCGCTGTTTATACAGCAAAGAAAATGGAGCCAGCGATATCGATGTCTTTGTTTCGCTAACGCTTTGATTTAAAAACGGACTACTTGGAATCTGGAAGTAGCTCGAGGTCAGCATCGCCCTCGCGCCCTTGTTTCAGGCCACGAGATCTCGTGGACCTCAAAAGAATCAGACGCTGCCCGCGTCGAAAGAAGTCGCCAAGAGCGGTAGACTGGGTGTAATTTAAGTGAAAACCATTTAGCGCGTTAAATCGCCTAGATATGCAATAAGGACCAGAGGAACTTGGAGCGTAAATTTTCCCTCGAGTCCGTGAAAACAACTCTCGTAAAACGACCATTTTACCCTTTTAAGTCCCTGTGCCACGTTATTTAAACGTGATGGAGATTAAGGCTGCGGCTCATTTTTATCCCCGCGTCAATATCGTGCACAGGGTGTTCCAGTCGGCTGAGTTTCTTTCGCGGAAGAATTTGACAAATTTTCGTTATCTGGTGCCGAAGATACTAACACACCGTGTACCTATAAATGTGGTTATCGACAGATGCCATAATTTTCCTCGTGTCTTGGAATCTATTGGAAAAAATTTCGCAGCTGACTTGCTCGTTAATCAGAATTCTTCCCAAAGCGGTGAAATCCTAATTTCTCACTTTTCCATGCACTTCTCTCGCGTGGAAAGTTAACTTCAGGAGCCTTATTGCTGATGCAAAAACGCTGACTACCGGCCAACACGAACACCCTGTATACAGATTACGCGCAGTACTAATTAGGCGTTGCACATAATGCTAATACACAGCGTATGGTGTAGACTAATTAGCCGCATCAATCCTGCACACAACAGCGGGAATCTTGTCGACACATCGTCAATAGGTACACCATTAAATCAAGACCACCGAATGAAGTTCTTAGAAGTTGGGTTGTTCCTTAATAAACTGCCGGAATATTAAGTTACCTCTATATAATTATAGGAGTACATCCCCTCGCCTCGCCCCCCCCCCGAACCATTTTTAATTGGAGAATGAAGCAGTTCGTCGATAGACCGCGATCAAATACCTACCTGCAATTATTCCCGCTCGCAGTTAATTCGAATAACAGACGGGGCTCGGTCTTATTCCGACGAATTAACGGAACGTTTATTTAAGCCCTGGACTGATTTGCAGTATTTCGCTCATCGGTTGACTAATACGAACGTACCACTCGCAAAGTTCTCTCCGAATATACACGTCAGACCGTTTATGAAATAACGTTTCCCTGCGCGTATTCCCCAGGTAACTCTCCATGTCTCACAGTGCGCGCATTAAACATTCACTTCGCGAAATATGTCAGTCCTCCGTGAGCATTATTTCGTGTTCCAATGCTCCATGGAAATGCAGGGTTTTTCCACGAGTGAGAGTCATTGAATTGCTTGGTTCGGAGGCTTTATTTCCAGTCGTTCCTTAGGGAGCCTCCGGATAAAAGAGATATCAAGAGTCCTTAGCGAGTTTCCAGAAAGATTTTATTAGAGTTTAATGAACTTTTCGTGTCATAGGGGGTCCGCGGAGTTTTCTACGATGCTCGTTCGATTCCCGCCCTCCTCCATCCCTCTGCTTCGTTCTTCTTCCGTTCATCCCTCCCTTTCTCGCCCCCCCGTGTTTACGCGCGCAGTTCCAGACTACAGCATAGCCTTTTCGGATAAGTAACTTATACGCGGTGCTGAGCTTGATAAATTTAAAAGATTCACGGCTTGTCCCTCCGCGCGCCCCGTAAGAAAAATCGCCCCCAGTGATCCATCCTACGTCTATATGTACGCGCGCTTCTTATGCTTTCATGAGATTGCCCGGCGCGGCGAGCACTCCTCCAACTACCCTTCGAATAGTATTATTCGCCGTCGCTACAGGAATTATTGCTCTCTCGTCACCGTGGCGCGTGAATCGTCTATTCGAGGATTTAGAAATCCTGCGATTTTCGGAACTGATTGTCAGTTCCACCACGAAATTAGAATCACTTCGCCTCTGCGATGCACAGTGCTGCAGCCCGCTCTCGTTCCATTAATTCGTGACAGAGATAATGCACTTGCGACGTCCTAGCTGCGCCATAATGTCGATAAAAGCATTAGCCGTGTCACGCATCGCTACATTGCGGTGCTCGATGCACACGCTTCCTCGATACCACCCCCCACAACCCTCGTTAATTGATCGAAGAGTGCAATCGCTACATTGCTGGATAGACGTCTTATCCAAACACCGCGAGCATTAGTTGTCGGATGAAAGTCCAGAAATCAAATCTTTCGTCGCTGTTGTCCCTTGAATATCCTCCTCCCTCTAGCAGCAACCCCTCTTTATATCGTTGATCTGGAAATTACGAAAGTTCCTTGCGAATAACAGGGTCGTTAATTTCCTCCGGCGCTAACGTTCCCATAAAAGTACACGGGAAATTCCGCGCGCGCGATATGTTTTCACGAAAAGCGGGGAAATTCTATTTCGGGGCAGGGCGCACGGCGCCGCCTCGTATCGCACGCCTGAGATGCAAGCTCCTGAGCAAACTCGTGAATTAGAAATAACGTGAGTGCACCTAAGCAAGCCTATGACAGCCGCGCGAGGATATTTCAGCCAGCCCTGCCGCTGCACAGTGGATATATCCGCAGCCTCGAACGTGTAAGATTGTGGACTCCGAAATCTTTCGCAGAGGCGGGCCCGGAATTGATCAATTTTAAACGAGGCATCGCGACTTCGACGTCCAAGCCAATCTGGAACAATACTATCTCACCCCTACGCGGATCGCATTCGATTCGAGGCAATCAGCCTTTTCGACTGGCTTCCTTTCTGGCAAAAATTGATAAGACGAACCGGTGATCATCTCGTGCTGTGTGAAAACGTGGGGGAAGGGCATGCCGGGGGATAAATGAACTTCGAATGCATTCGGTGTAAATAATTCTGTGGAGATCGAGTGATTGATTATGCAATACAAACGCGAGTTGGACACGTGCATTTTGGATGTGAAAAGTGTGGGCATGAATGCATCCCATTCGATACAGTGGTACAGAGCAGAGTTGTAGACTTAATTAAAAGTACTATCTTTTCTGAATAAAATGCCGCTTGGTTTACAGTGAAATTCGCTAAATTGTAGATTCGGCAGCTAAAAACGTCAAGCGGCAACCTATAGCGTTGCCTTTGCCCAGAAACTTTAAACGCGTTTTTCTCGAATATTTTTTTTCTCTTCATTTTTTCCCGACTGCGAACGAATTGAGGTCCAGATCGACTTGGAAAAAATTAGAGGATGTGTAAAACGTGTGCCATTTCGCGGCAAACCTCTGATAGGGTCCGTAAAAATTCGAGATTTTCATAAAAAATTACGAAGTCACCGAATTTTTTTAACCCAGACCATCATTGTTTTGGGCGCTACAAAAATCCGGTGACTTCTTAATTTTTTTTATGAAAATCTCGTATTTTTACGGACACTATATGAGGTTTGCCCCGAAATGGCACATGTTTTACACATCCCGTAATTTTTTCCAAGTCGATCTGAACCTCAATTCGTTCGCAATCAGGAAAAAATAAAGAGTAACAAATATTCAAGGAAAACGCGTTTAAAGTTTCTGGGTAAAGGCGACGCTATAGGTTGCCGCTTGACGTTTTTAGCTGTCAAATCTACAATTTTGCGAATTTTACGATTTTCAGGAATTTATTGCGGAGACAGGAATTATAGTAATGGAATAAAACTTTTTTCTAGTGATTAAACTACATTTCTACAATAAATAAAAATATATAAAAGTAATAAAATTATTGCCTTTAAAATGGTTTTGCAGGTAATTTTGACGACATGTTTAAAAATTCATGCCTCGCTCGTGCAGGTGCTTTCAGCAGTTGGACTTATCTGAACCCAAAAATACGAACAGATTCTAGATCAGTATGACTGTCGCTATGGCCCGAACTAGAATAAATGATTTATCCTTAAAATTAACAAAATGGCGGGCAAAATACAAGAATCAATGTATTTCGGCTGCGTTTTCTGTGCTATTTTCGATTTTAAAAGTAGGTTAGACTGAACGGAAATACTTGGCTGTAGTACCGGCCAGAGGCATAGGTGTGTAGAATAAGCAGTTCAATTTATAAAGCAATCGGTTCGATAGATTTTGAGATTTTACCTGCACCATGTGAAAATTTGACGTTTCGAGAAAAACGCGTTGAAAGTTTGCATCTACAGAGGCCGAGCCTCTGCGCTCCCTACAAAATGCCTATGTAGAAGCTAAAATAATTGGATTTTTCAATGAAAATTTAACAGTACATTCTTGAGGACATGTACTTTCTAAAAATGATTTTAAAAAATCGATTCTTTCAAACCGTCTAACCAGAATGACCCCTTAAAATGTTATGCATTTTAAATAACTAGCATTGAGACGAACTTCGAAGTTTTGTATCGAGTACCACAAACGTTAAGTTCAATCTCAGACATAAGTACCTGTGGTTCCTCCAGGACTCTGCTGTTATACACATTGTGCTCAAAGTTTCAGCTAATTAAGCAAATGGGTAGTAAAATGGTAATTAGAGATGCGCGCATGATCGCGAGTCATTGCTATTGCCCTGTGTATCAGTGACATGGAAGCATGCCTCCGATATTAACGCCACGCGTAATGGTACGCGTGATCGACGTCTATTTGTCGGTATCAAATTGACGGGCATAGATGCGTGAAATCGGCCCCGGATAGGGAAATCAAAATTTACTTACCGGCAGGACGCGTCAAAGAGGTCTGGTGTCGATTGAGCCAGTCGCACGAGGAATATTTGCGGATGGAGATTCGCGTAACGTTATCGCTTTTCGGCGACCGCGAGCCATGAATAAAAACGTCCCGCTTCCGCCGAAATCTAAATTTTCATTTCGTTCGATTCACGGGGCGAGCTGCGCGGAGCACTCCCGCCGCGTGTAATCGCAAAGGTAATTGATTTACTGGAATGTCAGCCGACCGGCTTTCCAACGTTTGACGTAACTCAGCCAGAGCAAAATAAAGAACGCGCAAGTTACACGCGAGTGCAATGTCGGCGCCGGCATAAAACGCATAACACCGAGTTTAATGGCGCTCAGAACAAATTGCCCAAGATCTGGCACCCTTTATTTATTATATCAGTCACATTGACGTGCAAACTACCTTGCGCGATAGCCATTCCATGCAGGATATATTGGTCCATTATTAAAGTTCGTGCAGCGAGCCAGTCTTTCGGGTTCACGTTCACGCGCGACGCTACGCCAGACACACTTAGAAAATGTGTTCTAATTTTCGCTGAAAATCGCGGAGGTTATTATGGCCAGCTTACAAGGAAAGATCCCGAACCCGAGAATTCAACAAATTCTGAAACTTTCTGAACATATAGAGGATTTCTTTCTGATTACAACGCGATTTTTCTTTGCTGCCCAAATTCCCTCGAAGGGGGTGAAATTAACCCCTGAAAATCCGGTTATTTTCCGATTTTGTGTGATAACTCGCGAGCTGTAAGAGACAGAAAAAAAGTTTCCAGACAAGAGTTACTTCGTTTAATTAGATCTAGCATTTGGTAAAGAAATTATTTTACAGTTCATGAATTACAACACAAAATCGGAAAATAACCGAATTTTCGGGGGTCAATTCCACCTCCTTGGAGTGAATTTGGGCAGCAAATATATATTGCGTTGTAATCAGGAGGAAATTCCCTACATATTCACGAAGTTTCAGAATTTTTTGAATCTCCAGGTTCGGGATCTTCCCTTGTTAGTGACGTTCTTCGGAAGTGAAATAATTGATGCTGGACAGTTGGATAATACTCTTTGCAAGTTGAGACGACCAAGCACCTCCGTCAGAGTACGTGTTAAGTTCCTCCGTAATCGTATTAGGTTCGTTTAAAATCCCTCTTAAGCAGAATATTCTGTCGCGTCGACTCGTCATAAGTTGCTTATTTCGACGCGGCTCGTGCATGTACGGTTTTACAGAAGAATGCGAAAGAGCCTCGTGGAGCGTGAGTACCTACGATTTTAAAGCACGTTTTGTTTAAAACCGGACGCTTGCATGCTCCGAAGGGAGTTCATGTATTCTGGACGAAGCCTTGACTACTTTGAACCCAGACTAAGGACACGCTCATTTTCATCATTTTTCCCTGTCCCCGTCACCGTGTCACTTTGCATGGCACGCGTTAGGCAAACTTTCAGAATGTTGTCAAAGTTGTAAAACTTTTCCAATATAAACTACCCCTCTACATTATGAAAAGTGGTAATAATTAATTCCACTTTCCAGTCTACTTCGGGCTGTACACATTATTAGCCTGCCGCAAACTAAATGTTCTCTTCGATCCAGCCTCAAAGGGACGTAGCGTTCTCGGAACTTTGAATACTAAATCAAAGTAGTTCTCAACTAACTTCTTCCAGACATCAGCTACTAGATAAGCCCGTCTATCGTGGAACCTAAGCGAAGTCCTAGGAATTTCTTCGGATCACAAAGTGTCCCTTCGCTCTCGATACCACAAACGCTTCACCCGCGTCGATTGGCGCAACGAGCTTTCGGTAGCCGCAAAGTTCGCTCCCCCCAGCAGCGACGTACCGTCTACTTGTTCCTCGGGATCGCAGTTTCTTTAACGCGGGAGACACGCTATAGTGGAATCGATCTGTTGCTCGAGGCTCGCGGACCAACGGCGAGCCCTCCTCCAGTCGCCTCGCTCTTCCTATCTTCGCCGATGCAGTGCTCGATGCAATTTACGTCTCTGCACTTTGCGTGGACGGATATTTTAGCAAAGTTCTTCCCCGGCTAGACCCGGCTATATACCCACTTTCTCCGCGTTTACGTATAAAACTTTCAGACTCGGGGGTGGATCCCGCAGACCGGATGCTTCATGCAGATATCTATACATTTATCCCCTCGACCTTTTTCCACGGCCAGCTACTAGCTACACTGGTTTATACGCCTCCGCGGCTGAAAATGGAAAAACCGCTCGGACGCATTTCCTACGGCGCGCTTGTTATTGAAAGTATCGATTAAAGTAGAGTTCCCGGGGGTCCTATATGCTTGTTAAAATGTTCCGTCAGTCTACGAACTTTCGGTACCGCGGTCTTAGTCTCTTGGACTTCGGGGAGATTAATATGTGGATGCATTTAAACAAGGTTTCCAGATGCTGCTAGGGAATGGAGGCAAATAAAGACTGATAGGGGTATAAAGAGTGAAGTACCAGCGTGCAATGTGCTACACTAGCTTTACGAGGGTTGCTTAACAAGACAGTCCCATCCTCAGAGCTTATTGGACTCTGCATACTACAGTGATAGCATCTACAACTTCCAGACTTCTTCTGTCTAGAGGATATTTTGAAGAATACCTGTCGATACCAATGTGTATATTCAATCTCCTTCTAACTTCAGCCTTCAGCCTGCCGAAAACAACCTCGCACAATCTACCTTTTTCCTGAAACGACACTTGCGACAGACTTGTCAGATAACGAGCGAAATTCCTGTAATTTCTCCTTATCTTCGATGCGTAAAACCTCTTCATTGATTAGCTTTCACTTAGTCACAGATTATTACCTCGACACGATCCTACGTCCGGGGCCAGTCAGTGAAGAATCTGGTGCAGTTTGTCGAAAATTGTACGTGCCTCCTGGATACCACCGCATCAAGGCTGCAGATTCTTTTGAACCAGGCGCCATGAATTATCCTGCTTTGCGCGGGAGTAGAGGAGACGTCGAATAGGAAAAATACATTGGAACGAGGCCGGCCAAGTTTGCCAATTTCGCGGTGCGATTGAGCCCGCGGATGCGCTTGGCAAGACGTGAGTAAGCCGCTTTATTACCGGCCGAGCGGGAGTTAAGTCTGCTTTTCAAACCCCCTCGAATCTTTCTTGAAGTATCGATTAACTTCTCGGCGGAGGGGTTTACAGCGCAGCCTTAAACAACGAGCACATGGTCGGTGGGATTTTTAAGAATCCCAAGGGAGTCGGGGATCCACGAGTGTTCCGCGATTTCGAGGATCCTCTGACCGTTTAGTCTGGGCAACTGTTTTCTATTTGGGGCCCCCTTCTGCGCGCAGATGGTTTCGTTGAACTTACCGGGCGCAAGATAAAGGCACCCGGCGAGCTGGCCAGTCTTAAGTGCACTACCTAGTTTTAGTAAAAAGGATTCCCTGCACCGTTGGAGATGACTCCGCTGCTGTTCGCGAAGAAACTCCGTTATCATCTGAAGCGCTCCACGAGCTCGATAACTTCCTCCTTTTTCACCGCGCGCAATCGCTGGTGCGTGGAATAGATACGCGCAGCGACTGATCAACTCCGCGTGCCCGCGCGACGTGTCATAAATAGATTCGCACGGCAAATGAATTAGGTTGAGTGGAAGAGCGAAACCTATTTAACAGACGCGACGACACGAAAGTGTAGTCGCTCCCTTTGTACCGATTCGTTTCACCTTTGTGTCCCGGCCAGCGTGATTCGATCGAGCAATGAACCTACTCCGGCAGAACGCGCTGCTAATTAACCGACTGCCGCCCTCGACGATTCGCAATCGAGGCGCGCCGAACGAAATATAAGACAGGAATTGCGCGGTAAACGAGAATTCACGCCGAACGATTCGACGTTCAATGGACTCGCGTAGAAAGAGCATATAAAAGCCGCACTCGACTTGCTCTCCGAAGGGCCAAGATGTTCTACGAATAAGCAGAAAGAAGGGGGCGGGCGGGGGAACAGAGGGAAACGGTGAACGGTGTTGGCGCGTAAGAAGGGAAAAATAGAGGCCCGAGGGAAATACGAAATCCGGCGGACGTACGATGGGCGCGTAATTTAAAGGCTTTCGCTTATTACGGGGCCGAGTGCTCGGTGGCGTGCACCGTGCGCCGGTCTGAATGGCAATCGCGCGGTCACGAAGAAGCGCTGCTCAAAGACGCGCGCGCGGAAACTTGGCCGGAAGATAACAATCGACGATTTCGATCCATAAACCGCGTGCCTCGTGCTCGTCCAAACAGTTTAACTTTAGCCGAAACTTCGGCCTGGGAACGCGCGTGATAAACGATCGAAGTTCCTCCTTTCATCGGGTGCCGTCGGTGGCCGTTCGACGAATACTCTGGATTCCAATGTGTCGTTGACGCCTCTCGCCTCCCGTTGACGCTCCCCTTTCTGTCTTCCAGCTCTTCGTAAATTATTACATCGCCCTCGCCCGTCGATCCGTTCGCGCCGATCGATCGCACCTCCCTACCGGCTTCTGCTCTCCTGCCACCGAAATCACTATCCAAAATGCATGCTTCCCCGGAGTATCCCTCGTGATACACACGCGCGCCAACCCTTCCGAATTCTTGCAACTGATTGGAAAGATTAAGGGGACTTTCTACTCTCTCGGCCGAAAAATCGGCCAATTTTCGGTGATGGTTTTTATAATGAAATGAACACTTAACGTTTTCGAATTTCAGAGGGTATATTGTACCACTCTTGACATACAAGAAAAAGTCTTTGTTGTTTGTTTATTTTACTTGTTTACATAAATATTTCGCAGGGAAGTTGGCGGCTTCAGAATTGCTGGCGGTTGAAATTTCGGACGACTGGATCGTCGGAAATAAAGAAACCAAAGATATTTCTAATTCGCAGGAGTGTGGTTATCTAGCTTTCCACGAAAGAACAATTTTGAACCAAAATTATTAAAATGGGAGGCGATCGAA
The DNA here is from genome assembly GCF_050908995.1 of Andrena cerasifolii. Taxonomy (NCBI): domain Eukaryota; kingdom Metazoa; phylum Arthropoda; class Insecta; order Hymenoptera; family Andrenidae; genus Andrena; species Andrena cerasifolii. The sequence goes on along the minus strand of NC_135120.1, from coordinate 8,591,428 downwards.
GTTGAAAGTACCGCATAGGGCATTTCTTTTCTGTTTAATTGATATGAAATGTGGGGAAATATTAAAAAATAGTAAGATATTTGTGGTTAGAGAGATAGCCATACTCCTGCAAATTAAAAATATGTTTGGTTTTTTTGTTTCCGATGATCCAGTCGTCCGCCAGCAATTCTGAAGCCGCCAACTTCAATGCGAAATATTTATGTAAACAAGGAAAATAAACAAACAACAAAGACTTTTTCTTGTATTTCAAGAGTGGTACAATATACCCCCCGAAATTCGAAAACGTTAACTGTGTATTTTATTGTAAAAACCATCTCCGAAAAGTGACGGATTTTTCGACAGAGAGAGTAAGTAGAATGTCCCCTTAAGTAGTCAGACGGCCGAAAAGAGGCGAATGTTTGTGAATTTTTTTTGAAAAAGCGGAAGCATATATTCTTACAGAACTTTTTGCACTTAAAAGAGCAACATTTAAAGAACATTTGGTAATTTTTTCGTAGAAGAATATTTACGTTTATAATAAAGTAACAACCGACATGGATGTGCTTGCAAAATGCTTCTTGGAAGAAGCATTTTAAAAAATGTGGTTCTACGGTGACTACTGCCATTCGGAACCCGATTATCTAAAATCAAAAAACAAAAAAGATTTCGTTAGTATATTAATGTATCCTCAGATTGACGGAGAGAATTTTCCGAAATATTAATTTAAAACAAAATAGCAGCTATTTATAAAAAATCGGGATTTCAACTTTAAATAGGATCATTTTGTTTTAAATTAATATTTAAGAGCAAGGAACAAGGAATATTTAACTGAACACGTTTCACAGGGTTGGCAGGAGGGCACTTGTTAAATATTGCTTCGAAACTGTAGTAGATGATAGATGCAGAGGCGTAATTAGTGGTAGGTGCTTCGTTTTCGTGGAAATCGATTTTGAAGGTTCATGGGATGCACGTTACCATTGGGAGAGACCTGGCTGCGTGTCTGTCTATTCATCTATTGCGTCGCTCGCGGCTCGTGCCTTGTGTTTCGGGCGTATGGAAACACTTTCCATCTCTGTTACTTCTCTTCCAATGCTGGTAATAATTAATAATGGTTAAAACTTCAAAATTGATTTCCGATTCATTGTGGCGCGAAAGGTCAAGCGTTTCTCGATTACAGTAGAGGAAGTGCAGCGTATTTGGAATACTGTTGGTAATTTGGAACACGGAAGTATCTAATAAACTACTAACGCTGTCTAATATGTAACACCGTAAATAATAGAGGCTAATGACCTGTTAACTAATGACATTTGTGAATGAACCACCATTTTATCATTTTCGACTTAATCTGCAGAATAAGAAAACGTGAGTTTTCTAAACTTTTGCAGCAAGTATTCAATCGTTCCAATCACGGTTAAAATATGTCGAAACCTTAGAGTTAAACACTTTTAAGTTAAACGATTTTATTTAAAGTACACTAAATTTTTTTAGTTTTTACTGAATTTTAAATAAAATCGTTTAACTTAAATATTACTTTTTATGTATTTTATTTACCTAACATTGTTCCTACATTGTGATGTTTTCAGCCTGATTATATCATGAAAGAAAATAATTTTATTACCTACATATTTCTTTAAAGTTTATACGGTGAAGGTAAATTGGAATAGCGGTATTTCAAATTACTTGCACCTTAACGAAATCGATACCTCCTGTCATTTTTCATTTAGACCAAAGTTTCAGTTACTTTTTGTTGTTTATTATTACTGAGAGCTTAAAATATGGAAGCTTATTAGTTTTCCTATGATATTATGCAGTTTTATTTGTTCCCACCCTCTGCTGTAATTTTTTTATTCGTCTTAAACAAACTGTTATTCCAAATATACCGCACTTCCTCTATGAATTACGTTTAAGTTCGGGCCAGATCGATATAATTTCAACAAGTCTTGCAGCGCTCTCTTCCAACAAAGAGAGGTTTTGTTTGAAAAACAAACTCTCCATTAACTTATACCGTTTCGTGACGCCGAACGATAAAGTTTTTTGTCCCAAGCTAATTTAGCGTAAAGGCGAACAACGCTCTATTTTTAGCTCATTTCTCCTGCTCCTTAAGTGTTTCCTCGATGCTAATTAACCGTGTCGGCATTTGCATTGCTTCCCCCTTGCCCACCCCCTTGTGTCTTCCCGAAGAGTACCCGACGCTCTCCAGGGACGTCGGTTTTTTCCGTTTCCACTGTTCGAGCTGCGCGCGTATTGGCGGGAATCGGGCTTCTCCGGCGAAAAACAAAACTCCCTTGATTCTGGAAGAAAAGAAATCTCGGCTTGTAGGTCGAAGTGATTAATCAAATCGCGGAACAGGTTGACGCTGGGCTCTGAATATTCAGTGGCCCGATATATCGCCTTATAAAAAGCAACGTGTGTTCGTTTAATCAGTTAATGACTTTTGCCACGCACGTGGGACGTCCTTTGCAAATTTTTCTCCTCTTCGCGACAGCGGTCATGAATCTACGGAGGCGGGCTGCACGATGAATAATTTTGACGTTGGTCTTGAAAGTAAACCAATTACTCGCTTCCCTACGCGAATTCGTTCCTTTGCTTATAAAATAGTGGCAGCTTAATAATTAAAACGAACAACCATTTTCCTTTTTTTCCTCTCTATTTATTTAGTAAATATAAAGCAAACTAGAAACATTTCCAACGGTACACACGAAGTTACACCTACACTCTGCACGAAGCGCTGTTTAAACCAAAAGTTCTCGTGTACGATCATATTCCCTTGCTATCCTAACATCACGATATCAGTTTGATTCGCTTTTATCATCCGCTCCATTTGTTTGTTCGTTCCTCGTTCGCGTTATACAAGGCAAACAGTACGCGTCGAAACGTTCAGCGTTTCTCGTAAACCGATTCACCGCATAATAAGACCGCCTGGTAATCAAGGCCGGTGGATTGATACACCGCGCGTAAAACGCGGCTGCTCCGCAGCTGCGCGATCTCATATTTGAAATGAAACAGCATCCTATCCCTAGGCGGAAGTATTACACGCCCGGATCGATGTAACTCATATGCGTCTGCAGCGCCCAGTACACGAAATTACCACCAGCACGTTCCCCGAATTGAACTGCCAGCTTTCATAAGAAGACACATTAGGATAAACCCGCGAGATTAAATTGTGGAGTCGTTTGGAGGTCTGAAGCCTACGCGAAGATTTTCTCCTAAGAGAGATACCAAGCTTTATAGTCCTTGCTGCTAGAGGGTAACATAACAGGTGTGATTTGTTCTCTATCGTTGATCACGCGAAGATAGGTGCCGATTAGGGAGATCGTCCTTTAAAATCCATCTACCTACGTTAATTCGCTGGCCACGTAATTATTATTCTGGACCATTGACGACGCGGAACAAGGTGATGGGTTGATGGGCTGATGGGTTGTTACTAACGATACGAATCGTCCGCAGGGAAAACGGATGGGACATCGAGTATCGCAGGCAACACGAGCGAGCATTCGCGGCCGAGGTGGATTGTTGCGGGCGCTGTTTGAAATAACACGCTCATCCTTTCGATCTTAATTACGCGACCTCATATTTATCTTCGGTCAGGCGAGTCGCGCGGGTATCCGCGCGCTATCCGGCCGGGCAATTAAGCGGTGGCGAAGAACGGGCGAGAAGCTATTAAACTCGGCCGGCCAGGGAGCAGAGGCGCGGGATTGTTGCTATACTTTGGCGATAATGGTGAATTAATAGAGTAGGCGGGCGAGGTCCTTGCCGGCGGGAAAAGTTCTCGATATCCGTTGCTCGCCGTCGCTCGTCGCCGTTCGTCGCCGCCGCGAGAACGTGGACCGCAACGACTGGTAGACGGTTAATTAAGGAAACCGTTAACTGAGGAAACCGACTTATCTGCGACGATTGGCTGCTAAGTTACCCAGCGGAGCAAATGTTTCAGAGTTTCAATCAGCTTCCCAAGCTTCCCCCCCGCCCCCTCGAATAGCTACTTTGCAGTCGTTGCCATAAGACGCTCTTGAATGCGATTATAATAAATTCTTCGCTGAAAGTTACCGAAGCACTGGAATCCGCTTTCGATGATAATGGGCGAGTGGGAGAGCGGGTGGGGGGCGGGGCAGAAATAGTGAAGACGCCGAGAAGCGTTCTCGTCACCCCCTCTTTTAGACCTCCAACGGTGGGATTACGATTTACATGACAAACCTTAAAGCTCCTTGCCGCGGCGTTACTTAACGACTTTCCCTCGGCTATATCGAGACCCCGGGAACATTATACACCGCCCTCCCCCCCCCACTCCTGCCCATCTTTTTCTCCCCCGCTAAATAGCCGCGGCTAGCGTCAATTGTGTAGGTAAGCGTTTTGAAACGGGCCCGTGAATTAAAGAAGACAATACCCCTTTTGTGCGCGGGCCTAATGGGCTATCGTCGCGTCGCGGATCCTTTACGGCCGTGTATTTACCCTCTCCTCTTGTTTTCTGTGTTGCAGATGGCTACTTAGGCCCCTTTCACGCAGAGTCTACATGCAGGTACGTGCGGTGGCGTGTTTTACCCCCGAGTATGCGCTCGTATGGTGGCCTGATTCAGGATCGCCGGCCATCGGCGAGTTCACGGAGGAATGGTGCTTTTTAATTTGTCAGATGTCACGGCGTGAAATAGAGGGGCTTGTGTTCACGGTCCGCGACACGGCAAACGGCCAAATAATTCCCCAAGTAAGATTCGTAATGAATAACGTATGAATCCGGCCGATTTATCCCGCGTCTCGATAACACGGCTCAATGGAACGCCGCCGCGTTATTCCACGCATCGCTGCAAACAAATTAAAACTCCCCCTCTGCCTCTCTCTCTCTCTCTCTAGAGAGAGACTTTTTTTTACAAGATGGCTAATGTAAAAATAATTGGGTTATAGAATGGTGAATCACGATTGATATATATATATTCTCTCTATATACTCTCTCTCTCTTTCTCTCTCTCTCTCTCTCTCTCGCTCTCTATCTCTCTCTCTCTCTCTCTATAGATATAGAATCGCTGAAAATATTAAATTTTTACGGCTCCGATTCAATCGTGATTCACCATTATATAACCCAATTATTTTTACAAGATGGCTAATGTAAAAATAATTGGGTTACAGAATGGTGAATCACGATTGAATCTATAGAGAGAGAGAGAGAGAGAGAGAGAGAGAGAGAGAGAGAGAGAGAGAGAGAGAGAGAGAGTATATAGAGAGAATATATATATATCAATCGTGATTCACCATTCTATAACTCAATTATTTTTACATTAGTCGTCTTGTAAAAATAATTGGGTTATATAATGGTGAATCACGATTGAATCGGAGCCGTAAAAATTGAATGTTTGCAGCGATCCTTCACGTACGCGTGGATGGACAGGGCCGCGTCGTACGTCACGCAGGATCCCATCGATTCGCGGGAATATTTCCGGTATTTTCCAAAATGCGATTTCCTTGCGGCGAGCGGCGTTTTTCGAGAAATACCATTCAACGTGAATTATTCAAATATCACTCTGGTGGCCGGCGTTTTTCGCCTCGCCCACTGGCAATGGGATATCCGGCGCGGTGCCGAAAGCTATCGGTATCCATTCAGCGGGAAAAAAAATTGCAGAGGGACGATGGGGGTGTGGGGGAGGATGCCTAGAAAAAGAAGAAAATTATTTGCGGGACGACTTGATATTGCAACGACGAAGCTCGGGAGAGAGACGGAAACGGGGTCGTGGCCGCCGTATCCCTATTGAACTTTGGCGTCAAAGTAGAAAAGGATTGTCTGTATCGTTGGGCTAACGATGCAGCCATCACGGTCGTTCTATATCCCGTCGGGATTTACCAAGGGGATATCTTCTCCGTGCTCGTTGGGGCGCAGATCGCCCCTTAAAATAGAGAGATAGTATTTTCAGCGAACATGCTTCTGTTAGGTTGAATTAAACTTCCACCAAATTCGGTTAAGATACGCGCGAGGACAATTGAAGCTGTTAGGAGGGGTGAGTTGTTCGCTTACATTTCATCAGTCTTCGTGACATTTTTCGACTTGGCGTCTGCAAGGCTAGGCGAAATGTGTGTCAAGCGATACAAGTTTAATGAGCGGCGGGAGAGTCTTTAAATCCATCTTCAAAAGTGCTGTTGTTAAAACACGGAACCTTGGGGGAGGGAAGAATCCTTCGCATCAGGCTCTATCGTTGACCAGACACTCGGCCCCCAATTCAAGTGACTTTCGCTGACTATTCCCACGTCCAGCTCCAGTCGCATCGATTTCCACGGGACGAGACTCGGCACACCGCGTCCGATCTGTGCCCGTGGCTCGTACATCTCTGTCCCAAGGTTTCTTATCTCCGCGAACTGTGCAGCCTCGCGGTGGTAAACAATGCCCGGGGCGGTTTCACGGGTCAAGGAGCCGCGAACAGGCCAGGTGAGCACGTGCTCGAGGAAGTCACGTTTTCGCACATGGGGCCAACACATTCATCATAAAAAGCTCGTTACGGCACCACTTGTTGTCCGAGCCTCAAGCCTTTCGACGTGTCTGCCGTGCGAGGAGAGGCTCGTACCACCGCGTCGTTCTCTCTCCCTCGCTGGCAAATTGAGGATAAAATTGCCCGCGGTGGATCGGCATATATCCTCGTTTCGTACCGTGTATCGTCCTAAACGCTGACAAACGGAGGTCCCCTCGTTTTCTCCTCGTCCCACTTTCGTCACCTCTGCATACGTCGCGTCAGCAGGGCGTAGCGTTCCGATCGGTGATTGATCGAGTGACCCGTGGAATAGTCGGCAAATATTTCTAATCTCCCGTTGCCGGCGAAATTCGACGATCAAATCCGCGCGGTTTGGCTATCGCTTCCGGCCGTGTTCGCTCTATGTACGGTCTGAAAAGGAACTTCCTTCTTGAAGTAACGCGGGATTCAGGATTTCTCCGCAAGTTACAATGGACCATTGCAATGTAAATCTCGGAGCGTTGATTCTGAATCGTGCCAGATTTCGCGTTATATTGGAATTTGAGATAATGATTGACGGGAAAGGATATAGCGAGCGGCACTGTAGTTAAACTCGCGGCATTCGAAGGGAACACGGTGCACCGGCTTCATCGCTTCGACTACAGATATACCTAGGGGAGACCGGGGCTAAATGTTCCGGGGGTAAGTTGTTCCGACGACTCTATCTTCAAAATAAAAAGGGCATTGTACTTTAAATTATTTTTTCTTATTTCTTTTGCGAGTTGCAAACGATCGCAGAATAAGGTCGAGATCCTGCGATCTTTAAAAGTTTGTAGCTCGGAGCAACGTTAATCGATTTTCATGAAATTTTAGGCACGTATACAACTTAATGCAATCTACAAACGGGTGTTTTTGAATTTTCACTACAAGCTCACAAAAAAGGTTTAAAAATCGACCTTTACTATTCTTTTCGCTATTCCAATCAAATACATTTTTTTGTCAAAACGACGAAACGCGTCAGTTAGCAAACTAATCCTTCTAGCTTCTCAAAAAAACTCAAGTTGTTTGGACCAATTCTAAAAAAGTTATGCGATTTTAAAAAGTGTCCGAGTATTAATGCGAGTCACTGTACATACAGTTGAATGTAAGACTGATTAGTAGATTATAGTTTTTACACCAAAGATAATGTTTATGATTTAATAATAATTATCGTTATGGTTTTCTTTTAAAGATAATACATTTTTGTTGGTCCGAACCTTCATAAATAAACATTATTAATAAAATTCTGTTTTATTCCATTAGAATATGAAATGTTTCATTAAAAGGCAATTCTTATATCATAGTAACAACTTACCCCAATGCGATAACAACTTGCCCCATATAGGGGTAAGAAGTTCCGCTTCGATCAGCCACAAATAAATTAGTTTCTATGGAGAACCTATTACAATATATTAAATACAAGCTTAAAATCAGAAAATATAATAAATTTAACAAGAAATTAGTCAATAGTGAAGAGAACATCTACATTATTTTCCAGTAATGACTAAAACAACAGTTTATGTTTTATCGAAATCGGAACTTTTAGCCCCGGTCTCCCCTACATGCCACTGTGCCTGTTCACCGACAAACGAGTTCGCGCGTTGATACATCCATCTCGAAAGGCTGACGGGAGTTTGGAATCGAGTTCGAAAGTTCATGCCACGAAGTGGCGGCCGGTGCAACGGTACACCGACCAGATCTGCCCGTTCGTGCGTGCGGTTTCGCGTGAGAATCGAATTTTTCCTGCGAAACGCGAAGATTAATCTTGCCCGCAAACAGGCTGTCGACACGCGACTCGATCATCTGGCTGAAACACTTTCGTCGATCGCCGTGCTCCTGGTCCTTTCCGAGCGACGAGCGCGAAACAATCGGCCGTAATTGAAATCACTGCGAACGGAACGGCATCCTTTGTCCTATCGAATTCGAGCGTTTGTTTCCCAGCGGGTTGCATATTTATTAACGAGTTTACGGTGCAACTTAAACATTTCTCGTTTATATTCCCTTCCGCAGCGTAACTGCGATCCACCGTCCGTTTATTTGCAAACGATATTAATACCTCTGATTACCGAGCAATATGGTATTTACCGAGCAGCGCGATATTTACGCCGTTATATTTAATCAGCGGTATCGCCGTGTTGATCAGCTGGCCATTTTTGGCAGGCAAGCCCGAGATATAGGCGATTACGGCGAAGGATAGATTTAAAGGGTTGTCCGCTCCAACAGTGGCCGACAGATCGGCGATACTCGGCGGGAAAAAGAGCTTTATGAGCCGGACGGTTCTAGCGGGTCCGCGATCGTGGCGTTGGAATCGGTGTTTCGCAGTCTGCAGCGCGGTAGGTGGCCGTGGCTGTGCACGTCGTAGACCCTGGCTGCCTTTTTTATCATCCATTTTGTCAGCACGACGGAACCGGGGTATAGCATGGCCTGTGTGCCACGGTATTCCAGAGATGGATATAAAATGGGTAACGCGGCTGGGAACGATAACACACACCCACGCCGCGTTCCATTTTGCCTGAATATCGAGTGGCGGGAGCAAGAGCAGTCGACTTCTCGATTGTGTGTTATTGGGTGCTTTCGACACCTCCGACTTTCAGCAATGGGAGAGGAAAAAGCTTTTCCCCTCTCTATCGTTCCATTTTTCTGGGCGCAACGGGTGGCCCGAAACAGGCGGCTGGTCCGTCCGGAAACAAAGGAGAATACCTAAGGGACAGTTTTGGAATTTCGAAGTGCAAGGGAATGTTCGTTCGCTGCTCTCGAAGCTTATTCCGTTGGCTGCGCTGGGTCGCCAGCGACTCTACTTTAATAATTCCCTGCAGTTGCTGGCCATTCGATCGGGAACAATTTTTGTATCTGATTTTCGCCAGGTACAAAACGCGACGACTGGCCTCTCCTTTCTGATAAACGAATGCGGCCCGACAGACAGGAGCGACGACGGAAGGGTGAAAAGCTTGGGGAACGGGACCGAATTAGGGGCGAATGGGACAGTTCGCGTCAACGAGGGTCGAACAAAGTAAAGTGGAGCAGCGTTCCTCAGGCTCTCGCTCGTAAATTTTTATCGGTTCGACAAACTTTGACCCTTCGACTGTTCTCTTTCTCTGGAGGAGCTTGATTAACTCGGCTCCGATCGCGCTTTAAATAGTAACGTTGGCGATCCTCCACGTGGATTCGATCCTCCTTCCAGCCAACTGAATGCTGTACATGCGCGCGGGCAAAAACGTCCGAGGGCGGCGGGCAGGACGAAAAACGATTAAATTACGTAATGAGAAAACTCGGGGGAGTTCTTGCAAACTTCTTTTTGCCTCTCGATCGAGAATACCAAACTTTTCAGTAGCATTCCTTGGGTTACGAACGTGTTCGCTGGTGAACTGTTGACCGCCTTGCTTGCTTCACAAATAGTTCCTACTGGACATATTTTTGGCACATAGGAAGTAGAGGATTAGGGCGCGCAGGCTCTCGGTGTGCTTCACTGGGGACCTTCATTGCGCTCGCCTACTCATTGCTCTATTTGCATAATTCTAATGGATCGCGACGGGGCATTGAAACACCTCGGCGATTCGCTGGTTGAGAAGCACTGCGGCCAGGGAACAGGGACAAAACGGCGAATGGAATGTTGACGGGTATACAGACGCGCCGAATTTGGGGAGGAAAATGAAATGTAAACTAGGACGCGAGGCGTTCATTTCTCCGTATTCTTTCGCCCGGCCCCGTTGTCGCTGTACACGCGAATGAGGCAGTCCCAGGGATTAATCATTTATTCGGGATTATTATCGATTGCACCGCGCGAGCCGTCATCTCGCAGCTCCCGAATTAGAAACGGCTCCGCGGACAATTCAAAGCGCTCCCGTCGCGAACTGTTCCGCTTTGATGGCACAGACTTATAATCCAATTAAGTAGAGCCTCTCTCTGATGAATACGCCAGCCGTGTGTACGCGCTGCACAACCGAGAATTGCAAATTGCAAGTTCGATAACGATCCAATTGGGGCACAGTGACGTAAACTTTTTTCTCACACAGACCGGAGAACGGTTTTAAAAGCGCGCTTCAAGATTCGTCGAAGCTGCTTTAAATAAAATCGTGGAGCGGCCGCAAGAGCCTGTGCAGCAATTTGCTCGACGAATTATCGGGTACGAAATAACGAGATGTACGCTTCGAGAACACCTTTGGGCCTCTTGGCGCGCAAGAGGGTCGCGCCTCACCGAATTACCTTCACTATAGACGCGGAACTACAAATGTGGTCGGACTTGGGATACAGACACGGGGGGTGTGTAGTTTCCAAGAGTTCTTTAAAAAAAAAGAACGTCATTGCGCTCGACGTTTATTCAAGGGTCGCGTTGTTTTCCATTTGCATCCAATCCTGTAACAAACGAGCGTGTCTTGAAACTAGGTATCGCCAACCACAGCATTGAAACGAATACGCTGGGCCATACAGCCGTTTCTTGATACGCGACGGCGTGAAATGTACCGGGGAAGAGATGAGTGCAACGCATCGTTAGGCCTTCATAAAGGAAAGTAACGAGAAAACTGGCGATTCGCGGAGCCGGGAAATTCGTGATTTCCCTTTCCACTCCGAGGGTGTTTCGCCCACGGTGTCACTCGTGGGGGTTGCACTCGCAGCTCTCCTTTATTTTGCCCGTACAACACGCGTCGACAGCGAGCCTTCCCGTTGCTCTACATTCGAGAGCTTCGCCCGCCGTTTAATTTGCATTTTATCGTCGTGCAGCGTATTGTTTTCTTGGCCCCCGATACGTTTCCTTTCAGACGCGACACGATCCTCGCGAATAACTTGTCGCCGGATTCCGTTCCCCTCGCCCCTCGTCGGCGTCGTCGGTCATTCGCGCGTATCTCTTTCGGCCATCGCTGGCGGTTCGATTAAACCGCGAATTTCTTGAATCCCGCTGGAACCCGGGTCATGGAAATTCCAGCTACTTCTGGCAGACCGTTCCGCTGATTACCGTGGAAATGAGCGTGGCCATGCTTTTCAGGGGGGGTAGAAAAAAGTGGCGCGCACACGATGGCTGTCTCGCGTTCGTTAGCCAGCCACGGTGCAAAAAGGCGACGCTGTTGCGCGCGTTGCTGGCGTTTTCGCGTCCATTGCATTATTAATAAACTCCGTGTAACGTCGAAGACAAAGTCACACGCAAAATGCAAATTAGGCATTACTCATTCCTCCGTCGTGTGTAAATCCGTGGGTGGCGCGACGAAACACGCTGGGAGCAGAGAAACCGGGCCAGCGCTGATGGAGAGAGGCAGTCGTCTGCGTCGGTTCGCCAGTAGAAAAGGACGTTCACGTTCAGGCGTAGCGCCTGGTCGAAATGCGTGCACACGCGCGCCCTCTCGATTTTGCTTCGCTGGATCAACCGCTGTGCGGCCGTGGCAAATTGGGAGGAGTTAATTTCAGAGTAAAAGAGTTCAGGAAATCCAAGTAATACAGTATGCATTTGCAAACCCTTTCTCTTATGTGCACGTAAATTCTGCTTCGCTTCTACCACATTCTCTGTTATGTTGACTTTTAAACATTGGGTAGTGTAAGAATATAATTACATATTTGTAAAGCGCGCCAAGCGACAAGGCGTTCGCCGTGGAGCGTCTGGCCGAAAACAGAGGACGATCGAGGTAGGCCTCCGTCCGCAGCCGAGTCGTCGAATAAAGTAGGTGTTGCTAACTAGCCGAACGAATCAGAGTTGGGTATTATCTAGATAAAAAATTATTTAAATAACGATCAAATAAATGATACTTTATCTTTATTCGTTATTCGAGCCTCGAATAATCGAATTTATCTTTATTCGAAGAGCAACGAATAAAGATAAATTTTTATTGGATGAGAATTTATTCGACGAATGAAGATAATGTTTTTATTCGATTAAAATTTATTCGACGAATAACGATAGTTTTTTATTCGAAGGTCTTATTCGAATAAATGCGTCGAATAAATTTTTCATCCATAGCATTTATCTTTTCGAAGCCTTCGAATGAAGCCACGAATAACTTTCGTCCGTCTCACCACGCGACAATGCAGGCGCGCTTTTCGGCTGTTTCCTGATGCGTCACGCGCCACGCTCGACGCTGACGAAAGTTATTCGTGGCTTTATTCGAAAGCTTCGAAAAGATAAATGCTACGGATGAAAAATTTATTCGACGCATTTATTTGAATAATACCTTCGAATAAAAAACTATCGTTATTCGTCGAATAAATTCTCATCGAATAAAATTATTTATTCGTTGCTCTTCGAATAAAGATAACTTCGATTATTCGAGCCTCCAATAACGAATAAAAATTATTTATCTTTTGTTCGTTATTTGTGATTTTTATTTAGATAAACTTTTGGCCAACTCTGGAACGAACGACACGCCTGCGTTTTATTAACCTTCCCCGATTCCCTTACAGTAGGAAGCCTCTGCTTGTTGGAAACCTCTAGTGCAACTTTAATCAGTCCACCCGTTAGCGTCGCGTGCCCCTTTCCGCCGCATCAGCTCTGTCCGTTCTCTCTTCCTTTCGGTTTACCGCTGTCAGCCGGTGGGATTTTCAACTGTACAGCCAACGTTTAGCTTTTTCTAATCGAACCGTTCCGTTCTCCTTTGTGTTTCGTTGCGTGCGAGGTGTCGCGTGCGTGTCGCAATCGATATTGCAATGCGACGTGTACTTCGACCGTTTGGAATCGCTAATTTATGCCCCCGGCCAGAACGTCTTGGGTTTCGCTGCGTGAACTAACAGCTCGCTTTTGCGCGCATTGTTATCTGCCCCAGCGAAAGCCCGATAAGAATGCTCGAGACCGAAAAGGTCTGCGGATTGGTGTCGGTTTTGTTAAGGGTCACGAACGGTGGTGTGCGCTAAGAACGTTCCTTTTAAAGAGGAGCGCCACGAATAGTCCTTAGGATCGCAGTAATTAAACACCAGTTTCGTTATTAATTTTGTGGCAAGCCATAATAATGTAGCAGTAGGAAGGCTTGAACGGTCACTTCCTTGGCTTCCCCGCTGTCGCAACTTTCCTCGACAAGATGACTTTCTTCTGTCAGCTTGCGGCTCAATAATGTACGTGGTCCGAACGACAACGTAGCCTGTAGTGTTCAGCGACATAAATCACGATGCTGTCATTTTTAGACGATTTGCTCGGTCTGCTTTCCAGGCGGAACGTGGATACTTTAAGTAGAATTCTGTAAGCAGAAGTGGATTACGCGTAACAAGCGTCCTCGTCCGAAAGAGCCTCACCTTTATCCACCATAGAGCTGTGTCGGGGTCTCAGCAGGCGGCTTTCCAGGACCGCTAGTTAGTTGGAGAAAATAAAGACCGTCTCAAGGGATTCCGATAGTCACTGAAACTCTCTTAGTGGCCCTTGATCCCATGTTTCCAAATACCCCCCGTTCACGGGGCGGTTACTTATTTCACGCATCGGCTGCCACAACTCGCTCAATGCCCTCCGAGACGGCATTCAAACGCATTCAGACTCTAACCGCGACAATTTTACAGACAACGGGACATATTCGAGCACCTCTCGGGCGCGCGCTTGGTTATCAATTGGGTTCCGGGTTCAGACAGATTCGCGGGAAATTCCATGCAGAAAGTCTAGCTTCACAGCGGCACACGCGTAAATAGGTACTCGTAGTTGATGTACGAATGCGATAAACACACTCCATCTCTTATTCGAATATGAAGGATCGCGTTCTGTACAGTTATCAAAGCTCTGCGCCGTAGTAAACAGGCAGTTTGGACCAATGTACACCCTAATAGGGGATAAAAGGCACATTTGATGGCTGGCACTGTCAGCGATGTCGCTTCACGCATCACACAAACGTACCACACGAACTCGGTCCCAGCGCGGCTCTAACACAATTCAATTGCAATAGAGACAACGTAATCGTGTCACTGTACCCTGTTTGCCAACGTTTTCGACCAAATAGCCGGTAGCTCTCTCGCCTCTCCCGCGACAACCGACTGGAACCGGCTGGCGAACTGTTCTCGAGACCGGAGGATGCCAGGCCGATTCCGTTTGTTCCTCCGTCGATGCTGGGCTCCGGTAATACACTTTTCCGTTCTCGCTTCTTCTTTTATACACGTCGATAAAACGTCCCCCCGCCCCCACGGACCGTTCTATATTTTCTTTTATCCGCCACGCTCTCGCCCCTGTACCGCGCAGACCAAATTTTCCCGATGCTTATCCTCCAGTCGGACGGATATAAATCCAGAGATATATAGCAGTTTGTCACATTTCCCGACCGTTATCCCAGCCAGAGGCTGTAAAAGTATACTATCGTACTTCACTTTGCTGCGAATCCTATTTCTGCGGAGTATTCGGGATCGCGACAGTTCGTTTACCGATTGATCCACGACGTATCTAGGGCAGCGCGATGAAGGCGCGGGTAACGTTCCTGCGAGAGCCTCTTGCCAGCCTCGATCTTTCTTCTCGCTTGATCCCCGAAGACTCCTTGGTACTCGCGAGCCGTGGCCTGATACAGGCATTAATCCACGTCGATCGGGGTTGCTGGACACCGTTCGCCCTTCGATCGCGGATCATTTATCTAGCCGCGACGTGTCCCCGTGACCGAGGCGCCGCCGTCCGCAGGCCGGATATTGGCTCCTCGCGAGGATCGCGCGTCGCGTTTCGAGCGGTTTCGCGCGATCTCGCGGACTGGAAGATGATGGCTCTTATATCTTCGGGGGCACTGAAATCGAACCGTCGATGCGGCTACAGTGAGAGGAGAATCGGCGGTGTTGATTTCTCTTCGCAGCGAACTGCTTGAGATCGAATGTATCTGAACGGGGCTGCTGGAACAAGGCGGAGTTTGATCGTTATGACAATCTTCGTGGCTCGTTTGAATTGTTACGTGTCGATTGCTGGAAGCACGCGCGCTCTAGGAGCCTGCCGACTACGGTTCAGTTTAGGCTAAACCAGTCTGCTGCACTTCGGTCTATCCCAGTTTCGTATAAACTAGCCTAAACTTATTTAATGCAGTCTAGTCGGGTTTATTGTAGCCCAAAGTAATTCACTGTATTCTAGTCCAGTTTAGTCCCAGTACCGTGAACTAGTTTGTCGGTGTCTGGTCCAGCCGATTCTAATCTACACCAGCCTAGGGCAGAGCTTACTGTCAAGATTTAACAATAGAGCTTCCGCGAATCTGAGCGATTTGCAAAAATCGCTGGAATTCATCTGTTATTATACGCACAGTGTAAGGAGGAAGCTTAAAAGTTAACAGTTGCTGAAAGCAATTGTCCTAATCCCGTAGGAGGCTTCGCGTGTTTACAATCCGTGGCAAATCGAATCCCCTGGAAGATTGCTGCTGAGCGTCATAACGTATCGCCCGGCGAAACTTTGAAACGAATTTCATTTTTAAAGGATATAAACTCCTCGCAGTTTATCCCTCCCTGCCATCCTCGCTTCTCTTCGTCTCGAGCTGGCGCGTTCGTTTATCTCTTCCGCTTCTCCGTGGATTAATGGAGAACCTTCCGGTACAGTCGCGGACGTGAAACGGAGGAGAATGGCCGGCCTCGTTCGATCGTTATCGAATAATTTCGTTTCTGGATTGAACTACGAAAACACGGCCGTTAATTGCCTAATTAATCAATGCGCGGAAACAAAATCACGGCAGCCGGCAGGTTGCGAGTTTTAATTTGATATAATAATAAGCCAGTAATAATAACATCGCGCAGCGATTGATCAGAAATTCTGCAAATATTAATTATTATACAGCCGAGATACATCGGTGAAAATATGGCGCCGATGGGAATCGAAACGCAGTAATTAGTAACGCGTAGGTACCAAGCGAGTCCCGAGAAACAGGCATCTCTGAATCCGCGGATTCTGGAGTATTGATTTCGAAGGATGACGGTGCTGAAATTTCTTTCATTCTCCTTCGGAAAAAGCATCTTTGAAAGAGGATCGTCATCGCGGACGTTAACTTCTGGCGAAACCGTCTTTAAACCCTTAAGTAGCACATCTAGGGCTTTGCGAGCGCCCTGATGTTCTACTGATCGATAAACTCGGGATCAAGAGAAAATTTCTGAACTAAAATGTGCGCGTTAGACGCCGCGTCGCCCTTATCCTCATTATCACGTGGAAGCTGCCTCATCAACACGGCTTCATCATCGCGTGCGTTTCACTGAGAGCTTAGGAGCTCCTTCTGCTCTTCCCTCCACAGGTACAGGATGCTTTATTTTTATCCTCCGAGCGACTCAATGGATTCCCTGCAGTTCCGTTAGAACGTAAACGCCTCGATGGAAGATAAACAGCGCCTCGGAGCGTCGTTTCATAAATTGATTGGCGAGTACACGTCCAAGGGAAACAGCGCACGATGAGGAATACAGCGCGAGAAAATACTACCCGGCGCTTTACATTGATTTAAACAAACACCGTCGCAGGTCTCCAGTAGCCAGTCTAGTCGTTGAGAATAAGAAGTCGAATGTACATATGTAATACGTATACCTGTAGGTACGTGTGTGTCTCTTGGATTGGATCGCCCTGCGAACGTCATACATTGGAACGAGTCTTCCCCTTTCGCGCATGTTTACCCTTGGAATTACGTCTAGCAATGGTTTATCCTTTTCAAAAAAATTTCCACGAAACAGAATTGCCTTGTTATAAGGTATAGCCTCCTCGAGTCATAAACTATTTATGGGTGGCCGCGTGCCAGCCCATTTTTCCACGAGTGCCACTTTGAGCGTCGTGGATTCTTCGATCTTCCTGTAAAACGCGGGCAAGTGACCAAGAAAGGAATTCCCCCTTTTTACGATCGGCAACGGCTCGACTTTGAGAAAAAGACTTAAACAGGACCGTAAAGAGTATTTTATCGTTGACGGTGGCGCCACGTTTACACGTCTAATAACAAACGCGTTTCACCTCGCGCTCTGTGATCGTTCGTAGTTCGCGAGTTAAAAGTAGATGAATCTTAGCACGCACGCAGGCGTCGCGTCGGAGAGTTAAGTCAGAGTCTCGAGTACGTCCGTTCGAAAATCTGTCTTCGACATCTATTTCAATTGTTAAGGAAAAATAGCTTTATTTCTATTGGGTATATTTCGTTTCTTGTTATTGTTTTACAATGTTATTTAATAGCTATTAGTATAATTAATATTATTTTAACTTTTCTGTAGCTCTTGTTTTTTAAGGGGACAGTCCACTGTGAAGTCGTGACAAATTGTCGTTTTTTAGGATTTATTTTTTAGTAAACGGAATGTCCAACGTAAATAATGTTTTGTCTACTTATTAATACACTTATTGACAGTATACAAAAAATTTATTTTAAATTTTTAACAGTTTTTTTAAAAATATATATCGTACTGATGCGAGCGCCTCGAGAAAGCGATGCAGTGCTGGTGCAGGTAATTTCGGGAGAACGACGCATTTGAAACAAAAGATTCAATGTGTGTTGTAATCATTATGAGTGTGGTTATCGCCGGAACCAGGATTATTTTTACTGATAAAAAATTAACAAAATGGCGAAGGTTTGAAGTTTGTGTCGAAATACGGTGAATTTTTCAATCATTTTGCCTTGTAAAAAGTATGAAATGGTTAATCCATTGCCACTGATGTTCTGAATAACTTGTAAAAATTTCAGACTGATTGATCTAATAGTTTTTGTGCAATTACCCGCACCAGTTGAAAAAATGTTGTTTTGAGATAATTGCATTTTAAGTTTAAAAACAAACTAAAAAATTTCTTTTAATTTTTTTTTGTACAATATAAAAGTAGCTTAATAAATACCAAAAAGATTTATTGCATTATATGTTGTATCTACGGACAAAAAAATCTTTAAAAATAGCTTAATTTTTCCCCTTAAGTCTAAACTGAAACTACAGCTTGATAGTTTTAATAATTGTATAACGTACGAGTTATTCTATGGGTTGGTAATATTTTGCAAAATAAAGATCACAAAATTATGGGATCCGCACTGTGTTTAACTAATTTTTTGCCAATTTGAGTAGCTTTCTGCATAACTGGGCCTAATTGTGAATGATGAAACGAAACGATTGTTTAACATCGATCATTATTTTCACTCTCCAGTCGTTTGCAACTTGCGGTGCGCATAAGGATTTTTCACCGCGTGACGTCCAAATAAAGACGACTTCTCGTTTTCGACGGAACTTAGGGGAATCGTGCTAACAACGCGCGGAGGAAAGATCGACGGTGTGAAAATGAACGAGAAGCGTTTTGGAGGAACGTAGCGAGGAAAAGGAGGGCCGATGGAAGAGTTGTGGTAGTATCTAAGCGAAACGAGCAACAACAAAATTCACCTGCTCCCCGACCAACCATGTGCATCCTCTTTCCGATTTATCGTTCCCCTCCACCTTCAGTTTTCCAGGGAACTCTGAGTTGCACGTAGCTTCCATCTCTCGTCTCGCAGCTACGTCTTTGACGCTGGGAAGCCTGCGGTGTATGTGGAAAATTGAAAAGAATGGTGCCGTGGAAACTAAGAAGAGCGCCTAAATTATGCAAGGCGATTGAAATTAAGCAAGCTCATAATTGACTGTCCCAGAATAAAGAACGAAGCCCCATTCCTTCCATTTACCGTCACTGATTCCAGTGTCTAGCCGAAAGCTCCAGCTTTATGTGCTGGAAAATGTTGATACCTCGATATTGGAAAAGCAATCAGAGAATGGGAGGTCGCAGACTGGATAAGCGCTTTTTAAGCAGGATCGGACTTGTATTTAAATTCCTAGAGGCAATCTTTATTGAACGCAGAAATTCATAGGTCCCAGACGAAAAGCAAGCCAGCTGTCCATTGAAAAAACTGTCACCTTACTATTATAAAATAATTTCGAAAAAATCTGCATCGCAAACGCCGCGAATCTTACAGCCTGTAACCGTGGCGCCGCTAACTATCACGTGTGCTCGACGATATTTCTTCAACCGTCGATGAACACGTCCGCCCGCGCGGCTAATCGTCACAATCGATACATCCCCGTTTCCCAGAGGTGGTCACGCCCGTCGACAGAGTACAGATGGTTACAAATAGCGAGAAGAAATTGCTGGTCGAATTATCGGGGCGTCGCGATCTCGGATGTTCCGGGGGGGGTGTGCTTAGCGCCACTTATCTCCTGACGAGAGAGTGATATCGGTATGAGGATCTGCAGAAACCGGGAAAGGGGACACGAGGGATGGTTCGGACCGCATTATCTTTACCGTTCGCGCCTCATCCGTCACCGGGTTTAATCCCGACTCTTCCAATTGCAACGGCGAACATTATCCTGGGAGATCGGCGGCCGCGTAAATCAAGTCGCTCCGGGGATGCCAGAAAAAGAGAAAGACAAACGACCGTCTGTACTATAAAGGAATCGACAACGGGGCGTCGAACGCGCCAGAAGTTCGGATGGGGACGGATAGTAGCTGTGGGGGGAGGGAAGACAGAGCGAAGGGGAAGGTGGCTCTGGCTTGGAAATTTATTTATCCACTTGGGAAACAGCGCGGGACACGGCGCGCGGTAGTTAATCTGGAATACTGTCAAAGCCATTCGGAAGCTCCGCTGGCGTTAAGATATTTCGGATGTCCAAGATTGTTCGATAGTTGCGAGAGTCTCGTATACGACTTGGAGGCTCGCGTCAGATGTCCGAGGTGATTCAATGCGACTCGAGCTCATCGCTGGCAAAGAGCAAAGGAAGAGGAGGCGGAAAGTAGAAGGACGGGGCCAGAGACCAATTCGGTGCCGTGCATCGTGAAACGCAGCCAAGTGCATCGAGCCGAGTCGATACCCCGGCGTCTATCGATTTCGCCTCGGTTTGTACTATCGATAACGGAATCCGTTCTGCCGCTCGTAACTCGCCGTGCTTGTTCGCGCCATAAGAGCACACATCGATCCCAGACGCGCTGCGCTGCTCGCATAATTCAGCCGATCCACGGGTGCGTTCCGGGTAGATCACGGAATTAAATTATCAGCCTTCTTTCTATTCGTCTCGGGATTCCTACGTGCTGGAAGACGGAAGATTGGCGTATCCGTGGATCTATCTCGATACGGGGAATTACTTCTGCCTTGGTTTAAGCCATTGAATAAGCGGATGGACGGTGCTTGATCCTTTCTCGAGAGCTACTGCCTGCTGTTGGGTTAAGAAGCTATCGCAGGTACTAGTACGCGCGCGGTGTTTTCCAAGTAAAATGGATGCGCGTCAAACAAAAGCTGGGAAACTTTACTTCATTAACACTCGGAGATCAGGAAGTATATGTGAGTTACAAGGGGACCTTCAGGGTTGGCAATTTCAGACAATTTTGATACTTAGTGTACGTGAAGGTCTTTACTCGGACATTAATTTCTCAAAGTTGAGGACCACGCGCTTACGTTGAGGGTACGCGCTATCCTTCGTTCAAATACTAGGTAATATAATATAATAAGTAAATTCTTTTGAATTTTTTATTTTAGATGATCGGCTTTCGAGCAGCAGTGGTCACCGCAGAAGCCTTTTTTTTGGAGAACCTTCGAGTGATGGACAATAACTTAATTATTGATAAATATTTTTAAATAAAAAAAATACGATGCACGGTACTAGATGCAACCCTTAAAAGGAAAAAAGATTTTTTGAGAAATGTGTTATAGCTTTGGAGTAAAAAATTTCCAAAGACCACCCTTTTTTCGGCCTCCTGACTGAGCATGACCCCTAAAGGGGAACACCACTGTGACGGCCAGAAAAGTAAACCATTTTTAAGAATTTTTTTTAGGAATAATTTACGGTTTTCATAGAAAATTTTTATTACCTACCTTTAGTACGCTGTCTTAAGAGACTGTACAAAAAAATAAATAGAAAAACATTCATCAATATTAATATATTAATTAATCTTCTTTTGACCACCCAACGCGAGCTGGTCGAATGTGTAACTACGGAGCAGCAGGTCCGAAATCAAATTTCATTTTTTCTTTATAAACTATTTGAATGTAGTTTCCGTTGCACGTATCGATTTGTTGAACAAATTATTTTTGTAAAAATGGTGCGCTTTAAAAGAAACGTTTCGAAAATTCGCGAACAAGATGGACAATTTTTCGAGCGTATTTCAAAAAATTTGTTTTCAATCAAAGAATTCGTACGTACAACGGAAACTACGCTCATATAGTTTATAAAAAAAAAAGGAAATTTCATTTCGGACCTGCTGTTCCATAGTTACACATTCAACCAGCTCGCGTTGGGTGGTCTAGAAGATTAATTAATACATTAAAATTTATGAATGTTTTTCTATTTATATTTTTTGTGTAGCCTCTTAATACAACGTACTAAAGGTAGGTAATACAAATTTTCTATAAAAACTGTAAATTATTGTTGAAAAAAATCTTAAAAATGGCTTACTTTTCCGGCCGTCACAGTGGTGTTCCCCCTTAAGTCACACTTTTCGTTTTTATATCTGTAAGAGGTAATTGGCATCTAGGCCAAATGTAAAAAGTGTTACGTTTGTCCCCGCTCTCCCCTATCAAAATTTTCTGAAATTGCCAAACCTGAAGGTTCCCTTGTTAGACACAGAGACATTGAGACCTTGATTCAATACAGTACTGGATCTTGGAAGCGCATTGATTTGAGATAGTATTGAAGGGGGTAGGAAATTGTATAGACTATAGAGTCCTCGTGAGGGATTTTAAACGTGAATTATGCGAATTAGAAAATATGCAAAAACCGTATTGTCGTTCGGACAGACAAGTCATGAAACTCTGCAAGTGAAGTTGAACTTCTCTTGAGGCGGAATATTACATTTTCAATCCTGTAGGGTGGCAGCCCCTTTTAGGAGGAGTTCAACAATCTATCACCCTATCTCCTCTTGCCCCATCTCTTCTCGTTTCTCTCGTGACATAGATTACACGGAAATCGATTCATCGTGCAGGAAAAATGACTTGGTCATATAGGGTGCACCGTGCTGGAAACCCGACGAGATATTCTATACGCGAGAGATTATCAGGAGTTTTTAATAATGCAGCATTTATAATGCAGGTAGTAGGATATCCCAATGCGTGTCGCGTGCGAAAAGCACTATGCAGTTTTCAAAAAATGTAGCATATTCCGCGTTTCTCATTTACAGCGCATTTATTCTGTCTCTCTAACCGATTGATCAGAGGTGATACGTTACCCCTACAAGCGCACTTTATGCTATAATTTCTAATACACTTTAATTGTTAATATCTCTGCAGTGGCAGCGAAATCAACTGGCTGCTCGAAGCCATTACTTCGACCGTGAATCACGCCAGGTACGATTCCCGTTCCTGCGCTGTAACTTTTTTGCTTCTTTGAGGGATGAAGATAACGTGGTGGTAGTTACCCAATTAAACGAACTGGTACGTAGGAGAGAGAAAGAAGTATCCCGGTTGTACGCAGAAGTAAATTGTTCCATGGTGGCCGTGCTCGAAACGAAAGCTGCAGAATGGAGAAAGAAAGCACCACGTGAGAACCACTGAACCGTAATAGAACGTGCTCTCCTCCTCTCGAGGGCAGTGACCCGTGTGCTCACGGGACGCAAAGCAGCCTCCTTATCAATTGTGTCATTACGAAGTTAACGATCTTGCTCGCAACAATGGCCAGTCGGTATTGAAAGTCTCATAATCCTTCGCCATCTTCGGCCGGATGTATCGTTCCCGTCGTTCGATTTCCCTTAGGCCGGAAGTCACTGTCGCGATTCGTACCCGCGGTTCCCCGGAGTGTAGCGTTACAAAGCGTAATCAATTTTAAACCGCTCGCAGACAATAGGCTCTGTCGCGTTATCGCGACGACGAGTAGGGTGACTCAGGGTAATATGGCACCTCTCAATAATTTTTTTAATAATGCATATATGCCGTTACCATTTGCACTAATTCCGTTCAATTTAATGTAACTGCTAAGACGACAATAGATTTAGGCTTTTACCTTCTTTTATTTTCAGTAAATGCTTGATCTAATTTCACACTGCAACTAGAATGCAGATTATACATCTGTCTGAACAGTTATACAAAAAATCAATAGATTATGACAAAGTAGACTAACACACGAATTTTACAACCCCTCGCACATTCGTTAACACTATGTACTTTGTGGAGATATTTTCTATCCTTCCTTTTATGACCGTGTGGAGTAATATGCCACATGCTTGTCGGTATAATATGCCACAAACTAATAACTCTTTCTATTTAATGCCATCGAGTTGTTTTTCTCGTATTAGAACCGTGCCTAAGAAGTATGTACGAACTTCAAACCTTGCTACTTGATCAGACGAAAGTTTGAAGGAAGCCATTCGAATGGTGAAGGAGGTTCGTACGACAATATAGAACAAATTTTGAAAATGTAGATATTTTTTATGACAATTCGACTGATGCAGAAAATGTGCAACTACTGTGCAATATGTGAACTATGTTATTACGATAAAAATATCGTAATAATATAGTAATAATACCGAAATAATATAGTAATAATAATAATAACTATATTATTACTATATTATTAATATAGTAATAATAATAATAACTATATTATAACTATATTATTAATATAGTAATAATAATAATAACTATATTATTACGATACAAATATCGTAATAATATAGTTCACATATTGCACAGTAGTTGCACATTTTCTGCATCAGTCGAATGCAGAATTGTCATAAAAAATATTTACATTCTCAAAATCTGTTCTATATTGTAGTACAAGTCTCCTTCACCATTCGAATGGCTTCCTAATGGAGTGGAAAAAGGACCTAATGTGACTGGGTAAAAACTACTTGTTGCAAAAGGTGGGTCCATGAAGACTGCGTAGAGGTTGTGGACTGTTTAGTTTGTTAGAAATAGTTTTTTTTTCAAATATACTTTACGTTTCATTAAGTTCACATATTTGTTATTAGTTACTAATAGCTCGAATAGTTTAAAATACTGTTGATTCTCAAAATTTTGAGTGATTAGTTCGCACTTCGTAGCTTGTGGCATATTTACCCACCACTTGTGTAATATGCCACTTTCGAGGACTTTTGTATTTGTACGTTTCTCATTGAACTATAAAAGTTACATATCTTTACTTATTAGTCAATGTACAGAATTAGTTACACTTTCATATGGTTTTATCTATTTCCCTGTATCTACTTATACTTGCGAGATATCGCGTTTCAAAGTTAACTGTGGCATATTACCCCGAGTTACCCTAAACTGTAAATAAGTTTGGTCGGTTGTCAAATAATGTACCTACAGGCTCTACCGACACGCTTTAATGCATTTTGACGTTTGGATTTACCTGTTCCTCTCCTTCGTCCCTCAACTACCTTGCGAAGTAGATGAATTTTATTCAACCGCAGGCTATTTCACTGAACTCTGTCACTAAGCATATTATATTATCCTCTTCCCTTATGGATGGACTTTTCCTATTCCGTCGGTGACCATACGGTGCGATCGATTTCGTAAGCGCCCTTATTATTTATTCATCGTTAAGTCTTTAATTATTCACACGCCTGCGCCTGCAAGCCTAGCTTTGATTAAGATTTATTTGAATTATTACTGAATGAATCATGCGTGGTCACCAGAGGAAGTATCGATTTCTGCTTAACTCACGAATAGGATCTAACAGCTGTAATTAAAAAAGGGTTGTTAAACCTGAATAAATGAAAGCGCCTAAAGTCGTGTGCTCACTTAATTGTAAGTCATAGGTGCTGAATTATTATCGCGATCGTAATAATTTTCACAAGCTCCGCCTCATCGTAATTGTCGCCGCGATCCGTACTCCTTAGGAGCAAATATCGCGTTTCGTCGTGTACACCGAGGTTCTTCAAAGTAGGTACCTCCCAGTGGAAACGATGCTATACAATCGCTGGACCTCGCCCCGTACCAAAGGGAACTGAACCTCAAACGTAATACTTGACTACCATCGCTTAGAATTCAGTCCAGTTTTGCGGATCCGAGAGCTAATTTGCCTGCTCCAGTCTCCTTTCATTCGCGACTGCAGCGGGGCCATAATTACTCGAAGCTCTTTAATATCCGCTGGTCGCCTGATTGATTTTCGCGGTGCTGCGATTTCTTGCACGTCGCTGTGCTACATCCTCGAATATTATTCCATGCACAGGCTGCCTGCATCGGCTATCCTTTCACGATTCAAATTAAAGCTATACCTTTGCCCATCCATTGATTGAAAATGCTTCGCTTGCCACTTCCTTTTGTGCGATGCAGTAATAACGACATTTTTTAAGATTGGCCATTTCGTGTCCATACATTGATACCCCGCCTGTGGGTCGCATTCGAGCTTTTTTGCGCACTCGTGTTCTTTCACATTCGTCATTGAATTTATCTAAACGAAGAACACAAGAGTACATAAAAAATGTTCTCTGCACGGTACGCTGAAAGAGCCTGTTTGTTTTAAGAAAAACGTCCACTGGCGGAACTTAGGGCTTCGCAGATCCTTGGAATCCTTCTTCCCGCACAACATACAATTGCTCCAGAATCCAACAATGAACAATTAACTAATCCAGATCCACCGTACGCATTTATTTAGGCATCTTCTATCGTAACAAAAAAAAAACAAAAAAAATTTCTCTTGCTCCGTGGTTAGGCATAAACAGGCGGACTGTTATATGTATTATTAGTACTATTTAAAAAGTTTATGTTATGTTATCTTTTTGTTATCTATTATTATCTCATCTTAACTTATCTCTGTTATTTTATTTTATATTATTTTATTTTATTTTATGTTATTATTTTATATATATATTTTTATTTCTTTCTCTTATTTTTATCTTTCTATGCAGTAATGGTAATAATTTTGTATCTCTGTACACTAAAGGGTTTCCCGTTAATACTAATAATAATAATAATAATAAATCATGGTACCACTCTGCCTCGAAACAGTCACCTCATCTTAAACTTCCATCCGTCGCCTGGCGCAGAGTTGCAACAGCGCCTCGCGGTGATTTATGCGTGAACCGTCGGTGCTGTCGCAAGGGTTCGTTCACGATGAACATCTCGTTCTGCCAGAATCCAAGCCACAGGGAACATCGGGGAGTACCCCTGGCTTACAGTAGTTTCCCCCCGCCGGTAGCCGCCCGATGTTGAGCGTCTGAGCGCAATCTGCCGGCAACAGGGCTGCGAGCACGTCTGTTTGACGGCCGCGATTTCGGCACGTATCCGCGGCTGCAAATTGCATTTTGCAGGGTCCGACTGCGCGATTATATGCACGTGGCCTGTCCGTACAAAGGCGGTATGCACCGACCGCGTTATGGGTCGCGCCGGCCGGCGCAGCCGGGAGTCGGCTTGCATCCGTCTCGGCAGCGTGTTGCAGCGACACGATGCACACCGCGTTTACGTGTCACGCCAGGCCGCACACCGTCGACACGGATACGCGCCGGCCTCCACTAGTGTTTCCGCGGTGCATCTGGGTCGAGGAGACGCGACGCGGATCGACCAGATTCCAAATGGATCCCGCGTAGAGGCGTTCTTTCCCGCGAGGTGGTCGCTCCGGGATTCGATACTTGTTGCTCTTTCTCTGCCGACCAGCCGCGTTTATTGCGCGACGTATCCCTCCCGACGATGGCCACCGGGTTACGGCCCCGTGAAATCCTGCGCGGGTTGCCTCGGTTACCCCGGGAATCCCAGCGACGCAGAATCACGCCGATATCGCGATATTAAGCCGGACGACTTCCGCCAAGTGCCACCCCGCAACGGACACCGTAGGAATGGCAATGGGCTAGCTAGCCTCCATTACCAGCCGGCTGAGACAAGTCGTTGCGCCTCCGCGAGCAACTTTTCAGTCTGGCAATGGTCCCTCGAAGAAGGCGCCAAGTGGACGATTACTCGGCCATCGCATTCCACGCTGCTCCCCCATTCACGTTTGCGTGCTTTTGAATTAAGGGGTTACGCCACCCACAGGCGCTCGAAACAGCACTGAACTAGACGAATTTTTTTTACTGATACTGTGAGGTTGAAAATTATTTATTTTCTTCTTATGGGTAGAGCATGTATTAGTGCATATATTGTATAAATACCGTACAAAAATATTAAAAAATGACCGAGTTATTTGTTCTCCCGCGAAGCTCGTCCGCCGTTACACGCGTGACTAACCTAACAAATTATAACGAACATGTTCGTCTGAAATGAAAAACCCGATGATTTTCGTGTTCCTGAATAAAATACCTACGATGTAGCATAGGGATTTGAGAAGAAAAAATTTATTGCACAAATGAGAGCAAAGTGAAAGAAATTATACGTTTCTCACATGAAAGAACGAATTTAAACCATTAATTATATACGAATGGGGTATAGGATGGAAAAACTGATATGCTACATCGTAGATAATACCATTAAGAATATGCGTGCCAAGTTTGAACTCAATCGGACCAATAGTTTTGGAGATATTTGATAGGTCATCTTTGAAAATCTAATTTCGAGAAACACGCAAAAGAAGAAAAGTAGAATGTTCGCTACCTGCTGCGGAATATCGACATCCGCGCCTCGTTGAAAGCCTGTAACTCGGCTATTTTGGGGAATTTTTGCGTCTACAATGACTTAAATTATTCTTAAAACTTCACGTAATAAGAAAATGCAAAGAAAAAAAATCGTGTGTTCAAACTTTCAGGGTGGCGTAACCCCTTAACCCAGCGGAGAGAGGTGTTGATTTCTACACCCAAAGAATCACCTGTCTTTCAGTAAACTACTCATGGTACCCACTTGTGCCCACAGTTCTCGTAAGAACTCAACATTCTTATGCTACTTACTTAATACGATATGTTACGTTCATTGTAAGAATGGTTACTGTACATCGGCAGTAGTAGCTCGAGTAGGTCACTTGGAGTGCAGCAGTATCACGCTCCACTTCACGCTAAGGAAACAATACGGCTTAACGACGGAAGCGGCAGCGCCGTACCGTGAGAATTTTACGTGGGCGTGATAGCGTGAAGACTCGACGCGAGGCACACGCGATACGCGCATACTTCAACTTCCGCGGGGCAAATGTTTGTGAATTATAAGCACTCCGCGTGGAGCGTGCGACGCAACCCACTCGAATTAAATATTTAAGCCGTCGGAGTGCTGAATGTCTGAGCAAAAACTCGCGGCCTCCGGAACATACGTAATGTGCTTCCGCGGGAGCAGATTCGAGGGAGAATGGCGAGCCGCGGGCGTTACCGCATGCACGAGTAACGAATTTTTCTATCGATTTGTCAATTCCCCGCACGGCGGATTTAAATCGGCACCATTCAGAAATCGTAATTTCGCTCGTCCAGCCACGTTAAAACGTTTTATCTGTTTGCCGAGCTCCATGCGCGGAACGAGCGGCTCCGAGCACGAAGGCGCGTTAAAGCGGCAGAAGTAACGGCAGGCTTACTTTTCCTTTATTCCCGTCCCCCTCGTATTTGGCATTTCCTACGTTCTAGAAACTAGCTGTTTACAACAACCTTAGTACCCGATACGATCACAGAATTATAGGGTAGACCGGGTCGAATCGGAGGAAAATATGAATTTAGTCCATATTTCTTACATCGCGATAGAAATGAGCATTACAATCGTTCGTAGTACCTCGTCCCTGTCCCCTGCACCTACCGCAACAGCCCGGCAATTGTTTTGAGTCATTGTTTGGAGCTGGCATACGTTTTCAGTGGTCCGAATCTAACCTATGTAAACTGCAATTCCGTGCTTAAAATAAAAAGTAAGCTGGGAAATTCTAATGCTTTTATTGTTATTAGTTTGCACGGTGTGCAAGTTTAGTATTTGATGTATTTTGGAGTATCATATCGTAATATGTTTATGTAATCTACAACCTTTGAAATACTTATATATGGGGCGAATCGGATTACTCTTATTTTCCATTTGAGTATTTTTATTATTATAAATATGATAATTGTTTATATACAGATGGTTCGTGCGTACATAAAAAAGAGCACTCAGGGATCACGGTGTCAAAAAAAAATAATAATAAAGGAAGCTGTGACAAAAATTAAATCTACAGAAATGACGAAAAAAAGTAAATTAATGGTCTGAAGAAGATGGCATTGTATTTTTCACCACAGGGTGAAAAATTAATTCGTCCACTTTCAGAAGATTGTCTGAGACGAGTGGTACCCCGAGAATTGTGCTGACAGAGGCGGTAAAAAGGGACAATATGAAGGGAATTATATTTTTCTAAGTTAATTCCAAAGATTTGTTATTAAAATTTGAGTTTTATCAGAAATTTTTGGGTGATCCGATTCGCCCCAATATATTGATATATATTAATATGTGTATATATATAATTAAATGCCAGCCTAACTATTTCTTATTCATTCAAATGAACTAAAATTACACTCTAGCAACGTAAAAATTTAATAAAAACATAGAAAATATAAAAATTCTCCGTACATCCTAAAATCTAGAACCTCAACCTAGATTTAAGCACAGGTTACAAAATACAACTAGAAATCTAGAACCTCCACCTAGATTTAAATACAGGTCACAAAATGCAACCAGAAATCTAGAATCCTCCATCTAGATTTAAGCACAGGTTACAAAGTGCAACCAGAAATCTAGAATCCAAGTTTCGGGGCGAATCGAATCTTTCCCACTTTTTCATTTTTTATTTATAAAAGAAAGATTTTTACGTTTAGTTTTAATTTCTATATATTCATGTTAAAGCGAAAAGTATATTGGTCACGAATACATATTAAAAAGTTAGTTTTTTAATGTCTGATTATTATTTTTTTACCATCAAACACAAAGTGATCCGATTCGACCCGGTCTACCCTACTCCAGAATGTTCAGAATGCGCATAGCGCACAGATCGTTGAACCTTTGAACCTCCGGGGTTGAAAGTCAAAATCGTTACTTGCGGAATCATCTAAAAATTCCCTCTCGAAGTCAAGAGACGCGGACGTGATTGGAACGTTCGAGCGGTTCCAGTTTAACAGCCAAGTTTCGGTTTCGCCAGTGTATCGACGCCTACATGGTTCCCAGGCCTTAATACCGTCATCGCACCCTTGTCGGGAAATGGAGTCGATTGGAATGTACCGTGGCGAACGATCGGCCGTTGACGGGCGTTTTAAATAAAACTCAGGCCCGGGAACACGGCTCGGAATGAACCGGAGGCAATATCGGCCTGGAACAAGTAACCGCGGCCGCAGAAATTGAAAATCCGCATTCTATCGCCGCGCCGCGCTGGGATAAACGTTCCTTATTCACTTATTCGCCGCCGTTGGAATACCTCGCACGTTGTCCGATCCTCGGCGCTGTGTTTGCCGAGAAACGAAAGTCCCCGTGAATTCGGGATGTTGCCAGCTTGCCAGCTTGCCAGCTTGCCAGTCAGCCAAGGCTCCCGGGGAAAATTCACCGCGTAACTTCTCGCGGGGTCGCGCTCTGTCGTTCGCTTTGATCTCCGGGTATTTGCGAATATGTACGCCCGATACACGGAACAAACGCAAACGCGAGCTAGCAGACGCCGGTGGCTACACACGCGCCCGCCGTATTCGTGGTCCTGGAAGATTACAGAATTCGCGGAATTAGGTGGCGGGCGCGGCGTACACGCGTGTTCCTGCAGGCTGCGCGACTTTGCGGGCTGCATGCACAATCGACCGACGACGACGGAGTCGGAGTTACGCGAGGCTAAAACGAAAGACCCCGGAGGAAGTGGGCCGAACTTTTGCGGGCTCTACTTGAAGCACCCGCGGCCAACCAACTTTCGGCTGGCTTCATGAGTAATGCAGTTTCTTTCTCTACTACACGGCGGAATGTGTTTTTAACTTTGCGGCTGTTCAGCCCGCGCAACGTATGGACGGGATGGAAAGCGCCGGACTGTGTGGTGGCCCGATAGACGTATAGATAAGCCTTGTATGATATAATTTTATATAAAGGAAGCATGTCTCCGTAGTTTTAATTACGATCGATTGGCAGATTTCTTTAGAATAATTGACCTTCGACGAGAAGTGTTAATCGCACACGCTTGATCGTTAATTTCCCTTTCTGTTCTCAGGTCAGTGCGGCATGGTTCGGGCACGAGACCGGCAACGTGAAATCTGATAATTGGGTGAGCGAATTACCATTTCACCGTGTAACATTCGAACTCCGATTCGTTTCTCCGAAACTCGTTACGATTCCTTGCTGAATTACGTCGAACATTACGCGATAAATCCTTCCCCTCGTTATTTCGTTATTTTTAATCGCAAATACGTGGCCTGGCTTGACTTTATTTAATTTCTCGTTAAACACAATCAGCCGGGGGTTGTAAAGCATCGCGCGCGAGCACACTCGCGGTAGGGAACGCTGTGACGTTTACAGTGTACGCAATTTATCCGAATACACGGTTAAAGCGAGTAGATTAATCTTACCAAAGGGAATTCGCTGTTCGCGGTGTAAATCATTTTTACCGTCCCGTAACAAGCTTTCAAATCAACTCAGCGAAACGCCGCGGTTCTGTTGCATTTTTATTGCCGCGGTTATGCGCACGTTCGATGCCGTTAAAAACATTTCCTCGCCGAGAATCGGGCAGATAGAACCCTCTCCGGAAGCATTGTGCGTCGGACCCAATTAAGGCGGTAAACGGCGCCGTAATAACGCAACAAACGGACGAAAAATATCATATTAAAAGTCCCCGGCAGTGTGCATCGACGCGTTTGATTTAATTAAAATTCTACAAATTACGGGTCTCCCCGGCCGCGCGTTTATCGGCACACGCGGGCCCGCCTTCTTTGCCGCCCGCGGATGCGCTAATTAAAACCAGAAGCAAATTAATTGCTGCACCTTTTTCCGCCGATGGCTGCATCGATGGGACACGAGTCTCGAGGCCCCGGGGGCGCCTCGAATCCCGCTAAATTCGGCTGCCACCCCATACCATCGGTGAACGTTCCTCCTCTGCATTCAAAGTATTTGCCAGGCTGCGTTTATACCGTCGCGATGAGTCACGTTGCACGGCCGAGGCACGTGCTTCTTTCAAGCTTCTTCTCACAGCGGGGCGGGACACTTCTGCGCCTTTTCCCATCGAAATCACCTCGTCGCGAGACTTTCAATTATATCCTGCGACAAAACGACGCCGCGCCGTGAGCACCCTTAAAGAAAACGGCAACACCTGTCAGACGATCGAGACCGTGGCCCCTCCGTCCTCCGCGGGGGCGGCGAACGTTGTTCTCGACATTGACGAATTTCGTTATTGAATATTAATCCTTGCGCGAGGTCGTAACGGGGCGGCGGTTTTCACCCGGCCTCGGACAGGCTCGTTACTTTTGAAATATCGATTTCGCGAGGCACGTCGACGTGTCCGTATCGAGATCCTTTCCTTCGGGAAAACGGCGACGCCCGGGGGGTGCTCGGTGGAGAAACGCCGTCGCGGCGCGGAGGCGGGAGCGCGTGCAACAAGCGAACATATTAATGGATCGTTCGCAGCGTCGTTTTACTATTGCTCGCGACAGAAAAGCTGTCGCGGATGAATAATAGCCGCGCCTCCTTTCCTTCCTCCCGGCGCGCGCGCTTCCACCATTCGCCGTCCGGAACTCCCTCGCGAGGTAACGCGGATTAATCGATACCGGGCGAATGTTTTCCTTTATTCGCGGCAGCCCGGCGAATCTGCACGGTTACTCGATTTAATTGATCGTCGAGAGCGGCAAGAACACGCCCGCCACCCCCGCGAGATTGAACGTGTGCCTGCGAGGATCGACTCGATTCTGACGCTTTAACGCGCCACGGAATTATTCATGTCACGTAGCCCGCGTTTTATGCGGCATTGGCGCCCCGCACGCCACCCCCTCGCGCCGCTCCCGCCTTCCGCCAGCCTCCAGTTCCGCGAATCCCGCGGAGAAAGGAGACGCGCCAGCACTTCCGCGGAAAAGGGATCGCGGCGGCTTTTATCCTGCCTCGTGGGCGCGTTTCGATTTCGCATTAAATTCTGCGTAATTGAGTTCCTCGCCGACGCAACGGCCGGGTATCCCGGCGAGGGTTAACGCCGGGAATAGATTCGCGGGGATGACTTTGTTCGTCTGTCACAGCCTCGGCCTGGAACCGCGCTTAGGATTAAGATAGATATTGGATCGAGATACGGTATTATACTCGGCTGAATTGGATTCGGATTGAACGCGGACTGGCACTGGCTTGGTACCCCTGATGGATTAAGGATTCCTACTGACTGCGGGGGTACACTGTGTTTTAAGAACCTTTTGGAACCACGGTCAATGGGAATTGCGGAACGAAGTTGAAACTAATGCGCGGACACGCGCGAGTCACGCTATCCGCGCGAATAAATTGCGACAAAGGGGTGTGTATGTTACGTTACGGGATTGTGCAACTTCTGCCGTACTTCCCTACGTCAACTAATTGCGACATCCCAAGATATATAGATAGCAACGGTCGCAGGCTTTCCACGAACTTTCCGGCGCAGATCCGCCACTGCACACAGGGGCGCGAACAACAGGAAAATACTACGGCGCCGCGGCCTCGCTGGGTAATTTGAATGCGAACACGCCTCGAAGTAATGCCTGCTCACGGCACCTCGGTAACGTCCATGCTTGTCATCGATGATTTCGGTGAATCGCTGTGGAAACAACGATTTTCCGGCAACGCGAAGGAAGTACCTACGTAGCGCCGCGCGTTACGAAGAGTAGCACGTTTCTTTTCTTCTTACGGACAACTGCAGTTAGAAATAAAAGATATGTAAAACAAATTTATGTTAAACGATTTTATTAAAAATATAGTGAAAACTAAATTAAAATGCACTAAACACTGAAAAATAATTATTTTCTTGTACTTTAATTTTGATGGTGTTAATATCAATTAAAATAAAATCGTGGTTTCTTAACAGTTTAATACTTCAACTTCTGGTTGCACATGGTGCCCCACGATTTTATTTAAATTGATACTAACACCAAAATTGAAGTACAAGAAAAGAATTAGTTTTTAGGTTTTAGTGCATTTTAATTTAGTTTGCACTACACTTTTAATAAAATCGTTTAACACTAGAGGAGTGCAAAAGGCGCGGTACAGCTGCCAGCTGTTATTAACCTTACCGTTTAAAGCTACTTAAAACTAAAACTAACAGAATAGAGTACACGAAAAGTAAATGTAGACGGCCAAATAACATAATCAAAAGTAAGAACTAACATCATTTGCGTGTAGTTGGAAAATATATATAATGTTATTAAGAAAGGAGGTAGTTCATGATAGTGATTCCTACTCCTACTTAATTGTTATATTATCAAATCATGATTGGTAATAAATAATATTTTCGTGAAGTACTAAATTGCAAATCGAAACCGATACTTTCGTACAAGCATGTAGCAGGTATTATATATACATATTTTCAAGTAGATATCAAATAGATATCGTAACAGGTTTGCCATCTGATCACAGAATTATCAAATAAATAACGATAATTTCGTACAGTATCAAACAAGTATCGATAATTTCATAAGGTATCAAACGAGTATCAATAATTTCGTAACGTATCATTACTTTTTGGCCCATTTCGATTATTTAACGTCGATATTATAGATTGATTCGTTCTTATGGATCAAATGACATTTAAGAACATGGTGTAATAGTGTTTATCGTTTGAATGATAGCACCCCCAAATTCGATTTTTTAAAAAAACTCAACGGCATTCGTTTGTTCATCGTATGCCCACGTTTGTCCATAAAAAATTTTCGTTTGCCCAGAATTTAAATAACAAATAAAAACCGCGAAAGAATGGGTATAGATGAAGCGATCGCGTTAAAGTTCGATTATTCTCGAAAATATTATCAAAATCGTTCTTTCAACGGTGCAGTTCGCTAGTTTAGATGTAGAAGAGATTTTCCCATACATTAATTTCGTATGCCCACCCTCCAGAATCGAATTATTAATAAAGATAGCCAAGAAGTGCGGTACCCGTTGAAGCGATCGCGTTAAAGTTCGATTTTTCTGGAAAATATTATCGAAATCGTTCTTTCAACGATGCAGTTCATTAGTTTAGATGTAAAAGAGATTTGCCCATGCATTAATTTCGTATGCCCACCCTCCAGAATCGAATTATTAATGAAGATAGCCAAGAAGTGCGGTACCCGTTAAAGCGATCGCGTTAAAGTTCGATTATTCTCGAAAATATTATCAAAATCGTTCTTTCAACAGTGCAATTCGCTAGTTTAGATGTAGAAGAGATTTGCCCATGCATTAATTTCGTATGCCCACCCTCCAGAATCGAATTATTAATAAAGATAGCCAAGAAGTGCGGTACCCGTTGAAGCGATCGCGTTAAAGTTCGATTTTTCTGGAAAATATTATCGAAATCGTTCTTTCAACGATGCAGTTCATTAGTTTAGATGTAAAAGAGATTTGCCCATGCATTAATTTCGTATGCCCACCCTCCAGAATCGAATTATTAATACAGATAGCCAAGAAGTACGTCGTTGGAAAGAATTCGAGAGTATCGCAGACATCTGTTTACGTTTCGACAGTGGCACTCGGCGCTGCTACCCTTAGGGTATCAACACTGCGTGTCGTCATCGAACGTGTCGAAACGTAAACAGATGTCTGCGATACCCTCGAATTCCTTCTAACGACGCACGAAAGTCAGTCGGTCTCCAGAGTTCGGACGCAACTCTTGCGAGACCGTGCATTCATTTACGGTTTGTGAAGTAACTGTGAGATTATATTATTTTCCGTTGTGCGATATCATTGCGGTAATTAGTGAAAAATGACTAGAAAACCACTCTGGTGATATTCTGCACATGCTGCAGATGTGTGAAAAGTGTGAAGTGTTCGATGAGCGATACAAATTTAAGTGTCGTTCCAATAAAGTGAGAAAGAGGTGTGTGCAACATTTTTTGGATAACATGTCACCAAACACCTTCAACCTTTACGGTAAGTACAATTGATTTTGATAATTCATTCGGGAAAAAACGAACGGAAAGGTATTCGGTTCAACGGGTACCGCACTTCTTGGCTATCTTTATTAATAATTCGATTCTGGAGGGTGGGCATACGAAATTAATGCATGGGCAAATCTCTTCTACATCTGGACAAACGATATGCATCGTTGAAAGAACGATTTTGATAATATTTTCCAGAAAAATCGAACTTTAACGCGATCGCTTTAACGGGTACCGCACTTCTTGGCTATCTTCATTAATAATTCGATTCTGAAGGGTGGGCATACGAAATTAATGGATGGGCAAATCTCTTCTACATCTAAACTAACGAATTGCACTGTTGAAAGAACGATTTTGATAATATTTTCGAGAATAATCGAACTTAAACGCGATCGCTTCATCTATACCCATTTTTTCGCGGTTTTTATTTTTTATTTAAATTCTGGAGGGTGGGCAAATGAAATCTAAGAGTGGGCAAACGTGGGCAAACGATGGACAATCATTTCCCACCGTCAAATCATTAAAAGTAGAGAATTCAATATCTGCCACATGATTCTATCGAGATTTATTAAAATACTACGATGTGGACAAGAGTCCACATTAGGCTACAAGTACAAATCTCAATAAGTAGGTACCTAAATACAGTTGAATGTAAGACTGATTAGTAGATTATAATTTTTATACCAAAGATAATGTTTATGGTTATTATATCGTTTTGATTTTCATTTAAAGATAATCCATTTTTGTTGGTCCGAACCTTCGTAAATAACCATTATTAATAAAATTCTGCTTTACTTCATTAGAAAATGAAATATTTCATCAAAAGGCAACTCTTATATCATAGTAACAACTTACCCCAATGCGATAACAACTTGCCCCATATAGGGGTAAGAAGTTCCGCTTCGATCAGCCACAAATAAATTACTTTCTATGGGAAACCTATTGCAATATATTAAACACAAGCTTAAAATCAGAAGATATAATAAATTTAACAAGAAATTAGTCAATAGTGAAGAGAATAACTACATTATTTTCCAGTCATTTTTTATGTTTTATCGAAATCGGAACTTTTAGCCCCGGCCTCCCCTACATACAAACATTCAAACAAACAGAGGATCGAAACTGAATAAAATCGTTTGAAAATGAAACGTGCTACTTTTCGTAACGCGCGTCGATATGTTGTTGGTTATTAAAATCAGCAGAGATCACTGCTGGATCAGTGAAGGATCGGTGACGCTATTCATCCACACCCATTTGTCCTTCGTTAAAATATTCATGAGCCAAGCAGCCTAAAAGTTCCCTGTTCCAAGCGCCACAATTTTTGCGAGACTGCCCAACAAGCAGCATTTTAAATCGCAATTACTTCTCGGTTACAAATGTTTTTTTCTAAGCGCGCGCGCTCCGCGTTTCAGAATAAAAATTCTCATTATTCCTGCGCCGGCGGAGTAATCCTGGCGAGCTCAGGAGCTTTAAGCCCCGTCCGGGGGAACACATTCTTTACAATGCACGCGTGGATACGTGTCTGGAGAAGTTTACTCGCGCGGATACGTCCTTCTCGCGCTCCCGTTTCCCTTACACGCGGCGGGCAGGGGAGAATAAGGGCCACGCTGAAGCGAGACGTAATTTTTTCCCGGATTTCTGAAGTCTCCGGGAGCTTCGGCGACCATCTATAAACTTACGAGAACCATCCTCCAACGCTGAGAAAAAGGAGGCAGAGAAAAGGGAGGAAACTCGTTATCATTTTGCTAATTCATTACATTTGTTTCAGTTTTCTGAGGCCATTAATTCAATGTTTATGTGTCGCGATAGGTTGCAGCACGAAACACTGTAATTAAACGAATTAACACGTTCCTTCATAAGACAACGAGCTCGCGCTTAATTTCAGTTAATTTCACCGTTTAAAAATGTTACACCGTTCTCGCTCCCGTTTAATCCGTCCTAATGTCCCGTCTTCCTCCACCCCCTTAAAACCGAGGTTTTAATTAAAGTTTATTCTATCCATCATCTGTCTCTTTAAACCCGTCCGAGGACTTACTTTTATTTCCGTCCGGCGTTCGTCGCTTAATTTCTCTCCTTTTCCCTGGTCTTCGTGGCCACGATTCTTTCCGCTTTACGTAGAGTGGTGTGGATCGACCTGTTCGCTGCAAAACGGTCTCTCGTCCGAGAAGGCCAGTTTCACGACGGCCGCGCTCTGTATTTCTATCGATGCGCCGCGGATACTTTTTAATTGCGTCAACGTTTGTTCAGGTACACTGCGTTTCACATTAGAGCATACTCGTTTCGCGCAGGGATGCACTGTTGATTGGTAGCAAACCGGCAGGGAAATTGCTACGACCAATCGCGAAAGTGCTACGACCAATCGCGTGTGGCAGATGCGTGGGAGTTGCGCAGATCGGTCGCAAATCGGTAGGGGCGTTGGTACACTCTTATATGGAACGCAGTGTAGTTCAGCTGGCTAAGTAATTCCGTTCATGATACTTGCAACACGTACACAGCCTGGTAAAACGCAATTTCTTCTGTGCGAATGGAGCGTTCGTATAGCATTCGTGATATTTCGGGAACATCACTTTGTTTCGCAGTCTCTCTCTGTAGCTCGAGCATATTTTTAAATTTCGATTGTTTTCCTTTAATCACGCGCGGAAACGTTGTAATCCAGGCAGCATTCTCGATCGGGTTTTTAGTGTACGGTAGTCAAATATTATGATAATGGAATCGCGATTGGACCTCCTGTTTTTTATTAACGCATCAAGCATGAAAACAAGCTGCTGTTTGCTCGATCCAGTAGCTGGATTCTCGTTGTTAGCGTGTAATTGCTGGTTAAAATTGAACTGCTATTTTCGAGAAAAAATGTTTTCGGATCAGGGGAGCGGACACGAGAGAATTTGTGTTTTCCAACCTTTGATTTCGCGATCGAACATCGCGCGCAATTATTGCCTTTACCGAGTTGCCCTTTTCGAGCTTTTAATTTAATACCAGATCCACCTGAGGCTAGTCACAGCCTGTACAGTTCTTCTGCTATTTGCCTTCTATTTAATGCAACCCCTGGCAATAAGTTTGGAAGCAAACGCAAAAATACGAAATTATCGAGAAACACCAATATTTTTTATGTATAATGTGCAACGGTATATATATGAAACTGCGTGGTAATGTTAAATTGGTCTATTTTAAAGTAAAGGCACCAAAAATAATTAAGAATTTTGTTTATTATATAATACAAAATATGGAAGAAACAAAATACCGTTGCATATTATACATAAATAATATTGGTGTTTCTCGTTAATTTCGTATTTTTGCGTTTGGTTCCAAACTTATTGCCAGGGGTTGTAGTAGAACTCGGTTTCGTGTTCGGTTATTTCACGAAACATGCTCGTACTTAATTGACGTTTTGCACATGTATACATTTTATATCCTTCCTAAGTCTACAAATGTCACCTAAAATGAGATACCTACTTACGCAAACTTGCCTCAGCAAGAATTCCATTCGACGCCCCAGAAGAGAAACAAAATCTGCTGTCTGCCACGCGACACGTTGAAATAACAATCTTCATCGCCTCTTTTAGCGTTATCGTCGAGCCCTTATTAAATTGCGGTTGTGGTCACCCCCGTTGGCAAGCGGCAGTGTTCCTTTTTTATAAAACGTGACGTCGGGACTGCGGAGATAATCGTTGTTGACCGTAACGGTAATTAAGAACAATTTAATGTCGGCAACCTACGACCATTAATTCGCAGCGAGTATGTACATATTCCCCGCGCATCCGCCGGTGATGTGGCCAGCGAGGGGCGTGCGAGCGCGTTAAAACCGGAACCCATCCAAAGCGTTTTTAGCGGTAGCCAGCCAGGAACGTTTTAGAGAAAGATTCGACTAGAAATAGCGGAGTTGTTTTGCAAAATTACGGGCAGTGGCCTGGAGCACAAATTGGCACACGCGTCGCCACTAGGTTCCTCTAAAACAATTACAGGCAACAATGGGAATCAGCAATCGGCAAAAATGAAATTAGAACGAAAGCATTCGCTCTGCGCTCAAATGTTTTTAGGGGGACACCACTGTGACGGCCGGAAAAGTAAGCCCATTTTAAAATTTTTTTCAGGAATAATTGACAGTTTTCAAATAATTTTTTTATTAGCTACCTTTAGTACAATGTTTTAAGAAACTATAAAAAATATATATATAGAAAAACATGCATAAATTTTAATATATATTAATTAATCTTCTAGACCCCCCACACGAGCTGGTCCAATGTGTAACTATGGAACAGCAGGTCCGAAATCAAATTTCTTTTTTTTTCTATAAACTATAAGAGTGTAGTTTCCGTTGTACGTGCGTATTCTTTGATTGAAAACAATTTGTTTGAAATATGCTCGAAAAAGTGTCCATCTTATTCGCGGATTTTCGAAACTTTTCTTGTAAAGCGCACCATTTTTACAAAAATAATTTGTTTAAGAAACGGGTACGTACAACGGAAACTACACTCATATAGTTTATAAAAAAAAAATTAAATTTGATTTCGGACCTGCTGTTCCATAGTTACACATTCGACCAGCTCGCGTGGGGGAATCTAGAAGATTAATTAATATATTAAAATTTATGGATGTTTTTCTATTTATTTATTTTTTATAGCCTCTTAAGACAGCGTATTAAAGGTAGGTAATAAAAATTTTCTATTAATACCGTCAATTATTCCTGGAAAAAATTCTTAAAAATGTCTTACTTTTCCCCCTTAATCTTCGCTCTATCCGTGCAGCGTGATGGAAAGCTTTCCCCGTGTTTCGCGAGAACTCGTGCGAATGAAATTTGAGGTTTCCGACTTGCGATCGATGGTTTCTTCCCCAGTAGGTATTTTTCAAAGAAAACATGACAATGATCATCGCAATCCTTTCGTCGCACTACTTTCCTCCATAGGAATAACTCTCTCCTTCAGCAATTACAGAATTCTTACGCACACCCCTATAGAAATTCGCGAGATCCGTGAAAATCGAGAATGAATGTAGCCTGTTTTCATTTGTAATTCGAACGAACCCGGGAGGCAAGTTTCATACTCTATTACGAGATGCAAAATCGCGTCATTATTTCAGTCTCGTTTCGCGAGATGGGAGCCGGCGAAAGTCCGGCGCTGAATACTTTGTAGAATCACGGCGCGAAAGATTAATATTCTCGTTTCATTGCGTCCCATCTCCGAGGACATTCAAAGATACCCACGGTTCTCCGTCGGACTCGGCCACTCAATTAGAACTGGAGTAACTACAAAGGAGTTGGTGCTTCGCATCTCGGGCCGTCACGGAATTCGTTCGGGGAATAAGTAATAACAATCTTAAGGACCTTGCGCGATGGTCGTTGACGGGTACGGCGAGCCGATCAATGAGATGATAGATTAAAAGCCGATCTTCGAGGTAGAGGCACGCGTGGCCTCGGCTAATTGGATGCAAATTCGGTATACGTAACCCAATAAATCGAGCGACCGCCGCGATCATCAGCTATTCGGCATAGTTGTCGGGAGACTTTGAATGGCTGGTAGCCGGTGGAGCGTCCCTAGCCATGGAAATTAGCCTCTGCGGCTGGCTCTATGCAGCTGATACCGCAGGGGACGTCCGAAAGAGCGGCGCGCGGAAAGGAAATACGCGAAGGGGAAGAAAGTAAGGAAAGAATAGTGCAGAAAGGTGGCAGCGGGCATACGTTCGAAACCTGCATAAGGATTCCCATATACGGCGGAGTAAATGTACTTCGAGCCCGTTTCAGCGCGCATAAACAATTACCGAGCTGTCTGCCTCGGCGCTGAAGCATATTCGCGGACGCGTCGACTGGTCGCGAGGCACGAACGCGTTCCCACGTTCGAACGGACGTGTTTTTCACCGGGAATGGCGCGATTTCGCGGGGAAAAAAACCCTCGTTCCAAGGGTCAGCCGCGCGGAGAGGGGCTTGGAGGGGTGAGAAGAGTCCCGGGGGTAATAAATAGGTGGAGAAAAATTACAGTTTGGCCCGATGATCGTGGACAATTGCTAAACCATAATAGCTGGGCGCGCTTGTTGAGAGAGAGTTACGCGCCCGCGCCCGATAGCCCGTCACATTCATAAACGGCGAGTGTCGTGTAATGAAAAAAAAGAAGAGAGAGAGAGGCAGAGGGTGGATCCGCCGGTGGGGAACGGGCGAGCCCGAAAAGAGCGTGCGAAATGAACCATGAAATTAACGAATGGCCCCGAATTCATATCCGCGGTCCCATTTTGCCCGGCCAATTAATTATTTAAAACCCTCGCGCCGCTGGAAACAACACCGCCCTGCTGATACTCATATTCGCGTTTGCAAGATGGATGACGGTGCGGCCTCCGACCACCTCTCGCGCTCCCCTGTTCATCTACGCACAGCTTGCGAACCGACCATGGCTCCCATCGAAAGCGTGCATTAGTGTGGTTTATGCTGTAAAAGATTTCCGGCTGAAAGCCCCGAGGCTTCTCATGGATAATATCCACGGTTGAACCGAAGAACAAGAAAGTTTGAGACTCTCGCCGGGCAGCATTGTCTTCGCAGAACACAACTGAAACTCTCATTATTCAGGGTTTGGATTTTACTCGACGAACCGCGGACGCACCTGAAGCTAACAAGGGGAGGACATCATGTGGTAGACACTGATTTTTATGGGCCTTGGCAGGGTGGATCTATGTCGAAAATAAGTAAATAGCTGTCCGAGCGTTTCTGCCAGTGGGTGTTAATAGTAGATGGTGTGGCCAGAATGTCGCCTTTGTACTTGGAGGGTGAGTCTCCGACGACACAATGTCACACTCCGTGCGGTTTTTAAAGCCACACGAGTTCACTGGATGTTGGTGATTGCAGTGTGATAGGTTTAATGGAATGATACACAGACACTGCAGCGCGTAACAATTAACAATAACGATATATTTTAACCACTACTGATTGAAATAAGTAACGGACAAGGTTGAGTTGTAATTGTAATACTACGCGATTGTAATGTCTCAGAAAGCTGTATGCTGTTCTGTCGATGCTTACAGTAAGAAGGTTTTGTTTCATCTGTTTTACAAAGTGTTCTCTCTGGCGCTACGAAGACCACGAAACCCTTGCGGGGGTGTGACTTAACTAGGAGGTGGTCTAAACTATTGCCCATTGGTTGAAACTGATGTAGCTTGAACGACGAAAAATAACTGGAAAGGGAAAGTGTGATTTCGGCGAAACCGAACCGATCAGCGCGACGTCGTGCCGTCTGTTTATTGTTGGTAAAGTCTGGAGAAGCGTACTCTCGACTCGGTCTAAGAGCCCCTATTCCACTACGCCGGTTGTAAATTCTTAGTCCCAAAGTGCTAGGTCCCGATTGACAGACCAAGTGTCTGCCACGATGCGCTTGGAGTTTTGAAAATAACATCGTATTGCTCAACAGTAGAGATATTTACATGGAAATTATTAAAAAATTCATAGTGGCCGGGGGGTTTTAATGGGTAAAAATCCCACATTACTCTGGCGCCCCCGGGGATTCCCCTCTGAAGGAGTCGGGGTGCCTA
Organism: Andrena cerasifolii; assembly: GCF_050908995.1. NCBI lineage: Eukaryota > Metazoa > Arthropoda > Insecta > Hymenoptera > Andrenidae > Andrena > Andrena cerasifolii. Next base: position 8,547,802 of record NC_135120.1, on the reverse strand, counting down.
TTGAAGATTTCCCTAAGTTAAAACAATAATTTATAAATAATATAATTTATAAAAAAAAATTTATAAAGTTTTTTTTAACGCGGAGACATCTTCAAAAGGCACCCCGACGCCTCCAGAAGGGAATCTCCCGCAGACGCTAGGGTAGTGTGGGATTTTTACCCATTAAAACCCCACGACCACTATAAAATTTTTAATAATTTCCAAGTAAATATCTCTATTAATAAGGCCCATTGGTAGAATCGCTCGGACACCTATTTACTTATTTTCGACATAGATCCATCGTGCCAAGGCTCATAAAAATCGGTGTGTACCAGATGATATCCTCCCCTTGTAAGTTTCTACTCAAAAGTGGTCCCACAGGGAATAACCCAGCAGCGATTAATTAACAGCAATTATACATTAGAATTAATTCGATCGGTTTCGACGTTCACCGACGACGATGCGCGTGAACGCTAGAAAATAGAAAACAGATTCGCGCGGCATGACTGATGGTTCCTATCAATCGACCCAAAACGCGAGATATCAGATTATACTTATTTTAAGATATTTCCACGCGGACGGCTGGTAATCGCGGAAATCTCGCGTGGTCACTGCTCATTGGAAGCTCGCCGAACGTGTCGGTCAGTGGACAACAAAGGCAGCCAAGATTTCGCGAATCGACAACAATAGACGCCAGCGGGGGGGACTACGTTTCTGAAATCGTCCGATCGATTCAGCAATCTCGCGTCCGCGGGGTGGGGATAGTTGTAAAACAATATAAACGAAGCCAGCAATTTCGCGTCCGCGCGGACGTTCTGTTTTCCATGATTCGGGGCTAACGAGCGACGGCTGCGACCCGACGCGCGGCCATTTCAGATATTCAGTCGTATTGCAATCGACATTGTCAACGCCCGCGATAATGCCCGATGGATAGGACGTGTCCAGTCAGCGTCCAATCCATTCCCGGCGAAATTACCGGCAGGCGAATTATTTCACCGCGAGGGGAAAGAAGAATTCGCCCCGCGACTGGGCGAAAAATCCAATGCGCCGTTCCGGTGAAAATGGAAGGAGCATGAAATTGAGGTTTTCCCATAGATTAACAGTGAATATTTCGATACGCCGACGCGCACGTACGCTCTATGAATCCCTCTGGCTCTCTCGTTTCCTGCCTTTTGTCCCGTTCCATTTCGGTTTCGCGTAACCGGAGCGTGAGTCGCATTCGAGTGCAGTTTAGGCACACAGGGCGCCGGTGTATGTATCGCGTCGATCGCTCGTGAAAGCGCGGGTCAAGATGAAAGCGCTAAATTAAAAGTAAGATTGATCGTGCTGCCGCGTTCGTTAACGTTGCGTACGTCTGTTTTACGCTGGCTGGTACTGCTCCCCCGCTCGAGCTCTCCGCCTGCTATATTGCCGCCGCGCGACTATTCGCTTTCAGTTGTCCGGTGTTGGTTTTCAATTGAAACTTTTGCGTCGACGAATCGATTCGGGATCCTGAAAGCCGCTCGGAGCTACTCTGCGATAGAGGCGTCATTACGGGGTCACGTTCCAAATGCTCGCCCGCTTATCTGTTCGCTGAAATTTCGATCGTATCGCATTAACGAAATTAGTTAATTTCATTCGTGAAATTGGTTAAAAGTCTACTAATTTATTACGCGGAATTTTGGAGAGCGATGGTCTCCCGTCAGGAATTCCTTTGAATATTCCTCGGTGTCTCCACTGTGTTTCTTCCACCAAATACAGAGATTTAGTCTTCCTGCAGCCAGTGTGTGTGCGAACCGAAGCTTACCACCAAGAAACAGCCACACCTAATCCTAATATTCCACATGGCTGCCTATTGCAATCAAAACCTTCGGTGTTCCGTGTCGCGTGTGAATTCCCAATTAATACGCGAAGCTTGTAACAGGAACAGCAACTGTTGGCCCGTGACTTCCCGTCACGTTTGTTACGTTCGTCGGGATTAATGCGATTTTTCGTCGAGAGCAAAACGCGAGTGGTATCAGAAGCCCAACAACAATGGCTAGGCCAGCAAGAGCTCTTGGTTATTACCTCAGAGTCCGTCGTTCCCATTAATTCTGCCTATTCAACGTCGCATTCCTCTGCGCTCTCCTCCCTCGAACGCACCGTGCCGCGCGTCATCCTCGGCGGAGCCAGCCCCCGATGGCTTTTGGGAGCGTGGCCATGCCGTCACGCTTATCCATTCTAGTGAAAGATAACAAAAGGCCCGCGCAAATAGCCCTTTCATCTCGAACTGTCACGGGATCGCGCTCTTGACCGATGCGATCCCACGATTACGACCAGACTTGATCCCTGGTTCGACTAGAAGGAATCGTGTTCCTCGGTGCTACGTATTCGAATTAGGGACTGATTGTATCTGAGTGACGTGACGCATTGCGCGAAGAATTGTTAGAGTAAATCTAGTTGAGTTGACGTGAATTGAAGGCTCGCGAAAAATGGACTGGGTAGGGGAGACCGGAGATAGTTGAGTAATTTTTAACATTTCTAATTTTTATAAATAGACCATTGGTATTTCGTTGACTTGTTGCATACCAAAAGTTTACAAACTTCATTAGGTATACAGGATTAATTTTTAAAATTGTTTTAATTTTGTCTAGGTCGTAGTTTTTATTATATTTAAAGTAGTGAGACGAATAAGTCAACAAACCTCGGCTGTGGGGTTAGTTGATAAATATGATGGGGTTAGTTGACTTGACATTTACTTTTCAGTTTTAACCCTTTGCCTGCGAAAGACGTACATATAGATCCTACGATCCACAATTTTTTTTTCACCCTTTCACATTGTTATTTTTTTTATTAAGTATCATGGTGTTAGATACTGTAATTATTTTCTACTTGTTTGTTATGGTCTATTTGGAAGCCCTGAGAGTTTGAAGGGAGGATAGGGTGTAAAACTAGTAGGGGTGAGTTTGGAAGGATTTGTGGTGGGGGAAGTGGATTAGAGCAGCTAAACTCTTTACCTCGACTGCATCTTGAGGATAAAAAGTGCGATTTTTAGTGGTATTCCTATGCTTAGTCAAGTAACCCTGTTCGACATTGTCAACATGTTAAGGGTCGTACGCACAAAACCTCCACGCACCGGATAAAATAAAATACCCTAAATTACAGTCAGTGTATCACCTTTGCACAAAATATTCATGAAAAAACATCGAGCAATACTTACAAGGGAAAACATCGAGCAATACTTACAAGGGAACTTCCCGAATCCGGAAATTCAAAAAATTCTGAAACTGTGAATATGTAGAGAATTTCCTCCTGATTACAACGCAATTTTTGTTTGCTGCCCAAAGTCAGTCTAAGGGGGTGTAATTGACCCCTGAAAATCCGGTTATTTTCCGGTTTTGTGTTTAAACTCGTGAACTGTAAAATAATTTTTACACCAAATGACAGATCTAATTAAAAGAAGTAACTTTTGTCTTGAAACTTTTTTTCTATCTCTTACAGCTCGCGAGTTATAACACAAAATTGGAAAATAGCCGAATTTTCAGGGGTTAATTTCACCCCCTTCCGAGTGAATTTGGGCAGCAAACAAAAATTGCGTTCTAATGAGGAAGAAATGTCCTACATATTCACAAAGTTTCAGAATTTATTGCATTTTCGAGTTCGGGATCTTCCCTTGTTAGTGGACAAAAATCCATAAATAGTCGAAACAGAAATATTTACTTCCCGCCGACCTTTTTAGATTTTTCATTCTCATTGATGGAGCACGCAAGTTTTCGTCACGGTGACACATTAAATGGCAAGCTGGTCATTCATATGCTTCAATATTGCGAATCGCAGCATAATTTATAACATAATACAACAGTTAAAGGGAATTAGTCAACTAATCTCGTTAGTCAACTAGCCCCGGTATCCCCTACCTACCATTTGAAATACCCAATCATGCCTATCGGGGGTTAAATGTGTTGTCGGAGCTTTTGAAAAGTGTTTAATGGACAAAAGGGGGACATTTTGATGAGCAGCTAATTAAAGTCGCCACTAACGAGCGCCAACGTTGATGCATTAAGTTTTCATACGATCGGCGGAGACTGCGGAAATCGCGAAAATGGGGACTTGTAAATTCCGACACATTTGAAAGTTTTTTTTGTCCGGGGAAGCGTGGATAAATTTATTCCCAGACTCGTTCATTAATATTAATGTGCCCGCGTGCCAGTGTGGCTGAATCGGTTGGGTAGGTCTTCGGAAAGGGAAGCGTGAAAAGTTTCCCTGGGTGTTTTACGCGTGATTACACGCGAGAAGAGGGGAAGTGAACAAACGTTGAGTAATTTTGCAGTCCAAATCTCCACTTGCGTGATGAAAATCAGTCGAAAAGATAAATGTTCTATTCTTTGAAAAGGTCCTTGTCCGCGTAGCCGCGTCTCCCTGTCTGTCCACATAATGGAGATTCTACTGCCGCGTTCCTCACTCTTCCACGCGCCGCAGTAGTATAACCACCGCACTCGAACCTCGTTACATCTTCTCTCCTCATTATCCCGGTCAAATATTTTTTTGCTGGACCTGCTTCTCATTTATTTCAGTACTCCACACATCGACCCGTTCTTCCAATTGATAAAACCCACGAACAATCCTCGGACATTAACGACTTACGTACAGAAAGATGGGCGAAATTTGTATCTAAATAAAATTTCGCATAACGAATAAAAGTGAAAACGATTATTCGCCATGTGTCGAATAAAAAAATTAAGTTTATTCGTCAAATAATCGAAAGTTAAAGTAACTTTTATTTGATCCGTTATTTAAATGATTTTTAATTTAGCGAATGCCCAACTCTTCCAACGTACAATCTCCCCAAAAGCCAATGTATCGACCGTTCCGCGTACAAAATTGTCGCTGCAATATACCGTACGTAAAGTGGAAAAGCGTCAAAAAGCGGATCATACGAATTGGATACATAATATTATGCACGTACTAAATGCTATTGAATCGCGTAACGTTTGAGAACGGAACGGTGCCCCGTCTGCTCCACGCCCCTTTCAAAGCAATCTGAATGTTCCTTCCACATTATCATCCGGGACTTTCGATTGCCTTGTGCGATAGGTAACTTATAGAACGACATCGTCAGAGTGGATGAAAGACGACGCAAGGAGTATTCCTCGCTGATCCGCGCAGAATTCAGTTTCGCAGCAAAGGCTGGGGAGCAGGAAATGTTCCTTTGTTTTCGTATACACCGCTGTCGCGAAGCATTGCCAGTGACGCCGGTAACAAAGAAAGATGAAGTTGCACGCACGGGGATGCAGGCAAAAGCGATAGGTTAAAGGCATTGCAGAGTCTGCGATTTCGAATTGCTCGCAAAAAGGATAGGCGGAAATAGCAGTTATATATCGACGTGGATGCTGATCGTCTACTGTATCGAGCGGTCCTGTATCATACACGATTTCCATTTTAAGCGGTAACAATTTAATCGGGCTAATTTCACGCAATTAATAGGCAGATGAAAGTTTAAGTGGAGGGATCAAATTTTAATAGGCGCATAGCGTGCGGGATTCGAGCAAATATCATAGTGGAATTCGTAACGACGGTTTCCTCTGCCGCGATATAGATTTTCGAACGTATTTCAACTTGCATCAGCATCACGGTTGGCTCGGTGTACGAAAATTGTCGTTTTTAAAATTAATTCGGGAACCGAGCTTTTTCACCCCGCTGGAAAGCCGCGCAAGCAGGCTTGAAATTTTCCCGCGGGAAGGGCAAGCGGAGTGTTTCGAGGTAATTTCCGCGCAATCAAAACTTTCATCATCTAATAGAACGTAGTTAAACGATATGAATAGACTTAAATAAATTCGGCTGATTCCACCGCGGTACCTTTAATTCCGAGAAGCTTGGTATAAAAGGAGCTCAATTAGATTACAGTTTTCTCTAATTTGCGCATGCGTAGTAAGAAGATTTCCAGCGTCATTAACGTCCGAAAATTGGGCGATGAAAGAGGAATAATCGTGACGCTCGTGTAAAGCACGTCCATAATTTTGTGCGACCTGATTCTCGGTCGCCCTGCCTTGTCGTTCCCCTGTCAAATCTGTCTTCGATCCAGAAATAAGGTCAACCTCGTTCGACCCAGGGACTCTCGGGGCGACCTTTTTTTCTGGCTGCCACGAATTCGACGTCGAAACGCGTCCACGATGCCAAACAATCCCAACATGTCGCTTTAATTACCGCTCGACCGTGGCATCGTCACGGGGGCCAGGTCGGAAATTAGACGTTCAAGTGAAAAGCGGCGCGGCTTGATTGTCTCGAAAGCCGGATCGATCGCAGGACCGATTAAATTGCTTCCCCGCCATGAACCGGCGAATGATCTTGACAGTTCCGTATCTCCTTTGTCAAACGACGATCGGTGCACCGTTGGTACCCCCACGAACCCAGCTCGCCACGTAATCGCGGCGGAATGTCACGCGTGAAAACCTAAGTGGAAACGCGCCATCGACCGGCTCCTGAGTCCACTAATATCAATTAGAATGTCAGCAGTTTCTGGGGGGAAAAAATTGGCGTACTCTAGTAGATTGCCGAATACAGATAAATAAATACGCTTTTAGGCGGCAGTCAGGGGGCTGTGCATGGGGCAGCCTGACAAATCGCTACATCAGCTGGACGGGAAAACTTCCAACCTAGGAATATATGGAAGCAGCAGGGGCTCTCTGATCAATATGTAGACGATGTTGCATTTGCAGGTGCCCGGTGTGTTCGTGGTATCGCTGGGTAACGTTATGGTTATTTCATACGCTGTGCATAGAGAGGGAGAGGCTCGTCGATCCACTCGAATGATCTACGCGAGGGTTCGACAGTTTTTTGTAGAGAAGGGTCGTTTGGGGTTACCTTAGGTTCTGCAGTCGAGTAGGGCTGGGACTATTCGAATAATTTAATATTCGAATATTTTACAAGTATTCGAATGCTATGAATAAACTTCGAATATTTGAGTATTCGAATATTTAAGTATTCGAATACTATTTGAATATTTAAGTAGTCGAATATTATTTGAATATTTAAGTATTCGAATACTAATGTATTCGAATAGTATGGTGTGAATTATAAATCAAGTTCTTTAGGTTCATTTTTCAGGGTGAAATCTTGTAGCTAATTTTGACCCACTTCACACCATACTATTCGAATACATCAGTATACATTAGTATTCGAATACACCAGTATACATTAGTATTCGAATACATCAGTATACATTAGTATTCGAATACTTAAATATTCAAATAGTATTCGAATACTTAAATATTCAAATAGTATTAGAATACTTAAATATTCAAATAGTATTCGAATACTTAAATATTCAAATAGTATTCGAATACTTAAATATTCAAATAGTATTCGAATACTTAAATATTCAAATAGTATTCGAATACTTAAATATTCAAATAGTATTCGAATACTTGGATATTCGAATTATAATTCCCCAGCAGTATATTTCCTCATTGATCAACTCGGACCCTGTAAACCGCATATGTAGTGTAGCTAATACATATTGTGAAAGCATGGACTTATTTGATGTTAACATAAGCAGCTTTAGATACTCGGTTTATAGTAAAACTTGCATAATTTGTGATTTATCCGTCTTAACTGTAATACCAATCATGTACACTAATGGGGACCCTTCCCCGTTTATCAATAAATAAATAAAATAAATAAACATTCGCCAAATAATTGAGCAACTGAAGTATTCCAATATTCGAATACCGAAAAATTCGAGAAATAGTCCCAGCCTTACAGTCGAGTTATTCTTCGCTTAACTCTTCGTGGTCACACCTTCTTATAATCACAAGTTGGTCACACGGGGTTCACTGTACCCCAGCATCATTTTTTGAGTTAACATTTTCGCATTTTTGAATCTTTTAACTTTTCAGTGGTAATTGTACGCTCGTAATACTTATACAATCATGGTCTAATAGTCTTGTTCTAGAAATGTAAATTTTGATATGATAAAATTTGTAGTTGAAAATGAGCGATTTTCCACGGTTGTGGGAAACAAGCGATTTTTTAATTTTGTTTTATATTTTTTTTCTTGCGATAAATCCCCGTTGGAAGTCGTAAAGACACATTTTAACTCGAAAATTATTCTCAGTGTACAATACACCCCGTGTGACCACGAAGGGTTAATGGTAACATGTAATCGCATGTGCAATTGTGAACTTTTTCAGTAGGTCACAGGAAACTCGGCTAGCGTACAACAATAGATCCCTGGATTATTTAGTTACTAGACGTCTCCGGTCTCTGTTCTCGATTTACCATCCATGTACTCCACGATCGATAAATAAGGGAATTCGAAGACAGATTGATCGAGTCGCGTCATTCATCGTCAAACAGCGGGTGCGAGGTTAGACGTCGCGATTACGATCCTGGCGAGCGTTATCGATGCCAAGCTGATTGCTCGTTATTCGTGCTCCTCGGTAGAACCGCAAACCGTGTTGTCGCAGCATTGCGCAATAAAATCGATGACCGACGATTTGACGAATGGCCGACTTTCCGCAACCCGAAATCGGGATTTAATTTATTTATGGATTTCAATGATAAATGGGCGCACTGGCTTGGAACAGTACCGATGGGACGTCGCGTCGCGATCTGTAATAACATTCTGTCACATGAAATCAGTTGTATGCTTTGAATATAGTTTTCTATCACGAGCAACGGCTACGTGTCCCGCGAAATAATATTCGCCCGGGAGTTTCAATTTACCGAATCGAGATTATCCGGCAGAAAATATCGCTCTAAAGAAACGTACACTATTTTGCTGTATCGAAGAAAAATATCGTTGGATTTTTCATCGACCGACAACACGATGATCTTCGATGCAACTGGGTGCAGTGGTTATCCACCCTGGTGAAATATCGCGGTGCAAAATATGTTTTTTTCTTGCTTCTTTTTAGCCACGCGCATAGAGGGTGAATGTGTAACGGCGTGACAGCGGGGCGGGGACGGACGGTCGGAAGTCACACCGCATTTGTTATCTTTACGGATGAGATTCTTCCCAGTCCGTAATACTGCCAGCGACGTTCCTCGAAAAACAGTGATATATTACCGCGATGCTGGTAACCACCGTAAATCCGACGCATAAAATCGGGGTAAACAGAGGGCTCGAATCTGAGCGTAACAGTTTTCACGGTTAATTAATTGATGGCGGATAGCAGGGTCCATAAATATGTGCGGGCACTAAACGTTAACGAAAACAGGAGAGGAGAAATGCTATAATTTATAAACGAACGACGCGACGCACTGCTATCCGAGGAGTGGAGAATTGGCAGAAGCTTCGAAACGGCGGTACGCCCCCGAAAAATAGGGAGAACATTCGGCGGAAGTTTCTACTATAATCTTGCGCCCTTCGCGTCGATAATCTAAGAAGATTGGAAGCTTGATAATTCAAGTTCTCCCGTGACGATGACACGGCCAGATTTTACTATGGCAATAAATGCGTATCTGGAACTTGCAATTTCGACAGTAGCCTATGGCCGAAACGACCTAAGGGTAGCTCGCGTTTACAGGCTAGTCGTTAATTACGTTTAACGTCGCCATCAGCGAGGCTGGTAGACGTACCGTTCTGATGGAACGTAAATTAACTAATCGACCTAGTCGTTCGAGATATTCTCTGAATTCCCGTCCGATTCACCGTTACTGATTTCACCAATGACATCGGGCAGATGTACACAGGGCGTTGATTAAAGCTAGACCGATTTGACACATCAGAATAATGGAAAAGTGTGATGCACGTATGTTCTACTCCACTGCTGCTGTGCCCTCGAGCCGATGAGTCCATAGAGCCTGCAGATTCAGTAACACCGAATAAGATATTTACATCAGCATATCTCGGGCGGTGACCACCTGCACGCTTATCTACTCTGCTACTTGGAAGACGGTAACTACCCAAACAGTTGGGAACTCCTGGGCCAAAGTTTCGGGGGTGGGTCCCCCTGATCCAGGGCCAGCGAGCCTCGTCTGCCCAACGCGACAAAGTAATTTTCGCGAAGGGGGAAAGTGGAATTAAAGGGAAGTTATAATTAAGCACGTATTCGAGCGTGTCCCGATACGTACCGCTCGTTCAGGGAATAACAATCGGCCCTCTCCAGTTGCGGAGAGCTCGGTACTCTCGTCGAAGAGATCATCATCAGCCTTTGTGCGATTCAATGTTTTTCCGGGGCGTTTGTCGGTTCCTAAAGTTTCCGCCGACTTCGACCGTCTTATCTCTGACTCTCGGTTCCTTTCTCTTTTCCGGTTCATCCCTTTGTCCGCGTTTCTTTCTCCAGCCCTCAGAGCCTCTTTCTCTGTCCCTTATCTCATCGTCGTTGACTGTCCGCGCCCTCTCCCCCGTCGTGTTTCCGTCTTCCAGCTATTTCAACCTCCCCGGGCAATTCCCTTTTCCGTCCCCCACGTTCCTTCTCCGCTCTCCCGCCCTTCTGCCGGTTCTATCGCTTTTCTTCCGCATCCAGCGAGCCTTTGTTCCTCGCCAGTCATCTTCCGCGCCTCTACGCCTTAAAAGGACTCCCCCCCCCACGCGGGGATCGTCACGATCGCATAGTCGAGGACTTTCGACCAGGAAGTTTCGGCAATTTAATTATTAATTACAAAGAGGGCCGCGTCTGTTCCCGCGACGGGGGCAAAGCTCGGAACGGGAAAGGGAACGGTGCGGGAGTAAAGGCGCGTTTCCAACGTGACAAGGAATTTAATATTAATACCCTGCCTCGAAAAAGAGAGACACCGGTAGATTTCTTCCTCTCGGAAGGGCCGGATTACAAGGCACTTCTCGAGCACTTGAGAAATATGAATTCCGAGGAACGACAATTTATGTCCATCCAGTGCGCGAACCTACTACCGCGACGCACAGGATAGGAATGTATTTTCAATACGCCCTGTTGTGGAACATCGTGTTGGCTTTAGTCAAGGATGAAGCTCTCTCCGGGACGATGGGGCCCGATTAATTTACAACCCTGCCAGAAATAAAGCGACTCCTTCGGTCCTGTTCGAACTCGAGCAGCCCAGACAACCGCGCAGAAGAATAGGGATATATTTTCGGCGGGCACGCGATCGAACAGTTTGTAATTAGACGAGCGAGCTCTCGTTGTCCATCGGAACGCTCGGAAAGTTGTTGCGCGGCGTGCAGTGGAGGGTAAAACGGATTGTTCCGTGGGCCGCGTTACACGTTAATTCAGGAAGTAAGAGTCGGTCGGGTCGACAAAAGCCGCAGTTAAGGGCACAGAGCACGCTCAAAAGACCGTGGCCGGGGCTTTGGCCGATTGCCCGTGTCTTTAACCACCTCGACCTCTCGTTTTATCCGCGCCCGAAAGCGACGCGACGCCGACCACCACTCTTCACTGGCGTCGTTCCTCAAGGGGGCGGAAGCTGCGATGCCACGTTTAGACGGAAGGGACGTGACGTTAAATGGGTACACCTAATATCCACGATCAGCCTGAATTATACGACAGTCCTTACCGCTCATTTAGTATTCGGCGAAGATAATTTCGCGCGAATCCATTAGGCACCGGGACCAGAGGCGTTAAGTTTCGTCCCCTTTCCGCCCGGTTAACGAACGGATGTTGAAGGAGACGTGGACGATCGAGGGACGGGGACCAGCATCGTCGAGTTGATCGGTGTCTCCCTTCGAGATAAAGTACCGATCCCCTTGTGACTTATGAAGCAAATGCCTATGGGAAATGGGTGTGGGAGGGTTCCGCATTGGAAGATGGAGTGCAAGAAATGAGAGAAAATAATTAGTGTGATGGGCATAGAAGCATTCCTTTAGTGGAGATTTCTACAGAGACTTCTTTATTAGATTTCAGTGCCTTCGAGGGGCAAATGTTACATTTACTTTTTCAGACGGAGACATCGTTTCTCTCTATTGTTCTGGTGTAGTAGGGTCATGCACTAGGGTGTTACAATTTTCCAAAGGTGCTATTTTAATGTAGCTCGCCCCCTTGGTTCTATTCATCTAAGTGATCTGTATGCCAAATTTTAGACAAATTTAATAATATTTAGGGGTTGCACATAGAGGTGGAGAACTAGCGATAGTACTATCGATATTATTGATAGCCGACACTATCGAAATCACTGTCGATAGTCTTGTATAACTATTGATATTTTCGATGGTTTTTAATGCGAGCGACAAAGGTCATTCTGTGCCATTGTGTTGCATTGTGCGCATTAACGTCATTATATATATTACATATTGTATTTTCCAATATAATGATTCAGTTAATTGATTCTATATATATATATATATATACCATAAAAGGTATCTTTTAATATAGTGTCAATGGCCGAATTTTGTGTCTTTGAATGCGAAATATGACTGACTCACCAGATTTTCAAAAATTCACAAAAATGATTTTTCAACCCTAACTCTGAACGCAGTTTCCACCCCCCAAATATGAAAACGGGGGAAAAATAAAAAAACACGTATTTCTTATTTTTCGGTCCTCTATAACGTATCCAAAAATCAAAATGATCGCAGACGGACACCTAAAATACTCTCCTTGTAAGTCTAAGTCTTCTTTGAAGTTTAATTTCTTTCTTAAGGACCCGAGAATAAAATTAATTATCATTGGAAATCGTGTTTCCCTAGCCCACTACATATTATTTACTGTGCAAAATGTGCAACCTCTAAATATTACTCAATCTTCCTAAAATTTGTCAGATATTCTTTTTATATTAATAGGAACCAGGGCATGAGCAAAGTAAAAAAAAAATATGTAACATTTTAATTTTACCCCCATAATATGAAACACCCTATCACGCACGGTATGACTGCAATTTCGTGGTTTCCTTAGTTTTTTAAATAGAACCCTGCTTTTAATAACGGCACGTGGAAGTTATTTATTCCAGCATCTGACGGTCACTCGTGCGCGTTAGTAAAAATTACGCCGGAAAGTTCGCCACGAGGTCGAAATTACCCGAATTTTCTACGTGCCCGTCCAACTTTTGCTTTCCACCCGTGCCGCAGTCCGAAACAGAAAGTTCTACGGAATAGTAGCTCCTATACCTTCTACTTCCTAATGCCCTTTAGTTTCACCGAACAATTCGTGGCCGTTATATTGGACACAAACGTTAAAATCGGACGCAGGCAATTCGCGACCACGTTCGCCCTTACATCAACAGGTATCAAACAGACTGCACGCTCCTCTTTTAGCAAGCCAGCCGTACAAGCTCTCCGTTAAAAAAGAAAAGAAAAGAAACGTTCCTTAATCGTGAACGCAGCAGTCCGTTTCGCGAGCAGCGCGAGTACCTACGTACGTATATTGCTCGAGTATTGAGCGCGCGCCGAGCCAGCTTGCCAGCGTTTTGTCCGCGTAGCCAACAGGACGCACGGCGCTGGGCAGATAAACGGCATAAAGGCAGTTTATTGAAAGGACTGCGGAGCAACGGAAGGCCCTACGGTGGGAGCGGAAGGTGAAGCTCGGAGGGAAGGTAGCGATAAGTTTTTCGTGACGTGTCCGCTGGCGTCTCACGCTTCCGCGGAGCCGAATGCGTATTAAACGGAGGGAGAATGCCGGAAGCGGATTCGTTCTCCTGCTCTGGATGCCGGCACAATGGGTGGAAAGGGCGAATAGATCGGACGTGGCCGGCGAGCCCGTTCAATTACCGCGTTTTAACGCTGGAACATCCTCGGCCAGGACGTCCAGGTACGGTTTAATCGCGGCCACGTGTCCAGAATCGAGAGGGCGAATCTGAATTCGCCGGGGCCGCGCGGAGGGAGACTTTTCCGCGCGGCCAAATTGAATGTTTGCTCGCGAGAGCGATGGGGGCGGGTTTGATTAATGTACAAAGGCCGCCTCGGCCCTTTCAGTCGCGGCATTAAAAGTGATCCCGCGGCTTAATTCGTCGCTATCCCCTTCTTTCTCTCCCTCCCCGGAGCAGAGTAACCCCGAAGCAAGGTAACGCGCGAAACCGGGGGTCGTTAGTTTCGGGGGTAGCTTTGGTAGATTCCGAGCGGATTCTCGCTGGGATTTCCACGCAAATTGCTCGGCCGTTGATCCCGTGCACGGTGTTTTCTTTAGAATTTCCGTTTCAGTTTCCCACGCATTGTGGTACATAGTTACAGTCCGATCGTTGCTGGAATATCCGCCCCCGTGGCACGCTCGATTCGTCATATTTGGCGGAACAGTCTATGTAGCCCCGAAGACGATAATTCAATCGTCCTTCGGAGAAGTAATGCTGACTGGGACGCTGCTGAATTCAGCGGAAATCTTTCTGGTGACCGATCGCTTCTCCTTCACCCCCATCTTTGCCCCGCCGGTTCGTTAGTATTCATAATTAGCATTAATTTGTATTCATGGTTGAAGAGCTTAACATTCATTATTCCCCGGTTAGGATGGCACACTGCGGAGATTTTATTTCAGCCCGCCTATCGGAACTACCCCGCGAAATGTTATTCGTGCAGCTAGCCAGCGTTCGCCGGATAAACGGCGGATTAATTCGTCCTCGCTCGGAGCGGACGGCCGCGAAGCTGAACGCTGGCGTAGTATGCACGTAACCTATTAAACGGCCGGTCTGTTTGGGCGCCGCCGCGTGCACGTCTCGCCGGTAGTAATCGAATGACCGGCCGAAAAAATTTGCATAATCTGCTTTTGCAGTTAAGGGGCCGACCGCGACGACGCTACGTGCAACTAGTTGTTCGCTGTGGCATGCCGCGGCGTACGGAAGCCCCCCGGTAGTTCAAATAATAAATTTTCTGCATCTCCAGCAACATCGTCCCTTTTTGTATATTGTAAGTCCGGCATAGTTCGACCACTTTTCGGACAGGAAATTGTGGCATCGTTGTTTTTCACATTTTTGTCGTTCTGTAGAAATTGAAGCAAAGCCCAAGCAGTTTAGAGTATACATAAATTTTAGTGTGCGATAAATTCAAATATTTATTTGCATTTTCAACCAGAAACCTTGAAAAATAATAAAAGGGGTAGCTTACGAAAAGTATAATACACGAGGAAGTTAATTGATATGTTATTTCTTCTTGAGTTTTCCACGTAAATCGCAAACATTCTTGTACTGGAAGCATCTAGTATCTAGTAACGGAGATTTCGAAATAGTTTTCTCCGCATCTCACGCATTCGTTTTCGTCCCAGTCTTTTAACGACATATCACTGCCTTGAAGAATGGAAGTTTCGGTCCCTGAATCGGAAGATGGGTTCACAGTAAAAAGGACACATGTAGGTAGTGTTTAGAAAACGTTTCGATGTCATCTACAAGAATAAGAAATAAGAAATGCGAGCATGCTACGTCCCCCTTGAGATCCTACAACTTTCGTCTGAAACAATTTTTCGTACCATTCATATTTTTCGAGATAGTTACACTTTTTCAGACACACTGTATATTTAACTAATGTGATCGGACTGTCCCGCATTAATGTGGTCGGGCTAACCTATAATCAAGGGAGTGATCGACCACCTTGTCGAAATAAATTCAAAACAAATACATACAGTGACTCGCATTAATATTCGGACACTGTTTAAAATCGCATAACTTTTTTAGAATTGGTCCAAACTTGATTTTTTTTTAGAAGCTAGAAGGATTAGTTTGCTAACTGACGCGTTTCGTCGTTTTGAAAATTTTTTTTTTTAATTTTCATTACAAGCTCACAAAAAAAAGTTTAAAAATCGACCTTTACTATTCTTTTCGCTATTCCAACCAAATACATTTTTTTTCAAAACGACGAAACGCGTCAGTTAGCAAACTAATCCTTCTAGCTTCTCAAAAAAACTCAAGTTGTTTGGACCAATTCTAAAAAAGTTATGCGATTTTAAAAAGTGTCCGAATAGTAATGTGTTGTGGCCAAAATGTCGACTTGTTCTTTGGAGGTTGTAAGACTCCGACGACACAATGTCACACTCCTTGCGGTTTTTTCCACCGCAAGAGTTCACTAATTGAACGGTGATTGAGGTATGTGGAAGGACAGTGGTGAAATCAAACTGACACTGTAGCGCGTAACAACGTAACACTTAAAATATATTCTGATAAAATTGAATGAAAATACTTGTACACTTGAATTTTGGTAAAGTTATAATGTGCGCTGGTAGTGTCTCAGAATGCTGAATGCAATTCTGTCGATGATGATAGTACAGAGGTTTTGTTCGATCTGGTTTTCCAAGTTGCATTCAGGCTCTACCAAGCCTTTGAAAGCCCTTGCAGGGGTGTGTCTTAAAAAATAAGAGGTGGTAGACTATTGCCTATTGGCTGTAAATGATTGTGGCATTGGGCGACGAAACGCACCGGAAAGGGAAACTGAGTTCCACGAAATCGCATCGAACGGCGCGACTCCGTTTGTTTATGTCGTCTAGAGATACGCGGTCTTGACTCGGCCCAATAGCCCATATTTCACGGCACCGCTGGTAAATAGTTACGTCCCAAGATTTTAGGCCCGGACGGTCGGCTCAAGTGTTTTGCCACGTGCGGATTGACGAAGCACAGGCCCAGGAAACGCTTCGAATTCAATAATTGTATTTTTCACGCTCAACATAATGCGAGTCACTGTACGTATTGTTAGGGTGACACTGTAGTTTTATGCATATTACACCCCCCAATATCGGAATAGCGTAAATAAACTTACCTGTCTTTCAAATATCATCAGCACTGTAACTTGGTCTAAAAACTTTCAGACTCGCATAAAGTCTTGAGTGTTCCTTACAATTTCAATATGGATTTGTGTCAATGGTCAATGCCAAGATCAACAACAAGCGCATCTAATTCTTTTGTATCAATGAAAGCCAGTGCCCTCTCTTGCGTCAGTCTTAACATATCAACACTGGCCGGACTCTGCCGGTGGTCGAACTATACCGGACTTACCCTACTGGAATAAAGGTTGAATATCCGTGCGCAGATCCGATTGTTATTTCTATGCTACCCACGTGCACGCATCGGGTGTTTAATCCCGTTAATGCAGTATCAATCCACTTCAGTGGTAAGAGGAGCATCGCACCAATTGTTGAATGTTCGAGGATCGTCGAAGCTACAAAGTTGGAATTTACGTTTTATCAGCGAAATCTATTTAAACGCTCCCGCTGGAGGTAACCCAGCTTTATGGAGTAACTCGAAAGCTGTCGTTTCGCTGTAAACCGTTTACTCGGGCTTTGTTTGCATTTTACAAGAAATTTTGCGTGGCTATATGGCGCGCCGGCGCCCCTAGACGTGGAAAAGTTACCCGATTGTAAAACTCGGCGCTGCACCGTTTTTACGACCTCTTCTCCGAACGTTACCCGCGATATCGAAAGCGCGTGCAACCTGACGCGATTTATTCTCTTCCCTCGCGAAGATGAAATTTCCTCCCCCGGTGGGGGATCAATATTTTCCAATCGTTCCTTCCACTGTCGTTCCACCGGGGCTAAAGATATTAATTAAAATTTCCAAGGGCGCGGCAACGCGAGCCGCGGGTACGCTACTGTCGTGAAAAAGGGCGAGATCCTGTTTCCGATAACAGATTAACGAGGATGCTATTACCGCCTCGATGAATTTCTCCGGGCAAGGCTCTCGCAGCCAGTGCTCCCGGCCTGGGTGTCCCTCGTCGACTCGTCTCGCTGCCGAGTGTACACACGTGTTTTCGTTAAAGAGAATGCGCCGGCAGCGGGGACAGATATGAAGGACGCTTGAGAATTCAAAGGAGCCCTGATCTATTCGGCCGAGGAGCGGTGGCGGAGAGCTACTCGAGAGATAGGGAGAAAGAGGGGATGGGCAGGGGCGATCGAAAGGGAAAACGGTGGAAACGACGGGATAGAGGAGCTGGGAGTGCCCAGGAAAGGGTGAAGGGAGAACGATATCACCGCGGGAGATTGTGGTGCACCGCGGGAAATGGAGTACGCCAATGAAGAAGAATAGCCGCCGAATTCCCGACAGGTTCTTTATTACTTCTTCGCCCTCGAGTTCCTGCTTGGAGTGCTATCGAAAAAGAAACGGTAGCCGGGGAATCGATCCCGGCCAAATTTCTTCCGCCTGTCAGCCAGCCTAGAATCGCGAGAAATCTCTCAAAAGCGTCAGTCACCGAGTACACGGAACGGAGCCAGACGAACGAACGAGTTGGGTGTTTCGAGAGAGGCAGGTGTAGGTAGGTTTCGATTTCACCGGTGCTGTGTCATTCTCTCCTTCCGTTGCCAGTGCGGATTGTTTTATTAAATTTCGCTCATCTGCGCGCGCCCCTCCGTGTCGCATCGACGTGTGCAGCACTGTCAGGACGTGATCGAGAAAGTGGGCGCTCCGAGGGTTTGCGAATTAAACTCAAGCCTGTGCGCCCTGAAGTATCATTTTCAATTCCTGGCAGAGTCAACAGCTTGCTATTTTGATTTTCGATTTCCTTTAATAAGAAGTAGAATCGCGGATGCAGCTGTACCAGATTGTTTTAAGAGTTCTGCCTCCGGCAAGCAGAGTTCGGAAATGGTTCTGTACAATAATATTTGTCGTTCAGGGTACTCGGTAGACTTTATGTTGAACAGGCAGGCAAGCGACGTATGCTGGAGCTCAGGGGCTGTAGTTGTTACACCGACATCGCGCTATTTTCTTTTCCCCGTCATTATCTATGCATCCTGGCTGCCCCAACTAGCCGGCATGAATCAATAAAGGTTAACGCCGCGGGTAGAGCAGTTATACTTGGGCACAACGGAGCGGAGGCTGCAAGTCATCCCTCCAACGTTAACCCGCCATCCCCCCCCCCCACTCTAAGGCAAAGCGAAGTTGCGCTTAATTACACGAGGACAATATTGTTCCTACGCGAACGCTCTTCCCTTTGCAGCGCGTAATATCGCTTTAAATAACCGCAGGCAGCTTTTCCTGACACTCGTCGCCGACTACAAGCCCTCCGCTGTCATTTTTCCGTGACACTCGCTCGCGTTCCACCGCCCAGACCCGTCACCACTCTGACCGACTTTTTCGCGTCTGCGTGCAATTCGCCAAAATACACGGGGCTCTGAAAATTCTATCACTGCGGCCGGGTGTTATTCGTACACTTGCATCGCGTGCATATTTAACCGCGCGTTAAGGCTCTAAGATCTAATATTAAGTCTGTTTCTCTGAGACATGACCAGGTTATTCACCGTCTGACTTATTTCAGTATTCACTACTGCCAGAATTTCTCTTCCACTTCTGATCGGAGTTTATTCTGTCTGAAGCCATCGAGTGGCAGGCTGGCTAAGTATGTATGCGTGAAAATGATGAATATGCAATCAACGGTGGTCCTGTTCAAGTTGCCGCTGAGAGCAAAGCAGCTTTCCTCACTCTGTTTCCGTTAGCATAGGTACCACACGGACGTTGTACAGTCGGCGAGGTGTTACTGTGTAGATGAGAGGTTAATTCCTTATAAAGGTACAGAGGTCGGCAAGGATTCTTCGTGGTTCCATATCCTTTTCAATATTCCCCCTGTTATCTTGTCAGAGACGAGAGGTATTATACCTTACATGCTCCAAATAGATTTCCCTCCGCCCTTTCGATCAGAATTCACTCCGGTTCTACATTCAGCCTCCGTTCCCATTACTTTCGATCATGATATTAAAAAAGCAATCACGTCAGGAGCATTCGTTTCCGAGAGAACGGATGCGGGCATTTTCGTAAATGCGCTCGCGGCCCAGAATCCCCCGGAACCAGTCCATTCGGTCGAAATAGAAAGAGGCCAGGGGAAAGAGTATCGTGACCCCGTAATGCCCATGCAAACGATCCCCGTCGTCTAACGACCGACCTGCAAAGCCTTCTTAACTATATACCGGGGTGTTCCGATATTCATGCTACGACTGCTAACGGAGTAACTTGTAAAGTTAAGCTTTCGCCAATGGCGCTCTGTTCTAAGAAAGCGAATCTCTGTACAGCGGATGACTCGTGTTTTCATAGGAGATGTATAAGTGAGGGATGTGCATAATATGCAAAATGCATCCCTGGTCTCTCGGCACTCGGCACTCCACTGTGTTTTCCTCTTCGCAATCTACTGCTTTCGCTATCCCGCTAGATTTTTCTCACAACTCGTGCGTACCTCTAGGACCGCAGCTAATTCGCATCTTCCACTTCGAGGCGGATCATTCACTCGAGCACGTCGCCTTCGCGTCGCGGCGACAACAATCCCGACGAAGTAATCACAGGTTAATTACCGGTGCTCGCGTTTACACACGCGTCGCTAATCAAGTCGAGGGGCATGAAACCAATTTCCGATAACCAGTTCACAAGTTGTCGATGGTAGTCAGTTGTCGCGATTGAATTAAACTCGCCGCCTGCCCAGATTGCACTTGTAAGAAACCGAGAGAGGATCGACAAGACGCTGGAGGGAGAAAGGGAGAAGAGTGCTAAAAACGTGAGATATGAATATTAGAGGGACGAGAATCGACGAGAGTCGACGAGACCCATAAGCGATCTGAAATCAGAAAATTTTCTAATTTTATTCGACGGTCCAAAATTATTCAACGGGAATCGCTGAACACAGAGCCAGCCAGCAACAGCGATCGCGATGGATTCGTGCTACGTATCAGGTTTCCTGCGACTAGAATTGGTATTCTGCTTTCGATTTAATCGGCTTTTGACCGGACGTTGATAATACGCGAGGTAATGAAGATAATGAGCGTTATCGCGCGATCCCTGGCGCGTCAAACAAATTCAATGCGCTTTGGGCGCGTATCGATGGTCCTTCTTTTGCCGCAATTTCTACTTCTGAATAGCTTGAATACGTTTCGTGGATTCATTCGATTAACGGAATTATAAATAGGAGGTACGAATTTTCCCGTGCAAAGCTGTGTTAAAAGTGTGAGTGCGCTGTTGCGTTTGTTAGATGTAATACCTACAGTGGCGTGCAAAAGTTCCCGGCCAGATGTTTTGTTTTCAATTTTTCTTCCAAAAGCAAAGTCTAAAGATCCTTTTATTATTATTGCACATAAGGACATATTGTGTAAAAAAAACTACGAAAGAAATTAACGTTTTTTATATGTGTTTATTTCAATAATTACTGAATTAACATGTTCAAAAGTTCCTGGCCAGATAATACTCGCAATGCGTGTTATAACAATTTCTGAATAGCTTCATTAATGTTGATGATTTGTATTTGGTATTCATGCCTTTTGCAGCAATGACAGCAGCACAACGGCGAGGCATGGATTCAATTAACCGCGTAATATAATTATATGGTATTTTATTCCATTCTTCTATTAAAATTTGGAATAATTCTGCTTTATTCGAGATTTTATATCTTCCAATACGGCTCTTTATTTCTGCCCAGAGGTGCTCAGTTGGATTTAAGTCAAGGGATTGCGCAGGCCAGTCTAAAATCTTGATTTTCTTTTAAGACAACCACACTTTGACCAGCTTGGATGTGTGTTTTGGGTCGTTGTCATGTTGAAATATCCACTTTCGAGTCATATCACCTCGAGCATAAGGTAGCAAATGAGTCTTGAGCAAGTGGCTGACGCGTTAATGAATTTTCACTTCTTTCACCTCTCATATCTCAGAAACTAATTGTCACCTCAACTTGAAAATTTCGAGTGATTGATGTCTCATCATAAGCTATCATTTGGCACAAAATTCAGTTCCAAAATCGTGGGACCAAAAAGGGGCTAAAAAAGGCCTCATCTTGGGGTCACTCTGTCTTTAGACTCTGCTTTTGGAAGAAAAATTGAAAAAAATCATCTGGCCGGGAACTTTTGCACGCCACTGTATAATTGAGAGGTTTAGAACTTGCCACCACGTTCTACATTCGCTGTATTCCCACTATTGCCGTTCCGCGATAAAGATGCTGGCGTCATTATTGGCAAAGGTTGGCGACAGGGAAGCGTTTAGATTCTCATTAACGAATCAATGCTGCACTTATACGCAATCACTCGTTACGGCGTGTAGCGCGACACCTGCTACCAAGTTCATTGAACAGTTCCCCGAGTTACTAATACCGCTACTTCCGCTTTATTGCCGCGATGAAGACGTCCTTACTTTACGAGGGCTGCGCGGCGAAGATTGAACCGGCTAGAAATTACTCGAATGCCACTTGGAGCGTTTAACGTCGGGGCGAATGTTGTGGCATAGTTTAGACGAGCTACACTCCAAGTTTCGCGTTTCTCTATGAATAGGTACATTAATGACTTTATCAAAGTATTCGCCGGTCTTAGAATTATTGCTGCCTAGGTGAACAGTAACATCAAAAATCGCGGAACCACGGAGGAAATTCGAGTGGTTCTCTAGCCTCCAAGCACTTCTAATATTTTTCTAAATTGCACGTATCGAATAATCACGAAGCCTGGTAGAATGTAGGCGGCAATGAGTGTTCGCCCAAGCCTATGCCTAATCGCCACTCTAGGAAAACAATTCGGCTATTATTAATGAGTATAATCTCGCGGAGCGATAAGGGGGAAGGCCCTTATATTTCTTCAAGAGTAGTGTTCCCCAGAATAATAGCGTTCTCCACGTTTCTCTTCGAACAAAAGACGTTTCTGTGTTGTCAAAGATGATCGGTCCCGGGAGAAGACGATCCTCAAAGTGTCTCCCGTCGTAACGTCGCGTCGTTTCATTACGATATGCTTCTTCCGTTCGCTGTTTCTGCTTCCGCGTCGGGGTGCCCCTTTTTCTAGGAGTTTGCTGGGGAAACTCCTACTGCAAACAATGGGGGACTGGTCCCTTTTTCTAGACGTCGCGCAAAGATGAAACCCTCCCTCCCTTAACTCCGACTAAAGTCGTCCTACATCTGCGAGCTAGGAGGAACTCCTTTTGTTCTATAATTGCGCGCCCGATTATGGGGTAAAAGGACGTCAAACGAAGGAAGGTGTAGTTGGTTACGCTGGGGCTTCCTTCCTCGTCTTCTGATCGCATTGCGAGAAACGAAGCCGGTTCAGAGATAGAGCGAAAGAGCTAGGGAAACAGTGTGAGAGAGAGAGAGGGAGGGTGAGAGACAAAGGGGGAGGGGAAATGTTCTTTGGCCACCCCCTGGCGCCTTATATCACTGGCTAAATGAAGCGAAAAAAATCGACGCGATTCGAGACGCTCGTAGAATGGAAATGAATTCTTATCGTTAGGGAAGGGAAAGGCGCGATTCGAGGACGCCATAACTCGGCCCGTTGCCTTCGTTATTTACGGAACGTCCACGAACGCGCTGAAATCTCCCTGCCACGTCGAAACTCTATTTCGTTTCGGGAGATTTATAGATCCCGATAAAGTGGTTAGAATAACGGGCAAGACCGAGCTTTGACGGTCACCGCCCACCACGACAGCTTGGCGCACTGTTCGTGACAAGATATCTTAACGTATCGGGACGATAACTGGTCGGCCGAATTTCCGGTCACCTGGTACGTGAAACGTTATTTCAGACCCGGCCGCGGCAATAGACGAACAATGGCCGGGCCGGCCGGCCTGGAAAAGATTGCACGAATCTCGTTGCAACGTTTCAAGGATTCTTTATTCCGCGCGGGACTTTCAGGGAGAAATCCTTGCCTTTGAGCGACAAAGGAGTTTGACTGAATTCGGGATAATCTCGGAGTCCCCCAAGTGTATAACATGGAAATGGGATTGGAGGGCAGGATAGGAAAAATATGGGCGGCACGCGGAAATATATTGATTCGTAGGACTCGTTGGATCCGCGGGACCGCCTGGTTTACGTGCTCCGCGAATTTGTCTCTCGTTCCTCGAAGGGAAATTTTTGGTTAAAGTTAATCCACTAAGTAAGTTGTAGGTACTATAAAGTACCTGCAACTTATTTGTGTTATGTTTATGGGAAACGTAACGGGGAACACTTGAGTGCTTCACTCATATAGATATCTGCCAACGGTGATATTTTAATCGGAAACCCTTTCGGAGCAATCAGTGTCAATTTCGTCAGTGCTTTCGCATTTTCCTCCCGGCCCTTCGCCGCACCATACTTAATTCCGCACGCGATCCTTCACTTACACACTACCGATCGTTCTTAGGGATCGTGCAAGGCCCTTAAATATTAAAAACCCCTGCGATATTTCTGTCACATTATTGCTTGAATTTACGTTCTTCAATCCTTCTCGCGACTTCAAAAAGCACAACGACCTCACGTTCTTAGGAGTGATTGATAGTAAGACTGTGTGACAGAATGCGGAATAAAGGGTTCTTAAGAGAAACTTCCATAACTCCTGTATTCTGAGACCATCGCGATTGTGAACGGTAACCGAACTTGTTGGGGTTGTTGAATAAAACAACCTGCCACGCACAATTGTTGGGAATATACGAAATAATTGTTTATTAAAAAAGGATAATAAATTGAACGGAATCACGCGTGGCACGCCGTGATGCCATGAGCAAGAAATACGTGAAGACTGCCACGTTAAGGGGTTATGCCTAGTCAGGCGGTCGAAAAGAAGCGAATATTTGTGAATTTTTTTTGAAGAAGCGGAATCGTATATTCTTACAGAACTTTTTGCGCTTAAAAGAGCAACATTTAAAGAATATTTGGTAATTTTTTGGTAGAAAAATATTTACGTTTACGGTGAGCATTACCATTCGGAACTAGATTATCTAAAATCAAAAAACAAAAAAGATTTCGTTAGTATATTAATGTATCCTCAGGTTGACGGAGAGAATTTTCCGAAATATTAAGTTAAAACAAATGGCGGCTATTTAAAGTTGAAATCCTGATTTTTTCCTGCAAAAATCACGCGAGAAAATCAGGATTTCAACTGCAAAGCCAAATTTTTAAAAATGCTTCTTGGATGTCGCTTGTTATTTTATTATAAACGTAAATATTTTTCTACGAAAAAATTACCAACTATTCTTTAAATGTTGCTCTTTTAAGCGCAAAAAGTTCTGTTAAAATATACGCTTCCGCTTCTTCAAAAAAAAAAACACAAATATTCGCCTCTTTTCGACCGTCTGACTAGGCATAACCCCTTAAAAAACAAAAAGAACGACGACGGCGACGACGCACAGTGGTTCGAGCATACTACATGCTAGCTGGACAAAATTATTTTTTCGCGGTATGGGGTTTATATGGGGTTAAAATTGTTAGAAACAAACCTGATTCGTACCACAGTTTATTATTTCACCAAAAATATCAATAAAATAAAAATATGACTAATTCAATAAAGGAAAAAGAACAAAACGACAGCATTGTACTTTCACTATAATTATCACTTGCAACATTATGTTTATTCCTGTAATTTCTGAGTTTTCTGTGGAGTTTTAACAAAATTTCGAGCCTCAGTTGACTCACCTAACTTAAAATGGCTATTAAAACAGTGTTTTGCTATATGTTCCACGTCGTTCCACGCAACAAGGGTTGAATGTACGGAAAGTAGAGACTTTCTAGTTTTTTTTTTTAATCACACGATCGATCTGCAAAAATTTGCAAAACTATATTTTTTAAATTTTTTTCGAGTGCGACGCTCGGCAGAAGAGATATCACTGTTGTTATATTTCAGACTCTATAATGTAATGTATTGTAATTAACAAGAAATTAATAGTTATAAGGCACACTTATAGTTATAGTTAATCTATAATACGTATAGAGTCTGAAATATAACAACTGTGCTAATATAACAATTCACAAAATATAGTTTTGCAAATTTCTGCAGATCGATCATGTGATTAAAAAAAACTAGAAAGTCTCTACTTTCCGTACATTCAACCCTTGTAGCGTGGAACTACATGGAACATATAGCAAAACACTGTTTTAATAGCCATTTTATGTTAGGTGAGTCAACTGTGGCTCGAAATTTTTTTTAAAATTCCACAGAAAACTTAGAAATTACAGGACTAATCATAATGTTATAACTGATAATTATAGTTAAAGCACAATATCTACTGTCATCTTATTCTTTTTCCTTTACTGAATTAGTCATATTTTTATTTTATTCATATTTTTTGTGAAATAATAAACTGTGATACAATTTGAACCCCGTATAAACCCAATACCGCGAAAAATAATTTTGTCAGCTAGCATATAGTATACTCGAACCACTGTGCGACGCCTTAACTGAAAAATCAAACGCGCAGCAACTCCTGTTGCTGACGACACTGCATGGCAAAGCCGTATATACCGGGTGTATCATTTCTAACAGAACTTTCGATCGTCAGTGTTTGTTCAAAGTGGCCGCGGAATGTCTGACGGCGAAAGCACGCGCGAAGAAACGTCTTATCGATCTTACTTTACCTGAGCGCGAAAGGCAGCGTGCCCCGACGTCCGCGATCAATTAATAAGCGTTCACCGGCACGGAACTAATTGCCGTATCGTGTGTAAGGAGTCGTTGACAGGCTCGATAAGTCGTTGTCAGAGAGGGTGGAGACTGGCGACTCCGTGGCACGTTCATCGAAAGAAGATTAGCCCCGGGGCTTCGTCGGGGGGGCCTCCGCGAAAGCTAATACTTCCGAAGCCAAACGACCGCGAGCTATCAGTTAAGTTTAATTGCCCGCGATTAATTAGATCGACTGCATACGTGACTTGAACGAACGCGCGCGAGCCGTTGCTCTCGTTCAGGTTCATTCAATTCCCGTTGAAGCGGGTTTCTTTGTGTGCGGCGGATATTCACGCGCGGAAATGATTTAATTACGCGGGGCACTTCGTTTCAGCGATCAGCACTGCCGCCTGAAGATCGCGCGAGAAAGAAGACCTCCAAAGACAAAATTAGTATCAACGATGCTCTTTGAAAAGACCTCTCCGCGCGAAGATTGGTGGTTCTTCTATTCATTAACGCGCGACCGTGAATGAGCCCGCGTCCTCCGTCTCTCGAATTATTCCTCCTCCCGGTTTTTTCTTTTTTTTACAAAACCGTTCAAACGCGGTTACATCGAATGAAGGCTTTCGAAGCAGTCGAAGAGCGCAGCGAAATGCTCGTAATTTCTCTTCCTCCGTGGAAGCTTTCCGCAGGTTGGGCGAGAGAAAGGCGATCCTTAGCACATTTCTTTTATTATCACTGAATCTCGGGACACTTTACAATCTCCCCTGCCGCGGTTGACGACGTTTCTGTGAAGAATCGAGTCGCGACACGGCCGCGCTGCCTCTCTCTCGCGTCTGGAGACGCCGCGGCTCCCTCGATTTTTCTTCGGTCCGTGTAGAAGTACAGCTCGGTGTATCCTCTCTTCGGGATGTTGGAAGGCGTTGAAGGCATTAAAGGCGGTAAAAAAGCCCCTCGGAAAGCTGCTAGAAGGCGATGCGAAGGAAAATGTTTAAGCTGCTGAAAACTGGTCAGAGGGAACTGTTAAAATCGTGCCGGCAAAGTGGAGAAACGAAGGCAGCGCAGAATTCGATCGGCTACGCTGGATCGCCGTCGCGTTCGCTCCGCTCCAACTGGCATTAACGAAAGGGCGACACCGTGTCCACGTTGTTTAGTCGCTGCAGGGCATAGTTAAATCACAAAACCATAAATTGCTTCGAGCTCTGTTAGAAGTTGTTCCCGATTGGTTAAGCGTTGTCCGCTGAAGCATTGTTCTTATCACGTCGCGCAGGGTATCGACGCGGATTGTCCACCGTGCCCTATCACCGCGATGAGTTAAATGCTACTCGAGTAAAAATCCCGATAAGTCACGTTTCCCGTATATTAGATTTGGAATTTCCCTCTGTCTCCCCGCTGGATCTCATCGCGTGAAAATTGGAAAAGTTCAAAGCGGTCGGCCGGTATTGACGCCGAGGTTAGGGAAAACGAGTGGAGGAACGGTGGGGGGAGGATGGATCGGACGGGCCAGAAGAGGTGAGAACGAACGATCGGGAAGAGGAGAAAGTGGGAAAGAGTTGCAGAGGGATAGTCCGAGGGGTGGACAGAGAAAATAAGAGAAAGAGAGCGGGGGGGCCTGGGGAAAGGAAACGAGTGCCATTGTTCTTGGCGCCGAGGGGGGTACTGTTCGATTTCACGGAGCACGGAGACGCCTGTGGAACGAATCAATTGCGCGAAAGTGTGCGTCTCGTTTAATATGACGGTTTCACGGTGAATGCTGATACTCTGATGACTCTTATAAAGCAACCGAACTCGAAACCTTTGCCGGTGGGATCGCCTCTGAGGGGCGAGCAAACAATTTCATGCAACGAGTACCAACGAATCGAATCTTCCGCTTGTGCCGCGCAGTCACACCGCGGATTGAAAATAATTAATCTTCACAATGGTTGATTTTAAATCGCGGAAATTAAAGTCACGTTTAATACCAGCAAAATACCTACGGTATAAACTAGACTCTCCGCTCTCATTTAATTTAACAATTTAATTTGAAAAGTAAATTTAGCGCCCCTTGCGCGTGGGAGTTTCGAGCTATTCTCTCGTTAAAGCAGAGATTCTTCTGGTACATGGTTCATCGAAATCCCTTTCTGTAGTTTTCGAGTTTTGCGTTTTTAAGCTGTTTTTTATAATCGTATAGTTTGCGTCGAAGTGCCTTCTATAATTTTCCCGTAACGCGTACTCGAACCTGGCAGCGATAACGAAGAAACGGAAATAGGTGCGTGCAGCGCGAGCGAATCGTCAAACGGAAGAAATTAACCCGCCATAAATCTAATCGTTTGACTTGGTCCCCTTGACGGTCTAATAAATTATCGTCGTGCCCGTCGTTTACACGACTGCGTAGTTAACAAATCGACTGTGGAATTTGAATAATTCAAACAGTTTACCAGAATTTCAAACAAAGCTCGTGTCACGCGTACTCGAATTTACCGGAGCAATAATTGCATCGGGAGGATTTGTTAATTGAATAGAGCCGTCGCGCTGAAGGTACAAACGCGGGGCCGCGGTGTTTCGCGCGGGTTAATGCCCGCTTTCAAACGATTCGAGATCATTCGATATACTTGGGGCCCGCGTTCCCGGTGCTCGCGTTATTCAATTCGAGACCTCTTCGGGGGTCGATTAAACGGGACGGAAAAGAAGAAACGGCCGCGTTGCGAGCGCAGCCAACGTAGCCGGGGCGATGTTACGTAAACCGGACCTCTGTGTACCGTGCAAACGCCACCGCGAATTATGCATTCGGCAACAATAGGCCTGCATGTGTTCGCACGTATGTGCGCGCGCGTATCTTTATCGCCGATATCGCTCGAAATCGTACGTTTAATTACGCGAACACGTGACCCGCTAATCACGCGTCCGCCACACGACTTTTATTAATGATCATCTTTTTTCACGTCGCGTCGGTGAAACGTGCCCTGGAACAATTATCAGGTTCATTGTGGCCGGCTTTATTGAAAGGAAAATATACATCGTCACCGCAGAGCCGCGTCCCATTTCGATTTGCGCGCCGATACCTCGATGTCACTGTGCTCGTTTAAGGTAATTAACATGTCCCCGTGCAAAGTGGATTACCAGCCCGGATAGAAATGCTCACGGAGGAACAACTTTATTCGCATCATAACGAAGAGGGAACTTGCGCATGATCGATGAACCGAATTCGATCGGGTACCCAGGCAGAGAACCAACCCCCCCAGCGAAGCTGCAACTTTTGAATCCGACGAGACGCTGCCAAAGTTTAACAAGCGCTCGGGTACCTCCTCCTCTCCCGCTTCTTCTTTACACCGATACCCCCGGATAATACCAACAGAGCATATCATTTTATTAGACACCCTCATCCATCATTCTAAAAAGGGCAAGCGAAACAAAGCCCCTTTGGAAGCTACTGTCTATCCGTACTTGTCGCTCGGCGAAACTCCTTTAACGGTGTTTTTACGCAGCCAGCTCCCCATGGGAAGTTTTAATATATGGGGTAGGAGCCGGTGAACTCGCGAAACTTGGGGAAACCGAAGTTAGAAAAACCGCCGGCCACCGGGAGAACTTCGACCTATAAATGCTCACGTGCACCTAAATCTTTCGACTGTCCGCAATTCAGAAATAACGAGCCGGTTCCCTAGCACTACTTGTTGATCGTCGATTCGATTAAGCGGCCTGTAGACGTTCAATATTATTGCGCAATATTCAATATTGCACGATATTATTGACCGTCTGTGGATCGTATTGGAAGATTGCACAATATATTGTGCGAATTAAAACGGTTTTGATATTTATTGTCTAATACTGACTGTTGCACAATAATATTGACCGTCTTCACGTAATTTGGCAATGTAATTTATAAAACGTCCAAAGAACGAAACTAATATTCAACCTGCGTTTAATAAATCTTCATCTGCCACGCGATGTCTCGTCGTTAATTGCTAGTCCTAATATTAAAGCTTGCCATTGCATTCTAGCCTTTCTAAATAGCTGTAATTTGCGTATCTAGGACGAATAATGGTTTAATCCTACTGTATACTTCTGGGCGCGCATACTGATATCTTTCTTTTTGTTGCTCTTTCCCTGAAATACTGTGTATTACCTGAAATATTGTTTTAATAAGTCTCCTATGGGATTTAAATAAAAAAAAAAAATAATAAAAAAAGACCGTCTACAGGCCGCTTTAGAATTAAGAGTCGCCGAGATTGCGATAATGTTCCTTGCACTCGCAGGTATGGAATACGTGGTCGAGCCATCTGCGTCTAACACAGACGGCTACGTCCCAGCGCTTTGCTATTTCACTCATTGGCAGGTTTTGAAAAGTTAAACTAATTGAGGTAACACGTATTTCTGTTATTGGCCGAAACTGTTACATCTACTGATGTCGGCAGAGGCACAGATGGAATTAGGCGGAGCGAGCGGAGTACACCTCTTGCCCCTGTGACGCCGCTCTAGCCTTCATCCCTTATTCAAGGGGTTATACCTAGTCAGGCGGCCGAAAAGAGGCGAATATTTGTGAATTTTTTTTGAAGAAGCGGAAGCATATATTTTTACAGAACTTTTTGCGCTTGTAAGAGCAACATTTAAAGAACATTTGATAATTTTTTCGTAGGAAAATATTTACGTTTATAATAAAATAACATGCGACATCCAAGAAGCATTTTTAAAAATTTGGTTTTGTGGTGAGCACTGCCATTCGGAACCAGATTATCTAAAATCAAAAGACAAAAAAGATTTCGTTAGTATATTAATGTATCCTCAAGTTGACGGAGAGAATTTTCTGAAATATTAATTAAAAACAAAATGGCGGCTATTTAAAGTTGAAATCCTGATTTTTTCCTGCAAAAATCACGCGAAAAAAGCAAGATTTCAACTTTAAATAGCTGCCATTTTGTTTTAACTTAATATTTCGGAAAATTCTCGCCGTCAACCTGAGGATACATTAATATACTAACGAAATCTCTTTTGTTTTTTGATTTTAGATAATCTAGTTCCAAATGGCAGTGCTCACCGCAAAACCAAATTTTTAAAAATGCTTCTTGGATGTCGCTTGTTATTTTATTATAAACTTAAATATTTTTCCACGAAAAAATTACCAAATATTCTTTAAATGTCGCTCTTTTAAGCGCAAAAAGTTCTGTAAAAATATACGCTTCCGCTTCTTCAAAAAAAAATCACAAATATTCGCCTCTATTCGGCCGCCTGACTAGGTATAACCCCTTAAAACAGTACACCCCCACCGACTGTATTCGGCATCGAGGAAACTACCGCCGTGTATCGCGGGCAGTCAACGTGTTAAGACTCGCCGCAGTTGTGGTCGCGTTTTTCCGGCCGTGCAGGCGGCACCGAGATCAAGCTACCGAGCAGAGTTCGATTCCTGGACATCGGGCGTGTTCCCGTGGTTAACCTTGCGCGGTATTCACGGGCGACAACGGGCACTGGGCCACGGGAATGAATAGGTGTATACGTAGACTGCGTACCCTCTGATTGAGTCGACTCCTCGGCGGCCACTGGCCTCGGTAACGGTGCACGTTCGCAAATACACGCCACGTATACAATTAAGCCGGGCCAATTATCGTGCATTCCATTGCCCAGGCCAATCGCGGCGAGTTCGAGGCAATTGCAACGTTGTTCCTTCATAATCGACGAACGGGGGGGTCTCCGTAGCCGAAGCGTGCGCGCGGTGTGCGTCGCCGAGCCCTTTATATTGCCGCACGGCATGCGAGCACCCCCGAATCGAACTGCTAATCCCGCGGCCCGAGACGAGATTAAAGCATTATAAATAAAGCCCCCCCTCCCCCCCGCGGGCTTTAATATTCATCGACACGCGCTGTCGTGGGGGCAGAAGTCTATTATTCGGCAGGGCTTTACACGGATTCGGTAACAGTTCGGACCACCCCGCGTCCGCCATTCATCGGGAATCCTGGTCAATATACAGGGTGTTTCACCGCGAGCACAATGCCCAATTGTTTCCGATATTTCTGACGATATGGAAATCTCTTTGTGGGATCATTTGGCGGCTTGTCACAGAGGATGAATATTGCGGCGGCGGAAGATTGTCGTTTCCGAAGGGAACCTATGAAAAACTTTCCCTTCGCTCTGTCAGCTTTATTATGTCGCGTATAATTGCTGTTGTCCGCGTGGCGCGGCAGCAGTTGCAGGCCACACAGTGTACGCGTATGCATATGCATAGACAGGGTGTAAAATATAAACCGCGCCTCTGTGTGTTTAATTCCGACGCTGGCTATCGCTGTATCAATGCCGGCCTTTAATGGCAGCCGCTCATAATTTAATAACTGTAATCGCAACTCGCCGTGTACGATTAATTCCGCTAAAATGGCGCGCCGCTATCTCTCACCACAATAATCATCGAAATCGCGATTAGGGGCAGTTACCTGCGCTTATGCGGACAATTATGTGCAACTTATTATTACGCGTAATAAAATGCTACGCGTCCCATGCATATCGCCGCGAGCCCCCGTGTGTGCGCTGAAAGGGGGAGCGCGACCCTCGAAAGCTCTCGGGGTCTCTGAAAAATTCATACGCCGATGGTATCGGCTTTTTCTGACTCTGAATCGTTTATGCCACACGAGACAAGTGTTCCATTTATACCGCTTAAATCTATTTGTATGCAGGCGGAGTTTCGAGGGCGACAGGGCACAGCGGATAAAAATATAAGAAGCTATATGCGCGCGACCAAAAATAAAGAATCTTGCTGCAATCTTACTACCCTTTTACTCGACACTGCTCCGTTATTTCCGATATTCTCTGTCTAATACGTGGTAAGTTACCGCAGAGCCCGAGCCGGTTGCAGAGATCAAGAATCTCCATTCGTGGCGTGTAGCCGTTTTATCAGTTTACGTAGATACACCATTTTCTGTCTGGCCGCTGATTGATTTACGAGCGATACCAGGCACCGGTCGGAATTCCATTTCAAGGAGTCGCGTTCGGCATCCTCTGGGGCTCGTGCAGCTAGGGAGACGGCGTCGCGGCGACTTTTCGGTAAATTTAAAGGGGCCCCCGTCATTCTGACAAATTGCTCGCTTTGGTCGGGGCGATCATAAAAAATGATTTAAGGGCGTCACACGCGAGGACGCCGCCGCGGAGACGGAGACGCGATAAAAATATATTACCGCGGCTGGGAATCCTACGGCGAGAAGCCTCGAACGTTTTATATACGGGAACGTATCCGATTTCCGCGTGAACAGTGTCTGGTAAACTTTCCTCGCGTCAATCGAGATTAATGTTCCACTGGAGCGATGCTATTTGTCTTCCCAACGCGCCCGCTTTTGCATAACGTCTTGTTCGTGAACGCCGCCAGATTTTCTGGAGGCGGCAGTCTAGTCAATCTTTGCTCCCCCAACCTTTGAAATATCGCCCTCGTTTCTTTCGTGCCAGAACTTCTGATAGTTTTGGGCGAGGTATCACGTGTACGGTAAAAGTCATTATCCTTTTTTCTCGCGGGAAATGTTTTGCTTCTAACAAGAGGAGTATTTTAGGTGTCCGCCTCCGATCATTTTGATTTTTGGATATGTTGTAGAGGACCGAAAAATAAGAAATACGTGTTTTTTTACTTTTGCCCGTTTTCATATTTGAGGGGTGAAAGCTGCGTTCAAAGTTAGGGTTGAAAAATCATTTTTGTGGAATATCTCGAGAACTATTAGAGATAGGGGAATAGTGTCAGTGGACGAATTTTGTGTCTTTGAATGCGAAATATGACTGACTCGCCAGATTTTCAAAAAGTCCATTTGTTTAAATAATACATAAAAAATTGTTATTTTTTGTTAATAATTCTTGTAAATCTTTATCTATTTTCATGGAAATTTATTTTCTTATACTTCACAGCCGAACCGAAAATACGGATAAATCAGAATTTGTGTTTCCTACAAATTAAGAAATATAATTATTATTGAAGTTTAGTTATAGTAAGGTGAGAACTACAGGGAAATGTGGTTCTCAAGTTATCTAGAAATAAAATTCGAAACAAAACAACATTCTAAGCAGCGTGATAAAGATGTTGACATTGAATATAAGCGGCGCGCAGTTGAATTTTGGAAAGGAGCAGAGAAAAGACGAAAGCTTACTACAGTTCAACATAATTTTCAACTTGTTTCTTCTGAACGTCAAATACGACGATGGGCTCATCAAATTGAAGCAGGAGGAACTAAAAAAGAAAAGTTAACAAAAGTTTCCGAGTCTGTTGTAGAAACTATGAGAAAAGCTATTGGCGCTGGTTATATTTCGCATACAAAGAGCAGGGTAATAACGACAACGCTTTTAAAGCTTCTAGAACGTGGGATAATAATTTTAAAAAAGCCCAATTTTTATGTATTATTTAAACAAATGGACTTTTTGTAAATCTGTTGAGTCAGTCATATTTCTCATTCAAAGACACAAAATTCGTCCATTGACACTATTCCCCTATCTCTTATAGTTCTCGAGATATTCCACAAAAATGATTTTTCAACCCTAACTTTGAACCCAGTTTTCACCCCCCCCAAATATGAAAACGGGGAAAAATAAAGAAACACGTATTTCTTATTTTTCGGTCCCCTATAACATATCCAAAAATCAAAATGACCGAAGGCGGACACCTAAAATACTCTCCTTGTAAGTGTGAGTAGTTTTCTGGGAACTTGATCAGTGCAGGGAGATAATTATGGAAGCTATAAATCAATTTGAATGTAGAAGGTAGAATCCTCACATAGTTTAAACTTCATTAAAATTGTAATCTGAAATTACAGAATTCACTTTCACCTTTTTTCGCACTCAAACCACTAGCTGTATTAACTCCTCCTCTCTTGTTCAGCTCTTTACTATTCGACCCTCCAACTTTGCTCTTTTCTTCTCAACTCTCGAACTCTAACTCTGGTCTTTACTCTTCGACTTTCGGTCTCCAACTGTGCTCCCCGACTTTCGAGCTGCTATTGCGCTCTTGCATCACTTCTGCCTCGGTTCTATTAACATGTGTATCCACGCGCATTCACTCGTCACCACAAGGTTTGACAGGTTCATTAACACTGACGCCTGTATTTAAAAAAAAGAAAACAGCTTCAGGTTCAGATCACCGCTCTTCAACATTACAAAATCCCGAATTCTTTTTCGAAGAGCGCTTAACCCTTAACTGGTATCCTGGGGTCAGTCATGACCCCAAGCACGCAAGGTTCGCTGCAAAATATTTGGTTGTCTAAGTTTGCAAACTGAATTTCTAATTAATTTGATCATAATAGTTTAACTTTCTACGTATCCATTATTTTATACATTACCTACGAACAAAATAGGTATTCATAGAGGTTGATCTAATGTCGACTTTACAAATTTCTGTGTCCTTTTTTACTTGGGGTCTGCCACGACCCCAAGATAACAGTTACGTTTGAAAAAACAGTATACCAGTTAAGGGTTAATTCACGTTTTCTCAGTGGCTCCTTAATCTACGTACATCCAGTTCTCGTCTTTGCCGTTTCTCTGGCCTCCTCGAACCGCTTATCGTCCACGCAACTCACGACGCTCCCCTCTGTCGCGCAACAAGTACCCCCCCATAAAATCTCGCCCCAGCTCGTGTCTCCTTATTTCTCCCTCAGTTGCGTTTAACCCGATATCTTTATCCCGACACGATCTACCTTCGTCCCAGTGGCTCGGGTTAAATTCACCCGCGGTATCGCCGCTGATCGTTGCAGTTCAGCGCAGGCCTACTGTCCTTCGTTCTGTCCTTCTGACCCTAATGCCGACCCTCCTGGTCGGTTGGAAAAGGGGCCACTATCACGGCTCGATACTCGAACGACCTCGGCCGACAATGGGAAGTGGGAGCGAGGCACGCGAATTACGCGATACACCGCGAAATTCAAAGGGTTGTTAGCAAGCTCCAGAGATTTCGAATGTACAGGACCAGCTAATTTAGCACTCCGTGCTTTGTACATCTCTGTCGCCATTTGTTGCGCGGTTGCTTCCTACCTTACTTGGCATCAAAGCTGTCCCACGCTCAGAGATCCTCATTTATCCAATATTCTTCCCCGCTGAATCTCATTCAACAGATTTCAACCGATCCAAATGCGTGGATTCGCCTCTAAGGACCGTGATTACCGCCCCCCCCCTCCACGCCCCGTGCATAGCTTAATGGGCCAGATAAGCTTCTATGAGCTGCTGGTCGCCGTGCTGTACACGGGAAGCTCTGCCAAGGACGTTTATTAGGGACGAATAAGAGGAATAGGGCTCGCCGATTCATCGAGGAGGGTGTATATAGGTGGTCGCTGGTAAAATGGGGGCGGACGCGAGAATGGGGACGCTGTTGCTATCAGCTGACGGGAAATATCTCTGTGTGCGTTCGGATAAGAGAGGAACGGTTTAGAGAAAAGAATTACTGATAAGCGTAAGAATGGTTGAACGTGGTGGTCGCGCGCTCAAGCAGACACAGTGCCAGTGTTTGGGGATTCTTTCTCGCATAGCGGCAGTTCCAGCGGCGCCGCGCGGCCAGATAACGACACCCGCCAGTAAATTCTATTTTCTTTGGCCGCTTTTAAGCACGCTGTCCGAATTTATTCGCGCTCGACTCGCGATTTTCGTATATATCGCCGGCGAAGCTCGTCCAAGGGACGAACCCGGTCGGTGGGAAACGGGCGCCAGCAGCCGCGCGGCTGTTTTTGTTCGAGTTTTGAATTACGAGCCACAGACTGACCGGAAAAATCTGGCCCATCGATTGGCGAAAGAATGAATTACCTTTTTCGAGCACGTTCCGCCGTGATAAATAGACGAAGGTGTTGCCTCTATCGCTCGCTCGATGGGAAACCATTGTATCCACGACCGATTATTGGCGGTCCATTGAGAAATAAATGGTTTTGAATTATTGCGCCTGGTAATCTCGAGTTACGAACGGGCTCCAGCTTCCTGCGACTGCCCGCGATGGTGCACACGAAGCATTCTCGATTCTTTTTAGTCACGGAGCGGTTTCACGCGGGTGGGATGTTCCGTGAAATGCTACCGCAATTTCAATGAAGGGAGAATCCTGCAAATTGTGATAATAAAATCTGATTTAGCCTGCAACTTGTAGCCACGTTTATCTTCGCGTCGGTTATTCTAATGTACGTCAAAATGTAGCGTAAGGACTATAGAATCCAACGATGTACTTGCCGTTATTAATTTTCCAAATCCAAGTACCGAAAAGTGGTCGAAAGTCCAACGCAATATTGAAACGTCGATACCGGAAATTTTTCCAACTCTCTTAATGGAAAAATAACGCGTGCAGGGGTCTATGGTCTATCACAAAATGCTACGAGCACCCTTTGGTCCCATGTCACGCGATACCGACTCATTCGCAGTTCTTATCTAACAGAAACATTGGTGTTCCGTTTTACCCACCCGTTCCGTTTTACCCCACTTTCCCCCACCCGCGAATATTAAGCAATAACAGAGGCCGCAGCTAATCAAAGGCGCATCGAAATCGGAATTACGTTTCCACGCAACGCACTGCATTCATCCGAAATGTTGTCTCCGCGTGTGATGGCACATCCTGCGTAACCAAACTCGTTTGTCCCCGGAACGATTCGATAGCTGATGCAAGCTTTCATAGATATTCGTGGCGCGCCCAAGGGAAACCACCCTGTTGTCCCAACAGCCCGGAATCTCCAAGTGCATGTGGCTGCAGTTGCACTTTTCTCGCGATACAGTAACAGTCCGTGAATGGTATACAGAAACCTACAGTTACGAGAAATCACGGTGGATTGTGTTGCGTCGATGGCACAGGGACATCGAGGCGCGCAAACGAAACGCCCTGAACGCGGCAGTAAACGAAGATTGAATCATACCGCTTGAAAGAGAAATCGAATTGCGGTTTTGCGGCTTGCCGTTTCGTTCCATAAATAGGTTGCTTAAAACAGATAGCATTTCATTAGATTTTGCACGTGAAAGGCGCGCAAGTATAACGGTGCGCAAGGGTTAAATTAAAAGATCCATGTAATACGAACGTATTATCGCGCAGCAGGCTTCAGAGTTTAATTGAAACCGGGAAGTCCTCCCAACCTCTAACCTCTCCCCATGGACAAAAGATCTTCTACTTAATATTGGTCCGAGAGGGCATAATTCTTAATTACCCTCCGATCAGACTGAGCCTCTTAAACGGACGCAACAAATGAGAAATGGAAGTTTATTCGGGTCAACGACGTGGTCGACGATTTGCAGATCCGCGGGGACGCAGTGGATCGGCGATTGGTCGAAAACTTTCGACGTCTTCGCCGTGGGAAGACCACTTTTCTGACCCAGTGAAGCTGAATTAATAGTCAGTCACTCGGCCAGTTTCTTTCGTTGATTGTTCTTGCCCGCTAGCCTCTTCCTCTCCATCCGGACTCGTAGCTCTCCTCTAGTGACTCTATACTCTTCCAATCTTAAATCACTCTTCCCGCAGAAAGTCTCATTTATTCCCCAATTATCTACGAGCGACAAATACGGTCCCGGAAACGAGCACCCAGATTATTCGTTCTTCTGATTCCCCCTGATTTAGGGAAGATCGCCCCTCCTCGTGTTTTTCGGCCCGTCGAGGGAACTCGCGCAATCCCGTTTGCAAATGTTCCGCGTTTAATTTTTGCTCCTCTGGCTGGCAAGCTCTCGCCTTCGTTAAGCTCTGGCAGACGGAGTGCCTGAGACTCGTAAAAAGCGCAGACGGATCCAGGGGTGTGCGGTTTGAAGCTAACGTAGTTTACTGAAACTGCTATAATGTGTCTCGCGTAAAAGTTAACACCATGGGTCGTTGCGGGAGGTTTTAGGGTGATAACAGGCGGCAAGGGTTAGAAAGATATCTGATGAGTTTTTAATGTGATTAGAAAACTTTCTTCCAGGTTGGATTGATGTATCAAAGTTAAGTGACCAGGTTGAACGCACTCGACACGCCAGTCTGCGATAACCATGAGGCACGGCCCGCAAATTTGCACCTCCATGCTGTTTCTTGCGGCTATACACTGCGGTTCAATAGCGGTGTTCCCTGACGCTCGATAGCGGTGCTCCAGATAACGGATGGCCGTGAACCTTGTTGCGCCAGGTTGTATCTTATCCCATACCAGCCCGAATACAAAGCGAACTTCGTTTATCGCTGTACGGGAGACAGTGGTCACTAAAAGTTATCGCTCGCGCGTCAATTGTTTTGGTTACGCTAGTTTCGGCCCGATATGAATGGCGAGTGCATTCGAACGACAGTGAGATAGGAGGTAGAGTAACTCGGAGATTCATTTCACGAGCTTTGGAATGACCAGCAGGTGGAAGCATTATTGTGTCGCCTTTCGATGATGGATAATTCTTGTCAGTATTTCACTAGCTTTTAAATAAATCGGGGGTAAAAGATTTACGGTATCCAATACCGCGATTATTGAACTTTAAGGGGTTATACCGAGTCAGGAGGCCGAAAAGAGGCGAATGTTTGTGTTTTTTTTTTAAAACACGGAAGCATATAATTTTACAGAACTTTTTGCACTTAAAAGAGCATCATTTATAGAACATTTGGTAATTTTTTTGTAGAAAATATTTACGTTTATAATAAAAATACAACGACATCCAACAAGCCTTTTTAAAAACGGTGAGCAAGATATCTAAAAAATTAGTGCACTAATCTTTCTGAAATTTTGGGGGCTTCTTTTTTTATATAAAAATATACTGAATGACAGAGGGATTTATTTTCCATTGTACAGTTTCGATGATATCAACGAAAAATGATAAAATTTGAATCGTTGATAAAATCGAAACTATACAATGGAAAAAATCCCTCCGTCATATGTATATGTATACACTCGGCGGTATGCAAGGATCACTTGTATACATATGTACAAATGTGCACATAATATATATTTGCTTACTTATTTATAATAATTTTTAAACAATTTGATTACACACAGTAATCTATAGTTGTAATATGTTGTGATTTCATTTACTGTAAAATTCTGTACAATCGTTACAAGAATCGGTTCTATAACCGCTTTGTAACTTATATAGATCCTAAAAAATAAAAGTTATAGAGCTATATAGGAACTATAACTTATACTTATATAGTCTGATATTTAGGTTCTTTATAACGGGTATTCCGAATAAAGGTTCTTCATAACTCTTTCAAGAACCGAAATCTTTATAATAACGGTTTCAAGCCCTGGGTATAACCCCTTAATCGTATAAGATGTTCGTAGAATTCCCCAAAAGGTTTCCGATTGTAGAAAAAGTGTCACGCTTTCTCTAGAAATGAAATATGAGAGTTTCAACATCGAAAAATTGCAGCTCGCAAAAAATAATGAACTAAAGCGGGAGGGAAAAGTTGAGGGAGAAGTTCGCGCAAGTTCGTTCGAAATTAACTAGCTTCAACCACTGATTATAATGGTTCGCGTAACGTAGTGCTTTGGGACCGGAACTTTTTGGTTCCCCAGTGTCCCTAACATCGTTTGCATAAAACTTTTCTCTGTCAAAAATTGCAAATTATCGCAACGCCGTTTATGTGGCGTTAAACGTGTGTGGGGCATTAATATACATAGCTATTACCTATAAATGTCTTATTATTGTGTTTCGTAATGTAATTTTATATTCTTCTACCTTCTTTTCTTTTAATGGATACCTCTATCAGTTCCTATTGCCACAAAAATATATTATTTGCCCGTTTTCTTTCAACCACCACTTACAAATGCTGCCATCCAACAAATGTCTCAGACTATCTAAGGTGTTCGATAATATTGCACGCCCTAAAGAGAAGAAAAAAATTAAAAGAAAAAAACAAAAGCAACGAGGGCACAAAACGAAAAAAGAAAGCCGTCGGTGCAGCACTAACAATAAGATCATTGGCTTCGGCACAATCCAGACTAATTTACCGGCGAGCGAGAACACTTTCATTCGGCCTCCCGGCATGCATCGTCGATTGTGCCGTAATGTTCCATTGTATTCGCGCGACGCGGTCGTCGACGAGTCTGAAAACACGCGAACGCGTCGCCGCACAATCAGCGAAAGAGCAAGATGGCTCGAGCCAGCAGTCGGAGCTATGGCTGTGTAAACAGTGTCGGTGGGAGAAATGGTGAGTGGTGTCGCGGAGAAAAAAAAAAGAGGGTATATTCCAAGGAAGTCGATGCATAACTTACGAACACAGCGAAGGTGTACGCGCGTCTCCATCGCGTGGCGGATGTGTGCGTAGGCGTCACCTTCGCGACGCCGATGAACCACCCTTTTTAAGCTCTCTTCTCCCTCTTGCTGTCGCGCGTTTAAACAACGACCGCACACGTACACGTGCATACGAGCACGGTTCAATCTAACCTCACCCTCGCGGGGCCTGTTGTCATCGAGCACTTTGAATTTCGACCAGTCAGAAACCGACGGAGCCTCCTTCCACCCCTGTTCTCTCCGGCTCTCTCCTCCCAACTTCCGTGCGTCTCGATGCCCTCCGTCTCGTTTCTGACGGCCAGAAGCGCGAGCAAATTGAAACGGCCGCGAA
Organism: Andrena cerasifolii; assembly: GCF_050908995.1. NCBI lineage: Eukaryota > Metazoa > Arthropoda > Insecta > Hymenoptera > Andrenidae > Andrena > Andrena cerasifolii. The sequence continues at coordinate 8,506,327 of NC_135120.1, read as the reverse complement.
GCAAGAGAACGTTCCGCGCCGTTCACTGGAGGGGCGCACGTATGTCGAGGCACGATCTCGCGTACATTTCGACGGACGTGAAACGAGATTCGAACGTCCGTGCACCGGCCGCGCGAAGAGACGCGGCATTAGGTGGCGATGCCACGAAACGTTTTTGCCGTTATCTTTAATCCTGGGACTCGACGTGCCTCGACTCCCATCGTCGACGAAACCCACCTATCCAGGGATGGCGCGCGATGACCAACTCGTTTATGATACCCTTGCAGCGATTCGGAACATTCGTATACGCGAGGGTATATTGATCGAAATTTCTATCGTTTTCCTGGTGACACAGCCCAGTTTGAAGCGCAACGATGGGCGCGCTCGCGGTACGGACTACTGATGCGTCTGACCGCGCACTGGGCGCCACTACTTGCCCTAGACGCTTCGCCAAGAGAGTCCGGAAAGGAATCTTTTCTCTTCTACTTATGAATTCTTTTTTCATTGTGGCTATGGTGGAATCTTCGCGGCACTTTAGCAAATTAACTTATCACAGTTGCTGAATGGCGGCGGGAAAGTGAAACAGCCGACCCAGCGATGAATCATTTCCATACTTGCGATTATTCCACCGCCGCGTCTTAGATTAATATTAAAAGCGCACCCGCTGCACGTTATCGCGCGTACACGCCTGAAAACTTTAATCACGTAACGGGTACCCTTCGGGCCAGCGAGCGACCAGATTCCGCGCCACGTTTCCCCCTGGCCCCGAAAATTAGCCTGGCGTGATTAAAACTGCACGCGTTACGCCGTAAAATTAAAACCACGGTGAAAAATGTGGGCGTGGCCCGTTAGTTGCCGTTCGAGGCAGTCCGCATCAGGAATTTAATAATACGCTCACGACGAACGTAACGAAAAAGCCAAGCCCGCTATCGACCGCCACCATGAACCCACCGAGCCAGGTGATTTAGTGAAAACCCATCAATCTTGACTGTTTCAGTGTCACGCGTACCTGGAGGCCGCTGCTACTCACAACGACGACGAGGAATCTTCGAGTCAGCAATCAGGAGCGACGCATTGATGCGCCGGCGATCGATCCGCGGCGGAAGTGACGAGGCACCGACGACGGGCCGCCACGGAAATCTCGATAGACGTGAGTAAATCCATTCTACAACGTGTGTGAAGTCGAGAATCTACGTCCATTGTTCGGTAAGCGCGATGAAATGCTGCGGGTCCGATGGATTCTCTTCGCCCGAGCAATCTTGGCTGTTTAGAGCAATAACTCGTCGAACAAGGGTTAAAGAGATGGACATGGAAGAGACGCGCAGGGAGAATGTAGAAAGTAGAGGAACATAGGAGCGGCAAGTTAGAAGGACTTTAATTTCGGAGTACAAAAAATTAAAAGAAAAAAATTAACACCGACTTCAGAAGAATAAAAATGCACTAAAAAGTTAAAAATAATTTAATCCCTTATTTAATCTACCACTCTCGTATTTTTTAAGTCGGCGCCAGATTTACACAGTGCAAGTGATGAGTCGCCGAATTAAAAAATACGAGAGTCGTAGATTAAATAAGGGATTAAATTATTTTTTACTTTTTGGTACTTATTTATTTTTTTGAAGTCGGTTTTAATTTTTTTCTTTAATCTTTTATTTTCTGTCGTTTTAGTTTTATATATATTGACACAACATGCTTAGGAGATATGCGTGCACGTACATAACCTAATAATAATTAGGTGACAATAGTCTTTATTATTAACCAGAACTGGCAAAATATTGGGACAATATTTATGCAGTGTAGGGTGGGACCACCGCATTCTTTCGAATAATAAAAAGAAAAGATTATCAGAATCGGTTCATATCTTGAGGAGTTATGCTGGTGCAAACATAAATAATGAGACGAAGTTTGAATTAACCAGTAGTGGCAAAGTATTGGGCCAATCTTTATGCAGTGTAGAACGAAACCGCCGGGGCATCGCCCTCTTTCGAATAAAAAAAAGATCATCAAAATCGGTCCATATGCTGAGAAGTTATGCGGGGACAAATATTTAAAAAAAGGCGAATCTATAACCTCCTCCTTTTTGAAGTCGGTTAAAAACTGAAAAGATGTACGGGACGTCTCGAGTAAAGTGCTTCCCAAAGACAGACTTACGAATCTAATTACGTTCGAGTCACTGTAACCTCGTAAGAATTGGAGGGGCACGTTCCAAAGGTGTGTTCGAGTCTCCAACACTCTATTCATCTACGTGCCCTATAAACGCTCGGTGATCCTCTGAACTTTTAAAATTGCTTGGATCTACTGGAATCTACTGGAAGCTGGAACCCACTGTGTGTTTCGAGGCAGGTCCCTCCTCGGTACAGTGACTCGGTGGCTGTTCTTGCCCGAAGAAACGGCGAGAGAAAGGGTCTGTTAAGGGTTGATGATATTACCAGCGATATGTATATACACAGTCGGAGAGACCCAAATTACCGGGCCAAGTGTGCGGTGCACCGCGGCGCATTCTCGTTCGCGCTCGCATTCGGATTCATAACTGCTACGACCGCCAGTTTCAGCGAAATGGAGAGCGCTTAACGAATGCCGGAATTACCCGAAAGGTAGAATTATACTGGATGTGCTATCGAGGGTTCCACGTTTCGGGAGAGCGATACTTGTATTTTTAGTGCGAATCGATACGTCCTGTCGCGGCAAGGAGGAGCAGGGTGAATTTAAATTTGCAAAAGAGGAACGTATCGGCTTGGATTATTTGTGCTGGGAGTAGGAGGGTCTCGAGGTGTTTCCCTAGCCGTTTTCTTCGTCGCAAATGTATACGGATCAGGGATTGAAAAGGTTCCGAAAATAACTGTTTCAAACTGTTATATATCGGTTCCTACTGAAACAGTTACGAGAACCGAAACAATGTTATAAGGTGAATGTCCCAATTTCTGTTCATTTAAAAGATAACTCGTCATAAAGAAGGTGTAAAAAATTTATTTGCGATCAAAATTTGCAGAGTAATTGATTAATTCTTTAATAATAAATCAACCAATTCAAAAAACTATTTAAGAAAGATATTTCAAGATGTTTAACTGTTAGTAATTTGTAATTAAATATATTATGCTCTAAATGTCCGTATTTCTGCTCATGAAAAATAGCGATGTATGTATTGCCCCAAGCTCGTGCAACACTCGCGTAAAAGTTTAAATAATTTTGAAGTATTTCGTTGCAACTATAGTACAAACGTAACGCATATAATAATAAGAAAAATAAGAAATGAGCAGAAAAGGGGACATGAGCAGCAATTGGGACATTCACCTTCACTGTTATTAGAATAACGGTTCTGACCTAATATCGGTTTCGGTTCCGGTTAGAGTATCGGTTCTATATAGGTTACGATTCTAATATCGGTTCTGATATCGGATCTAAGTATATCGGTTCTTATCGGTTCTATACTGGTTACGGTTACAATCACAATAGTATTCACTATAATATCGGTTATATTTCGATTCTACGTAGTGATGGTTAGATGAGGAGTTAGGATTAAGGTTATAATAATATATTATTACATAGAATCGAAATAGAACTGCTATAAGAATGAATACTATTATCGCAAAGAACGGACGCCCGCGCATAAGGTGAATGCCATTAAAGAATTAATCAATTACTCTGCAAATTTTGATCATAAACAAATTTTTTACACCTTCTTCCTGTCGAGTAGCCTCTTAAATGAGCAGAAATTGGGGCATTCACCTTATGTAACCACGCGTGCACACCTCGCAACAGATCGTCCGCGATACGAGATCTCGTACGCGTCACTCACAGTTTGCGACACATCGAGCGGCCAGTCTCGCGTTTATTTTCCCGTTACGATGATTACGATCCGTTGCATTATCGGCGGCCGCGCCTACAGCCGATACAGCATCTGTTCGTCCCAAAGGCACATGTGCGTATCGCGAGCCATTTATTCAATTCGCATTCCGTAAATCCCTCCTGCAACGCGTCCTCGCAACCCACGCTATCCGCTCGTCGCATCCCCGCCACAGTACCATGTAATATTCCTCTGGATCGTGTTGCACGGGCGCAAAGGATACCGGTTTCCGGTATCGAGGCAAGCGTATCGACGCGAAGTAAAATTACTCCATCGTCGATGGAAATAGGATGCCCCCAGAGCTAAGGGAAATGGCCACAGCCGACGTTATTTACAACCCTTACGTGGTTGCGCGCGCGCGTATACGCTGGCTCGCCAGGGTTCAGTTCCTTTTCGGATGCCGGCCAATTTGTTGGGACAGCGAAAGGCGTTGCTGGAATCAAGAAAATGGGAGCAGAGAAGGTGTACTGGCGCGCGTTGATCATGAAATAGAGACCGTATCAGAAAGGATGAAAGGGAACATCCGGTGACCCTGTTTTCGCCCCCTTTTCATACGCACCGAGCGCGGCGTGACTAAAACGAAAGTGGGATACGCCCGCACCGGGCAAATGGGCGGCAGGATTGCCGTGGAAAAACGTACGGCTGTTGCGAAATCGAAGTTATGACCGGCCGATGGAGTCGGCTAATCGCGATTACATCGCGCTACCACCGCTCCCCGTATCGACCTTCCAGTTAGCTTATAACCCCGGCTAATTGCGATTACTTCGTGCCCCTACCGATCATCGACGTCCTGGTTAGTTGATAGCCGCGGATAATGGCGATTACGTACCGCTACGTGTCCGCTATCGATCGCAATTTCTTTGGACTCGTTCGCCAGGGAAGGCGCAACCTGCAGCGAAACTTGGCTATGAAAGTTATAGGCCACGGTTTAACCGTTGTGTGACCAAGCCCGCTTTACTCAACACTTTGGGGCAATAACTTCGTAGCGATGACTTTACTTTGGCGCAATAACGCGAATACTAACATTGCTGTTTACTTTAGCGATAGCGTAACGATCGCCTTCGGGGCGAATCCGCGGTGTGCTAGCTAGTATACCTACCCCCCCGTAACGAGCGGAGATCAGTCGGACGTGTTGGCGAAAGTTAATCCGTACGAGAGCGCAGGTTCCTAACGAAATCTCCCGGACAAGCGGGCTCAAGTGTTTCTGAAAAATGAAGTTTCCACGTTTGACCCGTGAAAGTACTGGAGAAGTTGCGCGTCCCTTTGAAGCGCACCGGGCGCACTAAATTCTTTACGAACCCTTAGCGCAACCGGTAACAGTTATCTCGTCTGTCCTTTATCCCACTTTCCTTTGTTCGGAATTACATTTTCCACCCCTGCTACGGCCAGACAGGATTTGCCCCTTCTCGAACGTCGACCGATGTTTTTCTTTCTCGCTGCCCCCGGCGGGCATGTACCTGCTCGCTCTAGATCGAGCTGAAGAGGCTACTAAACCCTAACCAATTTTACAGCCGCTCGTCGATATATAAACTCGTAAAAGCGAAATTCAATACAGCTCGCGCGGGACCAGCCCGTCTAACAATAAAATATTTATACGCGACAATGATGCTTCGAGGACCCCTCTCGCTCCTTTCTTATTTAGTTCCCGTAAATATAAAACTGAACGCTCGATTTACGCGCGCGCGCGCGGGCACGCTGACGCGAGTGCAACGCCCGTTCTTTTCTGGAAATCTGCAATAAAACGAGCCCCCGGACGGCGCGCCCTGTTATCCTGTCCTTCTGGATAGTTCATACTCGAACGCATCTTCGTCGACAGATTGCATTTGAGATTCTGGTGGGCAACGGGAAACGTCACCGATCCTTTTGTTTATGGCGTATCCAGCCATCCCGCGATGCATGAATCTCCGGTTCTCGACACAGTCACTGAGCCTGCATGCACCCTGTCTGCCGCGTCAAAAAGTCACGTCCTCCCGCGTAAATCTTCGTTGAACGGCGGGCTGAGCCCGGAGCGCGACAAGACACGGCGGGTAATCAACGATGCCGATGCAGACGACAACTTTGCCATTATCGTGGCCGGAAACATGACCGGGGGGGCCGCGCCATCATCGTGGCCCGTAGATAACAGTCTGTCGGTCGAATAATAGTCGGCGATGCGCGTAAACGTTGCCCCGTTTAACAACAAGCTCGGCTGTATTTGTGCGGCGGGGATGTTGCAGTTAAATAAATAGAACCTTTCGCGCCGATCGTATATCATTTATGACAGGAGTGTCAGTCGGCGTTGAAATAAATTTAAATTTATCCCGTGCTTCCTTTCGCCGTTTTACTTGTCAGCGTTATAGAGCTGTACAGCGAGGCCCATGTATGGGAAATGCCGGTTGCTTTTGACGCTAGAGCAAGCTGACGGGAAGAGCAGCGAAGGAACGCAGAGCGTGAATGTTGACAAGGGAGAAATAGCAAAGCTTTTATAGCGACGCTATGCCGTTGATATCCGCGCGTTCACTTCCCCACCATCTCGTGCATTCCAAGGGAACTCCACTGGTAGATGAATTAAGATGAATCGCCCAGTATATCGCTGTGTGTTTTTTAATGCCGAATTAACTCGTCCCTGAAAGTTTAATCGTTTCCAGTCGGCTCATTGTCGAGGGGGAGCAAACACTGGCGTCCCGACTCGTCCAGACAACCGGGCAGATGCCTAGGCCGGCAGCTGTTACAAATTCTAACAAGCAGAGACGCAATCTCACGCTAGATCGACGCGCTTATCTCGAGTATACAGAAGCAAGCGTGCGGCGCCGTAATTTTTAGCAATCAGCCCACCCTCCCCCCCCCCAGCCCATTTCCCGGCCCTGCCTTATTCGTTCTCTCCGCGTAATCACGTCCACTCGGGCGAACTTCTTTGCCCGCCGCTTCGGCAAACAACTCGTAACTCCTTCCCTCCCCCGTATCCTCGAGGAAAAAGTTCTCCGCCTTGGAATACGTATTCGAGCGATCCTTCCGCGCGGGAAGGGACGAGACCGGCAGGGAAGGGAGCGCGATCGATTACTGGAATCGATAGTAACAGCCAGCGGAACACGCGCTAGATTAAACGGGGGTAGTTTCGTTCGCGAGCCAGTTGTAAATAGAGACTTTTATCCGAGGGCAATTCATGTGTTTCTGGCCGTGCAATAGCCACCGTTGCGCGTCGCGAAGCAACGGCGAAGCGTGTCGCGGTAAAATCTCGCGCCGCCGCGTTTATATCAGTGTAACCTGAAGAGAAAGAAAATAGCAGTCGATAAGCTGAAGTTTCTCCCGCTTTGCTGGCAGCGCGCGACCGCTTTTCGTGCGTCCCGTTCCGGCGAAGACGGTCGTTAAGCTCAGCTGGGGTGTCTTCACTTTCGAGGCCGTTTACATTCGACCGGTGGAAACACAGCGATATTCCGGCGCAATTAGCGCAATAAAACTTATGCCGCGGGACGTGGCGTTTAAACGCCTATTAAAAGCCTAGAGTGGAGCGTTAAGTCGTCGCGGCGATTTTAATCGGCCGAGACGTAAACGGCTTCTTCCTCGCGTTTCCTCGCAACTTTATTGTGGTAGAAAGGAATAGGGTGAGTCACCTGAAGCCTGCTCTAGTAGCGTGCAAGATGATACCCCTTGGGGCTGTCATCTTGGTAAGCCATCTAACCTATTTCTTTGGCGCTCATTATAGGCTCAATATCCTTGTCCCTGATGTGCTGAAGCTCAGAAATACTACAAAAAGCTCGTGCTACGATCTTTCATTCCTACGTCTGCCTACTTATCAGGTCGTCAAGGATGAAATTTGTAGGAAAACAGGCAAAGTTGGTTGGTAACTTACAAATATAAGGAATTATTTTATTCATCAAAGTATGCGCCCATATTGTCTATACCCTTTTGCCATTTAAGCGGCAGGTTGTTCAGGCCGGTGGTATAAAACCCTGGCGGACGAGAGTCAATGAATTCCTGGAAGGCCAGTTTTACAGCATTGTTGGAATTAAATTATTTTCGTATTAAAAAGTTGTCTAAATTGCCGACGAAGTGGTAGTCAGTGGGGGTTAGGTCTGGTGAGTATGGAGGATGATGAAGAAGTTCCAACTCCAATTCCTGTAGTTTTGCCACAGTCATTTTTGCAGTGTGTGGTCTAGCGTTATCGTGCAATAAGATAGAAGTCGATCTGTTGACCAATCTAGGCTGTTTTTCTTTAAGTTTTTGCATCATTTCGTGCAGTTGGTTATAGTATGTTTCTGCTATGATCGTTGAGCCGGGTTTCATAAAATCATAATGGATTACACCTGCTCTAGACCACCAAACAGTCACCATCAGCTTCTTTTGATGAACATTGCGCTTTGGAGTGTGTTTTGGTAATTCATCCTTGTCCAACCACTGTGCTGAACGTTTGCGATTGTCATATTGGATCCATTTCTCATCACAAGTGACAATTCGATTAAAAAATGGATCAGATTTGTGACGAGAAAGCAACATCAAGCAAGCTTCCAAACGCTTTTGTTTGTTTTTCTCTCGGTTCACGTGGAACCCACTTATTCAACTTTTTCACTTTACCGATTTGAGCTAAATGTGGTAATATTGTTTGTTTGCCAACACCAAACTTCAACGATAATTCATAGGCACTTTGAGATGGGTCAGACTCAACGGTGACCTTTGTTTTGATCGTGAATTTACATTTCGCGTAACTCCCGTACGTAGACGAAATTTCTTTTGTCAATTCGCGATCTACGCCTCCAACGGCAAATTAATGGCGGCGGAGAAGGTTGTGTTAAATAAATAGAGGCACAAGTATGGAAAACAAAATAACAGCATATTAAATAATAACGGTATAGATATAAATGTCTTTGCGCTTGATGCGTCTTATAGAACGGTTTTCTAGAATACGATTGACTCGTCGGAAAATGTTAGCCACAAGCAAAAGCATCTCCTACAGTCTCTGTGCGGGTGGAGCCCTATTCCTTTCTCCCAATTATCAACAGCTGATCGCCTAATGCAGGCGTAACCTTTGCTCTGCGGTTCAGTCCCCAAGGAGAGGGTAAAAAATCTCCCAGGGCGACCGTCTATACTTTCCGTCACCTCCAAACACTGTCCAGACGCCCGAGTTACAATGTTTGGGTCCTAGACTATCTGGCGCCTGCCAGAGTAAACCCTTGCTAATTTATGAGTCCCGTTCTCGGAGCCGGAACAACCTTTATTTCGTCATTATTGTCCTTTGATTCTGAGCGACCGCGTGGCTCATTTGTGAGGTCAAAGTTACCTATACGAAATGTGGCGAACCAATTTGATACTGTCTGCTCAGTAGTAACACTAGAGCCAAATACACTATTAATGTTTCGCGCGGTCTACGATGCCTTAGTTCCACGTAAGAACTCGTACTTCATAATACTGCGAATTTCCGACCGTTGTTCCATTTTCAACAAAATTAATTTTTAAAAAAGTTTTTAATATTCTGTAGCGCTTACAATGATTTCTTTAAACAGGCGAGATATGTAACTTTCTAACGAAAAAAGCAGAACGGTAAAATATTAAGCCAATGTCGAATAATAAGCTGTTAAAGTTGGCAATATTCTTAACTACAAATTTCATCCTTGCCAACCTACTATATTTGCCCAAGAAATTAGCCTGCTTCCAGTAACCCCTCGATTGTTCCTCGCTCCCTGAGCACCAATCGATCATCAGGCTCGCACGAGTCGTGCCTCTGCGTCTGGTTTCTTCCGCGCCAGGATATCAGCATGATTTTTTAGCCTTTTCGCGACGGTGCGCAGATTCATCTCAATTAGGGGGCGTTATTACGCCGGAACTGGATTCGTCTCGTGTTACAAACTACAGCGAGGAGCAGGAAATGACGGACCGGGGGCAAGTTAGTTCCCGCGAACGGTGGGGGCTGCTGGCAGGGCGAGGGATGGCGCATTTGCCTGCATACAGCTCGGCAAGATAAGGGCGAAATTTCAGGGTTGCCGAATGGGCTGCGAAGCCCAGGCCCTGGCCTACATTCCTGGGCTGACGATAATAATTCCATGCCACGGCTCTGTGAGCTCCTGTGCGCACGCGTGTATGCGCGTGTACGTCTAAGTAACGCCGGCCCACTATCATTCGGAAGATGGAAGTTGGTATGAACCGTTGGCGGCTCGATGGAGTTCATTAATTATGAACACAAAAGCGTGTTTCAGCGCAATTTTCGACCCTCCAGCATCTATTGTAACTCGCAGATAATACATCATTATTATTTCCCTCCATAATGGCTGTTGGTGAGCTGCACCCCCTCCCCCCCTCCGCCGGCTAACCAAAAGTAGCCGGAATGAAATACGAAACGGGCAAATTGAATGCTGACAATGATGGAGAATTGTAAATGGCGAATGTTATTAGAACTCGGTCGATACGTACATATTCCACGGTTCACGCTGTGTGTATCCAGTTTCCGACGTAACAGTTTAATAAAACAGGGATCCGTTTCGTGTTTTAATTGCGAGTAGGTATCTGTTACTATGTAGGTGCCCTCGAAATGGAGGAGCTTTATTTCAAATTTCATACTGTCCTGGAGAGCATCGATACGAGCTACTCGGGTGGATTATTTGCGTTCAAACGATAACGTAAACATGCCTCCTTTGGTGTACCCTTCTTTACGATTGAGTATGGAATGTGATTCTGGTATCTGGAATATTCATTCCGCTTTGAATCTCTCTCGTTATACTCTCAAATCTCAAGCCTTTTTCCCCCATCAAAGTCATTCTGTCGCTTCAGTTGCATCTCCATTTTTCAGGACCATCAGCTGTTTCAGAGGAACTTAGGCATTTTTATCCAGTAGAGTGGTCCACAATAGCGCAGACTTCGGATGGCGTTCAGCACAAGAATCTCGTTTAAACGAGGACAAGGTACTATTGCGAGATGAGAAGAAGACCGACTACCCACGAGCTGAATTGTCACAGGAGCAAGGGGAGTCGCCCGCTCGCTCCACCCTATCCCCTTCAAGAAGTCCTACTTTTCGGTTCTTAGCGGCTGTCCATATCCGCGGGCTGTCGCGATTTGTTTCGTTCGCGTTCTGCGTTACGCGGCGGACTTCGTTGCAAGGAATTCGGTGGAGCGAGCCGGCGATTCCCCTTGCCCCTGTGACATTTTCGCTTGGGGGTAGTCGCGCTTCTTTTCATCACGCAATAGTAGTTTGGAGTGAAAGGTATTAGAACAGCGAGTAGACCAAGGGAAGAACTTGGCCCGAATAATACTTCTTCAACCGTGTAACCCTGGTTATCCCGAGGCGCTAATATTCGTAACAATACTGTGCTGCACGCGTTCGTCTCTTATTCGGTCGGTTTTATCTGTTTACCTAGCGCGGACGGCCAGGAAAATTTTAGCCGTGCCACGGTACAGCACGATACAGCTGCTCAGCGCGCAACACGAAATGTGTCGGCAGTAATTGCTGTGGTAATTACGGTACGTCAGATCGTCGAGCACTGTGTCTGTATAATGCGAGTCTAAACGCGACTTCCTGCGTGCATTCCGCAACGCCGATACCCACGGACTTCTTTCCCTAAAAGCTGGCAAAGCCAGTAACGATGCCTTGAAAATCCTGACACGTGAGCTCATTATATTCTCGTTCCACTTTCGCTAATTAATTCTCTGCTTGCTCGTATTATTTGCAAGAATAACGTTAATCTTTTGCACTGCTTCGCGGAGGAGTTGGGGAAATAGGCAGCGGATGAAGATTGCAATCATTTTCGTAATTTAACGCTGACAATCATCTCGTTTCTCTCTCTCTCTCTCTCTCTTTTCCTCTCTCGCTCTCTTTCCTCGAGGAATGAGAACGCTTCGATAAGATTGGAGGAGGAAAAACTTAGATTCCCAATACAGGGAAACGTCGATTATCTGTAATGGAGTTCCTGATCATTGAAGACTGCGCTGCCTCAAATAAAATGGGGGCCCCCTGATAATCGGAAATCGAATAATCGAAACTCCATTGCAAATAATTTAACTTCCTCCCTGCTTTTTCTGGCTCGCTTCGATCGCGCGGGATTTAAATAACTCGTTGGGCCTTATTAACCCACAGCGGAAATTGTCTGGCGAAAACGAGGTGGATCGTTCGGTGCTTAAGCCTTGAGAATCGATCAGCGCCGATTCGATGAACCCTCGGGCTTAATCTCAATGTGAAACCGTTAAACGTAAGAGACTTAGACGGGGACCATCCAGCTTTAATACTTGCTACATGTGTTTAACCGCGAATTTCTTAGGGAAATCGAAGTTCCGATGCGAACGCAACAGACGATAATAAATTGAAAATCGTGTACGGATCGTTAGTAAACCGAATTATGCTGTCAGTGGTTAAAATTATCGCGAGTGCCATGAAACTTTAATATTTTACCTGTTTCTCAAACGAGCAATTCATTCGAATAGAGCGTAACACCTGATGTCTGACTTTCCATAGTTTGTACTACTTAATTCTCGGAAGCCGCGTCATTAGTCTCTACTGGTACCTATCATTATCGATTTTCCTTGAAGTTCTCCACAATTTCCGTGAACAGTAGTCTCGTAAAACATTCCAAATATGCGCCTACCTTGGAGGACCAAGCAGAATATTTTAATAGGCAAATTTCACTGACAAGGGAAGATCTCGAACCCAAATATTCAAAAAATTCTGAAACTTTGTGAATGTGCAGCGGATTTCCTCCTGATTACATCGCAATTTTTGCTTGCTGCCCAAATTCACTGGAAGGGGCTGAAATTAACCCCCGAAAATTCAGCTGTTTTCCGATTTTGTGTTATAACTCGCGAAATGTAAGAGATAGAAAAAATGTTTCGAGACAAAAGTTACTTCTTTTAATTAGCTCTAGCATTTGGTAAATAAATTATTTTACAGTTCACGAGTTATAACAGAAAATCGGAAAATAACCGGATTTTCAGGGGTCAATTACGCCCCCTTTGAGTGAATTTGGGCAACAAACAAATATTGCGTTGTAATCAGCGGGAAATTCCCTACATATTCACGAAGTTTCAGAATTTTTCGAATTTCCGGGTTCGGGATGTTCCTTTGTGTGATTCTGAACCGCGTTTCACTTGTTTCAACTCGTACGTTTCGGTACAGACATTTTTCTAAAATTTCGGCGATTAAACGCCACCAGTCAACGAAACGGCCTACATACCACGGAGGTACGACGTGGAATGTCCCAGGCGATCGTTAATTAATCAGTCTGAGCGATAATTTCGCCGTGGCCTGTAGCCACGCACTCGTTTTACGCACTCGGTTTTGTTTATTGCTCCGGGACACTGTAACGTTAAAACAAATCGCCTGTAGTCCGTGTATACTGGCGTGCCACTAAATCATTGGCGTCGTTACTATCGGGGCTGGGTCTCGCACGTGCGTGAATATGAATTATACCTACTATCTGGTCGATCGCTATTAACGCGCGTAAGCGCCTCGAATGGTCTCGCGCGTGAGTAATTGCGGTTCTCGAAAAAACGTGATCGTGGAAGCCTAATGAACTCGCATCTCTGCGTGCCTAGTACGATAAGCTTTGCAAATCTCGAACCAGAGCTGTCGCAGACCACCTTTAATACAATTGGAGACTCCTTGTAGAAAACACTGTAAGTGGCAAAATGAAATATTTGTTTTTTTGTTCATCGGAAAATCTTCTACGTGCCAATGGTAATATTTATTGGAAATGGGTTATGAAATAAACTGTAAAACAGTATATTCTTTATAAACTCTAGTTTATTTTACTCAGCTCGGAAGGACGTCGTATCGTGCTGAAGGCAAGACTCGAAGTGAAGAGAAAACGCAAAGGCAATTCGAAAAGTCCGTTGTCCACTTGAAAAGGGACAGGCCTGCGTTCTGTCTCTTACCCTTGCAGTTAGAATAAGGATTCCCTAACAGACCCATGGGCCCGCTGGCCTCTGGTTTATTGCTTTTGTCAGCGGTTCTCATACGTAACCAAATTCATTTTTGTGTTTACCAACAATCCAACAATATTATATTATAGAATTTGATTTTGGGCGGTTACAGTGTTTTCTACAAGTACACTTTATTTCTTTCAAAAGCACCTCTTTCACTCTCATGGATTTCAACATTTTTCAGCGAGGAGCTAATTAAGCAGCTTTCCTTTTTCACCGATAAATCAACAGGTTTTTCAAGTATCCAAGAAACGTGATCGCAAATCGATTGCCCGTCTAGCTCGCGCCCGTTTCTCAATCTAACTCGTTCCTTATCTCGACACTATCATAATTACCTCGATCGTAATTAGTCCAGCCGGGATTCCCGAGTAAAACGCGGCCGGCAAAAACGTTGACGCGTCGATCTCGAGAAATCGTCGGCCCAGTGTTTTACCACGCGACAGTATTATTCTCTGTTCTGGTATTAAGCGACCGCAATTACTTAGTTCCTTTGGAGCAACTCGATGTGGTCCCTGCCGCCTCGCCTTTATCAGTGGCTCCTCCTAAACTTCGGCTCTATCGCTGTGGAAATGTTTCGCAAGCGGTGCCGCTTCCTATGATGGTTGAACAATTACTTTGCGCTAGGAACGTCGATAGGCGGCATTGAAACGTCCATTTGGTGCGTGATCTCCAGCGTAAAGTAATTCGCGAGTTTCAGCCGACGGTTCTATGCATGTTCATGTGCCTGTACACACCCTCTTCCCGCCCCCTGTCCTTTGCAGTAGAATCGAGTAGAAGCTGGCAGGCACCCCGTTTCGACGAGAAGCTTGATGTGTCGATGCCTCAATTGCCACCCTCGCATGCAGCACCACGACCCGATCCTCTTCCTCGGCTCAATCCGGCGTACGGGCGTACAGACGTCCACGCGTTTCGCCGATCCGCCGGCTTATCGTTCGATACATCGTTCGAGGCCGCGCATCGCCTCGCATACGTTAAGGCGATCCACTGCAGACCCGTTGATCACGGTTATTCGCTGGTCTAGTCCGTCGGATGCGGGTGTCGGGCTGCGGATTGAAATCGTGGGGATTGGGATGCCGCGAGACGGGGAAACACCGTCTACCGCTTCGGGTTTCAGCGAGGCCGACGTCGCGGCGAAGAGAATCGTCTTGGTATCGCCTGTACGCTGCAAGAGATAGAACCGCGCGGTTCTATTCATAAAATTTATAGGCACGCGGGAAACGGAATTGCTTTCGAAAGGGGAAAAGTTGGCATCGTCGAGAAATGAACATCATTTTTACATGGAAAAGGTATACATGTAAATGCATCGTTTCCGTTCATCGCGCAGGCGAAAACTTTCGTAATAAAACACAGCGCCACGCGGTGCCACTCATATCCGTTAAACTTTTTTCAATATTAAAATCGTTACGGCGGACACGATATTACTGTGGCTATACTTCGTAGCAGCGTATGCACTTGGTATTTGGCTAGTGGATTTATGGAGGAAGGCCTCGCGGGCGGTCTTAAATAGTTCGATCGGTGCGATTGTGTGACAAATGAGAGGAGATTTGGGAGATTCTTCCCTTCCATTTACGAAACACTCTTTCAGTCGTATAATTGATAGCACGCCGCTGCTTTCCGCCATGCCAGAGATTTCTGTGGTAATGGTCGTTGGATTTGATGGAGCCCATGTCCCAGGGAGGAAGATCGATGGACTTATCGATCCAGCCCCGGCAACACCGTAGAACAATGGCAGCGTATTCTTATACCGCTCTCTGCTCGCTTTTTTAATTCCACGAGGCAGGATTGCAACGGGGAAATATGCTCCTTGCCCTCGGAAAGAATACGCCCCGAATTTCTCTGCCACTATGAAATGCGCAACGAATCTGACATTCCTCGGCTACCGTTCCAATATTGGCAGAGAGACTGTCGCAGCTAAATAGTAATATTCCCCCCGTTCTAGGCGACGCTTTAAAGGCAGGGCGCCGCCCTTCAGTTTCTTCAATTATTTCTCCCAACCCAGTTTAGAATAATTCACGGCCGATGATTAACCCTCGAGCGAATCGTTCGTGGGACGAATTTAATCCAGGCATCGCCCGAGGGTTCCGGGTATTTAATAAAATCACGCGACGTCCTCCGACGCGTGTTCGCCGGGCGAACAAAATTAATCACGCTGAGTTATCGCGCTTCAAAATCGTAATAGCAATAATTTTCCAGCGCGGCGGGCAACTTTGCCGTTTCAGCTGCTGTTAAATTCGCCACTTACGTTCTGCTATCCCGATACAGAGCGTTATTAATTATCGCGTCGTGTCGTACCGCTGCGACGATCGTGAGTCTTCGTTATTATGCATTATCGGCCGTGTTTCCGTGCCAGTTCCGTAATTACGATTTCATGTCATTCATCCTGTTGTCGGAACGTGTATCGCCGCCCGGATATTATTATTGAGCGATATTGGCAATCACGGGAGAAGTGGGAGAGGGCGGCGGTGCAAAGTACGTATAATTGCGTTCTATGAGATTCAGGGTGACCGGCTGCAGCTCGCAGGAGGATCAGCTGCACGGTGAGCCGATAAAATACGAGGATTAATCAATGCGCAAGAAACCGATTGTTCGCGGCTTTCAATATCTCGCGAAACGAGACAAAGACTCGGGTGATACTTACCAAATGCCCCGGAGTCTGGATCGAACCAGAATCTCTGTCGTCCGCGTTCTCCAAACAGAGAAACATACAGGCTTGACGGAGAACCGAAAAGGTGACTGACACTTCCAACAATCATCCGCACTTTAGAATACATTCCGCGCATACCAGCTTCGCACCATCACTCATGATTCAGCCCCCGCATAACTGCGAGGATTCTACCCAGATGCAGACGGTATTCTGGGCGTTCCGTGAAAATTCGCACGGTCGAGTCTGGAGGTATGCCCCGGGTGCCACCGAAAACGATCGTGCATCGCGCTATTAGCCGCGATGAAGTCGCGGAACGCAAACCATTGGTTGCGAACGAGCCAGGCACGATGCAGCATTGAATGCGGGGTGTATAAGGGATATGCATATCGTCTCTCGCCGAGCATCGCACAAGAGATCCATCAGGAGTTACTGGCGAACGCTTCGGCAAGCCTGGTGAGTTGTAAAAGCTTCGGTACCACTCCGCCTGCTACGTAAATTCCTTCGAACGATAATGCGCTCGCGGTGGTGCCGCGCGAATATTCTCTAAATAACGGTCGCATTTCCGCGTAAGAAAATTTTCGAAGTAACGGCGGGAGAGAGTTTCCGTCGCGCGCTGCAGATCGCATTCACGTGTTGCACGGCTGCGGAAACAAAGGGGAACGTTTTTCCGTGCACGCTTATTGTCTCCGCTTGCCTGCAACGAGGGAGTATCGATACTCGAGGTCTACAATACGTTTGAGATTTCTATGCAGGAGTAGGTCGACAACCTTCTGTCCTCTGAGAAAGTCCGCGGTGCTTTCATTTTTAACCTTGTCCCAGCGAAAGGAGCCAAAATCTTTCTAAATTCTTATAAACAGCTGGCGTTGCACTGGTGCCTCGCGAGGTATAATAACTGTAGTAAGCACAGCGTCGATTTGCAGGAGGTTGTAAATCTCCTCGACACAATGACACTATCTCTTGCGACGTCTTACGGTCTCAAAAGCTCACTGGATGGTAATTACCAAAAGGTGTGCTGTTCATTAAATGTAGACACCTGTTTAAAAGTTAAGAATGGATATAGATTTATTGGTCTATGAGAAAGCCCTGTTTAATACACGTGTATAAGAAATTAACAGTGCGAATGCGTTCGAGTTCCTTTGGCTTCTGACGCGGAGGAGCGTGGAACCTCCTTCACACAGGAAGACTCTGGAACCTCCTTTCGAGGGTGTGTCTTGGGAAAAAGGGTGGTCGAAAGTCTAGCTATTGGTGACGCTGTATGGAAATGGTTCCTGGAAAATGCAGCGGAAAGGGAAATCTTAATGAGTAGTTTGCTCCATGAGCCGGGCGTCGCGCGACCAGCTGTTTACTACCCCGGCTGTCTGGAAACCCTCGGCCGTGACTCGGGTGGATTGCCTGAATTTTCGTGACAAGTGCGGTGTTTACAATCCACGAAAAAAGGACAAGACACCTTTCTGCGTTCTTGGTGATCCGGGAAGCTAACGCTCAACAATAACATTAATCAGAAAAGGAATTAGCGGCGACTTGTTATTCGCAGAGTTTCACAGACAAGATTCCACTATCCGAGCTGGCAGCGGAGGATAGAAAAAAAATGGAAATCTTTCATGCCCAGAAACATTCCATTCCTCTGTTGGTTGAGAAAACGGATTATACACGCCCGCGAGAAGGCACCTCTTATCACCGCTTTGTGCCCTCGGACCGCGCGGTGGTGAAGATGCTAACCGAGTGGTTTTTTCAAGACGTAAAGAAACGCAGCGAAGCACTCGTTCCTTGAGCATCCCCCGTTGCCCGTAATAACCGGCCGCCGCGTAATAGTTTGAATTTTCCGGCTTCCTTTTAACGCGCCACCCCTAGCGAATGAAAAGTGCTTGTTTGTACGAACGTCGGAGATCGCCGGATGCGTGCAGTCTCGCGCTCGTCACGATTCCACGCGTTTCTCTCGTTTGTGCGATGGAATATAATCACGGTGAACGCGATTATATGGTTTGGCACGTTCGGGAGGAGGATCGCGTGACGTCTTACGCTTCAAGCGGCCGGGGTGAATAAGATTAATGGGAATAAATATGAAATTTACATTCAGGTGCTCTGCACGCCGCAATTCCTCGCGGAAATACAACCGGATAATGGAAACACTGAAACGCGGGGGATGAATGGCGTTCGCATTATTTCCGAATCGCGCGAGTATTAGACAGTTTAAAATTCAGGCTTTTTCTGCTTCTATGGAATTCCAGCCCGTAATGATACTTTTACACGTTCAGAAATCACGTGCCATACTAACAAGGGAACCCCGCGAACCCGGACTCACCGATTGGAACGTAAATTTGTGGGTTTTTAGAGTGACTCAAAACAAGAACAACGGTGTGCTTCATTTGGGCCCTGTCGCCATTTAAGGGGGTGAAAGCTAACCTCAAAGCCAAATTGGCACTTCCACTTTTTCGCGTATAACTCTCAAAGTATAACAGAGAGAGAAAAGTGTTTCAAACAAAATTTTAATGGTGCAATAAGCGCTACAAACTTGGGTTAACAAAATTTTGAAAGAGATTTTTTTTCGTCTGTTATATATTTTTTTTAACACTTTTCAAAATTTTGTTGACGGAAGTTTGTAGCGCTTATTGCACTATTAAACTTTTGTTTGAAACATTTTTTTCTGTCTGTTGTACTTTGAGAGTTATACGCGAAAAAGTGGAAGTGCCAATTTGACTTTGACGTTAGTTTTCACAACCTTAGGGGACCTTCCGGTTTAGAGTCCCAAAAAATGGGGGATCTTTAGGAATTTAATGGAACTTTTTGCATTGTATTAAGGATATTTTAAATTATAGAAATATATTTTTTGTTTTATAATTAATCATTGCAGACGGCACTGGAGAGTCGTTAAAATCAAGGCGTCAAAAAATTGATCCAAATCGCTGGGACCTGTATCTCCAAAAGTTATTATCCGATTCGACTGAAACATTTTTTATTTTGAAGAATATATTTCTGGCGAGAGGGGAAACCAGAACAAATTACAAAAATGACATTTATTTTAGAAAATAACGACACTTGAAGTTTGAAATCACTTTTTCCCTATATTTTTCCTCCTTTCAACGCCTTTGAAAATTATAAATTTTAATTTTTTTTTTATTTTTCTGGTATTCCCCATAGCTAGAAGTATATTCTTCAAAATAAAAAAAGTTTCAGTCAAATCGGATAATAACTTTTGGAAATACAGGTCCCACCGTTTTGAGAACACTGTTTCGAGAAAAACGCGTTTAAAGTTTTACGTGGGCGCGAAGTGGCCAGTTGTGACCCATGCATTTGCCGCTACTCAAGTACCTATACCTTCGGGAATTTTACGAATTTCAAAAAATCCTTCTAAACACGTATTCCTAAAATGTTGAACATTCGAAAAATGAAATAAAAAAAATCGACTCTTAGACCGGAACCTCCCCCTAAAGAGCGATAGGGCCCAACTGAAAGACACCGTTCTTCTTGTTTTGAATCACTCTAAAAACCCACAAAGTTGCGTTCCAATCGGTGAGTCCGGGTTCGCGGTGTTCCCTTGTAAGTGGTATCCAAGTCGATTCAAAACCTGAATACCTAATCACAGCACAGCTCACATACACCTATATATTTACCTACAAACATAAGATAAAATCATCGAGTTGAACCACATATACAGACACCGTCGCTGCACAGCTACTCCTATTCCCGCGGCAATACAAATCAGCAATGAACGCAATGACCGCGTTAAGATAACCGATCCGCGCGGCGCGAAAGCGTAAACGAGTTTCCTCCGTGCAACATCCTCTCCTATCCGTTTCTACGCGGTCTGTAAATAGAGGGTGCAGTGCAATCAAGTCTTTATTCGATTCAGTCGTCGTTCTCTTCGATTAAAACGGAGCAATAACGTTTCCCGCGGACGTCGAAGTGCCCTAGTCGCGGCGCAATTCCATAGCCTGTTTATTTAGTCGCCGGGCACGTTTACGTCGCCCACGCCCCACGGAACGCGCCGACAGAACGGAGAAAAGTCGCGTGCCGCGCACGTGTTTTCGCTGGGCGCGTAACAACCTCCGCGCTGCTTGACTTTAACGCGCGAGTTTACGCGGCTCGCGGCGGTCAGAGCGCGCGGGCGTCCACGTACCTGCCGAGAGCACCCTTTTCTATTTCACCCTACGCCCATTTTAATCCGTGTTTGCTTTAACGATATTAAACCCACACTCGCGCCGACGTTGTTTGCGCCCTGGATAACGAGCAACCTGCTTCTGAATGGATCCGTAGTTTTTTATACCGTGAAAAATGCGTTCGCGTGAACCGTACACGTTTCAATTTTCGTTCGCTGATTCGACGCGTTTAGGTGCCTGTTTGTTTCTTCATCTCGAAAGGGAGCGAGCTGTTTGCTCGTTTTTCGTTCGCCGCTCATGCTCCCTGGTTATTAATCCGAGCCCTTGCCCGCCCGGGTGGACGTGGACGGTGATTCCGGAGTATTTGGGGATTTTTCGTTGGAACAGGAATCGTCGTTAGCTAGCTTGAAGCTCTGAAGCGAGGACGGGGGTGGGATTCGCGCGGCAATTGTTTGCTATGGGATAAGGGTGCTGCTGTTGTTGCGACACACATTTTAAGCAGTTCCTCGCATTTACCTGACTATTATTTTCATGCTTATTGTGCGTTGCGGCATCGTATCTGTACGAGAATCTCTAGTATCCTTTCGCCATAATTACGAGCAATAAGAGTATTCTCTGCAACGAAGATTAACTTATAATCGCCTTGTCGCTAAGCTGGTTGATGAGAACCTGCTGGGAGAAAGCTTTCATCGCAAGTTGGCGAAAGTATGATTAGTGTACGTTGCATGAACTATAAAGCAAGACTTCTAATTCCTCGAAAATTTCAACTACCTACTTAAGTCTGAGCAACGAATAATTGGCACAGGCTCTTGGATATACCCAGGTACTTAAACTACACCGGAGAACCTTTCCCACTTACGCGCCGAATCAATTTCCCTCCCGAATCGAATTTTATTTACCGCAATTTCCCCGTGAATTACGTTTCGCTTTGAGCAGCGATTATTGGCCCTTGAACGAGCGCGCACTTCTGCCGTCGTAAAATGTCCGACGATCGAACATTTTCGAAACGTCACAGAGGTGACGGTTACGCGGTCTCCTTTCCGCAACAGCGGCAGTTCCCTGCCGCTGGTCCAGGCATTAGCGGCGGCGCAGTTAATGCGAATTGCGAATCGAGCGATTCGCATTCACCCTCGCCCGATCGCGAATGGCACTCGTGCCGATGCAACGGCAATTTCGGAAAGCAACCAGAGGCGGAGTCCGTGGCTAGTGTCGTAATTTCGCGGGAATCTCGTGCGGCGTAATAAAGGCACTTAGGCGGACGACAGGGGGCGAGATATCGCGCCGTGTATCATCGTTCTGCATCTGTGCCAGGAAACGGCCCCGAACGGCGCACACGCGTTCGTACAGAACGCAGAGACTTCTTCGGAATGGAAGACTCTCCTCTCGGTAATCGCTGCCCATTATTTGCCACTTATTAACCACTCGCGCGATGTGAAACCTCCACCTTTCGACATCGGGGGATGTAGAGGATCGGGGCAGCTGCAGCGGAAACTTTGCCAAGGACTGCGAAACGTTAAACAGTAACGCGAGATGCGCGCTTTGTGTTTATTTGCAGGAGTAATTGTTAAAGCTTGATTCGTCATGAAATTAGCATGTAATGGACAATCGGCAAGCGAGTTCATCCATTGTGACGAATCGAATAGGATTTCGCGAAATTACGGCCAGTGCGAAAGTCGACTGAAGAATACCATAAAGCAAATTTAATCCGGTGGAATAGTACACCCGAAATTGAGCCTGGATTGGCTGGACCGTGAAATTTCGCGATATTATTACACGCTATTTTGGCAGATATTTCGAAATTGTCTCGCCGCGGGCGTAAACGGTTATAATAAAGCCCATTTGCGTGTAATGACAACGAACTTTCTATTCGTCACACGAGCCCGGTTACAGTAAACAATTTATCGCGTCGCCGTTCCACTCCTCTTTGTCCTTATTACGGATATATTATTTACGTTTGGCCCGCTACAATTTACACTATTATGATATACCTATACAGCCGTTAAACCCCGCCAGCTAATACCAATTATCGTTTCGCGATCTGGCCAGCGGCCGATAATTTATTTAATTCGCCTGCCACCGGTTGCCATCGTTGCCAGCGGTGTCGTTGTATCCGGATACCGTGATCGTCGGAAAGCGTAATAATTTCGTTGCTTAGCGTTCGCTATCTCATCCAACCAACCACTGTAGCCCGGAGCTGTCGGTTTCCAATTAGAAGAATGCGTGATGCTGTTTTAACGGTACTTTAACTTCACAATAGACTGACAAAAACTGTTTGTACTTACTAAGGGGTTGCCTACCGTCAGGAGGTAGAAAGAGAATTCTTTGGGAATTTATTTCAGAAAGTTCATGCATATTTTTATGGAATGGTTTTTGTATTCAGATGAGGGACACATTAACAGGTTATTATATTATGTTTTGGTATAAAAATATTTAGTTGTTGCGCAATTACAACTGATTTCCCGGAAGCTGTTTTTAGAAACACGTTTCGCGGTGACCAACATTATTCGGAACTGGGTTATCTGAAATAAAAGAACCAAGAAGATTTAGTTAGCACAATAGTTTATCTAGTCTTTAAACGTTCCGTTTTATAAAATATTAATCTGGGACAAAATGGCAGATGTTTAAACTGAAATGATCGACTTTCGTAGAGAAAACACTTATTTTTCATGCATAAAATAAAAACTATGCATTGGGAAAACAAATGCTTCGATTAAACACTGGATTTGAATGTCTAGCAGAAACCTGCAAAGTTTTAGAAAGATTGGTGAAGCGGTTTCGAAGAAATCGTGGTCACCGGTCTAAAAACAGCTTCCGGGAAATCAGTTGTAATTTTTCAATAACTAAATATTTTTATACCAAAGCGTAATACAAAAACCTGTTAAAGTGTCCCTCATCTGAATACAAAAACCATTGCATAAAAATATGCGTGTACTTTCTGAAATAAATTCCCAAAGAATCGATTCTTTTTCTACCTCCCGACGGTAGGTCACCCCTAAAACAAAATAGAATGACCCTTTATGTTTGCCAACAAATACCAAACTAATGTCTAACGAATTGAGGTTAATTGCCCGATAAAAATCCGCCGCGGACAGTGACTGCAACGCCAACATATGTAGTCGCTATCACATGATATTCCATCGAGCACGTCCGCGATCCCGGCCTCGAAAGCGAAACGCTTTCGTGATATGGGGGCGTTAGGGAGTCTCGCGTTCCTCGCGAGGCAGAAGCCGAGCCTGCCAGTCGGCTAAGCGGCCTCGAAAACGGGAAAGGCCGCGTCCCGACCGCAAAGACCGTGATTGACATCGTCATTAAGCTCAACTTCAAGCGCACCCACTATGCCCGAGTCCGTAGGCGGCTCTGGTGCATATACTGCGCGCAGTGCATCTCTCAGGCCGTGCATGTGCATGATCGGTGGACGGTGCTGGCTAGGGTTGAACGAGCTTAAGCGGCGGAAAGGAGAGGGTGGCGGTCAGAGGAGACTCGAAGGGGTGGGCGTGAGGGAGGGGCAAGGGTGTTCTCGATATGATTAATGCTTAGCATGCGTGCTCGTATGCGGAGGACAGCTGTGAGTGACTTGCACTCCGCCCAAACGACGTCCATTCGGCCAATACTCCTCTGTGTGGACTCGTACGTGCGCTTACGTACGCTTGCCCAGCTAGCCCCACGATACTGTGGCCTGTGGATGCATCGCGTGGGACGTGTTCGACACGTATTAACTCGTATTACATCTATGACGCCGGAATCACGGCGAATCCGCTTCCTTTACACTTGTGACGTTTGTATGCGCGACAGGACCTCGCGGCCGCTTCGGCGCCTTCAGCGGGCTCCCTCTTTACGAGGCCTTTTTTTAGCACCGCCCTCGCCGCTAGGGTGACAAGCTTTCTCACGATTGTGCGAATGGTGATAGTATATAAGTCCACTCTAGACGGAGTCATAGTCAGAAGGGAAAGGGAAGTAAAAATAGTTAAAGTCTGGATAATAAGAGTTATAAGACGCAGAGTGATAACGTTCAAGCAAGAAGGTGACTATTCCCAAATATCATTTTCCGACACTGAGTCTCGAAGCTGGTCTCCTGCTTGGCTCAGTGAACCCATCCCTACAAATCTCCTTTCTCACCCCTTTACCGACGCTGAGTCTTGAAGCTGGTGTCCTGCTCGGCTCAGCGAACCCCTCCTTATCGTCCTCACCTTTTCCCTCCTGACTAAATAGTTTGACCTTGATTTAGATGGTCAAACAGAATAGGACGAGGCACTCTGGAAGGAAGGCCTGGTTAGGAAAGTTAGCCCGGGGACTGTATCCCACCACGGTGGAAGAACCCATTTTTCATTGGGGAGCTCCAGCTCAACTGACCAAGTATAAACTGGTCCCTCTGACTCTGCCTCCTAGGGAGATACCAGATACTTTCTAGGAGACCCTTAAAGGATCCGCGTCTAAAATATTATTTAGATAAGTCATTCCACAGCGTTGGTGTTTAATTGTGCAATTATTGTTATCTTCTTTTAAATATAAATTCTATCCTTCCTTCTACAAGGCCTTTCCCATTACGTCTTTGATAGGATGTAGCACAATTGCACGGTGTGTCGCACCCCCGCCGTCCATCCTACCGTTTTTGCCGAGCATCCATCCGTTACTCGGCAAGGATCATGCGTCAGTGTAGCTGCTGGAAGAAATCTAGCGCGGCACGCGAGCCTAGAGGACACGTTTAAATATTCCCCAATTCGAAGTTAAATGCTCGTTTGCTCAATTTTACGGGCCACGGGCACTCTTGCGCGAAAACGCGACCGCGATAGAAGGGGCTAATGGAAGAACAAACACGGCCCATGTGTTTCAATTATCATAACGTAGCTGCAAGCCGCCGCGCGTTAATCCCTCGCCGTCGAACGCGCAAACTGTCCCACTTTTCTCCACCCCCTCGCGGCCTAACCCCGTTACTTCGTATTTCGCGTCGTGTTCCCGTCGTTGCATCCATAAATTACACGAAATGAACGCGGAGCCGCTGCGTCGAAGGAAGCTCGCGTAAAGTATTAATCGATATTCCATTTGCATCGACTTCGGGACACGTGTCTCCCGCTGCTTTACGAGTAAAACAACCCTCCGAGAGATTTGCTTTTTCCCCGAGCCGCGGACAAGCCACCGTCATGCATTTCCTTCTCGCCGCCCCGCGAACTTGCTCTGCTCTACGCGCCGGGTCGCCTTCAGACGGAATGATTTCTGGCTCGTAATTACATTCGCCGCTTGTTAAACGATTTTATTCAGCATCGATCCTCTGTTTGTCTGTTTGTATGTACGTATGATTCAAATCTAGCAACTCAAATTTAATCTACTTCCAGTTATCCGAATGTCTTGAAACTTTGCAGGGGTACGTAGAGTGAATTTGGGCAACAAAGAAAAATTGCGTTATAATCAGGAGGAAATTCCCTACGTATTCACAAAGTTTCAGAATTTTTTGAATTTCCGGGTTCGGGATGTTCCCTTGCCAGTCATCGATAAATATAACCCTTAACCACAAATCCAAACGACTTGAAATCCGCCAGTCGCGTTCTTTACGAAAACGACAAAAAGCCGCTGCGTTCGGTTGTCGCTATTATAATTCGCTAGTCGTATCGCGATTTCCGAAAATACAGAACTTATCAAGAAATGATCCGTCACGTATGTACGAATAGTAAAACTGAAACTTTGCAGGCGCTCGTAGTATATCACTACGAGAAAAGAAAACAAAGAGAAGAATTTACAAGAAAAGAATTATTTTTTAGTTTTTAATGCATTTTAATTTAGTTTTTACTACATTTTTATGAAAATCGTTTAAGATAAATTTTTTTTATAGATTTATAAAGTAGTACAGATACTACCTTATGAACCCAGTTTAAATTTGTCGCGTAACATGGCAGTAGTGTAGACCACATAAAAGAGAAAGAGGGGGTGTAAAAATCGATATAGAGAAGTGGATTGATTGTAATTGTAGATCCTTGAATTAATATACAAGGGAAAGGTAGGGAAGAATAGGCATTAAATGTCGTTTCTCTATTTATAGGTAAGAAAACTGTACATAATGTAGCTTCACGAGAAACTTTGATTATTGTTTAATAAATATATATCTCTATTCATAGTGAAATTCAGGTTTGTTTATTCGCCCGTGAAGAAAAGTAACGCATTATATATTTTATACTTTTAAATGCGCTGCAACAAAAAGAAAGAGACTGGCGCGCGCAACGGCAAGAAATAGTATCGATCGTAATTCAAGAGAGTACATGGGCCGCTCGTTAAGCGATACAAAAGAACCATTTAAGGGCTGTCGGTTTATTACTTTTCTCTCGTCTTTACGGCTACGCGTCATTAGCAGGCAAATTGAATGCGTCGGAGTTACTCTGGTCAAATGAAAAGGTATACGTACACATTATGGGCATAGAGACAACGATATTATGGGGGTCGGAGAGTGTTTTGAACAGGATTAGCTCAGCAACAAATCAGTGCGCGAAACGAACACGCTCATTTTTTGTTTTACATTTTTTAAACGATTTTATTCAGCTTCGATCTTCTGTTTGTTTGTTTAATGTATGTATGGTTCAAATCTGGCAACTCAAATTTAACCCACTTCCAACTATTCAAATGTCTTGAAACTTTGCAGGCGTACGTAGTTTTGGATGACAATAGAATATTTAGAAAAAAAATTAAACCCGAGGGGGTGAAAAAATGACCCTGTCATCAATCAATATAACCCATACCCACATATCCAAACGATTTGAAATCAGCCACTCGCGTTGTTTGTGAGAACGACAAAAAGCCGCTGCGTTCGGGAAGCTAGTCCCATCGCGATTACCGAAAATACACAATTTGTCACGAAATAATCCGTCACGTATTCACGAATAGTACAACTAAAACTATGCAGGCATTCGTAGTATATCACCATCGAAATTTTAGTACAACAAACAAAAGAATTATTTTTTTTAGTGACTTATTATGTGTAGAACATTTATTATGTTTAAATTTTACGAAATACGTTAGCCTCCGTCAGAGCGTAATAGTTATATAATCTTAAGGGGAGGTTCCGGTCTAGAGCCCAACAAAATAGGTGATCTTTAGAAATTAATTAAAGGAAAACTACAATATATAATTTAATGGGACTTGTTGCATTGTATTAAGGATATCTTAGATTATAGAAATATGTTTTTTGTTTTATAATTAATCATTGCAGACGGCACTGGGGAGTCGTTAAAGTCAAGGCGTCAAAAAATTGATCCCAATCGGTGGGACCTGTATCTCCAAAAATTATTATCCGATTCGACTGAAACTTTTTTTATTTTGAAGAATATCTTTCTAGCTAGGGAGGGGGGCAGAAAAAATACAAAATAACATTTTTTTAGAAGATAACGGCACTTGATGTTTGAAATCACTTTCCCCCTATATTTTTCACCCTTTCAACGGCTTTGAAAATTCTGAATTTTCGATTTTTTGTATTTTTTTCTGGTATCCCCCATAGCTAGAAGTATATTCTTCAAAATAAAAAAGTTTCAGTCAAATCGGATAATAACTTTTGGAAATACAGTCCCACCGTTTTGGGAACACTGTTTCGTGAAAAACGCGTTTAAAGTTTTACATGAGTGCGGAGTGGCCGAATGTGTTACCCATACATTTGCCGCTACTCAAATGCCTATAACTTCGACAATTCTACGAATTTCAAAAAATCCTTCTAAACACGTATTCCTAAAATGTTGAACATTCGAAAAATGAAATAAAAAAAATCGACTTTTAGACCGGAACCTCCCCTTAATATATAAAGCAGAAAGCTTTTATATGTTTGTGTGTTTGTCAGTCGCCTAAAAACTTTCGAACGATAAACTCTAGGATCTCCAAAATGTGTCTCACTTCATCAGGCCTGACTAACCCACATGAATGTGACCATTTTCATAAAAAAAACTAAACAAATTTCTTTTATAAAATCAGAATCTAAATTTCGAGCGAAGCCGAGTAATAAAGCTAGTTGTATTTTTTTGCGCTGTTTGTATAAAAACATACTTTCATCGCTCCTGTTGGTTTTCGCGAATATTAATGCATTTCTGGTATTATTTGGAGATTTTATTTACAATTTCCGAAGCTCGCAGCAGGATGCAAGCTTTCACCTGACTTGTATAATATCTATACCCCACGCGACGGCAAGGGCATGAATTTTTTAAAAATATGCCGTGCGTCATTTCCGCCTGAAATGCTACATCGACCTGTTTTCGTCGCCGAATATGAGCAACCATTTGCACACTTTACATCGAACGTGCCCGAGGACGAAGTGACCGACCGTGGATCGATCGTCAGCGACGAATAAAACGGTACTGATTTTCAATGCGGCACAGATCTTTGAATACTTTCAGGCGGGCCGTTCCCGCGGATAGGAAAATGAAAGTGCACGGGAGTACAATTCGTGCTGTGTCTATTGTTCCATTGCGGCGAGCCTGGCGCGGTTATCTGTAAGAATTATGCCATTAGCGCGGTGAAGTAGGCCATCTTTTTAAACCGGGCCACCCTCCGAACGGGCCGCTAGCCCGCGCCCACAGCCGCGACCATAAAATACACACCCGAAATCCGTTGAAGCGGGGTCGCGGACAAAGTTATTCCCGAGAGCGGGTGGAAACCTCTGCACAAACGTGGCGCACAAACAGGCCCGCTCCGATACCACAATGCGTCGAAGAATAATTAAAAAGTAAATGAAATCCATTCTTCCATCCCGCACTCGAACGGCCATTGTCCCCGTCGTTTGCCGCGGAAATTGACGCGGAAAGATTTATAATCCCTCGTATTTGGGATCGCCGGGCCCGCGCGAGCGCGACGGCGATGCACGATCGTTGTACGAGGGTGTTCGTGGTAGCCCGGGTAAACGAAAACCGAGCCCCGGAAACTTTGAATGGGGACTCGCGAGGATTCGTGCAACCAGGAACGTTATTACTTCAAAACCTGCCGCTCGGAGTTACTGCACTAGTTTGTTTTGTTATTAGAAATGTCTTCGCAGAAGTTTTCCACTCCGCGGGCGGGATCGATGGAAAGGATTTCGCGAGGCCGGCTCATTTCGCGCATGTTTATTCGTGCAAAAGTTTTCTTTTTTTTTCTTCTTCTTCTGCGAAGGAAAGAGATTGAACGACGACGGGGTCTCTTGTATGCGGGTGCGAGGGGGAGGGGGCAGCGGGAATAAAAACGCGAAGCCCGCGCGAAATACTCCGCCTGGGCGGTAACGACGATGCACGCCGAGTTTAATTAATCGTACGCGGCGTAATTGCTCTCGTCACTGCTTAAACAAGCCTTGCTTCAGACGATTCGTTCAGCAGAATCCATCTGCACGCGAACCGGGAGTCTGTGCTTGCTGCCTCCTCGCCGTTGTGCTCCGGCATGTTGCGGCTTCCGTACATTCAATCGTGGCTCCGCGCGCCAACACTGCCGAACTGTCGGGACACCTTAACTACTCAACGGATCGCGACAAGCTAACAAGCGAATTGGCGAGGACATCGCGCCAGCCGAGTTCGAGGGGCGAAGAATGCGTAGAAGAAGTGACGTTTCGAAAGCCCTGCTACCTGTTTATGACTGCGATCCTATCGCGAGCAGGTATAACCAGTAACCGATCAATTAAGCCAACCGTCTTCTCCTTCTTCGCCAGGGGGCTCGGAATGGGATTTCCCAGTTCTTAGGCAACCTTGGAAATTCGTCAGTCCCAATTCGGCAGACGAGTTGAGAGCTTCGGTATGCCTCTATTTGCTGTGCGAAGATTTTCAATTGTCTGTTGCAGTAGTAATAATGAATCACACATAACGCTGCACACGTAGTGAAAAATTTCAGTGATCTGTGTGGCAACAAAATTTCAGTAGCGTTTGCTACGTTTGAATGTGTAAATTGCGCGGTGTTCGTCATGAGTGCACACTTTCGATGGAGCTGCGTGTGACCGAAGGGTAGATTTCGCAAGTGCGAATGCAGACGCGTGAAAGGTACGATAATGTTCTAGAAAGAATTATTCGATATTTAACAGTCTGATTATAAGAAGCGAGAAATTACTGGAGGGAAGAAATGAAAGAAATATATGAAAGTACGCTGAAAATATGACCTTAAGGTTATGCGGGTGGTGGACGTAGCTACCTACTATAAATTACAGTGAATCCTGGGACGAGACAGAAGCTCTTCTTTATTTCAGTGATCTGCAAATACCAGTCTACATACAGACATTTAGCAGGCGTCTACCCCTGCGACAGTGGCACTTCCGAAAATGTGCAGACCTTTGTAGATGCCAGTAATTTCCCTGAATTTATAACTGTGCCCAAATTAGCTTCTTCCTGCTTCAGAAAGAAGTTCGGTAGACGTTTAAATTGCGCGACGGTAGTTTGTCATTGAACGGTCATTAAAATAAATCGTGTGGCCCGATTCGACTAAGTCCCTTGGAAGTGAGCAAGACAGAGAGAGTAAGAGGCCGGAGGATTACGTTGAATCGGGGATATCGCGGCAATCGAATTCGATTTGCAAAGTATAGAAAACCGGGTTGAGAGTGGCTCGATTGAAAATAGTTCGGTCTCAATCTCGCCCGTCTCAGTCAGTCGACTTCTCGAGTGCTCCTGAATAAACACTGACTTTCCTCGCGTCTATGCGGCTGGAATCAATTCTACGGAACAAGTGAGGTGTTAAGGTGGCTCAAGGCGATAGTGGCGGACTTAGGCGGCCCGTGGGGATAAGAAGATATGGGGCAAAAATTTGAACAGAAGAAGTCTGTAGACCCACGAGCGGGGGAACTGTCGACAGTCCTTGACTTCTCTCTACCCGCCTGAATAAAAAGCTACCGGAGAAAAGGAGGGCGAGAGACGGGGCAGGCAAACGAGATGGAAACTTACGATTTCCTACGTCCATGCTCGCTTCCAATCGAATTCCAGTTTCAACGGGGGAACCGTGGAAATATTGTCACGCGTACTATCGGTAATGCTCGCCTCGGGAAAGCGACTTACCGAGGCGAGGGGTCTTGCGCGGCTTCGAGGGTTGCCCCTGGAATAAACTCGCGCGTAATAGTTGTTGCTGGCAGAACGGTAATGACGCCAAAACTGTGTTCTATGCTTTCTTTTAACGCGTGTTTTTTTTTTTTTTTTGCGCGCATGGTTATTAGCTAGCGATCAATGGCAACGCTCTCGACGAGCGAACTTCCTTCCGTTCCGTGCGCGCCGGGACAGTAGACGAAACAAAGGGACACGAAGGTACAAGCCCCTCTGCGGGCTCGTTCGCGGGCGATACGCTAATTTAATGACGGAAAGAGCTGACCGAATAAAACAAAAAGGAAAACGTATAAAACGGGTTGCACGGCGTATTGTTCAGCATCTGGTCGCGGGGCGGACAGCGCCATTAAAGCGCGTTGTGTTTCGGCTCTGGCAAATATTTGCCAGCGCGAAACAGGAAGACTGACGTGCACACTGGGGTACAATGGGAGAACCACCAGCTTCGCGATATAGAATCGATATAGCGTTTTAGTTATTTATGTACGTACATAGGTACTGGCTGGTCGATCTCTCGCGCGAGTCACTATGCTTCTATAATACAGATAAATCGATGGGTAAATAGTTGACCATGATCGTTGTGAAATTTGAAAAATAGTTGCCGTTCTGTGAGGCAAATGTCCGAGTTAGCCATTCAGTACCAATTATTGATACTTTGTCCTTTATATTTAAATATGACTTTTGTCGGTTCGAAACGGGAGCTAAAAGTATTGAATTCGATTCTGAATATTCAAAGTATCTTGCTGATGGTTCCGCTAATGTATATCATAACATGTAATTGAGTAATTAATAAATGTTTTCACGTGTGTCAGCTACGAGGCCATGGAAAAGCAGTTGCTTGTTGCCGAACTTAAGAGTGGCCAAATTTTAGGTATTGAGTATTTCTTACATGAGTATATTAATGTAAGAAAAATATATTCAAATAAGTTAAAGAATAATTGTAAATTTGCTATTTAAAGAAATTGCATCGATTTTTTTATTAAATTCATAATAATTATGGGGGCAATAATCGGCACTCGTAAAATATATGAATTCGTATTATTGACACGAGATGCACCATATAATATGTTTATTATTAATATGTATATTCGAACAATTTCATCATAGAAAAGGGGTGTTTTATTCTACTGGAAAATAACCAGCCATATGATAGGCTATTAATGAGTAACTGCGATAAATACTTTTAATATGTAAAACGTGCGCGTATAAAAACGTATGTTAGAACGTGCGCGTAGATCCGACAGGGTCGCTGATTGGAACATTCACCTTAGATGCCTTCCACGGGGAGCAAACGTGTATCAAGAGAGTTCGAACATCGTATTTATAAACAATATTCTGTTAAAGAGTTTAAAGTATTTACTACTGGTTTTTTAATTATTGCCAACGCGTTTGTTCGTACACACGGCTGCTCTCGAAAATGTACAAGGATACGCGACAACCTCTGCGTATTTACACGGCTGCGAGTTCAAAGGGAGGGAAAATCGTGTTCGGCGGGACAGAGAGGAAAAATGGAACGCGATACTCGCTGAAAATCCCATCAATTATCGTATCAGCGCAGGGACAATATTGTGTCAGGAAATTATCGTCGACACTGCCAGAGAAAAAGGGACAAATGTACGGGCGGAAAAGGGGAATTTTCGCAAACACGCGAGATTTTCATTGCGCGCGCTTTCACCCTCTCGCCGGGAGGAGAAATCTGCAACTGCGGGAGTTACTTTCGCGCAAACGCTTACAACCCCCGTTCGCTCTGATTCCATTAGAGCGCAGGAATCTTGGAGTTAAAAGATCCGAGCTTTGTTCCTGTCACTCGTTATCACTTTAATCAGTATTTTTAAACAGCAATTACCTCGCGGCTACGTTATAGTCTCACTTAAAATGATTATCTTCGACAGAAGAAAAATGTCAGTCTGTGTCTCGCTCGAGACGTTCCTCACTCTTAATTACGTTCTATTTCTACGTTTACCCCGCATAATCCGTCGCTGGTATATACCTGCAATCTGACAAGCAACAACCGTTAGTAATTTAGCAGCATGTAAAATCGATGCGCTCCATGCCACGTCAACAGGAGCTTGCTAGACGGAGTAAAACGCGAATTACAGGCGATATCGTGGAAGAGCGCAACCCGCGATGTGCAATGGAACACGCTCGGATACGAAACATCTCGGTTCGCCTGGCGCATAACTAAACACAGCGAGGGAAGCTCTTTTTCCTTCTCGCTCCCTGATGGTTATGGCCGCTCATGAAACATCCCGCCGCGCATGAGTATGCAGCTTCTCTGCAGCTTATTACACGTATAAAGTATCCGATTTAACGCGCCGCTTTATCTGCCTTTCGTTTCTTCCTTTCTGTCTTCCGGCTCGTTCGCGCCGTTCCGCACCGCCGTCGCCTGAAAACCGCTACAGGCGGCATTTTCCATCCTCGCCGCGCCGCGCCGCGTTTCCCCGCTATATTCCTCCTTTGTTCCCCGGAGTGCTCCTCCTGACCTCTTTTCCAGCGTTCCTCGTCTCAGAAATAATTTAATTCGTATTATGCCGGTTACGAAGCCAAGAAGGGCCCCGCTGCTCGCCCAACATGTAGATGTTTCGCATTTGAAATCGAGGCATGAAGGAGAAGGAATTCGCCCGGTGGCTGGGGCTCTTTTCACGCGGCGGAAAAAAAAAACAGCCGCGGGAAAGGGCGACTCGCGTTTCTTCTACAAAGGAACGTTCGCGCAATTGATGCGGCAACGAAGGGGAAGAAGTCGAGTCGTGAAATAAAAAAATATGTAAAAACACATTTTTATGTTAAACGATTTTTATTAAAAATGCAATAAGAACATAATTAATATGCACTAAATGCTGAGAAATAATTATTTTCTTGTACTACAATTTTGGTGGTGTTCATATCACTTTAAGTAATTCACTTTAAATAAAATCGTGGGGCACGATATTTCATAGCAGGATATGAATCAGTTTAATACTTCAACTTCTGGTTGCACATGCTGCCCCAGGATTTTATTTAAACTGATATTAACACCACCAACGTTGTGGTGGAAGAAAATAATTATTATTTACCTTTTAGTACATTTTAATTTTGTTTTTAGTGTATTTTTAATATAGTTTAACATAAAATTTTGTTTTATATATTTTTTTATTTTCTAGTTTTTAGTGTTTGTGGATTTACATTCCACATCTCAGACTTATACAGTTTAACAGTTTGCTTAAACGTTATAGTGCTAAAGTCACTAAAACATAATTCTTTTCTTGTACTACAATTTCGATGGTGATATACCACGAACGCCTGCAAAGTTTTAGTTTTACTGTTCGTACATACGTGACGGATCATTTCATGATAAATTCTGTGCTTTCGGAAAATCGCGATGCGACTAGCGTCCCGAACGCAGTGGCTTTTTGTCGTTTTCGTAAAGAACCCGAATGGCTGATTTCAAGTCGTTTGGATTTGTGATTATGGGTTACATTTATCGACGACTGGGTAATTTTTCCACCCTCTCAGGTTTAATTTCTTTTTAAATATTTTATTGTCATCCAAACTACGTACCCCTGCAAAGTTTCAAAACGATTGGATAGTTGGAAGTGGGTTAAATTTGAGTTGCCACATTTGAACCATACAAACAAACAAACAGAGGACCGAAGCTGAATAAAATCGTTTAAAAATAAGTAAAAAATGGGGGATAAGGTTCGCTTTACTCGGGCTTTCTTTTTCGGGAAAGTCGAGTGTCATTGCGTACCAAGACTACAGTGTATTTCTTGTAAAAGTTAATTTTTAATCATTCGATTCAATATTTTCAACTTATGCTGCCATCTGTTACTTCCCTCTCTGTTTCATCTTTCAACCATTCGAAGATCTGTCTGTATTTTTAATTTCACATTTAGAAACTGTATCTTATTCATCGATTCACTAAAGGGGATGGAATAAAGCAGCTAATTAACCGACCTGACAAATTACTTTTCAATAGTCTCGTAGCTCGCGTCGCGTTCCGAGAAAGATCGTGAGAAAACCGGCGTTTAATATCGCGCCACGGCGGGAGTAATGAAATCACTTGAAAGTGATCCAGTTTAAGGGACGATCGGCGCCGAAATTACCGAAACTACGTTAAAGCTCGCTTCGCTTCAATGGCAGCCATTACGAGTTCTTCGTTAATAAGTCAGGGTAATTAATTATCAAGTCACCGTGAAACCCGTGCACGCTACAAAGGGAGGTTGTCCGCGGGCTCGACTTCTCTGCTCCACGGCTGGACCTAAAGTAATATGTAACTGAAATATTTAATCAGACTCTCCTTTCGATAGTTACGTGCTCCATTTTCACCTCTAAATTCAGCGTATATTTGCAACGAAATAATTCCTATCAACACATGATTATGCGTGCGCGCATTGATCGAGTAACCACTCTGGTTAAACGAGAACGATTAAGAAATTAACGGAGCTTTCGCGAAAGTTAATAAAGTTTGAATAATTAATGAATTCCGGCAAACTTGCCTCCTCACTCGTACAGTATCCAATCGATAGTACTTATACGCTGTATTATATGTACACAGTTCACGATCGTGAACCGGGCATATTTAGCTTGAACAATGTATAGATTACACTCTGCTTTCCGGGTTTAATCATGTACGCGTGCATAAGTACGATTAAAGACTCTGGTTAAGGTGGAGGTCCGGTAATTGAGTGGTTTAAGGGGTAATATACCCTTCACAGGTCGGAAAATAGGGTTATTTCTATAATTTTTTTTTCATATAAAGAAACGCGGTATTTAAAAATCAAGATATACACATTGTTGTGTATAAATCAAGCTGTATTTTCTTTAAAAAGAAATTTGATATCTTAAGAAATGGCGCCACAGCAGCCCGTGGAGCTAACTGTCTCAGTAGTGTGTGAAACATCGGAGGAACATTTGACCGACTCGCGGAGAATTGAAAGGAAACGGTTGCCCCTGGTTTAACGAAAGAAACTCCTTACAACTTCGATTCACTAACCCGATGAAGAAGCGAGAAGTTTTCCGCAGTTTTGCGGCAATCGAGTTACGGAAGGTGTGTGCAAGATTTATCGAAAATGACGAGCTGCTTCCCAACGGATTAGATTACACTCGCGGGAATGAGGTAAACCGTATTTACGCCAACGCCCTGCGGAACACCTACGAGGAAACGTCCAAAACTTTTATCGCTTGAAGAATTGCCCATAAAAGATGCAGGGCGCGCACTTCCCTTCGCCGACTGTTTTCTCCTTTAAGAAGTTACAGAGTCACTATTGCCCCAGTCCTTTGGTACAGATTCAACGGGATTAAATCAAATAAATTCTGTCCTTATACACTTACAGACATATCGTCGATGATAGTGCAAAACCGCGTATGAGCAGTTTGTAAATACCGCGTATCCGCAAAAGTAGCAAAATTGAGATTTCATGCCCACGGTTGCCAAACGTTGTTTCGCTTTTTTTAAAAGTCACGCCATGTGAAATAGCCAGTAGGAAGCCGCCTTTTTACCAACGGAACCAGCAGGTTCAAGGATACCGTGAATCTGTCTCTCTTAGCAAGTTGGCAACACAACCGCGCATTTACAGAGAAATCAGGTGAAGTGACGGCACGTTTGGTGCGTGAAAGTGACTTTACACAGAAATTAAGCATTTTTATGACGAATTGATGTTAGTATTTATTACAAGGAGTGCTAAAACTGTCCCAAAAAAGTTCAGTCAAAGAAACCCCCCTTAAAACGGCTGAAATACTAAGTTTTTTCTTCCTTCTGTAAAATCGGAAAAATGCAGAACCGCGGTATTTACAAACTGCTCATACGTGGTTTTGCACTATCATCGACGATATGTCTCCTGTATGAGTTACCTGCAGCAGAACCAAATTGAGGGGCTCGAAAGGTCTGAGGGGAGTTAAGAAACTCTTCGAACGCCAAGAAATATGATTTGTTAAAAGATAAACTATGAAACACAATAATGTACCTAAGTTCTTCGCACTTGAAAGTATTTCAGATTAATTACATAGAATACACGGAAAAATAGCCGAAAGTCGTGTTCAGGAAAAATTGCCTCTTCCCTGTGTCCAGGGACGAATAAAGCGGATGGGAAGCCATAATAAGACAGAAATAATTGGGGTGTCCGAGATGGGTGGTGTAAACCATGTGCAACCGTACGTCTTCGGAATAATTAAACACTTGGGTGGATACGCGTGCCTCCGTGTTGGAACGCGGCTAGATTACCCTCGTAAAATCTGTCTCCCCCAGCGTTTCGGTTTGCTTAATAAATGAATGCCTGGCATTCACCGAAAACAGTCCATCGTTCGCGTGTCTAGAGAGAGAGAGAGAGAAATCGAATTTAGCGCGGATGGGATCCTTGAAAGGCCTCGAGCCATTACGTCCTCGCATTCAATCAATCTAGATCTATAACCTTTATACCGTATTCGGTTAATATACTCGTGAAACGCGGAGTACTGCACGTGCAATGTCCATGACTATTCGATCGCGTATATCGATCGAAGTAAGCCGAAGGGGGCGGCTTACACCCTTAAGTAAAAATCAGAAATCAAGGAATAAGATGCGCGAAAGGAAGCTACTCTCCACCCGCGTTGCGTGAACAGAAAGTTTCTATCGCAGTCGAACGTGGTTTCGTTTCCTTATCTTCTTTCCCACTGCACAGCAGCAACACTCGAGCTTCCGTTCGCTCCAAGTTTCGCGTGATGTCTTGGTTCCGTTCCGATTCCTAAGACACATGACTCCTCTATTCTAGGTGCATACACAGAATTTCAGCAATCCTGCTTCGCGAGTCGCGTGCAGGGAAGTTGCGCGATACCGATCGCGAAAAAGTTGAGCTCACCGAGGTGCAGCGGACGCACTCGAATCGAATTCGAATCCAGGAGCGATCGCTCGAAAGCAACCGTGCCTGGTGGTTCGATGTAATCGTAGCTGCGTCGACGACGAGCCTTCCAGCGGGCACAAGCGTTATCGCGCTTTTTTTCGGAAATATTCGATGCGCCGCGACGCAGAATTGAAAACGAGCCGCTGCGAAAAGCCGCTTACGCGACGCATAACTGGCGAATAGATTCCAGGCTGCGGCCCCTTTGTTCCATTTAATAGGAAAATTTTTTATTTCGCTGTTTGCTCAGCCGTGCAACATAGAAAACCGCGTATCGTCCCAGTTTTCCGGTCCCTTCGGTCTCATAACCGTAACGGGCAGGGTGGGAAGGGCTCCTCTCTTTGTCCCTGCGCGCATTTTTATGACGGCCGTTTGCCCAGCGAAATAGAATTCGCGAAACCCGTCCGCCGCATTGAATCAATTACCCAGATCCCGGGCTAAAAGTAACCGAAGGATGACCTGCCCTTGTTTGCGCAACAATCCTTCCCCTGCGGTCAGTGGACTCGAGGCGATCAACACTTCTTTTCTTCTGTTTCAGAACACTCCCTTGGCAAAGTGACGCTCAGGGCAGTCACCGATTTCTCGCTCCTCTCTAAATTAAGGGTAAGCATGTATTTAGATTTAATTTTAGTGTTATTCTCGCTCTTACAAGGGGTGGACATCATGTGGTAGACACCGATTTTTATGAGCCTTGGCACGATGGATCTATGTCGAAAATAAATAAATAGGTGTCCGAGCGTTTCAGCCAATAGGCCTTAATAATTGAGATATTTACATGGAAATTATTAAAAATTTCATTGTGGCCGTGGGGTTTTAGTGGGTAAAAATCCCACACTTCCCTGGCGCTCGCGGGAGATTCCCTTCCGGAGGTGTCGTTAAAAATAACTTTATAAATTTTTTTTATAAATTTCTTTTTATAAATTATTATTTTATATTTTTTTTTAACTTAGGGAAATCTTCAAAAGGCCCCCCACTCCTTCAGAGGGGAATCCCCCGCGGGCGCCAGGGTAGCTGTGGGATTTTTACCCACTAAAAGTAGTTCTTGATCAGGCACTAATTTTTTATCAGTTCATGAAATAAATCGTTCTTTTAAATTTATGTCAATAAATAATTGATTGAAATAATTACTAACATAAAAATTGATAATTCAGGAATATATGTGTTGTTTGTGAAAGCAGTTAGAATTGGTAGTTTTCGTGAAAATAAATGTGTAAGGTTGAAGGAAGCCCCTGTTGAACGCCATCTCTTACTGTTCGAAGTAAGAGATCACCATCGACGTTGTTTCCATACACTTTGCTTATAATAGTTTACTTTACAATGTAGCGCAAGAATTTTAGTATCACTTTGCTTGAAAAGTCAGTGATCATTCTTTAGTTCCAGTTTTATATTATGGATCACCTGAATAAAAAATAGGTTAGGACATTATAAAATTATAAAAATATTAAATTTAGATGGTATAATACTAAAAATAAGTTCACCTGGTACTTTCTTTTTAATTAGTATGGCTTTCTGATCAAATCTTAGTACCTTACCTGATAAGAAATTAGTTCCCATGTATTTTAGATGATGAAAAAGTAGTTCCTCATCTGATCAAAAAATTAGTTCCCATGTATTTTAGATGATCTAAAACTAGTTCCTGTCCTGATAAAAAATTAATTCCCATGCATTTTAGATGATCAGAAACTAGTTCCTAGTCACATTATTATTCCATACCTTATAAATAATTAAATTATATTTATTTTCAACTTTTTAAAATTTTCCCTTAAAGTTTAAACATTAATTCATCTTTTAGTATAAAAAAGTCTATGGTTTAAAGTTTTATTAGGCTAAAAATAATTATAAAAGCGGGAAGCCCTCTAAACTGATCAAAAACTAGTTCTTTAACGGTACAATCCTGTACTAGGCAGCATCATGGTCGTAATAGAAGCTAAGTAGGTAGGAGCAAAAGGGTGGCTTTGTAAAAAGAAAAGAAACCTGGATTTTATTCTTGATTTCATTTGGTGAATTTTATTGAATTTGCATTAAAAATATTTTTATCCGTTCAACTCGGCTCCCCCAAAATTGCATCCTGCGCCACTGACTTTCACCGACGTAAATGAATACAACCATACCGTCAAGGACTCAGTTTCTGATCACTTAGGAGTAACTACCGCGGGTTTTTAAACGTGTAAAGGGAAAACTTAACTAAATCTAAAAGATATATTGTTATTTCAGTAAATCTATGTTCTATCTTTAATTTGGTATTAAAAAAGTGCACACATAATAATAATCATTTTATAATTTAACTTTGAAAGTGAAAAATGCAAAGGGAGCTGTTTCTGATCACCTTCACCCGTTTTACTATGAGCTATCAAATTTTACGTGTAAACGTCAAAATACTTCATAATTATTTAGTAATTTGTTAGATTAAATTTGTACCATAATAAGCTTATTATTTGGTTAATTTTCCTAAACTGATCAGGAATTGGGTTCTGATCAGGAACTGGTCCTTGACGGTAGAGGTCGCTGCAACAATTTGCTAGTTCGGCGAAACGCTCACCGTGACCCCTGCGCGACTGAAAATCCAAAGATGAAATATGGAATATCCAAAGACTGCTATCCATACAGTGAATTTCGCAGCGGAGCGCCTGGTAAACGTAGGAGGCCATGCCGTATCTTAACTTTCCTGGGAAATACTACGACGCGAGCGGTAAAAGAGCCTCCCACCAGCTAGATTTCGATTTACCCTCGTCACAGGAACGACCCCCGGTATCGTCGGTAAAAGTAATCCGAGAAATAATTTCGTCCCGAGCGATATTTCGATTAGACGGCGGTCACGATACACGTTGCCGTGATTTCTGGATAATTTCAAGGAATCGGAAGTTTCTCATTTGCGCGGGCGTTGCCTGATAGATCGACGTCGCGAGATCAAAGAGGGATCGCGGGCAAAAAAAGGAGCTCTGCCTCTGGAAGCCTTTGAAAAAGCAAATTTTCCTTCTAGCCGGTCATTATGGAAAATAACAAACGTCCCTCTAAGACGTGGCGCGGGCTTTATCATGCTGCCCGCGGTTCAGAGGAAAATAATTAAAGCGTTCGAAATTAAATTCAGGAAAATCGTGGAAAATTGCAGCGATGAGTTCGCGAATTCGATACGAATATCTGATTCGAATTTTGTTGCGGGATACATGTACGCATGGCTGAAAGACATTGTCCATTTTCGCAAGTGTAATCGAAGTTGCAGGTTTTAAAAAAGTGAGGATAAAAACCCCAATAGGCAGGTACCCATATTCCGAAATCTCATTTTCACAGAAACTATACGTGATCCAATGTCTTTCGTCTCCAAAAATTCTGCTAAGTTTAAAGTCTCGGGTCAATTTAAAATCCTATCAGTTACGTCAATCACTGGCATCTCTCCCTTTTAATTCCATCCACGATTCGACTTGTAATATTGACAGAGGATAATCGCGTCCAGAATGAAAGATCCGAGGAAGAGAACCGTCGAATCGGCAGTAAAAGTTTGGAGAATTAATCTCGCTCACCACGCCGGAGAATATCTTTAACGAGCTTTCGATTGGCGTACCTGCGACGCGAATTTCATCGTATTGTACGTTCCGCGGCGAATGATTTAGGTACCAGATCACCAGAGTTATTTGAAAAGTTTACGCAATTTCGCGGTCGCGACGCGTGGCTTGTAAATATCCGGGGAACTGAGAACTTCCGGGGAATAAGGTAGTCGACGGTACACCAGAAGTCGCGGAGACTTGCGCTATTAGGTGCGTTTCTGTCGCTCGATTCGACACATATTTTGTGAGCAATGCATAGCGGAGCACAATGCATTTCAGAGCATCAAAATCTAATGCACATTGGTTGGGTTAAAAAATGAAATAGATATTTATTCTGAGTTCGTTACAAAAGAAAAAGGTGTACACAGAACCTGTCTCTCGACTCGACGCCGGCTCGGCTCCTCGCAGACACCTTCGGCCGCGCTGTTCTCTCAGCTAACCGACTAGCAACACCTCTCAGGCAACGCTGTGCCTTGCAGCGCTTATCTGGCAACGCTGTGCCTTGCAGCACTTATCTGGCAACGCTGTGCCTTGCAGCACTTATCTGGCAACGCTGTGCCTTGCAGCACTTATCTGGCAACGCTGTGCCTTGCAGCACTTATCTGGCAACGCTGTGCCTTGCAGCACTTATCTGGCAACGCTGGGTCTGCCGCTACGCGAGCCTACTACACACTGGATGGCAGGAGATTTGTAATCGTTACAATCGCAGACAACGTTAAAAGAAACGTGACGGGAGAGCCGCTGACGTTACAAGCGCGAACGAGTATGTTACTGTAGGAATACCACGTTGAAGAATATTAAAATGTGGCTTTCTAAAGCGCATAAAGTCCGGGGACTTCATTGTCGAACATTGCAGAATGAACTCTCGACCGTGGGCTCCTCTAAAAAGAGACGGAACCGAAGAAAGCGCGGGTTAAAAAGGACTTCCGCTTGATTAAAGATAGGCGATCCGATAAGGAATTACATTTCGCGACAAAGAACAGTGCCGTCGCCACGGGTAACGATTTCCAATAGAATTTTAACGAGATCAAGAGTTACGGGGATGTTCTATCGCGTCACGCGGCTCGACGCCAGATGCTTGTTACCCGAGACGTTGTCGGCCGCGTTATTTCTTTTTCCATTTGCATTCATAATCGTTGGTAGAGGAGAAACACACAAAGGCCGCTAATCATCCGACAAACCAGATCTATCGCGGCGACCGGGCATTAAGGGGGGAACCTTGTGTAAAATGAAATTTTTGAACATTTTTTTTTTTTTGTTTAAATCGATAGGAAATTTCCTCAGGAATACGGTAGAAAAGTTAGAAAGTGATCAGAGATGTTCTTGTACGTTATTTTCAAAATAAAGTGAACGGTTGTATTGGGCGGAGCGGCTCAGGTAGTCGGCCTTCGTCGGGCGCTCGGCCTTTCTGTCCCTTCTAACTGTGTTAAAACCTATACTAATGTACACCAGTTGTTAGACCCACCATAGCACTGCCTTTTTCGGCGTCTATACGTGTACATTTGTGTGTATAACGGTTTTGAAAAAGATGCCCCTTCGGCGAGGGGTCCTCGCTCATTGTCAGTTCAGCAGCGTCTCTTGAGTGAAATCGGTCGTTTACAGAGCCTTATACGAATATATACGAATAAATTGAAAATGAGTCGAAAGCTGCAAGATAATAATCCAAATTATCGTCCGAATCGTCCCAGACGGCGAAAAGCTCCTAAAAAATTCGAATTTAAGAGTGCTGAGATAGAAAGTGAAAAGACGAGCGGAGGCGAAGGAACGAGCTCTTCTGCTAAGAAAATAAAAGCTACGTCGGCAGATGTAATTATTAATTTTACACATTGTTACCGAATTATAGAATTCATAAGTGTTTTTAGTGCAATATCAGATATTTCTGTGTGCAAAACGTGTAAACAAAAACAAACATATGGAGAAACAGGCAGCCGTGGATTAGGTTTTAAAATCGCCGTTACATGTGCGTGTGGAACTGTTTTAATCAATTCGGGACCATTTCTAAATAATAGTTTCGAAATTAACCGCAGAATTGTGTTTGTGATGCGTTTACTAGGCGTGGCACGTAAAGGAATAAATATATTTTGCGGCATGATGGATTTAGGCTGTGAATTGAGTGTAAGTGCTTATGACGGCATTATACAGCATATACATACCGCAGCG
Source organism: Andrena cerasifolii (assembly GCF_050908995.1). Taxonomy (NCBI): domain Eukaryota; kingdom Metazoa; phylum Arthropoda; class Insecta; order Hymenoptera; family Andrenidae; genus Andrena; species Andrena cerasifolii. Next base: position 8,462,337 of record NC_135120.1, on the reverse strand, counting down.
CAAAAAATGTATAATGACACGTGTCACAAAGCTGTTGAACAAGAAAAACAATTGAATGAAAAAAAGGAACAACCCTTGACAAGACTCAAAGTATCTGGAGACGGCTCTTGGAAAAAGCGAGGATTTTCTTCACACTACGGTGTAACGACGCTCATCGGTTATAACACGGGGAAAGTCATCGATTTATTGGTGAAAAGTAGCTACTGCCAAATATGTACGTTTTATAAAAACGATAAAAAGAATCCCGAATATTTAGAGCACAAAGAAGATGGGCATTGTGCAGTAAATCACAGTGGGTCTTCGGGTAAGATGGAAGTAGATGCTGTAGTTGAAATGTTTCTTCGCTCTGAAGAATTACACGGAGTACGCTACAGTAATTATATAGGAGACGGTGACGCTAAGACGTTCAAGGCTATACTCGATATTGAACCGTATGGTCATAATTTCAAAATTAAAAAGAACGAGTGCATTGGACATGTGGAAAAGAGGATGGGCAGTCGGTTGCGCAATGTAAAAAAGAGTGCAAAATTAGGAGGAAAAGGAAAACTGACAGACGTGTTAATAAAAAAATTAACAAAATACTACGGTCTCGCTATTAGGCGTAACAGTGATTCTGTGATTGAGATGAGAAAGGCGATAATGGCAACATTTCATCACCTATCTTCGACAAATAAAAAACCGCAGCACGACGATTGTCCCCCCGGCGCCGATTCGTGGTGTAAGTGGCGCGTCGCACAAGCCTCGGGGCAAGAATTTGATCATCCACCTCCATTACACGAAGATGTACAAAAACATATTCGCCCAATTTATGAAGACTTGTCACGGGATGATTTGTTAGAGAGATGTTTAGGTGGACATACGCAAAATGCTAACGAGAGCTTTAACGCTATCGTTTGGCGTTTAGCACCTAAACATCTCAACTGCGGTATTAAAATTGTTGAAATAGCTGCTTTTTTGGCTGCCGGCCTGTTTAACGAAGGATTTTCGTTTGTCCTTCAAACAATGCAACAACTTAGCATAGTAATTGGACAGCAGAGCAAAAGGTTTGCCGAAAATGAGGACAAACGCCGTATTCAACAGCAGGAGCGCCGCAGCCTTCCTTGGGCCAAAGAGGCTTGTGCTTCTCGAAAAGAAGAAAAAACGGCTGAGTTACAAGTTTTTGAAGAAGAGGAAGATCTATTTTATGGCCCTGGAATCGCAGATTAACAAAAAACTGCGGTAAGTCAAAATGAATTACGATTTTTCTGTTACTCAAATTTTAAACGCATTTTTCTCGAAACGCAAAATTTCGCATGCCGTGCAACGTAGCTCAAAAACTAATTACTCGATTTTTATGAAACTTGGCATATATATTCTATAAATAATTGGCCTCAGCATGACGAGCTCCGATTTCTTTATTTTTTATGTAAAATATTGTTATTAACAATTGTTCATAACCGAAAATCCGTTTCTTTCTTCAAAACTTCGCCATTTTTGCAATTTTGAAAATTTTAATAAAAGAAAAATGTCATGCTGAGCGTTTTTGCATAAAGTAACTATTCCATTTTGATTTTTTTGTTTCAGATCATTTTTGTGCATTGTACACTGCACGGCGAATTTACAGGATGCCATTTTCAAGCCGCCATTGCACCATTATTATTAACAATTAAAATTTATAAAAAATATATTTTTTTACATTATAACGTTAATAAATGGTATTTCAAATTTTAAATCAATCTGCGCATTACATTTTCCAAAAAAAAATTCTTGAAAAACAGACCATTTACATAAGGTTCCCCCCTTAAGGAGAGTAGATTTCGCGGTTAGATTAAAAGGAATTCCGTTGTCCACCTTCATTTTCTCGTTTCTTGGTGATCGCTCACTTCCCCGCGGGGCGAAGTTGCCCGGGGAACGGGGAGAAAATGAGAGAGAAATATCGTTGATAATTACATGCTGGAAAAAGTGCTTTCTGTCTTTTCTGGCTACGTGCTTCCCCGGTTTCGGTGCGCGAGTGAACATCCCAAGCGCCACTAAAAGAAAATTACCAGGGACCATTCCATCTTCCATCGCGGACCCTTTTACCCCGCAACCCCCGTCGTATAAATGACCCACCAACCAAAGATTTACGCTGTCTCTCTCATTATCTGCTCCGTTACCATAACACGCTCATTATCGTTTCTCTGTAATTTTTTCTGTTAACCAGCCTTCTCCTACCCACTCTCCCCCCTGGGGCGAACTTTCTTTTCCATTAATCGCGTCGGGTTCGCTGAACTCCCCTGGTCGGCGCGAGCCTCTCGTCTCTTATGAATCGCGATAGCGCGAAGGTCGATGATTTTCTGAAATCTTAAATCTAAAAGATTCTCAGCGAAAGATTAAGAATTTGCGAATCGCTCTTCGTGATTGAGAAAGCGTGGGGAGCTTGTCTTTAAGATTTATAAGGTGTCTAGGGACTTAGCATTCCGTGAAAGTTGAATTCAAAGCATCCAGTAGTGCGAGCGATAGTTCATTGAGATTCATCAGTGTTCTCCTTCGTTTTTGCAATAAACTTGGTGAATACTCTCCTCCTTTATTGCGCTGCACTCGTCTCGATGGAGCAGACGAAGCTGCTCTCGAGGGATATGCCATTAGCTGACCTGTCCGCGTAATCTTGGGGATCCGATGATAAAATATGAGCTTCCTACCGGGCACAGCTGCGTCTCCTTTGACATCTGCGAACTTTATTGTATCTCGTCTGTGTTTATAGATAGATAGAACGGGGAATTATTGCCGCACGTTTCGATCACGCCCGCGCGAATAACAAAGCGCTCAACTATTCTTAGTTCCGCGAGCTCGCTCGTAGCGAGCGCAAGTGTATCTTCGGGTGGGAACGATTCTTTGCGAGCGGCAGAGAGCAATCGATATTGCAGCGCGTGCTGCGCGGGGCGAAGTAGTGCGTGTTTAATCGTGAACGTTAGTTATTCGGCAAAGCGAATCGGTGATTCTGAAATGGCATCGCTGGAATTGCACGTCTTCAATAATTTTAATGGGATGTGGAGGCAAGCGGGCGTATTTCAGCACGAGAGAGCGATACTGCGATGTTGCGCACGTGAAAATTAACGAACAGAACGTGCATCAAACTTCTGTTAAAATTTTAATATTCCCCGGCGGTTCCGTTTTTCCTCAGTTTCGCGCTTCATTATGACGTCCCTGCGATACGTAATTACAGCGCCGGGAACTGTAGCACCGTGTCGATCAAATATCTCCTGTACGAGCGTGCTTGAAAACGAGATCACACAAGAGGACTGCGTAATTTCCCTGGCGTAGGTATACCCTGCAAATCACATATATCTTTCTGATATTGATACCGTAATAGGCCCTTTCGTTGCAACGAGAAACGTTTCATCTCTCGATTTTAAGCATCAGCCTCCGGTCCGTTCTCTTTAATAACTCTCCTTTTTTAGGAGGCCAAAAGAAGTTAAAGCTCATTACGGCTAAAGGAGAGTAAGTACGGCACTAATCGCCGTTGATTGTAACTTGCTCCATTTCGAGATTTAGATTCTGACTTCATATCTGGTGTCATAATGTTCTGTGTTAATTATAAATGTCAGCGGTCTTCTCACATTGGAACATCGTCGAAGTCTGTCTGATCTACTTGCCTTTTCAGTATTATCAATTAGGGCTGGGACTATTTGTCGAATTTTTCGGTATTCGAATATTCGAATACTTCAGATGCTCAATTATTTGGCGAATATAATTCGAATATCCAAGTATTCGAATACTATTTGAATATTTAAGAATTCGAATAGTATGGTGTGAATTATAAATCAAGTTCTTTAGGTACATTTGTCAGGGTGAAATCTTGTAAGCTAATTTTGACTCACTTCACACCATACTAGCTAGGGCTGGGACTATTTGTCGAATTTTTCGGTATTCGAATGTTCGAATACTTCAAATGCTCAATTATTTGGCGAATATAATTCGAATATCCAAGTATTCAAATACTTCAGATGCTCAATTATGTGGCGAATATAATTCGAATATCCAAGTATTCGAATACTATTCGAATATCCAAGTATTCGAATACTATTCGAATATCCAAGTATTCGAATACTATTCGAATATTTAAGTATTCGAATACTGATGTATTCAAATAGTATCCGCATAATAACATTCGAATACTCAAATATTCGAAGTTTATTCGTAGCATTCGAATACTTGTAAAATATTCGAATATTAAATTATTCGAATAGTCTCAGCCCTATTATCAATAGCTACGTCGACTCTGCGGACATTTTGGCTCTGGTTAACCTGTATGCGCCTATTGTTTCTCTAAGATCGCCTTCTCTTTTTTACTTATCGGGACACAACACTTCGTTTGGGATGAATAACTCCATTAACGCAATATGCAGATTAGCAAATCGTTATGGCGAACATATCGACTCTTTTAACGGTACCTTGGCCAGCTTGGTACACTTTTGGCTCGCAGGAACGTCGCTGTACACGCCCGTTAATTCGAATTCTAACTTTAATTGTATTAATTATTAATTCCATTATTTTATTGTATTATTGTTTGTTTATGTGTGTACTGGCTTTTCTTCTCTTTTCTTTTCTTTTACATTGTATATTTGTTAACTTTATGAACTGTTCATTGTAAACTAAAGGATCTTTACCCGTGCAAATAAATAATAATAATAATAAAACTATACATTTTCATAGCCCCAAATTAGCTTTCTGTACTGAAGCTTGAATGGAGGCTATTTAGCAGGATGGGGACATCGGGTCCTAGCATTTCATGACACTGACCTAGTCGCGGGAAGTAATTACCGTTTTTCAGGAAGCTACTCCGGCTGAAAGTTTCTAGTTTCTATACACTTCTTCCTATTCGTTGCGTTTAAACAGAGCAGCCATTTCGAATATCAGGCTTAGAGAGAATGAACTTCTCGACAAGCTGAATGGCTCTGCTCGAATCCCCTCGCAATCATTTGATGGATAAATTTCCTTTTCAAACGGTTATTCAACCCGAAATACTAGGAACTTAAACTACGCACAGATGACTTTCGACGAACACACCGATTCCTCGCCTATATAAAGAATCGTGTATATTATTCGAAGCGTCTAAACGCCTTCCCCGTCACGCCACGTCCAACTGTTCAGCGTCACCAAATCCGACACCCTTTTCCTTTATCCACGACACGAGCAACCGCCATTTAGGCGGCTCGGGGAACACGCGGAAGGGACAGAAGCCCCAGGAAGGACAAGCACTGGCACATATGATCCTCGTTGTAGCCACGTACGTGTAGCTTCCCTCGGCGTGACATCGTTCTTCCTTACGGACCTCCCCGGAGACAGTTGTATCTCGTAATCACGAGTGGTATTCTCCTGTTTCTCTGTGTGCACGCGAAACGACGTTGCGTACGTGCAGCTGGATAGACGATGAGAGGTTTAGTTACATAAAGGGTGTCATCCCTAGAGGGGAAGGCAGCAGGTGTATATCGACTCCCGCACCCATATTAATATCTTGCTGGCTGAGTCTTCCGGGGCATCGCCTCGGTTTACCCCGTGTATAGTTGCCACGTCACGGCTACACGGGGGTGTAACTGTAAGCGGCTAGAACCAGGAGAGCCGCCCTCTCTCCCGTTATTAGCGAATACAGGTTTCCGACTGTCCATCGATCGGCTTTCTTTCTTTGGTTCCAAGCCACCTACGCAGAGTCGCTGCTGGAGAACGTTCAGCCACGATTCAATGGGATCTCCCATCGCAAGCCGTCATTAATATCTAACCCCGTGTATTCTCCTTCTCGCGGGAACCCACGCCAGCCAGATCATTTTCTTCTTCCTCGTTTCCAATCACAATGGTGATTATCCTCCTCCTCGATAACAGCCGCTGTCAGTCAAGACACAATGCCGAAAAGACCGCGTAAAGCGCGCTTCCCCAACGCGCTGCGCACCGCGATCGCGTTCGATAGGGAGCAGCGCGGAACCCCGTCGCTGGATCGATCGTCTTTTCACGTTCAAGGGAGCGCTGGTATTGGTTCGGGGAAATTTGTCGCGCTCATGCAGATGGAAAATACGGGAATAATTGCGGAAGCGTTCGCAGCCGGGGGTCGCGCGCAACTCGCTCGGAATTGTGTTATCGGCTCCACTATTATTCGAGCAGCCGGCGACGGTATCGATATTCATTGGTAATTAAGTATTAACGGCTTATCGAGGAAAAGTGACCCCTCTGCCGAGAGTCCAGGCCACCCTCTGACACCCGTCGTTTCTCGTTTATAATTAGAAAGTCGATTACCCAGGCGCCTTTTCGCTCCCAGCCCCCGCACAGACGCAATAAACGCGGCTCGCGCTTCGATAATTTTCGAAAAACTCTGACTTCTCTCCTCGGCCATGATCGTGCTTCGCTTTCCACCCGAGAGAGTTGCGCGACTGCACGCAAGACGCGACTAATCCAGAAACAAGCGAATTATGGAATGCCTTCCCCCGCTTCTCTCCCTCCGAAGCCTCTTCAATTCATTGTACTCGTTCATTGTTCGATACACTCGTGCTTAATGTACAGGAACATCCATCATTCGGCAAATAAAGTATCTTTTGCCGTTAATACACGACGGTCCATTAATTTCTGTTGGAATACTACAATCACCAACCGTAGAAAGCTTTTCGATTTTTAACAGAACGCTCGACTGCGAGCCCAGCGATATTCACCCCGCAGCACGAGCGATCAATAGGGTAAAATTAAAACGGGGAAAATGGAAAATTTTCGTTAGCCGAAACACGGGTGACCCTTGCAACATTCGAATCCACCCCTCTGCACCTGAAAAGCTGTTTAACAACGCGGCTCTTTTTTTCCCAACTCTCGGGAAAGTCATAAGCCTCCGTTTGTTTTTCAGCACGAACGTATTATTTCCCCGTTAACCTGGCGTGCAGGTGAATGAGTTTCAACTGGACAGTGGTAATTATCGCGTTGTACAGTGCTCAGTTGTCTGAATAGCGCAGAACTTTTCGATTGTTCGGGTAATCGCGCAGAACTGAAATTCAAAGAAAATTAAATAGATTAATGGCTTCGTGGTGAATGGCTGGGACAATAATGGAATACAATTTGGGCGTTATGGACGATATCAAGGATTCGTTTAAGGCTGACAAATAGTTGAGCGAGCAGCATTTCCTACGCGATTACTGTTTGCATTTCGCAGTACGTACAGAGTCGGAGATGGAAACGTAGGGGAAACGAACGGGGCAGGAAAATTCAACGAGATAATATAATTACTTGAGGGAAACAGAAACTCGGTGTCTATGCGGTTTGCTTCGACCACGCCGACGATTTGTACTTCAACCGACCAATTTAGCGAAAACTTTTCCAACCCCCTCCGCGCCTTTTCGTTATTACGCCTTGGCCGCTCCACTTTGAAACTGAATCTTCGGGGAAGTTTCTATGATAACTGGAATATAATGTACCGTATATAGACGACGCTGCCTCCAGGAGGATCCTAATGCCGGATCTCTGCTCCCCCTCGTCCGCAGTGGCAGCAAATCGATTCCACTTCGAAGCCGCTCGGACTGCGAATAATTATCCCAACTTCTCCGCGAATCTCCAAATCGCCGGGTCTTCGATTGCGGCGGTATAAAAATATTCCCGGCCCAGGGGGAGGAACTTTCCGCCTAATAAGGAGCAAACGTCCTCGAGTGAATGGCACTCGTCTGGTTTCTTCCTTCCTCTGCCCTAGCTGTGCATCAAAAGATTCGAACCTTTGGAAATCAGAAATGGGTTGAAATCTTGTATCAATAGAGAACCAATGGAAAACTATTACTATCAGATACGAAGGAATTAAATTGAATTTAAAAGAGGAGTTATCCCCGATGAAAAAGTGCCCGATCAATTTCGTCTTATCCCAGGCGGAACGTAAATTAAAAAGGATCTTGCGAGGGCGTCGGAGGAGAGCCATGAATTTTCCGAAGCGTTTTAAATTTCGTTTCGCAGAGTGGAAAAGAAGTACGTGTCGCGATGGTTCTCAGGCACACGCGCTTCGAGGAGAGTGGATTCTCCCTTCGCAACGCGAGTCTCGGAAGGAACGACTCGATTATTGTGGATATTAGAAAAGTCTCGGACGCAACGCGTTCGTCGATCGAAGGAGGTTTATCCGATCGACTTCGCCGAGCACGACACGTTTGCTATATCATTCGAAACTCCGCGGTCCATGTGGGTGCACATGCAACGAGACATTTCCACGGACGATTAAACTTAAATAGGCCCTCGAATGTACCCTCTGCGGGGAACGCGGTAAAGGAGAAAAAAACGAGGGCACACCTCGAGAAAGAAACGTGAGTGTACATAGGTACGAGTTCTCTTGAAATTAATTTGAGTTAAGCATTGTGCTCAATACGCCCGCCAATCGCGGACAACAGGTTTCCGCGTCTCGATTTAATTAACATATCGTATAATTATATCATTGGAACAGCTTCGATCGGTCAATGGTTGTGTACACTAAACGTGACGTTCATCGTTCGGACCATATCCGTGGCAGTTAGAGGGGACTGATAGGATTTATAATGGTCGGGCAAACCGACGATCACCGCCATAATTCATTGGGCTCGCGCTTCGGCGATTACTCTCGAAATAGCGGATATTAATCGAGAGTCTCGTTCGACGGAGGGTCGATGGGAGGAGCTATCCTTTTTGCATATGAAAAGACACGATAATCAGCGGGCCGGGGATTGGGAAGCACGAGAAATCCCGGGAGCGAGCGTTTGAATCGCAATCATGATCGGGACTGTAACGAGTCACAATTTATTACAAAGAGGAAACAGAGTTTTAAACTTGGAAAAGCGACATAGAACGAACGAGAGATTCCGGGGGAAAAGGGCGAGGAGGCATCGGTCTCGTTGCCGGTTCCCGGGAAATCGGTTCGGTGGAATAACGACGCTCGTGAACACCGCAATGCGAACTTCAGAAATTGAAGATTCAATTTAAAGGGACCCCTGTAAATAAAATCGCCGGCTTTCAGATTCCCCCACCGATGGGGAATCCATTCGTCCCGAACGCGACGGACGATAATCCCGCTAACGCGCGTTTATCCAGAAACGATTTCCGCTTCTTAAACGCGGGGCCCTATCGCCGACGATAAACGCCCTTCGATGTTTTTTTATTTCAAACCAATGCCTCGATTTGCGCGTCGAGTATCAGAGGTTTCAGCGTCGCTCGCGGGTTTCGCGGGGTGCGAAGCGTCGCGCTCGTTATCGCCAAGTTTGAGCGAGTAAAAAGGAAGGCAGGGAAATAATAGGGGGAAGAAAGCGGGGGAGGGTGGGCGAGAGATAATAATCTTGCCGGTCGCGGGCAGCATGATCGATGAAGTTTTTATGAAAACACCGTCCGGTGACCGTTGCGACCGGATGATTTTGATGGATAGAGGGTGGCCGAATTTGAAATTCCGCCCGAGCGAGAAAAACACGGCCTCCCTCGTTATCTGACCTTTTTCCTAACTATGCTAACCACTGGCAATTTGGACCTGCACGCCACGCACACTCGCGTAGGGACGTATGTCCGCGTCAAACTCCTTCCGACCGTGCACGTCCTGGAACAAGGCACGTAGAAGGTCCCTTCCGGGCCGTGTTTCCAAAGGACACTGCTTCCAGTTCACCCTCTCTGATCACCGGTTCACCATGCCTCTATGAAACACACCACTTAGCTGGCTCAGCCTCTGCACAGGGTGTCCACTTTAACGTCGTCGCTGTAAACATGGGGTGTACAGAGGAATCGGGGAGCAGTGTGGCGTTCGATGAAAGAGTATGATATACATTCTGTCAGAAAAGTACCGGGAGTCGAGCATTTAAAAAGCTCGCTTAAAGGGATTGTTGAAATTCTTTTTGCCGCTAAGTTGGCACAACTGTCCTCTATACTCACGCGGAGTTTGAGCGTCACTTGTCATTTAGTTTGTTTACATCTCAAGTGTGTTTTGCGATTTTTACAATGGATAAAAATATCGAACAAAGAATCTGTCTGAAATTTTCCATTGCAAATGGAATTTCGCGTGCCGAAGCGCTGAAAATGTTACATAAGGCTTACGGTGAATCGACTTTATCAAAAACACGCGCGCATGAGTGGTACAGTGCATTTAAAAGCGGTCGAGATGTGGCGGAAGATTTGCCTCGCTCTGGTCGGCCATCAACGTCTTCGACTGAACTTCGCATCGCTAAAGTAAAGGAAACGGTGGCTGGAAATCGTCGTTTAAGTCCGAGAGAGATAGCCACCGATATTTCTGTGTCTCGCGAATCAATTCGTACCATTTTAAACGATTGTTTGGGCATGAAACGCGTTGCCGCTCGACTAGTGCCGAAAGACCTGAATTTTCTGCAAAAACTCAATCGCGTTAAGGTCGCTGAAGATATGTTAGAACGAGTCAATTCCGACCCCACATTCATAAAACGCATTGCAACTGGTGATGAGACATGGGTTTACGAGTTTGACATGCAAACCAGTCAACAAGCTTCGGAACGGCGCCTTCCAATTCAGCCGAAACCGAAAAAAGCACGTCAAAGTCGATCAAAAGCGAAGGTGATGTTGACAGTTTATTTTCGATTACCGCGGTGCTGTGCACTCGGAATTCTTGCCACAAGGTAAGACAGTAAATAAAGAATATTATCCGAGCGTTATGCGGCATTTGAGAGAGTAAATTCGTCGAAAAAGACCAGATTCGTGGAAAGAAAACTCATGGATTTTGCACCACGATAACGCACCATCTCACAAGGCTATTATCGCGAACGAATTTCTGGCCAAACACTCAACAAATCTTATCGAGCAGCCACCGCATTCCCCTGATATGGCTCCGGCCGACTTTTTTCTTTTCACAAAACTGAAATTACCACTTCGAGGCACCCGTTTTCAGTCGATACATGACATAAAAGAGAATTCGCGGCGAGTATTGAAGTTGGCTCCAAAGAATGCGTTGAAAAAATATTTTAATGATTGGGTTCTTCTTTGGCATCAGCGTATTATTTCAAAAGGGGCCTACTTTGAAGGCGATACAGTAAATTTCGATGAACAATACATATTTTGTGTTTCATTGACCGATTCCCGGTACTTTTTTGACAGAATGTACATTTTCGGCGCGAGTGACGAGTATTTAGGGAAAGAGCACGTCACGTGCATTCCAGAGGTATGCGTGCCGTAGGAACTAGTCCGCATTCGGTTGCACTTGTAATCCTGATATACGGCCCACCCCGTGCGCATACGTAGAGGGACAGAGAAGGAACGTAAACTCTTTACTTTCGCCTTATGCATATCTAATGTCCTGGTTGCCCGGATATTTACAAGTCAAATGCGATCGATCGATGAAGCGTTAGAACGATCGGGTGAAACCAGCACGACCCTCCGGGGGCTTGAAAGGGGCAGAAAAAGCCGGCGGTAGGAATGTGTTGAGCCGCTGGAAAAAAAAAAGAGCAGCGGTAGAAAGCCCGGAAGAGGAAGTGGAGGAAGAGTAGAGGGAGAAGCGAAGAAATGCGGCGGGATGTAAAACGATGTAACGAGAAAAATGGGACGCACAATGAAGCCCCCCGGACCGTATTTATTTTGTCTTGGAGCGGTTCACCGCGCACTCGGGCACAAAAGAATCGTACCCCCTGGTCTTCCGACGATAAAGTCTTTGGTGAAGTGCGCGGAGCCACGAGTTCTCCCTCGTTGCGGGCGGAGACTTCAGCAAGTTCCCCGTTCCGAGAAGAATGCTCGTGCGGGCCACGCACGTAGAAAGTTCTCTCACGGTCCATCGAAGAAATCTCGATTCCCTGGTGAAATAAATTTCCACCGCCCAGCCCATTCATTTCTTCCTCGACGACACGTTTGCTTTTCCTCGCGAGCGAAATTTAATCGATTCCATAAGACCCCTTTCGAGACCCTCGCCCCACCTACGCTCGTCTAGTGGGTGGCTCGCTATTACTTTCTTAGGAATGTTTCGAGGGTAGCTGGGGTCCGGAGATTTTGCTGTTGAAAGTCAGACTTGCAGAACACATGCTGCCACTCGTAATGATGTGCGCGATGGCTTTAAATACATTTACTGGCGAGATAAGGGCTCGGGCCACCTGTACCGCTACACGTACAAGGGCACTTTTACTACCACTTGCCTGTAATTGATTTTCGTCGCACGTTTCCACTGCGAAGGGATTTGATCGGTGTACACGGGATTATTGCGCGTTGCTGCGTCGCTGCACAACGGGGATTTGCATTATCTTCGAATCGTGTTATTTATTGCGTCCGGGCGCCCTGTTGTCCGATCGCGAACACAAAAACTCGCGAAGTACAATCTTAATTGACAGCGAATGGCGTTAGGCGATAATCGGTTCGCGAGTGGAGTTGAAAGAATTACGTTGTCACCGGGAAGCAATGGTCGGAACGAGCGATCATCTCGCCTGTCACTAAACGATGCGATTTTCTACACGCGTTAGCAAGGAACAAAGCAATTGTTTTTATAAATCGATGGCATAAGTAACATCGACAGACAAAAGCCCGCCCCTTTCACGGTGGAAAAGTCTGTCGTATCGCAGTTGCCACGAAAAGCAGTATTTGCCAATCCTGTTCACTTTCGACTGCCTGAAAACGCCTGGAGGCTCAAGTAAGCCAGTTAACGCGCCACGTCGTCCAATGTTGCCCCCGTTATAAATATTTGATAACGTTGAGCCGAAAGTGATTTGAGCCGCAGCGTGGCGTCTCCCGCACTTGATAAACGCAGTTTGCCGATGGTGTACACGCGTCAACGGTAATTGAATTTGTGTAACGTTCGCTTATATCGAGCCCGCGAGAATTGACATTATTATAATGTCGGAGGGCCCTCGAGGAGGATGGCTTGGAGAATCGATTTACCCGCGTATATTCGCCGTTACCTCGCTCCCTTCTTTCGATTTTTCGTCACACACCCGCCAGAAGGAAAATACGAGGCCGGGGCTGTCTACCTCCCGGCGTTTCTTCCTTCCCCTCGGAGTTTTGGAATAAATTCAAATAGTGCAAGGACGTGGTCGTAGCCGTAGTCGTCGTCGTCGGTGCACGGCCGTTTCCTCGACCTCTTCTTCAGGGTTCTATCCCGGTGGGAGGCACAAAATGAATTGTACCCGCCGCCTCCCAGCGGAAAGAGTAATTTGATGCACAACCTCGGACTCCACGGGCCCCGGCGATAATAAAAGGGGTAAAGTGTGCTCGGCGTCGTGTTGTATTAATTTAACTTGAGCAACGCGCCGGCCGACCGACGACAGGGGGACACCGAAACGATATTAAGTTAAATTGCCAACGGTCGGCGCGCTTAAGGTGGCCTCCCGCTTCGAGATTAACGAAACGGGCTAAGAAATATAAAGGGAACCGGCTGGCTTGCAGCGACGTAAAAACACGAAAAAGGAGCAAGCGGAGGGAAGAAGACGGGGGAGGAGAAGGAGCGGAACGAAAACGGAGATGCCCACGGTTCCGCAAGTATTCTACTGCACCCGCTCTCCCGGGCTTCCTCTGATAACAGGGAAAGTTGAGTTTCCTCTTGTTGATCGTATTGCCCAGGCCTTACAACTATTCACCGCCTGCAAGTACAAGGTTCTGCGTAAAACCTTTGCTAGTTAAAAATGTTTTTAATTAAAGTCCCAAGCTGAATGCCCCGCAGATCTGCCGACTGATTACAGGGAATTTTGTTCGATAACGAGCGCCCCTATGCAGAAATACTAATTGACAAGAACTCGTTGCCCGAGAACGCGAAAGTACGGATCGCGTTACGCTGGCTGAACTTGCTATTTTTTCGCTACTCATTACGTACGAGAGCCGCACTTGTTACGCAAAGCTACCGTTTTGTTATTCGCCTATTCCTGTCGCGGTGGTCGGCATTGCAGGCTCTAATTGATGCGTGTCGTTGATTAGGTTCTACTGTCTGATATTACCCCGCCGTTTGTCGCTCGTTGGGACAGAAATTCCTACGGAACCCCCGGTCTATTTAATCTTACGGCGAATCGAACGGTAACGTGCATGACGCAAGACTCCGGACTTGTACCGAAGTGGGTTACATCCTCAAATATGTCCGACCATTTTCTGGTCAGGTGCCGGTACACACCGGTGCATGCTCGAAACTTGTTCTAATCTCCTCGGTCGTGTTTCCCTTGTTAACAGAAATCCTCGGGATGGAGCTAAGAACAGCGAAACTGTTACTTTACTCGACGCTGGTGGTCGTCGTGTGCTGGTGCCAGGAAGATTGGACGGCGCAGTGCTCGTCCTCGTGTAAGTGCAGATGGGTATCCGGCAAGAAGACCGCCGAATGCGTGAAGCAGAACCTCACGCAGATACCCGGCAGCCTGTCCTCCGAGATCCAGAACTTCGATCTCACGGAGAACCGTATCACTCACCTAATGCACAATTCGTTCAGCCGCGTCTACCTGGTGAACCTGCACAAGCTGGTGCTGCGGAAATGCGAGATCGAGTCGATCCACACGGACGCGTTCAACGGCCTGAAGATCGTGATCGAGATCGACCTGTCGGCGAACAACATCAGGACCCTGTACCCGGGCACGTTCGAGGAGACGCAGCGGCTCAGGGTGCTGTTGCTGAACGAGAACAAGCTGAAGGTGCTGGAGAACGGGCTGTTCCGCGACCTCGTTTACCTGCAGAAGGTGATGCTGTCTAACAACGAGCTGGAGCGCATCGAAGAGAAGGCCTTTCGCAATCTGCCGGGGCTGCAGTTGTTGACCTTGGACGGCAACAATCTGAGCTCGTTAAAGGTGCCGAGCTTCGAGTCCCTGCCGAAGCTCGGCAGCCTCGAGCTCCACAATAATCCATGGAACTGCAATTGCCTGCTCAAGAGATTTCGCGATTGGACGATCGAGCGTAAGCTGTACACACAGCCGACCACGTGCCAGCAACCGGCCAGCCTGGTCGGAAAAATGTGGGACGAGATTACCAGCGACAAGTTCGCCTGCAGACCGGAGATCCACACGATCGGGCCAGTGGTGAAGATCGATGCTGGCAACGGGAACGTCACCTTCTGGTGCAAGGCGACCGGGATCCCGCGGCCGCAGGTAACTATAACTTTTTCTTACCGAAACGGGGACGGAAAGAGCGGTTAAAAGCTGCGGCAGAGTGGAATGGAAGAGGGGAGGGCGGGTTAAAGTATTGCGAAGGGAAGCGCGGCAAAGCGGAAGAACGTTGACTACGGTAATCCACAGTAACTTGCAAGCAATTTGGTGTACAATCTAGCACGGCGCGGGGGGTTAGGTCCGTTGAAAAGATTGCGCCGGTTAAATCCGCGTTCAAGCAACTTAGCTTGGAAACTTCTAAATGTTCGTACCTGAGGAACATTCTTCCCTGATCTTCGAATAGAAGATATTTAGCCAGCGATTTTTTTCATTCTCGTTCTCGGTTCATCTTCGCTGCGTTGTCATTGGAAAACTTTTCGTTCAAAAACATAACTCTGAGAGTATCCACGTCCGAGCTATTCCACGTCAAAACGAATGGATGAAAAATTTAGTTTCACCGATTCTCTTAAAAATTACAGCATTTGTCGGTAACCCTGCGAAAACAATGTATACTGAATTTCAACGGCCTATGTCAAATAGTTTTCGAAATATTTAAATTTAAAGTTTCGAAAATTGAAAGAAAATCGGCTGACGCGTCATCACTTAAACTGTAATATCTCGGTCATTTTTAAAGATAATGCCACTGTCTTATATTCACTTTAAAGCTGAAGGAATTCTTTCTCAAACCGTATATAGAATATTTTGTTTATTGATAATAAACTTAACAGTAATCGATGTCAAAGATTCAAATCGCGATTTGAGATCGATCCCACCCACGGTTCGGCTTGAATAATATTCCATTCGATTCGTTAAGTCTTCAACTAATAAATGCCTTTTTGAAAAAGGTGGAGAGATTTTGGGAACAGTTAAGAAAAAATAAAACTTACGATAGTGCACACCGCTTGGAATTGCACGGATCCCATAGTCAGTCCGCACGCACGCGTTTTCAAAACAATAGCCTAGCGTAGGAAAGTAGTTACATACGATTGGTTAAAACAAATTTTTCTTTCAGTGTTTTTGGTATTCTCGAGAAAAATAGCAGGAATATCTGCTCACCATATAAAAGATTAGGAATAAGGTAAATGGCCCAGTGGTGGAACAGTTAAGGAAGCAGTTGAGATAATTGCAATTTCTTTTATATTTAAACAGTATAAAATTATAACTAAATATGGTTATTCGAAAGCGTAAAATTTCTACTTTCAGATAAAGTAACAAGAATCTACATTTGTTAAAGGAAAAGTTTTAAATTAATTGAAACATGAAATTGTTCATATGGCCCAGTAATTAACTGAAATTCATAGCGTGTCCCAGTCATTAACTATCAGTGTCCCAATTATTGAATATATATTTAATTTAACTATTTCTATCAGTTAATGAAAATAAATCAATATGGTAATATTTTGGGGTAATGAAAACATTTTATTTATAATAAATTTTTGTTAAATTCTTTATTATTTACCCGAATGAATTAATCTGGGTTTCTTTAGTCGTTTATAAAATTGTAGGTTATTTTAAGTTTATGACGAGTTTAAGATTAATTACCCTAATAATTCTTAAACAGTATTATATTTTTGTATAGTTATTATTAACGTAAATATATAGGATACCAAAAATACTTACTTCAGAACAATAAATGTTAATAATCTCAAAATTTCACTGAGTACTGGCGTCTCTACCAGTGTTTAAACACCATTAAACACGCGTTTAATAACTGGTCCGTGTCTTGTTTTCGTGTACTAGTGGATAAACGCAACAATTTCAATATTAAAAACAAAAAATTGCCAAGAGATCCAATTAATTTTCCATTCTTCAATATTTAATAAATCCAAAACAACTGTACTATTTAAAACATTATAAAATAATAAGTAATTACAACCTTAACAAAAATATTCTCTCGCTTTAATATTCTCTCGCATTAGGTAAGAAGCGAGATTGCAACTGTCGAAGCTTTACTGTACAATAATATTTTTGCATGATATAACAATTCAGTTATGTAAGCTTATAATTGTATCTATACAATGCTAATACATTTTGCAATTATATTTCGATCAATTTAAACGTTGCAAATTAGTAAAACTGTTATTATTAACAAACCTTCTTCTCAATTTTTAATTATTAGGCCTTGTTTAAGCACTGGGCCATTTACCTTAGTAGGTAGCAGATATTCCTACTATATTTCTCGAGAATACCGAAAACACTGAAAGAAAAATTTGTTTTAACCAATCGTATGTAACTACTTTCCTACGCTAGGCTATTGTTTTGGAAACGCGTGCGTGCGGACTGACCATGGGATCCGTGCAATTCCAAGCGGTGTGCACTACCGTAAGTTTTATTTTTTTCTTAACTGTTCCCAAAATCTCTCCACTTTTTTCAAAAAGGCATTTATTAGTTGAAGACTTAACGAATCGAATGGAATATTATTCAAGCCGGACCGTGGGTGGGAACGATGTCAAATCGGGATTTGAATCTTTGACATCGATTACTGTTAAATTTATTACCAATAAACAAAATATTCTATATACGATTTGAGAAAGAATTCCTTCAGCTTTAAAGTGAATATAAGACAGTGGCATTATCTTTAAAAATGACCGAGATATTACAGTTTAAGTGATGACGCGTCAGTCGATTTTGTTTCAATTTTCGAAACTTTAATATTAAATATTTCGAAAACTATTTGACATAGGCCGTTGAAATTCAGTATACATTGTTTTCGCAGGGTTATCGACAAATGCTGTACTTTTTAAGAGAATCGGTAAAACTAAATTTGTTATCTATTCGTTTTGACGTGGAATAGCTCGTCGTGGATGTGAGCGCGCTTATTAAATAATCGAAGAAGAAAAAAACTCGCTGTTACTCTAGCTTTTCCGTCTAATGACGTTCTTCCGGATTATTCTCGACACGAGGACGAAAAATTGAGAACCTCCTTTGAATTCTTTGCAACGCCTTA
Source organism: Andrena cerasifolii (assembly GCF_050908995.1). Classification (NCBI taxonomy): domain Eukaryota; kingdom Metazoa; phylum Arthropoda; class Insecta; order Hymenoptera; family Andrenidae; genus Andrena; species Andrena cerasifolii. Next base: position 8,444,418 of record NC_135120.1, on the reverse strand, counting down.
GAATTGATAGACACCCAGATCATGTTTCTCAATGTTAAGTCCCCTGCACAATAGCTTGAAACGTGCCTGGACGGCTCACACGACTCGAACCTTGCTTCTCGATTTCAGCTGTTCTGGACCCACCGGTCGAGGACCCTGAACAACCACACGAGACGGCACAACGGCGAGAGGAGCTACATCCTGAAGTCGAGCCACGACTGGCTGAACCTCACGATCCCGGACGTCACGCCCTCCGACAAGGGTGATTACGTCTGCGTGGCGAAAAATCCAGGCGGAAGTACGGAGAAAAACGTGACCCTGGCTATCGCCGGGGACGCTATAGGTGGCAAGGACAATATAATCAGCCTGCCACTCGCCCTTGGCCTGGGCCTAACTGCGTTCGTGCTGCTGATCGTCACCGTCTCCCTTTGCGTGTGCTACTGCCGTCGCCGTCAGACAAGGCACGACGAGAAGAGCCTCGAGGCCGCGTCGATGGAGCACCACGGACTCGGCGAGCAGGAGAAATCGCTGATCACGACCATAAATCCCGTGGTGAAGCCGCCCAGACGGTACGAGGCGCCGTCCGTGACGTCGCACGGCACCGAGATGACGGAGCTGAACCGTACATTGCTCGACAACGACTCGGTCTTCGGTCAGTACACTGCCTACATTACTAAACAGTGCGTGGCCAGGTGCTAGCTACTAACTATTTGTTACTTCCGCCGGCCGATCAAGGCGGAACGCGCGGAACGTGGAGCGCCCGCGGGACGGCCGACGCCGACGTTCGCTCAGGTTCGATGGTGTATCCTGTGAGACACGTGCCCGAGCGTATTAAGGGTAGCAAGGAGATCGATAGGACGGCTTCCATCGTTGATCTTTTAACGCTAGGTCGCATAGATTAATTCAGGACTATTCAACATCCACCGTCAATGTCGAAATTTCAAGACAAACCGGGCGTACGAAATTGAAATTCAATTTAGGTATTGCTAACGGGGCAGCCATTAATCTTCCGATTTCCTTGGGAGAACGTAGGGTTCGTTTTACATCGGTGCGCCGGGTATCGTCGCTAATTAAGGGGATACAGTAGATTAATTGAATCGTAAGCGACGAATGTATTTAAGTTTAAGACACAGAGTCGCATTAGCGTGATGCCGGCTGGGGTTCGGTAATCCCAGCGGGCAGATAAACGAGGCGCCATCGATCCTGGGCTAACAAGTATCGGCCGAGACTGTTGCAAGATTAATGAGAGCGTGCAACGCGTAATGATAGGAGAGGAGAAAGGCGTTCGTCATTTGCGTCTGGTTGCCCCCGCGATAGCGTTTTTCTCCGCGAGAGCAACCTCGTTTCCCCGCGAAGGGAAACGCCCGCCGCGTCTTGTCGGACGTCGAACGTCGGCCCGTCGCTAATTAAACGGGACGTATCTAATCGTCGGGCTCCACAGCCACGTCACTTTGTCGGATAATTATTTTGATAGAGATGTAAATACGTAACGCGGCATGCCAGGCAGTAAATTATACGTCGGCGCGGGAGGCGCGCAAGAGAATCCAAGTATTTTTGTCGTGAGATCATCGCCACTGTACATAAACATTAGTCTTGTTACTGAAAACAACGATGACGATAAATAAGGACGATCAGAGATAGCTAGTCGAATATGCGCGCGTAGGGGCGCGTTAAGGGGAGCAGATTGGGGAACAACGGGGGAGTTGAAGAGCGCGAGCGACAAGAACCGGGCAAAGACGCCGTTAATTGGGACGTTACTTGCTTTCCACCGTTAGCAATGAAAATACGGAGGAAACAAAAGCGGAGGCGGGTTACACTCGCTCTGGGATTGTACGCATAGAGCGGTGATTAAAGTGATAAGGGGATAGGGGGAGGGCGTGCCGCGCGACGTTCGGGCTAGAGCCGCACAAAAGGAGAGTAATAATCATTACGGTGCTCTCGGTCTGAATTAGCAAGTTGGCGGTTTATTGGAAACGATACGGGCGATTCTTTCGTGTACGTACATAGTCCACGAGTCTTTGTCTATCCGCTCTCAGAGATGGTAATTGAAACTGTCGAGGATCTCTCGCGTACCATCCGAACAGCTACCTACGTTCCGCATCTCAACTACCCTTGGGGCGCGCGGGGAATCCCTTTGTGTCTATCAGCCAGGCTAATTCGCGCAACCCTTTTCCCTGTCCCATTTCCTCTATCCGTCTGCCATCGGGCAGGACTGCGAGTATCGAAAAGAAAGGGAACGCCGCGGTAAAAGTTTCCGCGGCACTCGTTTACCTGCCACCGACATCCGTAAAGATTTTACGCGAGCACGCGACGAAGGGCTCCGCGCCGAGAAGATTGCGAGACCCGCTGAGCCTTTGACTGCTACCCGAGACGCGATAAAAACGAGCGGGCGCATCGACATCGGCCTGTATTTCATTTCCTTGACAGACTCGTTACGACGACTCGCGCCCGGTCGTTTAAATTATAACTCGAACGTGCGTTTCACGAAGCACGGCAGAAGTCGACCCACTTTTCTCTCCCCTCGATGAAACTTTATCTCGCGGGCCGCGATCGATTTACGTGTCTTCGTGATATAACCCCTGGCAGGTCTTGTACATTATACATATAACGTTTTCTGATACCGCTATGTGGTATCTGACGCGAGTATCATGGTTGCTGCATAAAGGAGTATCGCCAGGATGTTCTTGTCATAATGACGCCCCTTATCGTCGAGTTTCAAACACGCCCCCGACTACGCGCAAAATGCAAAACGTGCACAGGGACCGCTTTCGCCAATCCGAAAAGTCTTGCTCGAATAAGGACGTCGATATCCCGAGCATCCGTAGATTCAAAATCAGTGACCTAGGAAATAGCGGAATTCACGAGCGTGTATCCCTGGTCCCGTACGTCCGAATCTCCGCGCAGCGCTGACTTAAACACCCAGGCGATCGAGATCCATTTAGGATGCCTCGATCCGCGCTTCTTCTTCTTTTTGTCTTCTTTTCTCATCGCGCGTCTGTCGCTTTTCGTTTTTTTAACGTTCGTCCTTCTTTTTTGTTCATGTACTGGCAGCTGACGGTATCGGTGGCGGTGTCGGCAGCGGAGTGATCGGAGGGGTCGGCGACGACGAGAGGGAGGAACGAGCGACACCGGAACTCGAGAGCGGTACCGGCACCCTGTGCCGCGGCGGGGGTGGCAGCTATCGCCAGTATCCGCCCGATCTTCTGGCCTTCTCCGGAGGTCGAGGCGCCTCGCCGACCAGCCAGGCATCCACGGCACCTGACAACACGCGTCTTCCGAGCCAGCACGCTACGCCCACAACTGCCGCGTACGGCTCACCCTCGAACCAATATCCTGCAGCATTCAAGACCCTGCCCCACAACCGAAGCGTCACACCGTACGGTATCGCGAGCTCCGCGAACGCACCCGTGATGCCTCGTCACGGGTACGTCACGATTCCCAGAAGACCCAGGGCGCCTAGCTGGAGCAGCGGCCCACCCACGTCGCCCACGGACGGATTGGAGCCCGTCTACGACAACCTGGGCCTCCGCACCACCGCGGACGGCAGCTCTGTCCTCTCACTGAACAAAAGCCCCGAGCCGTTGTCCACGATGAGGAGTCGACCTCTGCCAGGGACGCCCGGCTCCCACTACGGCACCATACAACGAAGCACACCGAACATACTGACCAGCAGCCCCATAGACAGAGCCGCCCCGGAGGGCGCCGCGGAATGGCCGACGAAAGTCGCGGACGAGACGACGGATAGCAACCACGTCCTTAGCCAGCAACAGCCGCAGCAGCAACAGTCGGGCAGCAATACGCTCGGCAGGAAAGTACCGCCCAGGCCGCCGCCAAAGCCTAAGAAGAAGTCGACCAACGGACCGCTGTACGAGGACGAGGGCGAGGACGGTACGGAGGTATGATCGACGTACGTCGGACGACGGAGATGAGGCCGCGAGGTGGTGGCCGTGCTGAGGAGAAGAGACGCATGACCGCAGTCACAATAAACCGGTAGTGCCTTCCGAGAAAAGACGAGCCCGCGCTACTGCGGGTCGAGGTTTGGTTCGAGCGCGTAAGTTCGCCGGTCGGGAGTGCTGACGAACGAGCGTGTGCGGGGGCTTCCACACCCGGTGAGACAGGCCGTCGTCGGTTGAACCCGCTGACTCGCTGTGAGAAGCAACCAACTTCTCAGACGCAACGCCTTCACTGGTCACGTTCTTTCTGTTGCTCCTCCCCCGCCGTTTCCTCCCCTTGTGTTTTCTAATTTATTTATCCTCGCGCTGTGCCAGGGTTTACCGCTGTGACTCGCCAGATCGAGAACGTTTGCCGCGCGACCCCGATTTGCGGGAACACGAGAGGATCGAACCACGAGCCCGTGCCTCGAGGAACTCGATGGTACGGTGGACACGGCCGGACGTTGTACTCGTGCTGTTCCTTGGTTCCCGAACAAGTTCGGAGACGAGATCATGCGTGGATCACGCAAGATGCAGCGTAACGAGACACTAGTATTAAGGATAACGTCCCTTCCAGGGGCCGTTCGTCTTATTTATTGACGTGCTTGTCGCATGCCTAATGAAGATCACGTTGAAGCCAAGGCACTGCGGAAACAATAACGTTTTATACGATCTCCTCGTAAAAGCGGTAGTGCGATCGGGCACATCCGACTCTTATTTTCTTTTTTATTTGAGCTTTTACGCTCGCCCCGGCGTGTGTATTAGCCGGGAATAATTTTTACGGGATACTTGAAGTTTAGTGGTGTTTTATCCTCGCGCGTCGCCGGGCACATCCTTCGGGGTGAATGCCAGGCGATGCTATATTTTTCTTTTACCGTTAGTTTTACCGTAGGTTCGTCTTCCCAATTTTTCTTCTCCTTTTTTTTTTATTGTAATCGCGCATTACGTTGGATACTTGACTGCGCCGAGCAAGTAATCGTTGTAACGACATTGTAAATCGGGGTTAAGAGTAAATAATAGCCATGCGTATGGTTCATCAGTATGTAAGGACAAACGTATTAAGCAACAGAGGTGTTAGAGTAACTACTTCTAGTAACTTTAAAGAACGAGTATGTAAAAAAAACATGAGCTAGCTCCCGATCGTATTTGTTCTTCATGCTAATAACGCGAAGATGTTCCAATTAAAGTTCTGCGAGATCCTAATCGGTTCTAGGCTTTCGAAGGGCGCGATCGCGTTCCTCCTTGTCGTGATGATTGACGCTGCACGGCACCGTGACCAAAACGTATTTTGTCGCGTACTCTCTCGTCCTCTGAAGCATAGCACTCCGGGAAATATTTTACTATTCGCGCAGATCACGAAATGTTGCGTGCCACTTCGTTTCTAGGAGCTGGGATCTCGAAGCGCGTTTTGGCTGACTGACGAGTGTGTTGTAAAAAAAAAAAAAAGAAACGAAACTTATAGCTTGTATATACTGTGTATTATATCTAACAAATAGTTCGCCTGTCTTCTGGCAACTCGATCAGACCACACTTTAACGAAACCAGTGGTTTTACGTGACAGAGGGGTATAGAAGCATGGTAATAAAACAGGACGAGTCTATCTACGGGCTAGAGACGCAACTGTGCGAACGAGCAGCTGGCCAATTTGTAATAACGAGGACGTTGTATAGCATACGTAAAACTTACGTACAATTTTATCGCGATCGGAACGTAGGGTGCGATCTGCGTTTAATTGAAAATTGAATTCGAGCGTTTCGTACAACGATCTCTGACAGAAATGCGTCAATGTTTTAAGGCGATTATTTTTTAATTGAATTTTACTCTTAATTCCATCCTTATTGCGGAGACACGATCCATAGTTTTCTGGAGTGAATTTACGAAGTTTTGATCGCATGTTTTTTATGGAATGGCCGCTTCTTTTCGCGATGATTTTTATAAAGCTTTCGGCGATCGGTATCAAGTCGCTCGAGTGAGATTCACTGAACAAAAGGGGAAATATTCGCGGTCAAACTCGATTCCGCCGAGTAAGTACCGAGTAAGCACGGATCATTCTTGAAGCAGAAATTTATCGCTCGTAAGCTACGAACTTGTTATACTTCCGGTACGTTTTATCCGGAGCTTAACGTTGCGTTCCTGCCTTTAGCGGGGATTTTGGGATCGATCGCCTGGCAACTTGTTGCGGACTCAAGCGGATCCTTCCTCGGCAACGTTATTTTGGAACAAGCGGTCTGTTCAAAATCTGTGAAATTTCACTCCTTCCGTTTCGCGAATACGTACTAATCAGAATCTTTAGGAGCTACCGTGTATTCGTGGGAAATACAGGACGAGTTACGAAATAATTTGGAGTATTCGTATGTCTCCTTTCCTTAATGGTAGAAAAAGGTTCAGCGGTGTAACAGTATTCCCTCCTATGACTTCACTTTTTGTATGACTGTCAGAATATACCCGCAAGCCGCAATTGCACATTTTTATTATAAATTTAGAAGAGAATGAATTATACTTCGCGAGAGCAGACTTATGAAAAATGAGGTTTCATAAAAGCATGAACCCCTTATCTTCTTCCCCTGCAACCTGCTTCCCCCTCCAACTAAGAGGAGATACAACTCGTTCCGTTATGCCCCTCATCATGCCCTCGCGTTCAAGAGAAACGATCCTGCTGCCCTTCAAAATGACTACTCGCCAGCAGGAATAATACCGATCTATAGTAGCGACGACTGACGAACTGGTCGATTCAATGACTACGAGATGACTTCCCCGTTTATCGTGACGCACCTAACAGTATTACGAGAGAGACTCAAGGACGATGACGCGGTGCTGGTGAGAGGGCGCGGAGAAAATCGCGACGCGCTCGTGTGGCTTCGTTTCCCTCGGCTACGTTCAATATTATAGCGATTATACATTGTATTAGCGTAATTACCAACGGGAAGTATGGCGGGAGAGTACCGCGAGTCGGAGGAGCATTGAGCCAAGGGTGTTGTTCAGGGGCAATTGGATCCGCGAAACAGGTGCCAATCGGCAGCGTTCTCCATTGTCCAATCCCAGGGGGTGGTGGATCGAGTACACCTCGGTGATCGGACGGAGAAAGCTGCCACCGTAATCAACGGGCTTAGAGTCGAGGCTGCGCGAGCGGTGATCGTCGTGAATTATTTTAAGCGGCCTAGCAGAGTCGCGGCTCGTCCGATCCAATCGTTGTGCTGCGCCCTGTACATACACACAGACCTAATCGCACGTTAACTCACGGACGTTTGTTTATAATGTAAATGTGGAAGATACGCACGTTAAACGCAGCGCGGCACGACCGGTTGGTACGGCGCCACGAGTATATTTTTGTAATTTTGTATTTTGACGGGTTCTCCGGCGACACGTCCAGGCCCACTGCAACCGCGCGGGGAAGACAGGCTCGTTCTCATCCCTCGGAGATCAGTGACACCGGCTCCCGAGGAATCGATTAAACCTGCCGCGCATCCTGCGCGTCGCACGCGGCACGAGCAGTAAAACATAATTGAACGGTCGTTAGGTTTCTACGATATATCGCGGCTGCGATCCGCCTCTCAGAAACTCGGTTCCCGGCGCGCTCCTCCACGCTGCTTTTCTCCATCCGCGTTAGCACTTGCACGTGTATTCCGCGGGATTATGGTGCGCTCGAAATTAAAAGGCATCAAGTAGGAAACTGAGGGTAGTACGTGACTGCTCCACGGTTCGGGCACGTGCGTTAATGAGAATAAAATTCGTATACACTGATGTCGCAGAGTAAAGTTAACATAGAGCTACACACGAGGCGGGGACTTCTAACTGTCCCTCGACGACCGGTCATCCGCTTTTACCTTTGATCGCTGCTGCCCGCAGCCTCGAGATTCTCATCTTCGATCAAGTCTCCAGCTATGAGATGCTCCGTTCATCCAACGATGCGTAATCCCATCTACTCTTCGCGTTCATTCGCAAGATTCCGACGACCATCATGCACCCAGTTCCTGGCAATTACTTTTCCCATCATCTAAAGTTCTTCCAATTAATTCTGAGAAGTCAAAACTTTTTCCATTCCACTTCCCTCGCAGAGAGGCAGACGCTTCTTCGCGCGTCGACGAGGCTCCTGTCGCGTTGAACGTCGCGCGGGATCGCGACTCGTCCCTTTTGATGCACAGAAGCTCCTATTCGGCGATAGCAGGACAAGTACACGCGAAAATAGAACACGCGCAAGCCCCGCAATTACAGGGGTTGGGAGGGATGAGAGCCGTGTATTCTATGCACTATTAGCCGAGGCATGTTTACCAGGGCTCGCACATGACGAGCCACCAGTCAGCGTGCAATTATTATCGCGAGATACTTTGTGCGCGTGGTTAGGCTTTAATGAGACCTCCTCTCTTTGACACCCCAACGCCGCAATAACATAGTTCACGTGCGCCCGGCCCCCGGGAAGCTCCTCCGCCCTCGCGGCGATCCTGTTCGGAATCGATAGACGCCAGCCTGCTTCGATCCTCCGTGTCGAGCGTCATCTCTTCTTCTAATGACTCTGCGTGTCTGCCTGTCGGGTATACATCCGCCTGAAGTCGTTACGACGGAAGTCAAAGGAGGATCGGGGGAGGGAGGGGGATGGGGCGAAGCTGGTGCAGTTGCGAATGTTGGGGCACGTTTCACTTAGTATTTTTAATGAGACACACACGCGCGACCGCCTCCGTCGAGATTTCTTCGCATAAACGAAACGAAAGATGGGAATCAAAAGGGGAGCAGCCGCGACTCGCGGCGAAAGGGCGGCTCAAGACGTCGACGGGGGACGTTGGTAGAGAACGACGTTGTTAGGCTCGCGTTGTCGATAGGATTTGTCACCGGTTTCCGGTTGGATCATAGATCGCTCGATGAGCCAGTCGGAAGAGCAGGACTACCGTTTTCGAAGATGATCAGAAATTTGTTATCACGCCGGAATATCGCATATTGACAAGCTTGAAACCCGGGAGGGGGCGGGAAATTGAAAAAGGAATATCGGCGTCAACAGAAATAACGTGTTCGCGCATAAAAAGCCGAGCGTAAATTTTTTAAACCGAACAGACAATTCGGACGTGACTTTCAAGAGATGCGATCGTAAAATCGTCAATCAGGCGACACACGTTGACATGCAAAACGGGACACGTAACTGGGAACCGTTCCGATAACTCTGTAAATATTGATTTCAACAAAAATCCCCTCCGACAAATTCTCCATAGTCCAAAGAGGCTTACACGATGCACTGTTAGCAATCGTGTTACCATTTGAATTTTTTTTAGGCCCCAAAGTCACCCACCCTTTGAAATAAAGAACAAGCTTTTCATACAGCTACGAGATCGAATCAGAAAAGAAACTAACTAATCGTGCGCATTTATGCTAACGAAGCCAGTGATTTATCAAGTCGCTCCGTTTAAAGACGCACTGAAAAGTCGTATTATTCTTCCGTTCATTTTAATCCCAAGACACCATGCAAATACCGTGCTTATTGTTTTTACTAAGCTCCGACACTTCAACGGGATTTCCTAGATAATTTCTCAGACCCCCGACACTGAATTATTGGCACGAAGTTCTCGACCACATCTATGAGAGCGTGCAAATGAAAGTACCGTCCAATACACCGATCCGACCATAACCATCTGGACGTCACGCGTGTGTAATTAATCTAATTCAACGAAGGACTGATTTATCCGGAGGAGCTCGACGTTCCTCGACGATTCTAATCATCTCTACGACGATCTCTGTACAACGTTTTTTATCTGCTAGGCGCCAATCCTAGACGCTTCGTTCACGGTAACCGATAATACGATTGGTAAAAATATAAGAAATTTGATTTTTTAATCCTGGACTATGTACTCGATCGACAGACAACTACGAGAAATGCATTGTCGCGTCACGTTGTACATACACATTCCAGAAAACATGATAGTAATCTTTATTGCCGCATTGTTTCCGTTCAACAGCATTTCCCTGATGCACAGTGGGTAGTATGAATGTTTAAAATCTGATTTCCGAGGATCCGCCGTCAGCTACGACGGCGGTGATGTTATTTAAATTGTATAGAGTTCGGAAGCACTGTGCATTAATTGAAACGGCCGTTCCTTTGCGCACTAAATCGCGTACACTCTCGTGAAGCTCGTACAATCTCAGCGTCCGTTCACTCGCCCCCGAATATTAGCCGCTCTTCGAAGACTGATATTTTCGAAACTCCAGACGACGTAATTTCGTTTGATGCGTTAGAGTTATTGATCCAAAGGAATTGCGCTCCTAATAGAATGGACAAACGTGGCTAAGCCATGCCGTAGGCAGCTATAAAGAGACTGTGCCCGAAGGATCGCGCGAAAATAATGTTTCCGCGTGTAGAGCGTCGGAAGAAAATTCAAGCGAAAGCGTAAGAGTAAGATACGATCGAAATAGAAGTTCCGATGAAGAACGATCGTGTGACCAGAAATAATGTCCGTAGCGAATGTATAGACACGTACAGATCCTGGCGGAGCATCGAAGCGATAAAACAGCGCCGCTCGATGCAAGATCGGATGGATCTCGAACGAAATTGCGTTATACCTAACGATCGCTCGGATCGTGTCCTAATCGTCGTTGAGATTGCCTAATAATAATTCATTCCATTCACGCCAGGTCTGTAACGAATGCTAAAAGGACTTCACTTTTCCGTGTGTATACTATAACGTGTTATAATAATACGGTGCAGAAAACGCGAAGCGTGTTCCTGACGAGGGGTTGTTAAGCGAAGGTGTGTGGGGGTGGACGTGGTTTCTGTGGATCAGGCCAGCGTCCGACTTTCTTGTACTTGATGAATGTGTGCAGACTTATGGGGCTGAGTCATGAATAAATGACGTTTACACGTTAACATATTTTCGTATCTCGTACAGCTCTCGTTGTACAGGATAAAAACGCTTTCAAGTGTTTTTATCGTAATAAGGGATTATTATAGGTGTAAAGGAACTATGTTTGCGTGTCACGATATTAGGCGTAAGGGAACCTTCTTAGGGAACGTAGCGTCGTTCGGATTTTCTTTTACTTATAGATCCTAGATGACATAGGAACGTTAAGGATGGATAATCGGCGTTAAAAGAAAAAATTTCGAAACGTTGATCATGTCTTATTTTCCTGTTCTTTATTATATACCTTTCTTTTTTTTATTAATGCGCCTGTTATCATGCTATTATTATCGTCGCTGTGGCTAATATTTAATATTGCTATCGATTTATTGCGGTTACGTTGAGCTGTTATTATCATTGTGCTCCGTTGATGGTCACAATTATTTTTCTACGAACGTTTGTACCGTGAAACACGCGACTCGCCTCGTACGACAGGACTTAATTTTGTTCGGTGTAGCGTTTCGGCCGAGTTATAATTTATACATGCCATGTCAGTGTACTATCATTGTAAATATTATACATATTTTATAAATGAAACTATCTAGCGTGACTGTAACATTAAGAGAATGTACTGAAAGCACCACTCTGTACACTCCACTACGATGATTAAATTTTAATAAATATTTCCCAACCCCCATCGCGGCGTTCCGATGCGACTCCACCTAATGCGCCGGATAAGAATACGGCCGAAGGGTTTCTGTGATTTTTCATGACAGTTTTTATTCGGAAAAATAGCATTAATATTAGCATCTTTACAGTTTCTCAAAATATAAATATAATCTGGTTCGTTTGGTTCACACAGGCTTTATTATTTTCTCTTCTTTGGTTACTTTCTTCAACTTTGATAGGGCACTCTCGCCGTACTTCGTCACCAGCTCTTCGACAAAGTCGTCCTTCAACTTCTTCAGGCATCTAAAACGAAGTTGCAAGAGAAAAGCAGATTAGTTTAATTCGGGAAGATGACTTTATCATTTACTGGAGTACACAACGCGACGAAACCTCCAACGCGCTGTACTGGGCGTCTATCTCCCCAAGGTGTTAAATCTATAAATTGTTTTGAACGCATTTAATGGTACTTTACCTCCTATAAATAGAGTCGGTTCTGAACTTGCCGATGTCGAGACTAGGGGCATGAGGTCGGTGAATAATGAACGTATCCGGCAAGACAATGTACCTATATAAATCTTCAATTTATGGCATTGCGCTATAGTGCCCGAATGCTGTAAAAGTTAGTTTAAAAAAAAAAAGATAGTCACGAATCATCTCTTACTTGTAGTCTAATACCGTCAAATGCGTTAGATAGGAAACTTTGTTCCAACCGAAGCCAATAAATCTGGTATCGTATCGCGGTGCCAATCTCGAGACTACGATGTACGGCTCAAAATCTGGCTCCCAAGAAACCTATGAATAACGTTAGCTAAATTGTCTCCCCATTAAAGCAACGAGCAAGGTCTTCGGCGGACATACTTCGTACGGTTCCATGGTGTTCCGCCAGTAACTGTAATTCGTGGCAGCGTGGCCCTGCGTCCAAACATGGTAACGAAATGTGTACAAAACGCCGCGCTTCAAGAACTTCAGTAGCTCTTCCTTGTTAGCGGGGAAAGTGAACCTACAAAACGCATATCGTGCACGCAAGAATATCGCAATGTTTCGGCGGCGGGGGTATACCTGTATCGTTCGGTTTCAAACGCAGGAACGATCAAAGCTACTTTGTCCGACTCGCTAATATTTAATTTAGCGATGTAGCCCATGAGGCTCTCGTGTAGCCCGTATTGCGGCAGAAAATCAACATCCAGTTGAAAAATAAATGGAGTCGATACGTATGACATCGCAGTGTTCCTCAAATAATTGATCGGGTACAATTCCTGGATAAAACACACCCTCGTGTAATTAAATATGCGCGTATTGCGTTAAACTGATTGGCTATCTACGCCTAATAGAGAATTCCTTGCTACTGTCGGTTCACTTTACGGAAATGTTAGCTTTGTTACTGGATATCTGTTGCTAGTGAACCATCGACATTAATTATAGAATCCGTCGAGTTCTTATGCAGACGTAAATGAAACGCACCCCATCTTTGTACACCACGTGGTAAGCAATGTTCTTCCTCTTTCGCAGCTCGACGGAACCACGCACGAACTCGAGGAAATTCTGGACTTCAGCATCGGTGAGGTATAGCGCGACGCTTATGGTCCCTGACCAGTGTTTCGATAGGTCTTCCAGCAACGGTATTCTCTCCACGCTACACTGAATTACTAGAGCGACGTCCGCCGAGGCGTACACGTTGTATTCGTACTCGAGAAGAAACGGATGGGTGCGATACAGCATGGTGGCACCTCGCGTGAAATCCCGACACGGGCTGGACTCGTTGTACTAGAATTTGGCAGTTCCAATCTTTGCGGTGTTGGGATCTGACATGGGGGCGGGGCATAGCCAAGGTGGCGCCGATATGGGTACAAGATACATGTGTTGTACATGCGATAATAATGTAGTTTTTTGCGAAAATGTTCCTTTCTATGCAAAGTATTTGCGATTGGGCAGATTCAAATCCCGCTCAGCGGAATTGTTTGCAACGGCACGAGGAGAACAGGCAGGAATTGATGTGTACCCAACGAGCGCTTCTACTTTCCGCCACCAGATGTCATGGTGACGGATGTCAGATTAGTGATCCGTCTAGGTAGTGATCGGAACAACGTGTATCGTCGCTGATTGGTTGCTGCGATTTGGAGCAAAAGCAACAGAAATACTGATAGAAAGAGACAGACAGAGACAAAAAGAGAGAGAGAAATACTGATAGAAAGAGATAGATAAACGTTTAGGTTATGTTATTTGCGATTTTGCTCCAAAATGGCTGCGCTTATACCGATCACTCCCTAGAGGATCACTATGTCAGATCCCAATACAACGATGGTTCAGAGAAAGTTTAAGTTTAACACACAGACGGTAGCAAAGATAGTAGGTACAGTTGGCACAGTTGCCACAACCAAGCAGAGTTGCCACATAGAGTGAGAATATTCACCAGAATATACTAAATAACAGTAGCAACGCGTTAAAGTTACTTGATTCGAAGAAAGAAAGGTAGAGGAAGTGCAGCATATTTGGAATACCGAAGTATTTAATAAACTACTAACGCTATCTAGTTTGTAACTCCGTAAATAATAGGGGCTAATGACCCGTTAACTAATATCACTTGTGGACGAACCGGCATTTTTACATTTTCGACTTAATCTGCAGAGTAAGAACATGCCAATCTGCAAAACACTTTCAGCAAGTATTCAATCGTTCTAATCATGGTTAAAATATGTCGAAACTTTAGATTTAAACACTTAATCTGCTCATTTACATGTTCCTTCTATGGTTCCATGTCAGTTTTGCGATAATTTGCAGAATACAAAGTATGACATGAAATTTTAGGTTTCAATGCCATGCTGCTAATTCGAAATACCGAAGGTTTGAAGTTTAAGTGTCGAAATACGCTGAATTTTTCAATCATTTTGCCCTGTAAAAAGTATGAAATGGTTAATCCAAAAAGGTTTCCGTGATAGCCACTGATGTTCTGAATAACGTGTAAAAATTCCAGACTGATTGGTCTAATAGTTTTTCTGCAATCACCTGCTCCAGTTGAAAAAAATGTTGTTTTGAGATAATTGCGTTTTAAGTTTTAAAACAAATTAAAAAAATTCTTTTAATTTTTTTTTGTATAATATGAGAGTAGCTTAATAAATACCAAACAGATTTATTGCATTATAAGTTGTATCTAAGGAGAAAAAAATCTTTAAAAATATCTTAATTTTTTAAACCGTCACAGTGGACTGACCCTTAGGTTTATAAAGGGAAGGTAAATTGAAATACCGGTATTCCAATATACCTGCACCCTAACGAAATCGATACTTCCTGTCATTTTTCATTTAGACCACAGTTTCAGTTACTTTTGGTTTGTTATTATTACTGAGGGTTTGAAACATAAAAGTGTATTATTAGTTTCTATATGATATTATGCAGTTTTATTTGCTCCCACCCTCTGCCGTAATTGTTTATTCGTCTTAAACAAACTGGTATTCCAAATATACCGCACTTCCTCTACCGTTGCAACAGTTACACCTCTATACAGGTTTTTCTTACTTGGGACACACTTTCGTGTTTATCACAACCGAATAAGCGTCTGCGTAGCAGGTTCCCGTCCATTTCGAGGAAGACCTTGTGCAACTTACGGAACTCATTGATGTGCTTATTATATACATCCTGCTTTCGAGGGGAATTCCAATGCACGATCTAAAAGGAGCCGCACGACAGTCGTGGAAAACTCTTGGAGCGAAGGGAGGTAAAAGTATTACCAATGAAGGGGGGAGTTTACGTACACTTATGCGATCAGCGTCGCGATAACAGAGATCGCTGATGGTGTGGTCGCTCAGCTGAATATTCCACGTGCACTCTATTTTGTACACGACAGAGGGGTGCTCTTTGATAACAGCATTGATCACGTCCTGATCGGCTAAGCTAGTCTCCGGTATAAAGGCCAGCACGCGCTTCGTAACAGTTTCCCACAGGCTCGTAAATTTTCTGTTACGTAGTTGCTGCAAGTGCATTAGCATCACGCCGGTGTTGAAGCCCCGTCCCAGAGCCGGCCATGGCCGTTGACCGTAAGACAACGCCTTTATGTACCAGTGGCTCTGATTCTCCGTCAGTCCGAGGGCCTGCTCGTTCGAGAACTTCTCGAACATCCTCCAGAGCAAGCTAACGTCGTTCAGGACGGTCACGTCCGTGTCGAATACGAGCACTTTGTCCTCCCGCATCGCATCCGGCAGGATTAATTTCAGAAGCCCGTAAACGCCGGAGTAATGCTTGTTCGGTATCCAGGACACCATCGGCACCCATCCCTCGGCCTTGTAATACGTCAAGTTCACTGGAACGAGCGAACGGGGAAAAAAATTGTCGACGTCAGAGACTCGCGCGGCGTTCGCCAGCTCCCATCCGTTCCTTGGGCAACGCCACACCCCGGGGTTAATTGGTCGTTCAAATTTAGTTCACCCGGCCAGCACGCTTAATTCTTGCAATCGGACTAACAGCGCGAGGTTAGACATTTTTTTTCAGGGGACGTTCGTTGCTAATGCCGTGGAAGTGTAACGCTCTTGAACTAAGATCGATGGAAAACCTGCAGGATCTTTCGTTTCAATTTATAAGTGGATATGTGTACATAGGACCAGTGGCGCACTCAGGAGTTAACCCTGGGGAGAACCGAGTCGAACGGATAAAAATAATTTCGCTGTACTTCCGAATGGCCCCAGTGGTCGATCGACATATGGTTTGACGGGAGGGGTGGGGAGCGCGTGTGGATCCTAAATCTAAAATTGTTGCTTCGGGAATTTATTAGTTTCCGAGATATTAATACAAATCTTTTAGCGATTCTGTTTACTTATTCCGACACAACGCATTCCACTTTCCAATTTGTCCTGGATATTAGTATTGGCTGGGGCTAGATGAGTGCGGGGGGCGCGTAAAGCAAGGTAGAATGGAACCGATGTGTTTGAAGATTTGAACCAGATACTTGCGGGTAACATCCATCCTATTATTCAGGTGGATACCTATTATTCTATTGATAATCAATTATTATACTCTAGGGGGGGGGGGTGATTCTACAGGCCAAAATAAGACGAAAATATAAGATACAATTTTGTGATATCGCGTTTCGTTTTCGAGAAAATTGGCTTTGAATTTCAGCTAAATATGCATGCCATTTAGGCGTCTGAGGGGCGCAGAGGTAAGAAGACGGCGTCCAGCTGTCCGTAGAACAAATTGAGGGTCAGGATGGGTCCCCGTTAGGGCTACGTGTATGCAGTTCAAAAAAATAATTTGTAAAAAAAAATTAATAATGATTTTTTATTAATATTTCGGAAACTAATAAATACCCGAAGCTATAATTTTAGATTTAGGCTCCACACCCCCTCCCTACCTCTCTCCCCAAACCTCGTGTGGTTCGGCCACTGGGGCCATTCGGAAGTATATCCAATAATTTTAATACAAACTCAATAAAATTCATTAATAACAATTTATTTAAACAATAAAATCCAGCTTCCTTTTCTTTTTACAAAGCTCTTGAATTACTTCAGCCGTAGTTACATTAATCTCTTTTTCCTTTTTCTTTGGGTGCGCCACTGCACAGGAATATACGTTGTACGCGTATGTATATACGACAGTTGAAGATGGATTTGGGATTAATTCGTCCATTTGATGGACCCTAAGGAACAGATGAGAATGGCAATCGCGGCGAGGGTTTACTAACCATGTGGTAGATCCCATGTTTCAAACAGGGTCGTCAGTGTTCTCTTTGCGATCTCGTCGACGAGCAAGTGAAAGTGCAGAGGTTTAGTACGATAGAATAAAACGGATTTTACTACTGTCACCAGAGCGAACGTTGAATTGTAGCCAGCGCACACCATCGCGATGTGTATGGTCTCGCACTTTGCCTTAAAAGAGAACGACGTTAACGGTCTACCGCCGATCTTCGACGTTTCAATCTTTAAGTTCTTTCTAATGGGATAGTTAGTCTTTTCATTCCTATGTGATATATACAGGGTGGTTCTCAAGTGCGTGTCACCTTTCTTTAAGTTGTTGATTGACCTCATAAATTCAGGAGAAATAAAAGAGTGGGGCGTTCGAATCGTTGGCCTGGAATTCGACGACTACCGTTTAGTTCTACAGTGAAGAGAACACCACGACTAAATGTGAAGGCGAGATGAAACTCGGCTCTCCAAACTTCCAAGTTCTTTACAAGGAAAAGAATCAAACGGGATTACAGGAAATCGATCGATTGAATCACGGAATTGGGATTTGAAAGCCGGATCTTTCATTTGAAACGGAAGACTGCTTGAACCAATTGAGCTAGCCAGACCACTGATAGCCTCTTTCACCGCAACCCTAATATTCGATAATGCCTACCACTTACTAACGTCTGACACACAATTAAGAATCACCTTGCAACAATTTTTTTATTCGTACAGACTGAAATCCCCGGTGTGTCTTAACACTGAGAGCTTCGAAGACTGAACATCGACGAACTAACGGGATAAATGTGGGAAAACTTTGCTTTTACCTCGACGCGATCATTTTCGGATCGCAAATTTTCGAGGGCGAGCTGTTTCGCGTAGAAATTCGTTTTTTCCACGTCCATCGACAAGCTCGATTTCCCATCGAGTTTGAAGGAACCGATTTCAGCGGAGGGAACTACAAGAACACACGCTACGTCAAGAACAAGATCCGGCGGAGCAATAACGCAGATATTACCATTCAACAATAAATACAGGTAAAAGACTGTCGACGGTACTAAAACGCCCAACAAACATCCTAGCCATGATCGAGCCATTGTAATATGATAGACATATTTCCCAACTCGTAGAATGATTAGCGAGTAAATTTTATCGTACGAG
Source organism: Andrena cerasifolii (assembly GCF_050908995.1). Taxonomy (NCBI): domain Eukaryota; kingdom Metazoa; phylum Arthropoda; class Insecta; order Hymenoptera; family Andrenidae; genus Andrena; species Andrena cerasifolii. The sequence goes on along the minus strand of NC_135120.1, from coordinate 8,426,208 downwards.
TGCCAAGATCTACAAACAAAAACGTGGAATTAATGCGGCAATCGAACACACTGGCTGTGATGTAATTGCATCACTTTTATATAGTTTCACGTTTCTTGCTTTAAAACCCTTTATACACTACAGCTAGGGAATACAATCCCGGGATACGGGATCCCACGATCCCGGCTATTTTTTGGATTCCAAAAATCCCGGGATTTCATATAACTAATCCCGAGAATTTTGGGATTTTTTAAAAATCTGAATTACTTTATGAACACCTGAAAAAAATATAAAAATAAACAGAGTAAATAAACATAGTCATTCCATAATAATGACGATAATAGTAATAATGATTTATTTAAATAATAATGTTAAGTCGCATACAGCTAACTGCACCATATTTATTTTTACAATGATATTCTCACTTTCCGCTATTTCGAAATCACGCGAGTTGCAAATCGCAACTTCTCTGAACACGTAAAGTCGAAATATTGTAGTTATATACGTACGTACTTTAGGTGCTTTGCTGTTTCTTCCTTCGCATTTCCACAAATCTTCATAATGGTTTACTGATTTTATTATTATTTCAGACTAATGATAGACTGTAAGTTCGTTTACATTAAATAAAGATTTAGAATTTTAGCACATAATAAATCATTATAATTACTGAAGTTTTCTATTACCCAATCCCGGGATTAGTCCAAAAATCCCGAGACAGACTTTAAAAAATCCCGGGATAGTAAATAATGGCCGGGATTGTATTCCCTAACTACAGCGCTTATAAGCCCGCAGTGGAATCAGCAGAGCGCGCGCGGCGGACGCCTAAAGGCGTCAGCGAATATGGTTAACAAATAGGATTATAAGATTTCAGCACGTGACGTGTGTGTCAAGTCAGGGAAAAAAGTTATAAATACGCTGTTATTTACGTGACATTGAACGCGGTGTTACTTCTAAGTCGAAACATTTAAAAAAACTTTATTATCTATTTCACCTTTATCGAGAGTCATTACGCAGGTACAACACGAGTCAAGTACATGTTCACACGTGACATGTGCAAATGCGACACGGTACAAACAAATGAAAGAGGTTAATTTACGTGTTTGTTGTCCCAACAATGGACTTATTAAAAACAGCAACAGTACCGAAAAACGCTGTTCGAATGAAAGGTGAATTTCCGCAGACACATACCTCCGGTACCGCGACTTTTTTCCCCGACTGTCATCCAATTAAATCCATCGCTCCGAAACCACTTTGGGTACGGGGCTCCACGGGCGTTTAAGAATCTTCTCTGTGAATTTCTACAAACAAAACCTCGCCGAGCACCGGTGCCCGTCGATGCGTCAACGAATAGCAGTTATATCTAGGTGTGTTCACTGTAAACCCGCGTAAATTCACGTAATTACAGTTGCTCGGGAGTAACGTCGGAACGGCACGCATCCTAAACACTCGAAGCAGGAAGTCTAACGTAAATAGTTTAATCACTGGATAACGCAGTCCTAGAATTACCACTCTGTCCGAGCAACGGGACGCGAGACGACGAACAGTCGGTACGTGGTAAGGTAGTTACTCGCTTCTGTTACGAGGGGGCATTGTCTACCCTACGGTCTGAAATTAGCCGCGGGTGCCGCAGCTGCCGGTCGAGAGCTCTTTTCAAAGTGAATTCGACGGAGCACGTCAAAAGTTCGCGGTAGATATTGTAACGCGCAGAACGTAACATTTCTCCGAGATACAACTAGCAGATAGTGCGTAATATATACAGTTCTGCTCGTAACGATTTACCGCTTAGGGGGACACAATCTCGTTTGAGTGTATCAGAAGTATGTTAGTTATATGGCTGTTAGAAGTGCTATGCCGAACGTAGCACTCAGAGACAGAGCGAAAAAACCCGAAAATGGGAGACACCTTCGTGAGTACAAAGAGCCTCCGATAACTTAAACTGCTATTCGAACATTAGTCTTTGTGGGAATTTTAGAAATACGTATTTTGCAGTCTATTTTTCCATCTTATGAGAGTACAAAATTACAATGGAGTTCAATGTATACTGAATTACGTACTATTTATCAGTTCACGTATATACGTAATAAATACGCTACAATTCATGTCATAGAATATAATTCGTGTCATAGATTATAGTTCAGGTAAAAAGGATGCATTTCTACTCTTAATGAAACGTTTCATCCTACAATATTTATGTTTATGCTAACTATCGAACTAGTTGAAACTAGAGTAGAAAAGTTTCGAATACCACAGATAGGTTTCTAGAATATGATTGTGCCTTGAAATGAGAAATACAATGTACGATGCTGTGATGCAAGTTATAAAAAAGATTCTTTTATAAAATATGTAATACTATTTAGTTGATGTCCGTTGCTTTGCTCGGATATAAAGTAGGCTCGTCATCATCATCTCCAATTTTCTTTAATGCGCGTAGTTCTGCGCTTCTTGCCCTGCGCAAAAGGTTCACGGTATATTAGTGTCCGGCCAATGAGAGTCTAAAGCGATATGGTCGTGATTTGTATTCGTTGTAATACCTATCGCGTGCTTCATCCTGTTCTCGTTCCTCTTTTCGTTTCTTTAGAAGTCTCATTCCCACGCAAACTATTACAAGTATAATTGGAATTAGGCAACCAAGTATTATGCCACTCGTAATACCAGCTTGACGTGAACTATACTCCTGTTGACCTGTGGTTTCCAATGAAATTTATAGTATTAATGGGAGAAAGACACGGCAATGTTTCTGATGGTCAATGCAATGGTAAAGATATTCAGGAGTAGTCATAATACAGCTTTGTAATAGGGCACAGTAAAGAGGGACGAAGGTAGAAGGATTGAAGTGGTGACAAAAATGATGACGATCATTTCGGTGGAAATTTCCATTCCACTGTAGGGGTTCCAATCAGTTTCCTTTAGATCATTTGGGAAATTCTTAGTAAATGCATGTGGAATAGAAATTTCCTGAATACTTGAAGGTATAAAAAAGTTTATTGAACCGTATTTTTACATTAATTATCAAGCATTTTATACAATCATGCTACATTAAACTTTATTATTGAATTAACAATATTTATTACTGCATTTTAATGCACTCAAAATTATTATGCATTATGCTTTACACAAGTATATGATGCTTATTTCTGATTCAACAGCACGATATAATATTCAGCGTATTACTCAATGAACAGAATTCTGTAAATGGAGAATATTTCTATTCCACAGCAGAGCAGATTCCCGGCCGAGCAGAATAAATCCTTTCGTTAATGTTCGATGCGAAATGTATATACCCGTTGTCAAGTGGGGTGGACTCTTATGCAAATGATACTTAATTATACTATCATGCGCCATTTACCATGGAATCATTTCAAAAATATAAATGCAAATAGTTACGGGCAAAGAATAAAACGTTTACGATTATTTGTCATGGAAGAGATGCTTCCAAAGATTCGATATACACCTAGATGATGAAATTCTGGAATGTCGAGCATGCCAAGGAAATGATATTATTCAAACGTTTAACAATATTTGCTCAACCATTTCATACGTCGCTCTCTTTGGTGGGACTTCCAGCTTTCCTAATAGAATCTGGCATACTCTTTTCCGAATCAGTGGGGGAATTTGGTTCCTTCAGGTCCCAATCTTTGTCCTCGAAATCGACATCCGGTCTGTTCGGCAAGGGTTCGTGGGTGCGATAGACTTTGTCATAGCTATGGGGCTTTTTGATAGTGCTCGTTGCGGTACTAGAGTCGCTAGCAGGTGAAATTGGTCTGTCGTATGTTTTCAACGGTGCGGTGCGCGTCAACAATGTGGAGTCATTGTCGACGCCGGACCCACGTTCAGAGTAACGCCATGATTTTACGGAACCTCCTCGCGATTGATTCTTTCTTATATAAAGAAAGGCGGCCGCGACCAATGCCGTTACGGGAATTAAAACGGCGCAAATAATGCCCATTGTCGTCCACGCTGTACGCTGAGCATACTCGACCTGACCTATATTCACGTAATAGCAAACAATATTTATTCTCCTGCCTGCAGCGTTCTCGGTGCGCGGAATGTGATTGTGGAATTCGGGATGGGCCTCGAACGTTGTGAAAAATAGTAGAGGGTGAGAAAATAGGCTGTAATAGAAAATTACTGAAATACTTACGTAGACATTCTGTGTAGCCGTATTCCGGTACGTCCCAGTGACCATCCTCCATGCAAATGCGTCGTTGGTCACCAACTAATATAAAATCTTGATTACACTCGAAAGTGACTTTCGTGCCAGGCGTGAAGAAGAAGTTGCTCTTGCGCCCGAAACGCGGGGTCTCCAATATGCCGCATGATCTCACTGAAACGAGTAGCGTAAATTGTGGAAGGCATAATTAGCAATGGTACGAATAGATTCATATATCTCACCTGGATCACCCGCGTTAAGGTCTCTTATTGCAGTGTACGTGCTGTAGTAATTGAGCGTGAAGTGAGCTAAATCCCGATTAAGCGACATCGCATAGTCGTATTGGCATTGATACACGTCTCCGCAGAGATCGCTAGCTCGTTGTATATCGTACGACCTGCGACAGAACAGGATAAGCGATTTTCCAACGATAACTCTGTATTTATCCAAAAGCGTCAAAGAAACCGCTAGTCACCTGTTAGGCGGCAGTATTTCCGAAGGCATTTTCCTCCATTCGGGCTCGAAAGTTCTATTGGCGTAGTAACTCGCGGTCCTACCGAATTCTCTAGTGAACAGAGCACCCCCTCTTGCTTCGTCTTCTTTATCCTCCAACATCCACTGCACCGCGAAGTCTTTATGAACAGACTCGAAGTGGTTCAAATTGGTCGTGGGCGCTCGTTGTCCGTCTGGGTTCATCATATCGTCCGATACGTCGAAGTTCCAATTACCGAAGAGTCCTTTGGTCTTGTTCTAGAATCAATCGAATACGATGGTACCGATTTCCGTTCATTTCAAATTCAACGCTGCACAGAATAATCTCAAGTTATACCATGTAGGACCAAGGTAAATATACTCTAGCCGACATGTATCCCTCGTTTTCGACCACTTCTACGCCCGCGCCGGTGTCGAACATGATGATCACTTCGCTCTGATTTAGAATGTACGTGGGCGTGTAAACCACCACGCCGGGGAAGTGTTGGAACTTGAGGGACGGCCTGTCGAAGTATACTCGGCGATTATCCGCGAAGACATCGAGCCTATACCTCCACTGTGCGTGCTTAGGCCTCAGGCGAACTTCTATAGTAAAGCTGTTGTTCCCTTTCGCTGTGGGGCAAATTAGAGGGACGGATCTATTAAAGTGATCCGGGGAAAAACAGTCGGGCTCCAATCACCGTGTCAGTTACCTGCTACAGACGTCAACTGTGTAGCTTTAACTACACCGTACATGTTGTTTGGTAATTGCTCGAACCTGCCTTGCACGTCAAGCTTATCTTTCGCGCGGTTTACACGCAGCAGAACGAATTCTCCCTTCCCGTTGAACGTGTATGGTAGATTATCGAACGTGATGATATGGGGATCACCGAATACCGTCGCCACCGCTGGCGACTGATAAGCAACGCAATCTTGGCTCGGTCGTCTCTCGTATCTGAACGTTTCGCAACCGACTGCATGCTCCTCTTGCCACAGACAGCACATGTAGAACGGAAGTATGTCGTGGTACCAGTGGGACAGGGTTGGCACTTTGTTCGCCTCGTCCCACGGGTAATATCCTAAGTTGTGGGAACGGTGTGGCCTCGAGCCCCATTGCTGATCGTACGTCAGCATTAAGTACCCGTTCTTGTCGTAGCAACATTGCTGCTCGGAGCCGTCCATGCTACAAACGAAACGTAACGCTGAAATCCCCTTTGCGCGTAGCGTGGTACCATAGGCTTCATATTGGTACTGCATTGGACTCTGATGTCACGTAAAAGAAAGGTACTCACTTCGGCGCACCTGTCCTCACGCAGTGATGCGCGTGTTGGTTGTACATGCAGTCCAGATTCGAGTCCTTGTCGCAGTCGTAATCCGGAAGGTATCGACCTTTGTCGGATAACGCGAACTTCTCGATACACGGGCACAGGGATACGTCCGCAGCGAAGTTCTTCAAGTACCTGTCGTTCATGATCCACTTGTCGCAAAGACGTTGGGGCCATTTCGATCCGTATAGTCGTTCCCATTGAGGACTGAAGTACCATCCCAATGGGACGGGCCTACTCCACAGATTCCTAGAAAGATTTCTCAGGTTGTTACTCACCTGGCAATTTCGGGGATGATTCCTTACTTATAATTTACGTACGGTGTGATATTAAGGCCGAAGTATTGCTGAGGTTCCGTCACGTTAAGTTGAATAAATCCAAAGGACATGTCTTGCTGGTAGGGATTGTACTCGTCCCGGTATTTGGCTGGCCTGATGATGTAGTAGCCAAGATTCGTGTACGCTTTCTAAATTTTTATCAACGATATACACGTGTATAATATTTCTCATCGTTGTGCACGAGTTCTTCTGCTACCAACCTCTAAACTAGCGATGTACTCGAACTCCGGGGTGGTTTTCGTTTCACGGTATCCCCACAAAGATATCTGCACGCCCGCGTTCAAATTACTGGTTAAGTTATAACTATCCCACGTGATCTTTATTTCTGCCGGCTCGCGCTCGCGAACCGTATTTCCAACGAAGATCTTCTCCGTCGCTGTGGCTGGGGTTTCTGAACAGTGCCGATACAGTTAATATCCTTCCTATCATTCGGTTAACGATTAATAGGCCTATAGAATAAATTTTACCGATGAAATATTTCCCTCTCCAGTTGTAAACTTTGCTTTCACCAATGCTGATCGCGAATCGGATGTACCCCTGTGCCTTCACGAACGGCTGAACGCAAATGGCGCGATTCCTGTCCACCACGATACCCTCCACGACCTCGGTCTCGAATCTGCATCGAATCTTCTCGGTCTCATTGAAACACGGCCCTGTGATGTTAACGATCGTGCCGCCCAACATGTTTCCGCTTTCGGGTGCGAACACGAGGGGCAAATTCGTTCCAGCTGTAACGTACGCGATCCTGTCATAGATCCTCCAATTTCTCTCGTTCTTCGAGCTTACCGATATCCTTGTTACAAGTTCCCAGCATGATCCTTTCGTCTATTCTGAAGATGTGGCGCCCTGGGAAACCGTTCGCCCATCCTCTTCCGGTCAAGTCGCGAATCGTCGACATTTGGGAGTAGGGCTTGTATTCGTAGCTCTGGGTGCCGTTTCCGGCGTTGAAGCCAACCTTCGCGCAATTTGTGATGAAAAATTAGATTGCAACAGCGAATGATAGGGAGAGTCGCGCGTGTACTTCAACTTCTGCCCCTGGTATCGCTTCCGTAATCGAATCAAGGAATGCGCTTGTCTATTTGATGAAAATTTTGCTCGCGATAAGTACCGTGCGTTGCCGGTGACTCACGCGGCGCGGACGTGTTGAATTGATAAGTGTTTTATTAAAAAAGGGAACTGAAGTTGCGACCCCATACCCAACGCTTGGAAGACTTAGTACTTCAAGTTTGCTGCATGGGTAGGTGTAATAAATTCAAAACTTACGTATGCTGGAACACCTCCTTCTCCTCCACTGGTATCACCACCAGCTTCCGTGTGACTGGTCCACTGAATGTCCAGGTAATTAAACATCGCGTAGGTTATCACCTCGTCGGTGACCAAGACCATTTGGAACGTGTTCGTCTTGTAAAGGGAGTTGCCGATACCACCAGCAAAAGACATGTTCTTCCACGTGACTATAACAGCGTGTTTGGGTTCGAAGCTGTCGGAACCAACGATGGCATCGCGGATGTCCCACTTGATACGCTCTCGCATTTCCACGCCAAATTGATCCTTCCTCCTCTCCAAGTCTCTTTCGAGCCTGGCATGCATTTTCACAAGTCGCAAAGTTAAACATGACTATCATAATTCTGTGGTATATTTGCGGAGTATACCTGTAGCCTTTCACCTACCTAAAGTACACGCCCGGCTTCCTGCGATCAATGTCGGTTCTCCTCAACTTTCCTATGCGACATTTGCTGAAGAATATTCCTATGAAACTGGGATCGTTCTGCTTCGGCCAGTCCTTGACTGGGAATACGAGGGGGTAGGTGTAGTGTACAGGGGGGTCGCTGAATTCCAAGAATCCATTCATGGATACCTAGAAGGTGATCGAGTTTCTTAGATGATGATTAGAAGTCTTGTAAGGCTAGCCTATTGGGATCCAATTTGGTAGATTAAGTATTGTGTACTGTGTTGCAGGGTAACGTACTCTGGTGTAATTAAATCTAAAGCCGTAGAAAGGCAGCTGATAGTTGAAGTTCTTGTGTATTTGGGGTGTGGACGATTGTATGTCGGTTTGGTAATCGCCGTAATCGTTGTCACCACCCTTATCGAAGAACCAGTACAAGAACTTCGTTCGGATGTCCGTCAATCTGGATTCTGTTAAGACGTAGTCGGGGACTGAATCATCTGGACGAGGCGCGTATCTGTCCGCTTCCGGTGAATCCGAATCTACAAAAGCACGTGAATCCAGATGTCTTATATTATCTACGATTCTCCTTGGATACGTTTATCTATTCAAGAATTACAAATTCCATATTTTCGATTCTGCGTCTTTTAATAAAAGTATTATCTTAAAGAAATGTTTCGAGTTATATTTAAACGTGAACGGAAGGCTGAAGTACTCGGTACTCATTACGAAAACCATGACGACATAAATCCAGTGATTCATCTCCGATTCACGTTAGAGTGAGTAACTGATAAAGAAGATAAGATCTGATTCCTTAGTTGGACTATGTAACAAATGGTACACATGGTACATATTTCGAGAATGCTGATAGTAGAAAAAGAAAAGTATATACGCTTCTCTCAATGAATATAATATGCCTGATAACTTCAATTTGTGATTTTACGCGAAGGAATGACTCCGCGCACAGGAAAATAGAAGGTACAGTGGTCACGCCCATTCGATATCAATAGACTTACCGTATCTCACATACTTCCCGGTCTTCTCCTCAGCTATTCTGCCGGCAAGCCCTCCGGAAATTGTTACTTCTGCCTTTGGTTCGTTCTTTGGCTCTTTAACGGTATCAGGTGGAACTTCCTCCCCCGTTTCTTCTTCATGATTATTTTCAATCTCGATAAGGTCTTCCACTTCTAAAGGGGCGCCTGGTTCCTTCTTCTCCGTCACATCTGCGTGATTCCCATTGCTATCCGTGTAAAGGGATTCCTTATTCTCTGTAGATTCGGGCTCGATCAATCCGAATGCACTCTCGAATGTTTCGTTGTCGGTTTGGGCCGATATCCGTGTTGTCAATAAGAAGATAAGGCAACAGGAGACGACGATAGATCTCGAGAATCGAAAAACGCGGTCGAGGCGAAACTCGTCGTTCCGCATTTTTAATAAATCAGGATAAATGAACCGATTTGTCTAGCACGCTCGGCGATACTGAGTTTCGTTTCAGGCAACGAATCTTGATAACGGTACTGGTATCAGTTATATTGTGATAACGCACGTTTATCTCTTTACTACAGGTGGATAAACTGACGTAAAAAGTTGAACGAATGGAACGGCCGAAGGGCCAGTGTCCTACTTTTCGAATGCGTGAATGCCCTTCAAATAATTCTGTGTAATTCCTTAATTTAAGTAATCACACGCTGCACGCGTGTCAATATTTTTTTTGGTGTTTTTTTGTTCTTGAAGTCAGTAAAAAGCAACATAGTTTTTTTTTTAAGTAAGATGTTTATTGTATCTCTGGAACGACGTGTTATTTACAAAGGAAATGTGTTTTCTTGCGCGATTTTTCGCAACGTGTGACGAAAGACTGTTCCTGCATTTAGTCTCATAGCTAATGCGTTTTACAATAAAACATTCGTGGTATGTACGGGGAACACTGCGCGGGAAGTAATTTTAGAAAATAAATCTGCTGTTTATAGAGATAGAGATAGCGAAAATCATTCGAGAGGAATTAGTCGGATGAACGATAGGATTTCTTTTTAATGCTACATGTTAATACCTTGTTCGGTCGATCTGAATTTGCACGAAACGCGATTTTGACGGATATTTATTAAAATGCTAAATATAAGAAATTGCCCGGCTTAAAATGTAATGATCTATAAATGCATTGTATGATAAATGTACATATGAACACTGATGGATGTACTTAAACAATGCAATATTGTATTTGCTTTCCTTTCAATTTTTTTTTCCCGCAATGCTTTTCTAATCTCCCATCCCAACAGTCAAGAGACTTTTTGAAAAATCTTAAAAGTAGATTTGTTTTCTATTTTCCTCTCTTTTGTACTGCGATTGTATCTTGTATACCAATATTGTCGTAAATGTTTCGTAAAGAAATTATATTACATATCTTATCTTGCATAGTATTGTAAGTATTTTCGATTAATAGCATGTATCACAGAAGAAACCTATGAAAGACTCAAATTCGCGGATACAAAGAAAAAATGCGCGCACATGAAAAAATATCCCTACGGTTTCATTTTCTTCGATTGGTGATAGTCGTGATCTACGGTGGTGTTTTGAATGTAATATTGTGGATATGAACTATACGCTTGATCATTAAGTGAAACATTATTTATAACATTTTATTTGTAATGAAATAATCTGTTCCGACTGGGGCGTGATAGTTTTTTTTTTTTAACATTACGAGGACGAAGAATTGTCTCCGTTACTGTCTAGATATCCTCCCGAACCATTCACTACGAATGATGTTCCCAAACCGTATAAGTGACCACAATATTTCGCGTCGTCAATGTTGTCTTCGAAAAACATCTGGAACAGAATTTTCCCATTGTTATTCTCAAAACTGTACACAAATATACTTGTAGGCATCTTTGAACATTCATTTACCTCCCGCATTTTAAAGAAAACCATTCCAGTAAGTAACGAATCAGATCCAGCTTGATGTTGCGGTCCCACTCTTTGAATTTCTAATTGTTCCGCCACCTCTTGTAGGCCTCCTTTCAAATTTTTGCAAGATTTCATTAAATACTGCGTACAAAAAGTTGCGTATTAGAATTATAGCGGAAACACACAGTTTTCATCTATTACAAACAATCGCTCGCGCAAACTCACTTTTACGTCATATATCGTTGGGAAATATATCCTAAGAAGTTCGAAGAATTCGCTTTCTTCCTGTGGTAAATTTTGGTCTGTTAGGAGTTTCAGTAAATAACCAAAGTCGTAGCCAGAATGGAAAGATAGCCATTTTATGTCGTCAACAAGAACGATTCCCGATGTCATTAAAAGTTCAGCAAAGTCTAATGGATCGATACCTTCTTCTTCGTGTTTTTTGAATTGTATACCACTGTTTTGCAGCATGTCTATACTGTCCTGTGCATACATATCTTCCCTATTGAATAAAAGATCATAAAATACTATCGTCTTTCACCTCGCTTTATAGCTCGGATAATACATTACACATCTTTGAAACCTACTGTAAGTTAAATTTGAAATTAAATTGCCATGTCGTGTAACTACCCCCAGGCGTGTTTCCTGATTCGTCGAGAAACGTAAGACCGAGCTGAATTATTCGTAAAAGATCTACGTTACATCGTAACAACTGATACTGATAATCAGCACTAGTTCTGAATTCACCTATGCCAAAAAACAGGAATTAGATCGTTCTAACGATTATCGTACAGTTAAATAATCATGTTATCATTTCCTCATATATTTTACCAATAGGTCTAGCTACTACTCCGGGAAATTCAGTGTCCATTGCAATGTACTGATATTGTTGTACGACTTGCCGAATTGTGCGAAATTCTTCCTCGAGATTGTGTCCCCAAACATCTCGAATCCCGCATTCTTCATTACTGGGCATAGTCGCCCCACCCTTCTGCTGCCCTATAGGGTTGTTTCCTCCTGAAAAATTATGTAAAACACCAACATTATTCAGCAGGCACTAACAGGCATTAACACAACAGAAACCAGCGTGCGATTTCTATCGCATATTTTCGTATAATATACCAGCGTCCGTTTTCTGGTACTCTTAACATTTCATAGTTTTTATTAACTTCTCTAATTTCATCTCATAAGAGACCTTTCCATATCATACGCTACTATCACTGCTGATATTACTTCTCTAAGTAACATAAATATAAATTTCGTAATTCTCTCTATTAAAAAAAAAAAAGAAATGGCGGGAGCGTGGGTAGTGGATTGTTCGTTCTTATTCATTACTTTGAAAATCTTATTTTATTCGGAATGAAGTATACAGATAATTAGCATCTAACAGAGCCCGTGTAATGGCTCATAAAACTGCACCTTCTAGCATCTGTGCATTCTTCTGAAATTCTCTGAAAGCGCACACCTTTTCTTGCAGCAACAGAGACTGTATATTTCTTGGGAACTTCATTGCATGTTCTAATATATTCTACTACTTTCAAACAGGACTTCAATTACGCAGCTCTTCTGGAAGGACGCTTCCTCCTAACTTCATCCACACAAATCCAAAGTATTCTATCTATATTGCTTCACAGTTCCTGTAATAAGTATGTGCCACATGCATTATTTTAGAGGTCGCGCATACGTGTTTCACCTTTGGTATCTATCGTACGATCAATTGTCATTTAACTTGAACAAACGAATTGTCAAGCTCAGCGCTTCCGAGGGCCTGATCTAACCGCCTCGCAACTTCTACCGATACGGCTGCTGAACCTCTTATGAAAATTGTACGCTAAGGAGTACCCTGGTACAGAGAGCAAATACATTTGAGAAGCACAGGATGCTCGGTACGTACCGGTAGCCGAGGGCATAAGGTTAGATATTCCTGTCGTCACCGGGGCTATTTTTATGTTTGATTCCCACCGTCACAGCTTTACCTCCTTCATATCACTGCAAGTATACATATAAATATTACCACTGGCCAAACGGCTGGTATTGCACAATGCGCGCGTACGATATTAGATAGGGAATTGCTACGGGTTTAATCGAGAAGCGACGCGGAAATTCGAATTAAATAGCTGCCAAATAAACATAACTTGAAGGTTAGAAGTCCGCGCAAACTGCAATCGCTTGTCATAACAAATACACAGTGGATAAAAGGACGGAAATGCGACGGCGACTTAAGACGCAACGGAAGGGAGAATTGAAGCGATAATAGGCGGTCCCCTGTAGTGTTAGTGTCCAAAATAAACGTTCGAAGTAAAAATAGGTTATGTATTTCAGATAAACAAAAACGGTTTGCTCGGGTAAATATGAGAGGAATAAGTGTCGCGATGTACCTCTTTGTGCGCTCGTTCTCTCGCACGACGTGTTTACTGTTTATCCACCGAAACGGGAGTTCATCAAACACTTATTACACCTTCGAATCTTCTGTCATACACTACGGGACAGGTTAAACGAGTTTCCAAACTCGAAACAGCAATTCCCTCTATGTAAAGCCTGAAGTTAGGGCGCCAAAATCGCTAGAGTGGATTTCTTCATGGTCCGTGGCGTTGCCAGGATGCTCATTCACGAATCGACAGTAGCGAAATCGTAGAGGGCGCGACGGGCGTAGTCCAGTGGTATTACCATTCGAGTAGAACGCAACAGGGGACATAAAAATGCATGATTTCGTCGCAACGCGCGACGATCGAGCGCTAAACTTGGGCGCGTTTTATGAAAAAATCTGTAATCCGAAACCTATAATAGTTGCTGTGCGCTATATACATTCGTATAGAAGGAACGCGAAGCAACTTAGTGCTGATATCACTAGATAGTATCACCCGATAGTGCTACACCCAGTGTCAGTGGAATTTTAAGTACGAAAAACATTCCAATACTGAAGATGTTTACCAGTTTAAGATATTGATTCCGTTATCTGCTTTTGCAATGTTGGCTACATTATAAATCCCGTTATCATGCAAACAATTTGCGTAATCTGGATCCGACTGTGGTCAAGCAGAACCTCTGCCTTGTCTCTGATAAAATAATAATTGCCTTTATCCAAGAATATAAGCGATAGCAACGGAAGATTGCGGGAATGCCTGCGCTGCAGAAGATAATTGCATTACGCTTTGATAAAGAGCGTATGCATAACGTAGCTATGCAGTGAATTGCAAGAGCATCTTTAATTGTTCGCGTGCTGAGTTTGAAGCCTAAATTTCAAGCAATCAAATACAATTGAAGAGTCCATTAAGGAAACACTGTACGTGCTAAAATTAAAAAAAGAAACTTTTATGGAAAATGGTTCTACGTGCCAATGGTAATACTGTAGCATAGAATTTTAATGCAATTTCCCTTTGGAAATAAGGTAGCAATAGTGCTAAAAGATGATACCGCTGGTACGTCCAACGTCACGTCTGTAGAAAACAACGTAAGAGCCAATTAAGCGATAGGCAAACAGAGTTGGCACTTACAGTGCTTCGAAATTTAAATAAATAGCACACTCGGTTTTTTTCTGCACCTACGTGGTGGCACACACAGGCTTCTCTACAAATCCAATTCTTTTTTTCACGAATTTGGACTATATTAATGCGAAACACGGAAATTTTTGTGAAGCATTTGGATTATTGCATACTTAAGCACATCTAGCAATCAAAGCAAATCGAATTCCGTAAATAATTCAAAGTCGGGGAAGTTTTTGTCTCTCCCCTGGAAAATCTGATTTCTGACACAGTGTTTTTTACAGAGACTCTTCAATTGTGAATAGGAAAATTGCATGTATACAGACTTTAGGATTTATTAACTTTGCCCAGCGATGTAAAACCCGAAAGGTTATCTTATATTAATAAGTGGAAAACAGATAGATAAACGCCGTATCTATCCGCATGAATCGCGAAATCAACATCGTTACACGGCATCGCGAAATGGTACAGTAAATGCAACGATGCAGCAGGCGCGAGACCAAAGTGTAATCGTTCTCGATGGACATTTCCGATAATTTGTATTAGCCCGTATTTTTCTTCATATCGAGCACGCTTAATGCATTTAGCTGCAATAATGGTTGTACATCTGAGCGTGTATGTGTGTTCTGTAAATACACACAGCGATAATAGGATTAAGCGTTCTATCGTACATTCATCTTCACGAATGTCCCCTACCAGGCCTCGCGCGATCTATATAAAGCATGCTCAATAATCTAAAACGGCGTAGTTTCCGAACGAAGTGACAACACGGAATTGCGTGTCGACTAGCAAACACGACGACGCTGCGCAAAAAATGAAAGGGAGAACTGTCTGTTTGTTCTTGGTCGTTCTGTGCTGTGTCTTGGCGTACGAAGTGTCAGCTGGAGTGGGTCCACGTATGTAACTTTAATCACTATTACGTTTCCGACGTAGCTTTGGAACATTAAAACCAATGGCGGATTTGAGGGAAAAGGCCCAGGTGACAAACGTTCTGGGACGCCCTGTATTCATAACGGAATTACAAATAAATTTACGCGCGTGTGGTATGAAAATTGTAGGAATCAAAACAAAGTTAGTTTTTGGATAAAATCATAATTTTTCGGATATATGAGGCCCTGGGAGGTCTCCTTGGCTGGGGCCCAGGCGGCAACTGTTCATCGGCTGAAAATTAAATCCGCCACTGATTAAAACTCGATTCGCCAATGATTTCATTGTTACATCATTTTCCCGCCACTTTATGCAACGATAATTCTCCTTTATTCACAGAGTGCCTTCTGCCACTGGAGCACGGTCCGTGTAAAGCGCTCATAATAAAGTATGGATACAATCCGGCCACAGATCGGTGCGAGGAATTCGCGTACGGAGGCTGCCAAGGAAATGCCAACAATTTCAACTCGCTGGAAAAATGTCAGCAAGTCTGTTCGTGAACGAACGACGCCTGCCGCCCAATGCACGGAGTGTAGTAATAAGAACTGAATCAGTTGCGTGCATCATACTCTTGTAAATATAGGATACCGATTAGAATTAGGTGTATTAGCATTGTATCAGATCGAACAGCTTCTTCTGCTTTCTATTATTCTGCGCTTGCAATGCATCGAGCTGTATTTCAAGCCCGACATTGCCGGCTCTTCATTCACAGTCATGTGCATGACAGCAGGGAATTTATAGTGATGACTTAATAAAATAATTCTTATTTGTAAGCATAATCTGCTTTCTGGCGCAACCTTCCGCAAAGCTTCCCCGTCCTATTGTAAGGTATTTAAGTAAAAGTTTTCCAAGTGTTCCAGCAAAATCGAGGCCAGTATCGATAACACCTTGCCGTTAGTAGAATTTCTCGAGCAATTCATAAAAAAGCAGTTAAAGATAACGCGGCCATTTAGATAACTCATTCAAATGCGGTCAGCGAAGAAAAACATCGATTAGAAGCGATAAATGCGTCGATGCTTGTCGATCGCAAATCCCCAGGGAACAGTAGTAAACAACTTCATCGGCTCTCGATAAAATCCAGCCGCTGGGATTTGTTTATCGTGATTCAAAAGATCATTAACATCGGACTAGAACAAAGTCTCCGAACTGTCCAATCCACTCACCTGTTACATAACGAGAAAATCTGTAAGGATTGATGGATTGGGGATAGAAATCAATTTGCCCTGCGTGTTCCTGTGAAAATGGAGCTGATTATTTCGTACATATATCAGGCAAAGAATGCTAATCTAAGGATCTGCTACGTTGATACTGAAACGATAGGAAGACTTAGAAGTAGGTCCATCTCCCGTAAAAAAAAAGCTATCGAAAGGCGTACCTATGCACCAGTCGTGGTGTCCCCCGTAGTCATTTCGACTGACAGTTCCCGACGTGTAACGGTGCGCTGTAAATCGAACGGTGGAAAGTTTTAGACCGGCGCTCGAAGAGAATCGAGTCGCAAAGTGCACGGCGTGTAATGTTCCCGGGCTTATTATGCGTGTTCTGTTTGTTGAACTGGAACCGTACGTGTCGCCCGTGATCTCAACAGTTCCACTCATGCTTAAAATTGTCCAATTTCTCTGTTATACCGTCGTGCACGCCGACGTCTAGGTATACGTGCGTGCACGAGAACGCTTATTATTGGCCACACCTCGCGGAAGAAAATATCTTAACGATCGCACCCGACTACTTCGCCGCTGTCCACTTTAGTCGCGAATAATAGTGATTCTGCATCATCGTTTGTCGCCTGTTTTCCTTGCGCCGTACGCGCGTTGTTAAAGGTGAAATCAGACGGCTCGTGGCTCCGCGAGCCGGCGAGCCTCGTCTAGTTCGTCAAGTCGGCTTGGAAGCCTGGGCGAGCCGACGGCTCGAGTAGTGATGGCGATACATCCCAATTGTATTAATATTTCGTATCAATACATATTGATAGTCAAAGTATCGATACAGCCGATATATCGGAGATGAAATACCGATATCACCGGTATCGATGCGTACGTATCGGTCCATATTCGTGCCCTCCTTTCATATGACCTACTTTTTTTTTTAGGGACCATGCACAATATTAATTAATCAACAGACGCAGGACGCGTCTGGAAGCTAATTCCCTTCCCTCTACACACAAGCACACTGAGCGACCATGTTATAATTTAATCTACATGATACTTATCAAACGAGTCATTCAGCAATCGGTTGCTGCGGTGCGATTGTATTGATATCGGTATTTATGGGTTAAGTATCGATACAGCAATATATCGTTACATTAAGTATTGATGTATTGATTGGAAAGTATCGCTATTTCGATGTGTCGATACTGTATCGCCATCACTAGGCTCGTGGCTCCGCGAACTGGCTCGGCTCGTCTAGCCGATCGCCGATCCACGAGCCGTATGATTTCACCTTAACGTTGCTCGGTTATCTGGCACGCTAACAGAGACTATCGGTTTTCCCCATCAGCCAGAATATTCAGTGCTTTTCACTTTTCACGTTAACAACAGCACTAGCCGTCGGTCTCGAATAGCGGAAATACGTTTCCGAAGATATCGCGCGCAATAAGTAGTGCTTGAAGTTCAATGATAACGAAATCGACGTGGGCGCACGAGCAAGGCACAGATCTTTAATCTTTGGATCATATCAGTGCGGTGAAATAATCTTGCATGCGCTGAATTCCAAGAACGCTCGAATACTTGTACGTAGGATGGTTGGGGGAGCGGAGTACTCGAATGATCGAGGTTTTACCGTACCAAGAATTCGCCGAATTAGTAGGTACTGAAAGGTACTAGTAACGATCTCGAACGCTGCCATCCCGTGCCTTGTTCGAGCGCATAACCGTACACGGAGAGAAGTCCCGCTAACGATTAGATTGAATTAGGTTGGAAGTGAGATCCATTACTGTTACGTTGCCTTATACATTTGCCAGGGATAGCCTGGCTGTTTAACGTTAAAAGGGAAAGATCGACGATACCACCGCGGTGTTTGGTAGCCGGACGACTCACTTGCTTTCCCCGCATCGAATTTAACGCGTGTCACGTCCCGTAAAAGCCGAAGTGCAGCCTGTTCCCCGGGTTTCGGAACGAAATCTGTGCTTTATGAAATTAACCCGCGAAGGGACTTGACGAACGTTATCGCGGCATGTAACGTCGCCGACGACCATTGTGTTACCCTGCCTCCATTTAGCGATCTTATCCACCGGCTCACGGCGTTGCAACTGTAACACGTTTCTCTCGTTTCAGATTTTATTGGCGCTTTATTTGCGGCCCCTGTCGGCAGCTTTGACTCCCTTCTGGGAAATCTGGGCAAGCGCGAGGGAAAACACGTTGGCGGGTGATAACGGCGCATCGAATGGCGAGCGCAACTTCTTCTTTATTTCTTCAAATTTCTCCACACCAAATGAAATTTCTTTGACGATACATTCGGCTGCCTTTCCGCGAATAATATAGACAGTCCTTTTATAAAATAATTGGATGCTAACGAAGAACTGTCCACCGTGTTTTGCTTTTCCCGTCGGGGATGTTTCGTTTGGAATCGACGCCGCGGCATTTTTTGCGCCGCGCGCATTTCAATGAGCGCGGGTTGGATGGCTCGGCAAACACGAAGTTGTCGATACGTTTTTCCTTGGCCGGGGATGGTGTTTGTTCCCGTCCCCGGCGCGGCTCGGCCGCATTTCACTTTCAAATTAATCGTTTCCTTAACGCGCATCCTGAAAATAAACATACCTCGCCGAATTCGGTCCGGCGAAATCTATTTCGAAAGGATGACGACGGAGCCGAACCGTCTCGAACGATCTATCTCCGCCAGGAGCAGTGATTTACATACAACAAGGCACCGCAATGATTGCCTTCGGAATACATTAAGCTCGCATGCTCCGGATACAAGGGAGCCAGTAAACAAAGTACACACGGCCTCGATTGTACTTGCATCGAAGACGTCGAAAGAGTAGCGATCAAATTCAAGTCGAGGTTTAAGATTCTCGTTTAAGAACGGCGCCCTGTCGTCGAGACGGTTCCTTTACGCGACGTCTTACTAACGCGACACTCGCTCGCGTATAAAACTTCCTACACAGAACTCAAATTGTTCCATAATCCACTGTCTCGCGGTTTGAACACCACCACTTTGTTTCCACAAAATTCGTTGTTAGACACGACTTCTTTCCCCATCCAACTCCTCCCTAACTCCACAGTTTCCTCGCCTCCGCCCCCTCTAATTATACTTTCCCCGCAGCGAGAGAAACAGAGTTCGTTTAATCGTTGATAATCGCGCAAACATACAAAACAGAGTTTCCTCCCATTAAAAATGATTTCCCCGCGGTCGTGAAACAATGTTCGGAAAAACCCCGCACCTACGTAGCGCTGATAAAAATATTCGTCGTTCCACCGCCGCACGATCATGTACGTACGTAACGTGACTAACTTCCCGCGACCGTAGATTAAGTTACGAGCCGGCCTGGCCTATCGCGGCCCTATTAGAATTACTTTCCAAGTACCCATTGTGATCTGCTCGTTTCCATAGATCGCTGACACAAAAGAAATATAGCGTAGGACACGGCGATAGAGCCCTCGGCTATTGCCACACACGTGGCTGATAACCCCGTACGATCTTCCCCGAGCGAACACGCTGTAATTGCATGGGTTCCGCATTTTTCCACCCACATACAGAGACCCGGCCTCTATCGCTGTCCCTTTTTCCTCCACGAGCTTCGTGCTTCCATAGTCCGTGCCGGCTATAGCAGCCAGCGCGCGGAACTCGCGTTCACCGAACACAGAGCGCCTCGTACCAGTTATCTGTTATCTGTACCACCTTCAGGCGTACCTGGCCGAACCTTGAATCTGCTTGCCACTCATTCACTCTTCGACCCCTCGTTATCGTCGGAAGCAGCTCGCTGATAGTTCAGTCGAGGGCGATTCGGCTGGTTATGAGTAGCCACTGACGAGCGATATTGTTGGAGATCCGTTTGGTTCTTGTCAAAGAGCACGCTCTCTAGCACTTCACCCTGTCTTTCTTCAATAACCATTAGAAAGCGTGAGGCTGACTTCGACCTTCGTTGCCCAAACCCAAGGCGAGTCGATGGAGGGCTCGAAGTGTCTTTTCGGTTTTTCCGCAAGGGCTATCTGCTTGCAGGACCCTTGAGGGCAGTTGGATTCATAGCTTCAGACAGTACACAGCGTCTTAGCAGTTACAAAGCTAAAATTATATTCTCCGTAAACTCCATGTACTGGAAGAGTTTTTACTTTTAAATAAAGTATCGTTTTAAGTTTCTTGGAACGAATGTTTAATCTCCTGGTACACAACAATATCATGCAGGAACATGGAACACTCTTCAAATATCATTTAACATACCTTCGGAACAAGTTTCTTAACTGTTCGTATGCGTAAGGGTTGAGTTGCTCTCGCGAAGTACACCACGTGTCCAAAAGTCGACTCGAATTTCCCACCGATGGTTTAGTCCAGTTCCCGCGACGATCGTGTTTTCGTCAAACGCCACTTGAGCGCGCGAAAGAAAGGACGACGATGAAGTAATAAGGAGAGCAGGACGGGTTCCACTGATACGACGAGCCCCCGTTTGGATGCAAATCAGTTAGCAACTCGCCAACTTTCGCATGCCCTGCCTCTTTCTCTCCCGCGCGCGCTAATAGTTGTACCTTTGCCACCCACTAATTATGGAAATTCCGGGGGAAATGCGCGTGTGCCGCTCCCCGCTTTCGGCGGGCTGCCGAAACTCGGATTAGAGACTACCACTTTAATGCGTTCCAGAAACTTTAACAAGCTGCTTTTTCCCTACGGCCCCCTCGGTGCCCCGACAACTTTTGCTGCACAAGCAGCGGGCGGTGCACCCGCGATACCTGCTGTCCGGGCGGAACATTTAATAAAGGAAAATTGGCAATGGATGCCTTCTCGACAGGGCCAGGCTTCGGACTCGGCGGAACTCGTTAACCGCGCGGTCACGCGATATCTTGCGCGGAGGATCGGTGACCGGCGATGATAAACGAATTTTCACTTAATACTCGGTCTCGTGAGGAGGCCAGATAAGGAAGCTTATTTTCACTGATTCGAACACAATGCCCGTGGACTGCGCCGCGGAGCAAGCTCCGTATAATATTACCGTAAAATACCCGTTAGCCGTGCACCACCGGCCTCGACGTCCATTAAATCATGGAGGTATCGAGCAGCCGATACACAACCGTGTCACTGCATTATCGCTGTACTATTTGTATCCGTTTAGACGACAAAATTGCTTCCATTACACGATTCCCTCACGATTCTGGCCGACTCTCGCGACTGTGCGCCGCGGCCCCGTGACACAAGCTTGCGCTCCCTCGGTTTATCGGTAATAATGCTTCCAGTTTTATAGCGACACGGTGTTTTATACTTTTCGTGACTCGTAAATTTCACGGGCAGCTTTATCGTTAATATCGCTTCGCGAATCTCCTAGCAGGAAGAGGACGCGAACCCTCGGGTCCTCGTGGCTCCCGAAGCGATTTATCAATTGGCAAAGGCTAGAAACTCCTCGAAACAGTTTGTAGATTCGAACGGTTGACGCGGGGAACGACATATCTTCAGCGAAGCTCGAGCACTCTCTTCCTGCGAAGATGCTTTTCCTGTTGTAATTGAAGAAATCTTCTTGGCTCGCTCCTGACGTTCCATCCGGAAAGACGAAAAATGTAAATGCGGCGGTATATCTTTCCTCTTTCGAGTTTTCTATCAATTTATTAAATATTACGGAAACGGGGTTATTTTGATTTTGTTTATTTTATCAATCTAAGGAGCCTTAATACCTTCAGCACGTAGTTCCTTGCTGAGCTAATTAATCGGAGGTTGTCCCTGAATATTCTCATGAACGTATATGCACTGGTGTTCGCCCCGCATAGTCTCCGACGTGAAATTCATACGTGTTTCGTTCACGCGAACGGTACCTGTTAATCGTTTCGTGGATCCCATTTGACGGTTGACTAGTTGCCGCGTTTATGGAATATGATTTACGCGAGGAACGCCCGAGGAAATTATGGCGTCTTGGGTTTCCATAATGCCGAGATTTGCTGCTCTCGGAGCCACCTAATCCAGTGGCATGCAAGAAGATCCTCTTATCTTGAAGACACGTCCCCTCGGTAAGTAAGACGATTATCTTCGAAACCTCGCGTGAAAAGATGCCAGCGCCGCCGCAGCAAAATGCGAGCGACGGTTATTTTCGTTTCCTCCCCTGCTCTGGCCCCGTTGCCGGGGGATTTCGCTTTTAATTACGATCTCGCAGCCGAATCACGATATCGACACGCTACATCGAGCCACGGGGAGAGGGCGAACGTATCCGAGACGGGAGTATTAGCGATATCGTGTTATTCCACGCTTCTACGCGTCGCTGCCTGCGCTCCGAAGGGACCAGCGTAAGATTGCAGGTGCTCGGAAACCATAACATCGAAAATCATACCGTTGGGTAATTTCGAAGATTGCCGGACGAGTGGGACTCGTCGTTCTCGTGATTTCG
Organism: Andrena cerasifolii; assembly: GCF_050908995.1. NCBI lineage: Eukaryota > Metazoa > Arthropoda > Insecta > Hymenoptera > Andrenidae > Andrena > Andrena cerasifolii. The sequence goes on along the minus strand of NC_135120.1, from coordinate 8,403,459 downwards.
GGTGGAAACGAAAGTTCACCGCGACTCCAGGGTATACGCGTTCAAGGTGAACCGGCGGCCACCTGTTCCCATTATAATTTCGACTCCGGCAATCTGAGAATCTCTGGCTTTCACGGGCCAGAACACGACCGAATGTATCGTTCGTCGAATCGACGCTCGAACAAGGAGTAACTAATTGGCCGAGCGGTAATTCCGCGCCGGCCAAAGAATTAGGAGATTCCGGATAATTTTGTGGGTGAAGAAAATTAACCAGTTTCCCCCAAAAAATGAAGTTTTAGAGAAGCATTACAAGTAGTGCGTGTCGATGTAAAACTAGGCAGGATGAAGCAGGATATTTTGAAACGTTTACTCATTCGTTCAGGTATACCAGAAGCATCTGCATGAAATCGAGGACCGAACGTCAAAAATGCTTCACCCTTCTACTCTGAGAAGGGACTGTCGAGTCAGTCACCGAACGAGATCGTTTTACCATCGAGAAATTATTTTCCTGCCCCGTCGGGCAGGTATCGATCTGCGGATTTAATTGCACAGGAGCAGGGTATCTTAGCGGTTTATACCAGGAGGTTAGATCCTGATCCTTCTTAATCCCTCTTCAAACTGGTAACCTGAGATGTTTCGGTGTCTTATGGGATAAGTTCCTTGGTCATCGGAGAACCCTTTCGAATTTACGTATGTTTACCTATATAGCTGGCTGGGTATGCTATCGATTACCGGTGAAGATCAACGACCCGAAAGTGGAACTTCACGAAAGAGTGCAGCGCAGGCATTATACTGCAACCTGTGCGGAAAGACGTAGACTAAACATCCTCGGTACCGACTCCAGTTCTCGCAGAAAGGATAGCGCGGATATTAAAGCGGTCGCGGTACAGGGTCACGGATATAGAGTGGAATTCCTGAGACACCAAGTCAGTTCCCAGATGCCCGTCGGCCTCCCTGATGTACTGTTGCGTCGCAACAGATTTCGAGCGACGGCGGACAAAGGATCGATCGCAGACTGCGATGTGCATAAGCGGCCAGTCTTTAGAGACGCGCCAGTTGATTTACAGCTTCCTCTCGCATTGATCCTGCAGCAGCAGAAGCAGTAGCGGCCACGGGGCCAGCGATGGCAGGTGTAGTAACGGCGGCAGCACCAGGCGTCTCCTCTCGGTGCACAGAATTGTGCTGAGTTCGTGCTGGCAAGGCGACGTACGAGTGATTTGCATCGAGCCTGCAGCTCGCGGGAGGAGCATAACGGGCCGGTTAAGCCACTCGACGCCGTTTCATGTCTGCCACTTGGTCACCGGTAATTAACAGACACCGTAAAGCACGGTATGAATCGAGTGGCAGCGCGGGGCATGCCTCGGAGACCGTGTCAAGATGCTCCCCAACCTGAGATGCGGTCTGGCTTTTCTTGGCTCTTCTGCTACCTGCAATTCACGGCGATTAATTGTCACGGAAACGCTGTTGTCTCAACGAACCTCCAACCCACCGCCCGACCCTCTGTGTCGTACACCTCTGTCAGCGTAATTTGTAGCCTTTGCCGGCGAGTTTCGGCGTCGAATCACGGTGACAGGAATCTCTGTCGCCGGCCAGTCCCGATTGCCCGGCAAAGTAACTTCCCGATGTCCTTTACTTCGAACGTAAAACTGTCTCGTCTCAACGAGAATTGATTCCGGTAGCCACCGAGTAGACAGAGTCGTAGGTCGCCAGACAAAGCGTGGCTGACACTTAAAAGCTGGCGCGAGTCTTTCGTGGGCCTAAAACTGTCTGGCTATGTTCCGCTGTATCTACTGAACGCTCTCTAAGTTTATCGACGTGACATTTCGCGGTTTCGATAACTGTCAGGAAGTTAACAACAACACGTTTGTACTAGAGGCTTACAAATTGTCGCGTCGCTCAAGAGCTACCTACTTGCAGTTTCAAAGAGCATCCGCAGCGTCTTTGTGATCCGCCTCGAACGCGATTCTGGTTGTGCGGTGTCGCCGGGAAGAAGCCTTCTGCGGCAGATACCCGGCTATCTTCGCCTACCATCCACGGTATTGTGCCCCTCTCGCGAAACCCATTTGCTCTCTGTTAGAGAGTCCTGCAACGGCGAGAAGAAGAGGACAGCCAGGGAGGAGAGGCCGCGGAGAGGCTGGAGTGCGGCGTTCTATTTAATTAAGTTTGCATTGTATCGGAGTGCATGGCTGCAGGAAAAGATCGTTATCGAACTTTCGCGAGATATGACGTTGGCTGGCCCACCACACTTATCAGGGACGATCTGCCGGAGCAAATGAACGGCCGTTCGAAGGCACACTCCTAACAAGATCGCGAACTGTGCCGCGGCGCACGTTCTTCCTTCAGTCGCCCCGAGAATGAATGTCTCTGCACTGCCACGCGGAATTTCTACGTTTATAGACGAATAACGGTTCGTTGGAAATAGCGACCTCTGAAGGGTGGTTTGACGCAGGGGGTTGAAGGTGAAATCGTTACGATTATAGTTGTGATTCTGGTTTATAAGATGGCAGAAAGAAATTCATTTCGTCTGTTGGTCGCTACCTTATGAAACTCCACTTCTCCAGTTTTATTACTAACAGATTCCAAGTTGTTAAGTTCAATAATTATCTCTCCTCCAAGTTCCTTGTTCGACCTGGTGTCCCACAAGGCTCCCGTCTTGCACCGTTGCTATTTAATCTATTTATCAACGACATAACCGAGGTATTTGAACACAGTCAATTTCTCCTGTATGCAGATCACCTGAAAGTTTTTCGTAAAATTGCGAACATTAATGACGGCACTTCTTCCGCAGAGCGATTTGCTTAGACTTGAAACTTGGTGCGATACGAACAAGCTAGGCTTTTAATTTATCAAAATGTTATGTTATTCGTTTCTGCACGAAAGCTGACGTTCTCTGGTTCAATTACTCGATAAATTCTACATCACTTATCCCTGTAAATAGTATTAAGGACCCTGGCATCGCATTTACTTCCTCCCTATCGTTCCGCTGTCATTGTCTCAATACAGTGGGAAAGGCTCTTAAGATTTTAGGTCTTATATTTCGGGTTTCGCGCTACCTTATCAATATTAGATCTATCAAACTTTTATACGTGTCGCTGGTTCGACCACATCTGAAATATTACTCTATTATCTGGAATCCGAACATTAAGAACCTTTCCTTATTGCTTGAACGTGTCCAGCATAAATTTCTTCGCTTCACTGCGCACAAACTTGGTGGTCCGTCATACAATTTTGCTTATACTCATAATTATGTGCCTCTCCTCCTGTGAATTACGAATACCGACACTTGAAAGACGTAGATTCATAGCGGATTTATTTTTTAGTTATAAGATTATTAATCACGTTATTAAGTGCCCTGAAATTCTACAACTCTTTAGATTACGTATCCCTCCTAAAAAACTTAGGCACCGTTCACTCTTATATGTAGAACATCATCGTACTCTAATGGGTAACTACAATCCGATACACCGTATGTGTATGAACGTTAACACCGTATCTAATGTGTTCGATTTCTTCGACTGCTGATTTCACACATTTAGAACTAGAGTTATTAATCATATACGTAGCTAGCTGTTATTTCGGTTTACATTGGCCTTTACGTGCTTATGCCTATGTGATTTATTCTGCCACCATATTGCGTATTATGTATGTAATTTTCTAATCTGTGCTTCGTTCCTCGGTGTATACACTGTTGTATATTGATTTATCAAAGGGCTTCCGTTTAAATGGATAAATAAATTTCAGTTTCGATTACCTGGATGTGCGCGGTAATAGTAATTAACGTTTCTCGCGACGCCAGACGTCACGCTAGAGAATTTCGTTTCCTAGAATAAACGTTGCTCGCCACGCGATCTGACGTGGATATACTGCGTTGAAAACGATAGATAGGGACGGGGGACGATAAAGTCGGCCGGAGAAGTTGCGGGAAATGTGACAATCGCCTCGACGCCGCGCCGTCGGAACAAGCGAGAACGGAAGAGAAAGACTGGCGAGAAGTAGAATCGTCCTGGGGTTCGTCCTCTTTAAGGGGTTGCCTACCGTCAGGAGGTAGAAAAAGAATCGATTCTTTGGGAATTTATTTCAGAAAGTACATGCATATTTTCATGCAATGGCTTTTGTATTCAGATGAGAGACACTTTAGCAGGTTGTTATATTATGTTTTTGGTAGAAAAATATTTAGTTATCGCACAATTACAACTGATTTCCCGGAAGCTGTTTTTAGAAACACGTTTTGCGGTGACCAACATTATTCGGAACTGGGTTATCTGATATAAAAAAACGAAGAAGATTTAGTTAGCATAATTGTTTATCTAGTCTTTAATCGTTCCGTTTTATAAAATATTAATCTGGGACAAAATGCCAGATGTTTAAAGTGAAATGATCGACTCTCGTAGAAGAAACATTCATCTTTCATCCATAAAATAAAAACTATGCATTGGAAAAAACAATGCTTCGATTAAAGACTAGATTTGAATGTCTAGAAGAAACCTACAAAGTTTCAGAAAGATTGGTGAAGCGGTTTTGGAGAATTCGTGGTCACCGGTCTAAAAACAGCTTCCGTGAAATCAGTTGTAATTTTGCAATAACTAAATATTTTTATACCAAAACATAATATAATAACCCGTTAAAGTGCCCCTCATCTGAATACAAGAACCATTGCATAAAAATATGCGTGTACTTTCCGAAATAAATTCCCAAAGAATTGATTCTTTTTCTACCCCCTGACGGTAGGTAACCCCTTAAGAATTCACGGTGCCCGGCAGATCGCACGGGCCAAGAGAGAGCTCGAGGAATTAAAACAGGGAATTTGTTCGGCTTTTTCCAATCAAAATGCCGAGAAACGTGGAACGCATCGGTGCCGCGGGGATTTTCGACGAGATTTCGACATTCGAGATACGTGATGCTTACAAAATGCAACTCGATCACGTACATTATATCAAAAAGGCTCTCGGCATACGTGTCACCTTTTGGGTGGTGCGTATTATTACGAGTTATTAGTTCGAAACGTGTCACGTTCGTGGCGTTTCGTGTGGGGGGGGGGGGGGGGGATGGTGGATTATTATTTGCATTCGAAAGCGCGACGTACACGCACGCCGGCATAAAAGTCACCCGTTTCCCGGTGGAATCGTCGCGGAATATTCCGCGAATGCGACGCATACTTCATCCTACGCAGCGCGCATCGCGACGAGCGATATCTGTTCGAAAAATCTCTATACAGGTAATTAAAGTTGGCTGGGCGTGCGAGGAGGGGTGGCGAGGCATAATGGAATGCACACAATTCGACGGGTAAACGTGAATCGGTGCCGGGACGTGTTTAAATTTCTGAATCAAATCGTGAGGTATGAATTCTCATCAATATTCATTGCGTTATCGAAAAATACCGAAGACAAAGGCTTGCATTGATTTGTTTTTGGGGCTGAAGCAGCACGAAATGAACTTCTGCGCGGTACTCTATTCGCGCATGAATTGCACGACTCTTTGATATTAAATTGCTGGGAGGCTGGGCGGCTGCAAGACCAAATGAGCAGTATTCAATTAACAGAAGTGCAAAAATCAAAGCTCTCGAGGCAGTATATGTATATTTCTGGAGCTTACAATGGCACTTGATTCGCCACGCATCGAGTATCTCGTGGAGATATTGGGAAACGATTATACCGGGACGTTCGCGTAACGTGGTATCAATTAACCCCTCGGCCAGTCATTTACAACGGGATATTTAGTCTCGAAATCTAGAAATCGATAAGGTCACCGGCCACTATTTTCGCGCGACGCACACACGTATCGTTAATCTATTATAATATATGCATCAATTTGCTGTCAAACGCATTCCGCCGAATACACGGCCGGCCAGGGACGAGGTACGGAGGCGTGGCGACAGGGCTCCCGTTGAATTCCAATTTTCGCCCTGCAATATTTATGGACTACATTTATATCCTGCAAAAATAGAACGTCGAAACCCTGCGAATTTCTCCGCTCTGCGGTTGGGTAACGCTGTTCCCGGCGGGGGTGCGAACGAGATCGTTTTTAACGCGACGTTCTTATCCACGCGATCGCTGCTTCGGGTAAATCGAGAGTGTACCTTTTACAGCAAGCGTCAAGGGTTGTGCATAGAGATTAGATTAAAAAGAGATCCGGTGAATACCGTTCACCGAATACGCGGGGAACAGCGGCACAAGCTGCGCGCGGTTACTTTCGTCGAGGGTAACGCGGTAGCTCGCAAAGATCATCCGCTGTCGTCATAACCGCGCGTTTAAATGCCTCCCCGATAGCGGTAATGAATTTCTTCAGAGATTAATACGAAAGTTCTCATGCGTCACGCGATTTAACGAGGGCCCGGTGACATGTGTTTCAGTTTCGGCTGGGCGCAGCGTACGCAACGTACATACGAGCACCGGTCGTACTTTATCTGCCACTCGAATCGTAAAAAATACGCTCTAATGAGCGAACCCAGCGTCGTTAAGGTAGCCCTTCAAAGATTCAGCAATGATAAATCATCGTGATCACCTGTCAAGATACCTCTTTTTCCTCCGGCAATCCTCGATAGGTACAAATTAAGAGTACGTAATCTCCTCACCGGCGCCGTTAATTAAGATACGTTTACGCCATTATCAAAACGCCGCGCCCCGAATCCCCGTTGCCCCTTAACGGTCCCCTGGACTTCCGTATTTACCAATATTTGCTCCCGATTACCCGCACCGCGTTCTTTCGCCCCTCTTGATTTATAACAGAATCGAGGCTCCCTGCGAATCCTCGAGGTTCTCGCGCCGAAGAGGCGAGGGCTGTAGAAATCTGAGAAAAAGGAAAACACGCCAGTTCCCAGGGAACGTTTAACGATCGTCGTAAAGCTAGCGCGTCTCGGGTTTATATCGCTAACGAATTATCCGGTCGCTGTAAGTTGCGAGTCTCCAAGGAAATCGATGTGGCCGGCTCGACGCGATAGTCTTCCCGCTTTTACGCGGGCCCCGGCGCGTAAATACACGAACTGACCGTTTGAACGGGATGTATCGCGCGTCTCTTCACGGGCACCGCTACCGGCACTCCAATAACTACCGCTGGAATCGCGCGAACGAAAGGAAACGAGACGTGCCTGATTCACGCGGCGAGACCGGGCAACACTTAATTGTATTTACGCTATGTCACAGCGGTGAGAGCGGGCGTCGCGTTTGTAAGTCACGTCTTCCGCGTTTCCGCGGGATACCTTCTTTCCAGGGCCGACTAGATTCTGTCAAAACAGCTGTGCGCAGGTAATTACCAATCGGGCGTTAATCGCCTGTTCGCTTCCGATTCGTCAATCGATTCCGGGGGAATCCAGGGAAGTCTCGAAGGGATTTAAAGAAGTCCCTAATGACGGCAGGAGTCAGATTCGTCTGGGCTCACTTTAGGCTCGATGGGAACAAGTGATTCCTCCGCGAAACTTTCGATTACGACGCGACAGTGCTCAGAGCCGACTTACGGAAGTGTAGCGAGTTCTTCGAACGGCCATCGATCCGGGTTACTGGACCACGGCGGAAGAACGGCCCAGTTCCGGTTGAGCAGCGGCCCAGCCCGATCTCGGCGGGTTTAAGTAATTTGTCGTAGCCGATGGGTTAATGTTATCCATCACTAAGAGGGAATTTACGATGTAATAAGGGCATGGACCGACTTCTACGATCTATCTCGAGCCCCCTCACTTTCGCTGCGTCTCCCTTCGACTCGTTCCTCTTCCACTGGCCTTTATCGTAGCTCCCATCGACTCCCGTGGCTTCCCTCGCCCAGAGGTGCGTTAGAACTCCTCCTAAAGCCGGATTTCTTGCCCGGGCTTTGCGCTCGGACCGGGCGATTAATTAATATGATCCGGCCACGGGGCGTGCAGCCGGAGACCAGAAAGATATTGCACGGTTATCGAACCGCGCCCTCCTCTTGTTCGCCGTACGCGAAGAACCGCATACTTCTTGCGACGATCCCGAATTACGATCTAATGGGAGATTCTTTTCCCGTGGTATCCACGTACTAGACGTTAATGTTAGGTAGGTATATCTATATGATATTATTGAATTGAAGGCTCCGGCTTCAAATTCTGAGAGGGGGATGAAGACGTCCGAAGAATTTAGCTACGAGATTAAAAAGGACCTGACGAATACTGAGAACCTTGGTGTCATTTTATCGGTCATTAATTGCTGCTGGTTTAATTTAGTTTTTCTAATATTCTGCGGTCTCGTCCCACACAATCGAGTGCTTCGATTTGCTTCTGGGAATTTCAAGCTGATCGAATCGATAAGTAATTAGAGTAAAGGAAATGGGCGCTTGTGAATCCTCGACTGATCCTCCAAGTTTCCAGAAGCTTGGAGCTTGAAGTAAGAAAACTAACAGAGGGGTTGCAAAATATCGGCGGAGCTCGGTGAAAAATGGTCAGAGGAGACAGTTTCGTCACTTTACGTAAAGTTACTCGAAGGAGATACAGGGCTCCTTCTCCGATGGCGGAATGCGATGGCGATTCTCGCTTCTTCCTCCGCTGAAGTTTATCGAATCTTAACTTGGACTCCCTTAAGCATCGTCAAGCGTCGAATCGAGAACATGAGGAATGCTCTTCTGTCCTGTTTGCCGCGGAGAAAAACGGAAAAGTTAATTTCAGTCGAGGAAGAAGGTCGAAGACACCCGGTGGTGCAAAGATTCTTTATTAAACTACCATGCGATCAAAGAAATCAGATTTCTACTCTTACTTCTACGCGGACTTCCATGCTGATGATCTTTATCGAGAATGTACTATAGACAAGCAAGTTTTATCGTATATTCTGCGTGTCAAGTGTCTTAATTCCACCGCTACATGAAAACAAATGTATCAGCGGAGATAAGGCAACAATCACCACTGCATCATGCGGGCATAATTTAATAATCCGCGTTTATCAGCGGGACATTATGCGAGCACAGGAACCTAGAAGTGGAGGATTACGCGATAGGCGTGCTATCATTTAATAAATCTGCAAATGCGAATTGTCTGGAAGGTATTTCTTGATACTGGTCATCAATATGCATAGAAAGATCCTTATAAAGAAGATATATCTTTAGCGGCGCCATAATTATCGCTTCATCAGTCCTTCTAATCCACCCTGTTTGTCGTCCCACAAAGAACCTCCGTGCGATAAGCGCGCAAATATAAAACTCCTCCCTCCTCGAAGCAGCGTAAAAGGATCTTCGCACTCATCGACACAGAAAATCGATTCCACCCCTCGCGGGCTCGACACCGCGACGTCCTCCAAGCTTAAAGCTCTTTCTGAAACACCTTGTACATGCCCAACGAATATAGAAATCCTACTTGCCGTGAAAATGGTAGAAAAAGAAGGACGTGTCGCGTCCGTAAATATCGAATGCGTTCCAGCTCCTAATCCGACGACGATCAGGTCGACCCTCGTTAAGTACGTCGTCGTAGCTCCAGCTCGCTGTGCCAGGTCCGAGCTGGTTTGCGCTCGGCGCGGCGCGGCGGCGTGGCGCGCGTACACGCGTGCAAGCGTGCACATATAACGCGGTCGCGTGATGATACCACAATTAATTGGAGCCTCCAGGAAGGCGAGCTGGCATCTGTTGCCGATGCTACGGCGCGCAGGAGCGCGTTACGAGTACGATAGCTCGTTAGTCGTCCTATTCCGCGTGCCACGTGATACGGAAAACGCGCGGCCAACGTGGACGGAATAAAAGAAAATCGTCCACCGATGCCGGACGGTGTTCACGTGTGTACATTCGGGGCGGGACACGGCGAACACGGGGCGCGCAGGAAGGATTCCTCCTTTTTCTTACACGCCGGGAATAGTCGCATTTCTGGTTTAAACCTGCTGCCGATAAATATAGAATTTGCTAGGGGCGAGACGAATTAATTTCCCTTTGATCACTGCTAAATATACAGAGGGATTTTCTGAGAAACAGCTCGGTCTGCGAAAACGAATGGCTCAGCGTGTGGCACGACTTACGACTCACAGCGATCGGCTAATAAACGGAAGACTCTGATTCGAATGCGTTCTCGGAACACTGGCTTGGGTAACAAGAAATCCTGTCGACGACTTGAGGAATTCAATTGTTGGATCATTTGTTCATAAAAACTTCGATGTCTCAATTGAACGGGCCAGTCAGTCGTTACCTTTCCTCATTGCAGCGAGCGCGGAATATTCTGCGAGTTATCCTGCTTCCATCCATCGGAGAGGAGACTCGGTCTCGTGGATATTCAAGAACGAGTCCAGGAAACCGCGCTGGACGGCCAACCAGGCGCGCTGTCGTCATTATTAAGATTTCATGGCGCCTCATCCTGTAGCAACGGTGGCCCAGGTAGGCCGGTCTAGTATTTACACTGGCTGTAATTCATTTCGCTGCCGATAAATAACTCTAATGACAGTTGAATGGCGAGGAAGGCGGGAATCACGGCCAACAAGGGCTCAGGTTGCAGGAACCCACCGGGTCCCTGCCTCCTGTCTACTAACGGTCGATCCTCGTGAAAGCGATGCGAATCACGTTTACACGTACCCGCGAACGCGCCCGGCCTCCTCACTCCGGATCATTAAGCACGGATTTATAGAATTGATTATTCTAGAAATGGAAACGATACGCGCACGTCAACCGGAAAATATGCAGATATCCGGCGGGAAAAGAGGGATTCGCGGAGTCGCTTGAATAGGTGGACGTAATGGTATCTTATCGGGTTATTTACTTATCGTAACGGGTATTCCATGAACGCCGGCATAGATCTTTCTATGGGATCGAGCGGAATCCCCGTGTCGCGGCCAGCTCTTGTCGATGGTCCTTTTAGATCTTCTGATGATCTTATTAACTCTTAACTGGTATACTGTTTTTGGCAAACGTGACTGGTATACTGGGGTCGTGACAGACCCCAAATAAAAAAGGACACAGAAATTTGTAAAGTCCACACTAGAGCAACCACTATGAATATTTTCATCTTAGGTAATGTATAAAATAATAGAAGCGTAGAAAGTTAAACTGTTATTATAAAATTAATTAGAAATTCAGTTTACCAACTTAGACAACTGAAAATTGTACATCGAACTTTGGGTGCTTGGGGTCACGAGCGATCCCAGGATACCAGTTAAGGGTTAATGCCCGTGTACGCATCTTTTCAATATTCTCTGGATAATAATTCTTTCTCTCTATTTTGTATCGCCATCAAAGTGGCCCCCGTTAATGCGGTTCAATGGCTTGTGATGAATCGTTGAAGTATTCCCTTAGATTAACGTGAAATCTGAATGCCTGAAACGGCGTGTAAAATTGCTACTTTCCTCTCGGGCAGCGGACAATAAAATGGCCATTCGCGTACCGCCAGGGTGACAATAGCGATGGTAATTTCACGGGGGAGTTCTTATTAGCCAGAGACAGTTATGTGACATTGCGCCCGTCACGTGGGCGTGCAAGGATCAGCAGAGATGGCCTTCCTAGAGCGGCGTTACACGGTGACACCGTCACTTCTATATTATCAATTACTGCTTTTACGCGTGCCAGACAACGTCGCGCGCCACTCGTTCCGACCATAAAGTCACCCCCGCGCCCAAGGGTCGGCGACATGTGTAACAATGGCAATAACAGTAGCTACCTCGATCCGGGCAATGATTTCAAATTGTTTTACAGCGACAATAAATGTCAATCGATACGGAACGCGTAGCTGGGCGCGATAGCACCTTTTCTCCTCTCTTCCCTCCCTACTAAGTCGATCGTAAAAAGCTCCGCCCGTGTCACAACGGAGAACTTCCAGGGGAAGTGTTGCGCGTCGATTGATTCGCTGCCCCGCGCTCTTTCTAATTGAGAATCTCTTTTTTCTCTTGTAATAATGGAAATAGAGGATAAAACGCTGCGTTGTTTGCGAAGGCAGATAGCTTACGAAGTAGGGGAGACCGGGGCTAGTTGACTAATTTTTATAAATAGACTATTGGTATTTTGTTGACCTGTTGCACACCAAAAGTTTACAAACTTCATTAGGTATACAGGCTTAATTTTTAAAATTGTTTTAATTGAGTCTAGGTCGTAGTTTTTATTATATTTAGAGTACTGACACGAATAAGTCAACAAACCTCGGCTGTGGGGTTAGTTGACTTGACATTTACTTTTCAGTTTTAACCCTTTGCCTGCGAAATATATATTATAATATGTATATACATGTAAGCTTTGTGTATGTTTCAGTGGGCCGGAGATGCTCGACAGAGCTCGCTACTTGACAAGTTGCACGAGATACCCATATAGTTATACGGAGAGACAGTTGGACTCATAAATATATAATTGACTGCACTAACGGTTCGTGAGTGGACTACTAATTGGGGATCTTTAGATATAAAATCTACAAGTGCAGATCTTCTGTAGGAATCTGTATTAAGATAATGTACGGACGCACGAACATTTAATTGTTGGATTGTGGGAAGGATGCAATAATTACTTATGTAAATACTAATAAAATCCCTATTTTTAGACGAATCAACCTGGTGTTTTTGCTAAGGAAGGGAACCCCTTTTTAAACATATTATATACACGCTGTCACAGTTCCATCAATATATACAAAAGGCGTATATATACGCAGCCACTTCCTTCAATATAATATAAGAAAGGCGTACATATATATCCTACGACGAACAATTTTTTTTTACTCCTTCACACTGATATTTTTTTTATTAAGTATCATGGTATTAGACACTGTAATTATTTTCTACTTCTTTGTTATGGTCTCTTTGGAGGGCCTGAGAGTTTGAAGGGAGGATAGGGTGCAAAACTGGTAGGGATGAGTTTGGAGGGATTTGTGGTGGGGGGCGTGGATTTGAGCAGCTAAACTCTTTGCCTCGACTGCATCTTGAGGATAAAAAGTGCAAATTTTAGTGGTATTCCTATGCTTAGTCAAATAACCCCGTCCGATATTGTCAACGTGTTAAGGGTCGTACGTACAAAACCTCAATGTTTCACGTTCCCACAAAATATTCATGAAAAATCATGAAGCAATACTTGTGGACAAAAATTCATAAATAGTCGAAACAAAAATATTTACTTCCCGCCGACCTTTTTAGACTTTTCATTCTCACAGTAGATAGAACGTTTCCACAAAATATTCATGAAAAATCATAAAGCAATACTTGTGGACAAAAATTCATAAATAGTCGAAACAAAAATATTTACTTCCCGCCGACCTTTTTAGATTTTTCATTCTCACAGTAGATAGAACACGCAAGTTTTTGTCACGGTGACGCATTAAATGGCAAGCTGGTCATTCATATGCTTCAATATCGCGAATCTCAGCATAATTTATAACGTAATACAACAATTAAACGGAATTAGTCAACTAACCTCGTTAGCCAACTAGCCCCGGTCTCCCCTACCTAACAGCTTCGGGAAGAAACCTACAATCTCCTGTTTGCTACGAGTTTAGTGTAGGTATACGCTAAGCACACTTCGAGATAAGTAGTACGAGAGGAACGATGGTAATACCATGCAAAAGACACAGCAATATGGGGTTCTGTCTGCCTGCGCACTTGCGAGCAACTACCATAACTCATTTTCGTTGAGTTTCGTAAGTAGTTGTTGGCATTGTGTTCGAAATACCTGAACTGTTGTTAGAACCGCAGAACCAATCCCCCGAGGGGTTAAAAATGATTAAAACAATGAGTGCGGCGTAGCGTGTAGAGCTATTATACTTGCTCGACTGGTAATAAAAATCATATTTACCGGCGCCGTGCCCGCCGCCAATAGTTGACACAGTTGCACGAGTTAAAATGTTCTAATGGAACCCGTTAGATCTATTATTAGCCCCATTAGTTATAGATTTAGATTTCCCAGTAATCGTCGATCACTTTTGAAGCTGCGAAGGTAGTCCTGGACCAGGCGCAATCTTCCAAGCCAACGATGGGAATCAGAAAAAAAAGCTCAGCTTATCTTCCATCGGATAATCATTGTATTCGATTAATTTCTGCTGTTTGGATCGGTCCCTCGATCATTCCAACGACCAAGTGGATTATTGTTTCGCTACTATGAATTACCATCGACAGCGTCAACCGTTCCGTGCACGAACCTATTAGCTCGCTCACTTGGCTGGCACACGATCGGTTCGGCTCTATTGGAAACTGATTCGATGCCTCAACAGCATCGAGCTATACCCCCCCGCGCCAGTTGCCAGTGTTTTCCTCATTCCTTGCGCCCTGGCGCGATTAACATCGTACAAAATGCAGCCACTTTGCGAACACGAAAAACGCATTTGCGTTCCGCGATTTTCATCGCTGTCTTTCGTCATCGAAAGGCCTTGCGATGACATTTATTCGCAATGCTCGTTTCGCGCCATTTGCGGCTTAAACGCTGGGGAAATATGCTTCACGGTAAATCCAGACGGGGTTTATTTTATATTCACATTTCAGGCATGACTTTTACGACACTCGATACATTTGTTCGCCGTTGGACCTCGGCTAACTTAACGCGACAACAACGCCAGCTCCCTTTGTTCGTATCCAATAATCAATTTTGCGATTACCTGCACGATAATCGCGGAGTGCTTTTACTTTTAAAACGAAAACTGGCAATTTCTCTTTCACAATGGCGCATAATGCTGGCACATTTCAGACAATGGGCCCGTGTCGTAACAAAAGTAATGCGGTTTATCCGAAACAGATTAAGTCATTGAAATCGCTCGATGTACCTACCTGTCGATTACAGGAGTAAAAGAGAGGAGATCGTACTTTTCATTAACGCGCGAAAATATTTAGCCGTTCCAGCGCGAAGTCGAAATTCTTTTTCGGAACGAAGGTAGGTACCTTCGCGTAATTCAGAGCAGAAGGAGGAAGCAAAGTTTGGTGTTATCTGCCGAGCAATAGAATGCAGAATTCCATTCTATGCGATTATCCGAGTTAAAAAGGATCATGCAGAAGGAACGGGCGGCGCGCCTCCTAATATTTTTACGCAATAAAAATTACACTTATTCAAATTTATTCATAAGCTTTTTCTATCTCGCGGACATAATTGATGCGGGGCGGAGGGTGAGCCGGCTGGGATTAAATTTATCGACGAGGGGAAGAGTTTTGGCGAGGCTTCCTCCAAAAAGATTGCGCGTCAAAGCAAAAAGGGGGAAAACGGGATCTGTCTGAAATTTCTCTAGACTTCGGGGACAGCAATCGCGCGCATTCTTTTTGCTCAACTGTTCGTTAAAGAAGGGAATGCAAGTAAGTAATTGCTGTATTACGACAAAAGGTGCGAAACGAGCATTTCCATGGCACGCGGAAAATTCCACCCGGCAGCTAATTAGCGACGATATTACTCGCGAATTTTCAACGCACTCTGCAACCAAATATCGTTTTCGCCAATCCTTTTGTTCGTAATCGTAAATCGATATACGTGTACACGAAATCCCGCGGCGTGAGAATATATGCAACGCATTTACCGCCGGAATTACAATAAAACGAAAATACAATACCTACATGCGTCGCGTCAATACTTTCGGGACCAGACTATCGTAAAGCGGACGAATTTATTTGAAAATTGCGTCAGTCGCGTGGGTATCGAACGAGCTGCCACGGGTGGAAATATTGAAAGCGACAAATAGACGGATTTTTTTCTCTCTCGCCGTCTATCATACATTTACAGCTTTATCATGCATTTCATTCTATAAATTCGGGCTCCTCCCGCGTCACAGTCGGGATTGATACGAAAATATCGGTGTAACCTGTGAGAACGTTCGGCCGCGCATATTTCACGGTAATTTCAAACGATATTGCTGTTTCGAAAGCGTGTGCGCCTGTGTTTCGGATAATGGATCCCGCCGCGTATGCTTGCATGTCAATCGATGGCGGAACAGCCGGGCGGTTCGATACCGGCGAAAGTAATTTAAGTTGTTCAATTTATTGGGGAATGTGTCGGGTGTTCTTAACTTTCGTTACGGCGATTCCCAAGTTCCTGGGCGATACTGGATCTCGCCGAACAGTTTAATTGAAATCCGGAAATAATCGGCGAATCGTGCGTGGAGTTGGAGGCGGCCGCTCTCCTCGGCGTGCTTTCTGGAATTTATCGAATCCTGCAAAAATTCGCGGAAAATCGGTCGATCTGCTCCCAAGGGACTCGCGTTTATCTTGCCCGTAATTTCTGGCCCCGCATATTCTTTCCTCTTCTCGGGGGGAAGTTACCGAGAGTGGCTCCACGGGCAGAGCCGCTCTGCGGCCAGATAATCCTGTGGGAAGAATCGATCCGTCCGTAAGTATCGACATGCTTAAAGAGGAAAGGAGGACACGGCGTTATTACGCGGAACCACGTTACTCTGATTGAAGTCTGTACGGCGTTACGCTCGAATCGATCCCGACGACGCACTTCCACGTGTTCGCCAATTGTCGGCTGGGGTACAATCGCGATATCTGCATACGCCGATCCGTCAAATTCTGGCTGATTTGCCCACTTGCTTTGATTACACTGTCAATCTGCGCCGCGACGATACGTTCATTTGCTGACAGTGCTGCAGGAATATCGAGGTTATACGGACTCCGTTAAAATCGAGCATATCTGCATGGCATTGTCGGGCATAGCAATTATTCCTCCGAACTGCATTTCCAATAAACTCTACAATATTTCCCATACTTCATTAAGGACGAACTTCGCTGACAAGCTTAGCCAAAAGTCAATCCATTTCCAAGATATTAATAAGGCTTTTTCCTGTGATGAAAACCAGTCGGGAATGGCAATGGTGTATTTTTATCGCAAATTCAGTTGAGTTCGCTCTAATTTTTTATCTTATTTTGTCAGTTCATTGAATACTTGATCTTTTATCATGAACTTGTTTGTTGGAATGTAGCTGAAATGCAGCTGCTGGAAATGAAATAATCAAGCTATAATTTTCCTTTTTTACTTACGTGAAAAGCAGTGAAAAGTGTGCCAATGTGTTGTATTTGGTGAGTGTCGATCATATATATCTGATTCATATTAATAAAACTGTTATATATACATGATTTTTATGATTTAGAAATTCCATGTTAAATTGAAAGTTAAATACCTAATTTAAAGACTACCGAATCAATTGTTCTAAATTTTTGCAGGGGGTTTTGCTATTGCATAACGATTCACGCCTTCAATTTTCAAAGATTTTCGCTTATTTCGTATGTTACTGAAGTTCATCCTTAATTTCCATTCCTTCGCTTCGTCCGCAGAGATCGTCTTTCTAGAATCTATAGACCCGGAGACTTCAGTTCTACCCAAATAGTACGAATATTTTGACTGAAAGTTTGAGTATCGGCGTGCTCCGGCCAGTTAACCCCCGAGAGAGCGCACGCGGAGATTTCCTGTGGGTGCCAGACATTTCGTTAAATAACTATAGATTGTCAACCTCTAAGGCTATGAGGTACTTTCTACCTTCCTCTTTATTAATTTACTTTAGATTCAACCATCTTTCATTGTTCTCACTGTTGAATTGGTAATTTTGCAGAATGTTTTATCAGATCGCGCATCAAGTGCGTGTGACTCAGCCTGTGCGCTAGATTTATTTCCATTCTGCGGCTAAACATTTAAATAGTTCTCCAGACTAAATTGGCTGGCACTATTTTAATTTCCCGGCAGTTTATGGCCTAGCTTAGAGTAATAAAATTCTTGAGCAAGTTAGGTACGATTTGTTCGATGAAGCAATGACAATTACAGATTGTACTAATAATTTAGTTCTTTAATTCTGGTTGAGATAATTTTGTACTGAAGCTCTGTAGTTATGTATGCGTAAATGTTACTATTTCATGCAAATAGTTATTATTGTATTCCCTTAGCTTATTGTTTACATAAATGCGAATAGAGTTTATTTTTTGTGCTGTATTGTTAACATAATTAAAACCCGGGGGAAACCTCCGTGTGCGCCCCTCCGCGTTCCAATTAGTCACGCGCCTTCTCGCGGGTTAAGTAAGAAATTCTTGAGAGCGAAGAGATCAACGATAAAAGGAGGAGTGAGCAGAGAAATCTCATTAACCATTTGACACGGAGAGGAAGTGTGGTGTCACGATACATCCGATAGTCGAACGCGCAACGACCCTTTGTTGGCTACGCGTACGGATCGGCGTTGGATCGGCGTTGAACCCGTCTTTGTCCCCGTCCCTTGGCCGGCCGCGCGACGTTCGCCGCGTAAAATTATTGCCCTCCACCTACGAGTAACTGGATCTCGTGCCTTCCGAGTGGAACAAAGGGCGCGGAGAGCGGAAGGCGGGCGCGCAGGGGTTAGCTGCAGAATGCGGCGCAACACCGTGAAACACATTACGCTGCCGGAGCACCACCTTTGTGACGGAGGTAACCTCGTGCACGGTGAGCCACGGTATCGAGGCTGGCTCTTTCTTCCTCTTATTCTCCTCCTGGGCAAACAGCGTGTCTCGTTCGCCGCGAAAATGCTTGATATTTCCTGAACGTCCCGCAGATTACGACTGCTCGGCTTTTACGAGTGGATCCGACGCGTCTGCCATTTACAGAGACTCCCTTTAGGATGATCGAGCGTACGTCGAGGAAGAGCTTAACTTATGCCGCGAGGCGCATTGCGCTGTAAATCTTCAAAATAAATATATCCCGCGTTACTAGCAATTACGTCTTTATTTATCGAACACCGCTCGCGCACGGCCCGCCGAGCACAGTTATACAATCGGGAGAGGCTTTAATATTGATTAATTGAACGTGGAATTATTGGTTAACTGTGCACGAAATTTATTGCAAGTGAAATTGACCCTGCGGCGACGTTCGGGGATTAATGAGACGCGTAATTTGTCTTCGATGTCCCGACGACCGTGCGATATCCTCGTCACGATAGGGTTGCTTCCGCGAAATAAAAAAATACGCGGCGTCGGGCCTCGATATTTCACGCGTAACGCTAAATGCGAGGTGAATTTCAATGTAGATAATAATAATACAGTCGTTCCGCTACCCTTAGAACTCAGACCCCTCCACGCTATTGGAATATAGATCGCTTGGTTCGCTGACGTTCCTGACAAAAGGAAAATAATCCAGAAAAATGTTCGGCTCGAGAGGGCTCGAAAGTTCCAAGCCACGGTGTAACAGTCGCCGAGCGGAGCCGATCGTGTTCTCACCTTTCGCGAACAAATATTTCACGGTAACTCCTCTTGGCGCGACGAAGACGCCTCCTCTCCGATTATTAATTAAGTCGTCGCGTCTAAGATTCGCCGATTCGAAATGATCGATGTTCTTTTAATTATCGCCATCGAAGCGCATCGAATTATCGACTCAGACACTCGGTTCCAGGCAATCGCAGGCATTTGGAAAATTCGAAGTACTTTCACTATCTGATTGGCGTAGCTTCTCTGAAATATGGAGAGTGCGAAGAATGATACAGAAACGATTTCAATGGAATACATCAAGCTTCGGAAAGATTAAGCGTCTTTCGTTCTTCTCGCGGAGAGAGAAGAAGAAGGAGAGGGACAAGGAAGGATACCTATAAAGCAGAGGAGAAGGGAACTCTTGCCGCGCGTGTGTGTACAATAGGATGGCTCTTATTTATTCGCGGTAAATTTTTTTTTCAAGATTTTCTACCCTCCATAATAGTTCCAAATAATTAAAAAAAAAAACGTGTAAAGTTTGAGCTCGATCGGATAAAGGGAAAGGGTGCCCCTGGGCTCTTAAAGATTTAAATCATTATTTAACAGCTCGCGAAGTCGATTTTATATAATATCCTCCAAGTTATTGATTTTATCAAAAAATATGGCAAACAAAAGTTGTAGATCCGGACAAGGAGCATCTTTTATGTTGTATTAGTTTTTCTCGTGCGACAAACAGTTTACGAAGAAGGTCCGAAAAACTAAAAAAATAACTTTTTAGATATAGAGTCTATATTGTTGCGATATTTTTGCGAAGATATAGTTTATATCTTCGATATTTTTGCGAAGATGTAGTGTATATCTTCGATATTTTTGCGAATTTCGGTCCCAAATCTTCAGGAAACATTCATGATACATCAAACACTGTAAATAAGAAAATATTTTTTTATCTTTTTCGCATATTTCGGTATATGCCCCCCCTTAAACGTTTAAAAAATTCCTCGAAAATAAAAATTCCATTTTTTGTTCGCCTTCATAAATAAAAAGTGTTCTAGAAGCATTTAAACTTTCAAAATTTGAGGAAAAAAGTTGTTTTTTAGTTTTTCGGACCTTCTTCGCAAACTGTTTGTCGCACGAGAAAAACTAATACAACATAAAAGATGCTCCTTGTCCGGATCTACAACTTATGTTTAACATATTTTTTGATAAAATCAATAACTTGAAGGATATTACACAAAATTGTCTTCGCGAGATGTTAAATAATGATTTAAATGTTTAAGGGTCCAGGGGCACCCTTTCCCGTTATCCGATCGAGCTGAAACTTTACACGGATTTTTTGTTTAATTATTGGAACTATTCTGGAGGGTGCCCCGAAGAAAATTTAAAAGTCGAAAATAAGAGCCACCCTAGTGTACAATGCAGAAAGAAAACAACAGCTCAGAGGATTCTCCTTTCGATCGTTTCCGATGAGTCTCGGCACCCGATGGGTCGAGGTATCCGTTAATTAGATCGGCTAGCGTCTCGCCCTGTCTGCACTTGGCAATCGGAATAGCGGCTTAAGTATTCAAGGTGGCGTAATCTCTTCGCTATATGCGTACGGGTTGGAGGAGCCAGGACCTCATGCGCGGGTGGGCGGGCTAAAATAATTCAGCATATTACACGCATAGTTTAACACACGAGCCAACGTCTGGCGCGGTAACCACCGACCTTCTTCACCGTCCTCCTCCTTCCGTACCCGCTTTCCATCTTCCGTCGATTTCTACTCTGCCTTCCTTCTGACACCGTCTCGCTCCATTCTCGCCAGCTTCCTTTTCCCTCTTCCCGAGCTTTCTCTCGCGAATCCTGTTCACCGATGCACGCGCGTTCCCTCCGCCGGCCAGATCGTCCAGAAGTTTCCATGGCGATCGAGCATCGGATTTCGTGTTACACGCCGATTCCGGCCCCGCGAGCATCCGCGAGCGCCGTTCTCTCGCCTATTAGGTATCCCTAATGGGCGTTCCTATTCGATCGTATAAACGTTTATTGCCGTTTCGATCCCTCGATTCGAAAGAAAACACGGCTGCGCACCGGTCCTGGCCGTGTACGGTCGCGTTTACAACCTCGTTCTACGCTCGCGTTCCACGGGATCGCGGCGGTGCCTCGTTCCGTGGCCCACTGATCCCTTTGAAAAATTAAGCGTCCAGGAAGCCGTAAGAATTTCAACGGTATTAATGCGCGAATATCGGTCGGACCCGATCGATCGGACGCATAAATTCTGCGCTCGAATTCGTGGCGCGCCGCTCAAATCGCGCGCCTATGTTGCACCAGTTGCGTAATACGCGTTCTCGTCGGCCCCGCGATTGCCAGAAAGGTGGGCCTCGCCCGCGGTTGATACGCGCCACGGACACGCGAGTATTTAATAATGTGCATTAAAAAATAATTGCGCATTCCGCGGAAAGAAGGCTTTTAAGCCGGGGCATACATTACGAGGCCAGGCGGACGGATTCACAAAGGGCGGCCCGGCATCGCGGGGAATTTTTCATGAAAGTTAAACTCCCCGTCTGAAATTACTTATTCGTTCTGGCTGTTTCGCTCGAATAAATATGCTTTGAAGTGTTACTCTGACCGCGTCGCTCTATTCCGAGAGCGGGGGTGTCTGTCCCCGCGCCGGTTCGGCCGAGTGCCGAACGGTCAGGCAGAAGGCGAGCGAAAAGGGCAATGTTTAGCCGTAGAATGGCATTTCGTAGCCCCATGCATACCTATACCTTTGAAGAGGATCCATCAAAAAGAATCGTATGGTAACAGTCTCATCCTGCAAAACCAAGTTCGGCCACTTAGTTTCCTGACTAACAAGGGAAGATCCCGAAGCTGAAAATTCAAAAAATTCTGAAGCTTTGTGAATATGTAGGGGATTTCCTCCTGATTACATCGCAATTTTTTTTGCTGCCCAAATTCACTCGAAGGGGGCGAAATTAACCCCCAACAAATTCGGCTATTTTCGGTTTTTGTGTTATAACTCGCGAACTGTAAGGGATAGAAAAAAAGTTTCCATGCAAAAGTTACTTCTTTTAATTAGATCTAGCTTTTGGTAAAATAATTATTTTACACTTCACGAATTATAACATAAAATCGGAAAATAACTGAATTTTCAGGGGTTAACTGCACCCCTTTAGAGTGAATTTGGGCAGTAAACAAAAATTGCGTTATAATCCGGAGGAGATTCCCTATATATTCACAAAGTTTCGGAATTTTTTGAATGTCTGGGTTCGGGATGTTCCCTTGTAAGCAGACCAGCCTCCCCTCCAGCTGGATCCCACTCCTTTCCCTCGTGCGTGCATCGAGGCGGGATAGATACGAAACTGCACATAGTCGCGATTCGCGGTGTAAAGTGCTGAGCACGATTGTCGAAGGGGTGGTGTCGTTGTCGGTCATTGTAATTACCGCAAAACCGTAAGCAGCGCTGCGAAGTCGTAACTAAGATTTAGGTTGCGGGCAAAGGATAGGCGGAGGGCGTCGCGAGCCGTGTAACAACGCCAGGCCATGATATTGCGCCGAATGGTCCATTCGTATTCTCACGGAGATCTCGTCGTTCGGAGACGTCGCTCGTTGCATTGCGGTCGCAGCTCCCTCACCGCTGAATTTGATTCGCGTCCGCCGCGCCGCGATTCCGGTGCGTGACAACTCTTTTTGTTCTCAATACTCGAAGACGAAGGAACGCGGCTGGCCGAGTATCGAGTGTCCTGTTCGTCGATGTTCTTTTAAAAACCGCGGTGTGCAAATAAAAATTCGAAAAAGCTCCCGGTCACATTGCAAAAAGGTACAAGTGGATTCAGATTGATCAGGACCTTGCTCTCCACTTTGGGACGTAGGATACACGAACGGATTCTGCGATACCCCCGTGACTAGGATCAGGAAAAGTCTCAGCGTTCAACAGTTCATTCGACGAGCGGGAAAGCTCGCTAATGAATAAAGTGTAAGCAATTGCTTTTTCTTAATATTTTACTAGGAGTTGCTTAAATTCGTGCGAATAAAAACACAAGCATTTGCTTTATCTTGTAGGAATACCTAAACTGCCTAGAAATTGCTTAAAGGAATCGCTTTTCCTTAATTTTTAAGCAATTGCTTACAATCGAATGAATAAAAGGAGCAATTGCTTTTGCTAAATAAGTAATTCCTTAAGAATTTTTAAGACTGCTGCACCCCATGCTACATTTGCTTAAAGGAGCAATTTACTTCATCAGTATGTATTAGAGAGAGAGCGTATGAATAAATGATACGTGAAGCTCTTTAAACGATAATTAATTGCAGCCCTTTTAAATTCATATATATATAATTGCTTAAAAAGCAATCTCCATGAAAAGGTTCCTTTTCTGCATGCTACAGTCGTAATTTTGTTTAGGCTGCAATAACGTATAGAAATGGCGCACTTCTTAAACGTCCGGAAAGAAAAATTTTATAATGTGCAAAAGAAATGCAGAAATTGAAGATTTTCGAAAATTATATCTGCAAAGGCGGGCGCGAGTCAGGAGCACTGAACGCGAGCGAGCAGGGGTAGTCCGAGAGAGAGTGAGAACATTACCGGCAGTCACAGCTACCTTTTACTTATACGGTCTAGCAAAGCCAGTAATTCCTTACGATTTTTATTCGTATGAAAATAAGAAATTCCTTATTTGTTTAAGTAATTGCTTTTTAAGAAATTCCTTTTTTGTTTAAGCAATTGCTTTTTAAGAAATTCCTTTTTTGTTTAAGCAATTGCTTTTTAAGAAATTCCTTTTTTGTTTAAGCAATTGCTTTTTAAGAAATTCCTTTTTTGTTTAAGCAATTGCTTTTTAAGAAATTCCTTTTTTGTTTAAGTAATTGCTTTTTAAGAAATTCCTTTTTTGTTTAAGTAATTGCTTTTTAAGAAATTCCTTTTTTGTTTAAGCAATTGCTTTTTAAGAAATTCCTTTTTTGTTTAAGTAATTGCTTTTTAAGAAATTCCTTTTTTGTTTAAGTAATTGCTTTTTAAGAAATTCCTTTTTTGTTTAAGCAATTGCTTTTTAAGAAATTCCTTTTTTGTTTAAGTAATTGCTTTTTAAGAAATTCCTTTTTTGTTTAAGTAATCGCTTTTTAAGAAATTCCTTTTTTGTTTAAGTAATTGCTTTTTAAGCAATTGATTTGGCTAATAAGGAACTGCTTGTAGGAATTGCTTAGTTTTTATTCATCAGGCCCAATATCTGCGGGACAAATGAGTTCACGAGCGAATCCCCATTGGAAGGTTTCGCAAGTGATCCGCCAAAAACGGGCAAAAGGATCGCGTCGTTTCTTTCATTATCTCGCGCCGGCAGAATTTCTGGATGTGCGCCGTCCGAAGGCTCTTTCCTCCATATCGAGAAATTAATAATCCTGTCGCGGCGCGAGTTTTGAGCGTTGCCCGCGGAATCAGGCGCGCGGGCTCCGTATCAGGCAAGTCCCGATACTTCGTGCCGGGTTAACTCGAGCCTTGCTCAAAAAAAGGGGGCTTCAACGCCGCTAACGATACCTCGTCTGCTTGAAAAATAGCCACGGGGTAATGGCGACCGGCTAAGTACCTCTGGCCGCGCTGTCGACTATTCGTCATAATCTGTTCGCGTTCCCGGATCTGTTCGCCGGCGAGGAACGTCAAGGTGGGTCGTCGCGGGTCAGCAACGAACCTATCACGGCTTCTTTTTGACTCTCCAAGGAAGTTCGCTTCAGGTTTCTTCCCCTAGTTGGCGCTTTTTCCGCCGGGGGTGGAGTGGGTGCTCGGGAAAAGTTACATGCCGTTGAATAAAAGTTAAATGCTCAATGAATGTCCCAGCGGCGATGCTTGTGCTGCTAACGAGTAGGCACCTCGTTTCGAACGATAAACATTTTCGGGGGGCTTTCAATTATTTTCGAGTGGCGACCGCTTGTTCCGCGCTGTTGTCCTTGCCAGCGCCAACTAGTCGATTTCGCGCTAACCCTTTCGGGGTGTGATTTCGTTTATACGTCAGTTACCGGCTAGTAGACACAATTCAATTTGTACGTCACAGTTTGGCAATTAAATTCCGGGCTTC
The DNA here is from genome assembly GCF_050908995.1 of Andrena cerasifolii. Taxonomy (NCBI): domain Eukaryota; kingdom Metazoa; phylum Arthropoda; class Insecta; order Hymenoptera; family Andrenidae; genus Andrena; species Andrena cerasifolii. The sequence continues at coordinate 8,378,462 of NC_135120.1, read as the reverse complement.
GCTCCAGTACGGGCACTTTAAAACGTGGAATTTTTTAAAAAGTGTTATTCAATGTTGAAGTACATAATGTGTTTACTAATGGAACATCTGTAGCCCAAAACGAAGTAATAATAATAATACGTTTATTAACGGAAGCCCTTTGATACTGTTACGAATTTTAACAGTTAGGTATATGGTTATATAAATGTTTATTATAAAATAGTGTCCCTTTTTATGTCATGACATTTAAGTCATTTACAACTGGGATTGAGACTTCGGTAGCACGAAGTATGTTACACGAATGACTTGCTAGCTTGAGACCAAACTGAGAACTGACTCTACGCGCCGGAAAACTCTTATTTTAAATGCTGGGTAGAGAGGTTTCGCCCTCTACCCTCGAATGGCCAAGAGGAGGACAGGCCTAAACATTCCCACGATCCCACGTACAACGCTGACGAAATCCAGACATTGGCGTCGGCGGAAAAACATTGCAACGTAGGCCTTGAAAATCCTTGGGCTTCGCGATTTCGAGGACCGCTCTTGTGCCCAAGGATTACTGCCTTCTCTCTCGCCAGATGAGCGCGCCGAGGTCGAGGGAGGTCTCTGCCTTAATTGTCTTTCTATAATGCCCGGCCAACACTCGGGACTGCATCCGGATTTTGTCACCAAAACTTTTCCTGACCTGGCCATTCGTTATGCACGTAACAATATGTAAATAAGAAAAAGAACAAAAATAAGGTGAGCACAACGAAGCGAACATAGTGTCCCTTCTTGAGAATGCTTTCTCGAGAATTTCTTGAGAAATTTTATAATTGCTAATTTCTTATTTCTCGAGAAATACTACAATTTCTCGAGAAACTTAAGCCTACGAAAAATATTATAAATCTCATTTATTATCAACATTATTCCAAAAATATAATTTGTGCAATATTTTTTTCAATCTCTCGAGAAATCTCGAGAATTCTCAAGAAATATGATCTCATTTCTGATTTCTCGAAAAACAAAAAATATCGAGAAATCAGGAACACTAATCGAACATAAGTAACATTGAATAGAGGACGCCTGAAAGAAAAAAATCATAGCAACAGTCAGCTGTTGACGATATTGAAGATTGATTGTTTAAACGACTTTAACGAACAGTCAAAAAGGTCAATCATACCAGCATAATTATTAACATGAGAGGCAGTACAATTAATACCATTAAATTTACCCAACACTGTCCGATGAGGTTCGATGCAAAGTAGGGAAGTTCGTCTTATATTTCTAATAAGTGCATAAAATTTAATAAATCGAAGAATACCGCAACAATCAATATTATTATCAAGTGTAGGGTAACTCGGGGTAATATGCCACAGTTAACTTTAAAACACGATATCTCGCACGTATAAGTAGATACAGGGAAAAATATAAAATCACCTGAAAGTGTAACTAATTCTCTGTATTGACTAATAAGTAGAGATATGTAACTTTTATACATATTACCTGCGGTGGCATATTACCCTGAGTCGTTGTCAGCCGTGCCCACGGTTTGGACTAGTAATACAGTATGTCTGATCGCACACGGGGCGTTTCTACTTGGCCGTTTTCTCTGACTGGGGATACAATTGAACAGAACAGACGAAGGAACTTTTGGTAACGGAGTGGCGAGACTTGTTCAGCGCGAATTTCAACATTAATTTCGATTAAGCACGCGTGTATTAAATCGCGGTTTGTTGCGAGGCTCCTACGCGATTTCAGCGCGCTAAACCGTGCCGGTTTCGGTCCGACGAGAGCCCACGTACATGGGAGATGTGTAGAAGGCAGATTCCGCAAATTGCTCGCGCGACACGTTTCTTCTCGGTCGATCCGTGCCGACCCAATTATATGATCGTAATACCGGGACATCCCGACGATTTATTCCCGCTACGAGGAACCAGCGACCCTCGCCGCCGCGCAAGAAGATTTAATTAGTGTGCTTTCTAATTTCTGACACTGGCCGCGTTAGTAGGACGCCCCGTTCTCATAATTTGCCCGAATATTATCATAATCAATACTGCGATTTCCTGGCTAGGGCGCCAGGAGGAAGGCGTCAATTTCCAGGCTTGTCTATGCTCGTTTAATGATACACTGATGAAACCAGATTGATTCGTCGGGCGTGGACCTTTCGCAGTGATTACCTTCCGCGAAATAGCCGCGAGAGAACCGGACAAGACAGAACGCAAAGTAGTAGCGATCGCCGTTTCACGGGATCGTCCACGTTTATTTCACGCCCGAGGTAATCGTAATCGAAGCGAAGTTTTCGTTAACCCAACTGGCCGGCGCCTCCTTTTTAAAAACTGTTTTCCTGCCTCCACCTCAGCGGTTTAATGAATGTAATTACCGCGAAACCCGGATGAGTTTAATCTTCTCATTTCTGTTATTCCTCTCTACTAAATTCCGCGCAGGCCTCGAGAGTTTTCTGCTGTGTCTTCCCTCTTCTTTTTCGAAGCGCCGCGCGGAAATTTGAGGGAAAATAATCCGGGCGAGCGAAGTACCGCGGCCGCGATTAACGGAAGACGAACTGCGGACTAAATTAGAAAGTACACTTCGTTACGCGGGTATTTAGTGCGAGCAAGTTTTTTTCGCAATTTTCGAGTCGCTCGCCTCGGGAGAAATAATAAAACGCGAGAGCTGATCGCTCCGCGGGGGTCAGCGACTCTTGAAATTAGAAGAACGAGACCGCTACTGTGTATTCAATCCGTCGCCAGCTTAAAATATCAAGCTTAATAACTTAATTGCAAAAAAGAAATTGCGAAATTACAGGCGGGCAATCTGTAATCTGCTGGCGCCTGACCACTGCGCGCAAAACGATCCCCAAGAGACGCAGCATCCAGCAACAAGTGCACGCTGCAGCGTTTTCTCCGCTTAAAGGTGATTATTATTATTATTGATTCAAATGTCAGAGATCGTTTTGCATAAGCGGGCATTGCAGCTGCGCAGGTAAAAACGATGGGAAACAGTGTTACGCGAGGGCAGAAGTCTCTAGGCGCCTCTTTCGATGGAGCCTTTTGCACGCTGGCGGGCTAGCGAACGTTTCAGACGACGGAGGGGCACAAAGGATCTTATTCTTCAATTTCTTCGGCTTTGAATCCACTTCGAAATTGCTTTTCTACGGTTCCTCTCTGACTCCGCCAACTCTTTGTTCCCGTCGGAAGAATTTTACAATCAAATCGGATGTGATTCTGTATGAAAAAAAAAAGAATAAATCGAAAATATGCAACGTCGTATTCCATCGCGAGCCTTTAGTTTCGAGGACACTGAATTTCAAGATACGCGAGGGACTGGTGCGCTTATAATTAAATTGCTCCTCGAAACGAAAGTTCGTGCGAGAGACATTTATTCTACGTCTCTCCTCGGGTAGAATTTGCCCACTTTCGAGCGCGGCGGGTTCCCGGAAAATACCACGCACAAGGTTGCCGCAAAATATTGGTGTTTTCGGGGGCATACGCGCGTACTGAATTTAATTTTAATTCCGCGGCGTACCGAGGGCAGCGTCAATTAAACATTCTTTGTCGAAATTTCGCAGACAGCTCGCAATTTCCGAGGTAACGAACCGAAAGGGAAACCGCCTGTAACGAGGAAACCGACGGCGTTGCGAGCAGACTGCATGAACTCCACAGTTGCTCCCGCTCGTGTATACAAATTTCGTGGGGCAGAATGCGCGGCAGATTCTTTCCCCGTAAAAAAAGAAACGATATTTCCGCTATGAGGAGCATCCTAGAACATAAGTCACTCCCTTGTTCTCTGAAATATTGAATGCCAGTCGGAGAAATGTTTGAACCAGGCAGCTGCCCGTCTCGCGAAACATTCCTTTTTGTTCAATCTTTTCGACGAACCAGATAGATACTTCCTCGAAACATATGTGGTGTTAAGAAAGTGTTCGAAAATATTCCGGCCAATATTCTTCAGCTCCATTTCTGAATAAGCCGCACGGAGCACGCACGCGATTGAAGAAAACGGGAAAGGGACCAGTTCCGTTTATTCGGCCAGGGGATATTGAAAAACGTTTCCGATTCGAGAGGCGCGGAGATTGTCGCAAATTCGAATGTACGTAGATCCTTTGTGTGGATAGAACACAATTTTGCATCGCGGATAAAGTCGTTTCAATAAACTTTACAACAACTTCGTTCGATCTACATTCACAGGTGTACTCTATCGTGTACTCTATTGTGTTAGTTTTAGTTTTAAGTAGCTTTAAATGCTAAGGTTAATAACAGCTGACAGCTGTACTCCTCTAGTGTTATATGTGCTATTCAAATCTAACTATTCTTTTTCTTTTTCCTCTTTCTCTTTCTCGCTTTGTTATATGTTTTCTATTGTAAAGTCTACTGTGCAATAAAGAATTATTATTATTATTATTATTATTTCAGTATTTTAGTATTTTTTAATTATTTCGTCATTAATTTCATGAAATTCGACTCTTATGAGACAAGTTTCATGATATATTTTTAAAAATCGATGTTTTCTATTGTAAGTCTACTATGCAATAAAGAATTATTATTATTATTATTTCCTTATTTTAGTATTTATATTATTTTGTCATTAATTTCATGAAATTCGACTCTTATGAGACAAGTTTCATGATATATTTTAAAAAATAGATGTTTTCTATTGTAAGTCTACTGTGCAATAAAGAATTATTATTATTATTATTTCCTTATTTTAGTATTTTTAATTATTTTGTCATTAATTTCATGAAATTCGACTCTTATGAGACAAGTTTCATGATATATTTTAAAAAATCGATGTTTTCTATTGTAAGTCTACTGTGCAATAAAGAATTATTATTATTATTATTTCCTTATTTTAGTATTTTTAATTATTTTGTCAATAATTTCATGAAATTAGACTCTTATGGGACAAGTTTCATGATATATTTTAAAAAAATCAATATGTTTTCTATTGTAAGTCTACTGTGCAATAAAGAATTATTATTATTATTATTATTATTATTATTATTATTATTATTATTATTATGTAGGTACCGATATCTAAATCGAAGGTCTCCATAAATTCCATTGAATCAGAGGAATCTTTCGCGTGAAACGATGGCTGTTCGATAAAATACTTATCCTGGCTTGATTGAAAGATGGCTACCCGAGAATAGGCGATTTAATTATTTTATCATTGAGGGGGGGGAACTCAGCTGTTACTCGTGGAGGGATCTGGTCCGATGCAAAAACAGCGGATACAATTAGACGAGACGTTTCTTGAACGGCGCAGCTCGTCTATCCGAGACTATGCCGGACTGTTATTCTTCCACTGACGTATCCATCAATCACTGTTACCGGAGCCCGTCGGCTCTCCCCCTCGCGACGTAAGAACTTTATTGTTTTAATTAACCCGCCTTTCTTTGCTGGCAGCGGCGCGCGTTTCTTCGCCGAGCCCCGTGCAGTTGCGCACGACTGGCTTCCCTATTATCGGCGAGGCCCCTGATCGTTTCGCCGAAGATTACCACGATCCGAAAATACACGGCATTCCCCGGGCGAAGCCAGACCAAATGACGCTGTCCTCGATGCTGCGAGCTTAATGGCAGGTTGGTTTTTCAAGGCAATTCCCGGTAACTTATGTGGAACGTGGAAAATGAAACAGGAACGTCAGAATTTTGTACAAACACCGCCTGAAAGTTCACCGCAATCGCGCGGTGCAGTGACCATCGCCCTTTTAACGCGAGATTTCGGAAGGTCCGCTATTCTTTCTCGCGGACAGGTATCCGAATATCAACGTTTCGGAATGTATTTAATAAAAGAATAAAAAGCGGTGGCACAGTTTCATCAGAACGGATGGAATAATGGGGAAGCACAGCTCCAGCGATAAAAAAAAATCAGTGGTTCGAACGGCACGGATCGAATGAATCACGCGATAAGCTTGTATCGGCGGCCGTATACCGCATTAAACGATTCCCTCGTAAAAATCATCGAATTTCACGGCTAATTATCCGGCCGACGTTTATCCATGATAAATACGTTAATTGAATACGCGCGGGAGAGCAGATAGAATCGCGGCGCGAACACGTATTCTGTAATAAATATTTATTCATGGCAATAATCACGAAACGGTCTCGCCACGGCTAATAAACCGATTTCGAATGTGTTTACCATCTGCCGAACGTCATTAAGAATATTATGCGCGGGCGGCGCGCACGCACCGTTCCCGTGTGTGCACGATAAACATTTATATCGCGAGCAAATCCGGGCCCGCGGAAACAATGAAGCCCAGAATAAACGCGTTACAAATTTCAGGCCTTTGTCGTCACGCGTCCGCGCCCGCCGAATCGCAGAGCAGCCGTGGCTAACGATCAAATGAGTGACATTTTCAGTTGCTTTTTCCTCGCTTTTTCGGCAACAATTCGCTCCGCGGCTCGGTTCGAGCCGACGAATCCGGAGAAAGTGGCGTCGCCTGGCAGTTCGCTTGGAAATTTAACGGGTGTTAAACGGCAGACACTCCGCTGCCGTGAAGACACCAATTACCAGATGGATGTAGCGTCGAAAGCGTGAAATAATGCTACAAAAGGGGAAGTTAACGGGCGACATTTACGGTACGCTAAACTTTCGTGACGATCGGCCTGCAGATAGAACCGTAACGGCGGAATCGTTCTCGCTACTTAGCTTCGTAACTATTCTCGAGGAGCGTCGCAACCTGGGAAATGTCACCCGTTGTTTGCGATTTGTCACGTTCCAACGCTGCCAGCCAACTTTCGCAGCACCCTTCGGAACAGCGGAATGTTTCTCGATACTTATTGGTTCCCTTAAAACCTGCATTGGGATATCCATTATCCGGACTATTCGACGGACATCGCTTGTCGGATCACGCGACGCTCGCCTCCTCCTGCGCGGAGCACCCTTGAACAGGGCTGAAGTTCCCGAACGGCAACGTACGCTTTCAGAGATCCGCGTCCGCGGTCTGCTTCGCGACAATTAGAATGACTGACGAAACTAATTCTCGCGGAGGTGAGGTCGCGAGGATTTTAAAGCTGCGGATAGTTATTTGGCCGGGTTAGGACGATCCTTCTTTCCATCCGGCGACGCCACTCGTGCTCCACCGTTACCTACGCAGCGTGCTATTCACCGAATGAAAAGTACGTATCTTTTTCACGACTCCTATTAACGGATCGCGAATATAACGGCGGACTTGTACCCCCCTGAAGTAGACTCGCTTTACCAGAGACGGGATGTGAAATTAAATTATCGTTCCTCCATTTATTTTTCCATAAGCTTTTTAGCTACTAGAACGTCATTAAAATTCTCAGTACCCCGGCTCGCTAGAGACCTTAAAAGGATGCGCCCCCTGTATCAAAGCCACCGGAAGCGAGATCGCGTCCAGGGTTTTCCGTTGACATCTCGCACACGTTAAACTTTCATCGATTCCGGGGGAAAAATTCCTTCCTACATTCGTTGACGATTACGATCACAGGGAATACCGAATGCTGCCGTTTCAGCTACTGGCACGTCTGTGAGTAATAATTGATCTCGTGTCACAGCCGCTCGGGATTCTATTAACAGGCGGACACCTTTTGCTCGTAGCAGAGGCGCGGTATAGGCAGTGAACAGCAACCGATCATTTATAACGAGCCGTTTAATTAGTAACTGTATCTGGCTCCTTTTACGCAATCAACATTAGTTCTTGTGCTTTAAATATACATTACACGGTAGTAAGTTTATACCGAACGTACTCATAAATGCCCACTGTAATTTAAACTTCTTGTCCGCAATGCCCCGAGGTTCGTAAATCCTGTCACGCGCAAGCGCACCCCTAACGGTCTCAGTTTTTGGAGCAGAAATTTTGCCAACTGTAGGGTAAACTCGGGTAAGTTCGTGGTACAGGTTACTCCGTGGTACTTTTTCATTTATCTGTAACTCTAAATTGTCCGACTCAATTTAGATGGAACAAACACTAACAGACAGCGTTGATCTTCTAGTTTATGTTGTGGTAAAATAATTAGTCTATTGAAGTTAGTGTGATAGAGGGAGAGGGCATTTTCTTCCAGCTGCGCATTATTCGTGAAATTTTTCGGGCTAGTTGTGGACGATCGCTTGTTTATGTATTATATGTGCTTTAGAAGATAAATGGAAAGTTTAAACTGCAGGTAAGTGATGGTAAAATGACACTTTAACAAGTCTTACTCTTGAAATTATCATACAATAAGGCATCAGTGTTATTTTTGCTTATGAAAAGTGACTAGATTCTTATTTCTCGTGTGCCTGAAACTGCGTTTCTGATTGCGCTGTGTGAGAAATTTTTATGGTCAATACCAGAATCAATGTTTCTTCACGTCTCAGACATCTAACGACCATGGAACGATTGATTATGTACAAAATAAAATAATATAAAATAATATAAAATAATATAAAATAATATAAAATAATATAAAATAATATAAAATAATATAAAATAATATAAAATAATATAAAATAATATAAAATAATATAAAATAATATAAAATAATATAAAATAATATGAAATAATATAAAATAATATAAAATAATATAAAATAATATAAAATAATGGAAAATAACGTAAAATAATGGAAAATCATTTAAAATAATGTAAAATAATATAAAGTAGCTGATGGCCATATCACGGGCTAGCGAGAACTATCACGGAGTTACCAAAGTACTATCACGGAGTAACCAGAGTATATCACGACAACTTAATTTTGCATATTTTCAATTAAATATACTTAGTAAATTTCTGTCAACCTATTATTTATTTCTCTGATGCTTAACCTGTCATTATACCCTACACTCACTTACAAAATATCTAAATGTTAGCAATTAATAAACAAATTCTAAAACTATCACGGACTTACCCGAGTTTACCCTACAGCGTATATGATCGAAAGAGGATGCCTAAGGGAGCATCGAGACGTTTATCAGGGAACCGGCACGATATCGAACCAGCGCGATTCAATGTGGAATGTCTGGTTCCCTCGCCGCGTGTCCGTGTTCACCGAAATTCCTCTAACTGTTTCCAATCGTGACAAGCGTGGAAATAAGGAGATCCGCGCGGCGCTGGGGAGTAATTTATTGCATCGACCTGCACCGTGTAGTCAATGTTTCGAGTTTTCGAACGTGTCCGATGCCAACTATTACCGAGGCGGGCGCAAAGAATGCGAGAAGTGGTACACCGTGCGCCGTGTGCATGGCCATTGCAAATCGTCGCCGTCGACGTCGTCGTCGTTCCTTTACACACGGCGCACGTACATATAAACACACACACACGCAGGCATACAAACGCGTCGTCGTAAATCTCGTTACGGACTTATAATTTCGTTCTAAGAGAAATTAGGCGCAACGCTTAGGAGCGCGCTCCTCGCAAATTCAATTTGCATAACATATCCACCGATCACCGCTCGACGCCGTCTCAGACTTGCGCAACGCTAAGCGCCGTCTGCACGTCCGTTCTGCCACGGTGCAAAATAGGTCGTCAGACGGATCCTGGTGCATCAGTACACCGCTGATGCCTTTGCTTGCAATCAACCGAACGCGTTATCTTCCCGTCTGCGGCGTCCCGTTACGCGAGCGAACCGACGCTCGCGACCATAGAAAATTTCCCGGGCTACACACGGGGCTCGATGCTCGAATAGCAAGGCTTTATTTGCATTTTGACCGGGAATCCCGCTCCCCTGTCTTTTCCGCGGTATTCGGCGTTTATAGGGTGAGCAAATATTGATATAGTTTACGCGCACCGCATCTCCCGCCTTTCAACCATCCCGTAGTTAAATATGCATGAAGCCGCACGGCGCGCGGCGACTTTTTGCCAACTCGCTTACGTATGTACCTACCCCCGCGCGATTGAATGGAATCGGAGATTGCTCCTCGAACGATGCGTCTCCGACGCGTTCCCCGTAATCGAAGGCGGCAACGATGTATGCACGTACCTTCGACGGTCCCGTCGCAACTTGTTATTCAAATAAGCAGCGGCAAAAATATTCACGGATGAAGAATTACGCGCTCCCGTTGCAGTATCCCCGGAGCCTGTCGACGCCTAACTCCTTCGGGAGGCACCGGGCAACGCGTGGCCCTCGGTACAGGTATGACAACCGTCAGCGCCACGTGGAGAGATCAAATTGCAACGAACCAGTGGTAAAAGAACAATGAGCCTTGGCAAACTGGCGAGTGAAAGGCGGAGAAAGGTAATTCGAGAAATGCTGAGCATGCTGGGTCATAAACGGTGCATGCAGGTTATCAATTATTCGCCACGATAAGAATACTAACCATACTCCTGAATTGTCGTTAACGGCCCTTGGCTGCGATACGTTGTATTCAGATCGTAAAAGATCTTGTTCTTTCTCGTACACATTGTCGAATGTGAGAACAGTTTATGGCCGGCTAATCCGTAAAATATTACGCGGGCGGCTCAATTGCCGCGCTCCTGAACGGGGACTCGTCAAGGACTCAAGACTGGCTGAGGAGCCAGGGCTCTGGCTTCCTCTCAAGGAGCTAGAGGAAGCGGAGAGGACACGGCGGGGCGTTTTCTTTATTTCGACTTCGCCGGCGACAATCTCTATACTACACATGTCGCCGTGAAGTTTCGCGAAGTATCGATTGGGAACTCGCCTTATCAAGTGGAAGGCTATACCGCTCGTAAAAGGATATGAGGCAGCCTGTCCGGAATGTCAAGTGCCTATATAGCCGCCGCCGCCACCGCCGCGCGCAACTCGCTTACCCACCCCCGAAACTTTTAAGACTTTCATTCTCCGCCCTTCGGAAAATGCAGTTGCAGGTGCACGGTTATGCGGAACAGAAGTTCATAGTGTAGACGGCAAGATTTAGTATCCGTCCCGTCAGCGTTTCGTGGGGAACGCACGGATGGGGATTATGAGGACGTCATCCGCAGCGGCCTTCGCCGCCGCGCTGATTAATTATTCAATTAATGCGCTGGTATTTTGCTGCGACATTGTCTCGAAGAATCATGCAGCTCCTTTACTATACGCTGCATGAACTTTACTTCCAATATAATAGATTGTGCAATAGGTATCTACGTTTCTAAGAGGCAACGTACCGATACCACCCAGCTCGCTACAATTCCAATTCTCAGTGCAGTTGTCTAATTGTAAGTTGCCTGTGCTTAGTCAGACGTGAACTTTTGCACAGTCGGTGTAATATTAATGGAGGTACTCCGCAAAAACTCAAGCAATCTAGTGTTTCACAAGCAAACGAGTATTAAGCTGCGAATCCACGATGAGATTTTACACGAGACTTTTCTATCGCGAGACAAGAATCTCAGCAACAGCTAAATGTAAATAATGAAAATACTCGCGAGAGATTTTGGAAGATATATCACGAAACTTCTCTCGTCAGAGTCTAATTTAATGAAATTAATGACAAATGATTGAAAAAATAATGAAATAATCCTCTCGCGAGATTAAAGTCTCACGCGAGACACGATATTTTCGTCTGATCGTGGATTTGGAAGAGGAAGGACGGTGCAACGAGGCCTTAAAATTCCTCCCCCACGAATAAGGATATTAGCTGGAGTGTGGTACGAGTTATAACGACCGTAACGTTGGTATCTCCTTTTAATGCAGCATCGCCGAGACGATGACGTTAGTAGACGATTAAGAATCGCGGCCCCGCGACCAGAATGGATGAAACTGGTAACAGCTAATGTTCACATAACGTAATGTGACACTACAGATATACGTCCGAGACCTGTTTGCGGACACGCCGCCGTGTGTGCCGTTGGAAACTCTCACAATCAGAGGGACCCCTGGGACACGTGGAAGAAGGAGGGAAAGAAAGGACGAACCTCTCTGGTTCTGTAACGGCAGTCAGCCTCCAGACGCCTATTAGAACCAATTATCCATTGCTCCGCAACACTGAGAGAATACGCTCCGTCCCACCTCTCGTCAGTCTTGTCTTCGTTAATGTCTATCATATAGGTCACCGCTAGGAGGTACTAGTTCTTCGCCTCCCTGTGCATATACGGAAGCGAACGCCGTCACGGATTTCGACCTTCCTTTCTAACCAAATACCTCGGACGACGTCTATTAATATTCTCGATGCTGGCCTGCATCCATCGATACGATAGCAAGCCAATTAACCGATAAACCCAAAGAATCGGAAGGGTGGAAACGATCGGTCACGGTATATACCCTCGAATGTTTTCGTCTCTTCCAATTGAAGAAGGAAGAGACGCCTGTGGCGAAAATCAAGGGGGCATTAGGGTAATTGTGGGAGAGATGCCGCACTGGGAGAGACGCCGCACCTTCGGTATTTCTGGGTTATTGGTAATAAAATACAACACTGTCGATTTTATTTGCTTTAGGCTGTTCGTTTAGGTTAGATTAATAAGCGAGACCGTGTTTCCATTAGGGTAAAGGAACCAATTATTGATACCTAATCAATTACTGTCACCTTAAGCTATTTTACTTAAAATAACGAATACATAAACTATAGTATATAATCTATGGTATAGATTATAGGTTGAATTACATAATTCTTTTTGTGTATGACTTTACAACGTTTATTTATTCGTTATTTTAAGTAAAATAGCTTAAGATGACAGTAATTGGGTTCTTTACCCTATTACTTTTAAAGATTTTGCTATTTTTCGAGGTAAGCCTACCGCACTTTGCCTCAATAGTTATACGTCGAGTTTATTTCTGCTATCGTAGCAGTTAAAAATTCATAGTTTTTCGTGATACAACTTTTGTAATAAGTTAAAGGAACCCTGTGGAATATTTCTCGGCCAGAATAGGTCATATTCGACATACCACTTGGAAATACGAAAGTGCGGCGTCTCTTCCGGGCATTTGGGATAGATGCCGCACTTTTATGCGCACTGTATCGGAAGGTACCCAAGTCGACTAAACGCTTTTAATGTTAAAAATACAAAAAGAGTGCCTCAAAATAGATACCGCGATATCTTAAGACAAATTATTTATTTTTAATGACAAATCTGATAATCCAAACATATTTGTGCTTTTTTTACTGTTTTTTCACATTTTATTTTTATTTAACGAGTAAAGAATGTGGAAGGAAGAAGAAAAGACAATTAAATTTAGAAACGCAGAAATAATATCTGCACCTATTTATTTTTCCAATTTTATTGTATTTTATAACTGTATAAATTAAAAAGATGTTTCATTTTACTTTGCTTTTACTATTTTTTTTTAAAATAAAAAGTTAAAATTAACAAGTTTAAATGGAAAATTAATTTTTATTCGAAATACGGCACCACTCCCGCACGTGCGGCGTCTCTCCTAAAAAATGGATGTTTTTAATTTCATTTTTTTAAGGGTGACAAATATTAAAATTTTGATTTTCTTTAATGCCAGTAATAGGACAAGATGTTCAACTAATAATATGTATCCTTGGAACAATTTTTCATTGCAAAATTTAGACACGGTGACAATTTTGCGCAAGGTGCGGCAACTGTCCCGCAATTGCCCTACAGGGTATAGTGCTTCTCTGTAAAAAGGAGGCGAAAGATTCTTCCAAGCTAATCTGTAGGGCCTACACTTCAAGGGCCATTCTTCGCGTTGCCCCGAATAAGCGAACTATTTCAAGGGAACGAAGTTATCGCCCCACTTTTGTAGCGCCGCAACTTTATAGAAATCAGTTGATAGGTACTCCAGTTCCCCGACGGTTGAATGTTTCCCATTTATCGGTGTATTTCGTTCGGGAGAATGGTTACGGGGAGGCGCGGCAACTTCTTCCGCGGAAATTCTCGCGGCACGCGGGCGCTCTCTCACAAAACTTACACGCGCAAGACGCGATGTACATAGTTCGCCTTCCCTTTACTTATGCATAGCCGCTACTTTCGTATGTATTCATTCGCAAACAACGCGCGGTCTTACTTTTAGCAGGGTAAACAAGTTTATCCAGTCGCGTCGGTGAGTTCCCCCCCCGAACTTCGTCCCTACTTTTACATTATAACTTGGCGGGGCTCGTGTTTCGTATTAAAATGGGAGAAGTACAGAGGTCGAAACAAGCCGTTCCCGAGTCCTCGAACTTGCTCAGACGTCTGTGCGCGGGATTCGATGGGAAAACTCGTGGCAAGCGAAACATTCAGATTTGATTCTCGCTCCAGGGTCTGCCTATATCCGATGGGATCGAAATTAATACCTCCTCTCCTGGCAGAGGACAATAGTAATCTCGGTGGAAACCTAATCCCTAATACCTTCCTCCTCCTCGACGAAGAAACAGCGAGGCGAATCCTAATAATATGGATAAATATACGCCAGTCTCTTTGTAAATCCCGTTAATCAATCTCGCTCGCCACTGATTCGTTCCATTGCGTGCACCGCATGGAAGCCGATGAGAGGCATTTCTAATTGAAAGTCCCTGATCGCTGATTACTTTCACGACCCCGTGGTACACGTACCATGGATACAATATTACCAGCCTTAATGAAGTTTACGAGACCGATGTCATTAGGAGGGACATAGTCGCGTCCCCTTTGAATCCTATCCCTGCATTCTTCAGCGCGAGCGACAACCAATGGAACCCGAGTGGACCGCGCGACCCAGCTTTCTTCTCCAACTCTCCTTTGCTTTATGGAAAAAGTTCGCGGGATCGAATTAATCAACAGATAAACTCGCAATTTGTTAGCAGGTGATTGAATACCGGTGGCCCAGGAAGTTCCAGCTCGGTGTACGGCCAGCCAACTAAATTACAATCACATTTCACGCGAACGCTGATCCTTCGGCGTGGAAAATGTGTGCCTCACTTCCGAGGATATTTTTCCCGCGGAATTACTCGAGTTCAGCAGTTTCTGGCTGCGCGAGGAAAGATCGAACCTTACAAAGCGCTACCCCTCGCGTATTCAAATTAATACCCCCTTTTTTAAACCCTCGCGAGATACTGCCCTCGTATAAATTCACGAGCGATCATCGTACACGAGCGCTCCTTTTACGATCGATGGATCCTTCGTTTTCATGATTTCATAAAAACAGGGCAGAGGAGAGCTTCCAATATAACCACCGGGGGGGAATTTGCAAGTCCATCGCGGTAAGGTATCATCCCTCAAAGCGTTTCGCTGTTTGACCTGAATCTTTACGAGTCTGGCTGTACACCTTAGCAGTTCCGCACATCTTGACGGGAATTCCGCTCGCCCAATGATGGATTTCATGGTACACGAGTTGGCTATTGACAGAAGAGGAGGGATCATTTGTTATTAGGGGAGCACCGGTCAGGGTAACACGTTCGCGGAGCGATGCTGCGAAATTAGTCTCGTCGAAAGGCACCGGGTACACTGTCCGAAACCGTAATTCGCGACACAGCTAATTAATTCGCGCGGCGCTCGAGTGAGCGGAGGACCTTGCCGGGTTCATCCAATAAATCGAATCCACCGACGCCCGTCGTTTCACTTAGCTCGACGAGGACGTTTCTAGTTTAGGCCGCCAGCTGGAGAACGTTCTACACGGGAGGCAATCACGGAATTGAAAATTTATCGAAGCTTCGAGATAAACTCCTCTCCGAACTACTGTGCCTCTGTGGCTTGTCAGCCGTCGAGCGCGTTGTCACGACGCGAGGCGAGGGCCCTTGAGTCGTTTCGCATGGACATTTCATTTTCCCCATAATAACAACGCAATCGATCGTTGCTGACGCTACGTTTGCCCGTTCGTCCACTCCACGCAAGAGTTCTCCTGCTCTTTACCATGCGAAAGGTCCTTTTGAGCGTTAAACGTTGGTCACCATCGAGCACGCGATTTTTTTCTCCCTTATACGGCTCCGCTAAATTGCTTGCTGCTAAGATCTGGCGAATCGAAAAGCGAAGTGACGCGCTGGTTCCCTGGCCTTGGCGAGGGTCCGTGAAATGTTAATAATGAGACATTACGCGGAGTTAAGAATAGAAGGTAAACGTTTTGACGGGCGTAATCATACGTTACAG
The DNA here is from genome assembly GCF_050908995.1 of Andrena cerasifolii. Taxonomy (NCBI): domain Eukaryota; kingdom Metazoa; phylum Arthropoda; class Insecta; order Hymenoptera; family Andrenidae; genus Andrena; species Andrena cerasifolii. The sequence continues at coordinate 8,362,625 of NC_135120.1, read as the reverse complement.
TCGCTATCGGTCCATTAATCGATTTATTGTAATTACTAGAGCAGCGGAGCCGTAATGAGTGGCGGCCAGGTTCGCGTACACGCTCGCCAAGATACCATCGGTTCCAGCGTGGAAATTTACATGGGGACTTTTCGAACAGTTGCAGAGGAACGCCCACCGTTATTACTTAGGATTCGTTTATCGGACTTTTACAGGGAACGATACTCTCCGTTCCCCGATTTCCATCCGCGGCGCCATTCGTTTATTTCACCACGCTCGTTGCATCATAATTACCGCTGGAGCCTTCGTTCGTATCTTAAGTAGCATCACGTAATCGCGGTAGCTATCGATCTTCCTAGCTCGCCCCGTGCATGATCCCCAACGCGCCGGCAACTCAGCCTCGATTAATTTCACCTGGTCGCGGCGTCGCCGAGGCTGTTCCCCAGATTACAAACGGCGCGAGCGCTATTAAGACGAGCACAAAACGAGACGCAACATTGCGTACACAAAGTCATCGAATGTACTGGATAATCTCGGAGAGGATCGGAGAATTTAAGATCGTATAACACTAGAAAAAAAAATAGTTGCACGCTGGTAGATATCAGAAATGGGATCTTCGCGAGAGCCGCGGCAGCTGAAGTGTATATTCCAGACTGCAGAAGCTTTCGGGAAATTTACAGAGAATCGTTCGGCGCTGAGCTGAACGGCGAGTTGAAGGAGTGTTGGGTGCAGGGACTCGCGCTGGAAATGTCGCCTCGCAACGAAATCTCGATAACGCGCGATTCAAGAGAACAGCGCCGGTGGAACATCTCGATCCCCTTAGTCACTCTCTAGACGACTTTATACGCTGCTCCTTCGGTCAGGAGATCCGAGTACAAGCTTTCGTAACACCCGCGGCGCCCAGGGTCGCGCGCTGAGATCGGACAAAGAGGCATGGCACCGCGGCACGGGGCGCGCGTCGCCTTGCGCCGCGTCGTGACGCGCGGAAAAGCGATTAAAAGCCAAGGAGACATCCCACCGCGCGCTGTTGCCCGATACGAAATCATCCGAGGGAACGGGTCGCGAAGGGAAAGTAATGCTGTGCTCCGGGGGGGAGGGAGACGGAGATGGTGTTCGCGGAAAGTGCAGGCCCGCGCGGGAGAAGGAAAGAATTCGCAAATGGAAGAGAGAATACCGCGCAGCAGCGCGGCGCACAGTTCTCATTATCCGGGACCGTTTTAATCTTCGCCGGTGGCGGCGAGAGTTATAAACAGAACCGGTGAACTCGCATTACGCGACCGGGCAAAGAAATGAAATGAAAGAATAAATTATTTGCCTGGCCAGGGCTGTTTGCACCCGATCCCTTAGTTTTATTTCCGCGCTGCGCCCATTCATAATTAGCATGGTAAAGGGAACGGGAATTATTCAGCCGCGACGTGATATCGCGCCAAGATTCCAACCTCTGGCTGTTGCCTCGCGTCCACGTCGACCTGGCGGTTTTTCCATACCTCCCCCCTCCCCGTGCCACTGCGTGTTTTCCATTTTTAATCGCGATTTCCGCGACGATAACTCCCGAACGGACGCGACCGGTATCGCTGAATAATGCTGCAACCAGACGAGGTAGGTACGTCTAATGTTTAAAGATACGAGTAATTGCCACTGTGGCAGGTTCTCTTCGAGTGGAACGCTAACGTATCGTGTGTCGTGGATCCTTACAAATTCCCTTGTAATATGGTTCTGTTTTTATATTCTATTATATCACATTTCTCGGTTCAAGCAGTTCTGATTTTTTTTAGAAGGGGTGCAACTCGCAGACATGTGAAGGTAATTTTCCATTTTGTTGTTTAGGAAGCTTCGGTAGTGTGATACTACCTTTAATGGATAATATAGTTGTTTGAGTGTTAAAGGTGTTGACACGAGCCACATTGATGAATAATAGCGATGCGAGGATGTTACTGGACTTTTTTTTTTAGTCCAGTGAAATTAGACGGAAATCTGCCCAATCTACGGAATAATTCCCACCGAGCTAAATTTTGGTATGGGCAGTTATTTGGTTGTTTTAATCAATATGTCAAAAGTTCCCATTGATTCGACCGCCGCAAAAAATTTACAGAGGGTTGAAAAAAATAACAACCGTTTTTCGAGAATATCTCGTTATCTAGCAGTTTTGCGACAAAAATAGTTATTATACAATTTATAGCCTAGGAAATTCTCTACAAAAAAGGTCATATGAGTTTTTTCGTAGGAGTAACCATTTTCGTGTATGTCGGGTTACCAAGTTTCAACCCCCGTACATTCGACAAGGGAAGATGCCGAACCCTGAAATTCAGAAGATTATGAAACTCTGTAAATATATAGGGGAAGTCCTCCTGAGTACGACGCAATTTCGTTTGCAGCCCAAATTCACTCCAAGAGGGTGCAAATGACCCCTGAATTTTTTTTTATTTTGTATTATTACTCGCGAAATGTAGGAGATAGAAAAAATGTGTTGAGGAAAAAGTTACTTCTTTTAATTAGGACTATCATTTCGTAAGTTATAGTTCTTACAGTGCTTACGGTTCGCGAGTTATAACTCAAAATCGAAAAAAAAACGGATTTTCAGGGGTTAATTCCACCCTCTTAGAGTGAATTTGGGCAACAAACAATAAAATTGCGTAATACATACCTATAATAACCTGTACATATCCCCAAAGTTTTAAAAAAAATTTGTATTTTCGAGGGGGTGGATCTTCGCTTGCGAGAAATAATACACTTAGTCCAGTGAAATTAGGATCTGTCTTTGGAATAAACCCCAGTAAGCTAAATTTTGGTATAGGCCTTTATTTGGTTGTTTTAAACAATATGTCAAAGTCCCCTTATCTAGCAGTTTTGCGACAAAAATAGTTATTATACAATTTATAGCTTAGGAAATGTTCTACAAAAATTACTCCTACGAAAAAAACTCATACGACCTTTTTTGTAGAGAATTTCCTAGGCTATACATTGTATAATAACTATTTTTGTCTCAAAACTGCTAGGTAACGAGTTATTCGCGAAAAACAGTTATTTTTTTCAACCCTCTGTAAAATTTTTAGCGGCGGTCGGATCGATGAGGACTTTTGATATATTGATTGAAACAACCAAATAACTTCCTATACCAAAATTTAGCTTGGTGGGATTTACTCCGAAGACAGATCCTAATTTCACTGGCCTATTTGTTCTCCACCACCCACGCCTGTTTAATTCGTCGCGCGGAAGTTTTTGGTTTATCCAACTGGAAATAATGACGCGTTATCGATAATCCGCGTTGAGCATAGGGAGCGAGTTTCGATTCGACTCGACATCGATGCTTTGATGTACTCCGCCCCTCTTGTTAGCGCGGGCAACCGCTCGAAATAGTTGGCTGCCGTACGAAAAGCGAAAAGGGGACAGGATCTCGCATTATTTCCACTTACGGCGCATTCTCGCCCCCTCTTGATCCTCCTGCAGGCATTGCGGTGCAGGGAATTCTCAAGTTCGCCCTACACCCATGAAAGCCCCGTATTCTGGCGCACGGAAATAAGGAGTTAGATAGGGGTCCAATTTTATCACTGAAAAAAGTCCTCTAGAAAAATTAAGTTCCTCTTTCATGAAGAAGCGAACGTCGACTTCGGTTGCGGTACACTCGGGTTTCAAACAATCCTATCTATTCACGCTCAAAGTACAAGTCATAAGTATTCGTAAACACGTCAATGGACGCACGTGCCACGGAATAAGCGTTAATTATACGCGAAGTATTGCCTTGGAGAGTTCCGCGAATATTAGGCCCCTGTGGCTATGAGTGTGCGCGATAACACCGCGATATTTTATCATTCCGTGTACGTGTCTATAAATAAGTTCGTTTCGAGTGAAGATTAGTACGTACTTATTCACCGACGCCCTTAGAAAAAGAAACCGCTACGCGTTCGATGGGAATCCTCGAGGTATAATAAAAATTTATGCCCCCGTGGTAACTGTATTTCATCTTAGGAGGATTTCGTATTCCCCCGCTGTGCCGCGAGGAAAACAATTTATCCCAGAACGAGGAACTTGGAAGCAGACTTGCCTGGCGTCCTGGCACATGGACGGAAAAAAGGGGGAAGAGCGCGAGCCAATAGAACGAGGACATTTGTGTTTTTTTTCTTCATGCTCCAAAATTGATAGCCGAACGCACGCCGCGTACGCATACTTTTATCGATGACAGACGATGCTGTAAAACTGTAAGCTTCCGGCACGTTACGGCGCCCAGTTACGACGGACTTTATAGCAGAAGGTTTAATAATGCGCGCTGCAAGTTCCAACAAACGCGCAGTGCTAAAATATCCTCTGTCGGTGGTTGCGCAACAGAAAAATCGCGCGAGCTACGCGTATTCGTAATACTGGGTCGTGGCTCACCTTCGCGGCGCGTAATCCCTCAAGATTTCTAACATTGCGCTGCAAAGGGGTTCAGGGGGGTGTATAAATCGACCGAGGGGAACTAGAATGACGACTGATGCGAGAAATATGTGCTATCTCGTTTTATAAAGCTGAAACATGAAATGGGGTCCGTTCAACATTGGGAACACGTCGAAGCGTACAACAGCCGCACGGTGGAAGATATGCGGACATTGTTTCTGTTGGACAGGTCGAAGGAACGCCTGGTAAACGAGCGGAGCGAAACGCACAAACGTATCGCGGTTAATTACTCGATAAATATAGAAAACGTGAGTGCAAAGTTTCACGGTAGCCGCGCACGGTGAGAAAGCAGACTGCGAGCAAGGTAAAAGGAGCGATTGTTAGCGATTGTTACGCTGATTGACACGGGTATCCAATAATACATGCGAACGGTACGTTGGCGCAGGTATAATTACACTCGTTCCAGAAACACGATTGAAAAG